>NW_025814867.1:149276007-150478007 GCF_022079265.1 Lynx rufus
TCTCAGAAATAAATAAAACATTTAAAAAATTAAAAAAAAATTTTTTTTCGTCTTTCCAATTACCAAGTATGTGTGAATTGAAGTGCTTCCATCCATGTCTGGATTCATTCCAACCTCAACCCCATACCTGATCCCCTCTCGGGTCCAGAAGAATTTAATGTCCTATTTATATCATGGGGTAAGACAGGGTGTTGTTATGGGTTGGACTGTGTCCTCTTCCCAAACTCACATACTGAAGTCCTAACCCCAGTTACCTCGGAATATGATCTGGAAGTAAAATCATTACAGATATCATTAGTTAAGATAGGGTCATTAGGGTGGCCCTTAATTCAATGGGACCAGTGTCCCTGTAAAAAAAAAAGGGGGGGGGGGAGGGAGGGAGGCGGAATTTGAACACAGACACACACTCACACATACACACAGGGAGAGTACCATGTAAAGATGAAGACAAAGATCAGAGTGATGGGTCTATAAATGAGGGAGCCCCAAAGAGTGCCTCCAAACCCCTAGATGCCAGGAGAGGACGGAACAGATCCTTCCCACAAGCCTCTGAAGGAAACAACCTGCCACCACTTTGACCTCAAACTTCTAGTCTCCAGAACCGAAGCCATAAATTTCTACAGTTTAAACCACCCCGTTGTGGTGCTTAGTTATGGCAGCCCTAGAAAATTAATGTGTCTTCATATCTCACAGAGAGAAAGTCAACGGGAAAATACGTACTACTTATGTCCAGGGTCCACTGCCGGGTCAATGCAGCATTTACCAGATGCTGAGCGGAGAGAGGGAACATTGCTGGCCCTTCCATGCAGGTGAGTCCCCCAAAATTTGTGGCCCAGGTTGAGACTGAGGAGCTCCCGTGTCTATGTATAAGTGTCCACAAGCTACCAATCAAATTAACAAACTGTTAAATAATGTTTTATCCTTCTACCTTGACAACTCTACCTTCACACTAATGAAATAAGAAAATATGTGAAGCCGTGGTTTTTGTTTGATTAAATGCCAGCAAAATACAGTAATTAACATTGTTAGGCAATAGTTAACATTTTAGTGTTCTCATGGGTCAGCATTTTTAGCACAGTAATAAAATTTAAATGTACGTAATTGATTAAATATTACAAATTTATCCCTTAAAAATTTTTTTTACTTTCATTTCAAATGTCATTATAAGCAAAATTGTCACTTAATTTGCCCTCCATCGACCATAAGCCAACTGAGACAGTAGAGTTTTTAAAAATTTTCAATTTCAAAGAAAACCTTTGCTCTGTTTAGGCAGCAGTGAGTGAAATCATCAATAACAGTTTTAAGGCAGGTCTTAAATTTGTAAACAACACATGAATTTTGCATATCGTGTTCAAATAGAAAATATCACAAAATATTTTAACTGCACCCTATAGATCACGAAAATATATTGGGATTTTCACCACTTCTTAAAGCAGCATCTAAGTAATATGTAAATATCTAAGAATATATGAAAAATCAATGTCATGCTTCATACGTGTTACATCAAACCTGGATGTATAAAAATTCAGGAATAATTGCAAGCGTTTTTTTTTAAGTTTATTTATTTATTTTGAGAGAGAGGGAGAGAGAGAGCAAATGTGCAAGTGGGGGAGGGGCAGAGAGAGAGGGAAAGAGAATCCCAAGCAGGCTCCACACTGTCAGCACAGAGCCTGATATGGGGCCCAAACTCACAAAACTGTGAGATCATAACCTGAGCCGAAACCAAGAGTTGGACACTCAACTGACTGAGCCATCCAGGTGCCCCAATTCCAAGTGTTTAATGTTGCAAAATATTTCTCAGCTACTATGAGCAACTGTTCAGAACACTGATGCCTCAGTATCCCTAAAACCGCACATTAGAACATAAAGAGAAGCAAGAATAGCAAAGTTTGGAACTATTGGAAAGTGATCCTTCATTTTGTGAGAATACGTTGTCACCAGGATATCTAAGAGAAGGACGGACAAGTTCCTTAATCCATCCTTTCTCTAGGTGTCTCCCCAAAGCTGAGCCCATCCCCAGCAACAGCAGCAGGACCCATGTAGGGTTGACAGATAAATCACAGCACACTCAGGACGTACTTCTACTAAAAAGAAGTATTCATTGTGTACCTGAAATTCACATTTATCTTGGTGTCCCAGAGTTGGATTTGCCATAACAGACCCATACTCCTTCATGGCAGTTGGGCCCGGCGATCTCTCATTTTAAGCACCCAAGAAGACGAGATGTGGAGGGGTGTTTCCCTGGCACCTGAATGGTGTCAGTCACTATAGCGGATGTTCCAATGACTTGAGGTGCCCTTGCCCGTGCCAAACACGGGATCCCTGAAGACAGAGGTGCCCATCTGTTTGTTAAGGCAGGTTCTCTTTCTGCCACATGGGAAACAATCACGCACACACTTCTTACCGGCCCTCAATAAGTCAACTCCATTCTTCTCCCATTTATTGTTCTATTCGTAAATATCGACTGTGCCCACACCAGGAGCCACACGCTCACCCAGGCACAGAGGAAGTGGGGAGGAAGGAGGTAAGGTATTACACCAACAACTAAGAGAGAAGCCTACCGCACAGTCACCTGCAGTCTCTCGGGAGAGACAGGGCACACCCCTAATAGCAAGAACATGGGCCAGAGGTGGCACCCGTGGAGGTCGGAGGTCGCTTCAGAAAGAAGCACTCTCTAATTCACCTCAGATGCAGACAGGCTTAATAGAGAGAGAAGCAAACACAGGAGTTTGAATGTCACATGTGAAAACATTCTAGGAAACAGTGTCATGAGACAAAACTCATACATCCTAGAAATAAAATTTGAAAAATCCTATGAAATTGTTTCTTGTTTTTTTTTTTTTTTCTTTAATAGTAGAGAAATTGGCCATAATTATCCCGTAAAGAAACCCACTAGCACTAGCCAAGGAGCAGATTAGTCCGTCTCCGGGGAGCGGAAGTTGAGGCCACGATGTTTTCCTAGCATCAGACAAGGCACCGGACAAACCCCCAGCACTTCTGGTTAGGGACGCCCTGCAGCGTCCCCCCAGCCATGCTGCACATGGCGTATTGCGCCTTTGGCTATTGAATTGAAAACAAAGACCCCTTTTTGTGGTTCTAACAATCTCTAGGAGATATTTTTCCTGGAAATTTTAAGACTTATTTCTCACATCAGCTCCATCTAAATTGATGATACCTCTGACCTTCTCATCTAATTACACTAGTATTTTGTCCCTTTTTCTACTAAATGGTTCCATTACATAACCCATTATGGGATTATGAGCCTACTCTAGGATTTCTCTTCTCTTCCACAGTAAGGACAGGATTCTTTTTTTTTTTTTTTAGAGAGAGAGAGATAGCATGAGCAGGGGTGAGGGGTAGAGGGAGTAGGGAGGGTGGGGGGGAGAGAGAGAGAGAGAGAGAGAGAGAGAGAATGAGAATCTTAAGCAGGCTCCACACTCAGCACAGAACCCAACACTGGGTTAATCCCATGTTAATCCCATGACCCTCGATCATGACCTGAGCCAAAATCAAGAGTCAAGAGTTGGACTCTTCACCAACTGAGCCACCCAGGCACCCCAGGACAGGACTCTGAAACATTGAATGCACATATGATGACTGTAGTAGTTAATACATAACTTGTTCTGTTACCTAGGACTTTCAAAACCCTTACTTGACAAATGCTCTTACTAACACTGGAGTAGAAGACACAGACAACCAAAATTCTGCCAAAATGGTGTGTGCCCTCACTTACAGAGAAATGTGTAGACTGGGTCACAAGACAAAGACAAAATGGAGAGAACTGAAAAGCAGGACGTAAAGCGACAATGTTCCAGAGGAGAAATAAGGGGAATGAAAACCTGAGTGAACAATGGGAAGTGAAGGAAAGAGCCTGAAGGGCCCCCTTCAAGACACCAGGTGTAAAAAGATGTGGGGAGCTGCCGCGGGCAGCCCAGATCAGCCCTCCTCCTGACTTTTGAATCAGAAAAGTCTCCGTGTCAAACAACATGCTCCTAATGTGTTATGAATTTCTATAGGGACCTGGTTAAAGGTAGAAATTAAGTAAATGGACAGATATTTATGAGAACATCATTAGGAAGACCTGTACTTCCTTACTAGGGAGTCGTATAAGTGAATTCTCTACTCTAACAACTAGCAAATTAACGTGGCATGGACTTTCCACTGGTTCCTGCCCCACGGTATTTGCCACATTTTGAGTTCTAAACCACTCTTTTCATTTTATTTCCTCCTGCCTGATATTCGGCTTTCATCTAGCCTATTGGGAACAGTTGCTATATTTGTGATTATTGTGCAGGAGTTATAAAACAGAATTCTACAGCAGCATGCACCAGTGATACGCACAGATTACTAAATCAAGGCAGGGAATTCAACAAGAAAAATTAACTCACTGTGTTACCTATTATCATGGAGCGAGGTTGACTTTAGTGAAGACTTCTTCATCGAGGGCAGTAAGGGCCAGTAATGATATGCCTAAACCATATTAATAGCAATTGCACTGCTAATTTCATTAGCATTTGCATTATCATTATATATTAATTACTACAGTCAAGCCACCAAAGACTCGTATCCGAATCTGACAGCACCAATTCCCCGGATGCCTTTTGTGGTTGCTGAATGATTACTGTTCAACAGTTTGCTGCCTTTGACAAATACAGAGCAACATAGGCTTCCCCGCTTTGATAAGGCCGAGAGCACACACATTGTTGAAGCCAAACCAACAAGTCCTCCAACACTTTGGGAGAACACTGCACAGAAGAATGAAGGAACGAATGATAGAACACCAGGCACATTGGTGCAGAGTTCCATCTTGGCTGCAGGTGGAAGGTTTTTGCTCAAATACAAAACAGTTTTCAATTACTGAAATTTCCCGTGGTTTTCTCTGACGATGTGTGCTATTTGAAAAAAAAAAAAAGTCAGTGGTCAACCAAGTGTGGAAAACACGGGGGGAAACAGAAACATGGATCTTACTGCAGACTTTCTCAGAGGCTTTAATATGGTACATCTTGTGACTCCATGAGAGGGGGATAGAGTTTGCAGAGTTTCCTAAAATCTGTTTGACCATCTAATCTCTTTTCTCACTGCATATCCCTTAGAATTATTAATCCCAGGAATGCACTTTTGAAAAAGCAGAAGTAGTAGAATAGAATTGAAGCCAGAGAGTGAGCGTTCCTTAAAAGTAGAGACTAGAGAAGAAAGAAAGAAAGAGAGAGAGAGAAAGAGAGAGAGAGAGAGAAAGAAAGAAAGAAAGAAAGAAAGAAAAAGAAAAAGAAAGAGAAAGAAAGAAAGAAAGAAAGAAAGAAAGAAAGAAAGAAAGAAAGAAAGAATTTCTTTTTAAGGGAAACTTATGTCACTAGAGGCTCCCTAATTTCCAAATAAACCTCCAGTCCACACTGGCAGAAGACTCTAATGCCATTCTCAGCATCTCTGCAAATTATTGGGGCCTTATATTCTCCTGGATACTCTGGCCCCAAGCCTCAGGCTCCACTGAACCAAGAATCGATGGACCATCTCTGCTCTGGTGCACACTCTCCTTCCACCCCACATAAACCCAAATATGGAATGTCAACCCTTTCTTAGATTTTCACCAAAACCACACAAATAAACAAACCCTCTGATGAGTTCTGTTGGTGTTTAGCGAGCTTTGCGAAATTCTGGGGAGGCATTTGGAAATTCTACGGCAACAGTGTGATTGCAAGCAACTCGAAATTGAGTTCTAGACATACCTATGCTTTCTTTGTTTTAAAGCTTTATTGAGGCATAATTTATGTACCATAAAATTCACCTGTTGGAAGTACAACTGAGTGGGTTTTAGTAGATTCACAAGGTGAGGACATGCTTCTTCCTTCATTAGTTCTGAGACCTTGGGCTCCAGTCTCCCACAAAACGATTGGTCTTCCCTTTACCCCACCTCCTCTGTGTCTCTCTCACCCTCAAATTCAGTTTCTTTCATTTACAGATCTTTGACTCCCTTGCCTGCAGCCAATCCCTTCTAATCCCATCTCTCAACTCCAGGTAGCATATCAGAGACACTTCTCTTCCAGAGAGACATTCAGACATCAGAGTTCAAAAATAAAATAAATAGGGGTGCCTGGGATGCTCAGTTGGTTGGGCGTCCAACTTCGGCTCGGGTCATGATCTCACAATCCATGAGTTCAGGCCCCGCGTGGGGTTCTGTGCTGACAGCTCGAAGCCCGGAGCTTGCTTTGAATTCTGTGTCTCCCTATCTCTCTCTTCCCTCCCCTGCTCGTGCTCTGTCTCTCTCTCTCTCAAAAATAAATAAAAATTTTTAGAAGTTTTTAAAAATAAAGTAAATAATTAATAAAGACTTTATAGCACTAGCCCAATGCGCACCTCCCCTATAGAAACCACGTGGTGAATTCTATCAGGTCACTTCTGGAAAGACCTTGGATCTTCCATTATATATTATCATCCTACCTAAAAAAAGTGATAGGTGTTCTCACAGCCTGCTACCTTCAATCCATCTTCCCTTCCACTGAGTTATGTCCCTCAGACAAACTTCCAGTAAGACCCAGACAGAGAGCCTGGTTCAGACTCCCTTGTGTCATCACCCCGGCCTCTACCCCAACAAGCTGGGAAAATGCAATCCATTATTCAGTCATAAGCAACCGGCTCACCAGAGCAAGTGGGTACAGTACTTCTGGTTCAAGGCCTAGGCTCCCAACAACCACAGCCTAGACTTTCTCAAACCAAGGAGAGAAGGAGGGGAAGAAACTAGAGGAGAGAGATGCACACTGGGCTTTGGATCGGCCACATGGGATGTGGGCTGGGATGAGAGGAGGCCTCAAACCCCACACGTAGCCCTGGGTGCTGAGGAAAGGCCAGCACGAAGGCCTGGCTCCCCATCCTTGGGGTGTTTCCACTGGTGAAGAGTAAACAGTTCAATTACAAGATGTGATGTTCACGTAGAATTCTTCCCAGAAAGGCAGCTCTATCCATATTTTAACCGTTGGGTAATTATTGCGATAAAACAAAGCTCTACACATTTGCATTTGAGCGGCTGCTCCCCAGACTGTCTGTCTGTACCACTCCTGCAGGTTCTGCCCAGGCCATCCAAAGATGAGTCTTCTTCACGTTACCTTGAGGCATTTGCCTTGTGGAATTTCAACCTTCCGCTGTGTTCTATCACAAACCCTCAGCCTTTGCTTTTGAGTAAATCTTCCTTCAACACGTGAAATGGCTGGACACTGCCCACGTGCGGTAAGCCGACGCTGAGAGGGGGCGGAGGATGGTGTGAGGGACTTCCTGCCGAACCTACATGACACATCGCTGCCTCCCGTGTCGGCAAATGATGACAAGGCGAATAATCGAAACTTTACTTGGGAACCAAAGTCAACCATGACAGGTCTTGGAAAGGTGTCTGAGTAAGCACTGCTAGTGGCCCCCGGCCTACCTCCACTCCCTACAGCAGAACCATATTTAAATTATTTTTTTTAACGTTTATTTATTTTTGAGAGAGAGAGAAAGCAGAGGAGGGGCAGAAGATCTGAAGCAGGTTCGGCACTGAGGGCAGACAGCCCAGTGTGGGGCTCGAACTCACAAGCTGCAAGATCATGACCTGAGCTGAAGTCGGAAACCCAACCAACTGAGCCACCCATGCGCCCCAGCATCACCATATTTAAAGGCCTGTGGTGGCTGGAAGCTATGGGTTATCTCTGGACCACATTTCGTTCTCTGCAGCTAGGTGGTTAATTAATTTGCAAATGGGCTTTTAAACCTGCAAATTGGTTACCAGACCATTGCTTTTGGGGGTAAAGGGCCTTTTTCTGAAAAAATTCCAATCTGTTGAGAACAGACGCCTTTGTAAAATAGGAATATGAAAATAAATGATGGGGAAACTGGTCAAGGATCTGGGTTTCACAGCAACATCATACTGCTGTAAAACTTTCTAAGCACTTGACCCCTGATTTCCGTCCTCATGTCAGAGCAGACCATCCAAAAGATTGTGAGAGGAAGGACCCAACTTGCAGGTCATGCCCTGAAAGGAAAGGGGCATGTTCTCCCTTAAGCCTCCACACCCCACTTTCTGTTGGTGACAGTACAGCCAGGCCGTGACCTACCTGGTGCCACACAGATGTGACGATCTTGCTGGCAGGATGGAGACACAAGACAGAAGGAGTCTGAGCCCCAGAGCTTTCACTGAGTGAACTGCCATACCAGCTAGAATTTGTACACTTCTATCTGATCCAGGAGACATTGGTCCCAACTGGCGAACCTATGCCCTTAACCAATATGGACTCAGAGCCAAACTGCTCGTTGGAACAGCTCTACACATTATGCATGTCTGAGTATACACACAAGGACTAAAACATATCCCCAAGTCCAACTTGATTCTAATGTCTACACATTTGGGTATCACACTTTTGAAATTCTGACTGGTTTAGCAAAATCAGAGTCAGAAATTTACCACCTTTTTCTCCACGTGGGGACAGGCCAATGTCACCCCTGCTCTCTGCCAGCTGTTGCCCAAAGATGCACCTTGGTCATAATAAACAACACAGGATTATACGTATGCTAAAAAGCAAGGTGCAGTGATGAAATAGTATAAAAGAGCAGATTATTTTTTTTCAGGGGTTTTGAAGGAATTTGATAATAATTATTTTGTATTGAATGTTGAAGCAAGTTCACAGAAACAGCCCATTTGCAAGTGTTCCAAACACCTGCACACTGATCATTGACAGGATTCAAACAGGTGTTAATTAGGGATGCATAAACAATAAAGTCAATTTAAGAGCACTATACCTGTATTCCAGAATAGTGCGTTAGTAAAAGAAGCTGACTTGAAAAAGACCTTTAAGCTGATAGTTTAATACTCTTATAAATTTGGAACTGATTGCTTTTTACCCAATGTGTGTGTGTGTGTGTATGTGTGTGTGTGTGTGTGTGTGTTCAATGATATTTCATTTAGTTTAAGCCTAGAGTAGAGCTTTCTCTGCATCTGAACAGTCCAGGATACAGCTGCTGGAAGGAGGGTCTGTGGCCTGTGTGGGTCAGGGATTATTTGTAATCTGTTTGTGCTAAGATAAGCAAAGAGTTTTGGGAATCAAGTACTTAAAGACTTTTATAGCAATATGAGATTGTCACGAGGCCCAAATGTGTGATGCACTTTCTGACAACTGTCATGGCAAATTACAAAAGTGTCAGTTCTGAACAGAGTTGAAATCTTGGCCCTTCACCCTAAATGGCGATGGCTCTCCTCACCAATGTGTGGATATAAAGGCCCCACTTGCAAGTTAGCCCTCAGCTTCATTCATGTCTTAGCTCACACACAGCCAACATAAAAACTTCTCAAGGACAGAGGCACATTCCATAAGTCAGCATTCGCAATAAGAACTAAACAAAAACTTAGCATTCCTATATTTTGCCACTTGGCAAAATGGCAAGACTTCTCGGAGGGCAAATCTGCAAAGTCTGTGTCTTAATAAGAATTAGGAAGTGATTTATTTTATAAGCTAAAGGAGTTAATGTTTGTGTGCGTGTATCTCCACTACAGAAACAGTAGTAGCGTCCAGTCTTCTCCCCATTCTTCCTCAATCCTAAAACCAGTTCTTAGAATTCGCTCCAGGTGTCAGTAGCTACGCCTTCGGAAAGGGTCTTTTGTTAATACCAAAAGCATTTTGACTTATTTCTTTGGGGAAAAAAAAAAAAAAAAAGAAGTGAAAGCAGACACTTCTTTAAATCAGAAAGCTTTATTTTGACCCTGGAGAAATGTAGCCTGGTGAAATGTCTGCATGAATTGTTATTATTATTTTATTGAGCAATAAACGAAAGTGTGATTGAGTCGCCAGTGACTCGGAGATATTGTTAAGCCTGGAATCACATGGTTGAATGACTGGCTGACCAGAACCTGGGTGATTCAAATGATCCAGAAGGCAAATGCGCCAGGAGCGAGAATGCCTCACACCAACGCAAACCCAATTAATGTCAACAAAATCCTGTTAAATTTATCGGTTGCTTGGCTTCTGAAAATGGTGGAACCAGCCCCTTTCCTGTGCCTGCAGGGCAAATTCATTAGACGGAAAACAGCATCTTGTTAACCATGGAGTTCAGCAACATAAACAAGGGGCCTGCGCCATGGTCCTGGAGACACCGACAGAAGACCAGCTTAGGAGGGAACATGGAGAGGGGGATGCTGACCTTCCTTTACAACACCAATGAGTTGTCACACAGTAGGTGCATCCTAAACCATACAGGATGGAAGCAGTACACCCCACTGTCATTCCATCATGAAGTAATGATCATACAAAGAACAAGGGAGGGAGGGGGAGAGGGGGAGAGGGAGGGATTGAGATTTTGCCTCCATGTTCGCCAAAGATTCCCACTTACTTGTTCTTTGTTTTAGTTGTTCAAGTAAGAAAGATTCATTTGTGCTGATCCCACTTCAACCATATTTACATCACATGCCCCTATGCCCACAATTGGCAAATCTTAATGGAACAAAACAGAACTCACCACCCTCAAAGTCATCAAACCTACAAGGCTGACTCCTCTTCTCTGGGTCACCCCAACTGGATGAACACTGCTAAATTCATCTAAGTCAAGCACCCTTAAATTACCCATCATTGTGCCATTTGGCAATGGGATGGCACCACTTCTGAGATCTCCCACGCCGTAAAGCTCAACAACACTCGCCTTGTTCAAAGTAGAGCTGATACACATTGAAAGGGCCATGGCACAGAGGGCTTTTGTGTGAACAGACTTACTCCCCTGGGGTAACAGCAGTATAGCCTAGAGAGCGGTTTGGCTGGAGAAGGCCAAAACAAAGTGCCAAAGAACCAAAAAGCATGGCTTATCAAAGAGACCATTTTCCCGGCCATGTCTGATTCTGAATCCAAACCCGTAACAACGCAAACGGGGATTTCACGGTGTTCTGTCAAAAATCTACTGAAATAAATCTGAAACATGGCAAAATATTGAGGTGAGATATTTGAGAAAAGTATTTGAGAAAAAGTCTCGCAAATATTTTTTTTCTCTTACAAAGAAAATGTTGTTTGTTGGTAAGCTACTAACACTAGATATAGCGCACGATGGCAGTGGAATGTTAAACAATTATTACTCATTCATTGAGTCAACGCTCACAATGTGTCTGGCACTGATCAATGTTAGTGGGGTAGTATTTATTTGTGTTCTTGCTTGTTTTCTGCTTCCATTTTTAATAGTGCCTGGTGCACAAAGGGCATTTGGGAGGGTAATGAGACAGAACTATAGAGGCAAATGGTAGAACATTCTACCCATTTGAGAAAGGAAGTCACATGAAATCTCTAAGAGATGGTGTTCCAGCTCCCATAACTTTCAATGTCTCTTTTTTTTTTTAATTTTTTTTTTTAGTGTTTATTTATTTTGAGAGAGAGAGAGAGAGAGAGAGAGCAAGCGGGGCAGGGGCAGAGAGAGAAAGAGACACAGAATCTGCAGCAGGCTCCAGGCTCCGAGGTGTCAGCACAGAGCCTGATGTGGGGCTCGAACTCACAGAGCCGTGAGATCACGACCTGAGCCGAGGTCGGACACCCAACCGACTGAGCCACCCAGGCGCCCCAACTTTCAATGTCTCTTAACGTTTGTGCTTTTATTTAGCCCATAAGAGAAATCAAACTTCATAAAGGAGTTGCTGATCATTAAATTAAAAAAAAAAAAAAAACAACAAACACACACGCACAACAGATTCTGGCCACCCTCAACATGCTCCGACAAGGGGCTTCTGGAATACACAGCAGGCACCATTGAGGGGTGGGGAAGGCAGAAATGGGCCTGGGAACATCAATAGAACCCAGAAGCAGAGAGCACAGGGCCAGGGAGAAAGGAAGGACAGAGAATAATTCAACATGGTCTCCTAGAAGAAGTTTAGGTATAGAATGAAGGGATTTGGGAAAATCTGTACGTTAAAGTCTCTGGAGCCTTCCCCATATTCTCCTAGACTCCTGAACCTTTGCTCTGTAGCACTTTCTCTTTGCTGATTTAGATGTTACGTACCCGCCCCCCAAATGTACAGTTTGACTGCTGATTTTTCTCCAGACCATTTGTTCGTTCTTGCTCTGGGCACCCAAATCCATAATTATTGTCAGCTGAGACAAAACTAGCCGCTTCACTACTTACCAAAGTATGCAGTCTCCACGGCATCGATCCCAGCAGAAATGTAGATCAGCTTTTCCAGGGAGAGCCCTCCTCCTGAAGCAATGACTCTGGGCCAGTGACTGCCGTCCAGAGGAGTCCTGAAGAGCTCACCTGGTCTGCAGGATGGGGTTGAGAGGGTCAAGGGGCCTCACAGTGCACTTGACACGTCGCAGACGGGGGTTCATAACCCGCTGCTCCCAGCAGTTAGATACTGATGACTTCATTCCTCTTCTCTTCTTGCCACTAGAATTCACTTGGTTCCTAGAAAATGGAGAAGAGAGGCCTGAGATCAGAGTCCCTTTTTACCCACCACTATGCACTGCCGTTTTGCCAGAGCTGGGCCCTGTACCTATGTGAAAGGCAAGGCACATTTCAGTCCTTAATGAGGTGATGCCTTCAGAATCCCCAGTGGCCAATGGACAGGGATGTGTGGTGTAAACCAGAGCACAGGGAACAAGGGCGGAGGGGTGCAGAGCCATGTCCAAAAGCCACAGGCATTAAAGGGGTCAGAGCTCTGCTAAATAAAGTGAACCTTCTCTTCCACAATTTTCTTCTCCTTGGATCAGCCTTGGCAGTTGTCCCCAAGACAAGAGGGAGCCTCATTGGGGCCACTCTGCAAATTCATGAGGCAAGAAGACATACAAGCTGGGCATATGCATGATTATTACAGGAAGAGAGAAACATTGGAACTATTTAGCATTTGCAGCTGGAAAGGGCTATTGCTGGTGGGGAAGAGACAGATGGGGTGGGGGAAACTTTCCAATCTTAATAAAATCCGTTTGCCTTTTCCAGTAAGTAAAGGATTGAGTGAAGACATGCCTGACCCTTTAATATCATCAGCTGGAATGGGAGAGATCTGAAAGAAAATATTTAGAAAAAGAGAGTCCATATTATGCCTTGCCAGTGTTACGCCTTAATGTATGCTCTCATTAGCAAGAAGCCAATTCGTATAAACAATGTCTTCTCAGCAGGCAACAGCAAGTTAATAAGGTACCCTCAACACTTGTTGGAGTTTCCAGGCTTTAATAAATACTTAAGGAGGTAGCATGGCTTTCCTGGCATTGAGTGCACATGTTGCAACGGGGAATAAATGGGGGCATACAGCGTGGCAAAGACCACCTTCCCTCAACGAGTTCCATTTTTCTCTTTCCACTGTCTGGGAACAGAGGAAGACGCGAGCAAAGCAATTATTCAGGCTTTACCTGGGAAGAGGAAAGATCACACAGGGTATGACCAGGATGTACATAACAAAGACCAGAAAGGTTAGTTCATTTATTTATTTATTTATTTATTTATTTATTTATTTATTTATTTCTAAAGGACTCTTTTTTTTTTTTTTAATTCAGGAAGATGCTTTAAGTTTTTATTGCAAACAGATGTGACCTTTGAGGCAGGCAGATAAGCCATCTGGGTTTAAAAAACATGTCATTAATAACTGACTTTAGTTATCAAAGTAAATTTGCAAAGATCTGCCACAAATTGGACACCATTGCTTGACTTCATCTTCGTATGTCTCAATCAGCTACAGTAACTGACACTTGAGACTGATTGTATTTGCCTTTGCCCAAAGCTTATTAGACCCACACTAGACAATTCTCTTCCCTCATCTTATCTAGCCTTGGTATATTTGCAAAATGGCACAAGAATCCCCAATTTCCTTGGTTTCCTTAACTTGATAGGTTTACCAGGAACTCTGCACGTCCACACGTATCCAGAAAGTTTGTTTTGTTTCTTTCACTTAGATGAGTTGACATTGTCAGGGGGAAACTTAATTACTGGAGGTCAGCATTTTGGAATTATAAAAATGATTACATTGGAAATTCTTGGTGGTATTATATATACTTCAAAAGACAACATCTAAAAATCTGTGCTCCTTTGAGTACAGATCATAATTAGCTTCAATTATAAACCTAAACACCTATAAACACCTTAAATCTTCTCTAGAATTGGCACATTGTAAACCAGTTACTTACCTGACCTTTCAAGAATGTTTATGGGGCGCCTGGGTGGCTCAGTCGGTTAAGCATCCGACTTCGACTCAGATCATGATCTCACGATTCGTGAGTTCGAGACCCGCATCAGGCTCTGTGCTGAAAGCTTGGAGCCTGCATTGGATTCTGTGTCTCCCTCTCTTTCTACCCTGCCCTCTCACACTCTGTCTCTCTCACTTTCTCAAAAATAAACATTAAAAATACTTTTTAAAAGATAAAAAAAAATAAAAAGAATGTTTTTAAAACCAGTAGAGTACAGGATGCTTGCTATTGATCAAAAATAGACAAACAAATTCCACAATAGGTGCTTACATACTTAACTTCTTTCTTCTCTATCTTCTGACACAAAAATGTTTTGCACCACCGGGTTGTTATTCCCAAGCCCCACCACAGATGAGGCATTAAAATCAAAATGACAAACTTATTAGCTTTAATTGATTTTATACAATCAATGTTTTTAGTGGGTAAGTAAATTCACCTCTCAGCATATTTTAGTATTAAAAGATTACTTTGACGTCAAATAAAAATAAAATGGTTGTATCATTTAAATAAGCTTTTTAAGGATTACCTTCCCTGTTTTCCATTTTATGTTACACACACGGGGCACAGCCCGTATTTCCAACATGTTTTGTTTCAATACCCTCCTGTTAACATATTTATTTTGAAAGAAATCTTCAGAGCTGAAAGTTCACATTGTTCCTTCAGAAAACTCAGTGTAATTCAATGTGTCACAACATCAGGATTGATCATGACTGGTTTCATGGCAAAATTATTTGGACCCTAATTGGGACTTCTCATTTTTCTCTCAGAAAACTTCCTATCTTCTGAAGACTTTAATAGGAAACTCATATTTGTATGATTATACTTATAATAATTAAGTAATTTAAATCTAGAGGATACTTTAGCTCAAATGTATCATTTTGAGGCCAAGAAAATGGAGCTCCAGTATATATAATTTATTATGAGGCAAACAAACAAAATGTGATACTGAATTATAACACCTTCAGCTAATTCACTGACATTATTTCTTGAGTAGCAACAACCCCTAGAACCCCCCAAAATTGTAATCAGGCTCAACGTCTGTTATACTGTTATTTTCAAGTCCAGAAAATCAAGCACAACTGAGCAGAATTTTAGAAGAAAAACACATTAAGTTGCAGATTCTACTCTAAGATCAGGTGCTCTGACTATACCCAAACCCATGCTGACACCTAAAGCAAGGAGGATGAATGTCATTTCCTTACTACAAATACATTGACATTTAAGTTATTATCAGCCAGCAGAAGGGACAAAAAGTAGATATCCTTGACCATTCAAAAGAAGACTTTCACGTATTCTCTATGTGACAATGTGCCCAGCACCTGTACCTGAGTGATTCTGATTTTGATTCACCTCTAATCTTTATAATTTTCACTTTGACCTTTTTTGAGTGGACACGGAACTTTGATTTTTTTTTCATTCATTCATTTGGACATTCTAGACCTTCCATTGAGCCTCTAATACATGCAAGGCCTCATAAGATGGCATGAGTCCTAATAAAGCAAATACTGCCCTGGGCTGCATTAACAGAAACAGTGTCAGTGGTCAGTTTCTACCAGAGTGTCACTTCCAGCCATACTAGTAGGGACACTCCTGGGGTGCATTATGAGGGGAGGAACCACAATTTGGGTGCCTAGCTCTGTTCAGGCACTAGCTCTGTTCAGCCCAGGGAGCAGATAACCTGGTTGTAAAGAACTTTGGGAATTCCCAGACTATATATAGTTTAGGGAATGCCCTCCCTATTTTTCTGTAGTATTTTTTTCTTCTGAGCTATTGGAGCTTTCTTACTTTTCGAGCATATGTTACCCCGTTTACTTTACCTGCTCCCAAATGGATACACTAGGCTACAAGATCTAGTACCAAGTTCTATATGGTGAACACGGTTAGGGTGTCATTTACTAATGGGCAGACGTATTTTCTGCTCATTTGCCTCTTCGCATTTTTGTTTCCCTCTCAAGTACATATCAAGCAAGAGAGTATGAGAGATCCCAAGCCCCAGAACTGGGTAACGAGGTCCTTTGTTTATTTTAAGTATTTGCTTCATTTTTGCTTTATTTGTTTACATACCCAATACAGCATGAGCAATTTCTTTGCACTCCTTATGCATTTAAACCGGAAAGAAAGAAAAAAAAAATGTGATCACACTGGGAAGTTTATATGGTAAAAAGGAAGCCGGACTTTTACATTTATCACTGAGGTGGGTTGTGCAGAAAGAGTTTGATCATCTATCTCCATGGGTCAAGTTCCTTCCTTGTTCATAAAGCTCACCAAGCTTTCTTCATATCACTAGGATAAGGTTCAAATTCTAACTCAAAAAGTCATTTGTGTTTACCTAAATAAATTTATCTTGACTATGATTCACAGCAGGTGAACGTCTCCCAGCCCCCAGTGTGTTGTAGACCAAACCAAAAAAGGGAGAGACAGGGAAAGAAAAAAAACCCTTTCTTTGCCTCCACCTGACAAAAAATAATTTGTGGAATTCATCATCCATGAAGGACCAAGTCAACTGGAAAGGTAACAAGAGGCATCTTTACATCTACAAGAGTCATTTTTGGTTGTGTTTTCCTTGACAGTTTTCCAGGCTGACGTGGAAATTCTCCAGCATCCTCTACATGAAGTTCGGTGTTGGCAAAGTTGAGTGTAACAAGTCATGTTTACTATGTCAGTAGATTCTTTTTAAGGCTGAACTAAATTAATAGCATCATGCATGATTTACAATAAAACCTTAATGAAACGCTCAGAACTGTTTAAAGAGCTGCAGCAGGTTTTTAAGGAAATTGGTTGTCTGTATTTACTCTTTGAATTAAGTGTTAAAGGAAAACAGAATAATAATATAGAAAACCCGGGTTTCCTGTAACAACAATAATTATGATAACTAACATCTGTATATGGCTTTACAGTTTGCAATGTGCTTTCTCATACATTACCTCATTTAGTAGAGTGGGAATGTTTAATGATCAGTCTTATACTGCATTTCATTAATAGTATATATATATATATATATATATAGAGAGAGAGAGAGAGAGAGAGATGTATATATATACATGTATATATATACATCTCTCTCTCTCTATTAATAAGTACATTTAGAAGAAACTATCTTTATAAGCACTCTGCAGAAAGCCTGAACAGAAGGCTGATAGGGAGATGCTGAAATCCAATATCAACCCCATAAATCAAATACACATCAAATAAAATCTGTCAAACACTTCACAATGTTATGTGCACGTCACCAAACCCAAGGAGAATGCTGCTGTATCACCTCAGAATGATAAAGAGATCTAAGGTGTGAAAGCATGCTGTTAGAAGTTTCATTAAAGTCTTATTTACTAGTTCAGAATGAATTTACATTGATCTTTTAAACTATTGCTAACCACAAATGCATTAAATCTAAACAGTCTTCATTTACTGAGAAATAAATGTGTCAGCAGAACCATGACTTTTGTCCAATGTTGTTCCGGCATTTAATTCACAAAGGCTCAGTGTTAAGCTTTTTATTGCTTGTTGTGCTAAAGCATGTTCGCTTAATTGCAAATATATTTCCTTCCTGCATCATTATCAAAATTGTTATCTTGAGGAAATATTGTTTTTAAATAATCTGCTGCAAAACCAGAGCAGTACATGGGCTTATTCGGAATAATTGTTTCCTGCTACAGATGAGCTAGCAATTAAGTGGTAACGTGGCTTAAACAATTTTAAAAGGAGGTCAGGATGATAGAGATTGGGCTGTGCTGGTCCAAGTTCTAAGAAGCTTCGGGACTTTTTTGGCGTCCACATGCACTCATGGCTGGCTTAATCAATACCTCACCGTTTACATCTTAAAAGAACTTTGTTAATGGTTCTAGGACCTAATCCAATAAATAAATCATTGCAGTGTATTTCATAATTTTGTAAGATATACATTCTGTCAAAGAGGACCTTCGTTTTCCATCTCTGAAATGGAGAGGCATGTCTCACATTTGACCTTGACCTTTCCCTCTATTAACTTTGGGGGAAAGGACTTGTATTCGGGTTTTAAAGCAAAGGATGCTAGTAACACTATTATGGGCACACCCATACTAAAACAAACAAAAAGACACATTACATTAAAAGAAGAAAAAAAGGACATGATGTGACTCCAGACAATCTAGGATTTTCATGCAATTTTTTCTTTTTTTTTTTTTATTGCTTTCAGTAGCTAAATACAGCAGGCATGGTGTTTCCACTTCAATGGGTGAAAATGTATTGAGAGTTTTCCCAGTTCCTCATTACTTAAGCACACACTAAATAGGTGACATCATTTTGTTCATTAAATGGGACTTATAAAAAATTATGCTCTCTAGGAGACAAAACGTAGAGTTCAATATTATTTAAGTTCAAGGAAAAAAAACGGGGCGCCTGGGTGGCTCAGTCGGTTGAGTATCTGGCTTCAGCTCAGGTCATGATCTCACAGTTTGTGGGTTCGAGCCCCTCATCAGGCTCTGTGCTGATAGCTCAGAGCCCGGAGCCTGTTTCAGATTCTGTGTCTCCCTCTCTCTCTGCCCCTCCCCTGTTCGCGCTCTGATTCTGTCTCAAAAATAAATAAACATTAAAAAAAATTTTTTTAAGAAAAAAAATAATTGTTTACTGAGCAGATGATTATGGAAAATACTTTTGGGGGTGTTCATTATTCCTGGGATTAGCTATATCTCTAAAAATGGAGAAAGACACAATTTCTAGAAATTAAACCACGATAAGCCGAGCTTCCAATGGGAAGCAACCAAGATAAGTCACATTTGCAGGGGGATCAAAATGTCAGGACTTGATTGGTTACTGTTCCACTTTGAAAGAAGGAGGAAACCTTCTATTTACCTGTCATGACACAGAATTCTGTCCCAGTTTATTTCAGAGGGAAACAATAAAGAAATGAATGGCAGGGCAGGACCAGAGCTGGGTGGACCCCGGAGGCAGGCCAATGAGCAATTAGCCGTGACCTGCACAGCCAGGACTGGGGAGACTGACATCAACAATGCTGAGTGATAAGACCGTGACTTACATGCACACTCAGAGCCTGCTTCCATTCAGCCTCTATCCTCTGCCCACCATGGGGTAGCAGGAGCCCAGGCAAGGGTCAGCCTTCCAAAGGTACAGATATCCGGTGCCCACCCCAGACTGCGGTAAGCCGTCTACAACCCAGAATCCGGGCAGCCTGGAAGACCACGGACTTGCCTGGGGAATTTTCTAGGATTCTCCGGCGGAGGTATCAGACCCAAAGGCTCCAGCAGTGTGACAGAAATGGGTAGCAGATATTAAGTACACAGAAGATGGGTAACATGGGGAAGACATTTCCATCCTCAGAAGTCGGCTGAGCCTCTGAAACCTGGCTTCCAAAGAATGAAGGTGTTACCTTGCCGCAACGCCGACATCCTCCCAAGTCTTGGCCCGCATGAATCTTTCAACATGCTCTCCTCTGGCCGCAGCCTTCCCTTCGTTGTCACCCTCCTCCTCTTGCTGGTCTCACATAGTTATAAATATTGCAGTTCCCGAGCACTTGTGTGCCCTTCCACGACTTCAGAACCCCCCTCTCTCTCTCTGCTTGCTCACCTCCACACACCTCCCACCACTTTCTGTTTGACCGAACACTACCTGTGGTTTTCTTGTACTTTCCACCATCCATTTAGGTACTCCAAAGTGTTGGATTATTGTCTTAAATGCCTCCTTGAAATCAAGACCAAATTCCCCTCTGAGGTCAAAGCTCAGCTTTCTCCTTGCCCACGGTGACCTGCTTTTCGGCAATCTCCTGTCCTCCATAAAAGCATACCGCATGCGCTAAAGTGGACCACACGGTAATAACCCTTTCCTGCTCCCAGGCTACAGAAATGCTGAGCTAGGCTTTATCATCTCCTCTTCTAATATTACCTTAACCTTCACGAGACGCCAGGTATACCCACTTCTTAAGTGCCATTCTCTGAAAAGACAGACAACATCAGGGTCACCAGCTACCTAGCTGTCCCTTAAGAAAACAAGATGTTCAACAAAAATTTAGGGCTGTCTGGAGATCGAAGCTAAGGAAAAGCATCTGAGTACTTCCAAAGGATTAATTTGAAAAATGGAAACCTGGTGTACATTCTTTTTGTGAACAACAACATGAACATTTATAGTCAAGATCTGGCCTGGATAACAACACAGATGGCTCAAACTGGGAACTGGAAGAACATATCAGGCTGGCAAATGTGTTTTGGTTAGTCCCATACAGGCTTGTTTGTTTTTTCGTTGATTTGGCTGCCAGTATGTAGAAATCAGATATCCTGACAACAGAGAGCACATTCCCACGTAGTGACTGAACAGTCGCTATATGCCCTTCAGATGATACAACATGTATTTTTGGGGGTTTCAGGAACCCATACTATTTCTCTCAAATACATACCCCAGGTCATCCCCAAGGGGATTTGAGTGGTCTACTGCAACGTATAAACTTTTTTTTTTTTAATCAAGAAAGTTCTGATGAATAAAAAAACGATCAATACATTTTTACTCATAGAATTTTTTTAATGTTTATTTTTTGAGAGAGAGAGTGTGCATGTGTAAGTGAGCAGGGAAGGGGCAGAGAGAGAGGGAGAGAGAATCCCAAGCTGACAGCACAGAGCCTGACTTGGGGCTCCAACTCACAAAACATGAGATCATGACCTGAGCCAAAATGAAGAGTTGGGCACTCAACCAACTGAGCCACCCAGGCACCCCTTTACTCATGGTGTTTTAATGTTTTAATTTTCAATGTACTTTTGTGTACGTCCTCCTTACGTGCTCCTTTCAACCACATCCAATAAGTAGAACTATTTACTTTTTCTTTCCTTTTTTAACTTTATTGATTTATTTTGAGAGAGAGAGAGAGAGAGCAAGTAGAGGAGGGGAAGAGAGAGGGAGAAAAAGAATCCCAAGCAGGGTCCTCACTCAGTGGGGAGCCCATAGTGGGGCTCAATACCACTAACGGTGAGATCATGACCTGAACGTAAACCAAGAGTTGGATGCTTAACCACTAAGCCACCCAGGCAAACCACCCCCCCCCATTTATTTTTTCTAATGATGAAAAGGTATAGGTCACTTTGCATAACTGGCATTGGAAAGAAACCATGAGCATCCATCAAGGGCATTCCATGTTAACCTAACACTCACTTTATAATTCAAGGGCCATAGCCTCATGGACTAACCCAACTGTTGATCCATAAAAACAGTGTCCTTATCCTGAAGATTATGAAGTGAGCTTTATCAAAGAAACCACCAGCAGCATCCTTCAAATATTTACAAGTATCTAATACATGCATGTGTTTTATGTCTTGGTCAATTTATCTAATGGGTGGGAAT
Source organism: Lynx rufus (assembly GCF_022079265.1). NCBI lineage: Eukaryota > Metazoa > Chordata > Mammalia > Carnivora > Felidae > Lynx > Lynx rufus. The sequence goes on from NW_025814867.1 coordinate 149,297,484, forward strand.
TCCATTTTTATGAGTTCAGAATACTTCAACTTGTGGTCTTTTTATTCACATCTACTATATATAGATAGTAGATGTAGATAGATATAGATCTATATAGATCTATATGTACATAGTAGATGTATATATAAGTAGTATACATCTAGAATATATATAGATATATTTTTATCAGATATAACCTTATCCAGCTGCTTTAGATATTAGTACTAACAATTTCAAGAATACTCAGGCAATAGGGTAGAACAGATTCTTCTAGAGTGAAAATAAATGAAAATCAATAATAAGAAGAAGACTGAGATGATACATTATAATAGCCTTTGGGGGAGGCCTTATAGAAAGAATAAGTCATTCATTAATGAGTATAAACCATATTACACATTCAATCATTCTAATCTTCAACTCATTCTTCCACTTTGTTCTTCCAATATTTTATTTCCATATGATGCCCTTTTACCCCATCAGCAGGATTCACTGGGAAGGCATGTTCTCTGATAAAACAAGGTCAATAATATTGTCATTTTCAACTGTGCTATCATTTTCACAGGTCCAAGTGGAAACGAAATCAATTAGGAGAACAAATAGCACTGTTTTATCACTAATGAATGGATTTAGCGTTGTTTTCCATATTCCCACCTCTTAAAATGGAAGAAATAGACCAAATGTGGTACAGAGAAAGCTCAAATAGTCCATGCTAATGGTGGAAATACTTAAGTATCATCCGTATACAGCTAATATAAACCAAAGTGGTTTATTACCACCGTTCTGTGATTTATGACTCACATTATGACTTTATTTTGAAATGGTTGCATAAAATATTAATGTGTGGTAAAAGAACACACAACAAGAGCAGGGATCATGTTTTATCAGATGTAAGGCTGCTCAGTGACTTATTCCTCTTAATACACTGGATTCACGTCTTAGTATCCTATTTGCTCTTCTAATTATAATCAGCCTTTCACATTCAAGCTTTTCAAGGTGAGGCAGCCTTACTTTTGTTCCTAGATTGTAGGTTGCATACCGTTAATTTTTAAAGGGATGGAGTAGTTTATAACAAATGTGAATAATTTATAGTAAATGTTCTCAGCATTGATTAGTTTTCTTTTGAAATAGAATGCCTTCTTGATATGCATCATTCCTTTTAATGCCTTATGAAAAGTCAGAAGACCTGTTACTGCACTGCTTAATGGACAAATCAACTTTAATTTTAGTCATATATAATATGAAAGATAAGTACCTATGTTTTTCCCTGTTTGGAATTTGCCAGGCATTAACACTAAACATTAGCTCGAAGCAATCTAACGAGAAGTTAACAATGGGACCGAATTGCTCTCCTTTGGAATTTACGTTTGACGTGGTTGCTGCAAACTTTGGAGTTGGTGGTTTCCATAGTTGTTCACTACGCTGCATTTTAGGTGACTCCACACTCGACTTTGCAAAGTTCCAACCCGAGGACTTAAGCAACAGATTCCACAACTTAACTGCACAAAAAATTGATTTAGACTGAGTTCCTTATTTCATTTCAATTTGATCAGCTGTATCTGATTCATAAAAAACTGAATATCTTGGGGCACCTGGGTGGCTCAGTCAGTTAAGCGTCTGACTCTTGGTTTCGACTCAGGTCATGATCTCACGGTTCATGAGTTCAAGCCCCTTGTTAGGCTCTGCAATGACAGCATGTAGTCTGCTCGGGATGCTCTCTCCCTGTCTCTCTGCCCCTCTCTGGCTTGATCTCTCTCTCTTAAAAATAAATGTATAAACATAATTAATAAAAAAATTTTTTTAAACCTGAACATTGTTTTGAATTGCCACAAAAGTTAATATGGTTTCATCTCTATTGTAGGGAACTCACCAACTATGATTTACACTATTACATTGTATATTTTAAAATGTCAGTTGAGGGGCGCCTGGGTGGCTCAGTTAAATGTTTGACTTCGGCTCAGGTCATGATCTCACGGTCCTTGAGTTCAAGCCCTGTGTTTGGGGCTCTGTGCTGACAGCTCAGAGCCTGGAGCCTGCTTCAGATTCTGTGTCTCCCTCTTTCTCTGCCCCTCCTCCACTCACACTGTCTCCTTCTCTCTCTCAAAAATAAATAAATATTTAAAAATTTGTTGAATATCAATTGATATAGATAAAAAATATATAAATAATATCCAACACATGCTTTCTACATGCTTGATATATACTATCTACACATTCTCCCTTTATTCTTTCCTATAACCTGTAAAATATTCTAATGCTTATTATACAAACAGGAAACTGAGGCACAGAATCAATGAGTCATTTTTCCTAGAGCGACAACGCCAGAAACAGAATTGGAATTAGGAACTTTGGTGATTTGGTTTCAGACTCCATGTTCTTACTATTATACTCTTCCTGTCCTCCTTTGCCCAGGAACACTGGCTACAAATTTTCTTCTATAAAAACAGAAAAATAAAGAGATCCAATGATTTGGGCTTTGAGAGAACAAAGCCTAACTTTAGAACGCACCAATGTTAAGAATAAGGTTCAAATGATGGGAATTGAAAGAGGAAGAGGATTGATTTTGCGTTTTAGATTCCTTAACACGTCCTTGAAAATGGTGGGGTGGCCATCTTTGACGTTCTCTAGAGTCCGTATAATGCACAATGGAGAGCACTGGTGCAGAGAACTGGAATATGAATCCAAGCTGAACCACTTCACCCTGGGCAGTCCTGGGATTATGAACCTTTCTGATCCAAGACTTCCATCTCCAAACTGAGATTATAACGCTCACTAGTACAACAGTCATTACTGTTAGAAATAAGGTCAAGTTTCTGGCATGTTGCAGGCACTCCATAGATAGGATAGGTACACAGCGTCTGTGATCATTGTTTCTGTTCTATCAGTTGTTACTCTTTCAGTAAGCCCATCCTCAGGATGAGTCACAGCAGGAATCTGTCTTAAGATCTTTAGTTAATTACCCTTCCCCTTGCTCTTGCCATTCAAATTTACATTGGAACTCACCAAGTTAAATTCTTAATTTCCAGCAGCCATTGAGAAAATCAGGGAAAATGAGGGCTTGAGAGAACGAATCGAACTAAAAGCAATGAAGGGAGAATATCAGAATCCTTATGATTTGGGGAAAGAAGACAGAAGGAAACTGAGAGGGAGAAGAAATGAAGAGGAGAGAGGGAGACAAAGTTTCTCTCAGAGAGAAAGGAGATCAATAATAGACCTTTCTGCAGGAATAACTGTGGTGGAAATAGAATGGACACCCAGCCAGGGTCATTTACTGTCTTACGCATCTGCTTATACAAAGTTGTGTGAATAACCAAGAGTTCTGCCACAAACACTGAATTCCCCCAAAATAATAAATGGCAGTTTCATGGAAGGGAACCCCTGCTACAGTGCACTCACCCTCTTTTTGTTAATGAAAGAGCACATTTACCTTCCGAGCTCCGTTTGGGTTTAGAACTTGGTTGCCGCAAGGCCAGGGTGTGAGGTCTTAACTGTTCCTCCTGACCCCACCAGAAGGGGATGGAAATATAACCCTTTATGTACCTGAAGGCACCATTCTCCGAGAAACGATTTGTAAAGTTGCCTCTATCTCTTAAGATGTGTGCATGAGGTGACAAATGGCCTGTCTGGAGCAATTATCAAAATGCTGCTTAGTTTTACCTTCATGTCCACCATCTTTATTTATTTACTTATTTATTTTGTTGCCCCTCCTGTCTCACAAGGATCATGACCACTTTTTTAATTAACTTCTGCTACTTCCTTTTTCTCCTCTTTCTTCCCGGGTTTTAATTCTTCCCTGAGAGCAGCTCAGAACCCAAGACCTATTACTTTGGTCCGGACTCCCTGCAGCCCTCCCCTCAATGACCCAGTGGCCTGACTGGGAGTAAGTGCCATAGAAAGGAGGTCTGTAGGGGCACCTGGCACATTCATTGGGTTAAGGCTCTACACTGACAACACAGAGCCTGCTTGGGATTCTCTCTCCCTTCCTCTCTCTCTCTGCCCCTCCCCCCACTTGCGCGCGCGCTCTCTCTCTCTCTCTCTCTCTCTAGAAATAAATAAATAAACATTAACAAAAAAGGAGGTCTATATAAATAACTATTAATGTGTGCTCTATGATGGAAATTTCTAAAGCCAAGAAGGACAATTTTGTATGGAACACCGCACGATTTAAAAAAATCCATTCAAACATAATCACTCAGGTATCATCTCAAATATTATTCCCCCAGAGATGTTTCACAGTTTCTGGTTCAAGTATTATTGACCATTTGGCCAGTATAGCGAGTTGCCCATGAATTACCCGCACACATTAAAAGGCAGAAGTTAGCAAATGTATACAAGTATACTTGGGCTTTTCAAGAGAATTTTTAGGTTATCACTTTTTGGTTATTAAAAATTAAAATTGACTTTGGTGGATGGGAAAATCTCCTTGGAGTACTTGGAAGGTTATGCATCGAGACTGAGAAAGGAGTTATAAGTTCCAATTTCAACAAAAATTTCCTTACCTAAATAGGAACTCAGGGGGGAAAAGGAAGGAAGGAAGGAAGGAAGGAAGGAAGGAAGGAAGGAAGGAAGGAAGGAAGGGAGGGAGGAAGGAAGGAGAGAAATTTACTTCATAACTTCATAACTCAGATCATTTTATTTTCCAATTAGAAAATAAGATCTAAACAAAAACAGTTTCTAAATCTCATGTGAGGATAAAGAAATGTCTTCCTCACTTGCAAATTTCCTTATATATTCTTTGAGAGGTAAAGCTAGTCTGTCTGCCTTCTAAACTTTTCTTTACTTTTTTAATGTTTATTTACCTATTTATTTTGATAGAGAGAGAGAGTGAGCAGGGAAGGGGCGGAGAGAGGGAGACAGAATCCCAAGCAGGCTCTGCGCTGACAGCACAAAGCCCAAGGCAGGGCTCGATCTCACTAACGGAGAGATCATGACCTGAGTTGAAACCAACAGTCGGACACTTAGTCTACTCAGTCACCCAGGCACCCAGCTGCCAAACTTTTCTTTAAAAGAAATTTCCAAAAACTCTTCATTCTGTGACTTAAAAACACCCCCATTCATTCAGTGGTTTAATTTAACAAATATTTTTGGAAGGCCTCCTGTGTACCAGGCACTGTGAAATCCCAGGGATCCAGCAATGAATGAGATGGTCTTTGATCTCATGAAGTTTACAAACTAGTAGGGGAAAAGGAGAACATTCTTTAAATTACTTGCAGCGTATTTAACTTTTATGCATTCTCGTATATGTGATATATTTCATATTTTAAGTGAAAGAAATAATGAAGCCTCCAAGTAAATTAAGAAATTAAAAAAAAATGCAGTAGTGAGAATTGGTGAACACAGAAGTTCAGAAGGCTGCAGGAGCTGAACTGCATTATTAAGCCATGCAAATAGCTCAGAGATGAACAGTGGGGTGGGTATGCACCTGCTTCCAGGTGACCCATAGGCATTTTACCAACGGTCTTTTCAAAACAATAACTCTCATATGTTGTCCAACATAAGGAGTGATTTTTATGGTGGAAATCTCAGAGCCAATAGAGGAACATCTTCCCCCATAGGGGGTGATTTTGGAAAGGAAGAGTTTTCAGAGATGATGGCCTTTTATAAATAAGCAGATACTTTCCCCAAATAGAATTCAATGTCTCAATCTACCTCCTGCTGAAATTACCATCACTAACACCAAAGCTTGAGTGTATGAAAAAACTTAGAGCTCATTTCCAAAAATTGTCCCAATATGGAGGTAATAAAAAAAGAATATATAAAATATTAGAAAGGCAAAATAAACCTAAATCAACAAAACATTTGGTGCCAAAGTTTTCAAAAGTATAGGCATCTGATACAAAAAAACAATTAGCCAAAGCAATGTTAGTCAACAGCTCATCAGCATTTCAGGAAGTCAGAAAGATAAAATCATGATTTCTGGTATCTGACATCACTATCGGGAGGAAAAAAGTAAGGAAGATCTATGTATGGCTCTAAAAATGACATTACTTGGACAAGAGTCACAACAGAAAAAGCACTGCTTATTTCGGAGAACAGTAAATATCAGACCTAAAACCCAGGAGTTGCTTAGAACTCAGACAAGGGTCACCACTGACTGGTGGTGCCTGTTTTGGTGCCCATTCAGATATATGTTCTTTCTCTTGTTTTCTCTCCTTGGCTATCCTATGCCTTTGTAAGTTCCTTGTAACACTCCCTCCTCACTACTATTCAATCAGCTTTCAAATGAGTGAAGATTACCTATGCACTGACATTTCTGCTTTACCAAGTTTTACCGCAAGGGTTCCCAACCAGCTGCTTTAAAGTAATTGGCATCATAATGTGCAGAAAAATTACTTTTCTAATGGTTGCCTGGAAGATTTATATCCCTAAAATGTAATTAAAAAGTAGATTTAGAAATATGCCCAGGAACCAAAAAGATTAAATATTAATGTGGAGTGTAATTAATAAATTATATATCTCTTGATTACTAATGGCTTATTGACTGTAAAAGCATAACATTATGGAATATTAGGGCAAACAAAGGCTTTTGGGGAATATTGTTCAGCTTCAAGGATGAAGCTGCTGCCCTTGAATTTTCAGAAGAAATCCTGATTTTGCAGATACAAATTTGTCTGATTCTTCCCATTATCGTTCTTCATTCATTCTATACATGACAGAGTTTGCCATTCTTTATAAAATGAAACCTTTGTACTTTCCTGAATCATTTTTTATTGCATTAATTAAGATCCTATAAGCTTCCCAGTTGAAGTAAAGTTTGAAATTTAGAAGTATTTCTGACCTCTTCTATGAAAATAAAACGTCTAATACAAATGACAGTAGTAGAGAGAAGCATCTGAGGTGGGTGTGTAATGGGCAATCCTTGCAGGGCACTTTGAAGTTCAGGGTAGGATAAAACAACAAACAGAAATAATAGGCTTTCTAATGATTTCAACTGACAATTTTAAGCGCCAAGTATCTCCTGCTCTTAAAATTTTTCAACACATTCCTCAGAACCTTAGAATGCAAGGGTTGTAAAGTGTCCTGGGGGTTATCTGGTCTACCAGCTTCATTTTACATGTGAATTTGGGATTCTCTTATCCAAGGCAGTGAGATGACTCATGCCAACTTTCCAGGGTAATCCATGGCAAAACGGTAACAATAACTCAGGTCTGCCCACAACACCCACCCAAAGTTTTTCTTCTTTGTTTCACATAATATTTCAGGAACCAGAACGGCCAGATTTGTTAAGGATCTTAACTTACTAATCTTTTTCTTCGAGTGTTTTTCTAAGAAATCTCACAAAAGCATACACAGAGGCAAACAACATCCAAACCACCAGGACCACGCTTCAAATAGCTACCTCCCAGGATTCCCTCCCAGTCCAATCCCCACTATACCTTTGACTAAGACAATTAATTTTTTATGCCAGAGAAACTTCCAATGGAGAAAAACCAGCAAAGATGTGACCAAGGACCTAGAAGTTCAGTCTCATTTAATCCTTCTGAAATTAGACATCTTGCACTCCTCAGAAACAAGAACAAATAACTCTCAAGTCGGCACTTGGAGCAATGGAAGAAGAGCCTTGGCAAGAGTATCTGGGAAATCTTGCTCGATACGTTTTGCTCAGAAAACTTCCCAGAGAGAACCTGATGAGTGCTAAGGAAAGTTCATATGATTCCTGCAGCACAGTGCTTCCTGGGTGAGAGTTCACTGAGGAGGAGGACTCGACTCTGATGCTTCCAGAACCATGAGCAGCTAGACCTTGGCTCTCTTCTCAGCTTCAGCGTTTCTTCTTGAGGCAGGCCCTTTCTATCTGCACACTTTCTTCACAGCACACATTATAATTACCCTGAACTTTTTGTCCATTTATCAAGTCATCTGTTGTATCTGTTTACTTTATATACATTTTTATCCACCCATTTATTTATCTATTTATCTGTTTCATGTTTTCCTCTTTAGAGTAGACTCTAAGCTGCATGAGGGCAAATACCTTCTTCACTTCTTTAACATCAGAGCCAACACCAGAAGAAAGGGTGTTCCCTACATATCTGTTGAGAAATAAGGGCACCCATAAGGACAGAAAGTTCTAGAAAAACTGCCAAACTGGCTCTTGCCCTCCTTGGCCTTGGCCATCACTCTTCTTCCATGTCAACATTGGTGTCTCCGCCATTTTCCCTGCATCCAAAATGTGAGGAAGAAGGTGGAGGTCTTCCATCTTTAGGAGGGTGGCTGTCATCAATGTGGAAAACTCTGTGAGGATAGGAACAGTGACAATATGCTCCAGAGAAGTACTTCACCTCAAGGCCAAGTGGATAATGTGGCAAAGCATCTCTCACAAGAGGCCAATCAAAGCAACTTCTAGAATGAAGTAGGTGGTCTCTCTGCAGTGACCATGAGGAAATGACAATTAAACTATAGCTCTGAACAAGAAATAAAATCCGAGGGGTGGGGGAGGGAAATAAATAGGCAAGACTTTTCCAAGTTATATTAGAAATTCAGGCATTTAACAGATACGTGGTTCTATTAATCTTGCATGAGTTTAATTTGTAATTTCTAGTTTATAGAGTTCTTCTTGCCGGCTTATGAAAGATGTCATTCATGTATTCTTACGAGTGTCACTCTAGGATTCTTTACTCAGGTTTTTAAAATTTCAATGTAAGCTCAAAGATGTCATATTTCTTGAAAAAAAAAAGACTTTAACATTTGAACACATGACATGACCTCCCTCATCAAACAGAATTACATCTCAGTTCATGTCCTCTTACCTGTCATTTTGCTGTCACAACTTCAGTCCCTATTAGCTCAGTAGCTAACAAAGACACAAACACCAGGAAAGTGGTATATGGACAAATTAACACAGACCCAAAGGCTCCAAAATATGAACTTGCTGGCTTAACTCCAGTAGAAATTAAATCACTGGAATGATTCTTTAAAACTTATAAATATTATCATTGATAAATCTTAATACTGTATTTCTTCAAGCTAACAATGGTAATTGTCACCAGAAACACTACCTGTATAACAAAAATAGTCCTTCGTCGCTTAACAAATAATTAGTGGCGTAGGCATTTCAGAAAATTTCTAATTTATAGATGAGAAAATCAAGTCCCCTTGGGGTTAAGTGACTTGTGCAAATTCCCATAGTCATCTGTTAAAATAAGTACACAACCTAAATGGTATTTCTTTTGATGCTGTTATTGTATTTTCTACAACTGTATTCATCATGGCAGAAGTGTAGTTGACCACGATCTTGACCGTTATTTTGTCTAATACTAACAGCTGTGTTTAAGCCATGTGACAGGACAGTCAAATCTGTTGTGTTCTCCTTATTTTTGTGTCCTCCCTCCAAGATACCAGTGGAATGCTGTGTTCAATTCTGCCTCAGGAAAGATTCTTTTCTTTTATTTTTTAACACTTATTTATTTTTGAGAGACAGGGAGAGACAGAGCATGAGTGGGGAAGGGGCAGAGAGAGAGGGAGACACAGAATCGGAAGCAGGCTTCAGGCTCTGAGCTGCCAGCACAGAGCCCAACGTGGGGCTCGAACTCACAGACTGTGAGATCATGACCTGAGCCAAAGTCAGAAGCTTAATTGACTGAGATGCCCAGGCTCAGGATAAACTTTAAAGTTACAGGGGCTCCTGGGTAGCTCATTCGGTTGAGCGTCTGACTCTTGATCTCCGCTCAGGTCATGATCTCACAGTTCGTGGGATTGAGCCCCATATCAGCTCCACGCTGATGGTTCTGAGCCTGCTTGGGATTCTCTCTCGCACTCTCTCTCTGCCACTCGCCTGCTCACGCACTTGTGTGCAGCTCTCCCCTCCTCAAAAAAACAAATAAAAACTTGAAAACAAATAAATTAAAGTTATTAAGAAGTAAAATACAAATAAAAATACTTGCTATGACTTTAAAACAGATAAAAGATGTCTATACTGAGTAACTTACATGTACACCTAAGGTCTAATGGAAAACATAAAAAGACTTGCTCTGTTTCCAGATTTTCAAAACTTCTACCAGATTATTACTTATTCAAACACAAATTAAAGTTTAATATAATTAGGAACATATTCCAAAACAACAAATGGAGGCTGACTGTTTATTTTGGATAGAGATTGCAAATACTTCAGCAAGTGACGTCTAAAAATACAAAATCCTTCCCAGGACAGAACTGTGTGGCATTTTATCAAACATGCAGTGGTTATCTGATTTGACTCTCCTTCACAGTTTCTGTTGGTAACATGAACATTTTAGACCTTAATTATGCACATTCAAAGTCCCTTATGGCAATTTCAAGATCCAAAAATTTCTGGAAACTGAAACCCTTGTGCTAACTCATTTGGGGCAAAACCTATCCTGAAGTGACACGTGGCTATGGGAATATTGATATATTTGATTAAGGACGTATCAACAGTTGATTATGGAGTAATGTTGCACATCCTGTCAGGGCTGTTTCACAGTGTGCATATTAAGTTAGCTTTCCAAATCCAAACACTTCCAAATTGCTTTGTTTTTAAACTCTTTTTATTTTATCTTTTTAAATTTTTTATTTGAGAGAGATAGAGAGAGCGTGCACATGCAAGCAGGGTAGAGGGACAAAGGGATAGAAAAAGGGACAGAATCTTAAGCAGGTTCCAGGCTGAGCATGGAGCCCTACATGGGGCTCAATCCCACAACCCTGGGATCATGACTTGACTGAGCCTAAATCAAGAGTCGGACACTCAACTTACTGAGCCACTCGGGCACCCCCCAAAACTTCCAAATTTCAAGACACGTCTGGTTCAAGCTTTCAAGAGATGGACGGTGACCCTGGGATCTATCTTATGTTACTGCCTAATGTCATCATACTTTAACAACAGCACCAAAGTCCCTTTGCTGAACTGTCTGTCCTCTATGATCACAAGCCACACATGGCCCAAATTTCACCAGCCCTCAGTGCTAATCACCTGACAGAGTATTAGAAACATCAGCACAGGAAAATCATCTTTTGTGGTTGTTGATGGCTTGTAGGAAATCCACAGAAATGCTGCAAACCTTCATTCACAAAAGTGATGACAACAGAATTCTTAGTTCTAGAACTTTAAATACTCATCTGCCTTATATATTCTGGAATCTCTCAACAATATAAGATATGGATCACTTAAAAGTGTTCCCTATTTTAAAATAAGTAAGTTTCTGACATTTGGTTTTGAAATAAAATTATTTTCCACTAACTAAAGCACCAAAAATATTTTAGGCTTATGCTGAGGTGCTCTAGAAGTGAGGAAATAGGAAAAACAATTAAGCTTGCCATATTTAAACTTGTAAACAATTTTTTGATGACATATTGGTAAAAAAGAGAGGTCATTAAATGTTCAAATCCATGTGGATTTGAATGCTTGTTGAATACTGAGTATTCAAGTTGACTTGTACTTAAAATAAGCAATTATTTTCTACCATTTTATAACTCTTATCCCACTTCTTCCTGTGTAAATTCATCAAATTTATAAAATGAATTGGCATCACAAACACAGACACTGAACGCTCAGTGATTAAAGTACTCCCTGGATAAGTCATATATTTGGGGTAACATATTAATTCTTGGGAAGCTTCTCAGGGGCCATTTAGCATATTTAAATAATAAGTAAGGAAATCAACATCAATTAATATTTTCTCTGTGCCCGCAGGGTACTTGGCACCGGCTGTTGGACTCAGTGGGAAACAGTCATTAACTGTCCCTGTTCTCAAAGGGCATTTTCCAAACAGACGGTAATACCAATCTCATTCTTGTACCAAACCGCAGAAAGCAAACAGAAAAATATAATTTTAGCCAATTAAGAGACTTTGTTTTTTAATGAATACTTCAGCTGGCTTAAATCTTTGTCTTTGAGGTGGTGGAGGAGAGATTGGGAAAATAGCAGGATAAGACAGGGCATTGATGGAAGAAGGACGAAAGCAGGAAACTGCTGAGTGGACATGATGTGTTCCTTCCTCTGAACAGCCAGCTACCCGGCTGGTCCATTCGTTCAACACCACATCCCAAGAGCTAACTCTGTGCCCAACGCTGTCCTGGGTTCTGGGGATAGAAGAGTGAATCATGTAGCCCTTGCCCTCAAATATCCAGTGGGAACCATTGAGATCTCTAGCTCAGTGGGTTATCATGGAGATTCAATGAGCTCATGTGTGTGACGCAGTTCGAACAATGCCTGGCACATAACCAGTATTGCACAGATACTGTAGGGCATAAATGCTGTACTACTGGGGGGAGATGGGCGCATAAACACATTTTCAGTGCAGCTTGATAAGGGAGAGTAGAGGATGCTACAGAAGGCTGCACAGGGTCAGGGGTGGGTGGAGACGAAGGGTGAGCAGATTAGCAGGGACTCCGGACTCCTGTGCAGATATCTATGCATTAATCCAGAGGGGGGCAGCTGTACAGCTGGGCTGCCCCCAGATCAGGCAGGAATGCTGCCTGTGCTGCCTCCCCAAACCACATGCCCTGGCTTGGAGCCATAGGCACCAGAATCAAGGGCATCTTCTCTTCCTGTCAGCAAGCGTCCCCCCTCCAGGATGGGCATTTCCCAGGCTTTAAGTAAGAGGTGAAACTGATCAGATCTGTTATTTGAACAATTACTCACAATGGCTGATTCTATTTTCCCCAGAGGATCAGGCGCTCTGCTGGGTGTAGTTACTGTGTGAGGTTCTGCCCATGGCATTTTCTCGTCCCTTTTCACGACAGCCTCAGGGATTGGGAGAGGGGCTCAAGTCTCTGGCAGGCCCTGACTCCACCTAGAAAACCCACTAGGGCAGGGCCCTCCAGTAGGGATGCTGCAGCTACCTGGTTCCCAGGTATCTCAGTGTGAACCACCTATGCGACAGTGTCTTCAATACAGAGGGGAAAATAGGAATCTGGCTCTGACTACTGAATGCGAAATAAAACTGCTAGTTTGGTTCATGTCCCATCACTTAAAGCCTAGAGAGGAGACAGGGAGGGAGGCAATCCACAATGACTCGCCTGGGATGTAGCACCGTGAAATACCCATTAGGTGAGATATTAGCGATGCAGTTACAGGTGGAGATCACAGGCTGCCATGGTTCCTGCATCTGTCCAATGAGTGTCAGGAGGCTGCTGTGGACCAGGCCTCGAGCAGGGGTGCAGGGGATCCAAAGTGAACAGAGAGAGCACATCTCCAGCTTCCAGAGTGCATATTCAGCTTCGTCAGATGGATTCTCAAGGACTCACAGTAGATACTTGTAGAGACAGGCTGCTGCTGGTTGAGGAGGACACTCTAAGCAATTCGTGGGGGCACTGGACATTGTATGTCATTTACTGACTCCTAAAAAGGGAGAGCAGGCCTAGGATAATACAGGGGTGTGTTTGGGCCTGAATCTTAGAAGCCTTCTGTGAGTGGGCTCTTGGGAAGTCGGGGGCGTGTCTCCCCAGGTTCCCCAGAGCCTGTTCTAGACTCATCATGGCATCCACTCAAGCATCTGTTGGATCCCATTCACCTCAGATCTGGGTCCTCACTCAGCACCTCTCACTGGGTCTTCCCCAGCCCCAGACCTGCAACATTTGGGCTGCAGGCCAGCTATGGCATCACTTCAAGAGTGAGGCCCTGAGTTAAACCCTAAACTCCAGAGCCCCTTCTTCCATTTCTTTCCTCAATTTCCCCTCTACCACAAGGCCTTGTGGTATTGATTGACTGATTGATTGAGAATCTTAAGTGGGTTCCATACCCAGTGCAAAGCCAGATTTGGGATTCAATCTCATGATCCTGGGATCATGACCTGAGCCAATATCAAGAGTCAAATGGTCAACAACTAAGTCACCCAGGTGCCCCCATCTACTTTTAAATTAAAAAAAAAAATCTCATTTCAAAGCTCAGGGATTGGGGGAAGCTGGTTCAATGTCTTAGAGGATTTTAGAGGAAGTAAAAACAAAACAAAACCAAAAACCATGATTTAATCTCTCTCCAATTTACTAATTGTGAAAAGAAATATCCATTTGATTCACAAAGGTGGAGCAAATTAACCTCTGGTTTTTTAACTTTTTTTGTTGTTGTTGTTTGTTTATTTTTGAGAGAGAGAGAGACAGGGTGTGAGCAGGGGAGGCTCAGAAAGAGAGGGAGACACAGAATCTGAAGCAGCCTCCAGACTCTGAGCTGTTAGCACAGAGCCCGACATGGGGCTCGGGACCACGAACGGTGACATAATGACCTGAGCTGAAGTCAGACACTTAATCGACTGAGCCTCCCAGGCACCCCGGTCTCAAGGCTCCAGAAGTCTCTTGCCTTGAGAAGGTCTCCATGCCATACACACTAATGACTGCTTTTACTCTTTAAAGGAAAAGTCTTAAGGCTAACCTTTTTCTCCATAATCCATAAATTGGGAGCCTAGATAATGCTGGGAGGTGGGTGGGGTTTTTGTTAATTCTTCAGTTATATACAGTTAAGGAGAGAAAAATGATGAGTTTATAGAAACCCAAAAGAAAAAAAAAAAGAAAGGTGTTTTGGATGCATAATGGTCAAGCCATTATCTCCTGAATATATTTGGGGGCCTCAGATCAGATTTCTAATTCCAATTCTGAATCAAGTATTAAACAGATAACTTTGTCAAAACTGGGTAACCTCCATGAGGCTTCATCTTGCTCGTTTACAGAAAGTGAGAAGGAGTTACATCTTTCGTGTACGGGCCCCAGGGTGACAACATGGCTGAAGATGTTCTGCACCTTGAAAGCTGCGGACTCAGAACTACACCGAGCTATTGGCTCCTTTCCTAATGGATGGAACACGCAGCATGACATTGCAAAGGTCCGAGTCTGACACATTGTCTAAGGATGTGCCTGCTTTGTGACCTCAGAGATCGAGAGGAAAACTCCAAAGGTCCAAAGGGAAAAGCCCAAAAATCTGAAATTAAGCTTTAAAATCTTGTGAAGAAAAACATCCTGTGACTGCACTTCATCACAGATCCCAACCTGCAAGCCTGGACGGTCACCAGTTTTCTGAAGACACTCAGAGCAACAGACAGGCAGATAAGGGCAGACGCACGCCAGGTTCCTCGGGCATCTGAGAGGGGAGGCGAGCCCCTTCTCAGCATCACCAAGTTTACATAGCAGTCAGCAAGAGAACAGTCACGTGATTCCCAACTGGACTCCAAATAGAATTCTTTGGGCACCAGCTATCGGCTAGCCCTGTGCTAAATACTGAAAGGCTTTACTCCTTCCAACAACCCCGAGGCACTCAAATGCGTTCCCCTAATTCTTCAGACGCAATGACTACAGAAATGTGCACACTGACTTACTGATGATATAAGCCATGGGTTAAGCTTGAGTCTTCCTGAGAATAATGATGCTGATTATTGATTCACATCTGACTATGTGCCAGACATTATGCCAAGTGCTTTCCATATATTATTTCCGATCTTTCTCACCAAATTCTACGTGTCAGGGATTATTATTATTCCCATTTTACAGATTAAGAAACTGACTCTCAGGAAAGAGTCACTTACTTGCTCAAGCACACAGAGCTTATGTGATTCCATCCAGAATTCATCTTTTTTCTCTGCTCTACAATTTCCTCAGGAGAAAGGTCTACACTTTAGCATTGATGGGGCAGGGCATTATTGAAATGACCTGTAATTATTGATCTACGTAGACATTGGAAATGTCCCAGGCAGCCACTTCCCAGCCCACAGACCCTCATTTTGTTCAGGCAGTAACGTGTCACTCTGGATGGTTTAGCTTGGCTAACTGAACAGTGGCAATCCCAATCGATTTAGCCAGTGATCGGTTTAGTGGTTGCTATCTGACCTTGTTCTGACCAAAGAGATATAAGAGATCTGTTCCGGATTTCTGCAAAAGATTTTCTTCCCTGACAAATAAGACACACAGGGGACAAAGTCCCTTTGTCCCAGCTCCTCCTACTGGCTACACCACCGTGAGTCATGTGAGGACCCAGTGTTTGGAGCACCGGCAGCCATCTTGTGAGCATGAGTAGGACGTGGGGGCATTTTTCAGAATGAGAAAGAAAAAAGTTCGGAGGCTTGAAGACACTATTAGCCATCAAACCTAATCCTGGGATCACCTACTTCCAGAGGTTTTGTAATGTAAATAAGTGTTTTTATGGCATAAGCCACAGTTACTAATTTTGTATTTTAGTTTAATAATTTCCCTATTACTCCAAATATATCCCAACTGATACAGTTATGAAGTCAAATCAGAAGACAATTTGTATTCACTCTGAAAATGAAACTTGAGCATGTTCAGTGACTGAATGAGTTACTTATTCTGAATATGGTTCTTGTCCTCAAAGTCACTTAGAAGGACAGTTAGTGACTTGTTGGAACTTTGACTCAAGCATGGTTCTCTCCTTGCTTCTGTAAGGGAGGAAAAGCTTCTTCTCCACTCTCTTAAGTTATCTCCCTGGGACATGCAAATTAAAGGAACAAGAGACAGAATAACAAGAGAGACGCATGTGAAGTGTATGTGATGTTAATATTTTTTATGTGACACCGAGGGCTTCGTGGGCAAGAAGTGGCTACCACGAAAAAGAGTTAGACTCAGGAACTTATATACCATTTTAACAAAAAAATGATAAATTTGTAGAAAAGCAAAAAAGTGAAGAAAAGGGACGGGGCTTTCAGGGGTGGCTATAGTGACTAGGGAACATATGAGGTAAACTAATGGAAGAAGAGGTTTGTTGGAGCGGGATTAATCTTGGCATCAGCTCCATCCCCCGGGGAAAAATGTTCTCTTCTTCCCCATACCAAGAGGGTACCTTTCTCATGGGAAATTTATGTCCTGCTTTTAGGCAGAGAGGGTAAGTGTGGAGAGCCTTCCTCTACCTGCCATCTCTCGATTGCCTTCAGCTCAAAATAATCAATACCCCAAAATGGCATATTTTGGAGTGCCACGTTCTAGTTCCCTTCACTTCCAAATAAATAACATATCCGTTATTTTACTTACATATTTACGATACAAATATTCTGTATTTGTATTAGAAATATTTGTATTTGAATTATAAATATAATGCAAATATTTCATTTTATAGTGTTTATACTATTACTACAAAGGCCACAAGCATCTAATCACAAGGCTTATTATATATCATATTTAAACTTATGGTATGAATATGTAATATTGTAATAACCACCACAGAATCGCAGAGAGCAGAAGTGAAAGTTGTCCCAGCATTAAAATGTACTAAAACTTTTTAATAGTCTAAAAGTAATATACGTTACATTTGAACTTCATCCACATTGTGCATATCAGCAGTTGACTCCTTTTTATTAATGAGTGGCATTGCATTGTACAAACATATCATAATTTGATTATTAATTTTCCTGCTGATGGTCATTTAGGATGTTTCCAGTTTGGAGCTATTATGACTAATGTTGCTATCAACATTCTTGTACAAATCATTTAAGTGGATTTATCCTCCCCACCCCCCCACCCCCCATTTCTCTAGGGTAGAGAACAGGTAAAACCAAGTTTTGGGGGCTGTAAATCAGAACAACACCCCTAGGGATGTCATGAGGGAACTTTCTGAGGTCACGGAAATATTCTGTATCCTGACCTGAGCGGTGACTATGAAGTAGATACATTTATCAAACCTCATCAGACCGTGAGGTTTAATGTATGTAAATTACGTTCCACTTTTAAAATCATAAAAAAGAAAAAACAGTCCAAAAGAGTATAAGATTGCAGTGGATAAAAGGAATCCATTACATCAGCATCCATTACAGCTACTTTCTTATGTTTGCAGACATTCGGAAGCTAAGAATCGTGTTTCTCAGACTTTCTTGAATCCAGGAGGCAAAAACTAAGTTTCTTCAAATCAGATGCACTCATGCAAGATTTGCAAAGGAGCAGGCAAAGAGAGGTGAGGGGGAGGCCATCTTTCTGCTATTTGATGTTGCTGAAGGTCAGTGAGGTGGGGGGCAGTGAAAGGGGATCTCCTGACCTGGACAGGTGTCCCTGTGGCCAAAGCCAGACTCACCATTCCACGGTTGGTCACAAGCCGCATGTATCTGGAGGGGCAGTCAGAACAGGGAGAAGCTGCATGTAGCAAGTCTGTTTTGATTTTTGTTTCATTGTGTTCTACTGTGAATCTTTACAAGCATACATAATAGTTGCAAATACCATATGACGACTGCCCAAATAGCCACCACCTAGATTCTATAATTGTGAACGTTTTGTTATAACCGCTTCATCACATGTCCACCATATTTTCACACATCACTGCTTATTTCTGATGCACTGACAGTGCAAAGTTGCCCTCAGTGGTTCTGCTGATGGCGTCCCAGTCCCCTCCTGGGTTAGTGGCTTCCTTAGAGGGCCAGTGCCCCGACGTGTCCTTGGAGCACCTGGGTGGCCGGCCTAGCGTCCTCTCCTTCAGCTTTTCCCCAAAATTCTGTAGGTCCCCCCACTCCCCGTAGTGGAGTGTGTCTGCTCTGCCACAACACATCCTTCTAAGGCTCCAGGATATATTGCTCATGTAGGATTGAGAGTCGGGGGATGATGTCACCGTAAAATGACAATTGTCTTGATTCATATACAATTTTTCCCAGCAAAAAGAGCAGGAAAAGAACAAATCTCCAGCTCGGCTACAGGATGCTTCTTGGTTCTCTCCTAAGAAAAATGAGCGTGATCACCTACACAAAGGTGCCCTTCATGACAAGAGGGGACTCCCAACCTTGCACAGAACAGGTGGACTCTTTCTCCCAGGGTTCAGAGCTTCCATCTGCACTTTTTCAGGCCTAAAGTGAATATTTTCACTCATTTGTTTCTGTCCATTTTTAACATCCCTGAGGCTAACTCTGGCCATGTTCGGTTGCCTGTGCAAGAGCCCTCTGAGGTTCTAATCGCTGCATTTGCTGGTGCTGTGGACGCAAAATTAAATCGGTTTTGAATGCTCTGCGCTGAATCTGTGTGCTCTGTTGTTAATTTTGAAGAACACAGGGTTTTTCCAGAACACATATACTAGGTTATAAAAGAAAGACCTATCACATCAATTTTTGCTTAACAACTATGGTCTACTCCCACACCTGCAATTGAAATTTGATTCATACAGAAATAAAATAATTCCCCCATCCTGTTCCAGTCGCCCACACCAGGCTCAGAAATAATCACCAAAAACAGGGTTTTGGACCCTTCCAGCTCAGCTAAGGCTGTCTCTCCAACACCCGCACATATAGTCTGCCTCATTGTCTGATTTGGTGTGATTTATTTAAACAACCTTGCAAACATGTAGACACTTCGGATGTGTCCATTTTTTTGTTAGCATAGACACTTCTGTAACGACTATCTTTCAACATACTTCTTTATGGACCTAGCTGAGCACGGATGCAAAAGGCATTGCTAAACTCTTTTTTTTTTTTTAATTTTTTTTTTTAGCGTTTATTTATTTTTGAGACAGAGAGAGACAGAGCATGAACAGGGGAGGGGCAGAGAGAGAGGGAGACACAGAATCTGAAGCAGGATCCAGGCTCTGAGCGGTCAGCACAGAGCCCGATGCGGGGCTCGAACTCACAGGCCGTGAGATCATGACCTGAGCCGAAGTTGGACGCTTAACCGACCAAGCCACCCAGGCGCCCCAGGCATTGCTAAACTCTTAAAGGAATCCTTGCTGTCACCTTGCAAACAGAACACTCTGGTCACCTCAGGCCAGTGTGCATACATGTGAGCACTGTCACAGGCAACTTCAAATCTTGTCTTCGACCATGTGATGGATTAGAAAAACTGGCATCTTGTTTTAATTTGAGTTTCTTAATATTGAAACATGTTAAGTAGCGTTTTTGTTTATTGGCCTTCTACCATTTCTGCTTTCTACGGATTCCTTGTTTTTAATTTTAAACTGATCTGTAAATGGTTTATATATATAGCAATGAAATCTACCTTGTTCTATTTGAAAATGCTTCGGCCAGCTCACCATTTGTCTTTGGTTTTATTTATAGTATGTTCGTTAGGCAGAAGCTTTCAACTTTAAAATAGTTACGCTCATCAATCTTTCCCATTATTTTACTTCTGATTGTTGTACCATGTTGACAAATTCCTCCCCCTTTCTAAGAATGTATACATAGATACGTACATATGTAGATAGACAGAAAGATATGGATTTAAAATCCTTTAGTTTTATGGTTAAATCTTTGCTTCATTTGACATTTGTTTGATATTGGGAATAGAAGGGTTTTTTTTTTTAATTTAAGTTTATTTATTTATTTTGAGAGAGAGGCAGAGAGAGAGAAAGAATCCCAAGCGGGCCCCACACTGTCAGCATGGAGCACAACGTGGGCCTCAAACCATGAGCTCATGGCCTGAGCTGAAATCAAGAGTCTGTCGCTTTAACCAACTGAGCCAGCCGGGCACCCCTGGGCATAGGAGCTTTTTGTGCCAAGGTGGAAAACCTTGACTAATCCACCACGCCATTTGCATTCAGTATCTGAATATTTACTTTTGAACATAGGTAGGAGGAAAAGATTTCCTTACAGGCTTATATTTTAAAATTCCATCAGCCAGTTTAAAGATAAATGATTACTTATTTTAGCAAAAGTAAAGATTGGCTTGATATTAAAAATCTCTATTTTATGGTAAAAATGATTGGGAAAAATGTACTGACAGTTAAATTAGTGTGGAAAGGGGAAGATCTCACGGTACAGCTATGAAGAGAATGTTGGATAACATTTTTAAGCCAAGAAATATGTATAGAAATTCAAGTAGCAGTGCAAATTAGAATATAGATTATATTGCAATTATAATCCATACACAAATATTTGGCATGCTAGTCTTCACAGCCTTAAGTAAAATAGCCATTAAGAACTATATTGAATTTTTAGTTATTTAATTCCACTTAGGGCATGAATGAACTTTCAAGAAAAGCTCAATTTAGAAATTCTTAATATCTGGTCAGAATGAAATGCATAATGTCACTTTTGCTGCTTCAATATTTCATGATTGGGGGGGGAAATCACACACATAATGTTCATGAGTAATTATCTGTGACTCAAGGGACACCGGGGTGGCTCAGTAGGTTGAGAGCCCAGCTCTTATCAAGAGCTTATCAAGTCCAGCTCAGGTCATGATCTCATGGTTCGTGAGTTCAAGCCATGCATCCGGCTCTGTGCTGACAGTGTGAGTCTACTTGGGATTCTCTCTCTCCCTCTCTGCCCCCTTACTCTCTCTCCTCCTCCCTCTCTCAAAAATAATAAACATTTTTAAAAAATTATCTGTGATTCAAAACAAAAAGTATAAGAATATTTTTTAAAAAATTGTTTTTAATCTTTATTTAGGTTTAAGAGATAGAGACAGAGTGTGAGTGGGGGAGGAACAGAGAGAGAGGGAGATACAGAATCCAAAGCAGGCTCCAGGCTCCAACCTGTCAGCACAGAGCCCAACACCGGGCTCGAACTCACAAACCGAGCCGCGAGATCATGACTTGAGCTGAAGTCGGATGCTTAATCAACTGAGCCACCCAGGTGCCCGAAGAACATTTTTTAAAAAGAAAAGTCTTGCTCCTCTACAAACCGTAATTGAAAGCTAACATCTGCTTTATTTGATAAATACACCTGCTGGTGACAATAGGAAAACCAGCCACTGCGAGTGAGTGCCTTGTCACCACACTGTGTCAAACTTTTAAAATATGACTAATCAGGTTTCTATTCTTTTAGGCCTTTGCAATTTGAAAAAAAATGTTCAAACCTAGAGGAAAGTGTCGAGAACGGTACAATAAATGCTGATATAATCTTCGTGCAAATCCCCCACGGTCTCCCTCTCCCCCTCTGTGTGTGTCTCCTCCAGGTGATACGCCATGCCGGGGAAGGCGCCAGTCCAGAAATGAGGCATTCACGGGTTCCTGTTCTGGATCTGCCCGCAATAAGCAGGAAGACCCTGGATAAACCTCTTTACCTCTGCAGATCTCCATCCCCCCGTCTACCAGATAAAGACGCTGCACCCAAGTCTCAAGGTCCATTTATCGCCATTTTCCATAACCTGTAACGGTTGTATACATACAGAGAGAATAAAGGAGGATCTGGAAGACTCATTGGGGAAGGATGAAGAAAGCAAACTGGAAAACAGAACGCAAGGGATGCTTAGAGTAATAAGAAACAATCTTTTCAGAGAAGCGTTTTCCTAAACTTTGGGAAAGTTAAGAAAACAACTCTCTTTCAAAGTTACTTACTCCGGAGGCACAAAGCCTGACTGTCTGCTGGTGTTCAAATATCAGCACAAAGTGCAGTAAACCTCATTAATTTTCCCTAATTGGGTGGAAAGTTGTGGAAAAGTCTGAAGTAGAGAAACGCTTTCACAAAATTCAACTTAATTTCAAGTTCGCATGGCAACAAAGGATGACAGGGCCCCGAGGAAGGGGAACAGTGGAATGTCTTAGAGAATTTTTAAGATTTTTAATAATAGGTTAAAAAAAACACATTAGGAATTAGAACATTGATTGTTTTGCAGAAGCACTTAAATACAAAGTGGTTTTACGCTTTAGTTTCACATTTTATAAGGCCTCAGCCTTAAGAAGACTATATACTTCCCTAGTTTATACTTTTCATTTGCTCGGCAAACCCTTCCCCCACCCCTGGCCCTAATATATCAACGCACTTCACCAGCTTTTTACATTTATCCCAGTTTCTGAATTAGTGGGTTTCTCAATGGCCAGGGTCAGACTGTTTCTTTTCTAAAAATCCTCAAGACTTTCATGCTCCCAGGAAATGCACCTGTCAACGTGGTATGTGCATTCTCTCATTTTCTTAAAAGCAGGAACTAGGTTTCATTTTTCACCCTTGATTTTAAAGCATTTGGAGAGCTTGAAAGAGAAGGGGCCCGTCGGCGCGGGAGCAAATAAATCTAATCGTGGTGAAAAGGTGATGAAAGCCTTGCGCTTACATTTCCTCAATTTGTTCTTAAAATAATCCTTGACACACTCTTTGATTGAGGACCAACTCTTGATTTTCCAAGGCTGGGGTCACAGAGATCAGGAACAAAAGACAGAGTTATTTTAAAGCACAAATTTGAGCAATTACTTCCCACCTTTTCCTCTCGATATTTCCAAAGATGTTAATAAGTAGCTAAATTGACTTCTTTGAATTCTGTTTTGCTCCGTTCCACTGCCTACCATATAACAGGTACACTGTTCAGCAGAATGCTGGTTAAGGGAAATTGACAGGAGGGAAATCTAACTGAAAATGTCACCACCAGCCATTGAAGGCCTATGGGTGTTTCTAGTGGATGTGACTACCCAACTGCAGATTGAAAAGAAGCAAAATAAACATGGGTAATATTGGGAGGAGGAAGGACTAAAACTGGGGAGTGTGACAGATGCTATCAATGTCATGCCAGTGTCCCCAGGCATATATACATCTATATGTGGTGTGGGTGTGTGTGTGTGTGTGTGTGTGTGTGTGTATACACACCCATCCCCCTCCCACACACACACACACTGGTCTATGTATGGTCCATACATGATTCCCTACTCCTGCTATATTCACCTGCAGCTCTCAGTCCCTTGCCCCCATGGATGTCTCTCTGGCCGTGTGAGGGAGGCTGGAAACGCTAGACAGTGAATGCTCCTGGATCAGCTCTCAGCCCGTAGTTGGAGGATAAATTGTCAACTTTCTTCTTCCACCTCTGTAGGGTGGAATAGCTCTGAAAGCATCTTCCACCCTGTCTCCCAAAGACAAACCTTGCAAATGAGGCACTGACCACTCTTTGTTCTGGACCACATGTTCAAGGATGTTTGTAGAGCAAATAGCCTTGTATAGCAAATAGTCTCCCTCAGGAACAAAGGGCAAGAATTCTTACTGCCCATTATATAAGATTTCGATTCCCTAAGTACAGGCTTCCAACCCACTACCTGTGTAGGCAAAGTCTAGGCCCATCTGGATCATACCCATGGGACTAGGTTCAAGGAGAGTCAACACTCTAATGCTTACACTGTCTGCTGTACTGTAAGTAACAAAGTACTTTGTTTCTGATATAGGGATCTCATATTTTCTGCCAGTATCCATGAAACTGTGTCAAGCCAACCTATTAACTTGAAAGTATGGTGGTCATCTTAGACTCCATTGATCTCACATCATGGAAAATGACCAATTGCAGATTGAATTTGAATTTGGCTGAAATTAGAATAATCATTTTCTAATAATATTTACTTTAAAACATTGCTGTATTATTCAGATAGGATCCTAATTAAAATGTAATACTTTGAAAAAGAGATCTCCAGTTTTTTTCTGGCCACAAAACTTAAAGATGAACCACTCAAGCCCCCAGTTATTGCCAGATATACCAGGGGCTATAGATTTAATAAGATTTACTACACCGATTCTCTCAGATAGTGAAGTTGCTCACAGATCCAGGGCACAAGTACAGCTCTCTTCCCTGAGAACTATTGCAGTCTTAAGAACTCCCAGCGTAACAATCAAACACTCATTACTTTTGCTTCTTAGTTATGGAACTGTGGGTCAATATTGGACTTGTTTGTTCACCTATTTGTTACAGCATCAAAGAGTCAATCGCATTAAGTGTATGCATTAAAATGACAATGGAGAAAAAAATATAATTAATGGTGGAAAGAAGGAAAGTCATTACGACTTCTGCATGTTGAGAGGGAAGGCAAGCTCCAGGCTGGTGCTTGAGATTGGCAATGTGTTTGAAGTCCAAAGGGTCTTTGCATTCATTCCTAGGTGGAGAAAGGGTGTGAGTGGCTCCATATACAGAACAGAAAGAGGAACTGTTAAGAACGTTACCAGCTTCTGTAGCTCCATGGAGAGCAGTCAAGTTTATTTTATAGATCACTGAAAATGAATGAAGCCTGTCATGGCTTAAAAACCCATATAGGAATTATTATATAATACATTCTATAGTTATATGACTGTGTAATAATGTACGTTAGAATTGTATGTAAGAATTGTATATGTGTGGGGCGCCTGGGTGGCTCATTCAGTTAAGCATCTGACTTCAGCTCAGTATCACGATGTCATGATTCATTTGTGAGTTTGAGCCCTGCATCAGACTCTCTGCTGTCAGCATAGAGCCCGCTTTGGGTCCTCTGTTCCCCTTTCTCCCTCTGCCCCTTCCCCGCTGGTTCTCCCTCTCTCCCTTTCTCAAAATAAATAAATAAACTTTAAAAAAAGAACTGTATATGTTATATATTAATATACTAGTATATGTACATAGTTATTAGTAACATATGTAGTTAACTTCAGTGTAGCCATTTCAGAAAAAGCTCTTTCTAGACTGCCTATAAAAATAAAGGTTTTCTGTACTATTGCTGGTTCTCTATATTATATTTAAACTTCTACAGTTACATAAAACATACCGTTAAGATAATATCAAAAAGGTTAGATTAGTTCAACTGTACTATAGGTATGATAATCTTCACTTCAAATCAGAAACCAAAAAGAGCCAAAGCTGGGGAAATAATTTCACCCTTGCTTAATATGCTTTTCAGATTAATCTAAGAATGACACCAAAAGGCCAAGATAAGAAATGCAGGCATTGAATGCAAGCAAACTCCTTTTTTTTTCAGAGTATTTTACTGTCAGAATTGAATATACTGATGTGATAAAATGGTAGGTATTAACAGTGTCCTAAAACACATCAGTTTTCCACCATTTTGTTTGTTTAAGGACTTTTAGTTTCAAACAGAAATAAAATGAGCTTTCTTCCCAGAAAATAGAATATTCGTTGCCCTACCTAATTCTGACACTGATTTTGTAAGTTATTGGAAGAGCAAGCATTGAACGCACAGTTGCTTACTTAGCACCTATAATACCAGGCATTGTGTTTGGTGTATGGGTTCAGAGGGATAAACACAGCTGATGCCCTTAAGGAACTCAAATTCAGATTTCTTTTTTCAAGATAAAAAATAATACATGACTTAGTTTCCCCTTCCTCAAGGCTATACAAGTGGGAATTTGTTCCAAATTATCTGCAAAATAGAAAGCAAGGGAAATCAAGACAAGTTTTTATCAGCATGTCGCCCACGTATTCTAACTAACTATGGTAGGAGCCTTCTTCCCTGTGGAAGTGTGAAGGGCCAACCTGTTAAAAGCTCTTACTTCCATATACTTCTTTTAGGGTCTGTCTTTCTAATTTAGTTGCTTGGTTTCTGAAAACTCCTTTCGCCAGGTCAATGTGAGGATCCTGGGGCTGCTGGGAAAATGGGCTTAGCTGGGGCAAATGAAGCAAAGACCAAGAGCACCTCCAGATGAGGTAAAAGGGGGGGAGTCCAATTTCCTTGTAACTCAGCCCAGATTCTGAGGGCAGAAGACCAGCTAGGGATTGAGGGCCAAGCCACAGCTAGCAGTCAAGTGGGCTCCTTGGCTTAGAGTGTCCTTACAGCTAAAGACACACTGTGAAGAACTGGATGATTTTGCAAATATGTTCCACAAACTGTCCTCTTTTATGCAAATGATTCCAAGGACAGTGTCCCACTTCAATTTATGAGGCTGGTATAACCTAGTCATCAAAACTGAGCAGGGACATTATAAGTAAAAAAAATTCCTATAGGCAATCCATCTTAGATCCTAAATGCAAAAATTCTAAATAAAATATAGGTAACCTAAATCCAGCAGACCATTAAATAAATAACAAATACATTGTGTTAGGTTAACATTAGAAAATCTATTCATATAATTCACAACACATTGCAAGAGAAAAACTGTATGATTAACACTATACGTAGAAATACACAAAGATTCAATACCTTTAAAGATAACAAAACAAATAAATACTCAAAACAAGTCAAGAATGGAAGGGGCTCCTTTAGTCTGATCAATGAAATCAGAATCTAAACCTTACACAATAGTAAATAATTAGTAGCATTCTTTTAAGAGGAACAAGTCAGGAACAATAAATAATGCCTACTCCCACTGTTTTCATTTAACCAGTGATCGTAGCCAGCATAATAAGGCACGAAAAAGAAATAATTGCTATAAGCATTGAAAAGAAATAAAATTGTTATTATTTACAGACTGTAGGATTATTTACATAGAAAATTCAAGGAAAACCATGACTTACTAATGAAAAGAAGTAGAGATAGAGAAATAGGTCAAACAAAGTGATTAGGGAAACTTACAATAAACCAACATGCCCATGTGTACTTCATGTATGCTGATGGTGACGCTATAAACCAATAAGGAAGATCAGACTATTCAAAGAATGTTTCTGGGTTGACTGACTATCCATTTGAAAAAAATGTCTTTGCTTCATGCCAGATACAAAAATGAATTCCAGATGGATTGAAAACCTAAAGGTTTTTTAAATTTAACATTTATAGAAGAAAACAATACAGAACAATTTTAGAATTCCAGTGCAGAGAATCATTTCTAAACCAAGACACAAAAATGACAAGAGAGGAAAGTGATACATTTTTTTGCTGTGTTGAAATTTGAAACCTCTGTATGACACCATAAAAATCTATAAAGCAAATATTAGAAAAGACATGAGAGCACAAATACCCACAAAGGAGATTTTCTTTTAGGTCCTATTGGCCAGAAATGTGTCAGATGATCACCAATCATTGCTTATCCACAGGAGCTTAGGGAGGACATTTCTTCCTTTCTTAAGACATTGTAATCTCACACCTCAACCAAATCATGACACTTTTAACAGGAGGAATGGAGGAAAATGTTGGCTCTGTAGACAATCTACAGCATCTACCAAAGACCATTAATAAGCAATTTACAGAAGAACAAACCAGAACAACCAATAAACCAATGAAAAGTTGTGGGCTTCACTAGTAATCAAAGGAATACAATTTAACTGGGGGGCAGGGAGGAAAGGGAGGGCAAGAGAGATCACCATACAGTCATGAGATTGACTGTGATTCTAAAACTTATTAAAACCAAGTTTTGTGGTTTTATGAGGTCCATCTCCACTTAGATGCCTCTTGATTCAATGTATTCAAAACAAAACTCCTTCCTCCACATTGTTTCTTCTTCCCAGCCAAAGTCAAGGACACCACCACCAACAACTACAGGGAAAGACTTGAATCGTGCTTAACTAATGGCATTGCCTCACCACTCATATCTAGTAACTCTGACATAGCTGTAAATCCCTCCTTTCTTTTCCCACACCTCTAGAATCCATCTCCACTGTCAGGGGCGATGTCCTCATCATCATTCTCTGCAAGGAAAACCTCTTAACCCATCTTTCTGCCTTATATATTGCTGCCTTTCAACCATTATTCATCAGGTAGAGGCACTGTGTCTCCTATGCTTAAATGTATCCAGTAGCCTCTGTTATAAAGATCAAGTTAGGGGCAACTGGGTGGCTCAGTTGGTTTAGTGTCCGACTTTGGCTCAGGTCATAGTCTTGGGGTTCTTAGGTTCCAGCCCTGCATCAGGCTCTGTGCTGACAGCTCGGTGCCTGCTTCATATTCTGTATCTCCCTCTCTCTCTGCCCCTCCCCTGCTGCACTCTCTCTCTCAAAAATAAACATTAAAAAAAAAGATCAAGCTAAATCCCAAGAGAGATGTCCCTTAATGATATGCCTGTATCTCTTCCAGTCTCATCTACCATTCTGTCTTGTATTCCACACATTCCTATTGGTATAATTTTCTTTCCCCCAAGTATGCTGATTAACAGTTATTTTAGTCAGATTCCATGAGTGGTAAATTTATCCAGTAATTATATGAAATAATTTTGTTTTGCTTTCATCCTTCAATAAATGTTTATTCAAGTTGATAGTTTTTATTCCTCCATATTTTGAGGGCCAAGGAAGTTCACTAATGATGGTACCAAGGACACAGACCAATGATTTGGAGCCCAACAAAAAGACTTGGCTTCCTCCTAATTTCTGTCTGGGACCACCCTTACCTGTAAAACTGAGTCTTTTTTCAAATTTCTCCACAAACTCTAATCAACTTCTTTCCTTTGCTTACCTCTGACTACATTAATTCTCCTCCAAAAAAAAACCAGCAATAGGGGCACATTCCTATATAGCTTTGTACAGTAGGAAGACCTTAGGAGCATTCTTGCACATTGCCATACTTTAAGGCAAAGCCAGAACTGTTATGAATAGTTTCCATAACTTAAAAAAATACATAAGTTAAACAAGATATCTTAAACGTTCTATTTTTTTTAATTTATTTATTTAAATTAGGCCCCACACCCAATGTGGGGCTCGAACTCATGACCCTGATATCAAGAGTCCCATGCTCTACCAACTGAGCCAGCCAGGTGCCCCATAAACTTTCTATTTTAATTCCACATGTTAAAGCCAGAGAGGAGACTCAATGCTCAGGACACTAAGGCTTACTTATTTTTGTAATTTTGTCTTTTGCTTCTAGCTGGTAAATGTAGATACATGTATGTTAATCACTAGATTACCAGTACCCTCATTTGGGCAAAATTGGGTAACTCTGTTTCATCTCTAAATCACTAATATTTGTGGCTAACTTAATTGATTTATGCCAAAGATGTAAGTGAAAGTTGTTTTGAGTTTTGTTTTATCACAGAACTATTAATTTAATGTTTGGAAGAGAAAGACAAAATCTTTTGAAAAACTAAAAGGAATGAAGGGTCCGTTAGCCACAAGAAAAACATGCCAAGGAGAGGCACAAACATACAGGCTTCTGAAGAAGTATGAATTTAAATCAAGTATCCTTCAGAGAAGCAGACATTACTTGTTTTTTGAAAAAGATATCGTTGACCTAAAAATGCATGAAACATAGATATTCATTCTAAACAACCCAAAAATATTAACTCATTTTCTCCCTAATTTGTCATTTCCTTTGGCATACTTTCATACAGTCTGAAATCCACCATATAGCACTTAGCATACATGTAGTCTTACAATTGCCCTCTTGGAATCTGAATGTGTAGAAGCCTCATCTCAATGCAAATTGACTATAAATTCTTTGGGGGCAAGGACCATGATTTCTGTTGTTGCTATTCTTTTCTAATTACTGGAAATATCTCATAATACCTACTTTGGTATTGTGCTTAGGTTTACGTAATAGATTGGAGTTCCCCAAATGCTACACTTCCTTTTATCAAGCAATATTTCTTCTTTCTGAAATAAACCAAGGAAATACTCATCTCATCCTCCAGGAAATAGACATTAAAGAGATGGTGAAAAAGATATTATGAAAAATTGTATGCCAATAAGCTCAACAATTTTGATGAAATGAGTACATTCCTTGACAATAACATCTTACCAAAGCTGACACAAGAAGAAAGAGAACATATAAATAGCTCTGTATTTATCTTAGAAATTGAATCTATAAATAAAAATCTTCCCACAAAGCAAATTCTAGGTCCAGATGGGTTCAACTGTGAGCTCTTTTTTTTTGGAGCCCTTTTCAATATGTAAAGAAGAAATAACATCCATTGTACACAAGACTAGAAGAAGTTCAGCTTAATCATGATATGAAAATCTGTCAGGCTCACTTATTAGATCAAAATCCTGAACAAATTATTCACAAACTGAATCTAGCAATGTATGTAAAAGGAAAATACACTATGGCAAATTTGGGTTTATCTTAAGCATGTAAAGTTGGATTAAAATGAGAAAATCAATTAATGTCATTAACCACATTAACAGATTAAATGTGAAATCATCATATGATACTTCTAATAATGTAAAAAAATGACTAAATAAAATTTAATATTCATTTGTGTTTTTTTTAATCAGCTTTTAGTAAACTAAGAATACGAAGGGACTTCCTTAAGCTATAATGAAAATCTATGGCAAAAATCACACTTCAAGGTGAAAATTGAAAGCTCTCTTAGGGGAATCAGGAACTAGATTCAGATGCATGTTATTTTAGTTTCTATCAACATTTTAGTGGAAGTTGTAGCAAGTGCAAGAAAACATAAGCTAAATGCATAAGAATTGTTATTTAGGAAACAAAACTTTCATTATTCACAAGTTATATGTATAATTTTAGCATCTGTGTTCATGGGTAAATTTGCACTGTCACTTTCCTCTCCCATTCATGTCAGGATTAGTCAAGTTTATGCTAGACTTTTTCAATATTCTGGAATAGTTTATGTATGTATTGGCCACGTGTCTTATTTTCTGATGCTTTGACATGGGGGGGATGGTGGGGAGTGGCTTACTGACCTTGGAGAGACTGCTCTTCCCAGAGTTAATTAATCTCAGAGATAGTAAACAACTCACCCCTGATCATGCCCTTCAAATGTAAACCAATCAGTCCACAGCCCACATCCTTAACCACCTCTCACAGCAGGCTTTCACACTCCAGGCCACTAGCCAACTGTCCAGTGACAGTTACCAAACAACAAGGACATCTCCTATGCCCCAGATCCTCCTGGAATTATTCAAACTAGCCAGCCTTAAACCTGCTTACCCTGCCTCACCCCCACTCTTCCTTCCTAAGAAACTCCAATAAAGTTTCTTGCCAGACTTCTCCTTCCCCAGCCTCCTGACCACTCCTGGGGTTTCGCCATGGGGGAAGGCCATGGCATAGCATGCCCCCTCCTCTTGGGATCTAGGAGTGTAACAAAGTATTTTTTTTTCAAAGTATGTTTTCAATGGCATTCATCTCCTGATCTGCTGACATTGCCATACCTCAATAATAATAAAGCCTATAGTAAAACCTCAGATTGTGAGTAACTTGTTCTGTGAGGGTTCCACAACATGAGCAAACATTTATAAGACATTTTAACTTGATAAATGAGCAATGTCTTGCAATATTAGTACATGACACCGAATATCACATGATCACAATTGAGCCAATGGTTCTTGAAATTCGCTTTAAGGTACAAATGCTTTGGATTATAAGCATGTTTCCAGAAGGAGTTATGCTCGCAAACCAAGGTCTTACATATTTTAAAACAATATAAAATCAGAATTATTTGTAGAAGTTGCCAGTAAGTTCTACAAATAATCTGAATATTTTCTGTGTGGGAAGTTTTTAACATTAACTTCTTCATTTTATGGAATTATTCAAGTTTTCTATTTCTTTAAGTTTTACTATGGACTATTTTTGCTTTCTAAATACTTTGTTTTTCTAATATTTTGGTGGGTTTTTTTTTTTAATTTTTGAATACTTCTTTTCCTAAGTATTTTCTAATTGCCATATCATTTCCTCTACATTCTGCCCTGGGAAGTTTCCTTCACCTTGATCTTAAACACTTTCATACGTTAATGATTTCAGTTCTATATCTTCAACTCCTGAACTTTAGACCTGTAAACCCGCCATCCTACTTGATGTTTGCACTTCAGCATCTACTAAGTATTCTCACACTTAATTTCAAGCAACGGTCTCGATTTCTATTCGCAACATACTTTCTCTCAGACCCCTAACTGTCAACCACCCAGTTGTCAGAAATGAGAAGTCATCCTCAAGTCCTCCTTCCCCTTCTTCCTCAAGACTAACCACCCACAAGTCCTGTCAGGGGAACATCACTGGATGTTCCTCATCGGTTCACTTCCCTTCCTTCTGCTGAGGTCACCTCTCCTCACTGGGACATTGCCAAGGCCTCCCAGCTGGCCTCCTGCTTCCCTTCTCCCAGCCCACAGCTCACTCTGCACAGAGTAGCCAGAGTCATCCAATACTGGTCTCGTCCCTCCCCTGCTGAAGTGTCCCAACATCACCCATCGCCTTCAGAATAAAATTATTTTCTCTTTCTTTTTAGATCTCATAGTCTTCTTCCTCATCTTCCCAATGTTCCTGCTTTTCCCTCCACCTGGAATGTTCTTTCTCCAGAACTGTGCTGGCTCCTCCATCACCATCTCAGATAAGCCTTCCCTGGTTGTTCCATCTAAAGTAACCCCTTCCCCGCAGCCCCCTTTCTTTACTACTATTTGATTTGATTATTTTATTTTATTTTATTTTATTTTATTTTATTTTATTTTATTTTATGTTATGTTATTTTATGTTATGTTATGTTATTTCATTATGTGTTATTTCATTGTACTTATTGCAACCCCAAATACTTTATTTCTCCTTTATTCCTCTTTCTTATACTTTATTTCCATGAGAGCCATAAATCCTGTCTGATATTTCACTGCTTTAGACTAGGATAGTATTGGCATACAATACATGCTCATTATGGTGGTTTGAATGGGAGCAAGAACGTACTCAAGGTGGACCATGGCAGGCATTTGAGAAAGCAGTTTGAGAAAATGGCGAGGAGACCATACTCCTTAGGGCTAGTGCTGAGGGGACAGTGGGGAACCCTGCCCATCAGTGGGAGAGTCAGACAGGTTGAAACATAAATCCCATCAACAACCTTTCCCGCTCCAGCCTTTGCGCTAAAACCCAGAATCTGGGTAGAGGTTGCAATGCATTTGCTTCTTCTCTGCTCGGTCACCAGAACTGCGGGGTTCAAATAATCAATAGGGAGTTTTGTACTAAGTGACAATTTTTAATTCTAGGGAGACCCAAAATGGAATTCTGTCCTTCCTTAAAATAAAAGAAGACATCTCAGAAAATGAGGTATTTAAGATAAATATCACCAAGCATCAATTTGAGCATTACCTGAATGCTGACATCACAAGTGAAAACAATTTCAACTCCACTTAAAAAGATGTCAAATTCAGGCAGTTTTACAACAGGAAATGGAAAAAGGTTAAGGCTTTCACATGATTCAGGTGTCATTTGATATATATACCTAGGAAATTAGGTCATTGAAAATAATTTTTTTAATGAAGAAATTCACAGCTCCGAATCAAATGATGTTTCAATCCATTTTAACCAGTGTTCCATTCATTTCATTCGCGTTTCTTCACGTTGCCCTGCATCGATCACTTAAAAGCTACCAACAATGAGAAGTTCAAAGACTTCTGTGCTTGATTTTACTGTCACTAATATTTTAATGCCAGTAAAATTAAGGCTACTGAACACAGCTATTTTCATGAAGAAGAAAAATTGGAGTGGGCCATCTGCCAAAATGCGAGGGACTAGACGGACACGGGATGGGTTCATTAGCATCTACATCCCGCGGTTCACGAAACAAACTCGCTTAAGAAGAGCAAG
This sequence comes from Lynx rufus, assembly GCF_022079265.1. Taxonomy (NCBI): domain Eukaryota; kingdom Metazoa; phylum Chordata; class Mammalia; order Carnivora; family Felidae; genus Lynx; species Lynx rufus. The sequence goes on from NW_025814867.1 coordinate 149,331,364, forward strand.
CCAGAAAGGTGTGGAAGAACCTCAACCACTTTTGCTCTTTACAAATATCTATGCAAGTATGCAAGACCCCACTCAAATATCACTTCTGGGTGAACACTTGCCTTTCCTTCTCCAGCAGGATTGATTACTCCCTCTTCAGTGTTCCAACATATGAATCCCTGTTCTTAGACACACTTCCTGACGCAAGACGTGTCTCTTCCACTTAACTTCCATCTTCTTAAAAACAGGAATCCTCTTTTTGTCAACCCTGAATGCCCAGCCCCCAGCACATGGCCAACGTCCAAGAAAGGCTTATTGGTGGAGCAAAGTAAAAAAAGTATTTAATGGAGGCCCTTCTACACACACTAAGTGCTGATCATAGTTGCACTCGTAGTCATTTTTAAAACTCTGATCCACCCTACTCTCTCATAGTTCATGTTCTGCCTGCGGAGTTTAAACAGAAAGAAGGCTTGCTTTCTATCTAGTGTTCTGCTTTCACCCACCCAGTTTGTCAGGACCACAAGAGCAACCTGCCTGTGGTTTTTTTTTTTTCTGGCACAAGGGGCTTATACTCCAAATCAACACGCGTGGCCAGAATAATGAAAAAATAATAAAATAAAATCAGAAAATGGTTTCACATATCTTGAATGAACACTTGAATATTCCTAATGCTCTCTTTGAAGTTAAGGAAAAAGATCCATAACATTCCAAACAGTTTTCCGAAGAGAAGCTCTAATTAAGGAAAGTTTTCAGAACATGCTTGCAATATTTTTTTAAAGAGAGGAAATTTTAAATATAATGCATGAAAGTCACCATACTAATTTACTTATAAAACATATCCAGTAAAGAGCTGCTCCTAGGCATAACTTATACACTGAATCTGTCCAGCTGTAAATCAAAAGCACTCACCATGGGGTGTTTCTAGTGAAATTGTCCCACTCCCCATTAATTTTGCTGACTGGAGTTTCAGTTGAAGATTAAGTAGTTAATTTTTCAAGTGGTAGTACAAATTCTCCCTTCTCTTAATGGAAGATGGTGAGAAAAGAGTGTTTTTCACATTTGTAGTTCATGTGGAGAGACAAAACTATTGTATCAGATTGCAAAGTAATGATCCCCTCTGGATAGAGTTTTTAAATCACCCATTCGTGCAGTGTAGAAGGTGAGAATTTTCTTATTCAAGGGAGTTAAAAAATATATTTTCAAATGGGGAAAATCTATGACACTAGAGATATAAAGGCTATGCCATCCAATGTGTGAAATAATGGTGATTTGAAATATCACATTCCTTTATCCCCATAAGAACACTTACACCTACCACACATTGGGTTTGGTCTTTGATTTGGGTAATATGGACCTTGTAATGTCCCATCACACTGGGTCACCCGAAATGGCACATAATAAAAGTGTGCTGTAATTCAGTCTTCCCCATGGGAATTAACCCCATGCCACAGCTCTGACTTTATAGGCAGACCTCAGTCTAGTTTAACTCTTTCAGAAAGCTACTTGCCACCAATTTCCCACTAGACGATCTGAAAAATTATTGTGAGCTTACCCACAACATGAAATTCCATGGTGGTAGTGATAGATCTTTCCTAAATCCAATAATCATCAAGTGCCTTTGAAATGCTGTTTACTAAATATTAACCTCTGTGTTTAACACTAGATTTTCTAAATTGTTTTCCTAAATCCCGTGGAAACTATCCCAAAATGATACCCTGTGCAGTGAGAGTGCAGAAGGACAGCTTATAAACAAAACAAGTAAGTATTTATATTCTGTTTTCAATTTATTCAAAATATATGGTTCTTTCCCAGTTAGAGGAGAAAACGATTACGTATTCAGTTATCTTGAAATAATTAAAAGGTCATCAATTTCCTGTCATGGAAGTGATATGGTTTAATTACATTCTATAAATGTATTGACCGGGCCATCGGAGGAGACTATCCTGCTGAGAGATTATTATCTTAATAACAAACTGATGTCCATTGAGTGGCATATAAGTATGTGCACAGAGACTTGTGTATTTGTGGGGATTTGAAAATGACTACAGAGATGCTGAATGGCAGAGCTGTTTGGAACCAAGGAGAATTTAAGATGTGCTTGTATTTTCCTAAGAGAAAGTAAATAGTCATAGAAATACTGAATTTATTTATGTTAATACATGAACACATTCCCCTTGCAAAAACTTCCATCCACATCAGACTATTGAAACTGGGCAAAGAGAATGGCAGATAAAAATGCAACTAAAGAAAACATCTCTCAAGTTAGTCATATTTGCAATTTCTGCTAATCTAGTCTAATGCAGTTGAAAGAAACAAGCCCCTAAATGTATTGGAAAGCTAAAGCACTCCTTCTGCTATCACCTAGCCATGTGTCGACACCAGCCAGGAAAGTCCTACGTAGTAAGTAACATGGAACTCTCTACTGACCATCTAGAACATCAAAATGTAGTGTTTCTGCCAAAAGTTTTATTTCAAGTGGTAGCACACTGCTTTTAAGAATGGATTAATAATTCATAAAATGGATTTTTGTTGTCCCTCTTCTCCACATCAGTCCATCCTGAGATGCACCAGGTTGCTGGGATCCCTCTGCAAAATTGTCACCGCTCCATTAATCTGAGCCTTCCACTTATTTAATGTGTCCTGAATGCTATTTCATCCTCTTTTCCATCTCCATCTATTAAACAGACTCAACTCAAACATCAGCGCTCTTAGTGAAGCCCCAGAGCTGGGCATTTCTTCCACTACTTACCTCAATTGTACAAGGCAGCCCAGCATATGGAAACAACAGTGGATCAGGAGGTGACTCTCTGAAACTAACCAGCTTTGTGATCCTGAGGAAGCTTCCCCGTTACCCCAAGCCTTGGGTTCCTTATCTGTAAGACTGGGATAATGACACATAACTCAGCAAGTCTTACAACAACTAAATGAGAGAATGTGTGAGCCCAGCACAGTGCATGGCACGCAGAGGCACTCAGCAAGTGGTAGCCACCCCCACCCGATGCCTCCACATATTTCTGTTCCCCTCCGGGATTCTCTCCAATAAGCCTCCAGCCAACCAGACTGGGAACCATGGTGACGATGCATCCTATGTTAGGTCAGTGCCCTGTTTGCTGCTCCCTAAAGTCCTGTGCAAGCATGAAATTCCCTTTGTGCGTTTCATCCTTCTCCTCCATGTCTCTCTCCCCAGCTGATTCCAGCTTCCACACACAGAGATTATGATTCACATAGTCTAGGGTAGGGTCTACAGCTGAGTATTTTTTTAAAACTCTTAGGGATAATTTTAATGTGCAAGCAAGGTTGAAAACCATGGCACCCCTTCATGGTCCCCTTATGTTGCTCCCACTAATTGTGCCCCTGTCTGAATGAACTGCAATTGTTTCCTGGCTTGTTTACCCTACTTTCTGTGATATCCTTCAAGGCCAATGCTATGTCTCATTCATCTTCAAATCAATGGAAGTGTAGCACAATGCCTAGTCTTTTCCCAATCCTAAAAATCTTGATGGATACAAAAATAAGATATTGGATAAATGGCTTCCCCTTTTCAGTCCTGTTTTCTGTTCAGGAAAATATGTAAAATGGTTCTTCTCCTACTTACAAAGATATTGGTCAGGTAAATTGGGTTAAAAGAAAGCATTTGGAGGCGTCTGCGTGGCTCAGTTGGTTAAATGTCTGACTCTTGGCTTTTACTCAGATTATGAACTCGCAGACTGTGAGTCTGAGCCCCACATTGGGCTCTGTGCTGACAGCATGGAACCTGCTTGGAATTTTCTCTCTCCCCGCCTCTCTGCTCTTCCTGCACTTGCTCTCTCTCTCAAAATAAATAAATAAACATTTAAAAATTTCAAGAAAATAAAAGAAAGCATTTGTTGGGGCACCTGGATGGTTCAGTCAGTTAAGTGTCTGACTCTTGATTTCAGCTCAGTCCATGATCTCACGGTTTGTGAGATTGAGCCCCTCATCAGGCTCTGCTCTGACAGCTTGGAACCTGCTTTGGACTCTCTCTCTCTCCTCTCTCTGCCCCTCCCCTGCTTGCACACTCTCTCTCCATCTCCAAATAAATTTTAAAAAAGTATTTGTTTAAATAAACATATGCCATACAAAATAAATAATAAATACATATACATGCCACATAAAGCACAGTATTGCTAAATTCCAATAATTGCGTTCACATTCACTTGATACAATAAGTAAGCTGCAAATAAAGATGTTTAATGAAAACTTCTATCAACATAGTCATTCAACCTTCTCTCTTGAACTCCTTTCTATCAAGTTCGTGGCTTTCAGTGGTAATCCTGACAGTAACTCCTATAGAGTAGAATTCATGGCCACAGTGATTCTGAATTCATCTCCCAAAGACTGATAAATGATGAGCTAAACTTCATTTGCAGACAAAATTGGAACACGAAGCTGTGGCCTCAGAAGAAAAAGGATTATATACGTAGCCAGTCATGCTCCTGGATCCAGAACTAGACCAAATTCTGGAAAGCGGAACAAACCCAGAAGCCACTATTTATGCATCATTCCCCCGGCAGGGTTTGGAAGAGAGTTCTCCATACCACATACCAGAAGGGTGGTCTGGGTAAGCATGTTCTTGCCTTTAGGATGTGGGGGAGACCTGCCTTAGTTTTTGAGTGCTATTGTATCAAATTACCACAAACTTAGTGGCTCAGAAACAAAAACAGCCCACACAGGTTTATTCTCTCACAGTCGTAAGAGTCAGAAGTCCAGAATGAGTCTCCAGTAGCTAAAATCAGGGTGTCAGCAGGGCTGGTTCCTTCCCGAGGCTCCAGGGGACAATCTGTCCCTAGCTTCTTCCATCTTCCTGTGGCTCCTGACCACATTATTCCCATCTCTTCCACTCTGGTCACATCTCCTTCTTCTGGTCAAGTCTCTCTTTGCCTCTCCCTTACAAAGTCCCTTGTGAATATGTTTAGGGCTACCTGGATAACCCAGGACAATCTCTCCATCTCAAGATCCTTAATCACATCTGCCAAGTCCCTCTCGCCATGTAAGGTGACATTCATAGAGATTAGGATGTGGACAGATTTGGGGACCATTATTATGTCTACTATAGATATATAATTAGATGAAAATGATATTTGGCCACCAGTAACTATAGTACAAGGAAGCAAGTGAGTAATGATGCTCTAAAAGAAGTACAGATAATGCCATGCAGGAGAAAGAGAGGGAATAAAGTTCTTTCCACCCAGAAGGGTTGGGAAAGACTCTGTGAGCTGTAGAAATGGGAAGAATTTGGCAAAAGTAAAAATCAAAATATGTCAGTGGAAAATTCAATAATCAATACTCATTCCTCCCATGGTGTGAGCACATACACACACACACACACAAAGACACACAAATACACACACACACACAAAATAAAATACAACAAAACAAAACATCTTGAAAAAGAGTAGCATCGGGAAGATTCTGGGCCAGTCAGCCAATGATCAGTGGTATAAACTGATAGTAAATGAAACATTGAAATTCTGGAACAAGCTTAAACTGAAAACCAACAGAACATTATATCAAGAAACAGGCTATCTCATAAACTAAAAATATATATGTATATAATGATAAAAGAAACATGCGTAGGAGGGATGGTAAGTCATTTCATGAGTAAGTTCCCTTGGTGCTATTGATTATTCAGCGAAAAAAAAATCTATTTAGATGCTTATCTAAAATTATTCACCAAAATTAATTCCAAGAAATTTAATAATTAAATATATCAATATATAAAAAAATCAAGAAGAAATCATTGGAGGAGATACAATTTACTAAATGTAGAATAAAAACATTAATCTATTTTGCTAAGTTACAAATTTAAGCCTCTGTTTATCCAAAAAAATAAAGAAATAGAACAAAATTAAAAGACAAGCATCATATTTGTGGGAAAATAGTCACAGGAAATGCTATATAGACAAAGTACTAATATCCTTATATAGAAAGAGTTTAATCAAATTGAATTTTAAAATACTGAAGCTCTAATAGATAAATTGACAAAGGATGTGAATAGGCAATTTCCAGAAAGGAAATATAACTAATCAACAAATGTGTGGAAAATGCTTTCCTTCACTTGTAATCAAGGAATGGTGCATTAAAATAACAATGAAGTAACATTTGACCCCTATCAAATTAGCAAAGATTTTTTTTTTAAAAATAATAATATCCATTGCTGATGTGGGGACTGTGAAAAGGGTACTCTCGAATATTGCTGATATTTTGGGATAAGCCTTTTGGAAAGCAATTTGGCAAAGAGCCTTATAATGTTTATACTCTATAACTCAGGAAGTCCACTTTTGAGAATGGAGCCTAAGGAAATAATCCTGAATATTGAGAAGCATTATTTATGATGGCAAAAAAAATCAGAAATGATCTAAATATCAGAAAAACATATAACAGTTAAACAAATATGAGTGCTCACTTCATTGATTATGAGGTAACTTCAAACAATTATGCTTATAATTAAAATGCAATATATAAAAAATAGGTTACATGTTGAATTAGAAACTCAGAATAAAAATAGTATAAATGTGGCTTTTACATTTAGCATGAAAACAAATAGACTAAGAATTAGGAAGAAATACAAGAAAAGATTAACAATGTCTGTCTTTGGATAGTAGAACCATGGAGGGGATACACACACACACACACACACACACACACACACACACACACATTTTAATTAAAGGACCTTCTCATTATGAGATATCCCTTTATTGACACTTTCAAATTCTTATAGTGTGTCACATAAAGCTTTATTAAAAGCTATATTCTTTAAATGCCCCAAATTAAATTGTCTTTTTTCCTACATAAGATTTTTCGGAAATAACTTTTTTCCATTCTTCTAAAGTAAGAACTGCCTTTTGTTTTTAATTTTTTGGTTGTTGTTGGTATGCAAATAATACAAGAATTATAGATTTGGAATTTCCCTCAAGAGAATACCCAGACCACTTTCCTTCTAAGACAATAATCTGGTACAGCATTCTAAATCTCTATTGATTATAACGCAGCCCTCATAAAGTGTTTCTACTTGCTCATAATTCCCCCCATAAACTTTGAAATTCAAATAAGTGATGCAGTTTTTTAAAAAAATTTTCATCTAGCTTTTGACATATATCTATCTAGAGATAAAGGCTAAACTGATTTCATGTTTTTAAAAACACTCGCAAATATCATATATAGTTCTAACCTTAATAGCATGTTTTTTAAATTTTTTTTTTACTGTTTATTTATTTTTGAGAGAGAGACAGAGCATGAACAGGGGAGGGGCAGAGAGAGAGGGAGACACAGAATCCGAAACAGGCTCCAGGCTCTGAGCTGTCAGCACAGAGCCAGACGCGGGACTCGAACTCACGAACCGTGAGATCATGACCTGAGCCGAAGCCAGACACTCAACCGACTGAGCCATCCAGGCGCCCCCAATAGCAATTGGTTCTTAAAGAGTTATGCTCATTGAAGGTAACATTTTAAGAAGTGATTTTTCAAATCACTCTAAGAAATCCATCAAATGACTCCCTACCATTGGATTTGGCAAAAATGGAGCTTGAGGTTGAGGGAGGGAGCTAAAAAAAAAAAAAAAAAAAAAAAAGCAGGGTGCAGGAGTCCAGTCAGCTGGGGAACCAGAAACCAGTGGCCCAGAAAGAGGTCTAGTCACACCTGGGAGCCAGGAGTCACCTGGCACTGGGAACCCAGTGGACAATTTTGTCTTGGAAACCAGACCAGGGATGCAGCCCAGAATGGCGCTTGCCTTGGAGTGCCTTTAGGAAAAGTAGCCTTCTTCTGTCTCCTGTACCAGCCCTACACACCCCCTTCTCATGTTGGGGCTTTCTTTTCTGGTGGACAGGAACTACTCCTGCAGACCCGTAGCCAGGTCCTCTAGCCATGGAAGGACCCCACTCCTGTGGGCCAGCAAGGGTGCCCTGGTCAGACATGACGGTGTTTTTAGGATGTGGGCAAGACTATGAGTATCGCCTTGAACTCTTCACTGGTTTGTAGCCACGTTGGATCAGGCCAGAGACTTATGACCTCCTGATGCACGGTGTCTAGACAGCATGACATTCTAAATGGCATTGGCAAACCTCACCTGATCACAAAACTCTCAACACTCTAGAGTTGACTTGTCCAGTATCAGAGCCATTACCCATACAAAGCCATTGAGCTTCAACTTCAAATGAATTAAAATTAAATAAACCCAAAAATATGGCTCCCCAGTGGCACAAGCCCTGGTTCAAGTTTAGCCAGGTGGCCGGTGGCCACCACATTGGAAGGGACAGGTATAGACCATACCCACGTTTACAGAAAGTTCCGTTAGACACACTAATCCAGAAGACGCTGCTTCTAACAGTAGTTTCCCCATTTCTAAGACAGTAGAACTTAGAGGATCTGACTTTTAAAAAAAACCTCAGAGAAGAGGCTTGCATGCTGTCAGCATTTAACTAATTAATAATTAATTAATTAATTAATTAAAATTTGCCTCCAGCCCATATAAAATATACCCCACGACTGTGGTCAGCGGTTACATGCAGACTTTGTCATTTTGCTTACTGACCACACATTCTCATTGATCAATTCTAAATTGGATTATTGTTAGTTTTAAAAGCGCCTGAGCAGCAGAAAGTGGCCGTGGTGGCAGGCAAAGGGGAGATTGATAGCAGAATAAACAGGGAAAGTGACAAGATACGGGGCTGAATTGATCACTGTCAGCGGGTCCGTGGTCAGCTGTCTGCCCTTTAGTGCCCAAAGTAAACATCAGAATAATGTTTAGACAAACACATTTGATTTTTGAGGTAATGGGTATGTCAACTAAATGACAAACCTTAGAAAGGTCAAAGGGATATCCATTTTTCAGACTTTTTCAGCCATTAATCGTTGATTTTGGTAACAGTGCACTTGTAGGCAGAGCAGGGAGAGAACGCCAGCTGGTGTGTGCACTGCCTGACGTTCAAGGCAAACCAGGACTCACCCGGACATCAATATCTTCTCCATGACAAGATTTCATCCTTAAAAAATGGCACCTTCACTTGGGCACAATTGTAGTTGTCTAAAGACAATCCGAAATGCAACAAATTGTGTTAATCCTCAGAAGGGACTCAGTCCATTAGAATCCACCAGAATCATATTTATGTAGCCTGTTATCTCTCATAAAACAAAGCACAGCAAATCTATTCATAATTGTCCACTAGCCTGTGAGAAATGTACAATGTTGGTCCAAAAACGGAATATCGTCGGTGAATAACAAGTACCCAAAATTACAGTTTTGTACAGCTCACCATTTCTTGGGTTGTTTTTAAAGTGATTTTTTCCCTTTAAAATATCCTACATTATCTATGACTTGGCAGGTCCATCAGCATGGACGGTGACGGTCCTGGGGGTCCCAGAACCAACCTGGTTCTCCTGATCACCTAGAGGGATGTGACAGGTGAAACCAGATGGGAATGGACTGTGGGAGAAAAATCCGCTCACCTCCAGAAGCAGCTGGGCATGTCTCTGCTTCTCAAGAGAGTCAGAGTGTGCTGACAGTTGCCTCTTGCATATCGTCGCATATCAATCTGTTGAAGTCACTTGCCAAAATGCTGGGACCCTCTAAATCCGTCAAGCACATCCATGTGTCTAGGAGTCAGAGGAATGTGATGTATATGTTTAAGTTCTACCTGTAGGTCACACATGCTGTGGCATAGGACGTACATCACCCAGATGAAATAATGTAACGAGAGGAAAACAAAACCATAAGGGCTCTATTTCCTTTGCTGTGTAATATGCCAGCAAATTATCTGTGCAAGTTGGGTACCTAGGAAATAAGTCTGATTACATTTGCAGTGTGGGACTTGTGGGTCAGCTCAGGCTGCTATAACATACTCTAGGTGGCTAAAATAACTGAAATTATTGTCTCACAGTTCTGGGGTGTAGAATTCCAAGATCAAGGTGCCAGCATGGTCAGTTTCTGGTGAGAGCTCTCTCCCTGGCTTGCCTATGACTGTTTTCTCATGATCCTCACATGGAGGAGAGGGAGAGAGAGGGCCAGTTCTCTGGTGTCTCTTCTTACAAGAGCAGTAATCCCATCACCGGGGCTTCACCCTCATGACCTCATCTAAACCCAATCACTTCCCAAAGGCCCTATCTGAAATACCATCACACTGGGTGTTAGGGCTTCGACATACAATTGTGTTGGGGGGCACAATTCAGTCCATAGCAGAGAGTATGGGCTTATCAGTTTCCAGGGGTGGATGTTACCAATGTTCATCAATTTCTGGCTCCTATTTCTAGTGAATTGATGATTATACTTCTCCACCGTTCTTGAAATTAAGGTTGCATATGTGATTAGCCATGACTTTTGAAATACGACGCATGTTCCTTCCAGGCCAAAATGTTTCATTGCTGTGTCTCAGCTCTCCTGCCATCTCTTACCCTGTCAGCAAGCCCTGAATCCCTCATGGAGGAGAAAGTGTCATACGTGGTATGCCAGTTACCATTGCTGCAGAAGAAGTGAGTGGCTTAAACCATCAACTTCTGCTCCTGGATTGCTGTGCAATGTCTGAGACCAGAAAGACTCGGTGGCTAAGATCTAGAGTCATCTGAAGCCTTGTTCACACACATATGACTCAAAGGTTAAGACTGCCACCTGGAGTGCCTACTACAGCCTCAGCAGGTGGTGAGGACCAGCTCACAACATGGTGACATCAAGGCGTTGGACTCCACATATGGCCACCTAGGGCCTCCAAGCAGGAGGGTTCCAGCAAAGGAGGCGGAAACTTCATGGCCTTTCTAGAGCCAGCTTGAAAGCCACACAGCATCACATCTGCCATGTTAAAGTAGCTAAAGGAGTAACAAGCTGGCTCAGATTCAAGAAGAGGGGACAACAGATGCCATGTTTCCATTAGAGGAGTGTCAAAGATGTGTGTGCGTGGGGAGAGAGGAGGAGGCATTTTAAAACCACCATGGATGGTGTGGAGTGACTGTGGGGGGCAGAGCCCCCACCCCTACCCCAGCAACGCATGCGAAATAATACCAAACTCTTACTCTGTTAAGCCACTGAGATGTTGGTAGCATTTGTCCCTGCCCAACCCGAATAGAATATCTCCCTAAGGAGTCCATGAACATCCTCTCTAAATATCAAATTGACCAAAGCAGGAAAGACTTCGACTTTAGGGGAGTATAGCTCCAGTACTAAATGAATGCTTCAAAAGCAATCAGGTTACTCAACTCTTAACCGACATTTCCTAAGCTGTTTTTGGAGGAACACTGATAGATGTGCAGTCTTTTTTAGCAGGAAATGGGAGGTTTCCACTCGTGCCATGATAGTGGACACCTGCCCCATGTGCCCACTGAGGGGCCACGTCAAACCCAGCTGACCAATCTCAATACTAACCGCTAAGCCATCCTCCTGATTCCCCACAACTATTTTCTAAGAGACTCAGTGTAGCGCAGTTCCTTTCCAAGCCCACTTTATATTTATATCTTTGTGTTTTTAAATTCCTGTTTGGTCAGCTTCAGAGGAGATAGTGTGGGGTTGAATTCCACCATTTTATTGGTAACTTCCAATTACTACTTCAAAGTATGATTCTGCGTCTAAAGCTGAGATAAAAGCTGGGGGTGAGGTGGGGAATCTACTGAAGAAATGTAAAGCAAAGACTGAGATCTGAAGTCATATTTTATCTCCCGGGGGAGGCAAAATATGCACACAAAATCATAACGATATGACCATGTATAATAAGGGCCTGCAGGCAAAGCACAATAAAGTACATTATCAGAATCGTGAGCAAGGTGATGAGACTTGGTTGAAGTAGGAGAAGACTTTCAGGAGGGAACTGGGTTGAGCTCAATTTGGAAGGGAGGACATCTTTGACTAGGTGGGAAGAAGCAAAGAAAATGCAGAGGCCGGAGTGCTCAGAACACCTGGTGCAGTGAAGAAACCCGACAGGCTGGGCTCCGCAGGGCTCTCCAGAAGCATCAAAGTATTGAAGTCCATTCTAGAGAGGTCAATGTGATCCAACGGACAACCTGGCTCAGCTCACTTCCCGAGGGCTTCAGACCAGATGGAAAACTAGGCTCTTCTCTTAGTCTCTGACCTGAAACAGCTTGAAAGAAGCAGGCAAGTCAAGAGCCCATGAGAGGTTAGGCTTTGAAGCAGTCAGTCCTGGGCACCAATGCAACTCTGTTTTTCACTCCCTAAGGGGCACTGGGTAGGTTACTTAACTCACCTGTACCTCAGTTATCCCTTTGTCCAACAGGCCTGAAATCTGAATTAGCCCAACTTCTCTGAGAGTTAGATTTGACAGTGGGTATGAAGTTACCCAGAACTATTATGGTTACCCAGTAGGTGCTCAAAAGAAGATATGTATCATCACTATCACCATCATCTCATTAATAAAATGAAGGCTCCCGAGAAAAATTCCAAGCTATGTTTTGGAAAGAAATACACTAGGAAGCTAGGGATCTGTGGAGAACACATAGCCCATGAGTCCTGAATCAGCAATAGAATGTGCTTCAACTAAAAGCTTCAATTAAAAGCCTAGGAGGCTTAGTCAGTTAAGCGTCGGACTCTGGATTTTGGCTCAGGTCATGATCTCACAGTTCATGGGTTCAAGCCCCGTGCTGGGCTCTGTGCTGACAGTGTGGAGCCTGCTTGGGATTCCCTCTCTCCTTCTCCCTCCGCCTTTCCCCTGTTCACACTCTCTCTCTCAAAATAAGTAAATAAACTTAAAAAAAAATAAAAGCTTAATGTAGGAACATTATTCAGCTAGAAAAGGGGAAAGGGAGTTCTGATCCATGTTTTGACATGAATAAACATTGGAAACACTATGCTGAGTGAAAGAAGCCAATCACAAAAAGCCACATATTCTATGATTCCATTTATACGAAATGTCCAGAATCAGCAAATCCATACAGACAGAAAACAGATGAGGGGTTGCCAGAGGCTGGAGAGAAGGGACAGAGGGGTGACGGCTTAATGGGTACAGGTTTCCACATGGGGCGATGAAAAAGTTCTACAACTAGATACTGATGATGGTTGCAAAACATGATGAATATACTCGATGCACTGAATTGTACACTTTGCAATGGTTAAGACAGTAGATCTTATATTATGCATACTTTATCACAATAAAGAAATGTGACATCCAAACATATTAACAGAAAAATATCATTCGAAATCCAGGCACTCGCTCCCACCTCACACTGAGAATTTAAGACCCTAAGTAGATTACTGGTTCAGTGTGGATCCATCCCATTAAAAGTGACTGACAGAGAAATTAAAGAGCAATGAAAATAATAAAAAGCCTAGAAAAGAGACACTGTGCCAATAAGTGGCTAGAGATGGAATGACTAACACAGACGGGGGCAGCAATAATGCTCTAGGGCAGGAGAGGTTATCAGAGATTACCTGACCTACTCATGCATGCTCTTAAAATAACAATGAAAATGGTGTTTCTGCATCATTTGCCATTCTATCTCATTTCAGCCAGAGCCTCAACCATGGGGACACCGAATGCCAACTACACATAAATCGTGTACCATGAAACTTTCATCAATTGGCATTATTTTTCCAAATTTCAATGCACGGTGAAACTCAAATCTTGATGCAATATTTCCACAAATAGAGAAAGCTGACATTTTCACCACTTGGGAGGACAGGGAGCACATCGGCGTCGACTGGAGGAAGAAGGTAAAAGACACCTCCTGTGAGCAGGGGGAGAGCTGTGGTACGTTTCCTCCCAAATAAAGGAAGGTAAACTTTGCCAACAAGGATAACCAAAGAGCCTCCCCAGAATTATATCTGAGGAGACACTAAGAGCTCACATGAGAGTCAGCAAACACATAAATAAGTTTCAAGTTACGGTTGGCACGTAGCCCCGCGATAATTAATTTTGTTTCCACGTTTATGAGGTTGTCATTTTGGAATCTGTGGGCTAACAGGCAGTCATCGCCCCATGGATCTGGCTGCCCGCGTCCCATTACAAATATTTCATCTATGGCAGCAGCAAATTGGAATGAGGTTAAACTTGGAGAAAAGACTGGAAAAGTTTCATCTAGACCACTAGCCTTCAAAAATGCTAATCAGCGTGAAAATATTATCGACGACTCTGGAATTACTTTCACAGATATATATATATTTTACCCCATGAACTTCTGAAGGAATCTTCTGGGGAGAGGGATTACTGCCCACCCTGGATTTGGATTGCCAATCGCCAACTACAGAGGAAGAAAGAGATTCACTTAAAAAGCAGATTTCCAGAGAAAGAGCTGGAAAAGGAGAAACAATGTGGGGGGGGGGGGGTGGAATAAAGTGATGGGGAGAAACACGACAGACAGAGATGAGAACAAGCAGGGTCCCCAATGTGACAGTCACTTCATCTCTGTAAACTCTCTGGGGCCCTGATGGAATTATAGGACATCCAACCTATGAGGAAAAAGGGTCAAGGCACATGCATTGATTTCCTTCTTTGCTTCTGGACTAGGGCATTGTCCACCTGTCACTCACACACAGGTTTGCCCCAGTCTCATGCAGGTGGGTTTGTTTGCTTGCTGGCAGCACACCAGCAATTGGTTACAGGTTATAGTGTGTTAACAGCTACACCCTGGAAGAGGTTGGCGTGGAAAAATGAGTGATAATGTGCTGCGTGCTCCTAGACAAAGAGTCAGTTACCTGCCCCGGTGACATAAACTGCACCAAAGATTACTTTGTCATCACCCAAGAAGAACACTGGGCAGCCATGCTGATGTATGAGCTTGACCAGCTTACCCAGGTCTTGAAACACGAGGAGGCCGAACAAGCCTCCTGCCCCTGGCACCACGGTACCTCATTTACGCTCACATCCACTCACTTATTTCTGGATGCCCAAACACTCTGCAAACCTTTCTAAGTATTAGCACCATGGGGGATACAGTGAACCGTCTTAAGGAGAGAGAAAGGATCTTTCTTTAGGTTTGCATTTTCTTTTTTTATTTTTTTTTTCATTTTGCTCCGATTACACTTCTTTTGGGTCTGCCACCAGCTCTTCAGAATGGAATCAGACTTCCTCTGCACCACAAATAGGACCCTGGCTTTTCCCCAGGCCTCCTGCAGAACTTCTAGAACATTCCTGACATGAGTCACAGGCAGGTTAGAAGCACAGAGCTCTGGGGACACCTGGGTGGCTCAGTTGGTTAAGCATCTGACTTCAGCTCAGGTCATGATTTCACAGTCCGTGGGTTTGAGGCCCTCGTCGGGCTCTGTGCTGACAGCTCAGAGCCTGGAGGCTGCTTGAGATTCTGTGTCTCCCTCTCTCTCTGCCCTTCTTTCCTGCTTATGCTCTGTCTCTCTCTGTCTCCCAAAAATAAATAAAACATAAAAAAAAAAAAAGAAGCACAGAGTTCTGGAGTTGTGGGGATGGAAAAGATACAAAGAAAGGCCCAACTTTCAGCCTTCTGGGACTCCAGCTAAAATTAAGTGCTCAACACAGCCACTTCATCCTGGAAAGAACAGTCTGTTGCTCAGGACAGTGGGTCATTTCCTGGCTGGTGCTGCCCCTCTCTGGGCTGACGCCAAAGTGCCCTCTGTCTGCTTGGAGCACACGTGGCCCAGGCAGATACCCCCTTTGTCTTCTACGACTGTCTTTTTGAAATGTGGCCACAGCTGAGGTCCACTCTCTCTCCACATTGTACCTGTTTCATTGGCATCCCAGGATTCTGTTAGAGAACTACAGCCTCAATATATTACCTTTCTTTTTAGGATGAGATAATGCAGTTTCAAGAAATTTAGCAAATGTCCTTAGCTGAGCCAAAAGTTTAAAAACCAGGAAGGATATAGAATTCTCTATACTATTCCATCGTTGAGTGACCAAGTGCTGTGCTGTTGTTTATTTATTGTGACAAGAGGCTCTTTGGCTACACATATAAATCCCCTTAAGTGGGGTCTCAGGGATTTCCAGCTTTGTAGGACATCACCTAGATGTAGGCTGGTGCAAATAAAAAAATAATCAATTTCATTAAAAATTGTTTTTAAATTAAAAACAAACCTGAGATTTGGAACTTGCCAGGAATCAAATGCTCTGGACGCCAATCCCACTCTCCAGTTGGTGATCTGAGACCAGCTAGCTCCCTGAGCTTCCCACACCTCAATGTCCTGTACCCACAAGACTCCGGTAAGGAGTCCTGTCCTACTTACTTCGCAGTGCTAAAATGAGAACACAGGAAAGTGCTAGGAATTATAAAGCAGGTAAATGTGCCCTCTGATTATGCCTAACACAGACTGGTCCAGGCCACAGTAATGACCAAGAGCCATACAGGTTCTGTTGAAGTCACCTGTAAAATAACACATAAGCAACTTCCTACCTAGGCAACTACATGATGACCTCCATAACCTAACCATACATGTACTTATAGTTACCAATATGTGGGATTTTATCCATATTTAAGAGCTGTTTTTACAGAAAGATAATACTAATGCCGCTGTTTCCAATTTTTTTAAAAAAAGAAGGTCAAGATAAGAGCAGTTTTTAAGTTTCTTTTTCACTATACAGAAAAATTAACCTTAACCTTTTCCCCCTTTGGGGTACAGTTCTATGAATTTTGACACATGCATAAATTTGCCTAACACCATCACAATCAGAATACTCAACAGCTCCATCACCCTAAAAAAGTCCCCATTATGCTTAAATTCTACTCCCCACCCCAGCCCCCACACCACAGATCTGTTCTCCTGGTCTATTCTGATCTTTCCAAAAAATGTCATGCAAGTGGAATCATACAGCATACAGCCTTTAAAAGTGGCTTTTTCTTTTCACTCAACATAACATCTTTGAGAATCACCAAAGTTACGGCCTGTTCTTTTTTATTGCTAAATAGTATTCTATGGTGTGAATGTACCATGATTCTTCAACTATTTTCTTGGTGAAGGACATCTGGTTTACTTCCAGATTTTGGTAATTTTAAATAAAGAAGCTATAAATATTCATGTATAGGTGGTTGTGTGAATGTAAGTTTTTAGTTCTCTAAAGTGGGGTTGCCGAATCAATTTTTTTTTAATTTTTTTTTAACATTCATTTATTTTTGAGACAGAGAGAGACAGAGCATGAACGGGGGGAGGGTCAGAGAGAGAGGGAGACACAGAATCAGAAGCAGGCTCCAGGCTCTGAGCTGTCAGCACAGAGCCCGACGCGGGGCTTGAACTCACGGAGCGCGAGATCACGACCTGAGCCGAAGTCGGACGCTTAACCGACTGAGCCACCCAGGCGCCCCTTATTCAATTTTTTTTGAACAAATACTGACTTGCAAATGTCAACATCGCAGTAAATCTCCAGAAATTTTTTTCAAGCCAACCTCTTAAAATAAAAGATTAGTATTACTATGAATCAACTCAAAAACTAAGGTGCTCTACCCTCTCTACAAATTTGAGGTTTGTTTGTTTTTCTTTAATTTGAGAGAGACAGGGTGAGGTGGAGAGAGAGGGGGGAGGGAGAGAGAGAGAGAGAGAGAGAATGAATCCCAAGCAGGCTCCACACTCAGTGCGGAGCCCAAAACAGGGCTCGATCCCCCGACCCTGGGATCACAACCTGAACTGAAATCAACAGTAGGACATTCAACCCACTGAGCCACCCAGAGACCCAAAATTTGAGATTTTAATATTTTTGTGGAACTATTGAGTGTTTTCCACAGATACCAACAAAAAAGGTCATTTTAGCACTGTTGTAAAAACAAGTTCACTGATTCTATCAAGAGTTATTTTTACTGGCTAAGAAACGGTCACTCAGTTTTCCAAAATAAAGCGAAAAGAAGCTGAGTAGAAAGGTTTTTAACATCAGACACTGAGTTAACACACACTGGGTCTGGCTGATTTTACAACCCACTGTGCCAAACTGTGTAAAGAACACCATCATCCCTGCTCTCCTTGAAGTGTTTGAAGGTACTTTTAGGTGTGGCCCAGAGGCCCGTATTTAGCATTTGTTAAACAGTCTCTAGGAAGCCGGAGTTCTGTGGGCCGATCAGTAACTGGCACCTCTCACCCTGTGCCTCATGGGTCCCATGGGCCCCAGAACAATCTATATTCCCCGGGTTGAAGATGATAGCATAATGTCAGTGTACTTAAAATTCAATTTCACTCTTCCTGATCTATGCTCCATTATGCAGGCCTTTGAAATAGTCTCCAAAGAAGGTAAGCCTTCTATTGATTCCCATTCTCCTACATAGCAACTGGTGTGTAGCAACCCATAGCATAATATGAGGGGAGAAAATATTGATTCTAGGAAACTTAATATTATTAAAAGACAGTTGTATTAAATCTCTTTCCTGGACTTAGCTGAGCACTCCTTTTTTTTTTTCTTTCCCATTTCCAGAAAATCAATGAAGCTAATACCCTTGTTAGTTTTAGAGTTTCTACTACAGCAGTTTCATGTTATCATAGAACCTATGGAAGGTTTGTAGGCTCAGCATGAGGCTGACAGTCCTTGACTGAGAGACAATAACCACAGTTCTGTCTTCAGTGATTCACTCAGAGGAGGCAAGTTGTATTTAAGTCACATTTTCCATGTAACTGTTTTCATCAGTGTGTAAAAATCCCAAGAGGATGCTTCATCTTAGGTACAAAATGCCTAAGTTCCTAAGATAAAGTTCATTGCACAAATGCATTGTTCAGTTTGGGGGAAGTCTAAAGAAATCAAGGCGACAAGAATCAGTATGGGGAGAGGACTGTTTGATGAATACCTGCCAACTGAAAACCCCCAGAATCTGCGATTTAAGACTGTAAGTCACAGTTGCTTTTCTGTGGATCATCCAGCCTTGAACTCTCCTTTTTATAAGGAGCAGCTGCTTCTGATTTGTGACAAGATTAAAGCATTTTGGAATCTCTCTCCAGATAGCCAAGTTCTGATAGAATGTCTGCTATGTCATTATCAAATGTAACAAGACTGTAATATGGATCCAGAGTCAATGAACCAAGGACCGGAATCTTCTTCTAATTATATAATATGAAACTTCTTGTAATTCTGATGCCATGAATTTGGAATTTGTGATTAATATGGGTTAGACTGCTAAGCAAGCATTTTCTTCGTCGACCCTACAAACAGAATCTTCCAAAGAAGATGGCAAGAATAATGCTGAAACTATGTGAAAAACAAACTGTTTTCAAACCCCCCTCAAAGACTTTAGAAGCCACAATTAGCATGCAAATATTTGTGGTGCTTTTTTGTACTTATTTAATACCCTTTCATCTGGCGTCTCTTGAGAGTGGTATTCTCAGTTCCCGACTGACCAAGTACACCTGGATATTCCAGACACCACGAACTTATTTGTCCCCAACTGGATCAGATATTTATATTCTTGCTCTCTGTCCTTCTTCCTGGTTTCCCATGTACCATTAAAAGCCTCCACATCTCCACCACCATCTAAAAGAGAACTCCAAAAACAACCAAAGACCATTGGTTGACATTGTTTAGGAAACGTCTAATTTGACTCCTTTCCCCTAGAATCCAACCTGTTGCTGCTTCCTCCCCACTCACCGAATGAACCCCTTGCAAGCCCTCCTAAAAGCCTACCAGTATTTCTGGCCCACCCTCTGCTGCCAGAGAGACCCTTCTGGAAACAGCAGAGCGCATTATGTCAAATCATATTGAAAACAGCTATGGGCTTCACATCACCGATCAGATAACATGCCAAGTCATCAGCATTGGGTACTGGGAAAGCTCTGCAGATGACGCAGATGAGCCTGCGCAGGCACAGGAGAGGAAATGCCTGTGTCATATTTGGGTGACGGCAAGAAGACCCAAGTGGCTTGAACAGGAATTTTTATTAGTGATAGTTATACAAGACTGGGACATAAAAGTCAAAAGGGTTCAAATCTGAGACTTGAAAATCGGCCCGAGACTTCTGGAATTTATCCTTCCATCCCTGGGGAGCCATCGCACGTCATGAAGAGGCAGATGAAGGCAAAGTGCAGTTGGAAACACCAATCCCCTCCCCTACTTGCCACGCCAACCGTTGAATGATGTCATGAGGCTGCTAGTCATTTTTGCTAGTGACTAGCTCCTTGGTCTTTCGCTAGGAAAAAAAAAAGAAAGAACGAAAGAAAAAGGAGAACTCTATTGACGAGTAATTCTTTAGGTGTTTCCCTTTAATACATTTTGGATTTTTAAATAACACTTTATACTGGTCTTACAAACATAAACACGATTCCAGAGATTCACAATGTGGTGGCAGCAGTAGCAGTCTATAACCGAAACGTGGTGCTCCATTCTCCAGAGACGAAGAAAATAGAAACAAAACACATCACCAGATAAAGTGCTAAGGCATTCATGAGCAAACTTCATTTCTTTGAACCAAAGAAAACAAAAACCATGATGAAGAATGCACTCGTGAGGATTTCCGGCACACATGCCAGAAGTTCTAATGCCATTCCCAAACATGTTAATTGCTTACAATTAGAATTAGATGTGTTAATACCTACAGATCGGAGTTGCCTTCTATCTCGACCAGGAGGGCACAAGCCCAATGCCAGCCAGCCACTTCTCCCAACCTATCTCTGGGGCAGCTCCAACTCACCGCAGCCAGCGTTGAATTCATTGTTATCCTCTCCAAACCTTCCCTCCCTCCATTAAGGGTGTTAGTGTCCACCTGTCCACCTAAGCTGGAAACATTGTCATCATCCAGGTGTTAGCGGCCACCTGTCCACCTAAGCTGGAAACACTGTCATCATCCATGTCTCCTTTCTTTCTCCCTAAGCTCCTGCATCCATCAGTTCCCCATGGATAAGTCCTCACTTACCTCCTAAATGTCTGCCTGAATCACCCCACTCAGTGCTCCCTCCCTCTTACCTTATCATCAGTCTCCCAACTGCCTTCTAAATGGCTCTCACTACCAATCTGAAAGCCAGCTGGTGTGTTTTCATTCAGACATGCCTAGAATTCCCTTCTCCACCTAATGAATCCCCCTCACCCTTCCAGCTTGAGCTAAATGTCACTTCCTTGTATGCTTATTATCTCCCACCTCCTCCCAAAAATGAAGTTTCCTCTTCTCAATGCCCTCTTTTATTTTTTCTCTCTTCAGTTGTAACACCCATCCTGTTTCTACCATGATTTGATGTATAAGACTCATTCTCCCCTGATAAACTTGTGTATTTCTTCAGGTTTGGGACCACATTCTTCAAATGTCTGGGGAGTGTGGCACACTTTCTCAAACATGTTACACTCTCTTGAAATGTTGGCTGAACTCATGCCATACTCTAAGAAAGTGACATATTTGATCCAAGATGTGATCATTCCCAATTTACACTTCTATGACTTTTCTGGCTGCACGTCTTACCGTACTTTAATTACCCTTGCTCACTCTCCCTTTGTAGCTGTTTCTATTTGGGCTTTTTTAAAAATAAATCACTTCCAAGCAGAATCTGGCATAAGATTTTACCACTAGCAGGGGCATCTGGGCGGCTCAATCAGTTAAGTGTGTGACATCAGCTCAGGTCATGATCTCACAGTTGGTGAGTTTGAGCCCCACATCGGGCTCTGTGCTGACAGCTCGGAGCCTGGAGCTTGCTTCAGATTCTCTCTCTCTCTCTCTCTCTCTCTCTCTCTCTCTCTCAAAAAAAAGTAAGTAATAAAAAAAAACATTTAAAAAATAAAAAAAGATTTTACTACCAGCTGGATGTTGACAGGAAGTACAGAGGAAACAGTAGGTAGAGTGAAAGATCTACGTGTACCTCAGCACTTACTTTAGAAATACCCTATATGTACACCTATAGAGATAACCCAAACCACAGCCCTGGCATTGGCATCTAGAGAAAACAGCTGCACACAGGGAGCCACCTGTGTGCTCCAATATGGAGACTACAATGTTACATGACTGATAATTATCTGTGGGCGAAATTAACAGCATGGTCCCTGCAGTGATCATTCCTCATGCCAACTAAACAGCTTTCTCAAAACCCACACCTGCCTTGAATTAGTCAATTACCAATGTCGAGAAAGCAGGAAATGAATGGCTCATGGTTTTAAGCATCAATAATTAAAATAAAAAAGTCATAAAGAGTCATTCTTCTTCCTGGAGTGTAAAAGAATGAGACTCTAAGTGTATGGTAAAGACACTGTAATTGCCAGCAAATTAACTCCCAATGAAGATGAAAAGGGAAATCTGTCTCCTTGACTCTTGGACTGTTTCCTTCCAAAGGTATTTTATTGTCCCACCTTAGGAGTGGAAACTCAACTCAAGTCGGTACATATAGACCACGTCCCTGTGGCAAGTGTGATCACCAGGCAGTCACAGGGGAGCAGCTTCCATCCGTGGCACCGCTTGTACCCACTGGGGGCTGAGGAGGTTATGCGCTCTGCAGCTGAGGTCCTCATCCATTGAAGACTTGGTCCACAAGTGTGCTGGATAAAGAGAAGGCAGATCTTCTCTCACCCAGATCCTCTCTTAGCACTGACCTTTGAGAATATGGGTGTGCACGCGTGGATCCTACACTCAGCCATGCTGTGTGGCATTCAGTCAGAGAGAAGCCACAGCAATCATTCCCTAGAACTGAAACCAGAGTCAGACCTCCACGAAACTGTAGTTGGTTTACTACACCCCTCCATCTCTCCGCCATCTCTCTGTAATTTGAGAGTCTCCTCTACCCTGCAATTCTCCCTGGTCTTTTTAGTCCAGAGTACTTGTGTCAGATAAGCGCATTCAAAGTAGGATATTGGTTGGTGGCAGTGGTCCTGCGTGTTACCTCCTCTATTTGAGGAGATAATTTAAAACTCACTTAAAAGGGAGGGGCGCCTGAGTGGCATGGTCAGTTGAGCAGCCAACTCTTGAATTCAGCTCAGGTCATGACCCCAGGGTCGTGGGATCAAGCCCCGCGTTGGGCTCCGTGCTGAGTGTGAAGCCTATTTGAGATCCTCTCTTTCTTCCTCTGCTCCCCTCCCCTACTCACTCACTCTCTCTCTCTCTCTCTCTCTCTCTCTCTCTCAACTAAATTTGTAGAAAATAATTTGATACATATGCCCCATGGTCTATTTATCCATCCATCTACCCAGTGACGATCATTTGGGTCAACCATAAAAAAGAAGCTTGACGAACCTTGAAAACATTATGATTCCATTTATATGAAATGCCCAGAATAGGCTAATCCAGGGACACAGAAAGTAGACTGGTGGTCACCAGGGGTTGGAGGGAGGGAGAATAAGGAATGACTGTTTAATGGGTACAAGGTTTCCTTTTGGGGTGATGAAAATGTTTTGGAACTAGATAGAGTTGGTAGTTATACAGTGTTGTACATGTACTTAATGCTACTAAATTCTTCGCTTCAAAATGGTTGATTTTATGATATATGAATTTGAGCACAATTTTTTAAAGGGTGGGGGAGTCTGTAGATGGTCGTCCATGAGTCTCTCATGATGAAATTTAAGCTGTAGTAGCAATGGGGTAGAGGTTTCCTATTAGAGCGCTTTCTCAGGGCCCTTAAATCACAGGAATTTGTTTGCTTTGTCCAAAACTGAGCCTGCCTCAGATGGGAAGCCTTCACTGTGGCCTGTCTGGGAAACCAAGGTTAGCTCGCAAGGAAGGAAGCGGAGTTGGCCTCAACCTTTTGTTGGCATGGATCCACGCTTTATGGAGAAAAAGAAATAATAAGTAGCTAATGCTGACTGGAATTATTATTATTATTATCATTATCCTTTTTCTATGCTGACCTTTTATTTTCTGTGGCCTAAAATTAGATCCTGTGTTGTTTATTCAACTTTCTCTTGGGATTGTATTTTTTTTAGGTTGTATTGATTCCCCACTGCTGTGGCAGCAAAACCAAGCCAGGGCAAAAGACCTGGTGGTTACACACAGTTCACTTTCTGGTTTCACCCCTGGACAGAGACTGAGGCAGCAAGACGGGTTTCTGGTTACTGATGACACATGTGCTTCCTCTTTCTTTCCCATGCCCCCTGCTAACCTGGGAATCCTACCCAGGGCCTTACCCACGGGAGCCCCTGCTTGTTGAGGTTCAAGACTAGAGAGTCTAGAAGTCTGAGACTTGAAGACCCCCTCGCCCTTTTCCTGTTGGATCTTTGATAAGAACAGCAGCCTTTCTCAGGGCAAGAAATCAACATCCTGAGAGCAAAGAATAAAGAAGGGCCCTCGATGGAAAGGAGCTTTGAGCAGGTATAGTTTGGCTGTCCTGCTTTGAGATTTGAGAGGACATACATTTAACTTGGCTTTTCTTTTTTTTTTTTTTTTTTTTAATTTTTTTTTTCAACGTTTATTTATTTTTTTGGGACAGAGAGAGACAGAGCATGAACGGGGGAGGGGCAGAGAGAGAGGGAGACACAGAATCGGAAACAGGCTCCAGGCTCTGAGCCGTCAGCCCAGAGCCCGATGCGGGGCTCGAACTCACGGACCGCAAGATCGTGACCTGGCTGAAGTCGGACGCTTAACCGACTGCGCCACCCAGGCGCCCCTAACTTGGCTTTTCTATAGCAAAAATTACCAGGAGGAGGTCATATCTGCCAGGGTCTGGTCAAAAGAAATCACTCTGGTTATGGTAACAAGGAAAATAAGGAAATGTTAACTATAAAAGGTGCTTAACTGTGAAAAATGGCTAAACATGGACCGTAAAGAAGTCACATGTGTGAAGAGTGGCTATTACCTCCAGGCTGACAGAAAATAGACAAAGGGACCAAGGACTAAGAGAGAAGTCTCTCTCCCCAGACTCAGACCTCATCAGAGAGCTTAGCTACCACAGGAACTTGCAACATGCTGGTGGAGTTAAAAAATATAAACCTTTCTGGAAGGCAAAGGCCAGAGGTGGTCTGGAGGAGCAGCCTGTCCTTGCAGGAGGCATGGTGGGAAAAGCTTCTGGGAATTGGCCGCCAGTGGGGAGAGCATGGCCTGAGGGCACAGCTGGGCTCAGCCGCCTGGGCCACTGGACTACCACAGGGAACAATAATAATGGAGGCCCAGAGCTCAGAAGCAAAGTTTCTTCACCTTGCACTGCACTCTAGAACCCTCTAGTGATGAAGCTAACATTCAGCCAGTGGGCAAAAAAGGAACGGTACAGGGTCCAGTTCCAGCATCACAAATCAGAGCAGAGAAGGGTGGATGTGAAGCTGAGAGACAATACCTTGAAACTTGGCACAGATGGAGACCCCTATTCCAGATCTGGCCTGGCCTCCAGGGCAGACAAACCATTCGCCTTTGTGATCTGTTATCACAGTGTCTTCATCCGTGCAAGGAACACGGATGACGATGTGCTTCACCATCTCCATTTGCCAGTTCTCAAGAATATGCCCAGGCGGGTCAAAGAACATCATTAAACTCTCAAAATCAATGAGTGGTAAATAATTTCAGTGGCGTAGGTGCAGGTGAAAGTAAAGAGGAGGACTTCCGTAACTTAGGTGTAGCAAAAAAAAAAAAAAACCTGTATTTTCATTAAATTCAGTTTCCTTTTCTTCTTGAAGACTCAACTGGACCCTGTTCCCAGCTTCCTTTTACAATTAGGTAGATCCATATGACTGATGGCCCTAGAACCTTCTAGCACAATCTTTTGTGCTCTCTCTTCCGTGACCCACTGGCTGCCTGCAGAGCAGGAGTCAATGGCCTTTGAGAATGGCAGAGCTTCTAGGGAAGTAGCCTAAGTCCCTGACTTACCACGTGGAGGAGATCATTCTCAGAAAGGCACCCAGCCAGAAACACCCACATTGCACTGTGACAGTAGGAAGAAATAAGCCTGTAATGCACTGGTTCCCACAGTGTGATCGTCAGACAAGCAGCATTAGCACCACCCACCCCCCCACCCCTGCAGAAACTTGTTAAAAATGCAAATTCTTGGGCCCCAGTCAAGACTTAATCAGAAACCCTAGACAAGTAGCTCAGCAGTTTGTGTCTTAATAAGGATATCTGAAGGCTCTAAAGTTTGAGAACCACTGCTTTATTGGGTAAAGACACTGAGATTTGGAGGGTTTCTGTTAGGGTGCCTAGATAACGATCCACAGGGGGTTCCAACACAACACCATAAACTGAGACCTCAAAAACCAATTAAGACTTAACCACCACCTAACCAGGGACTTTGACACACCTCCATCACCTACCAGGCCCCTGCAAAGTCCATCAGGGGATCACATTTGTGTTGCAGACTTCTCGATCTCGAACATTTGGCTTCTCTGCTACTCAGATGACCTATTTTGGACCTGTAGACTCTTCCAAACCTGGACCAAACTGATGAGGTCTTAACAAGGTCAAAGGCTTACTAACTTCAGGTATCAGCTATGACATTTGACCAGGAGCCAGAGAACAAGCCTGGCATTAGTGGAGTTACTTTAGACAAGTCACTTAACCTGCTCACTTAATTCCCGCTCTGTACAGAGTAGATCAAGCCTGACTCATTTACAAGGCACCTGGAGGAAACATCCTCAGAAAAGCATAAGCCCATAGATGGCATTTCCACGCTTAGAGAAAGTCCATATAATTCTGTTTCTACACCTTCAGACTTTCCACAGAAAACAAAAAGCAGCTCCTTCACCTCCATACGCAATAGCTGGAAACAGGGAACTGTGGAGAAACAAATTCTCAGTTAACTCATTGTCAATTTAGAACTATCCAGATGCAAAGTTTTCTGTTTCAGTTGTTGACCAAAACACAGTGCCACCTCTACAAAAATGTGAGTTAATTTACCAAATATAAAATCCAAACTTTTTTTTTTCTTTTTAAATCAAATCTCCCTAGGTGGGGTGGGAGGAAGTCCTCATGTAAGGGAAATGGGAAGCTTGGAAGGAGCATCTGTTATCAAAGTGATGTGTTTAATTAGCCACGTGGGGAAACGAGTGCTGCCAGGAATGTGGTGGCTCAAAGGATGTGGCATTTAGCACCAGCTCCGTGCAAAGCCACATCTTCAGCACTTGGTTCAGCAGTAATTACCATCTCACTGGCACTCGGTAGGGAGAGAAAAGAAATAACTATATTCATCTTGTGATTAAATGGCAATTAGCAACTAAGTGCCCTGCGATAATGGGGCACTCACCACCTCATGACAGCATCGGCAGCTTCCCCGCCAACCCAATGGCCCTCTGGGTATCAGAGCCCCATGCGCCAGGGGGAGGAGCCTGGGGAGGAGCCTGGGGAGGAGCCTGGGGAGGACCTGCAACAAGCCTACACGGACAGGAGCGAGACACAAATGAGTGGTTGACAAATGAACACTTCAGCCAAACTGCGTGGGGTCCAAACACAGCCCCGCCACTTATCAACCTTCCAACTTGGCCAAGTTATGTTTCTGGTCCTTGGTGTCCTCACCTGAAAACTGAGGGGAACCAGTTGTTTCTAACACATAGTGTGGTGAGTGTGAGGCTTACCTGAGTTAATAGATGCAAAGCATTTAAGAGAGCTCTTAGAACATAGAAAATCCGGGGCGCCTGGGTGGCGCAGTCGGTTAAGCGTCCGACTTCAGCCAGGTCACGATCTTGCGGTCCGTGAGTTCGAGCCCCGCGTCGGGCTCTGGGCTGATGGCTCAGAGCCTGGAGCCTGTTTCCGATTCTGTGTCTCCCTCTCTCTCTGACCCTCCCCCATTCATGCTCTGTCTCTCTCTGTCCCAAAAATAAATAAACGTTGAAAAAAAAAATTAAAAAAAAAAAAAAAAGAACATAGAAAATCCTCAAAGATGGCTAATGTTTCAGTGCTTCAGCTACTTCTCCTCTGGGGTGTTAGGCACATTAACTCTTTCCTGCCATGCACCATTCAATGCTAAAAAAATAATTTAAAATGTATTGTACTGCTGGGGTGCCTGGGTGGCTCAGTCAGTTGGGCCACCAACTCTTGATTTCGGCTCAGGTCACGATCTCACCATTGTGAGATGGAGTGCTGTGTGGGACTCAGTGTGGAGCATGGAGCCTGTTTGGGATTCATTCATTCATTCATTCATTCATATTCTCTCTCTCTCTCTCTCTCTCTCTTTGCCTTTCCTCCATTTGTACTCTCTCTCTCCCTCAAAATAAATGGATGGACTTAAAAAAATGTTTTGTACTGATGAAACCAAAACAAACAAACAAACAAAAACCCTCCTATGTAAGAGTGCCCCTTCAGTCATGAATTCTGGTTTCATCCTGTACCTGAGGAACCACCTTCAGAAGCTCCGAATTATGAAACAAGTAGAAAAAATCTCCAGGAAGCCGTGAGCAGAAATTGCGCATTGTCCAAGAAGAACAAGACTATAGATTCAGACAAGAAACTGGGAAGTCCAACACCTCGAGACAAACGAATGAGGATGGATCAAAGTAAGGCCAAAGGGATGCTGGGTATAGCCAGCTCTTCATTGTGAACATTCATGGCCAAGGTTTGCTTCTCAACTGGCATCTCCACTCCACCTTAGTTATTGTAAACTTGGTACACAAATCATTTCTGAGATTAGCTTTAAAACATAAGTAGATGATAAAGCTGTTGTAAAGCCATACAGCTTTTTTAAGGCTATCCATCTGTGGCGGCAGGTGTCTATCTGTTCTCACATGCCCTCCCAACCTAGCCTTGTTCTGCTCTATGCCACAGGAGTCTGCATTTCCCAGGCTCCTTGCCAACTGGCTTCTACCAGGCTTGTCAAATAGGAGCCAGTTGTAAGACTTGAGAGTCTTTCTTACTCTTCCTGTAACAAGGCTTCCAAAAGTCCCTGAGTGTTCTACCGGATAGCCCTCCGTGTTGGGTTCTCAGCTGCAGTCAGGCAGTCCCTCCTAGGGGCCCCAGTTTGATATCATATCCTCCCAATGTCCTTCCAGCCCAAGGGATAGCAGTGGGATATTCTTAGAACTGATCACTGATTGCCTATTGGCTTTCTGGTGGCTTCTTAGCTGTTATATAATGTGTGTATCTAATTCCCTTTATTAAATTCCCTCTGTCTGCAATACCTAGACTGGAATTTAGGAATGAAGGGACTCTGACTGATAAACTGCCTCATTTATATAACTTTCCCTTCCGATAATTCTCAGTGTGAAAAGTACTGAATAGGAATCAGGAATCAGGAGCCCTGAGTTCTGGTCCCAGCTCTGCCACTAATTGGCTGCACAACCATGGGCATTCTTCTTGGTGCCTCAGTTTCCTAATAGATAAGAAGAATGGACTGGAGGACCTCTAAGATCACTTTCAGCTATAATGTTCTGGGACTAGACATTCTGACCAATCTCACCTGGCACCGATGTCACCTGCCCTTGAGAATGTGGTAGGGGTGGGGATTGGTGGCATGGACTTGCCCCCTGAGTTGGTTCAAGCACATTTGCTAGCAAGTCATTTTATATTAGCAGCTGAGTTCAATCGAGGTGGTCCAGTCTGTTTCACAGGTGAGAGAAGGAATCGGGGAGGGTTGGGTGGGTGGGCTGTGTGTGTGGAGGGTGGACACACGAGTGCTTGTATGTCTTACACGAGCGAGTGATTCCCTAGGAAACTCATTGGTACATAAGTCTTCATTTGTTGTTCCCACCCTTTATCTTTTCCATTTCAAATTATAAAGAAAAAAATAGAATTATAAAGAATTTAGCACTTTAACATCATATCACAAGGCGAGGGTTGGTGACGGTGATACCATTCAAATTAATACTCCATCCAAATTAATATAAAGCTACTAGATACTAACCATGATTAGATGATGAATTGGTAGCCTCAGCAAGCAGAGTTTTGTTTTCTTTTCTTCTCCAAACTGGAAGTTCTCGATTTTTTCCCTCACAACAACATGACAGTGTATGGGCCACATATGAGCATAGCCATGCAAAACTCCCAGTGTGTGTCTGACCCTTTTTGTCTAATCATTATGCAACAATTCTTATTGGATACCAGTGCCTATAACACATGCCCTGCTAGCCTTTAATTGGCTTCAGGCTGGAGTTGCAATCAGTACATTCTGAAGCCAGTTATCAATTCATGTTCTTTATTGATAAAGCATTAAAATATGAGGCTCTGTGTATACAAGTGCGTTTACACACATCACACACATACCCTCAACCTTAAAGATATTTTTACAGTAAAAACTCTCATAAATTTTTCTTCTCGGGAAACATAGTCCTCAACTTCACACAAAGTAATCCATTTTAACTCCTCAGTGCTTCTTTAACAAGATTGATATATCCTTCTTATCAAAAGCTAATACTGATAAATTCCCCTGTAAGTACAATTTCCAGTATGATAACCGCTAAACACATGTGGATATTGAGCACCTGACATGCGGCTGGTCCAAATCAATTTGTGCCACACATGCAAAGAACACCCCAGATTTGGAAACCTCAGTATGAAAAAAGGCATAAAATACTTCAGTAATTTTTATATCGATTGCATGTTGACATTATAATATTCTGGATGTTGTGTTAAGTAAAATAGACCATTAAAATGAATTTCATCTGTCTCTTTTCACTAGACAATTTTAAGTTACATTGCTTCATATTTCTACTGGGCAACACTGATTCTAGAAGTTAAAGGAAATGCAAAGACACTGCTTCCACGTTTCCCTTTCTTACAGGAGAATCTTGATGAAAAGCAGAGAATATTGACTGCAATCGATGGGGATGGGGGGTGGGGAACAGCCGAATTTACAGGAAAGATAGATGTGCTGGAGTTTCAACTTGCTGACACCCAAATCAAGCTCCAGTCTATACAGAAAACAGCCAAGACCCAATTAGTGGTGCTGTTCTCTGGAAACAGCATCATCGTGTTAACATCTTGTGCTTCTTTCAAAAAGACCCAGAAAGAGGAGGGCTTAAGGCACTTATTCATCGTTGACTCAAAGCTGAAGAAAGTGAGGATCCCGAGCTAAAATTGCAGAGGATTGACTCCACCTTACAGTCCCTCCATTTCATTGCCATTCAAAAACACACATCGAAAAATAAATCTTACAAATATACAGGCGACTTTAAAGCATTAGGATATTCAAAGGAAAGGATCCCACATTTCCCACCTTACATCTAAAACAGTTTTATTCAGCATCCGAACAACTGGCCGTGGCATGGAGCCACGTATACAGTGCATGCTTAAGGATGTTTGCTGGACTGAGCTAAGCAACTTAAGCACCACAATAACTGAAAGCTGGGATCCAGTCAGCTGTTTAAAGCAAGGAAACAAAAACGCGGCTCCAGAAACTGACAAACACGGTTACAGAAACCCCCAAGAACATGCCACAGCTATTACAACCATGAGAAACCGAATCAAACTTTTCCAGAACACCGTATCGTTGCTCCAATGAACTGATGGAAAGGTCTCAGCTTTTCTACGGGGTTGCGTGATAATCACCCGGCTAGCTCCATAATAGCAAAAGGAAGCCAGGTATCTTGGCCACCCCCGCGCCGGGCTTTGCATTGTTTCGTCCAAGCAGTTTACATTTACAGAAAAATCTATTTAAACTTTGCATTCTCTTTCCCCTGAGCGGATCATGTGGGCACTGGGGTGGACCTCAGGGGCTTTCGGGAGGGTAAGACCAATAACAGGAATTGCTAATGTGGTTTCTATTGAATGTGATGGATTCATTAGGTGGAATCATTTGATAAATCAAGAGTACTACATTTTTACTCCATTCATCTTTGTCCTTTGGACTGCAGGGTGACATTGCCGACAGTACAACTTTGAGCTCCATGAGCGGCCTTGCTTGAAGCAGCTGGCCTCCGGGGCAAACACCGCCAAGCCTCGATTCTCAGGAGCCCCTGCATTCACAATGCTAGTCCCTCACCCTGAAGTCGTTCTGAAGCTTCGCCCCACGGAAGTGCTCTCGTTCTTGCCGGGGAGTTACAGCGACGAACCCCACGTCTTGGAGATTTTCCTGTCTCCCCATCACGTGGTAGGCAACCTGGATGCAACCAGTATGGTCTTTAAAAGTCACAAGGGCAGGGTGCCTGGGTGACTCAGTCAGTTAAGCATCTGACATCGGGCTCAGGTCATGATCTCGCGGTTCATGAGTTCAAGCCCCGCGTTGGGCTCTGTGCTGATGGCTCAGAGCCTGGAGCCTGTTTCGGATTCTGGGTCTCCCTCTCTCTCTGCCCTTCTGCTCACTCTCTTTCTCTCTCTCTCTCTCTCTCTCAAAATAAATAAACATTTAAAAAGTTTAAAGAATAAATATAACTCACAAGGGCTATTTATCAGGTATAGGGGGTTGAATAGGGCTACACTTAAGGGACCCCAAAAGATATGTCTAAGTCCTAACCTCCAGAACCTGTGAATGTGATCTGATTTGGAAAAAAGGGTCTTAAAGATATAATCAAGCTCAGGATCTCAAGATGACATCATCCTGGATTTAGTGTGATCCTGCCTAATTCCGATGACAGGTGTCCTTATAAGAGAAAGGCAGGGGCACCTGGGTGGCTCAGTCAGCTAAGCATCAGACTTCGGCTCAGGTCATGATCTCATGATGCATGAGTTCAAGCCCCACGTCGGGCTCTGTGCTGACAGCTCAGAGCCTGGAGCCTGCTTTGGATTCTGTATCTCGCCTCACTCTCTGCCCCTCCGCCGCTCATGCTCTGTCTCTCAAAAAAAAAATAAGCATTAAAAAATTGTTTTAATAAAAAGAGAAAGGCAGAGGAAGTACAGGGAAAAAGGCATGTGAGGTGGAGGCAGAGATTGGAGGGACGCAGCCACAAGCCACAGAATACCATGGACGGCAGACAGCCACCAGAAGCTGGGAGAGAGGCACGGAATAGATTCTCTCCCTCCTCACGAACTTCCAGAGGAACCAACCCTACTGACATCTTTGTCTTGAACTTCTAGCCTTCAAAACTGTCAGAGAATCCACTTCTGTTGCTTTAAGCCACTTGACTCGTGGCAATTTGTTACAGCAGCCCCAGGAAATGAATACATCAGGGAAAATTCTCAGCAGAACCCAGGGACTAAATGAATCTGACAGCTTGCAGAGAGGCGGGGGGCAAGTTTCCCTCTGCCAAGTCTATGAAGAACATAAGCTCTGCAATACGGTTTGTTTTCCATGAGACTGAAGTTTCTCAGAGTCTCTCAAAGTCAGCACTTGTATCCGAAATACATTATTCATATATATCCATGATATCACCCTCCCTGTTTGCAACCGTATCTCTGTCAGGAGATCACCTCCTCCTACCAAGGCATCCCCCTGTAAGCCTCTGGAGGGCAGGGTGTGTCCCCAAGCTCCTTAGGGCCCCAGCATCCAAAGCCATGTCCAATGCAAACAGGAACTTGACACATGTCTGCTGAGTGGACAAACGGAACCAACCTGCGACTAAAAATGCCCTCTTCATATTGAGCATAAATCAACCTCCCCCAAACACCTGTGTCTCCATCCTAGCTGTTTCCACCAATACCTCTGCTGGGTGAGCTTTGTCGCGGTCGTTATGGCCTCTGTGCGTCGGACCTGCTCCCTCGCCCACTCTGGCTGACAGGCTCCAACATGTAGACCCTTAGCTGCTGTGCAGAGGCAGCAAACACACTGTGTTCTCCTCTACCCATTGCCCTCGTACTGCTGTTCCTTCCTTGTTCAAATTCCTGTTCCTTAAAATCTCAACTCAAACGCAGGGACCTCTGAAAAGCTTTTCTGGATTTCTCTAAACAGCTTTTACCTTCCTCCTCCATTGCTTATGGAAACCCTCGTAGTTATCTAGTAGCTTTCAATTGCTGCTGTGTTTTCTGGTGTCAGTGAAGGAGGTGGTGGTATCCATAGGATTCGCCCTCTCCCGGGTATCCCTCTCTTCGTCCTCATACCGATTATCCAGTTTATTGTAACGTCTTGCATGATTTCCTCTCCCGCTCTACCAGAAGCTCCAGGGGACAGAAGCCAAGGCTTTTCCTCTTGAAAGTGAGTATCTGCCATGTAGAAGGCATTCAATCAATAATCCCAAGGGAATTATTTGGTCTACGTGTACTGCCCACGAAACCAGGGGTCAGCAAACTGGCCTGCAGGTCAAATCCAGCCTGTGGCCAGATTTTTTTTCAAGTGACCTAAACGGATGAGAAGGACATGAGACAGAGTCTGTAAGTGCCCCTCACCCCCAAGCCTAAAATATTTACTATCTGGTCCTTTATAGAAGTTTACTGTCTCCCACACTGAGCATGCAGACATCATCTAGCGGTGCCTTCATTTTCTTCTAGGATGACCTCACTCCAGCTTTACCCAGAAATTTTCCCAAGGGCTCAGGAACAGTTGGGACCGCAGATCGGGCCCAGACAGCCCTAATGGAACCAAGGCCATCCACACTTTAGAAGGAGGCAATTTAGAGTTTTAGAAGCACCTGCTACCACCTTGGGTTCTACAGATTTCTCCATAAGCTATTATAAATTGAGTCTACAATTAAAAAAATATATTAGTATCTCAAGGGAGGGAGGATCGACTTCAGTTGGCTATGGAGCCGAGCCACCGCAAAAACACACCACAAAAACAAAACAAAAAAACAAAAACAAAAACAAAAACACAACTAACAAGCAGGCTAAGCCAGTAGAGGAAAATCGTCTGCGGCAGGAGCATTGGAACACGATCCTGCCCAAACGCTTTGGGACAAAATCTGCCCAAACGAGAAGCCCAAAATGCAGCCTGCTGGGGATTGCACACGGAACGGAAGCGATGCCCAAACTGGTCTGGACAGCGTCCTACGGTCGGGTAGTTTTATTCTTTTCCACAGGGGAAAGCTTGGTATCCATGAACCCTTCCAACTTGCCTAGCCTTGTGTTTTTATCGCTTCCTTATTACCCCTTTTCATAAGCAAAACTTTTCTCTGATAATGACCGCATCTTCCTAAAAGCTTCTTCTGAGTTATTTTCAAAGAAGCTGGATCCATCTTAATATTTTCCTGCCATAATTGCCTCAGGCCAATCTCTTCTAAAGGAATTAAAAATGCAAATCTAATATTCTAATTGCATAATAGGATCATCTTGGCAGCTGGATCAATACTATCTCCCACTGTCAATAATAAGGCCAGGCTGTGTGGATGTCAGAGCGCACCAGTCTCGCTTTATCACTGGCCCCATGGCCCATCCACATCTATAAGAAGTGACATCTTATCTGTGGCTTTCTATCAATCAGCTTTAATACGTGCATCACAGAGATGCACGTTGTCATCTTCACATCTGCGTTGCCTTGGGCACCAGACAGGCCAGAGTTGAAAGCTTCGTGTTTCCAAGAACTAAGTTAAATGGCAGAAAGATGACAACCATACCTAGTATTTTTTTTTCTGCCCACCATCCAATGGAATCAGAAGCAAAGGACCTACAACGGATCGCCCCAGAGATCCCAGACCTGTCAGTGCAGCTACAAGTCATTGCAAATTGCATAGACCTGGAGTCAGAAGACCCCGCTGTGAGCTCCAGCTCAGCCATCGCCCAGCGGATCAGCCTGAGCAAGTCGCCTAGCTTCTAGGTGCCTCAGTTTCCTGTTCTATAAAAGAAGGGTATTAACTTAGGTTGAGTTTAAAGGGCCCTTCCACCCTAATTATTATTTTACTTCTAGAGAGTAAAAATCATACTCTGTGTAGCAAGGAGGAAGACCGTCAGTTTGATTGAAATAACAGACATTGTTGCTACTTCTGGGAAATTTGCCAATTAACAGCAGCAGCATTGTAATTAATACCTATTACACAAATTCTGTTTCTATTAAGAAATGCTTTTTCAAGGGGCGCCTGGGTGGCTCAGTCGGTTAAGCATCCAACTTCAACTCAGGTCATGATCTCGCAGTTCGTGGGTTTGAGCCCCGTGTCAGGCTCTGTGCTGACAGCTCGGAGCCTGGGGCCTGCTTTTTTCCTGTGTCTCCCTTTCTCTCTGCCCCTCCCCCACTCATGCTCTATCTCTGTCTCGCAAAAGTAAGTAAATGTTTAAAAAAAAATTTTTTTAAGAAATTCTTTTCCAATAGATCTCCCTCACCCTTTCAATACTCTTTTTTTTTCCCAGGTTTCAAATATGATACTATTTGATCCAAAACCCCATCATTTGATTTACCCACTTCAACCAGCAAAAAAACACTAGTGCAAACTATGTCACCAATCTTAAATTTCCTTAACTAGAACTAATCAATTGGGGTATAACAAAACCTTGGGTTTCTTCTATTAAATCCGATTTTAGGGTAAGCTAATTTCAAATAGACAATTGGGCCAAAGATTTTTAGATTCTTTGAGAAATACCTTGCTGAAATTATGACAGCACACAGTGAAATTCAAAGCGTAATTTATTAGGCTTTCTAGAAAAGTATTCTGTGGGTATCTGTATCTCATGCAATTATAGTAAAATTCTGCATTTATATGCTTCTTTGTAGTTTATTCAATTAACAATTTTTCATTCTATCTATGTTGGACTTGTGTAAGGAGCTTTCATGCATATTTCTTTATCAGGGGTTAGATAAGATTCGCATTATTTTCCCGCAGGGAGGAAACCGAGGGTGGCGGGGCAGTCAAAGATGCCCAGGAAATTATCGGGAGACATGAAAGTGACAGAAGATGCAAAAATTATTCAAGAAATTGAGAAGAAAAGGAAAGATTCCTGCAGAGTTGAGGCAGGCAAAGCATTCCATTTTCAAAAGGGCTGGAGGAGGGCTTGAAGATAAGGAGGTAGAGAGTGGAGAGGAAAGGATATCGTGTGAAATACAGACCAGGGAGCTTAATATTGATCCCTGGCAGAACACGAGAACTAATCATTATGGGTTGATCTGTGTGCTCGGGGACAAACAGTGACTGCCAAGAGGCTGACTGCTCTTAGACAATCACCCCAATCTAATCTTGTTTCCTCTCCTGATAGGGTTATTAGGCTGGTTGATCAGTGGATCTGGATTTCAGCAAGGCACTTGACAGAGTTGCTCAGGATATTCTTGTAGACAAGAGGGAGAAATGGGGGTGGGACTAGAGTACAGTTAAGTGAATTTGTAGCTGGTCAGACAAGCGTATCCCAAGTGTTGATTAATAGAGTGATGTCAACTTGGAAAGGAGACCAGAGCCAGGGTTCTGTTTTCGGTCTTGTGTTCAGCGAGCTCATCAGTGTCTTGAACAGCATTGTAGGAGGCATGCTTATTAGAATGTTGACGGACAGGAATGTAGGGGGGATGTTAACACATTAAACAAAATAATCAGGATCCAAAATGCTAGCCTGCTAGTCCAATGGCCCCCAAACCATCAAGAAGAAATGTAATAGGAATGAAGATAAAGTCCTTTAATGTATTCCAAAGTCAATAGCACAATAGAGGGTGTGAGAATCTTGGCTCAGGAGCAGTTCAGGGAGAGAAGACCTGGCCCCATGCATGATGTGCTTCAGTGATTTGTTGTAGCCAACAACAGACCCAAGGCATTTTAGATTGCCTTGGTAGACACTCTGGGTCCCCCCCCCCAACAAAAGTAGTTACGATCCTGCTATGTGGTGGGCTGGGAGATACCCAGGTTCAGGTCAGGCACTGCATTCTAGGACAGATAAGAGAGAATTCAGTAGAGGGGGACAATACCAGCGAAGGATGTGGCTGCCACACTAGGTGACAAATCATTGATATAGTTGGGTATATTTACCCAAGGAAAGGCAAGGATGGCAGTCTTCTAATAGCTGGAGAGTGACATAGGAAGAATGGGAAAACATGACCTCCACTGCTCCGTGAGGACAGAGGGAGTTACAGGAGCTCAGAGAGTTTCAGGGCTTCCTGAAACTCAGGGCTCATGTTGCCCCATGAGGGATGGAATTCACAGGGCTGGGTTTATAGGCTGGGATGCTGGAGGAACCAACTATTCCTTTCTGGTGTGAGAAATTGCTCTGTGTGGTTCTGCAGGGCTAAATTCGGGGTGTGTGAAGATGTGTTGACAATCGAATTGCCATCAACATAGCCTGCTGGTTAGATCCATTACATAAGCTCTAGCCACATATTGCCTCAAGGAACTTTGTGTACAGAGCGAAGGTGTGATGAAAATAAAAATGAGCATGACATATGGCTTTCCCTGGAGGAGCTTAAAATCTAAAGTAAGTAATTGGCAAGTAAAAGGCACATGAAATTCATTATAATAGAGGCAAAAAGAAAGAGCTGCAGGATGGAGAGAAGGTGACAGTTAACTTTAAGTTGGGTTGGAGCCATTAAAAGAAAGCTTCACAGAACAGGTAGCATTTGACCTCGGCAGATGCTGGAGCTCCAGCTAAGGCCTCCTGGAAGCACGGCCACAATGCCCGTGACGTCCCAAAAGTTCCCACTCCTGAAACTTTCCCCATATTTACCATTTGGGAATTACAGCTTCTCTATGCAGTTCCTTTGACGAGATGTTGTCTGCCCACACGTGGCAACTTTGAAGTTTAGATCTCCTTGATTTGTTGCCTTCCTCATCATCCTCCCTGTTATGAGGGACCTGCCTCCGACGCTTCTGTGATCCAGCCCTGTCCACTCTCACAGCTGACAGAGTCCTGGATCAGGAGCCGCATTCCGTCACTTTTGCCAAAAAAGTAACCTGATCCCAGGAGCATCAGTTGACCTTTGCCATATTCTGTTGCTCAGAAGCAGGTCAGAGGTGTCGCCCACATTCTAGAAGAGGCAATTACACCGGGTGGGCACATGAGGGCCACCTGAAGGTCTGTCTGCTGCAGGTGCTGAGCAAGAGTCAATAGTCACCTGGAGAAAGGAAATGGAATGACAGGGCAAGGGGGAAGCTGGACGGGCAGTTCAGAGCCAGGTTCCTGGCCCTGGGGACGTCTTCAGGCATCGTGCCCTTACATTCTCTCTGCTGTTGCACAGACAGTTGGCTTGTTAGCCTACGAATGTAACAAGGGGCAATGTAGGCACTAGGTCACTTCCGGAGTCACCTCTGAAGACCGGACTATCACACAGGCCCCTAGCTCATGCCTAAGTGACACGATCCCCCAAGCCACGTTTTCACTTGTGACTGGGAATTCCCAGACTTACCAGCTGCCTAAAAGGAACATTTTATTTCCAGCCGTTTCAACTCCATGGAGCACTCAGAGGCTGTTGCTGGAGTCATCCCCTCAGCTTTCTTATAATGCAGGATGTCATCACCTCCCCTGAGAACTGACCACTGAGAAATTAATCACCATGATGTTTCATTCTACAGTGAAGATCTTGTTCTCTTTATTTCCTCTTCTTAAGACCCGCCCCTGGAGGGGCACCTGGGTGGCTCAGTCGGTTGAGTGTCTGACTCTTGATTTTGGCTCAGGTCATGATCCCAGAGTGGTGGGATCAAGCCCTGCATCGGGCTCTATGCCGAGCATGTTTAAGATTCTCGATCTCTGCCCCTCCCCTGCTTGCACACACACTCTCTCTCTCTTTCTAAAACAAGGCTTTTCCCTGGAGATCTCAGGGGAAGACTAATTTGTTATTTTCTCCTTCTGTAAAGTGGTGGGAAAACTGCACAGGAGAATATCACAAAGTTCTTCTAGTCCAAGCTCTATCCAGACATGGCGCCCTCCTTGGGGAGACAGTGTTTCCAGTGCGTAACTGCCACAAGTCTGATGCTCTTTGAGGACTTGAATACTACGAATGGCTCTGTGGTAGACTGAAAAATGGCTACAATCCTTCCATCTTTGAGAGAGTCACACCCTTTGCATGTGACTTGGTGATGCCTCCCATCAAGAAATGCACTCTTTCTCCATACTGTGAATTTGAGTCATTGTTTGAACTTAATTAAGGCAAAAGAATGAGGTGGAAGTGACCATCTGATAATCTGGGGCCCAGGCATCAAGAGGCTTTGCATTAATTCCCCCACCTCAGAATCCTACAAAGAGTAAGCCCAGGCCAGCCTGCTAGAGGATGAGAGACAACATTCAGGAGAAGCTTGCTGTCTGTCTGATGCCATCCTGGACTAGCCAGGTCCCGGCCAACCCAGCCACTGACTATAGACTGAGTAAACCCAGCAGAGACCAGAAAAACTGCCCAGCTGAGAGCCCGGACCAACCCACAGACACATGTGTGAAACAAATGGCGGCTGTTTTTATCTATGTCATTTGGGGGTAGTTTGTTATGCAGTAAATGCTAACTGATACAGGCTCCATAGTTTATCAACAAAAACATCAGGGTTCCCAGTTTGAAAGAACCCACCCCCTGAATCATTCTCAAATAGTCAGCTGGTGGTATCCCTGCTCCATCTGCCACAGGGTCTTTTGGAACCATTTTTGTGGGCCACCAGGATCTAACATTGAAACGAAACAAAAAACCTTGGCGAGGGGAAGGGTTGAGCTGCCGTATGTTTTCCTTTCACAAAAGCCCTTGCAAAGCATATTTCTTTATTTCACCCTTGGATGATTGCCTTCAATTCTTTGTTTCATAAGCTTCTTTCTTCCAAAGAGCCATGACAGCATTGATTTCAACCTATGATTGCTGGTGAAATATTAAACCTTATTGATTTGAAATTCAGGATTAGTTGCAAGTTGGATACTCTGCATATTTTGGAGATGGACAATTTTCTCTCTGCCAGTTTAAAAATAATTGCAGCTCCACAATACGATTTTTCGGGGGGATGTAGCACTTCAAGTCCAATTTCTCATTCTGACTCCCCCAAAATTTCCTAGCACAGGAAAACCCTAACTATCCTTAGTCAATTTCTCATTAGAAGTATTTTTGAAACTTAGTTCATATGTTTCCCCCAAAACTGATACAAAATTCCTTATACGTGTCAGTTGCTACTAAAATTAATTATTCAAAATAAATAATGCATCATATTAAAGATTAAAAATGGAAATTACATTTAATATTTTTGATGTCTTGGGGAAATTATCATTAAAGCCCAACTCTACTTACATTAGATAATTTACTATGAATTTTGTATATTATTAGCAAATACTGATTTTTAATAAATAGACATGAGTAAATTTTTTTTTTTAATTTTTTTTTCAACGTTTATTTATTTTTGGGACAGAGAGAGACAGAGCATGAACGGGGGAGGGGCAGAGAGAGAGGGAGACACAGAATCGGAAACAGGCTCCAGGCTCTGAGCCATCAGCCCAGAGCCCGACGCGGGGCTCGAACTCACGGACCGCGAGAACGTGACCTGGCTGAAGTCGGACACTTAACCGACTGCGCCACCCAGGCGCCCCTAAATATTTTTTAAGTAAACAGAATAGAAACATAGCAGATGAACCTTCAGGCACCATAGTGTGTTGACATCACCTCATTCATCCTATAACATTTGGTCATACATTACTCAGAAATACTACTGAAAATAGTCATTAGCTATTAGAGAATGAAAAGTATGGCCTCAGGAGATGAAAAATACCCACAAAATTTTTTTAATGTTTATTTATTTTTGGGAGAGAGAGACAGTGCACAAGCGGGGAAGGGGCAGAGAGCAAGAGAGACACAGAATCCAAAGCAGGCTCTAGGCTCTGAACTGTCAGCACAGAGCCCTATGCAGGGCTCGAACTCACAAGCTGCAAGATCATGACCTGAGCTGAAGTTGGACACTTCACCAACTGAGCACCCAGGTGCCCCTTAAAAAAATGTTTTTAATGTTCCCACAAAAAAATTTTTTAAATTGTTTGCAGACTTTCAAAATACCTTCATCATCCAACTGTAAGGTCCCTAATGGCAAGAAGCACATGGTGTTTTAATCCCTAATATGCACCACTCAGCAGAGTGACAGGCATAGAGTAGGTCCTCAAGATACATTAGAGTTGAAAACATTTGGCCAGGAATGGTAGACATCTCTTTAATCTGAGCATCTGAGTTTGGGCATTTAAAAGAAACCTATCTGACAAAGTATATAATCAATATTTCTGATGGGAACTCAGGGTTGCTTTTATATTTTAGTGCCTCATTAAGTTTTTCAACTTTCAAAAATGAATACATCAAGGCTTATTGATACCTTATATATGTGACCATCAATCATCATACAAGACTAGTTTAAATGCTGGGGGCCTAAAATAATCTACGTTCCAACTAATTCATTAAGAAATTCCCAAGGTTGGGTGAAATGAATAAAGGCAGAAATATTTGCTCCCCCGGTTGCACAGCTGTGTAGAGAGCTCTTCTGAACTCACTGACACACTTGGGTCTTCCCCTTTAGGACAAACCAGGCTGGACAGCTGACCACCGTCTCTCCATCTGGTCAGTATGGCCTGTGCCTGGTAGGAACTCTGCCTGACTCCAACACAGTGCGGGATTCTGTAAAAGGAAACTGGAAGGGACACATAGAATCGGGGGGATGCGCAAGGAGCCTGAAAAGACAGGTTCTGGTACAGCCCTGATACCCAAGGGGAAGCCCCGGAACGTTCTCTCAGGCACAGAGGTAAGACGG
Source organism: Lynx rufus (assembly GCF_022079265.1). Classification (NCBI taxonomy): domain Eukaryota; kingdom Metazoa; phylum Chordata; class Mammalia; order Carnivora; family Felidae; genus Lynx; species Lynx rufus. Next base: position 149,373,432 of record NW_025814867.1, read on the forward strand.
CACGGCTCCAATAAGCCGTCTGTCTTGAGAGAGCCAGACTTTCAGCTACAACAGGGTCACATGTCCACTTCCCAGGAAGAAGGAGCCCAAGGAAGAAGTCTCAACATGCACAACTCACACTGTCCCTAGATGAAGGTGCTAGAAGAATGAGCCCAAATCATTTGTCGGCAAGGTCAAACAGGTGCTGGCTCCGGGTGCACTCCCGCAGAGGTTGGATGCCGAGACTAATAATGATGTTGCCATTATTATTGTTGACACTGGCAGTGCCTACCATGTACCAGACACCCTTCTATTCTTCTGTGCTTGTTACACTCATTGCAAACCAAAACTCATGAAGTAACTTATTTGCAAATGAGGAAACTCAGGCACAGAGTAACTTGCTCACTGCTGGGGAGCCAAGCTCAGATTCTACTCCATCCAGTTCATCTCTAGAACTTGTTTTGCTAACAGCGGGCCACACCTGTAGGTGCTGGGGAACCTCGGTCTACTGATTTCCCAGCCAACTGAGTAACCCCCTGAAGCTTCAGATGTATCTCCCCTGAGAGATTCTCTCGGAAGAAGACCTCCCATTGGTTAAGGCCAGGAGATGGAGACGCTGTGGGGGCAGAATTCCAAATGGTGTCTGTGATCCCCACCTCTGGAATTGTGCATCATACAACCACCTCCTCTTGACTTATAACTGTGTGTGTGTGTGTGTGTGTGTATACACATCATACATATACATATATAACCTGTTACCTAAATATGTATAAGACTCCAGGAGCCAGAGAGAGTCCTGCTGGCCTTAGAGGAGCTTACCTATCATGCAGTGAACTGCCTGTGGACAGCACCATGTCCCAGGGAGCTATGGGCGTCTCTGCAGTTCAGGGTCTCAGACCTATACCAGGATACACTGAATTCCACCAACTACCAGAGAGCTTGGGAGAGGCTCAAGCCTCAGGGAAGGTGGTACCCCAGCCAGTGATGCCTTGAGGATAGCCTAGGAGACCCTGAGCAGAGAACTCGGTAAACTATGTCCAGACTCCTAACCAACAGAAACCATGAGACCACAAGTATGTGTTTGAAGCCACTAAGTTTGGGCAATTTGTAACATAGCCTGGAAACCTAATGTAGACCCCAACAGTAACAGGGACTGCATGAAGCAGGGGTGGCCCCGACAGAAGGACCATTCCTGTGGGGTACTTCCGGAGGAAGGAGGTGTCCACCACAATGGAATGTCCCATCAAGGGGCTCGTTGTGTAGCTAACCGAGCCTTGGTGACTGATCTGATCTGGCCTCCATCATGCTGGGAACCTTGATGACTTTAGCCTTTACACTAGGGATCACTCCAGAAAAATGCACTTGTAGACAACATTGTGCACACCTTGGGCAGGCACTGAGGCCCCTGAAGTGTCCCCCTTGTGTCCTCTGCATTTATACCCAGGAACCCCTGCTCTAGGACACACATTTCTGATGGCACATGCTGTTTCTGGATACAAAGTGGTTCTTGGGGGACAAAAAAAAAAACACTTACTTTTTTACAGCATAAGGTACAGATATACATCCAGTACATATACAGATTTACAGACCCTCTGTGGCACTATCATTTGCCGGAAGACAAATAGGAAAACAATATCTTAACAATCTCCACAGGGAGTAGATAATGAAAAGACAAGGTGGGGAAACACTGATCTATGCAATAACAGTTCACAGTCAGAACACTAATAGTATTCCATGTTTTGTCCCAGCTGCTGGTTACATGGATGTGTTCACTTTGTTTAAAAAAACAAAACAAAACAAAAAAAAAACAATCCAGGCGCTGTGGGCTGGAGACCTGCACACCTGACCATACGTACGGAAGACAGACTTCATCAAAAAGCATTTACCGACACCCAGTAAACTACAGTCCAGCATTCTGGCTCCTCTAGCTGAAAATGCTGCCATGTTGGGGTCAAGAGCAAAGACTCCAGGCAAAAGCCTGGGCTCTATCCCAGCTTCCCCCTTTTCTAACCATGTTAGTTTGGCAAAATAACCATCCCTGTGAGCCTCAGTGTTTCCATCTGGAAAAATGTGCTTAATAATACAACCTACCTCAAAGGGCTAGGTGAGAGTCACTGAGTGTGTTCCTGAGAAGCACCAAGAAGAGGGTCTGAAATCTGAAAAACATTGGGGCCCTGGGTGGCTCAGTCGGACAAGCCTCCAACTTTGGCTCAGGTCATGATCTCGCAGTTCGTGAGTTCGAGCCCTGCACCGGGCTGACAGCTCAGAGCCTGGAGCCTGCTTCAGATTCTGTGTCTCCCTCTCTCTGGCCCTCCTCCGCTCACACTCTATCTCTCTCTCTCAAGATAAACAATAAAAAGGTTTTTTTTTTTTTAATCTAAAAATCGCACAAGTTTTGCAGTCCTGATTTTATTGTAGCTCTTTCTGCCTTGTCTTTTCTCTCTCAATTTTAAGTTTCTGAAGAACAGGGGGAAAAAAACAATCAAACAAACACACACCAAATGAAAACACCCAACGATTCTTATTCCCCAAGCCCTCAGTGTGGTGCTCAACAGAAGCTAGATGCTTGGAGGGTTGTGGTCAAAGTTGTGGAATCATTTACTTTCTTGTGGCATTTTGATACAGTTGAGAATTATTGATCTTGGTTTCTGGGAACAATATGGTTACATATTAGATACTTTCAGACCAAATTTTGTTTTCTCCCACAAAGATGAGGTAAAGGGTCACAGCTTCCCAGGCCTGACACATAGAATTATCAGTTGGGACCCAGGAGCCCAGCTCTGGTTCCACCTCTGTGGGCCATCATCTGAGGGGTCTTTAAAAATCAATCACCTTGGGGCACCTGGGTTGCTCAGTCAGTTGAGCACCTGACTCGGGTCATGATCTCGCGGTTCGTGAGTTCAAGCCCCACATAAGACTCACCGCTGTCGTACAGAGCCAGCTTGGGATCCTCTGCCCCCCCTCTCTCTCTGCCCACCCCCATTTGCACTCTCTCCCATAAATAAATAAAATATTTTTTTAAATCACCTTGCCCACAAAAGGCTGGGGCTCTCCCATCTGGGCAGGGAGAACGAGTCCCCCTATGGGGTTATAGAGTTCATAGTAACAGCAATAGTGACCTCACCTCTAATGTGTACCAGGCATGAGATGGAGTGCTCTGAAATTACCCATCCCTTCCGTCCTCATGAGGTAGCACTCTCGACATCCCCATTCCGCAGCTGGGGAAACTGAGGCATGCCCCCCCCCCCGCCCACACTGCTGGTAAGTGGTAGAATCAGCACCTGGCTCCAGAGTCTGTCTTCCTAAACATTACCTGGTACCACCCCATTCAAGTTCATTAAGTTCATTAAGGAATACTTAATGTGCTTCCCCTAGGACTCAATGTGTATCGAACCCAGTGATCACTGGCCTCTGGGACATCACTAAAATAGTCCCTTGGCTAGTCCTTCAAGAAGACAGTCATCGTCTTCTCTTTCCTGAGCCTTTCTGAGTCTTGGTGCCAGCAGCCATCACTCCTCCTTCTGCACGCACTCTAACCCCGGGGCTCGTGTGCTGGTGACAGGGTCTGGAGTTGCTGTCACTTTTTCTGAATCCTCTCCTCTCCCCAAGTACATGATTGGCCTCTGACATCAGAGACGGTATCTTCCTCTATCCTGGCATTTCCCTGCTGGAGCACACAGTCTGGTTCAGCAAATACTGTCACCATCAAAGCATCACACACACGTCGCATCCCATCTAACGTCATCTATTGATTTAGCTGATAGGATGTGGGAAAGGGAGGGAGGCGGCCAGGGCTTCCCAGGACTGGCAGCATGGTGAACCAGGACTGGCACCAGAGGAGGACCACAGCTCCTTGGGGAAGTTAGGACATAATTGGGCCAAGGAGTCAGGACACCCCGGGCTGATTTCTAGAACAGGCTGGAAGAATCAGATACCAAGTTGCCGCAGGAACTTCCTGACGGACCCTTCACCCACAGTCTCGCAAGAACTGCCCTGGAGGGTCAATGCGCCATCCGCAAGGCCATTTCCATGTTCACCTTTTTGAAATATTAATGGCGCTGGCTGGCCTTTGTTCTGCTGACCATGGACACAGTGCCTGTCCCTCGGGGAGGCAGAGGCACACAGGATGGACTCTGAGCCCGGGATTGAAATTCCATCAAATCTTTGGGTCAATGGAAATCCTTTACACTGTGACAGTGACATAGGCCCACTCCTTCCTTCACTGAATTCTGGAGGCCTCGAGTGAGATTTGCTCATGGGACAGAATTCAGTTCTAACCCCAAACACTGGGGTGTGGGGACAGAGGCTTGCCAGCAGAATCAAGGGTCTGCAATGAACAGGCCGCTCGCTGCTGGCAGGGGCGGGTACAAGCATCATGTATGGAGTCCGATGGCTGTCAGCCCTGCACCCTGAGACGAAGCTCACTCCAGGATTCATACCAGGACGGCATACATGCAAAGGGGCTTAGACATCGTGTGGTTCTGATCTGGGGCTCTGTGTCTGCACCAGATTATTAATATCAGAAACGTACCTGAACCACTCAGGGATGTGTCTCTATGTCAGCACTGTCTGGAAACGGCCCTCAGACCCACACGAAACAAGGCTCTCAAGGAGAAAAGAGAGAGGAGGGGAGATGTGTCCCCTAGAGGGGACCTCTAGGTGTGTCCTAGAGGCCACAGAACCCTAATCGTCTAGGAAGAAAAGCTAAGTTGCAAACATAGGGTTAGGAAGCAGGATAAGGCTGCATAAGTGGTGGCAAAAATGCCTAGAAACCCTAGGGAGGGAAAGCAGGCTCTGGGTGCAGAGTTGCAAACTGGTCCGCCTCTCAGTCAGTGCTTTGCTTGCATCCCGCCTGGTGCCCAACTATTGTCTAGTGCAGTGGACTCTGTGGTTAGAGGCCATCTGGTGCAAGTAAAGCTGGCGCGTGCCAATGCCGACACGCGCACTGTGGCGGACGATCCAGGTGCCCCGCACTAGCCCCCTGCCCCTCCCTCTCAGTGCTCTCCAGCCCAGCTGCCAACTCCCAGCACCTTCACTTACTTGCCCGAAGGCTTTCTCTGGCCACCGGAGTCTGCCCCCCGCCCGTAGACATCACAGGCTGGAATGGGCAGAAAATTAATGCCACCAGGAGCAGTTCTCCCTCAGTGACTGGTGGGTGTCACTAAGTGGGAAAACTCTGATGTGCAACACTGTTTCCTAGAGTTCCCCCAAGGTGTTAGGCCCTCGTTTTCCACAAAAATAACTTGCTGACCTTGAATCCTTTTCTCACAACCTGCTTCTAGGGAAACCTAAACTTGGATGTACATTACACACACACACACACACACACACACACACACACACACACACACACACATGCATGCACACACACTACTATTCATAGAAGGGTTTAAATTGTACAACCCTCTGGTTATATTATCTTATTTGTTTCTCACATCAGTGTTGTTAGCATTCTTTCATTTTAGAAATTAGGAAACGGAGTCTAGAGAGGCTGATAGATCACCCAGAGTCAAATATTGCATTCAACAGCACTTCTAGTTGTTTCCAATGCCTTTGGTTTTTCCATGGCACAGTGTTGCCCCAGTGGAGGGGACAACCAAGGACAGACTTCCAAAGAGTTCACTGAGTTCACCAAACCTTTGGGGTGAATCAGTAACCTTTGGGGTGAATCAGTTCCTCCCCATCCCAACAAGCCTTCCCCCATCATCTGTTGGTACATGATACAAACAGTCGTAGGTGTTTAGTAAATACATGGTAGATAGATGATGGATGGGTGGATGGGCAGATACATGGGTGGAGGGATGGCTGGCTGGCTGGCTGGCTTGGATGAATGGGTATATAGCCATTAACAGTCCACAATGAATGCCTGAATCTCTTGCATCTTGAGCAAGAACAAGGGCGGAGTTACAATTAACTAAATGTGATTTGCATACAACCTACTGACTATTTTCTGTCCCTGCACCAAAGACATCTGAGAGGATGTCTATGAGAATGTCATCTATTGGGAATATCAGGGGGAAAAGCTTGAGATAAACAAGTTTCAATCATTCACCAGAAGCTGGGATGAAACCAACCTTGCACCGGAAGCAGTGGTTCTTATGCCTAAGTGAGAACAAAAACAGGATTGTTTATCAAGCTTGTTAAAAATGCTGATTTCCTGCTATAAATCCAAGATTCTAAGTTGGTAAGAATCTAGAATCATGTAATATCCTCAGGTAGTTCTGAAGACATCACAGGTTTGCGATGTCCTGGATTAGACTGGAATGAAGGGACGCCCTTCACAGAGACCTAGACCTTTTCTAGGAATTCCTTTAGTTTATTGTCAAGGTTTGCCCTAAAGTACTAGCTTTACAAATACACACATGACTTGTAGAGGGAGTCAGAAGTGGGATGAAAAAGACAATACTCCCACTCTGGGTACTCACTGCAAGTGGCAGGGAAAAACACAGAATCAAGATCTTGGGGTGGAAGAGGAGATTAGGAACCAGAGACTTCAACCCCAAACCCAGTATATCAATACCCGATAATGTTGCCAACAGAAACTGGTCTATCTTTGGCTTGAACACTTCCTGTAATAGGAGGCATCTACCTCCCGAAATTGTCCATTTATTCCTTTACAGTTTGGCTACAAAGTTCTTAGTGGTTCCAGTTGTGTTTACTGAGACCACAAAAATTAGGTCCAACTGTTGTGCACCATGACAGCTCATGGAATATTTAGGGACAAATGGAATGTCTGCTCTGAGATAAACATCACTTTTCCTCCTTAAGTGTCCATGTGATAGGATATGATAACTTTTAACACCTAGGTGATGCCCTCTGGACCTGCCTTTGAATTCAGCCTTCCCGCTGCTGTGGTCTGATAAGAACAAGGAGAGAGGCTCTATCACACCCTTTATTATGGACACTCTACCTCCATTATTGCCTTCTGAAATCACATTAGCTGATCATAGTAGCCACATCCTATTGAGCCAAAACTCAATTAAAACTCCAAAGTCTTTTTTCACTGGGAACCTCTCTGTGTGTGGCCATTGATCCAGTTATCAGCACCCTCTGAGTAAAGCTATTCAACCACGTTGTGAATCAGAATCTACGCAGCCTGCATTTCCACATCTCTCCATCCGCTCCACACTGGAGGAGGCTTATCGCTTCATCAGACTTTCTCTGTTCACTTGATCTGGGTAGAGTGACCCCAATCAAATGCTCTACCCCTACTCCCTGGAGGCACACCGTCATGATACTAGAGGAGACTCTTGGTCTGGGATCTGATCACATCTGCAGAAAGACACGACAGGTAACACTTCATTTCCAAAACATGAGATGAAGTGCTCTTGTCATGAAGAAGTGCTCTTGTCATCTCCATGCTGATGCTGGAGAACAGGATAACCCAGGGTTCTCTCAGAGTATCCAAGGAATGAGGGAGCTTTGTCCAATCTCAGGCTCTGCTATTTTAAGAAAAGAGTTTAATCCATTTTTATTTATTTTAATGGCTGATCATTCATTTGCATCTACTTTCTCTATCACTTCCCCAGCTGTGTTTTTCCTTTCTCCCCTTTCTCCTGCCTTCTGCTCTGTTTTTGTTTCTTTTTACCCTTTTTTCTTTCTGTTCTTTTGGAATTATGTATCCATATTTCTATACTCATATTAATACAGTATTAAGTGAACTGGGCTCTCTTTTTTTTTCAGGTTGTGATGCGAACCAACACCCACAGATAAGGCTCTTACAACTCTTTAATATATCCCCAAATTCTGTCCTTCTATCATACGTCATATTGTTGTCCAGTATTTCAACTCCTTCTCATTGTAAATAGCCTCTCAAATATCATTCATATTATATTTATGGTAGATTTGCAACCTACCAGAATCTGTTTTTACCAGATTCTTAACTTGCCCTTGCTTCTTGCTGCCTACAGATTCTTTATGGCTTCTTTTCTTGTTTTCAGTACTGCATTGTTTTATTTTCTCTTTCAGATAGCAAGTTTCTTAGTCTTTTTGTGTCTGAAAATACCTTTCTTTACTTCCACTCATTTATACAGCAAGGAGTGAAACCATTATGTTAAAAGAGGTTTTTTTTTTCTTTTGCAAGTTTTTATTTAAATTCCAGTTAACATACAGTGTAACATTAGTTTCAGGTGTAGAGTTCAGTGATGCATCACTTACATGCAACACCCAGTACTCATCACAACAAATGCCTTCCTTAACGTCCATCACCCATTTAGCCCATCCCCACCCACCTCCCCTCCAATAACCCTCAGTTTGTTCTCTATAGTTAAGAGACTGTTTCCTGGTTTGCCTCTCTTTTTTTCCCATATGTTCATCTGTTGTGTTTTCTTAAATTTCACATATGAGTGAAATCATATGGTATTTGTCATTCTCTGACTTATTTCACTTAGCATAATATTCTCTAGGTGGATCCACACTGTTACTGAAATGCTAAAATGGCAAGATTTCATTCTTTTCTATGGCTGAACAATATTCCATTATATATCTATACCACATATTCTTTTTCCATTTATCATTCGATGGACATTTGGGCTCTTTCCATAATTTGGCTATTGTTGATAAGGCTGCTGTAAAGACCAGGGTGCATATAGCCCTTTGAATCAGTTTTTTTGTATCCTTTGGGTAAATACCTAGTAGTGCAATTGCTAGAACATAAGGTTGTTTTGTTTTTAACGAATCTCCATACCATTTTCCAGAGTGGCTGCACCAGTTTGCATTCCCACCACCGGTGCAGGAGGGTTCCCCTTACTCCACATTCTGGCCGACATCTGTTGTTTGCTGTGTTGTTAATTTTAGCCATTCTGACAAGCATGAGGTAGTATCTCATTGTAATTTTGATTTGTATTTCCCTGATGATAAGAGATGCTGAGCATCTTTTCATGTGTTTGTTGGCCATCTGGACGTCTTCTTGGGAAAACGTCTATTGATGTCTTCTGCCCATTTTGAACTGGATTATTTGGTTTTGGTGTATTCAGTCTTATAAGTTCTTTCTATATTTGGGATACTAACCCTTTACCAGATGTGTCCTTTGCAAATATCTTCTCCCATTCTGAAGGTTGCTTTGTAGTTTTGTTGATGGTTTCTTTTGCTGTACAGAGGTTTTGAACTCGATGAAATCCCAATCATTTATTTTCGCTTTTGTTTCCCTTGCCTCAGGAGTATATCTAGCAAAAAGTTGCTACAGCTGATATCGAAGAGGTTTTTGCCTGTGTTCTCCTCTAGGATTTTGATGGTTTCCTGTATCACATTTAGATCTTTCATCCATTTTGAATTTATTTTTGGCTATCATGTGAGAAAGTGGTCCAGTTTCATTTTCTTACGCGTAGCTGTCCAGTTTTCCCAACATCATTTGTTAAAGAGGCTGTCTTTTTCCCATTGGAGAGTCTTTCCTGCTTTATATCAAGAGAGTCTGGGGGGTAATGAGAAAAGAGGAAATGGGGAGGAGGACCCTGAGGATGCTGGCAACATTCCAGGCTTGTAGCTGCTTGGAAAGCTCCCTCCCCTCTGAACAATCATTGAACTGAGTAGAGCTGGAAGCGGATAGTTACTTATCCTTACCAGTTAGGACACAGCACTGGCTCATCTTCAGACGTGTGTGGTTGCCAGTGAAAAGTCTGCTGCTCCATTTTAGGGTGTGCATTATGAAGACTTTCACATCATCTTCCATATCCTCAGGTTTCACCACGGTGCGTTACATGTGGATTTATGTTATGTGGCCTCCCCAAGGCTAAAGATGCTATTGCAAACTGGTCTAATAGTTATCAGTTACGGAAAATTCTCCACCAATAGTTCTCTAACTGTTGTCTCTCCCCATTCTTTCTCTAATTGCCTTCTGGAATTCCGATTAGCTCTATTTGGAGCTTCTCATTTTGTGTTTATTGTCTCGATTTCTGCTTCACAGTTGCCGTCTCTTTGAGCTATATTCTGAGCATTTTTTCCGTCTTGATCTTCAAAAAGACGTATTCCTTCAGTTTTATTAGCAGACTATTTAGGGTTTTTTTTTTCTCAAACCCACCTGCTTTTCTTGCATCGTGCATTATAAAATTGGTTCCTCACTTTTATCTTTGAGCATCAAAATCATGCTTATTTTCAAATTCTTTGGACATTTGTCTGCACTTTTCTTTGTGAGTGCTTCCATTAGCTGCATCTGTTGGCCCTCACTCCAAGGATAAATGTCTCTGTGTGTTCTGTAATCTTTTTAGGTGCTCAAGGGAAATCAGAACACACAAGCCTGCATGGTGTGTCTGATGGAAGCTTGTCTTTGGCATATGTTGGCCCCTAAAGGAATGCCACCCGTGTGCCCCCAGTCATGGAGGTGAAAATTTGGCTCTTACAGACCCTGAGGAGTTCCAGGTTGCTTTTTATATTTGCTTCTGTGCTAGACTTGTTTTTTTATCATTTATTTTTTTTCTAAGTGTAATTCATTGTCAAATTAGCTAACATACAGTGCATACAGTGTGCTCTTGGTTTTAGCGGTAGATTCCCATGAATCTTCTCTGTATTTAAGAGTCTCTTATGGTTTGCCTCCCTCTCTGTTTGAAACTATTTCTTCCCCTTCCCTTCCCCCATGGTCTTCTGTTAAGTTTCTCAAGTTCCACATATAGGTGAAAACATACGATATCTGTCTTTCTATGATGACTTATTTCACTTCGCATAATACCCTCCGGTTCCATCCACATTTTTGCAAATGGCAAGATTTCATTCTTTCTCATTGCCAAGTAGTATTCCATTGTATATATAAACCACATCTTCCTTATCCATTCATCCGTTGATGGACATTTGGGCTTTTTCCATAATTTGGCTATTGTTGATAGCACTGCTATAAACACATCTCCGAAGGCAAGGGAAATAAAAGTGAAAAATGAACACTGGGACCTCATCAAGATAAAAAGCTGCTGCACATCAAAGGAAACAATCAACAAAACTAAAAGGCAACCGACAGATTGGGAGAAGATATTTTCAAATGACGTACCAGACAAAGGGTTAGTATCCAAAATCTATAAAGAACTTACAAAACTCAACACCCAAAAAACAAATAGTCCAGTGAAGAAATGGGCAGAAGACATGAATAGACACTTTTCCAAAGAAGACATCCAGATGGCCAACAGACACATGAAAAGATGCTCAACATCATTCATCATCAGGGGAAGACAAATCAAAACCACAAGCAGATACCACCTCGCACTGGTCACAGTTGCTAAAATTAACAACTCAGGAAACAACAGATGTTGGTGAGGATGTGGAGAAATGGGAACCGTCTTGCACTGTTGGTGGGAATGCAAACTGGTGCAGCCGCTCTGGAAAACAATGTGGAGGTTCCTCAAAAAATTAAAAATAGAATTACCCTATGACCCAGCAATAACACTACCAGGAATTTATCCAAAGAATACAGGGGCGCTGATTCATAGACTTGTTTTTAACGGGATTTCTTGGCTTGAGATCTGCTGTGTACATTTAGTCTCACACTCGCTGTGTCAGCTTGTACTTTCTGATTTCCCTCAAGCAACTCTTTCTACCCAAGGTCCAGAATATAAAGTCCATATCTGGGACTGGTGGTTGGAGCTTTTAATCCCTATTTCAATGACAGGACAGTCCTTGTCACTTGGAGTTCAGTCTCATCTCATCCACCAAGGATGTTGACGCCTGAACTCACTCGCAGTACACTACTACAACCCAGGCTCATGGTAGTGACCCACATCCAGAGTCTCCAGGCCACCTTCTGCTCCAACGCTGGCTTCCTGTTTCTTGCACCTGGAGATCTCCCTTTCCAGCTTTTGAATTCACCTATGGATTTTCATGTTGTTGTTATTTTTGGAGTAGAAGTGGGGGACTTTCACGATTACCTCATTTGACTATCTTGACCGGAAGTTTAAAGGACCTTTGCTACTCTAGAGGAATTACCTCGTGGGTAATGCCCCTAACTGGATGCCTTTCCAGCCATCCACCTCTACATCTGAGTCCTACAAGAGCAAGCAAATGCCTTTATAGCAAGACAAAAAAAAAATCCCTACACATTTTCTCTTCTGAAAGAGAAAGCATGATGTGCATTAATGAGTTTTAATATGCTCAGTGAACACTCATCTTGGTATATTTGATGTACTCAACAAATATAAGATGTTAGTGAAGCAAAAGGGAGGTTTCTACCTCTGTGTTCCTGTCTCAGAAGTGAAAGGACACATAAGAAGCATCGTTTATCTTGAAAATATAATTTTGACAAGAAGATTCTTTCTTTGCAACTCTTCCTCACCCCAACCCTGGTTGGAAACTCTGAGCTGTTTCACGTATATGCAAAGCTGAATGAGCCTGAAGCAGAGCCGTTCAATAACATATAATAGAAATGTTAACTGCAGTATTGATTTTTTATTATGTTTGTATTGCCTGTTTAATTTTATTTCCCTTGCAGGAAATTTTTTAATCAAAAATCCAGTTATCGAAAAGCCCCATAAGCCAACTGATAGTAGCAAGATGCGAGGAAACACAGGCACTAAATCACTCCTGGTTATTCCCTCGTCCACCTTCACCCACCCCCAGTGAGAGTTCAAAACCAAAAGCTCCTCCATTTCCAACTGAGAGTAAATGCGTGTGACCTTCAGTTCCACAGAGGTTAACCTACTCTGATTAACTTTTCCATGTTATTCCATTAAATAAAAACAGTTTTGACACCCAGAGACTAAAGCATCCTAGAGATAATACAATAACCCTATGCAATCATTTCAAATTGGATTGTAATAATTCATTTAGGTGACCATACATATTTGTTATATGTAATATGAAACATCGCAAAATGAAATCAATAGAAATGTTTCTTGTTAATGAAGATATACTGGGCTGTTATGTGTGGGTTGCGGACTCAATACCACAGAAATCTTATTTGTATTATAAATTTCAGGGTATCCTGAGAGTTACAAATGAAGATAGCATTTCTTAAAGAAGCGATGGCTGGTCATTTAGAAAATTATATCATAAATTTATGTCGTTTCTTGGTCTTTCAAGGTCTTTGCACATAGTCTTATAATTTGGGCAAAAATTCTGAGTTATTACACTCAACTATCTAAAAATGAACTTTTATCCAAATTTCCATTTTAAAATTACAGAATTCAAAATAATTTACCTTTGCTAAGTCCTAAAGGAGTCACCCCAGAATATTTCAATACACAATTTAGGGTATAAACAATGAAGATAATAGAGGTAGAAATAGATAGATAGGTATAGGTATAGATATATAACTATATACACACATCAACCAATGTGACTGCATTGAATTTTGCTGAAATGCTACCCTTAACTTCACGTATGAAATATAATGTGGTATGGTGTAGTATAATAGATTCTATATATTTATTTATACATATACCTAAATATGATTGTTTTAATTTTATGTTATTTAAACTCACATAGTGTTTTTAAATGCTCATTTTAATAGAAAGTTCTGCATTTTGAACATTATAGTGACATCTCAGATGTAAAATCAGCTATACAAAATTAGTAAGGTCATGAATTATGATTCCATTTACACTCCTCTTTTCAAAGCTCATATGCTTTACCGCTAGTGAGACTTTCACCGTGAAGAAGGCTCATAAGAATGACACCTGTGCCTAGTGACAGAAGAGGGTCATAAAATGCAAAGAGTTCTTCACAACAAAGAAACGGTCATCCTAGGTAAAACATGTTTAAAACAGATTCATAACAAATCCTCATTTCTCCATCTTTTCACCGGTGCCCCTCTCGCTCCCTTGTCTGCAAGCCTCAACTTTAGAGGAAAATGATGCCAAAAACGCAGTTCCCCTAACCTGCTTTCACTAATTCACAATTCTCACCCGAAATCTGGATCTATCTGCTTCCTGTGTGCCCCATGAGCCTACTGGATTTGGTAGAATCCATTTCCACCCCCCTCAAGGGGCTGTCTACATGGACAAGGGCAGGGCTTGGCTGTGCCTTGGCTTTGCTTTCCCAGTCTCCGAAGTATCTGGAGTCTTGAGCCTGCAAGCTATGTTGCCCCCTAACTCACCCCTGCACCGTTTCCACCCTCCCTCCCCTCCCCACATTCACTGGAGACTTTGGTTGCTATGTTTGACTTTTTAAAGGGTCCATATGCACACCTCAGTTCCTTGAGCTTCTCCAGGCTCTTCCCCACATCACACCTGGGGCTTTCCTCACAAGGTACCACTCTGCCTCTGAAATCAGCAACTCTGGGATTCTGTGCTTATGTCCTCTGCTCCCCTGAGCTCACCTGCTCTGCCAGTCCAGTATCTCCAGTTCTTCAGGGGCTTTACATTTGCATCATCACGGGTGTCTAGACTGTCTCCCTTCTAACTCTGCCCTCATCCTGGTCATATCCTAGCTCTGCCCACCTACACTCCAATTGCCTCTCTAGCTACTTATTTCATTCCTTCTCTTCCAAGTGAGATTTCTTGAAGGAATAGCTTACACCTCGCTCTGCTTCCACTCCTCCTTCTCATTCCCCGATCCCACTACCAACACTCATGACACTGCTCGGGCTGAAGTCCCTAATGCCCCATTAACTTCCAAATACAGCTGAATTATTTCCATCTTTATTTATCTCTATCCTCTGTGGCCAGGAGCTGCCATTTTCCCAACCTTCTCATTCTGTGAACTCATGAATTCCCAGACCCATAGTTACTGCATCTTTATCCATGAAAGTCCTTCTTCCTCCATCTGTTCTTTTTTATAATTTTAAATTTTATTTTTTCAACAATGAACTCTTTCAAACACTCATAAAAGTGCAGAGTCTAGCAGGCTCATCTTGGAATCTCTTACTTTCCCACACTCTATGCTTGATCTTGGTGGTTTCATCCATTATTCTATGCTCCCTTCCCACTTAACAGTGTTAACTGTAAAATCTTTTCCACGATTTTGTCCCGCTCTGTGGGCCTGTCTGCTCCCACCTCCAGCCATCCCCACCCGGATGCCCTCCAGGCAACTCAACCACGCTGACCTCTCAGCCACCCACCAGTCTGTTCTCCTTCACTGTTTGTATTGGTGATTCTCTGTCTTGCCAACTAAGCTGGACACACAGTCATGCTTCTGGCAAAGTTCTGCGACCACAGCTCACAAATATCTTTACACTCTATCCCTCCTCCAATGCCCCACACACGGCTTTCATCCAGGCTCTTGCATTTCTCACTGGATTTGGTGTAACCATTTCCTCATAGGCCTGGATCCTCAGTCTTGGCCCACTCCCTCACAGTCCAGTCTCCATCCATCTCTACACACATTTTTTTAATACAATAAAAATCCCGTTGTGCCACCTCCCTACTTAGAAGGCATTGGGGTCATTCCTTGAACTGACCATAAGGTCCAGGCTGTAACATAGATACCAATTCCTCCTGAGGGGTCCCCGCCCTCCAGGTCTTGGGTCCAGTACAACACTGCCCCTCTGTGAATACCTCTAACGCTGCTCTGATCACATTGCTGCTACCATCTGTGTGTTTCTCTCCCTGACCCATCTGTGTGTGCCCAGGAAGCAGAGACTTGGATCTCTGCATAACCAGGATTTAGCGCATTTCCTGGCATCGGGTGAGAGCTCCATAAGCACCCAACACATCCTGACTCAAGAGCTTGTTCATATGCCCACAGATGGTGTGCTGGAATTTAATAGAAAATCAATAAAACAGCTAAGGATTGTTAGAACCCCACTAAGGGCACACTGTTCAGTATAAACTAAACAAATCTTCCTATTCAAAAGCTACCATTTCAATTGCTTTAAAGCAAGTCATGTGCAGCTAGCATTATAAATTACTCCCAAGCCCTCAAAAGCTATTACTTAGGAAAGCCATAAGCATATAATCAAATGCTCACTTAAAAGGTTGAACCCTTGTCTTGTCACAGAAAACTGGAGGCTGATAGCTATGCATGAGGTGACCCACAGATGACAGACCTTTATCCCAAGGCATGACTCTGGAATTGTTTGCATTGTGAAGCCATGTAATGACAGACAGGAACTGGGGCCGGGCTGTTAATTTATTTTTTAAGTTTGTATATTTATTTAGAGAGACAGAGAGAGAATACAAGCAGGGGAGGGCAGAGAGAGGGAGAGAGAGAATCCCAAGCAGGCTCCATGCTGTCAGCGCAGAGCCCAAAGCAGGGGCTCGATCTCATGAACTGTGAGATCCTGACCTGAGCCCCAATCAAGATTTGGACACTTAACTGACTGAGCCACCTAGGCATCCCAGGCCTGGCTTTTTAGATGTGTGTGTGGTGGGGGGCGGGGGGTGGGGGAGCAGAGAACAGGATCTAAGTCAAGGAGTCCCCACCCCAAGTGTTTGAGAATTGGGGTCGCCTGAGCCCCAGAGTTCAGGGAGGCTAAGAATCCTCCTCCACCATATCATGGAATATATAATCAAGCTAATCAAGCTGATAATGTATTGAAAGTGAATAAGTTAATATGAATTCTCCAGACATGGAGCCCCACGTGATTTGGTTATTCTCTTTCTTCCCCCAGATCCATTCTCTGCCCTTTGCTCCCCTGTTTGGCACCCAAGTGGCCCACCCACCAAACATTTCCAGTGATTCTCCTTGTCCTGTGATTGCCGCTTGGGCTCTGACAATGGCAGGTCCTGGCAGGAGACCGGGGTTGGAGGAGACAAAGGCCAGGGCCCTTGTTCTCTCCACGCCGTGTCTGCCAACCCTCAGTCTTGCCGATGGCTGCACTCCTCTGCCCGTGGCCCCAGCCTCGGTCAGGGAAGCATCCCCCACAGATCTCATTCTCTGCCCTGCACCTCCCAAGCCTACAGGCACTAACAGAGTCCCACTGATGCTTACCCCTGGGTGCACCACGCTTCTTGATTCCTTTTCCCTTTACCTCTGAAAGGGTCTCTTCAGTGAACCCCTGGAGTGTGCTATCGGTTTCCTGCCAGGAACCTGATGGGGAAGACCTCCTTGATGTCACCAGGAGCCTGACTCCACAGCCGCACAATCTTCCGGACAGTCATACTTGGCACTTGTGCTCACTGAGCAGACAGATCTCTCTGGGGGTCGACCCTGATGTCCAAACCCTTCCTCCACTGTATCAGTCAGGTTTCTCCAGGGAAACAGAGCCAACAGGATATATTTGAAAGAATTGGCTTATACAATTGTTGGGACTGGCAAGGCTGAAATCCATAGGACCAGCTGGCAGGCAAGAGATTCAGGTCAGAGTTGGCATTGCCATTTCAATTTTCCTACATTTCAGTCCAGAAACAGGATTGCTTCTTCTCTGGGGAGCGTCAGTCTTTGTTCTGAAGGCCTTTGACTGATTGGATGAAGCCCATCCATGTTACAGAGAGTAATACGCTTTGTTGAAGTCAACTGATTTTAGGCACTGTCCACATCTGAAAATATATTCACAGCCATATCAAGCTAGGGTGCGACCAAACACCTGTGCACCAGAGTCAAGCCAGATGACACATAAAATCAACCATCACACCCATCTACCACATAGATTCCGTTTACTTTGGGTAAGGAGGTTCCTCTTTACCTCAGAAGCGAACAAGGGCTTAGAACAATGTGTACTCACTTCTATTCTCTGCCCCAGGAGATAAGGCAAAGAAGCACCTGGAGAGATAACAAAGACTGGGGTGCCTGGGTGGCTCAGTGGGTTAAGCATCCAACTTTGGTTCAGGTCATGAGCTCACTATTCCTGGGCCCAAGCCCCACATCGGGCTCCACACTGTCAGTGCGGAGCCTGCTTGGGATTCTCCCCCTCTCCTTGTCTCTCTCTCTGCCCCTCCCCTACTTTCTCATGTGCGCGCTCTCTCTCTCTCTCTCTCTCTCAAAATAAATAAATAAACTTTAAAAAAAAGGAAGAAGCAACACAAACAAACACCTTCATGCTACTGGAGGACACCATCCAAAAACTCGTCAGGCTCTGCACGAAGTACAACCCTGCTACTAGCCTTTATTAACACCAATTGGCTTGTGCTTGAAACTGCCCCAGAAATTTAGAAATATTGACATTAGGGTCAGAAGGAATTTGAACCCTGACCCAGGAGATCAAAGCCTGACAGCTCAGTATGCTAAACTATATTAAAATGTATGACTGAAAGAAGAGGTCCATATTTATTTTTCCTGTTTGTAAAGAGCCTGCACTAAATGATAGTGAGAGACAAGCAGCCTGAGAAGGTACGTATTTCCTAAGTATTCCAGAGCTTGTGGTCATACGAGGAGGCTGTCTATAGAAAGGGAAAATGTAAAAGTCTTCTAGAAAGAATACTGAGACATTTGCTTATTTGAAAATCAAGAAGGTATTTATGAATTACTAATGCCTGAAAAACCACATGACTGTCACAATGGACCTGACCTGAATCTCTTCTATTTATTTATTTTTTTAACATTTATTTATTTTTGAGACAGAGAGAGACAGAGCATGAACAGGGGAGGGGCAGAGAGAGAGGGAGACACAGAATCGGAAGCAGGCTCCAGGCTCTGAGCCATCAGCCCAGAGCCCGACGCAGGGCTCGAACTCACGGACCGCGAGATCGTGACCTGAGCTGAAGTCGGACGCTTAACCGACTGAGCCACCCAGGCGCCCCCTGAATCTCTTTTAAATATAACACAATACAACCCCAACTTTCTCTTAGCCTGTCTGAGGAAAGGTTGTTTGGGAGCCAGTCCAGGGTATTTATTCCTTCCACGTTGTAGTTTTGCAATAGCTGCACCCCTCCACCTGTAGCTACAACACCTGTCAGGGGCGTCTCATCCCCTATGTTCTTCGTCCCCCACCCCCTGAACACCTAAGGGAGGTGCAGACCTCCTGCCAAATGCCTCTCCATGCCTCCTTGCCACCAACAGAATCTAAGAGAAACAAAATGTCAAGAATGGGAAAACACATAAGCCCTAAGAGAAATGTCAGCACTGTTCATCTCAGAATTCCTTCTGTCTTCCTCCAACATGAGTCCTTTTTCTAGAACGAGCTCAGCAAGTTGCTAGTCACTCTTTGATTATGTCCCTTTCTGAACATCTATGACAATTCCCTTTACATTTGCTCTTCTACCTACCTCATTCTGCCCGTCTCTGTGACTATCTCTCTCTGTCTCTCTCTGCCCCCTCCTTTTCAGTAGTCACAGACTTAAGTCCAAGACCCAGATTTTCTCATTCATGTACCACAGCAGAAGACTTTTTTGTATGCGAAACAAACATGAAGGGAGTGCCAGATATACTAAATAGAAGTCATTTGCTTTATACTATGATTTCTTAAACTAAATAGATCTCAAAGCTTTCTTCTAGAGTATTGATGCTTCCCTTTCTCTGTTGAACATTTTCTTTGATCATTAAGTGCCTTTGCATGGCTTTAGCTGGCACCATCTTTAACTATGGCCTCACACTACCAGGCGAAGTGAGGACGCATGCACCTAGAGCATCTGAGCCACTATGAGAACAGGATGAATTTTTCTTTCTTTTCTTTGTGAAATCTCTACAGCTACTTGGTAGATTGGAGCCAACAGAGGCCAGATTCTGGAAACAGAAAGCAAAATGCTTGAAAAGAAAAGAAGAGAAAAGAAAAGGCCTCAGAATATGTACTTTCTTTTCTCTTGATACAGAGGTGCCATCCACCTGAGACCACCAAGTAATGCCTCTTCTGGAAAATGCTCATCCATCATTGTCCATTGTCCATTGTCCATCACTGATGGACCGGTGGGGACAGCACACCTACCGGATTGCACCAGTGTCAATTTCCTGGTGGTGATACTTTTACAGTCGTTATGCAAGATGTTATCACTGGGGACAACTGGGTAAAAGGGATACTGGATCTCTATTATTTCTTACAACTGCCTATGACTTAACAATGATCTCAAAAGAACAAGTTTAATATCAATATAAAAAAATAGAATCTAAAAGGTAAACATGGCAAGGGGGAAAGTGGGCAGTAAAATGGTAAGTCCAAGGGTAATTAAAAAGCAGAGAAACACAAGCCCACACCCTCTGCAGCTGTGAGCAGTGGTCTTACACTTTCATCTAAGTTTCCTACTGGCCACAGAGGGAATCAGTTGCAAGGCTCATGGTATCCATAGATTTTTTTTTTAAGTGGGGAGGAGAGACTGAAGTTCTGATATTGCAACCTGGGAGGAGTTTATTCCTTGAATCCCTACAGACATGTTGTATTGCACCCAACAACACATCTACGAGAGATAAAACAGAAAAATCCATTAAGACTGTCTTCTAACTCCTTGTACATTTCAGAAAAACAAAAATTCTCAGGGGCCAATAAATTTCACCCACAAGTAATGAAAGGAAGCATGGTGATGTCATGTGACCACCTTTCTGCTATCATTATTCACAATTATTGAATTATATTTTCATCCCGACACCACGAAATATCTGTTTTTCAGAAACAACGGGCAAAGGTGAGGCTTCAATACATTTTCTAGAATCTTTCTTTTAAGCAAAACCCAACTGCTTGCCAGGTATTGCCTGTCCTCCCCCACTCTCCCCATCCTCAGCACCAGATCCTGGCTGTGTGGCTCCAAACACAACTCACACAGAAACTGGTCACAGCACTGCAGGTCCCTGGCTGAGGAGACACTAAAGCCATTGTTGGTACTGAGATTCCTGCAAAGCTCTGTCTCCCATGTGAACAAAAGCAGAACTGGGAAGTTTTTTAAATAGTCCTTGGGCAGACGTTTCCATGCTGGTTGCTACTGCACTTCAGACAGACACCAACCCAGCTCGTCTTCTTAAGCGCACGACGGAGAAATGAAAGTTGAAGAAATACCTAAGTGACTCTATTAAGCTCAAACTCTACTGGTTGGTAGGGATCCAAAAGCAAAGAATCAAACTTGTGGCCTCTAAATTCCTGAAGCTGATTATCTGTCCAATACCAAGCATCAATAAAGATCCTGGAGAAGCCACACTGAATCAAATGGAAAACAAAACACTGTAGACTCACGATGCAAATGCTAGGTTTGAAGGAGCGACCTGAGAAATGAAACCAGGAAGTGATCTTTCAATGGGGTCTTGGAAAGAGAGGAATTATACAGACTGCCGTAAAAAAGAAGGTGCTCCTCACATGAAGTATATCAAGGACAGAAACTGGAAGGTGGGGTTTGCAGCTCATCCTCGGGGAACATCGAGCAGATAGACTTTGCTGGTGAAATAGGGTGGAAAGTCATGGGGGAGCGACAGCAGGAGAGAGGACCAGCTAATACAAGTCTCTGGATACTACACTACGGCATTTAGAGGTCTCACAAAGAATGAGATCAGTATGTACACGCTAGCAACAAAAAGTAGAAACAAAGGAATGGCTTGTGCATCAGAGGTACTCTGCCTAAATTATTTTTGATCTATTGGCACATCTTTTTATGATCTACTAAAAAATTTAATTTTTCATTCATCTATTGTATTCAACAAGCACAAGTTGCAAGCCCAGATTATTAATGATGTCAGATCTTGTATTACTAAAACAAATGCATAAAGGTTCCATTTCTGATGACAAAAAGAGGGTCATTTGTTTCAATCATGGAGGACAATCTTATTAAACATTGCCAACTTACTGCCAAGCTGGCTGGTCACCAATGCGCAGCCACAGAGCAAATGGAATGTAGAAGACTGTCAATCTTCAGACAGTGTCACTGCCCCCAAAATAATAAACTTAGGAGGAGACAAATCTGTTGTGACTTGGACACTTTTACTTCTTAATTCTGGAGTCTTTCAAGTTTGGCATTTCCATAATCCTTTCATGTAGCAACTAAGCTGTTTGGCAAATGCTAGTGAGGATGGGCTAAAAGGGTCTTATCCTCTATAAACCTCGTACATAACTCGGATAAACTGACTTACCCTTTCAGGAAAGTAATTTAGAAAAATAAAAAGCCTCTAAAAAGTGTTTATATCCTTTGACCAAATAATCTTACTTCTCAGTCTAGGGAAATTATCCAGAATGCAGAAAAGGCTTTGCACTCAAGAATGTCCATTACTGTGTTGCTTCTAATGGCCAAAAACAATAAAGCCCACCAATTTTCTGATTTAATAAATTATGGCCCAGCCACAGAAAGAAGTGCTTATGGAATGTTACATGTATATTATACTGTATGCACTATGCTTCCAAATATATAAACACGGTTCCCAGAAAGTATATGAACAAGGTTCCCAAAACAAAGACTAAAAGACAATGGCACCAAAATTTGACAGTAGTTTTGTGGGTGTTGAGACATGATGTATCTGTTCATTTTCTTCTATATTCTTTACCGTATTTTTAAAACTGTTTCGGGGCGCCTGGGTGGCGCAGTCGGTTAAGCGTCCGACTTCAGCCAGGTCACGATCTCGCGGTCCGTGAGTTCGAGCCCCGCGTCAGGCTCTGGGCTGACGGCTCAGAGCCTGGAGCCTGTTTCCGATTCTGTGTCTCCCTCTCTCTCTGCCCCTCCCCCGTTCATGCTCTGTCTCTCTCTGTCCCAAAAATAAAAAAAATAAACGTTGAAAAAAAAAATTTAAAAAAAAAATAAATAAAAAAAAATAAAACTGTTTCAACAACCATGTATTGCCTTTAAATCCAGAGTGCCTGTTGGTGGGAATGCAAACTGGTGCAGCCGCTCTGGAAAACAGTGTGGAGGTTCCTCAAAAAAATTAAAAATAGATCTACCCTATGACCCAGCGATAGCACTGCTAGGAATTTACCTGAGGGATACAGCAGGGCTGATGCATAGGGGCACTTGGACCCCAATGTTGATAGCAGCACTCTCAACAATAGCCAAATTATGGAAAGAGCCTAAATGTCCATCAACTGATGAATGGATAAAGAAATTGTGGTTTATATACACAATGGAATACTACATGGCAATGAGAAAGAATGAAATCATGCCACTTGCAGCAACATGGATGGAACTGGAGAGTGTTACGCTAAGTGAAATAAGTCATACAGAGAAAGACAGATACCATATGTTTTCACTCTTATGTGGATCCTGAGAAACTTACCAGAAGACCATGGGGGAAGGGAAGGAAAAAAAAAAGTTAGAGTGGGAGAGAGCCAAAGCATAAGAGACTGTTAAAAACTGAGAATAAACTGAGGGTTGATGGGGGGTGGGAGGGAGGGGAGGATGGGTGATGGGCATGGAAGAGGGCACCTGTTGGGATGAGCACTGGGTGTTGTATGGAAACCAATTTGACAATAAATTTAATATTTAAAAAAATAATAAAAAGATCAATCAATCAATCCAGGGTGCCTGTGTGGCTCAGTTGGTTGAGTGTCCAACTTCAGCTCAGGTCATGATCTCATGGCTCTTGAGTTCGACCTCTGTGTTGGGCTCTGTGCTGACAGCTCAGAGCCTCCCTGTTTCAGATTCTGTGTCTCCCTCTCTCTCTCTGCCCTCCGCAGCTTGCTCGTGCACTCTCTCAAAAATATTTTAAAAAATTAAATGCAAATAGAACTCTTGAAACATTTCTGAACAGGCTCATCCCAGAAGGTCTCTGAGCTGGGAGGCACCAGGAAATGTGAACAGCCAAGATGAGAGCCGAATCCAGAAGTGAGAGTAGCTCCCATTACACCAGAGGGATAAATGTGTTTATTCCAGGCTTGTCGAAAGGAGCTCAGAAGAGATTCACAGGGAATGAGGCCAACATTAAGATACTTCCCAGGTCCCAGAATTGGTCGGGCTCCTACCTAGATGGCCTTGAGGTAGGAGCAATAATAAAAATGCCAGTTAGCTTGAGGGGATCCAAAAAGAAGAAGGTCTTGTATCCCAATTTCTATTTGGAATTCTGGGAGGAGACCGCTTTGTGGGATGCCCAAAGGCAACATGAGGTGGTCCCAGTAAAAACTGAAATGGCAGAGTGGGAGCTGGAGGCTCTGAAGTAGTTCCCATCCCAGATCTCTAGGTTGAGCGGCAAAGCATGGAAAGATCCAGAAATTCCCATGAGCCTCAGTGGTGGAACAGGCCAACAGACTGAAGCAGCCTAGAGTTGAGACAAAGAGCCAAGTAAGGACACTAGTGACCAAAGGGCCGTGGCACCAGCAGCAGATGCTGGCACAAACCCTTGACTAGAAAATGTTCACCCCTTTGTTTAGTTTACCCCTTCGAGCCTCAGATGCACAGAGTTGAGTTAATCATCCTCCTAGTTAATGGTGAGCCATCATTTAGTGGCATGCCAGTATTGGTTTGTGTTGGATTGATGACTGATTGGTTGCCTTTTATTCCCTTTCCCATATGTCTCTCTCTCCTACCATGGGTGGTCACCTCATTGTGTTTGACTAGTGTTGAGTTTGAATGTATCCTTAAGAAGTATAGTGATGGGGCATCTGAGTGGCTCAGTCCATTAAGTGCCTGACTTTGGCTCAGGTCATGATCTCACAGTTTATGAGTTTGAACCCCACATCAGGCTCTCCACTCTCAGAGAGAAGCCTGAGCCCACTTCAGATCCTCTGTCTCCCTCTCTCTCTGCCCCTCCCCTGATCACTCTCCTCTCTCTCAAAATAAATACAACATTTAAAAACTTGTTTTAAAAAAGTATAGTGTTAATCTACGTAAATGGTGATGTCCTAAAGATATCATTCTATTTTTATTTTCTTCATTCTGTTTTTAAAGTCTATTCGCCCTATTGTGTGTACGCCTAGTTTGGTGTCTGAATAGTATTCCTTGATTTATTTACACATTCGCCAAGTAATGAACACCTCAGATGTGTTCATCTCCAGCGCAGACACTGCTGCAATGGATACTCTTGCATAGTATGGGCCCTTGTGAGAATTCCTCTGGTATTTATCAGCGGGACAGGAATTTCTGCATTACAATGGACACACCTACTTAACCTAAGGACTGCTCTTTGCTTTTAAAAATGGCTCCATAAGACTTCACTTCCATCAACAATACTGGAGGGCTGCAGTTTCCCCCATCTGCATGTTCACACACATGCACACATATGCGTGCGCACACACGCACACACGCCTGTGATAGACACACAGCTGCACTGCCCAGATCTCCAAGAAAGGACCCGCTGCCCAGGTGCAGGGAGTGAGATCAACAGTCAGCCCCCACTGTCAGCTCCTGCAGGGTCTGCCTCGGTCCCAGAACACTTGGTCTCCAACCTCCTGAAGTTCATTATTTGACCAAGGCCAAAGATAGATAAAGACCCGGCCCCAGGTCTCACCCTTCCTAGGGTAGCTCGCATCTGGGGGGCGTGAAGGGCCAGCTATTTCACCTGATACTGGCAACCCTGAAGGGCAATTTCCACTCGAGAGCCCCTGGCTGGGCTGCCTAAGGCTTCGCCCTGCCTGCATCATATCTCAGCTTCTCTCTCTGCCCAATTCTGCATCCTCCCCGCTCCTGTCTCAGGTGTTGAGCCCTAATAAACATCTTAACCAAGCTCTGCCTTGAAGGTCTGTTCCTACAGAGCCCAGCCTGCAATAGCACCCCTCAACTTTCTAATTTGGCAAGTCTACTACATGGGAAACAGTATCTTATTGCTTTTTTGACTTTCATTCTCTGTTTCCTAATGAGTTGGAACATTTATTAATATACTTGGTAGTTACTCAGATATCGCCTCCTCTGAATTATGAAATCCACTTTTCCTGGTTTCTCTGACTTTCTCATACTAATATGTAGGAATTCCTTGATTATCCTTTACAAGCCTTTCAATTTTAGAGTCATAAATATCTTCTCCTAGCCTGACTTCTAACCAGTAACTATGCCTATAGGAGATTCTACAATGAATTGGATTCTCAAGTTTGATGTCATAAAATCTACCAAGTTTTTACCTTCAGTTGTGATATTGAGGTTTGGTGTAAGAAGGCTTCTCCTTCGTCCAAGGCATAAAGATATTTTCTTTTATTTTTATAGTGCTACTTCTTATGTTTGCTCTCTTTTATTACTTTCGATGTTGTGTAATTGCTTTTCCAGTGAAGCTTTTAAAAAGTCCAAATTGTTATGAACCCTTTGCAAGCAGACCCTGATCTCTTCACCCAGAGACCCACCCCAGCTCTCCACCCCAGTCCACATCAATTCCATTACATGCCTGCATCTTAGAATGAGTTCTCAGAGGTGAACGTCACCCTAGACACTCTCCATGATACCACCCATGAGGATGGGATGGCCATGGACAGGAACAGAGGGCTGATTGTCCTGGTGGTGAAGGAAAAGAAATGGACATACTGTGGAGTAGAGGGGGCTCCAGGTCTTAGAGATGCAGGTTTGTGGAGGGGCTGAGTCCTTGTCATTTCCCCAGGACACATGTGTTCTTCCTGAATAGAGAAAGGCATATCCTTAAGTTGTTCCACAGCAACTTATCTGTGTGTGAATATGATACTCTTTCTCCCAAAAAAAGAATTTTAAAAATAGCCCTTCATACTGTCTCACAAGTCCAAATTACTTACAGCCTCCATATACGTTTACACGGGTACTTTATTAAAACACCCTGGAAATGCCCTAACGTGCATGTGATCATTCAGTTGTATTTATGTAAGAGGAATTATGGTGCTTCTAGAAGAGCACTGGATGGAGAGTCAAGAGAACTGAAAACTGGCCACTAGCTATATGACCTCCCACCTCTATGAGCCTCAATTTCCTCTTATGAGGTGGTTTCTAACACCCCTTCGCGTTTAACTGCCTGTGATTCAAATATACGATTATATTCCTAGAGAATTACATAGTACCAAACTACCTCAGAAACACATTTGGAACCCAGCAAGTGAATTTCACTGAAATATACTATTATGCGAAAATGTTTATGTGTGAATTCTGATTGTTCTTTTAAAATATGTCCTTTAAATACTATCAATTGGTAAACAGCTGAAGTGGTTTTAAAATCTAATAAGTGCACATTATGACCTAACAAGGCTCCTGTATGTTCTACTCAGAACAGATGAATCCTTCAATTTTTTAATGGTTTTTAGACATTTATAATATTGCTAGTTCATGAGAGTGATGATTACAGTACTTTATGATGGCTCCAAGGTTTGTTATCAGCCCAAATACAAGCTAAAGGTGGGAGCATGTCTGCAGGCTAACCTTCCCTCTTGTGTGCACAGAGAACTGCATCAGGTCTGTACAAGAAATCATGCTCATTTCTTACATCGCAAGTCAGGTACAGCCTCCCTTGGGCTTTCTAATCATTAGTCAGACCCATCTGCAAAAATCCCCACTCATGACTAAACTTTCCATCTCTGGCTGAGGAAAGTCAGGAGAGCCAGTCTTTTCTTTTTCTAACACTACAGTTTGTAGACAAGATGGATATGGCTTTTTCCACCCCACAAGGCTCCCAGTTGTGGATGTGGTCAGTGTCCCAGGGTATACTGAACAAATGATTGGCCATTCCTATGTACCCATATATTATTTCTTTTCTACAAAAGAAAAGAAAAATATTATAACAGTGACCATATAATTGTATAATACTGGCCATATCTAATTAAACCAACTGTTAGTTGTTGGGTACTTAGGTCATTCCAGCTTTTCATTACCACGAACAACTCAAGAAGGATAGAGCCAAAAGCCCACCTCAAACACAACCGCAAGGAAAGTTCTTGGAATGGAAAGGGATGAGCATATTATTGCCATCGGCATGTGTAACAAAATTTAGTTCTATAACCAGAATGAAGAAATTGGAGAAACACATACTGGGCTGCCACTCTGGCCTGCCCTGGAACAGCACTCTAAATGGCATGGATCATCTACAGCCTGTAGATCCGACGGCCTCTTCTCAGTGTGGTCCCGTCCATCCCTGAGCACTGACTGATGTAAAACACAACCTCCTTCCTGCAACTGCATCCTACTCTGGCTTTGGGGAGCGCACTTTCTGACCACTCTTTCCTCTACTCATAACCAAACGCTGCTGTTCACCAAGGGGCTTTCACTGGCCTTTTCTTCACGGCTTTTCCAGAGAAAGTTCATCTTCCACAGGACTAACCATCCCCCAGGTCATGGTGATTCTCATGGAACTCTTTCCAGAATTCTAACACAAAATTTTCAGTTGCCAATTGCACACTGTCCATCTTGCATTCTAACAACTTAAATACATCCTTTCCCCACTGATTCCACCAAAAAAAAAAAAAAAATCTGATCCTTTTCTGAGTTCTCTCAATTGATATCACAATAATGTATCCATTCTTTTGGGTTTGGAATCTCAGAACCACTTCAACTTTCCTATATTCCTATATCTTATATGTCACCAGCTCCTGTCAATTCTAGGGCCTAAAAAGGGTCACATTTGATTACTGAGGTTGAATTAACCAGGGTTAAGGCTGAGCAGTAGGCTGGGACCCGTTTACCTCTCCAGCTGAATGAGAACCCTCCTTGTTGGCCAACTGCCATGCTGGGAGGGAAGAACCCAGTGCAGAAGAGCAGCCTTTGATGTCAGCAGGGAAGAAAGACCAGAACTCTATCTGGCCTTCCTGTCTCACCCCCCTGCCTCCACCCCATATGGCATTCACTCCAAGGCTTGCCGGACCATGAAGTGTGGACACTCAGCATCCATCAGCTGACTTGTAGTCATGTTCCAGCTGTCTTCCATGTGTTAGCCATACTCTTCCCACCCCTAGAAAATCAAAGGTTGACAGTTTTCACTTAATTGTAATTAGGAACTAATATCTTCTTCACTACCAATCTCTCCAAGTTAATGGAATATAGACGGTAATTCTAGAATCATTCTCCTCCTTTATCACTCACTATAGCCTTCATTCAAATCTTCAGCATCTCGCCTCTATATTAATGTACAAGAAGCCTCCTGGTCTTCCTCGCTTGGAGTCTCTCCAATCCAATTCACCCCCCACCTTGAATCCTTCTAATATACACCCTGATCATATTGTTCCTCTATTGAAAGCTTCAGTGGTCAACTACAAACATTCCTTAGATACCACTTATAATGCTAATATTCCTGCTACAGCAAGTTCTCACTTATTCATAATCCATTTAGAGTAATAAAAAAAAACTGGCAATAACATAAGTATCCAACAAATGAATGTTAAAGACATTCTAGTATATCCAAGATATGGAATATATATAAAAAGCAGTCCTTTGAAAGAATGAGACGGTGGCACACAAAGATATCTACCATATGTGTGCCTTAATTTTATGATCTACAAGCAAAAATAAAACAAAAAATTGAAGAGGAACACTTACCGGTTAACCTATAGCTGCCACTAAAAAGAAATATTAGGGGATAAAGTGAGCTTTTATTCTTATTTTATTAATTTATAAGCTCCCATGTTATTTAAATGTGTTACAGCACCAGATGTTATTTTTAAATACCTAAAGCCAATATAGGGTTTATAAATGCACTTGTTATCTGAGGGTTTCATGTAGAAATTGTTCCTATAGTATTCTAATTTGGAGTACATTAACATATGTATATGTATAAACCTAAAATTCAACAATGTAATGTACTCACTAGACTGTGTTCTCATTAAAGGCAGAGTCTGATCTAATTCATCTTTGTTATTTTCCCAGAATGCTTTGCACAATGCCTGGCCTGTATTAGGAGGATGGATGGAGATATATATATATATATTAGGATATATATACATATATATACACACGGAGGATATATGGAGGATGGAGAGAGAGAGAGAGAGAGCGCGCGCGCGCGCTACCAATTCTCTATTAATGGAACGTGTTGGAACATAGACTGTGGAATCATTCTTCTAAAGCTCAATATAGGCCATACATATCTCTGGTTTTGCATATTTTTATATGCAAATATATATCCCCTGCCCCCCTCTTAAGGGGAGAATGACTGCATTTTGTTATTTCACTGACAAACCTGTCTTGCTCACCACGGTGAGAACTCCAAATGACCATGTGCTCCAAAAAGGACAAGAGCCATTCAATAGAGAATGGATCATTGGGTTTGCACCAATGACCACAGGCTGCCATTAACTAGCTCATGTGTGTCTGGACCATTTGGGGGATCAAGCATATGAACAAGAATCCCCTTTCTGTGCAACTGACAATGGGGAACTCTAGCCCATCCTGAGCTAGAGACCTTCAGAACCTTCAGGAAGTAAAGAAACAAATTCCAAACCCAACCAACCTGGCTGGGAAGGGAGTGCTCACTGTATACACTCATGTTTCCAAAATCCTGTCCAGTGAGTACATAGCCTTAGATGAGATTTAACTAAATATCTAAAATCCCATAGAGGCAAAAGAGATTGCCATAGAAAGCAATAAAGAAAAGCAAGCTCAGCTTTTGCTGGGTGGCAGTTGATTTGTCCCCCAAACCCCAGGTAGCTAAAAGGTGGAAAGTCCGGAAACCAAATCGAACATGTCTAATCTCTTTTATAACAATGTTCTTATTTTAACCCATGCCATCAGGGGAAATGGCTGAAAATAGTGACAAATACAACATCAATAAACATAATAATAATTGATTTTCCAGAGATGAAAAATTTGAAATTAGTGGCCATTTCCCCCCAGAGCATTGGTTGATTAATGTTCATCTTAGTCTTTCAAAGATACCCTCTTACTGCTGATCTGCTCTGCCACGCTTTGTGATGGGTTTTGTGGTTAGGACTGGATGCTTCCAGTATATTGCACAGTGCTGCAGTTTTAAAGACAATCCTCATAGTTTAAGGGTGGCTGCGGCCAACAAAAGTTAAGATGTGTAAAGCAACTGAGTTTCCAGAGACTGGGATTTCAGGTTTTTCACATAGGATACAAGTTTGATGACTGTACTTCTCAACATTTTTCTAACTTAAGTATTCCAGAAACTGATTTTGAGAGTTTTCTGTTATCTAGTCCCCAAGAACACCCAACTTTCACAGAACTAATTCAAAAATCTCAACACAGAGGAAACGAGACTCAAGTAACCACTTTCCTTCCTTCCTTCTCCTCTCCCTCCCTCCCTGCTTCCTTCCCACATTTCTTCCTTTCCTCCTTCCCCTCCTTCCTACCTTCTTTCTTTCCTTACCTGCCTTTCCTTCCTTTGTTTCTTCCCCTTTGCTATGGTCTGCATATTTGTGTCCCACTCCCATATTCATATGCTGAAATCCTAACCCCCAATGTGATAGTGTTAGGAGGTGGGGCCTTTGGGAGGTGATCAAGTCATGAAGGTGAGGCCCTCATTAAAGAGATCAGTGCCCCTACAAAAAAGACCCCGGAACACTGGCTACCCCTTCCACCATGTGAAGTTATAGAAAAAAGACTGTCATCTTGAAAGTAGGCTCTCACCAAACAACGAATCTGCTGTCACCCATGACTGTGGACTTCCAGCCTCCAGAACTGTGAGAAATACATATCCATTGTTTACAAGGAACTGGTTTATAAGCATTTTTGTTAAAGCAGCCCAGACGGACTAAGACACCCTTCCCCTTTCCTCCCTTGCCTTCTTTCCATTTGTCTTTCCCCCCCACCCTGCCTCTTTTCTTTCCTCCTTTCTTTCTTCCTTCTTCCTAGAACTCCAAAACAAATTTTTAAAATCATCTTTAAACCACTTCAAAGTTTGGTGTTCGTATTTCTGCTGGGAGACAAGTGGAGTGAGTATCATCATTATTTCCTTATTTGCAGATGAGTAAAATGAAAACGGAGAGGTTTGGTGACTTTTCCAACACTCTAGAGTGAATGAACGAACTTCTCAGGCAAACAGGTTGGACCTTCAGAGCTCCAGGTGAGCACTGTCTCTGTAAGGAGTGAGCCCTGCCACCTGCCAGTAACACCATTAACAGCACTGTCCTGTAACCCTAAAAGTACAGACTGACTCCTGCATGGAGCCACCCATCTAGGTGTATGAGGCAAAGATCTATGTCCACCCTCACTGCTTGAGTCCCTCTCCAAATGTCACATCACTCAGAAACGCATATTTTATCACTCTGAATGTGTAAACGGGTTTCCTTTGTCTTAAGGTCTAGGAGTTCCATCTTTATCAGGCCTCTTCACATCATCACCTGCACAGGTGAGCCTAAACTCGGTGCTTGGGAAACGTATTTGGCTTCTGGTATTGGCTTCTTGCTCCCTTCCCTTCAGGGCATCCTACTATTTTAAGCTTAATTCCCCTAAGGCCATTGCTACTCAGTGTGATCTCTCATGTCTAGAACCCTGGAGCACCCTACCTGTAATCCGTGTTCCCTGCAAACCAGCGGAGCACAGTGACTTCTACCCCTTCCAAATACATACACTTGGACCCCATTCTAATCTTTCTTTCTGCCCTGTCCCGTGGTCTCCACAGTTGTACCCAATGGGCCTAAGATACCTTCTGTGAAGACACATCCAGCCTCCTAATTTCAGCATCTATAATTCAGTATTTCCCAGCACCATTACCATACTCTTAACTAAGACAGTGCTATTTGTCCCCGGTGATGGACCTAAGGAGAAGAACTGGGGGCTCTCATGAATGGACTTCCCTTTGACACTTCGGACTGACTGACTCTCCCTAATCAAGGATCATGGTCAGATGGCAGGTCTGAAAGTCACCGCAAGGTCAAACTCCCTAGGTCACGTCAGCATCAGGCATCAATCAAGGACTCTAGTAAATAAACAAAATCATTCCCCAGAGAGGGAGAAATCACCACTTGCAAACACTTCAGCATGCATTTTGTAAACTTTCTTCCACTAAGATGAGTCTTTCCAAAATGTATCAGAAACAAAGAGGAGCAAATATCTTCATTCCCTTTCCTGGGCTCTGCCTTTCGGAGCCGTTGAGGCAGAGCACTGCTGGGAATAAGCGGAAGTCACACAAAGGGGGAAGGCAGGGCTGGGGAATCTAGTTAGAGCCACAACCTGTGTCACTGAGTCACAGTCCCCAAGCACAGGCCCCATTTATAACCTGTTCTGTAACTTTGTTTATCCTTGTAGATATCCACAGAAGCATCTTACTTTCCAGAAGTTGGGGCCCTATAATCATTACTTGTCTTTGGAGAAAACGAGATTACACGCCTTTATTTCTTCTTCTCAGAAGGTCGACATTGTAATAGGTTGCTCTTTGCTGACCTCCTTCCACCTCCCCAGCCCCCGGGGAGGGGGGGGGGGGGGCACCGTATTTTTACATGTTCTTTTTGGCCTGGGCACTGTAAACACAACCAACAGAGGTGGGATCTTTGATTCTAAACCTTAATCACAAACAGGAAAGGGACGAGAGGGCTCACCTCCTCATTTAGGGTTTGGGATTGAGAGCCATCAGCATTTTTGTAGGAATGAACACAAGTTCCTGGAAGCAAATACATGCATGCAGGTTGCTGGCTTGTCTTTGTTTGCTATGGCCGCCATAACAAAGTACCATGGGCTGGGTGGTTAAAACAAACAAATGTGCTGTCTCACAGTTCTGGAGCCAGAAGCCCAAAATCACCATATCAGCAAGCCAAGGAGAGAGGCCTGGAACAGATCCTTATCTCAAGGCCCTCACAAGGAGCCACCCTGCTGATACCTATGTCTATCTATCTATCTTCCTTCTATGCATGTCTGTCTCTAGGTCCAGATTTACCCTGTTAAGGAGGCACCACTCATACTGGATCAGAGCCACCCTAATGGTGTGACTTTAACTTGATCACCTCTGTAAAGACTCACTTCCCAAATAAGGTCACATTCTGGGGTCCTAAGGGTTAGGACTTAACATATAAATTTTAGGGTATTCGATTCAACCCATAACACAGCTCAAATAAGCTGTCTCAGGTTCCAAATGCAGATTTG
This sequence comes from Lynx rufus, assembly GCF_022079265.1. Lineage (NCBI taxonomy): Eukaryota > Metazoa > Chordata > Mammalia > Carnivora > Felidae > Lynx > Lynx rufus. The sequence goes on from NW_025814867.1 coordinate 149,406,938, forward strand.
GCTGTGGTCAAAAGTGACTAGCAGCAGCAGATTTCCTGCCTATCCGCTGTGTCCCACACAGTTTCCCACCCTGGCCCCAGCCCTGTGCCACAGAAGATCTACAGAGTCACCAGCAGGCATCCCCTCACTTTGGCAGAAGCTATCTATGCTCCACGGTGGCCCCTGCAGGACCATCAGGGGCAAGCCTGTGGGGACAGGAGCTGGGCGTCAGAAAAGGCTCTCTCACAACAGGCCTTGATCATGGGAATGGGAACTTTTCAAAGTTAAACTCAGCTTTCATTTCTTCATTCATTCATTCATTCATTCGACAAAGAATTCCTCAACATCTGCCACGTGTAGGTGTTGTGCTGCAATCTGGAAGCCAAACTGATGAAGATCCATCTCAAGGAGCTCATGGTGCAGCATGGAAGTCAGGAACAGCAGGAATCCAGTACAAATGCAGTCATGGAGGGCTCCTGGGCACTCAGATGTGGATCATTCTGGTGATATTGGGGAAGGTGCTAGAAGACTCCTAGACTTACCAGGTGGTTCTGACAGCTTTACCTGGCCAAACCCTGAAGCAATATGTCCTCCTGCAGGTACAGTGTGACATGAAGCCCAGGAGAAAAGGAGGATATAGAAGGAGAGAGTGGACAGCATTAGGACAACAGTGAAGACCAGGACTGAGGTGGCCAGAGGCTCACATCTCCCACAAGCCTACCAGGCCCTGAACCTCCCCCGCTTCTCCCCAAAGGCTTCTGCTTCTGCATACAATTACTATTCTGCCTTGTCTTATGCCCCAAGCTGTGTCTCAAAGTGTTTTCTCAAACATATTGGTTTCCTATGGCTGCCTTCTACAACCTCCATGACTTAACATGAATTGATTATCACTCTGGAGGCCAGAAGTCTGAAATGGGTCGCACTGGGCTAAAATGCGGACAGCATGGCATTCCTTCTAGAAGCTCTAGGAAAGATCTGTTTCCCTGTTTTTTTCTGGCTTCTAGTGACTGTCCACGTTCCTTGGCTCATGGCCTCTTCCTCCATCTTCAAAGACAGAAGTACAGCCTGTTCAAATCTCTTTCTGACTCTGACCCCCTTCTTCCACTTATAAGGACCTGTGACCTTGTAACACTGGGCCGACTCACACAATGCAGGAAATTCTCCCCACCTCAAGGTCAGATGATCAGCAAACGTAATTCCCATTTTCAACCTTCCTTCCCCCCTTGCCATGTAATATAACACATTCACAGTTTCTGAGATTGGATGTGCATAACTTGGGGGGGGGGGGTGGCCTGTGATGGAATTATTTTGCCAAATATACCAAGCAAAGACAAATCCCTATGAAGAATTCCAATGACAGGTTTTATGAAAATGAGGCTTTTATCTCCTTACATGAGCACTAAAACAGGTCCACTGGGCTTCTGAACAGAAAGAGGACAGGTCAGAGTCAGAAAGAGAGATTTGAACAGGCTGTACTGATGTCTATGAAGACGGAGGAAGAGGCCATAAGCCAGGGAATGCAGAGTCACTAGAAGCCAGAAAAAAACAGGGAAACAGATTCTTTCCTAGAGCTTCTGAGTGAGGGCAGGATCAGAGCTTAGGGGGCTGAAACATGAAGGAGGGGTCAGGGAATGAGAAAATCGGTACAGACAACACTTCTAAGGATATCATCTGCATGTGGGGCCAGTAAACAGCTATCGATATTAACGAGTAGAACAAGCACCAGGGATGGGGTAAGAGTATCAGATTTGAAGTCTTAATTAAACGGGGCACCTGGGTGGCTCAGTCGGTTGAGCATCAGACATCTGCTCAGGTCGTGACCTTGTGGTTCATGGGTTTGAGTCCCACACTGGGCTTTCTGCTGTCAGCACGGAGCCCTGCTTCTAATCCTCTGTCCCCCCCCTCTCTCTCTCTCACTCGTTCTCTCTCTCTCAAAAATAAATATTAAAAATTTTTAATAATAAGTCTTAATTATAGACCTCATGCCAAAGTGCAAGGAATCAAAGTTCCTTATTCCATAGATCCTGAGCCCAGTCCATTCACCAGTCAGCTTTCTGGAGGGACTGGCCCAGGATGTGCTGGGGCAGGGATGGGCTTCCCAGGTGCCCCTCATAGCAAGCTTGAACAACATCCTGGGGTCCTTGCTAGTGAGTCTGACTTTGGAAAAATCAACAAACTCTCCCTTATCCAACCTTGCATCCCAAGCTCCATGACCCAGAGCCCTTGGAACCAGGCCAGTGGATGCTCTCAGGTCCTGCTGGTCCTGCTGGTCCCTGCCACCTACAATTTGCAGCTCGTTCCCTCACTGGTCAGGGCTATCATATCTTCAGCTGAGGCATGTCCTGATGAAACCCTCGTTATAGGCCTTGGGGCCAGGAAGGGAGATGCCTCTGCATTGCCTCCAAGCGTGAGAGAAGTGCCAGCTCTTCAGAGGAGGCGTATGCTACTTCTGCAGGCTCAGTGGGTACAAGCGAATCTGGAGGTTTGAGACTTTTGAGAACATCAAAAAGATATTGAATTTCAAGAGTTGCTCACCCCTGCACTTGCATGGACCTGAGAGTGAGTGCTTCCTTCAATCGCACCCCAGTGCCTCCTTTGTGTCTTCCTAATCACCTGCATCCAGGTGTCAGGGTCCCATTCTTTCCCAGCCAGGGCCCTGACCTTGGCATAGCAGACTGGCCTTGCTTAGAGTTTATTTAACCTTCTTCAGTAGGATCCCAGGAGATTACACACACCAGCTGTTAGGATGGCACCTCAAAACATGGAGAAAGGGATGGCCCAACTTATTGAGGTTCAACTCACAGGGCGGTTCAGGTTCAAAGATAGGGGAAACAGACTCTGACCCCACCCTTTGATGAGACAGTTGCAAAATCATACTTCAGTGAACATGGACAGACACAGGGAAAAGTAAAGGAGTGTGGCCAGTTTTGCACTCTACCAGCCTGCTAGATTCTGTATGAATTAACAGTTGTCAGGGGTCCCAAAGAAGAGCAGCCCCCAAGGGAGGGAGGGAAGTAGGGACCTGATCAAACTTCTAGGCCAGTCATTTCAAGGCAAGAATCAGAAATTCCTAAACAGATCTGATGTCCCTCTTTTCGAAACTCTGACCTTCCTGGGCTCACTCTACCCTCTGTAATGAACTCCCTGTGCCTCTTTTAGACTCAACTTAGAAAGGATTCCATGACTTCTGTCTCCAAAATGGACCAAATTTGTAAGCATACCGGGAGGAGTGGACAATTTAGGAATGAATTTCTATAATCTACCTGGCATCCTCCTCCATGATGTTATCACATTCTTTGCCTCAAAAGAGAAGAAAAACAAGGAAGTGGTCTGCCACGTAAAGTGCACTAAAATGCTATTAAGTCTGTACTCACAAAGAAACAAAAAGAAGGAAAGAAGAAAACCCTAAAAATATTGAGGTTGAGTGCCAAATGTAGCATATGTTCTTGGGAATCTGATCTTTGCAATGAATCTCCCAGACGGCCTTGGAGGGAGCTCGGCGGGGAGTGAAATGAGGTGATAGGAAGTGGCCCGTGTAAATCTCCACCCTGGGTTTCACCCATGGAATAACCATGTGTGAGCTCTCACTCTTCTCCTTTGAAGATTGGCATTTGATAAAGCAAAGCATAATTTTCTAAATCCCACATACAATTTTTATTTTTATTTGCAAAATTATTTTCTCTGCTCCTTTCCTTTTCCTGATTCTCCTTTTCCTTGCTCTCTTGGTTTCTTTTCTCTCCTCCCTTAGGGAACAAGGATTTTCAAGCTCTGCTAACTTGTCAAGCCAGAAGGCCAAAGAATAAGAACTCTAGGGCCCTTTGGTTTCTCTCTTTCCATTTCAAAAGATGATGAGGTCAGGTCAATTTGCAAGGTAGACTGGTGCTGTATTACCTAATCGTGGCTCCAAGAACAGGAATTTGGAAGGGAAAAAAAAGGAGTAATTAGGTCTCTCCCTCCTAAAATGCCTTTAAAATGTGGATTTAAGAAAACATGTGTCCAGAGCCACACCGAAAGAACTGGAAGAGCTTTTTGATTTCAAAACGCAGTGGGCCTGGGCCTTGAAGGGAATTTAGAGAGCTTCCAGCTATAAACCAGTCTGATCCCCTAAATTAGCCAGATCCCTGCCTGAGCTCACAGAGACACTGTTCCCATGAGATGCCATGCTGAGGACAATTCTTGGACAGGAATCAATAAGATGCTCTAAGTTGAATTTGCTTTAATGAGCTTTTTGTCCTCAAAAAGACCCACAAATGGGAAGTGGCCTAGCCTGATGGTGAAGAGCACAGACCCAAGCCAGATTTCCCAGCATCGAATCCCAGCTCTACACGAGTTATGGGTTGAATTGTGTCCACTCCCCTGCGTCTCTCCCAAAATTCAGATGTCATTATGTCAGAGTCCTTATCTCCCAACACCTCAGCATGTGACCTTATTTGGAGATCAGGTCTTTACAGAGGTAATCAAGTTAAAATGAGGTTGTTAGGGTGGGCCCCTAATCCAACATGACTGCCGTCCTTATGAAAAGGGGACGTGTGGACACAGACACCCACGCAAAGAAGATGCCTTGTGAGGATGCAGGCAGAGATCAGGGTGATGCTTCCACAAGCCAAGGAATCCCTCACCCCTACCCCCCCAATTGTCAGAAACCACCAGAACTGGGAGCAGATTCTCCTTCATGGTCCTCAGAAGGAACCAGACCTGATGACACCTTGATCTTGGACTTCTGGCCTCCAGAACCATGAGAGAATAGGTTTCTGTTATTTAACCCACTCAGTCTGCAGTACTTTGTCACAGCAGTCCTGGCAAACTAACGCCACATCACCGTCTCTCTGTGTGACTCTGGGTGCTGCTCCAGGAAACATGTGAATGATATACCGTGTCCAGCTCAGATGGCTGTGAGAAGGATTATATGAATTAATATGCACAAATGCTTTCAATAGAAGTGGGTGCAAAGGGGTACCTGGGTGGCTCAGTCGGTTGAGCATCTGACTGGATTTCAGCTCCGGTCATCACCCCAAGGTCATGGGATCAAGCCCCTCATGGGCTCGGCAAGGAGCCTACTTAAGATTCTCTCTCTCTCTCTCTCTCTCTCTCTCTCTCTCTCTCTCTCTCTCTTTCTTTCTTTCTCTCTCCCTCTCTCTCTCTCTCTCTCTGGCCCTCTCCCCAACTTGCGTTCTCTAAAATAAATTTTAAAAAAAAGGGGACACAAAGGAAAGGCTATGTGAGTACTTGTTAAATAATTTTAAGTCAACATGTCAACATCATACAAGTCATTATAGGAATTATTAGTTAATTCATCTGTCTTTGTAGCCAGTGTGGTATTAAGGAGAAATTTTAAAATCCTTTAGAAAGTGTAAAAGCCATTACTTATTCTAAGCATCGTCCATAAATTGTTATAATTAGAGCTATGCTGTTTTCTTCGTTTTTCTTTCAATAGTGTGATCGGGCAGTGCCTCGGGCCGTTAGGCTTCTAATAAATTATTAATCTGGGAGTTAATAATTCATGTTAATTGGTGCTGTAAGCCACTTTCTCTGGCAAATGTGAGCAAAGGTCAGACCTTCTTCACAGCAAAGATGAAACCTTTTCTAAGTTTCTTTTTCCATGTTCTATCATGGAAACATTAAGATATGGAAGGCAAAATTTAACTAGGGCTGGGAAAGTGAGATAATTCCAAGGATAAAGGTCTAGACCTTCAGTCACAATTCGTGGGCCAGCACTGCCTCCACAGCCCTGTCAGAGGTAGAGGAGAGCTCCAGGGAACTCAGGGGACCCCAGCCCCATGGGATCCTCCTCGTGAAGGATGCAGCAACTCAGGTGTGCGACTCTCCAACACGACATTGTAGAATAATTGTAAGTGTGACTCGTTGACCAAACTATTTTTTTTTCAGACAATAAAATAAGGCACTCAAGAGACTGGCTCGCCAGTGGGATTTTTCATAATGAATGATGATTCTGCTAAATTATAAGGCACAGCACAGAGAGCATTCATTCACAGAGGGCAACCACACCAGAATCTCAAGGAAATCTCTGTCACCGTTGATGTCTTTGATTTTAATTAATGTATTTAGTTGTGTCCTTGGTTTTATCCCCCAGAAAGAATTTGAGGTAATTCCTGATTGCAGACCACGGAACACAAGAAACCAAAGGCTTCTTCCCTCAATAAATTTGCATTTACTTCTCAACTCATTGATTCATCCTTGGGTCTTGAAGCAGCTGCTAGTGGCCTAGATGTTCTGGGTGTTTTATACCTTTTTTAGCCTCGATAATTACTTGAATGTTTCATGTCAAGCCACAGACTGATGCAATGAAATAACATTTTCCCATTTGGATAACAAAATTGTTCTTACTTTGGGGTTTTTCCCCCATTTTCATGAAAAGATAGACATAGACTATGCAGAGAATCATGTCTGAAGACTAAGGATAAAATTTAAGAACAAACCACTAGTTTAAAGAGTTTCAGAGCCAGAAGTCAAACCCTCCAGCTCTTTTTTTCTTTTTTTCCTAAAGAAAATTTGAATAGCATATGCTTTTCATTGTACTCCTTTCCAGTCATTTACATACTGGGGAAATGTATATTTGGCAACAGGTCCTATTTTTAGTTGTCCTTGAAACTTGCCCTTTGAAAATGTTTTCATTTCTGGCACATATGCGTGTCTTAAGCAAAATGAAAACACAAAGCAAAAAAAAAAAAAGAAAAGAAAAATATGTACAGAAAGGAATGATTTTTCCAGCCCCATGTAGCACAATAAGAAAGCAATCATTCAGTTGTGACTTTAAAAATGGATCCGTGCCTGGATTTTCCAAGTATTTCCTTCTAAATGACTGTTTCTCTACAGAACTGAACTAATGTAAAGAGACAGGTTGTTCCACTGCCAGAACTGAACAAGCAAAAAAAAAAGGAGGCAGGCTATATTTTCATAGGAGGAACTTAACCAAATAATACCTACTCTGTTTCCCTGCAGCCTCTTGGGTTGATTCAGAAGAAGGTGCCATATGCCCCCCGCGTGTCTCCAAGCATGTTTTCCCAGCCTGGCTCTTGATCAGCACCAGACTTCTATTATTTGCAGTCAGTAACAAAGATTCATCCTTGTGTCCGTCAAGCAACAAGGAGAATCTTTGTCACTTAGTGTAATTAATAGCTGTACCTCCTATGGGAAGACAGGAGAAGAATGCCCTTCATACAGAGACTTGGATTCACATCAGGCTTCATGGATCTTTGCTGCTTACTGACCAGTGGAAATGCCAGAACTCCGGCAAAGGTGGGAAGTTGGTAAGCAAAATGTTTCCTCTGGGGCCACATGTGTTCCCACCTCCAAGCCCAATAACTGTAGTCCAGGAGAGCTCTCGAACTTTTCCTATTGAACCAGATGGACTTGGAGGCTCCTCGACTATGAATGTCCTACACCCAGGCCTTGAATCCTCCCCGCTGCCTGCCACCACGTTGTTTCCATGGACCTCCAGACAGGTTCCATGTAGGAGAAAAAAATAAAAATAGAAATGAGAAGCCAGGTTGTTTCATTTGTTCAATGACCCTTCAGAGAATGTGAGTTAGGCCCTGTTTTCAGAATGAGAGAAAGGACGATTCAGGCTCGGAGAGCCTAGTACTTGCCCAGAGGACACAGATGGAAACAGCCAAATCCGGATTCAAATCCAGGCTTCATGGCTCACTTTACACTGAATCGTAGCCTTTTCTTTCCCTCTCTGGGCTCCTACTTCTTTATTATTTTGACGACCCACTTTCTCTTCTTCCTCCTCTTCCATAAAAATGGTTGGATTTATCTCATTGTCCCCAGACCTTTAACTTGCTGTCCTCCACCCTAGGACAAACCCAATCTTATCTCTCATGGGTTCCTGGTGCCCTTAAGTACTAATAGTGCCTCATCATCACCCTGCTTTCAATTGCTGTGTCTCCAAGATTTCTTTCCAGAGGCCACTTTATCACTTCATTTAACCAACGTGTGCAAATTCTAAGGCCAACATTTTTTCTTCTTTTCCTGCCCAAGGAGAAAGTAAATATATCCTGTGCTTTCTGCCCCTGATCTACAATCTCATGTATTTTTAACTTGGCTCATCCATCACATATTCAGATGCTTTTCCAGCAGGCTTTCTCACCTCTCACCTCGTGTGAATGTCCAACCCCACTTACTGGAGGTGGTAGGGTCTCGTTCTCTGCTCTGTTGCTTCCCTCCAGGTAATCAGCAGTGACTCCCTTCCCCTCTTCAGGGCCCAGAACTCCCAGTTGAAAGCTATCCATCCCTGATATCTGCTTCCCTAACCTCCTCCATCCATAGCTCCGTTTCAAAACCACCAGCTCCCTCCCTTTCCCGGCCTTTCCAATCGTCTCACTGTGTCAGCTGTGTCCTACCCAGCCTAACAACATCTTCCTGCCACCAGAGTATTGCCAGTCAATGTTCATGGTGCTCCTTATCCAATTTAGGAACCTCCCTGACCTACCTACATTGCAATAGGGCCAGCTTTAATGAGCTGGTTCTGATTTGGGGTATAGAGCTGTGTGCTGCACCTTAAGAACAGGAGTTCCTGTTAGTCCCAGTGGTGCTATGAGGATAATAAATTATACTACATTTGCATTAAATCTTAATTCTATACATGTATATTAAATTGTAATCATTCCAAGCTCACAAAATTCTTTGCCTACAGAAGGTGCTATTTTGCAGCTAAGAGCGCTCAGCTTTTGTAGTGAAAGTTCCTCTCAGTTTGGCAAGCACAATCTTAATTCCTCCCTCTACAGCACCACTTTTGGTGGATGTGCTCCTAAGAGAGTAAATAGTCCCTTCCCCCACCCCAAGCCCCTTTCTCACCATATGCCATTGGTTTTGCTTTAAGGAAAAGAGAATGTGGTTTCCTGTGACCCTGGTAGACAAAATAGAGTGAGCTTCTGCTGGTTATACTAACATCTTCTGCTCATAGATTCTGCTAGAGAACTAGAGAGCAAGCTAAAAAGGACCCCTGGGAACAGAAGGGCTGGCTGCCCGCAAATCCATCCATCTAGCCCAGACTATGCCACGAGTTCCAGACTGAATTGCCTATGAGGTGTCTCAGAGGCACTCGGGTGTCCAAGAGGCAAACGTCACCACTAAAGCCAACTTCTTCGCCACCTCTGCAGGTGAAGCCAGACAGGGATTAGCCAGTTATCCTGGACTTCTCCTCCTCCACCATCCCCTGCCTTCTCCAAGTCATACCCAAATCCTGCTGACCTAAAGTCCCCTGAATCTGTTCTCTCCTCTCCAACCCCATCATTCCTTCTTCAGTTCACAACTAGAAATGGTATCCCAGTCCAGACCACCTTTTAACCTGCACCCAGGGATTGTTTGAAACCCTTCCCCACTTCTCCGTTGTCTATACCACACACTTGTGAAGACATCTGGGCCAGGCAGATGGCTTTGGGGGCAACCGGAGCCAAGCCCTCAGTGTTTCTTCTCAGCTGGCTCTCTAGCTCACCCTCCACACTAGAGACCGGTGAAGCCCTCTGGTCAACTCCATTAATGGAAGGTATTAGAAGAGCAGCAGAAGCTGTTTTGCATCTCTTAGGGCGGCATAGAGGGCTTTCCAAGGGCTGGCATCTGCTGAATGCTATTTACGGCAGTAGTGGACTGCTTATAGTTCTCCATATCCACCTGCCTTTGTATATATGCTCCCAGCAGGAAGATCTTTTCCCTACATTCTCACACCCCCATACAACATCCCTCCCCCATTATTCATCAGAGGAAAAGTTATTTACAGGCTTGCTCAGATATTATACCCTCTGAGATCTTTCTGACTGCCTCATCCTTAACCTGAACCCCAAGTTCCTTCACAGAATGAAACACACCACCTGCACCCAATAGTAGACTTCCACTGACAACAAATTAGTTTGTTGAATATTTTAATATTGTTATTATTCACAACATTTTTTACTGGAGTTGTAGTTTGTAGCCATTATTGTTTGATAAGTAGAAATGCAATATGCCTGTATATATTTTAATTTGAATCTCATGAAATTAGAAATATTTGTCCACTTTTACCTAAAAAAAAGGTCAGTGTTAAATATATGTATTCCTATGTAACGTATCCTTATGAGATAGACCACACAGCTAATCTAACTTTAATTTGCTATGGGCACTACTTGTTATACAAAAATTCTAAAGAAAAAGGTTAAAAAACCACAAGCATGATTATCTAAACATCAAACTACATTTTGTGAAACTAAGGAAGTTTCACCTTGCCATCAATCTGTGAGTCACAGCAGGAAAAAGACTTGATAGACAGAGAGTGGCTCACTTCACCCGCCTTTGAAGGAACTACACCCTTTTCTCCTTCATGGATTATTTAAATCAAGACATAAAAGTGGCCATTCTGGAAATGGATGGATGCTGCCAGGTATCATACGACAGGAAGATTTTATCTACCTTTCTCCTATTCATTGTTCCCTCCCACATACATACTGAAAAAATGCCAGGGATCACTAGGCATCACTAGTTATGTGGTACTGAAGTCTTCAGTGTTTACCAAAACCATTTAAAGTTTAATCTTTAATCCCACTTATATTACCTATTAAGAAAAACTTGAACTGTGTTCCAGATCCTTATTCCTTATAAAGTCAGTCTGTAAAATAATCAGATTGATCTGTAGAAGTCACGCAGGAAAGACAATTGAACAACTATAGTTACACCTCCCTTAATTTATTCAGTGTCATGCTTAACTTTCACAGCAGGTAACAGCTGCCAAGAGTGGTTGGTTAAGAAGCTGCAGCAGTAGCATACTTAGGGTTTTCCCACACCAGCCTGTGAGCCCCTGAAATGGGGCTGAAAGGCTTTACAATACCTGCCTTCCTTTGCAGCCATTTTCTGAGGCAAATGTTTAAGGTCTCCGTCATCTATGAGTTGGGCCCTTCTACGCACACAGAGTGGCTACTCTCCAGAAGTAATTACAAGCTACCCATTCTTCCTAATAGAAGTGAGCTTATGCACTCAAAGATAGGAATTCATGCCCATTTCACCATTTAGTGGACTAAATTCTACAGCTAGTGAATGGAAGACCTCAGCATTTTTCAGTGAGTCCAAAAATGCTGTGCTTCAGCTCCCTCTGTTCCATCCTGACCTCCTCCCCACCCGGCGAAGAGTGAGTCTCTTTTTACACCTAGACTAGGATTTCATTTTCACTCTCTACTCCCTTGTATTTGAGGTTCCAGAACTTTCCTTATTTCTCATATTATTCTCATCTAGATCCAAAATTGAAACACCAGTTTCCCTGGTGCATTTCTTTTTCTTTATTCTCCGAAACACACTTTTCTGCCTGAGTACTCAACCAATCATTCATCACATTCAGCCTGAAAAGGAAGACAAGTTGCTCCCTCTCCATGTGGCCTCTTGCTTGTTTGTTTGTTTGTTTGTTTGGGTCCTCCCCTAGCAATCTTATAAATAATGAACTGATAATGACATTTACCACTTGAAAGATTATAAAGGAAACCCCCTTTCTGCCCTCTCCCATCTATCCATTAACCCTGCTTTCCACAGTCTAGCACTTTCCTTGCTTCCCCAACTGCTTCCCACCAAGCCACTGGATTTGATTGAGCCAATTCACCATATACTGGCTCCTGAAGGATGGGACAGCAAGTAAGTATCTTCCCTCCACCCCTCACTTCACCCCACCCATCACCACACACACCCGTTTTTCTTCATGGAATCCATAAAGACGCGTAGCAAACTGCCTCAAAAAAGCCACTGGTTCTGCCTGCAGAGGTCTGTCCAAAGAGCAGAAGAAATGGCAAAAGAAGTAATCACCCATGCTAATGAAAAGGGAAACCTCCAATTTGAAGGCTGTTTCTCATTTCTTTGTTCAATTCATTCCAAGAGGTTTTATGGGTTGGTTCATCCCCACCCCCACCCCAGTAAAGTGTCTACTGTCCCAGAAACTTGAGAGGCACCTAAAAATATCAATAGAACTCTCCTTGTATAATATGCTGCATTTGTCTGAGCAAACTTCAACGTGAAAAAGTACAGATTCAATCTGAATTCCAAAAAGATGCATTTCCCAGCTATTTACTGCAAGATTTCCCTGGAATTTCATTTTGTTGATGCCCATACATTTATCAAATCAAACTTGAGGAAGACAGAGAATACTTATCCTTGAGAAGTTTAAGGGAACAGAAGCACCAGAAAGGAACCATGCAATAACTTAGAAAAATTAACCACTTATCTCTAAATGGCACATGAAAAAGTAAGCCATTCTAGTAGATGAACATTTTATTTCTTTACTACAGTATCAATATCATAAATTGATCAGGTTATTAACAGCAATAAAGTTAGATTAACCTTTTAGAACTTAAAAGTGTTCTTTTTAAAAATAAGCCTTCTGGAGACTAAAAAGACATACAACTAATGCAGTCTTAGGCTGGATCCTGTATTGAAAGAAAAAAAATGTTATAAGGGCTATTATGGACAGCAGATTAGATAAAAGTATTATGCTGGTGTTAAATTTACTAAAGCTGATAAGTGTGTTGTGGTTATATAAGAGAATAATTATCCTTGCTCTTAGGAAATAAACACTAAGTATTCAGGGATGACAACCCATGATGTATGCAACTTACTTACAAATGATCAAAAACAAAAATTATCATGTGTGTATATGCATAAAAGAGAGGGAACAAATGATAAAGCAAACCCAATAAAATGTTCACAACAGGAGAACCCTGGTAAGGGTTTTTATTGATCTTGTAAATATTCTTATTGCAATTTTCCTAGAAGTCTGAAATTATTTCCAAGCAAAAAGTTTTAAAAATAGATGCCATATGGTTTGAAAATAGTTTTGAAGAGTTGGAAAGTCGAGAGACAAAAGGGAAGAGATGAAGTTAAAAATCAGGTTCCTGGAAAATAATTCTCTACAAGATGGGAAGACAGTGACTTCTTCTCATCTTCAGAGATGGGTTGAAGCCATAAATGCTCTTTGTACTTCTGTCTACCAGGTTCATTCTTATCTTTCCAGTCCTCCTCATCAGTAAACAGCTTTCAAAAGCATTCAGCCTAAAAATATACTCAAACAAAAAGTATGAAAATGAGCCTCTTAGTGCAAACAATGTGTATCACCTTCTTGGCTCTGAACCCTGTCCTTCCTGCTGTTGATGTTAATGTCCATTAAATATGGCAAATGTAGTTCTGTGATAAACCCCTAGGGGGAGCTCCTTAAGATTGAAGTTCAAAGCTCTAAAACTCAAAACACCTTTGAAACAGATGGCTATGCGCTCCGGAAAAGAGTGTGGAGGTTCCTCAAAAAATAAAAATAGAACTACCCTATGGCCCAGCAATAGCACTACTAGGAATTTATCCAAAGGATACAGGAGTGCGGATTCATAGGGGCACTTGTACCCAAAAGTTTATAGCAGTGCTTTCACCAATAGACAAATCATGGAAAGAGCCCAAATGGCCATCAACTGATGAATAGATAAAGAAGATGTGGTTTATAAATACAATGGAATACTACTTGGCAATGAGAAAGAATAAAATCCGGCCATTTGCAACAACGTGGATGGAACTCGAGGGTATTATACTAAGTGAAATAAGTCAGTCAGAGAAAGATATCACATGTTTTCACTGATGTGTGGAACCTGAGAAACTTAACAGAAGACCATGGGGAAGGGAAGGGGAAAAAACAGTTTCAGAGAGTGGCAAACCCATAAGAGACTCTTAAATACAGAGAACAAACTGAGGGTTGATGGGGGAGATGAGGGAGAAGGGAAAATCGGTGATGGGCATTGAGGAGGGCACTTGTTGGGATGAGCACTGGGTGTTGTATGTAAGCGATGAATCACGGGAATCTACCCCGAAAACCATGAGCAGACTGTATACACTGTATGTTAGCTAACTTGGCAACAAATTATCTCGAAGAAAAAAGAAAGAAAGAAACAGATGGATATGTTCCAGGCCAAGTTACTAAATAATATTTTCTAATAATAATAATAATTATACTGATGATGATAATTATTATTATCATTCTATTCTAAGCCTTTTATATGTATTAACTCATCTAATCATCATAACCTTGTAAGAAAGGTATTACGACGATTTTCATTCTACAAGTGAAGAAACAAAAGCCCAGAGAGACTAAGTTACTCGCCTAAGGTCACACAGCTGGTAAGTTGACAAATCTAAACCCAGGCAGTCTGACTCCAAAGCTTACATTTTCAATGACCACACCTGACTTCTCAACTATACCCTCCTAGGACCCAGACATCTACTAGCCAATTAAAGCCATTTTAATTATCCTAATTGGCTGGTTGGGAAATTACTATTAATGCCACGTTGTTTTTGTTTAAAACCCCATTACCTAAGTTTCATAAAGCACATCCCCATTGAAATGTCAAATTTACTCTATGGCCACTATTAAATTTCTAGCACCACATTCACTGTATGTTCTTTTCAGTAAGTGAGACCACTACTCCTGAATAAGCTAGGAAAATTAAATCATTAACTGCCTTTCCATGAACTCTTCAATGATTTTCTCATAACCCAAAATGATCTCTCCCTTCTAAATCCATTGTGAACCATTAGGTGGCATTCAGCTTCAGTAACAGTAGAAAATGCATCCATTCCTCACACAAAATCCCTGAGTAACATGATCTAAGACTTGTTAGTTTAGCTAGTACCTCACATGAATTCTCATCAAGAAACCTATTTTTCTCCTCTCAGGAAGGATGAGAGCTGTGGTAGGATTTCTTGGGATGACAACCCCTTACTTCATGGGCTTCCTCCTCCCAAAAGAAAGCTCCACAGCAATAACCGGAGTGGTATTCCAGCAGAGGTAAGAGTAGTAGGAATCATGGTACCTAATGGTACCAGTGGCTAGCATCTCATTGAGTACCAGGCACTAGTCTGTGATTCTATCTCCCCAAGTCCTTATAAGTATTATCAGTGTCCCATTTTATAGATGCAGAAGTTGAGGCAGAGAACAAGGAAGGTATCGTGGCCATTGGAAAATTAGATTTTGCAACCACCTTGTATTGGTCAGTCTACCTACCATAACAAACAACCCAAAATCTCAGCAATGTACCCTAATCAATGTTTGTGCCCCATTCATATCACAGTCTGATCAAACATACAGGAGCAGCTTACCACAGGGGCATTTGGGGACCCTGACTTGTCCCTTCTGGTGATCTCACCATCATCTGGCCCTTGGAGTTCTCCTTGGACCACACACATCCAGCTGGTGGACAATAAAGAGGCCTAGAATGTGGTCTCCTGCGTGAGCAGGAGGAAAATGAGCAACTCGGTGCACACCTAGCTCAATTAGAAAGATCACAAAAAGCATAGGGTAGGTGGGGGAAAGGAGAGAGAGCCAGAGAAGAATTTCACACTTATCAGTGTGGCATGCCACGCTTCTTCCCTCACCTTGCCCCACCCAGAGAGCCAGCATCCACGCATGTCTTATGAGGTCAGGAAATCACATTGTGATTTCTTATGCTTTCGAGAGCAATCAGTCCTTTGAATCTTCTGGGCCAGTGTCTCCCTCAACAACTAAACAGAAGAGGCAACATGGGGTGGAGGTCAGAGGCATATGGATGTTCTCTGACCCACCTAAACTTTTGCCTGAAATGAGCAAAGTGTTAACACACTTGACCTGGGCAAGGCATTGCTTTGGATGAGCCTGTTGCTGAGTGCTTAGTCTGGGCTTGGCCAGGCCGGATCTCATTCTGGTTCCCACCACACCTTATTTGTTTATTAGGTCACAAAAATTTCATGAAGTGAAGTCAGACAAATCAGGGCTTAGCCAGCTATAGTTACAGGCATCCAGGAAGGGCTGTGGTGATAAGGCAGAGATCCTTGTCAAGGGTTGATGACCTCCCTCCTTGCCATTCAGTTATGCCCTGTTTATTCTGAATTTTATTTTGGTTCATCAGTCAATCTTTGAAGGGATTCCTTTTTAATTATATATAGTAAGAACATTTCCTACCCTACATCAAATTCTGGACATTTGTAGGCCTTCACTGGCCTAGAAGATAAAACTTAAGGTTGCCTTAAAAATATCTATCAAAGATCTTTACTTTGCCAAATGCTATTGTTTCAGAGGTTGTTTATATAGTAATGCCACTACCCAAAGACATCATAATGTAGCATTACTGATTCAAATTTTCTTTGGAATTTATGAGTCAACATAATTTTTCCCTGCCCAGTTGGTATTTCAATACCTTTATCCTCTACCTAGTATCGAAACTCCAGGAAAAATACAGTGTTTAATTAAGAACCACTGAAATGTTCACCAAAATATAGCACAAAAATTTTAAAGACAAAATACAGAAATAATCATTCCACTCCCCCTATTGTTCTCTTTTTCTCCCTTCCTTCCCTCTAGGCTTCCTCCTTCTCAGCACTTTCAAATTCAAATTAAGAAAGGAGGAAAATTCCCAAATAAAACTAAACAGGCAAGTTCTCAAGACAGAATAGCTATGCAGTTCTGTATAATATGTATGTGTGACCTGACAGAGTCAGAGAAGACAACCAGAAAGGACCAGCTAGAAAACAAGATAGCTGGTTGAGATGATAAACAAAGAAAATGTGAGATTTTAGTGCAAGGACTTAAAAAAAAAAAAAAAAAAACCATGAAAACTTGATGTGCTAGGAATCACAACACAAACATAACAGTGTTTAAAATAAACTGATCCTGTAGCTTAGAAAATAGAAATTAAAACCAGCATAATTCAGGGGTGCCTGGGTGGCTCAGTCGGTTAAGCATCCGGCTCTTGACTTTGGCTCAGGTCATGATCTCACAATTTGTGAGTTCAAGCCCCACATCTGGTCCTGCGCTGACAGCATGGAGCCTGCTCAGGATTCATTCATTCATTCATTCATTCATTCTCTCTCTCTCTGCCCCTTACCCATTCATGTGTTTTTCTCTCTCAAGATAAATAAACTTCAAAAAAATAAAAATAAAATAATAAAACCAGCATAATTTACCTCACATAATTATTCTGAGCACCTATGAAAATGGGGTACCCTGTTACACACTGGGGTTGGACAGATAAAGAAGAAGTGATCCCCGCCTCTAAGGAAGAAGACAGACACATAATTCCCTACGTGGCGGTAGAGGTGATGCCGGAGATGAACAGAGGTGAGGAAGAAATGGAGGAAGACTGGACCTCAGTCATGTCTCAGGGACAGAGACAGGGTCTAGACATGTGGGAGGAACCCACTAACCCTAGAGTATAAGTCAGAGTGAAGAGCATGTCAATGTGGACAAGAAGGAAAAAAAAAAAGATGAGCAGAAGGGATGTCATGGTGAGAGTACGTCAAAGACCAGGGGAAAGTGTTGACGAATCTGGTTTTATTGGCTCAGAGGCTGAGCAAGATGCAAGGAATAGGAAACTCACTGTAGAAACTTCGAGGGAACAGTGAACAACATATCTGATACACTCTTCACTTACCTCAGTGGCAATTTCACATCTATCAGATTGTAGAGAAAATAATGGGAAGTCCCACCAACACTGAACTCTTATTAACCAAAATAAACTGTCTGGGAGATGAGGAACAGGTACCCAAAGAGAATTATGGCATGCCCTTGGGGTTTTACAGCCAAGCAGAAGAATATATTTGAAAAATCCTAAACCAAAAAAATTTTTTTTAAATTCAGAACATAATTACATAGAATTCCATGGGTGAAGACTTTGGGAGGAAAAAAAATGGCAATTCGCGAGAGACTCGAAGTCTTAAGGTAAAATGAAGGGTAGTGATACAATCAGAAATAATGACAGGGGCACCTCGGTGGCTCAGCCAGTTAAGCATCCGACTTCAGCTCAGGTCCTAATCTCACAGTTCGTGAGTTCGAGCCCTGCATCAGGCTCTGCGCTGACAGCTTAGAGCCTGGAGCCTGCTTTGGATTCTGTGTCTCCCACTCTCTCTGCTCCTCCCCCACTCATGCTCTAGCCCTCTCTCTCTCCTTCAAAAATAAATAAAAACATTAAACAAAAAAAAAAAGAAAGAAAGAAAGAAAGACAATGGGTTTGGGGTTATAAAACAACATTGCTGCATTAAAAACATTTTAGATATAATGAAATTTGTGACAGTGAAATTAAACCACTCATAATTCCATTTACCAAAAATAAACCTTTTTTCTGTAATAAATATACTTAAATTGGAATCAAACAGTATAAACAGTGCCTTCTACTTTTTTTTTCACTGAACATAGTGCAAGCATGTTCCCATTTAGTTTTCTTTGAAAACGTGACTTTTCGCTGCTGAGACAAGGGTCTGTTGAACGGACGGTACTAACTGATTTAAGCATTCCCTTACCGCCAGAAATACATGTCATCAAGAATTTTTGTCATAAATAATTCTCTGATGAACATCTTAAGGTGCCACGTAGTTGCTGACATTCCTTCACAACAGCATGAGTGAGGCCCCCTCCACAGCCACTGTGGCGACATGGATTGCTGACTTTCACGTGGACCCCGAGACGACATTCCTGGCTGGCCAGTGCATCTGTCTCAAGGAAATCCTACAAAGCTCATCTTCGGTTATCCTTGAACAATGGAGGAAGATAAGAAAACCATTAGGCCCTATTTCAAGTACTTTCTGCTTTGCCTAGAAAATGTGTGAGAACAGGGCCAGAGAATTCTTAGACACTGTGGGCGGCCTGGAGGGACTATCTTTACAGTCATTAATTCTGCTTTCTTTTGTGCCAATCAGAAGTTTGGCCAATTAATCCTTTTGTCCCCTCTCTCCTAATCTGAGAGATTGGGCAATGTTCTAGTCTATACAGAGAGTCTCTCTCTCTCTTTTTTTTAAGTTTAATCATTTATTTTGAAAGAGAGAGCCCACATGTGTGAGTGGGGGAGGGGCAGGGAGAGAGGGAGAGTAAGAATCCCAAGCAGGGTCCACACTGCTAGCATAGAGGCCAAAGTGGGGCTTGATCCCAGGAACCATGAGATCATGACTTGAGCCAAAATCAAAAGTTGGACACAACCAACTGAGCCAGCCAGGTGCCCCTATTTCTTCATAGAAGTCACAAACATGGGAAGGGGAAATGCAGAAGAGATGGAAATGCAACTAATTCTGTCCAGGATGTTCGTGAAATTGCCAGGCCAAGGTGGAAAACAAAAAGACTGTTGGGTGAGTAGCCAGCACCAAGAGGCAAGTGAGCGAGATGGTGCCACAGACAGAGGCGGGCGTGCAGGGGACGGGCACCCAGCAGGTCCAGGGAACACATGAGGACAGGTCATCCGGGGATTTGAGCCACAGGTCAATGGCCTTTAGGGGTTAGTGGGGAAGGGGGAAGGGGGTCACTTTTTGTCCACAGTTCGGTGAACTTGCTGGTTGGAAGCAGCTCCTTTGAGGGAAGGTACAGCCTAAGCCATTCTTGGCAACTGTGACCGAATCCCTAAGGGAAGGTATCCACGATGGCCCAAACCAACGTGCATGAGGGATTGCTAGATGCTGCTGGTCACAGAGGGCGAAGCTGGCAAACCTACGGAGAGCAGGACCTGTTCCCTCTCACAAATCTCGGACCTAGCTCAGATTCATGGGAGCCCTGTTACAACCACAACAGTTCCCAGCGGGCTTAGAACTAGCCCACTTAGAACAGCCCACTGAGAGCCACCAGCAAAGGGCGGATGCACATGTGCAATGTTTCCATCTCAGAGCAACTGCGTTTCCTGAGAACCAAATAGGCTCCTCCAGACAACGTGTGCGTCCTCCCGACCAGAAGCTTGAGAGAATTCCGGGAGGGGAGGCTTTAAAAGTGCCTCGTCATACGATGATTCACCAGTGGCCCTCCTGCGCCTCTTTCTTTCCTTCCCAACGGCAGTAAGGGCTGCACCGGGGCAGAAGAGTGCCCCACTTCAGCCCCCCTCCCCCCCCCGGGGACGGGAAGAGGAGGAAGGCGCGGGGGAGCTCAGAGGCTCAAGTAGTAGCCTGCTCTTGGCAGGGGCTGCCGCTAATTTTCTTTGGCTGGCTCTGACTACCTGTCTGAGAGCGCGGCGATGCAGGAAGGAAATTTTTCAAGAGATTAAACTATTATTGTTTCCTGTGTGGCTGTCTTCGCTGGTGTATGAAAAAAACGCTTTAAGGGCACTTGAAAAGAGATTTGTCTGAACAGCGGAGTTGTTGTGATTCATCTCCCCCAAGTCGGGATTTGGCCAATTTCCTCAGGAAAGTGGTTGATTAGGACCCATGGATTTACCCGTGGCCTAAATATAAGATGTCATAAAGGTGATTAATGGTGAGCTCACCATCAGAGGGAGTTAAGAGTTTATAAAAGCTATTTTTAACGGTTTGGAAGGGGGAAAAACTCACTTGTCACACTGCCAATGTGTCTCAATAGTTAAAAACCTCTTTGTGGCCCAAGATAATTCATGCTACCAACTGTTAAAGGTCATTGTATTTTCTGATTTTCCAAGTTTGTTTGAAAAATTGATTCAATGTGTTTTGCTGTTTATAGAAAAGCACAGGAGGGAAGGAAAATAAAATGTATTTTGCCACCGTGATTAGTGATTGCTGTTGCTAGCACCACTGAAGTACAATAAACTTGTTTCTTTTTTCCACCCTGCCTTGCTGTTTACCCACTTGCCTTACAAATAGCAATTGATGGAGGGTATTCAGAGCCCAAGCAAAACTAGCCTGGGATTCCCAAAGCAGAAGAAATCAGGGTGGCTTAGGCACTGGCTGACGGCATTGATGGCCACTGGCAGTGTCTAGGGTGGCTCAGTGAGGTCACGTTACCCAGAGATGCTCCAAAATGTAACGTTATTGTCATGACAGGGAGGCAAGCCCCCTCCTCCAGTTACAAACCAACCAGCTTTGTATAAAGGAACATAGATGATCAGCATCTTTTAAAAGCTGAAATTCCTATAAGGTATTACCGAATTCTCTGAAAGTGACATTTAACCGTTTGACTGAATCATGTGGTAAAATTTAATGAAAAATTTAATGAAAATTAAAAGTTGTCACCATTGGCTAGATATTTGGGCATTTTATGGATGGTAGAAGCATGAGGCAAGGGTGCATTCTGTAATGTGTACAGGGTGGGATAAGGGGAGGGGTTAATTGCTGAAATACAATTACACCTGCTTATTTTGGGTGACTAGCAAAAAACGCTCATCACACTATACTTTCTGTGCACCTTGCATCGTTTTGTAGACTGGGCCGAACTGATAGGAATCCTGATGCAAGGGGTATTCCTTCATTCCTTCTTTTTTTAGCAAACACTGATGGGGACCCTCTAACGTGGCAGAACACCGGACTACTACTCAGGGCTGGAAAGGTAAATATGACTCAGGGTTCAGGGAGCTCCACAGGGAGCCTGGCAGATAAAGAAGGTTCTCACAACAAAGGGAAGTGATATAACATGTACATGTGCATGCGGCCTGGCAATCAGGGAGAGGTAAAAACTTTTCTCCCAGAGTGCCAGAAGTAGAGATAATAACAGCTATCAGAGCTAACTGGAAGCTTCTGTTTGAGGGCAAAACCCAGAAATTGCAGGAGTGGCTGTCTCTCTCCTATCCCATTGGCCTGAACTTACTCTGATTGCCACACCCAACTGCAAAGGAGGCTGGGAAATGTAGTCCCTGGTTGAGCAGCCATTACTCTCTAAAATGGTGGCGTCTCCGTTAGTAAAAGGAAGACAGGGAGAAGGACAACTGGACAACAGTTAGCAGTTTCTGCACCTGTTATTTTAAGCCATTGTTATGTGGGAGTCCAAAAGGGACCCTAACATCAAAAGCATCAACTAGCAAAACAGCATTTGTTGAGCACACAAGGCATAGGGCTGCATGCTGCAGAGTCTACACCAAAGGATATGACACTTGATGATTAGATTTTGCATCAAAATTGCTTGTAATTTACAATTATTTATGATATAAATACAATAAAATTTATTTTCATTTTAAAATAAATAGCAACAGAATGTGCTTCAAGTTTGTTCAAAAAGTAGTGGAGAATTTAAGTACAGGAAGAACAAAAGGAAATGAGGCAAACTTCAAGTCTTCAGACTCAAGAGAAGATAGCAAGAGCAAGAAATTTTCTGCTGAATTAGAGAGAGCTGGGGTGGATTCCTCAGCCATATGAGCTTTTCCGGCAGAGAGCTGCATTTTATCCATCTTTGTGCCCCCAGTACGTGGCACAGCCCATTTCCTGGCATTTATTGCCTCTTGATTAATGTTGAAGGGAGGGGAAGAATATTTTATTTGGGTTTTAAATAACAGATAAAATGTATTAAGAGCTATCACTGAAGGGCCATTTGACCTTGGCCTCACAATCACAGGGACACAATTTTTAACTTTAATTTTAATATATATATAATATATAATTTAATATACATTTAATATATATTTATATATATTATAAATATTATAAATATATTTTATATTTTTTATATATATTACATATACATATATAATATATATAACAACTATAGATAACAAACATGGTCAAAAGACAATGACATCCATCAATAGACTTCGATCTCATGTTGCCTCACCACACCATGCCACCTGATACACTGTGAATTAACTTTTATAAAACCTTGGACTATATCATGCCTAACCCAATTGTACTGCATTACAGTACAATTTAAAATTTAAAATCTGGGGGCTTAAAATGATTTGTTTGTTAAATGTGAGCCTAGATATTTGTAACATTTGTAATGCTGTTTCAACATTTCTTCCCTTTTTAGTTGTTGTTGGTTGGGATTTTTTATACTTAGGATCTCAAAAAATTTGACGTATCATGGGCCTCTCACAACCTTTTTAAAATCCTGGGAAGGATATCATAAGGTTGTCTACTCTCAACTATTATTCTTAAGTACAAATGCACTGAATGCTCCTCTTCTTTTCTTCCCTTTAGATTTGGTGACTGGGCTTTATCCAGTTTCGCAGGGTGAGGTCACTGGGTTCTGGCAGTGCCCTGGATCTTTCCATCCTTCATAACTATTACTCCAAGGTCCCCAAACTCTCGCTGGGCCTCGGCCCTCAGGATACCCAGGCTGGACACCTGGCTTCTAGCTCAGTCCAAGCGTTCATGGTAAGAAGCTAAACAAGGAAAGAAAGGGAATGGAGCCAGTCCCAGCTCCTTCCAGCTCCTGGGAGTGCCTGTTTGCACATTACAGATTTTTGAGGCACCTAAGCACATTCTCCATTCAAACTCGATAAATATACACCTAACTAGACCCAAATTCCAGACCTGACACACATAAACTTCAGTGCAAGTAATCTCCAAGTGGGCTTTCTAAAAATACGTGATTTCCATATTCCATGCCAACCCCCCAGGGTTCATCCTAACGAATGTGTCAGAAACACTTGACGCAAACAATGGCCCTTTCCAAGCCTGAATTTCAACATGCAGAGCAGTGATATGGGAATGAGAAGCAGATTTTGTGAACTGTGCTCCAGAGCTTGGTCCAGGCCCTCTCCCCTTCCCCCTCTACACTTTTCCTCCGTGTGACCACGTCAGATTCCGTGACTTCCACCAACCACCCCTGAAGTGCTGGTTTCACTTCCAGATCTTAAACTCCAGCCTCAGTCTCACTCCTAAGCCTCAGACGCCATATAGGTCACTGCCTGTTAGGAGTTGCCACTTAGGGATCCCAGTCTCAAGCGACTCAAACTCAGCCCATCCCAATCTATGCTAATTGTCTCATCTGAACCTGCTGTTCCTCCAGGTTCCCTGTGACATTACAGGCACCACCATCTTCCTCCATGCCCAAGCTAAACATCTGTGTGTCACCCACCCTCACATCTAATCAACCTCTGAGTTGTACTGAGTGTCTCCTAAATTGTTCTCAGATCCAACCACAGATACTGTCTTTTCCAGGCAATTCTGATACATCTCATGGACAAAAAAATGACTTTTTTCTTAATGTTTATTTGTTTTGAGAGAGAGAGAGAGCAAGTGAGTGAGTGAACATGCATGTGAGTAGGGGAGGGGCAGAGAGAGAGGGAGAGAGAATCCCAAGCAGGCTCCGCACTGTCAGCACAGAGCTGAGGTGGGGCTCAATCTCACCAAATGTGAGATCATAACCTGAGCTGAAATCAAGAGTCGGACGCGTAACTGACTGAGCCACCCAGGTGCCCTTGGACAAAAATAACTTTCTACCTGGCCTGTCTATATCCACTCTTGCTCTAACTCAACCCATTCTTTTTTCTGTAGTCAAAACTTCCTAAATATCTTTCTCCTCACTCTTCCAGAAATATTTATGAAGCACCTATCATGTGCCAGGCACAGTGCCAAGCACAGGTTACATAGTGGGGATCCAAAGATCCAGGGCTCCTGTCCTCATGGAATACACACCAATCAGACAGTGTTGCCTCCATGCTTAATATCCGTTGGCAGAGTCATGGCCTCAAACATGTTCACATCCCAAGGGAAGGAGGACATGAGCTAAGGAATGTAGGCGGATTCTAAAGCTGGAAAAGGCATTCTCCCCTAGAGCTTTCAGAAGGAACACGGCTCTGTCAACACCTTGACTTTAGTCCACTGAGCCACAGTTTAGATTTCTAGAACTGTGTTATTTTAAACCACCAAGTGTGTGGTCATTTATCACCGCAGACACAGAAAACTAATATCACAGTGTCACAGTATTTATAGCACCTAAACAATGTGATATCCTTCAATAGCTTCCTAGTGCCTTTGGGATAAAGCTTGGAATCCTTTCACACAGCCTGTTTCCAGCCACCCTCCCTTCCTGTCCCCACTGCCACCAACTGAACTTATTTTCCATTCTCAAAGGGTCTACACTCCTCCTCTCTGAGGCTGGAACACATTATCACCACTTCCTGGAACCCTCTTCTGTTTTATCTGATGAACTCCAATTCCCAAATTCAATAAAGACCACTTTCTCAAACATATCTTACCAGAACCCCTCAGTCCGGTCATGTTAGAGGCTCTCATGCTCCCTCTACTTTCCCGTTCAAAGTATTCATCACACCTGGCTCTGCTGGTCTTAATATCTATTCCCCGTGAGACCATGAACTCTGGGTGGTGGGCAGAGTCTAGGATGCATCCCCAACACCTGCTGTGCGGGTACTCCGTACAAATTTGTAAAATGAATGAATGCATGAATGAACAGGGAACAAAAGACACATTTCTCTTTCATCTAGAGAGCACTCCCTCCTATGGACATCTGGCCACTTTTTACACTCAAACCACTGTTTCATCACAGAAAAAAACTTGACATCTTAAATTCTGATTCCTTGACCTAAACACAAGAAAAAAGCCACCTCCACTGCTATACGTCTTATTTTTTTCAAATTGCAGACCATTAAGTTTTTACCTTCTGAGATTCTCTTCCTTCCTAGGGTCCTCTACAGAGTGTGGATGGCACCTGCTGGCACTCTGTGTATTCACTCCAAGCAGAACATCAGTCACTGGACAAAACAGAACCAGTGACCAGAGGTATCCAAAATAGCCAGTGAGCCACAGCACCTGGGAATCAGTTCATTCTTCTAGGAAGACTTCCCGTGACTGAGCCTGCATGCCGGGGGGTCTCTCCAGTGGTGGTGAAAGTGTCCATGAGGAGATGGACCCCTCCTGTTCTGTGCACTTAGTGCATTACCCCCTCCTGTGGGGGCCTGCACCTCCTTTCTGGGGACTGTCCTCCCTTGCAAGGGATGATGGGATGCTACCTCGCTCAGTGAAATGTCAGTTCAACATCTAAGAAATCTTTGCTAATCTTTTGAATATTTACTAACATCTAGAAAAATAAGCCAAGGAAGGATTTGTTCATAACTTCCAAAATCTGTTACTTCCATCACCCCAGCCTACCTGGGGTGACCCATTGTCACTCATCCTTTCAACAAATATGTAGCATGCGCCTACTGCATGCCAAGCATTTCAAGAACAGGGATAAATAGGAGAGCTTGTCACACAAAATCCATGCTGTTGCAGAGCTTAAATTTTACAGCAAGGAAATGAAACTCCCAATCTTCTTGATTGACTGGTTTCTCTTCTACCCATAGCTTTCTGAAATAAAATAATACAGTTATTTCCCCTCTCCCATCACTCAGATTCTGTCAAGTCAAGCTTTGTGTGCTGACCAGGAATACACAGAATTCCTCCAGGTGGAAAAAAAAAAAATGCTGTGAATTCTTCTAAGTGAGGAAAGGAGGTGAATACCTATTCTTGAGCTATATTTCATGTCCTACATCCTAGATAAAAAATGACATGGGAATAAAGACACCTGGATGGCTCAGTGAGTTAAGCATCTGACTTTGGCCCAGGTCATGATCTTGTGGTTCATGAGTTCAAGCCCTGCATGGGGTTCTGTGCTGACAGCTCAGAACCTGAAGCCTGCTTCTGATTCTATGTCTCCTCTCTCTGCCCCTTCCCTGTTTGTGCTCTGTCTCAAAAATATATAAACATTAAAAAAAAATTTTAATGACACGGGAATAGAATTTACAATAAAGATACGTATAGAGAGAGATGGATATATACATCCATACCTAGACATCCCACAATACATGATATGTAGGTATGTATGCACATGTGTTTGTATGTATGTATGCCACATGAAAGTCTCAGTCTCTGCAAGATAGAATTTCAGAGAAAGGACAGTTCAGTCAACTGGATAAGAAGAGAGGAGTCTTCCTAGATGACACTGCCTTGGAAAGATGAGGAAAATCTGGACATGGATGTGGTAGTTCAATAGGGAGAACTTTATGAGCAGACAGAGGAAGGAAAGTGGGAAAGGCCATCAGACGAGGGGTGTGCTGTCCTGGAGGTCCCGTGTGCAGGAGGCATGTGGTGCTATGCAAGGGGCCTGGGACTCACTGGGAGTGTCGGGAGCAGGCAATAAATGAGTTTGCATCGAGTCCTCTGGGCAACAGTTGGCTGTTGAAGCTGGGGGAGGAGGGAGATGGGGAATGGAATCACTGAAAATCAATACAGGAAGGGATATGAAAAGTCTCCTAATCCTCCTGCCCTGCTAACCCTGTACGCTACAGATAAAGTAACTGAGACAGAGGAGCCATGATAACCGCAGGGTTCTAACACTTCTCACTGCTCCCAAACCTGTGATCTTCCAAGCATACAGCAGCATCTTAACAAGAGATTCAATTGATGTCATTGTGGAAAGGGAGATGGATGGAGAGGGTAGAGGGGTAGAGAGTAGAGATTTATTTAAACTTTCTAAGTTAGAAGAATAATGCAACAATGGCCTAAAAGTAAGGTGTTGGAGATACAGAGGACAGAAGCAAATAATATAATAACAATAAATTAGGTGTGCATATGTGTGTGAGAGTGCATACACACCCTTGATCTGAGTTGGTATGGAGACAATTAGAAGAAAGGCCCCCCCAGGCTTGAAGTCCACCCATCCAGGACAGTCATTTTTACAGAGTAAGTCCTCAGTGAATGTTCATTAAAGGGAAGAATAAACATGTAATGGGGATAGAGACAGTAGCCACTTCTCCTCCAGGCTTAACGTTACAGGTTCCATTTACTTACTATTTATTGTCAAGGAAAACTCGAAGCAATTTTCAATGGCAGAGTGTCCTCTCCCTACCAAGAACACTCAGGTGTGCCTGTGGGCAGCCCAGGACAATGATTCAGAATTCCATGCTCTCCTGGGTCTTAAAGAAACACAATACACTCAGATGGACAGCAAGCCCGGACTGCCAGAGTCTTGAGCCTCCAGCCCTGAGATGTACAGAGTCATAAGGGAAGCACTATGGGGCCCCAAGCCTTCACAAGATCCCTTTCCCAGAAATCAGGTTCACTTTTGTTTTTCCAACTTGCTTTTTGATGGGACTCGATCACTTCCTGCAGGCACCCTTAGCACCCAAGTCAATTCCATCTACAGAAGTCACTATGCACGCCTAGTGAGGACAGCAGAGAATTTAGTTCTAGAAGGCAAGAATCTGTGGATCCTTAAGTAAAACACCATCAGCACCGGTTCCCCACCACACAACCCATCTCACCACCACTTGAATTTCTAGATGGGTGGGCTTAAAGAAAGAATTCACATCAATGGCCACTGGGAAGAAGGAAAGAAATCACAAACGGCGGAAGGGGTGAAGGGAGAGAAAACTGGAATGAAGACAGTAGCTCCTATACACATAAATGTGCCCTGAACTATTTTTCGTGTCCATTAATGCACCACCTGTGTGTGGAATTACAGCCCATCAGCCAGCAGTAACATGTGGCACCCCCACCCCACCCAGGGGCAGTTGTATCTATTTGCTGGAACCAAAAGATCGGGCCAAGGAGCTGGTTGGGATAGGTTCAACAGCATCATAAAGGATTAAGTGTAGATTTCAACTTACTGGCAAACCAGATCCTTCATAAAGTAGTTTGGAACAGAAAAATGGAGGAGTTGCGTGTTTTTGTAGAAAATTATATTCACAAAAATTCAAAAGGGAGGCATATTTATTAAATTAATTGCATAGGAAAATGACAGAAAAGAAGGGGAGAGAGAAAGGACATTTCCCTAGACACAAAATGTCTAAAAGAGATCTGGGGCTGAACACCTGAACCTAAAATAGCTCTCTATTCTGTGGGTTCTGTGGTCTTTCAGCAAAAGTTAATTTTGCTGGCTTCGAGTTTATAACTGAACTCCAGTGTGAAATATTGAAAAGGAAATGACTACAGAGAACCTATTTAGACCTTCCTGGCAAGACCTAAGTTGGAGGAGAGGAGGGGAAGGGCTGTTTATCTTGACAGAGGATTTCCTTACCAGAACATGGAAAACATTCTTTTTGTCAAATATGGTTAATAGTCATCCAGCAACACAAAGAGTAGCTTCAGTAGCTTAAAATCAACAAGGGGTGACTGGGAGAGGTGTGACTGTGCCCCCCTCCCAGACAGAACATGAGCTAACTCATGGCCATGTCTTGGACAGGGACAGTGTTGTTGATGAGTGCATAGGAAAAATATCATTACCTAATGCACTTTCCACCAAGGAAAATGTTGTCACCTACTTAGTAGGTAATGTAGACATACCCAACCAAAAGCTAGGCAAGAGGCACTATTAGCACATACCCAAAAATGCCTTGAAAGACACAGCTGCTGTTTCAAATAGGAAGAACAGGGGATACCCACATCCATTCAACTTCCCATTCTGATGGGAATGACTAATATTTTGCAGCTTTCCAATGGACTTCCTCTCTAAGCTCTGTGAGTATATCCCTTCAACTTAGGAGCCTCTGAACACAGCAGCTGTGATGGAAACAGTATGAAATAATGGAAAAATCTTGGATTTGCAAACTTGGTGATGTAGGTTCTAGTCCCAAGTCTACTATGAACTACCTGGGTTTCATAAGATAATTCAGTCTGTAGGGGCCACAATCTTCTGAAGATCTTTTCACATAAAGATCCAACATGTAGAGAATAGAGTCAGAAAGTCAGAAAGTTTTCTAAAGGTTATCTACATTAGAAATGAATCTTAACCCACCCATTTCAAGTCATATATCCATACTAAGGTTTTATTTTGTTTTTATACTAAGGTTTTGTTTTAGTTCTTCAGGTTTCAGAATTAGCTCAAGGAACTTTTATATATGATTGATTTTATTTGCCCTTTCTTCCACCCACACACAAAATTGAGGAACAGCTTTCTGTGTCTTCTCTCTACATACACACACAAAAAAATTTTAACTAAAATAAAACAAAAGTGATTTTCTCAAAATTCTAATTACCTGAAATGCTTTTCTCTACTACCTGGGGTACAAAAGATCATTTATATTTCCTGATTCAGAATTCTATAAACTCTTAGTGGTTCTTTGTATCCTTCCTTCCATAAATCGGAATAAGATTATCCGGATGCATAGCATATGCTGGGCAATTCTTAGCTCATCTTAATTTCAGAATTCAAATAACAAAAACCTGAAGCAGTAAATTATAAACCCAGACTAAGTACTTGGAAGGGTTTATGCCCAGTATGGTAGATTTCAAATATGGTTCAAAAATCTGTGACCACTCCCATTTAAGCAATGGAGTCTGTTTCCTTGTCCCTTTAATCTGGCCATGTGACTTGCTTTAACAAACAGAAGGCAGTAGATATGATATGGGGCCATTTCTTAGAGTAATTCTCAAGAGGATTTTTGCTCTGGCTTGGTTTTAAGAACCTTGCTACCACATGAATAGACCCTGCTAGCCTACTTGAAGTTGAGAGAGTTGGGGCATATCACTTCAGCTGCAAGCCAACCAATCACATGAGAGAGGTCATCCGGGACCAGCCAGCACCTAGCTGACCCACCAAAGACCAGACTCACAAGCCCAGCCAAGATCAGCCAAACACAAGTAAGACCAAAATAGCCACTTGGCAGAATCATGAGTTAAATAAATGGTCATTGTTTTAATCCAGTTAATTTGGGGATTGTTTGTTATGCATCAAAAGCCAACTGATATATCTGGTTTATCTTTTTTTTTTTTTTAATTTTTTTTTCAACGTTTATTTTTTTGGGGGGACAGAGAGAGACAGAGCATGAACGGGGGAGGGGCAGAGAGAGAGAGGGAGACACAGAATCGGAAACAGGCTCCAGGCTCTGAGCCATCAGCCCAGAGCCCGACGCGGGGCTCGAACTCACGGACTGCGAGATCGTGACCTGGCTGAAGTCGGACGCTTAACCGACTGCGCCACCCAGGCGCCCCGATATCTGGTTTATCTTAAACGAAGGTCACCCTAGATATTATTATGCATTATGTTTTAGATAATATTTTAAAGTAAGTAGTTTGTCCTCAGCAATCGCCCTGCCCATCCAGGTTTTGCCCTCACCCTCACTGACACAGCACCTTCTTTCCCTAGAATATTACTGTCTCCTACCCTCCACAGTCTTCCTGATCCAAAGGCAAAAAAAAATAATAAAACCAATTTAAACAAGGGGTGACTGGGTGGCTCAGTCAGTTAAGCATCCGACTTCAGCTCAGGTCACGATCTCACAGCTTGCGAGTTCAAGCCCCACATCAGGCTCTGTGCTGACAGCTCAGAGCCTGGAGCCTGCTTCAGATTCTGTGTTTCCTCTCTCTCTGCCCCTCTTGCTCATCCTCATTCTCATTCATTCTCTGCTCATCCTCATTCTCTCTCCCTCTCCCTCTCCCTCTATCTCTCTCTCAAAAATAAACAAACATTTAAAAAAATAAAAAAAATTTTAAACAAATACATTAACAGGAAGAGTGTTTTTAGATGTATTATCTCACTAGATCTTACTCAACTTCTATAATAATCTATGAAATAATAAATATCATTCCCATTTTATAGATTAGGAAACTATAGTTCAGAAAGGAAAAATCTTGGGGCACCTGGGTGGCTTAGTGTGTTGAGCATTTGACTCTTGATTTTGGCTCAGGTCATGATCTCATGGTTAGTGGGATCAAACCCTGCATCAGGCTCTGTGCAGATAGCACAAAGCCTGTGTGGGACACACTCTCTCTCTCTCTCTCTCTCTCTCTCTCTCTGTCCCTCCTCTCCCTCAAAATAAATAAACTTATTTAAAAAAAATTTTTTTTAAGATTTCGTGAACAAGAAAAAGCAAAACGAAAAATAAGCAGAAGTTAAACGCAGACTTGGGCCTTGAAGCCAGAAGTAACAGGACAGGTGCACACTGGCAAGGGGGTTGTTTCTCCCCGGGGCACTCCACAGGCACCACAGACAGGGCCACGGGATCCCTCATTTTGTGATGATCACTGGTTCTCCTGGCAACACCAGGGAGGCCAGTTAGTTAACAAGGAGTACTTTGATAATTATCACTGTTTCATTAAGAATTATGAGTCAGGGGCTCCTGGGTGGTTCAGCCAGTTGAGCGTCTGACTTCAGTTCAGGTCAGAATCTCAGTTCATGGGTCTGAGCCTCACATCGGGCTCTGTGCTGACAGTTCAGAGCCTGGATCTGCTTTGAATTCTGTCTCCCCATCTCTCTGCCTCTCTCTTCTCCCTCAAAAACAAATAAGCGTCAAAAAAATTTGTTTAAAGAACTATGTGTCAATTTTCTGCAGTTGACAGCAGCTTTCTTGTTTAGCCCAGTGAGGCAATTTCTCATGTCAAGGGAAAACCAGTGAAGAAAAACTGAGTTGCGACAGCCTGTTTATTGGGACTGAGTCACTGGGCATTCACAGCGCTTTTAGGAAGCCTTTTCTTCTTTCGGGACAAGATACAACTGCCCACACAACACATATCCCATCAACTCACGGCTGTCAACACTGGAAGGAATCTCAGAATTATCTCCTCTAAGCCTGCCATCTTTTGGAAACTAAGGACCGAGCCGACTGTGTTATTCGCCCAAGACCACACAACCAATTCACATGGGCCCCAGGACTCGGTGCCAGCCCCTTGGCTGCTGGGCCAACACTGTCCAGCTCCAGCTCCCTGCAGGATGACTGGACTTCTGGAGTAGATAGGGCCAGAAATACACACAAGGCCAGGATAAACATGTGCTTCAGGCCAGCCAATAATCTCAGCTCTTTCAACAATATTCTTTAAGCATTTGTTCTACATTTTTTGGTAGAGACAAGATTTATGTTAATAAAAGATTAGATACAGAAACCAACGCACTTCCCAATCACTTTCCCCACCCAAAGCAGCATCTGCATTGTAAAAGAAATAATGACAAAACACATTTCGTTTTTCTGTCTTACTAAACCAGGAAGATCTTTGGAAGGCACATAAAGGGTTCGAAACATATAGACAAATTAAACCAGTTGTTCCTGGAAAGCATTGCTTGGGTTCAGAATTTTAGCAGCTATAGCTTGAGTATTTCTACAGCAGATAAACCATAGAGAGAGCTCTGGGCAAGTGGAGTGGCTTGGGGTTTTTTAAAATTTCCACTGGAGGGCGCTGTCTCTGGTGGCCCAAGTTAAACTTTCTTGACCGTGCGAGTTGAGGAACAGAGAAATAGGAGTTAACTGGCGGACCATTTAGAGAGATGTCTGAATTCACCATCAGAACTCAGTGCCTGGGAAGCTACTGGCTGTACCATCCCTTACTCCAGGTCTGGTGCAGGTGCCTCTTCAGTCTTGGTAGATGGGAGAGGGAGTATCAAAGGATGCTTGGGTCCAGCCCCACGTAAGCACCAGGTTGTTCCGGAGGAGAATCAGTTTGGGTATACGCTCAGTGAAGACCCTCATGACCACAAGATCCAGATTTATCCTCAAAGTGGGACCCCTGTGTTAATGACTATCTCTGTGGAGCTTGTGCTATAGACATTTTTTTTTAATCTTTAAAAATTGTTTTAATGTTTTTATTTATTTTTGAAGGAGAGAGAGAGAGACAGAGCATGAGCGGGGGAGGAGCAGAGAGAGAAGGAGACACAGAATCCGAAGCAGGCTCCAGGCTCTGAGCTGTCAGCACAGAGCCTAACGCGGGGCTCGAACTCACGAACTGTGAGATCATGACCTGAGCCGAAGTAGGAAGTTTAACCGACTGAGCCACCC
Organism: Lynx rufus; assembly: GCF_022079265.1. Lineage (NCBI taxonomy): Eukaryota > Metazoa > Chordata > Mammalia > Carnivora > Felidae > Lynx > Lynx rufus. The sequence continues at coordinate 149,440,249 of NW_025814867.1, forward strand.
AGGTGCCCCTAGACAGTCTCCATTTTGAAGAAGGAAGGAAGAAAGGGAGGGAGAGTGGGAAGGAGCAATTGAGAGTAAACAAGTGAGAGAGCAAAATTTCTGCCCATATCAGCCAGATTATAAAGTATTCAAATGCTCATCAACAACTGAACCTGAAATTTCATCAAGCTGTACCCTTTAGGATATGTACTCTTCTTTACGTGTATGTTATAGTTCAATTAAAAGTTTTAACTTTTAAGCACAAGAGTTCTACCCCTTGATCAGGTATCCTCCAACCCTAGTACTGAAAGGAAGAGCCCTCCCTGGCTCTCTATTCAAAGAGAAGGGAGTTAAAGTAGGAGTTGAGGAAACCAATTCTGAAATTGAGCCACCAAGATAATTCATGGGGGAAAAAAAAAGAAAGAAAGAAAAATGTTTCCAAAACACCTAATTGAAGCCTGGTGATTCTGTCTACAAAGAAACATACTAGTTGCATTATTATAAGTGAACTTTTTATTCCAGGCCCTTTCAATATGCACATTTCCAAAATTTTGGCTCATTTCTCCAGAGGACTTAGTAAATGCCCCCACTGTTTACTAAAGACCCAGTCTTGAAGAGCAGGAAAATGTTTATAAGCTGCTAATGAGGGCTTAGCACCCTTTGGGGGACAAACAGCTCCAGTCAGTCAGAAGCTCTATGGAGGGAAATGAGCTCTGTGCCCAGCAGGTACCAGCCAGGAGGCACAGTCATGCATTGATTGCCAAAAGGAATCCTGGTTAATTATCATGCCACAGACTCCGTGGAAGAACACACTAAGTCTCATACGTCTGGGTTCTCCAAACATCAAGGCAGATAACCAGAAAGCCACATACTCACAATAGTAATTGCTTGATTATAACTGCCCTACATCACTTTTCCCTTTGACTTATGAGTATTTTTCTGAGGAAGGGACCCAAGGAATGCTGAATCCTACCTATTTGCTTGTTTCATTCATTCATTTAATAAGCATTCATTGAGCACTAATTCTGCACCAGACATTCTTGCAGATGCTGCATATGCAATACTGAACAAGATCTTCAAAGTCCCTGCCCATAAGGAGATGAAATTCTGGTGGGCAAGATGGAAAAACAAATAATCCAACAAGTACCTAGTATCAAGTCACGTAGAAATCGGTGCTCTGAGGGAGAGCAAAGCCAGAGAGGAGACAGGTCCAGGTAGGAGCTACTGCTTCTGAAAAGGGGATCTCATCAATCTCTCCCCAAGGAGGGGGCATTTGCCTTGTAAGCTAAGACATTCAAATGTTTTCGTTAAGTGGTCAAAATCATCAGAAAGTTTTAAGCAATAGAATGATCTAACCTGATTGTAGATTTGAAGGATCGCGTTAGCTGCTGTGCAGAGGATGAATTTTCAGAGGCAAAAGTGGAAGTCCAGAGCTACATGGAAGTGTGAGGAGATGGGGGCAGAGGTGTGGAGACACAGAGAGGTACATACTGATCTGCAGTAGAGGCAACAGACCACCAACAGGTTGAGTGTAGCTCTGAGAGAGAGGAATTAGGGACAGCTCTTACTTTTTGGCTTGAGCAAAAGTGGATGGTGGTGCCATTTACTAGAACATTGCTGCCTCCTGATCCACGTGAGGAAAAGACCTGTTTTGCCTATGGAATGTCCTGTGTCTCTACTATCTAGAGAAGACAGAACTGGCTTGGACATAATCCTAGCTAGAGAGAGATGGTAGCCCCATTATTTTTATTTCAGGCCTTGTAGACTGTAATTTTGGGAGCATGCAATTCATAAGTAAATTCAGGGTAGCCTATTTATCTCTTCTTTTTCCATTTGATTGAAATCCTGGGCATCGGTTTTTATTAGGATGATGAATTTGGCTAGAACTTTGTCACATTTATTCAAGACTAATATGGTGTTATCTAGTACAAGAAACAGATGAGAAATCATTCCTGCAGGACTAAAGCTCAGACACGGCCCAAAGGAAACACACGAGACATAAGGAAATTGTTGGAACACAAACAGTAGACAGTCTTGTGCTGGACTAGAAAATGTGTTAGTTCACCCAGAATGCGGTATTTATAATCATGGGCATGGAGAAAGGATTTAACTTGGGCACACAGTAGTTGTGCTTTAAAGGTCAATTTTCTTAGCATTGTTCAAGAGCACTGAACTTTGGATAAGCAGTTAACGAACTTAGGAAATTGAGCCAGTCAACAAATATTTATTGAGGCACTCTATCTTCCAAGTACCATGGAGGGGACAGTGGGAAGCAAAATAAACCAGCTCACTTCCCCTGTGGAACTGATATTCTAAAGAGAAAGATGGCAGAAGCGGAGTGATTATAAATGACACAAGACTTACAAAGAAGAAGCAGGAGTGCTATAGGAGTGCATTATGGGGAAACCAAGCTGGTCCAGGGAGTCATGCTGAGACTGGAAGGGTGAGTGGGTGTCCACGAGGGGAAGAAAGAGAAGTGCTGAGAACAGAGCAAACACCACCAACCAGAGCCAAGAGGGAAAAGGTGTGGCACTTTCAAGGATCCCTGAGGAGTGAAGGAAGTAGAGGTGGAAGAGGTCAATAAGGGCCAGATCAGGCAGTTGGGGCCCACATGATGTTTATTCTATAGGCAAGAGGAAGCTGCTAAGTGGTTCTAAGTAGAGGAATTCAGGGAGGGGTTTTGAAGATGACTCTGGCTGCCAGAGGGTGGGGAAGGGCGGGGAAGGGAGAGGCTGGGAGATGGGATGAGATGCTCCCAGCCAGAGGGAGGAAACGTTGTGGGGCAGGGTGGGATGGGGCAACTGGAGCTGTAAAAGTGAGCAGGAGGCAGGATGGCCAGGACTAGGCAATGGGCGTGTGTGAGATCACTTGCGGTGCTGGGCAGAGGAGGGAGGTGGAGAGGGCAAGGAGACATTAGGGTCACTGGGACTCCTGGGTGCCTGGTCTGAGTCTCATACTGACAGGGAGAACTCCAGAAGTCTGCATGAGTCTCTCTACCTACACTTAGAAAGTTCTGATTCCCACCCTAGATAATAAAAATGTAATCTAGAAGGGAATCAAGAAGGAAAGCCAAAAGAAATCAAAGGGACAGAGAGACCTTTTGAGAGCCCAATAGATATGGAAATCCAGAGAGAAGGAAAAGCAGGGTAAAAGCATCGGCAAATATAATTAACACTCCTCCCCTCTGACAAGGTGAAAGGGATAGAACCTTAGAAGAGCTGATAGAGATCAGAGAAGATGTAGCTGCCACCTGCCCTGTGGTTTTCTAGGGGGCAAGAAGTGAAGGCATAATTCCAGTCCAAGTGCCCACAAAGGTAGGGCAGATACCAGCAGAAAGGAAAGGCGGAAGCTGTGTGGAGTCTAACTGGAACTTGTGCTCCATTGAATGGAGTCTTGGACCATGTATGAGGAGGCTGAATATGGAAACCAGAATGCCATAGTTGCACTCTCTTACCCATTCTTGGGTAGGAATGAAAATACCAACGATTTGGACCTGAGGTGCAGATGTTTTGCAAAAGGGAGGATGCACAGTTACAGGCTGCCTGTTTAATGACTGACTTGTATGACAGGTGATACTTCCATGTGATACTCTTCGCCACACCCCCTAACTCCATGAGGATGGAGTTATTTCCCAGGATCTCAGATAAGCTCGAGGGGGCTGGTGAAAGAGTTGAAATATGTCATTCATAAGATTCCGTGCAACTGTTTACCAGGGGAATTCATGGAAAATGTTGAATTGATGTGCTACACCTATAATTAAGATTTCTGCCCCATAAGTGTGTTTCGCTTTTGCTTACAGAATCTCTCAGGGAAGAGTAGGGGGACTCAGCTTATCCCTCCTGCTGCAGGAGGTCATATTAATTAATAACCCACATAGTGGAAGATCCAGAATTTCAACCACCCAAACCATGCAAGCAATGGCTTGTTCTCAAAGGAGAGGTGAGGATATCAGGATAACAGGCAAATCTTGTTTGCACTAGCAAGAGAAAATTGCTTTATTAACTGAAGGTTTCCCTTGCCTCTCATGTACCCATGCAGTCCTTCCGGCCTTTCCCAACTCAGCGTCAGTAAGCAGACACTGAGTCAGGGAAGTGACCTTATAACAGAATAAGAACGAAAAAGGGAGGTTTTTTGAATATGACTTTGAATGTGTCTTTCCTTATCAGAATCTACAACCTTTGCCTTTCCAGGGGACACGCCTTTGAGCTTAAATTGCACACGTCCTAAATATTTCAGGAAATAAAGACCAGTTGGTTTGATTTTATGGGTCCCAGACACAGAAATCAAGTTAGTCATGATTCTCAGTTCTGAGCACTTTATTAGGAGTATCAGTGCCTGCAAAGCCTTTCTCAGATTTATGTTTCCCTTTGATCCATGATCTCTATTCCATTCCCCTGTTGTGTAGATAATGTATCTGAAGTGTTTGCTTAACCTTGAGTATCCACTGTCCTTTTAAAATATACATAGCCACTATATGTTTTAAAGTAATTAATACATTATTTTATTCATAATAACTTACCTGTCCACATTGTCATGAGTACATCTATTTTCTAGCTTCTGTCTGATACCACACAAAAAAGTTCAAGACCTAAAATGTATGCAGTAAACAAAGGATGAGAAAAAATGAAATAGGAGCTGGCTCGCCCAGCCCCAGACAAGAGAAAACATCTCTGGACTGGGAGGAGGGAAGTAAAGATGCAAAGGTAAAGAAAAGAGCTGAGACATCAGTGGAAGTCCTGAAAGGAAAGTTCCTTGTCCTGACTCCCAGACCAAGACCAAATTCACATAAGAACCCCAGGTAGGTCAGGGAATCTGAGAGGTTCTTTTCCACGTCGAGTTTATGGGGAAAAAGCAAGGCCCAAAGTTTTCTTATGCCCAATTCAGTGCAGGATTGGAGAAATGTTGGCAAAGGGGGGTCTGGACAGATTCCTGTAGCCTCAAAGTCCCCATGCCCAAGCACATGCAGTCCTGGCAGAACTTTGCCCTCACCAATGAGTGTGGGGCAGACCTGGGGCCTGAACCAGCTGTGTGGGGTAGACACAGCTGAGAGTCATCAAGCACCTGACCATGACCCTTGCCTAGTAGTAGCCTCATGCCCTTGACATCTTGGCTCTCTATGAGACCCCCAGGATACAGATGAAACCTCAGGAAAGGGGGAAAGACTCTAAACTCATAGATATTTATTTTCTACTATCCAAAAGACTGGTTACCAGGGGAATTCATGGAAAATGTTGAATTGATGTATTACACCTATAATTAAGATTTCTGAACAGACTCTGAACAGAAATTAAGTAATTACAGGAAAAATAAGAAGGTTACAGTTTGTGTACAACTGTTTTTTGTTTTTGTTTTTGTTTTTAGCCTCACATTTTTTCTTTCTGCAGCACACTTCCCACCTTCACAATTATGTTTCTTTTAATTAGGAACTTCAAAAATATCCTAAATCTGGAACAGTTCAGGACCTAGAGAAATGACCTTTATACTAGGTAAAATGGGCATCTAAAGAAAGCCATTTGGCAAGCCAGAAAATAATCACTCTTACTCGTCTGAGAAGGGGAACCTATGGAGTTTGCCCACTAAAAAGAACATCAGGATGGAAACACACCTCACTGGTTGTTCTGTGTGTTCTATCATCAAGGCCATTTTTTTAGAGAGGCCTCAGAAACCCCATTTCAAGGCTTCTCTGTTAGTATAAGAACCAGACATGAAGGTCAACACAGCTACTGACCCTCCTACAGGAGAGCCAGGGACAAAGACTGCCGATGGGTTGAAGGATGTCACAGTCCATGGGGTCTGTCCCTTGAAGGAATATTTTTCTGCTTTTAACATATTCTCTTAAGAAATTACAAAATATATAGTCTTCTCATTACCATATACATCAAAATAGTGATAATTCATTAGGTTTTTAAAATTTCATTCAAATCTCTAAATAAAATTTTAAAAACTAGATCTAATAAAGAAGGATCACAGAAAAAGTATCCTAGAAATTTATTTCCCCCACAAAACTATCAGGAACTGCTGTAGAGATCCTGGGAGCTTGGGAAGATGGAGAGTAGGAGGACCCCGAGCTCATCCTGTCCCACTTTTATGACTAGATACCGTCCACATCCAAGTCAATAAACACAAGAGCAATCCAAAGACTGGCAGAACAAACCCTACAACTAAATACAGAGAAGCAGCTGCACCTAAAAGGTGAGGAAGGTAAGAAAGGTGGAGACAGGCTGCCTACAAGAGGGGGGGAGTCACACACAAAGAGGGCAGAGAAATGCACCCTCACATCAGGGAGCTCACACAGGGAAGCCTACTCCCATATGGCTTTAGAAACCAAAGGCACTGAATTCTGTGAGTTGTAAAACCAGTAGGACTTGGACCCTGAAGCTTTAAAAGCCAGCTGACTCCGCACTGGGCAAGTTGGGAGGGTGAGTGATCCTTGGGGGTCGCTACCCTTAAAGAGCCAGCAGCCTGCATACAGAGGCAATATAAAAATGGCAGTTAACACAATGCTGGGGAACAAATGGGAAACAAATCTGCTCGTATTGATTTCAGAGCATTTTGAAGGACTTCCCCAAAACTGAGGGAGACAACAGGCACAATTTTCCTCCTCCACCTCCCAGCATAAAACAGAGACACCTGTGGGAGGTGAGGCTGCACAGACACTTACTACCTAACCCACCAGCAGTGAGTGCTGCCCATGAGTTCTCCTGAGGACTTGTCCACTCCATGCCTGCCGGTCTTGGCCCTGAGTTCAGGGCAAATTTTGTTAAAGCAACACAGGCACCCCACCCAACCTCCAGGCACACAGTTTCTGCTGCAAGCCCCACACATCAATCTCACCACACCCAGCCACATGCTCTTAGCCACCATCACGTGTTGCACCCAGTCTCATGACCCAAGCCACTCGGGTTTACAAGCCCTGGCTGCTGCAGTATTTCAGGGGATCCTGCATAGGACTAGTGGCCCAGTGCAAATGTTGCTAACATCACTACCCTGCTCTCAAGTTCCATAGCAGGCACCACCCCTCAGAGCTGGCCTGACTAGGTCCCACTAACACCACAGAGGACAAGCACAATCCACAACAGGCAGAGAGTCAGTGAAGACAACTGCACTAAAACAAAATTGACTTAGACACAACAGCAGGGCACTAGCAACACCCATAGGATACTCTCCTGAAGGGCTAGGTTCTGGTAAATATGAGACAATGCACTGCAGGGTACTCCAGGACCTCTTCTTCATAAAATAACTACTTTCAAGAAGAGAAGACACAGTTGACTTTCTCAACACAGAGAAACAGACACGGGAGGCAAACAAAATGAGATAGAGAAATTCATTCCAAATGAAAGAACAAAACGAGGCCACAGACAGAGTTCTAAATGAAACAGATATAAGTAACATGCCTGATGGAAAATGTAAAGCAATGATCATAAGGATGCTCACTGGACTTGAGAAAAGAGTGGAAGACATGAGTGAGACCCCTACACAGAGATAAAAAATAACATAGCAGAGATAAAGGGCACAATAAACAAATTGAGAACAGACTTGGTGGAATGAGCAGCAGGATAGAAGAAGCCAAGGAATGAATTCATGACCTAGAATGGAGAGTAACGGAAAGTAATTAAGCTGAACAAGAGAGAGAGAAAAGAACTATGCAAAATGAGAATAGACTTAGGAAACTCAGTAACTCCATCAAACATAATAGCAGTCTTATAGGAGTCCCAGAAGAAGAGAGGGAAAAGGAAAGGAAATTTTTTGAAAAAATAATAGCTGAAAACTTCCCAAATCTGGGGAAGGAAATGGATATCCAGATCCAGAAGGCATGGAGAACCCCCAACGGAACCAACAAAAGCAGACTGACACCAAGACATATTGTAATTAAATTTGCAAAATATGGTGATGAAATAAAAAGCTTTAAAAGCAGCAAGACAAAAAAATATATATCATTAACTTACAGGGGAAAACCTGTAAGGCTAACAGGAGATTTTTCAACAGAAATTTTGCAAGCCAGAAGAGAGTGGCATGATATATTCAAAGTGCTGAATGGGAAAAATCTGCAGCCAAGAATACTCTATCCAGGAAGTCTGTCATTCAGAATACAGGAAGAGATAAAGAGTCTCCCAGACAAGGAAGAACCAAACGAGTTCATGACCATTAAACCAGCCCTGCAAGAAATATTAAAAGGGACACTCTGAGTGGAAAGGAGAGACCAAAAGTAACAGAAGAGAAGTTGGAGACACAAAAGCAGTAAAGATGAATAATACTGTAAAGAAAGTATCAGTCAAGGAACTCACCCAAAAAAAGGATATAAAATATAATAACATATACCTAAGATGTGGGGAGGAGAGGAGAAAAGAAGAGGAGAGGGTTCAAACTTAAATGACCATCAACTTAATATAGAGTGCTATATGCAGAAGAGGTTATATACAAACTTAATGGTAACCATATATCAAAAAACAGTGATAATATGCAAAGAATAAAGAGAAAGAAATTCAAATACATCACTGAAGAAATCAGCAAAACATGAGAGAAAGACTTGAAAGGACCAGAAAAAAATCTTCAGAAACAACCACAAAACAAGTAATAAAATGGCATACATATCCATCAATAATTACTTTGAATGTAAATGGACTCAGTGCTCCAATCAAAAGACATAAAGTGACAGAATGAATAAAAAACAAGACCCATCTTTATGCTGCCTACAAGAGACCCATTTTAGACCTACAGATACCTGCAATTTCAAAGTGAGAGGATGGAGAAACATTTGTCATGTCAATAGACATCAAAAGAAAGGTGAGTAGCAATACGTATATTGGACAAAATAGACTTTAAAATAAAGACTAACAATAGACAAAGAATGACACTATATAATAATAAAGGGAATAAACCAACAAAAAGATATAACAATTGTAAATATTTATGCATCCAACATAGGGCACTCAAATACATTAAACAGTTAACAACAAAAATAAACTAATTGATAATACAAAAATAGCAGGGGACTTTAACACCCTGCTTACATCAATGGACAGATAATCTAAACAGAACATCAACAACAACAAAATAATGGCTTTTAGTGACACATTGGAACAGATGGCTTTAACAGATATATTCAGAACATTCCAACCTAAAAGAGCAGAATACACATTCTTTTCAAGTGCACATGGAACATTCTTCAGAAGAGATCACGTATTAGTACACAAAATAAACTTCAAAAAGAAGGAAAAGAAGGTAGAAATCATACCATGTATTTTTCTTTCTGACCACAATGCTATGAAACTAAAAGTCAACCAGAAGAAAAAAAATCTGGAAAGACCAAAAATACATGGAGGTTAAATATCATGCTACCAAACAATGAATGAGTCAACAAGGAAATCAAAGAAGAAATAAAAAAATGAATATGGAAACAGATGGAAATGAAAACACAATAGTCCCAAACCTCTGGGATGCAGCAAAAGCAGTTCTAAGAGGGAAGTTAATAGCAATACAGGTATATCTCAAGAAACAAGAACAATCTCAAACAACTTAACCTTGGATCTAAACAAGCTAGAAAAAGAACAATCAAAACCTAAAACCAGCAGAAAGAAGGAAATAATAAAGATTAGAGCAGAAATAAGTGATATGGAAACTACAATAGAACACATCAATGAAACCAAGAGCTGGTTCTTTGAAAAAATTATTAAATTGATAAACCTCTAGCCAGACTAATCAAGAAAAAAAAGAGGACTCAAATCAATAAAATCACAAATGAGAGAGGAGAAATAATAACCAACATCACAGAAATACAATCATGAGAGAATATTATGAAAAACTACATGCCAAAAAATTGGACAACTTAGAAGAAATGGATAAATTCCTAGAAACATATAACCTACCAAAATGGAAATAGGAGGAAATAGAAAATTTGAATATACCAATAACCAGCAAAGAAATGGAGCCAGTAATCAAAAAACTCCCAACAAACAAAAGTCCAGGATGAGACGGCTTCACAGATGAATTCTATCAAACATTTAAGGAAGGATTAATACCTGTTCTTAAAGTATTCCAAAATATAGAAAAGGAAGGAAAACTTCCAAATTCATTCTATGAGGCCAGCATTACCCTGAAACTGAAACCTGATAAAGACCCACTAAAAAAAAGGGAACCACACACCAATATCCCTGATTAACATAGATGCAAAAATTCTCAATAAAATACTAACAAACCAACTTTAACAACAATACATTTAGAAAATCAGTCACCATGATCAAGTGGGATTTATTCCTGGGTTGCAAATGTAGTTCAATATACGCAAATCAATCAATGTGATACAACACATCAATAAGAGAAAGTATAATAACATATGATCATTTCAATAGACACAGAAAAAACATTTGACAAAGTACAACATCCATTCATAATAAAAACACTCAACAAAATAGATTAAAAAATTTTTTTTCGACGTTTATTTATTTTTGGGACAGAGAGAGACAGAGCATGAACGGGGGAGGGGCAGAGAGAGAGGGAGACACAGAATCGGAAACAGGGTCCAGGCTCTGAGCCATCAGCACAGAGCCTGACGCGGGGCTCGAACCCACGGACCGCGAGATCGTGACCTGGCTGAAGTCGGACGCTTAACCGACTGCGCCACCCAGGTGTCCCTCAACAAAATAGATTTAGAGGGAACGTACCCCAACATAATAAAGGCCATCTATGAAAAAATCCACAGCTAACATCATCTTTAATGGGGAAAACTCAGGGCTTTTCTCCTAAGGTCAAGAACAAGACAAGGATATCCACTTTCACCACTTTTATTCAACACAGTACTGGAAGTCCTAGCCACAGCCATCAGGCAACAAAAAGAAATAAAGTAATCAAAATCAGTAAGGAGAAAGTAAAACACACTATCTGCAGATGACATGGTACTATATACAGAAAACCCCAACAACTCTACCAACAAACTGCTAGAACTGATAAGTGAATTCATAGGATACAAAATCAATGCACAAAAATTTGTTCCATTTTTATATACCAATAATGAAGCAGCAGAAAAAGAAATTAAGAAAATAATCCCATTCACAATGGCACCAAAAATAATAAGATACTTAGGAATAAACCTAACCAATGAGGTGAAAAACCTGTACTCTGAAAACTATAAAAACATAGATGGAAGAAATTCAAGACAACACAAAGAAATGGAAAGACAATCCATGTTTATGGACTAAAAGAACATTTTTAAAATGTCTATACTACCAAAGCAATCTACCCATTGAATGCAATCCCTTTTAAAATAACAACAGCATTTTTACAGAACTAGAGTTAAAAGTCCTGAAATTTGTATGGAACCACAAAAAAACCCAAAATAGCCCAAGCAATCTTGAAAAAGAAAAGCAAAGCTGGAGGCATCACAATTCCAGGCTTCAAGTTATATTTCAAAGCTGTAGTAATCAAAACAGTAAGCTACTGGCACAAAAATAGACACATAGGTCAATAGAAAAGAATATAAAATTCAGAAATAATTTCACAATTCTATGGTCAAGTAATCTTTGACAAAGCAGGAAAGAATATCCAATGGGAAAAAGACAGTCTCTTCAAAAAATGGTGCTGGGAAAACTGGGCAGCAACATGCAAAAGAATAAAACTGGACCACGTTCTTACACCATAAACAAAAATAAATTCAAAATGGATTAAAGACCTAAATGTGAGACCTGAAACTACAAAATTCCTAAAAGAGAACACAAGCAGTAACTTCTCTGACATTGGCCATAGCAATCTCTTTCAAGATATGTCTTCTGAGGCACGGGAAACAAAAGCAAAAATAAACTTTTGGGACTATATCAAAATACGAATCTTCTGCACAGCAAAGGAAACAGTCAAGAAAACTAAAAGGTCTAACACCTACAGGATGGGAGAAAATATGTGCAAATGACGTATCCAGAAAAGGACTAGTATCCAAAATATATAAAGAACTTATAAAATTCAACACCCAAAAAACAAATAATCCAAATTAAAAAATGGTCAGAAGACATGAACAGACATTTCTCCAAAGACATCCAAATGGTCAACAAACACTTGAAAAGATGTTCATCGTCACTTATCATCAGGGAAATGTAAATCAAAATGACAATGAGACACCACCTCACACCTGTCAGAATAGCTAAAACCAAAAACACAGGAAACACACACTGTTGGTAGGAATGCAAACTGGTACAGCCACTGTGGAAAACAGTATGGAGGTTCCTCAAAAATTTTAAAATAGAACTACCTTGTGATCCAGCAATTGCACTATTGGATTCTTTACCCAAAGAATACAAGAACACTAGGGGTGCCTCGGTGGCTTAGTCAGTTAAGCATCAGACTTCAGCTCAGGTCATGATCTCATGGTTTGTGAGTTGGAGCCCCACATCAGGTGAGCTCAAGCCTTGCATCGGGTGAGCTTGAGCACCACTTCAGGCTCTGCACTCTCTCACACCATCTCCCTCTCTTTTGGGATTTTCTCTCCCTCTCTCTCCCTCACTCTCCCTCTTTCTCTGCCCCTCACTCACTCTCCCTCTTTCTCTCCCCTCACTCACTCGCACTCTCGAAAGAAAGAAAGAAAGAAAGAAAGAAAGAAAGAAAGAGGGGAGGGAGGGAGGAAGGAAAGAATAAAAAAAGAATACAAGAACACTAATTCAAAAGAATATATGCGCCCTTATTTTTATAGCAGCATTATTTATAATAGCCAAGATATTGAAGCAACCCAAGTGTCCATCAATTGATGAATGGATAAGGAAGATGTGGTATATATGCACAATGGAATACTATTTAGCCATAGAGAACAGTGAAATCTTGCCATCTGCAATGACATGGATGGAGCTAGAGAGTACAAGTGAAATACGTCAGAGAAAGACAAATACCATATGATTTCACTCATATGTGGCATTTGAAAAACAAACAAGGGGGAAAAATGAGAGAAAGAGAGACAAAGCAAGAAACAGACTCTTTATTATAGAGAACAAACTGATGGTTACCAGAGGGGAGATGGGTGGGGGATGGGGAAAATAAGTGATGGAGATTAAGGAGTGCACTTGTGATAAACTCAGAGCATTGTATGGAAATGTTGAATTACGAAACTGTACACCTGAAACTAATATAATGCTCTACATTATTGGAATTAGAATAAAAACTTAAATTAGAAATGGACTGCTATAGTCTGAATGTTTGTTGTCCCCCCAAATTCATATGTCAAATCCCAAAGCTCAATGGGATAGTATTTGGAGGTGGGGATTTGGGGAGGCAATTAGGTCATGAGGGTGGAGCCCTTATGAACAGAATTCGTGCTTTTGTAAAAGAGACTCGCTAGAGGTCCCTTGTCCCTCCTGCCATGTGTGGACACAGTGAGAAGACAGCCATCTATGAACCATGAAGCAGGTCCTTGCCAGACACAGAATCTGCCAGCACCTTGACCTTGGCCTTCCAGCCTCCAGAACTGTGAGAAATACATTCCTGTTGTTTATAAACCACCCAGTCTAAGACATCTATTATAGCAGTTCAAATGGATGAAGACAAGAACCAAATATCAGCTAAAAGTCAAAGGAGGGAAGAAATCCTAGGTTCATGATGGTGCTCACATTTTCTTTGACTCTATTATTAGGGTATGAATAGATTGATGGAGAGTTAACATCTACAGAGGAGAAAGCAACTGGGAAATTCTTTAATTACATCTGCATTTGCTGTTCAACTCCAAACTATTATTGGTTTTTACCAAATTCCAGCGAACTGTACCTTGGTAGTGTTTCCTTAAATTAGAGGGAAAAAAAATATGAAATAGGCCATTTAGAAATTAAGATAAATAAAATCAGAGACTATTTTGGTGAGTAGGTTCAAGGAATTCATTGATCCCAGGATGGAAGAAAGGTGTGAGGCCATTCACAGCTGACAGAATCATCAAAGATGATTGAAAAGGGTTTTGTTGGGACAGTTTTTGTCCTGAGATTGATATCATAGCCTCCAAAAAGGCAGACCTTGACCTTCACCCACAGCAGTAATTCTATTTTATTCAGAAGGAGTTGGTTTTAAGAAGAGATCCAGTGTGGGGCGCCTGGGTGGCACAGTCGGTTAAGCGTCCGACTTCAGCCAGGTCACGATCTCGCGGTCTGTGAGTTCGAGCCCCGCGTCAGGCTCTGGGCTGATGGCTCGGAGCCTGGAGCCTGTATCCGATTCTGTGTCTCCCTCTCTCTCTGCCCCTCCCCCGTTCATGCTCTGTCTCTCTCTGTCCCAAAAATAAATAAAAACGTTGAAAAAAAAAATTAAAAAAAAAAAAAAAGAAGAGATCCAGTGGATTCTGGATGGGCTTCTCAACATAAATCAATAGAGTCAAAAAAAGTCATCCTAGATTAATTTTACCATAAGAAATATTTACCAAGCACCAGAGACCAAGTCAGCATTGCCCAAGAACATTATTCCAAGAAACTCCCCCTACTCACTCACACCATGAACCGATCTAACATGCTTTCTCTAACGTGTCTTCCAGGCAGGAGTCACATGCTCTGGAAGCAGCCCCTATTTCTGTTCTGTTTCACAGCACTATGCTGGACAAATTATTATCCATAACGAATTCCAATAAGGTCCACAAAGAACAAATGGGTTCCCCAATGGCATCCCTAAAGAGCACCTTACATTCAGGCTTGCTTTTTTTTCTTTTTTGATGATAACTCTTCATTGCTCACAAAATATTTAGTTAAACCGTGGAACATTTGCTTAAGTCAAAACTTACTCCACATGGCCATGACATCTATCCATCTATTTTATGTCTGTGACTTAGCGAAAGCTAACTATCCATGTTGTTTAAGTCGGTTAAATTAACAACTTGGAGGACAAGTGGTCTCAAGCACGCCCAGCTGCTCATTGTGCCTTAAGTGATGACTAATATGTCTTATTTTTATTTAGTACTTTTATCTTAGTCACCTGGTCTCTTTTAAAAAGAACAGCTTCTAAAACTAGTATTTACTTGTTCCTCCAGAAATACTTTAATTGGCTTTGTAAAAATCAATGGTTCCCTTGATAATTGATAAAAGAGTGTCTCCTTTGCCTGTCCTGGCAATATCTTGGTTTAAATAACAGGACAGATAATTCTTTCACAAATATGAAAAACAGATTTTCGGAAACAAGCTTATTTTATTAAGCCATGTTATTTAATTTTATCTGACATTTGCAAGTCATTTTTGCTAGTAAGCACTCTACATTAATACCTTGAGTTCACATAGAGTTTAACAATATGAATTTCCATTCAGAGGAAAGTATAATATATGTTTGGCAGAAGCCAAGTTCATGAAGAATTAACAGTTATCAAATCCCAAAGGGAAACAAATTCTCTCTCTGTTCCTCTTTTGCCAGCTGTCAAGCACCCAATTTGCACTTTCAAAATTCTGTGTATTATCCAAGATTCAGGAATGAGAGTACTGGTAACTCCTTAGTACATCCATGTCCAACCATATCAAATCCAAACCTTTACAAGTGACCAACTGCCACTGAGATAGAAAAAAAAAATATCAAAACATCAACTTCAAATAATTTTCATATTAAGGATATCCAGAATGAACCACAAAAAATAAGCGATTTTATATGCTTAGTTGTTGACAGAAACCATTCTAAATTTACAAATTAAATGGATTCCCGAAAAGTTGTGTTAAATGAAAATCGGCCATTGAATCTTTGTTCCCACTGACGCACAGTTTAACACATATAAAATATGACTCCAGGTTTAAAATGTGGAAACCAAGCAGTAATACAAATAGCAAATATTGAACAAACATATCTTTAAGGGAAAAATATCTTACTAAAAATAACTCATTAAAATAAACTGTTTTGAGTGAACTTTCAAATCTCCACCATTCCCTGGCTCTTCAGAAACATGGTTTAATTTGAAAAAAAGAAAAAAAAACCTAAAATAACTGTATCCATCTGGAAAACTCCTATTCAGTTCTAAAGCCTCAACCCAAATATCACCACTTCTGCATACCTAGCCTTCCCGGTTCTGTAATCCTTAAGGGGAAAAAAATGTTCACACCATTTCATGAACCTCGGAGCAGAATTAGGGTACCCCTTCCTCTCTTGGCACCTAAGCATTCCTCTTTCATAGCCTCAGGACCACTTATTGTCACCATTCCTGAGAACCTAGATCCTCCACTGGACGTTATGCTCCCTGAGGAAGGAATTCTTAATGCACCTTTGGAGGTCCAGTGCCTACGTCAGCACCTGGCATCTCAGTGGTGCTAAGTAAGCACTTATGAAATGAGTGAGTAAACAAATGAAATAATTAATGAAATTAAAAGGAAATATAATCAATAATATTGTAATAACTTTGTATGGTGACAGGTGGTAACTAGACTTATTGTGAGGGTTATTTTGTAATACATAAAAGTATCAAATCACTATGATGTACACCTGAAAGTAACAGAGTATCATGTCAGTTATAAATATAGGGGCACCTGGGTGGCTCAGCCGGTTAAGCGTCTGACTTTGGCTCAGGTCATGATCTTACCGTCTATGGGTCCCAGGTCAGGCTCTTTGCTGACAGCTTAGAGCTAAAGCCTGCTTCGGATTCTGTGTTTTCCTCTCTCCCTCTCTACCCCTCCCCAGCTCATACTCTCTTTCTCTCTCTCAAAAATAAACATTTAAAAAATGTTTTTAAAATCATAAATATGCATTTTGAATTCTTAAAAGCTTAACAGAGATACTGCTTAGATTGCCCCTATGGATGATTCAGAAAGTTATCAGGTCCCTTATATCTCAATATGGAGTGTTTTTAGTTTGGTTGCTGTAGATAAACTGAACTCTGACTTCAGAAATCAGGACTGACAGACTTCTTAGAACCTGAGGTGCTTGCAGCTCATCTGTTCACATCTGAGTGACTCAACAATGGGCTGGAGCCTAAGACATTCCACTTAACAATGTCTTCATCAACATACTTTTTTTTTTTTTTTTTTTTTAATTTAGAGAGAGTACAAGAGGAGATGGCGACAGAAGGAACAGAAAGAGAGAATCTCAAGCAGGACACATAATTAGCAGAGACCGACCCAGGGCCCAATCCTATGATGCTGGGACCACAATGTGAGCTGAAATCAAGAGTCAGACACTCAACTTACTGAGCCACCCAGGTGTCCCATGATCAGTAGACTTTTCTTAAACTTATATCCCCAGATAATAACAAGTATTACTAGAGGGATTATGGAGTTTACCGAACAGGAACAGCTATGGACCTGAGAGAAGGAATAAGGTTAACAATTAAAGTATGTATAACATCCAAACAGCAAACACTAGAGAAATGCAAAGAAGGGTGCATAGTCAAGGGCCAACACATTCTCACAAGCAGGCCATGCAATGACCACATCACATGCTTATGCTGATGGAAATGTCTCACCTACAGACTCTAGAGAGCTATCTGGATGGATGGATGGGCATATACCAGCTTTTAGAGTCTTCCTGAGAAAGAGCTTAGAGTAATCACCCACAGAACTGTGATCAATATCTTAAACTCTCCACCCCACTGGGATATCAAAAGACTGACAGGTGGGTGTGAAGCAGAGTATCAAGTAAAAGGTGGTAGATAAAACCAGCCTAGAAAAATGATCCACAGGGGCGCCTGGGTGGCGCAGTCGGTTAAGCGTCCGACTTCAGCCAGGTCACGATCTCGCAGTCAGTGGGTTTGAGCCCCGCGTCAGGCTCTGGGCTGATGGCTCAGAGCCTGGAGCCTGTTTCCGATTCTGTGTCTCCCTCTCTCTCTGCCCCTCCCCCGTTCATGCTCTGTGTCTCTCTGTCCCAAAAATAAATAAATGTTGAAGAAAAAAAAAAAATTTAAAAAAAAAAAAAAAAGAAAAATGATCCACAGTGTTTTTCTGCAGGCTTGAGTCATAAAAAATTAAAGGCCATTTTAAGGTACACTGGGTATTGATGGAATTGCAATCAAAATGACAATAGAGCCCTCAATGTTTTCAATAGATAAAGAGAAGAGAATGCCAAACTGGAAATAAATTACCAGCAGACCATATTAGGGGGTGGGGAAGTGGAAGATTCTCTAATGTGTATTAGATGGCAAAGAGAAAAGGTACTTTTCCTCTTGCATATTTTAGTTTGTTAATTATGAACTTAAAAGTTTGATAACCTAGAGTCTATATTCTACATGCTGATTCTTCAGCCTACAAAAAGACTATTAAGTTATCCAAGATTCTGGAATCTTCCTAATGCAACCACCAAAGCCTAGAGAGTATCAATTCAGAGGTGGGCTAGAACTGAAACAACATCAAGAAGGCATGATGTAAGGTGGACACCAGTGGGCACCCTCGTATTTAAAGGTATTTAAACCTCCCATGGTCAGTCAAGCATGCAACCAAAGCACAATATTCCTCTAGGAATATATAACCAGGTAACAAAATTTGCTCACAGAATTCACCTCAATAAAACTTCAGAATTTCTAATTCAGTAGAAATAAATTTTCCACTGTTCTTTCTCCTTTTTGCCTCTGTAGTTAGTCATATTTTGCTATTTCCATTTACACAAATTGTTATCAACCATTTCCAAGAGCTTTCATCACTTTCTAATAGCAAGATCTAGTTTTGGAAATTTGAAGAGTTAATGGTATCTACAGAAGTACTCAGCGAAGTAGGTACAAACAGATTTTTTTGGTTGCTTTTAATTTCACATTATTCCACTGTTTCATCTAATGCACAGAACTAAGAACTGAGATCATATAAGCTACTGAATTTTGAATCTGTGATTTCTAACCATCCTTAAAACTCCCAAGAAAAAAAAAATAAGACAGTCCTCTACATCTGTGTGTGTGTGTGTGTGTGTGTGTGTGTGTGTGTGTGTGTATGTGTGTATTTGGGATTGCAGAAAACAAGTAGAATACAACTTAAATAATGTATTCCTCATGATGAGGGGATTCCCAGAGAAACACATTAAAAAGTCCTTAGTTATACCTCATCTTCAGACATAATTGTACTCTTCATCAGTTTATTTCTAGTATTTCAAGCATGCCTCTTAATATTTTACTTTTCACATCTGAATACAGCATTGACAGGCTTAAAGTTTCACATGTGAATGTACAGTTAACAGGCTTAAAAGTAATGCATACCTCAGGTTAATTTACCACAAAACTTTCCATTTTCTTCCAATTTTATGAATTTTTAAAGCCTACATTTCTTATCACAGATATCAGCATTTGAGTTCTAATATTTTCCATTCATTTTTATAAATTAAGGCCAACATTTTAGAAATATCCAAACAATTTTACAAACACTGCTTTTTGGTCAAAGATAGCAAAGGGCCAAAGTTGAACAGTCTAGACAAAGGCAACACCACACACACAGCTCATTCGGCAGCTAAAGCCCAAAATCTGCCTTAGAATCATCATTACCTCCATGTGTGAGTAAATTCAGACTCAGAAATCACCTGTACTCCCAGGCGACATTAGG
The DNA here is from genome assembly GCF_022079265.1 of Lynx rufus. Lineage (NCBI taxonomy): Eukaryota > Metazoa > Chordata > Mammalia > Carnivora > Felidae > Lynx > Lynx rufus. Next base: position 149,459,652 of record NW_025814867.1, read on the forward strand.
AAGCAATTACGCAAATCTCTGGGCACTTTCTGTATTGCAGTCATGCTGGGATAGTACCCATTCCTCACAGAGACCATGGCCCTCAAATTCCCACCTTCACATGGCAGTTCCCTCAGGCTGGAATTTTCTTTCCCTACCCATGGTCTCCAATTTCCATCTGGCTTACTCCTATTCTTCAGTTCTCAGCCTAAATGTACCCCCAGATCAGACTTTATCTATCCTCAGGGTCACCAGGCACCCGAGGCAGAGAAACCCCCCTCAGGCATGTAACGAGGTTTTCTGGCTATCTTCCTTGAATGACCATCAATCCTACACACTCAATCTGGAAAACTGCCTCCCTTGTCCTGTCCTACATGCATGGTACACTCCGGACAAGTCTTCACATAACTGGATTAAACCAAGTTAAATGACAAGCTCATTGAACAAAACTTGTATCTGGATGTGATCTTTCTTTTTGTCATGTTTATGTAGGAGGGAGATAGGAATTGAGGGTGGTGGGGTGGGATCCATCACTGCATCATGGTGAAATAATGCCATGGAGCCACAGGGGCCATTTCTGTGGTGTCCCAATGGGACAAGTTTCCCTTCTTACAGATAGTTCTCCAAGGGCCAAACAAAGCAAAACAAGGCTGTACTTTGGCCTGACATCGTCAAAATTTTGAACCTTATCCATATCTTCATACCACCAGAGATCTGATCTCTTATGTGTAGTGGCACTGACTCTCTTTGATCATCTGCGTCGGCCTCATCTTCCCCTGAAGCCAAGGAAACAATTCTGTCTTCAGCCGGGAACTGGGAACTTGATTCAAATACAAAACATAAAAGCTCAGATTCTAAAATGAGGGCCAAAGTGAGTCCTATAGTTTTGGGTTTCAGAGAAAAGGTGATAGAGCAGTGACCCCCACGTGTTCGATTCCTAGTTATCACCAATGGCACCACCAGCAGCTACTGGACACGCAGAGAAAGCAACGAAAACCACAGGCAAGGAATTACATATACTTGTCTCTTAAACAAAACAGCAAACCCACTTGGGAAATAATCAGTCTTAGCCAAGGAGAAATCAAGGAGGAGGAGTGATAAAAGAAATACAAGCTTGCTTCTAAAACAATAGTATTAACAATGAGTTTTAAACAAAAGTTCTCTTTAAAAATGCCTACTTCAGTAAATTCTCTTTCATCAGAAGTGCTCTACAGAAGCTCCGCTTGAGACTGCTGCAGAGAGTCTTAGCTCCCTGTCTCCTATTAGGGGCCACCGTACCTGAGTCACCAGCAGGTACGGTAATACCGACAGTCCCCGGCCTCGATGTGGTTTCATAAAGCAATACAGAAACAATTTTTGGCTTTGCTGCAAATGTGCATAATGGAAAGCAAATATTATTAAAAAGACAATCATTTTTAGTGATTAAAATAATCCAAGGCAGAAAAAATTTCTCCCATAAGTTTCTAAGTTCTCATTTATCATCGTTTTGCCGCAAGAAGCCAGAGTAATTTTATTTTTCCTGACTTCTATTAAAAAGATCAATACATATGATTCCAAAGAGTCTCGGCTCATGAAAAGATGGAGCAGGACTGTAATCACATATGAAAGTATTGGTTGTCATTAGCAGAAAGATTGATCTGAAAAGACAACAGACCGAGAGTGAAAGGGCTTAAAATTTTCCATTGGGCAGCCCAGCAACTTTCACCTTCCAGATAATTAAATACAGATAACAGATTACCATATTAGAGGAAAGAATTGGATTGGGGATATTCAGTAGATACCCATTTTAGCAAAGTAATACCAAATTTCTCAACAATGATTTTGTTGGATGCAAAAAAAATTCATGTGGCCTGCCAGTACAATTGGCCAGTACATTGGACAACTCCAATATGCATTGAAGGCAAAGTTGTTAGATGAGATTTTTATACAGTTACCTGTGGCATCAGAAACTCTAATGAAAGCACATGTTCAGCTGACTGCTAAAACAGTGAAGGAACATATTCAGGCAAATGTCACAGGCTTATTCATGAACACAGCTGCTTTCAGCTTTGTTCAATGAGTTATTGACATGACCCATAGTGGTGGTTGCATAAAACTCATGAGAACTGAACTAAAAACTCATGGGCGTGCAAACAGTTTTCTTCAATGCATAGCTCTCCTTTCCTGAAACCCACTCACAGTGCCAAAAGAAAAAAAAATGCTAGCTATAAATCAAGATGGGATTTTTATAGGACCTTGGAAGGGCACAGTGAACTTGGAAATTCAGAGCTGTGGTCTGAGGACATTTTAAACTGGAGGTCAACGTTTTCAATATCTTTATCTTTGTCCTACACATGTACAATGTTGACATACCTAAGGATGGTGTTTCCATGCTCCGAAATTAATAGATAAGATAAAGAGGAACTGAGACCGGCACAAGAGAGATGCTATTACCCAAACACTGGCCTTCTGTTGTTTTGTTTTTTTTTTAAAAAAAAACATCTGAATATTTTATCACTCTTCAATCCCTCTACTACTCAGCTGCCAGCAATAACTGGACATCTCACAGTAATCAGATCTGTTCATAATTATTAACCACTGATCGTTTTCATAATAACCTAAAAGCTGATACTGGAGAAAGATATCAGCATCCCTTCCCTAAAACAATAATGTTGACAGTGTTCGTGTTGAGAACCATTGTTTGTAATGGACTTCAACAGAGTTTGAAAGACATTTTATGTAAGAGTGATACTCTATTACTCTCCTATGAATTTTTAAATGCTTTCATTATCTACATTTTACACAAAATCACATTGTCACGGCATCTACTGGACACGTCAGTGCATACAAAGCAAACCTGTTTTCCTCCATGTCTAAATTAAACAAAACATAAACACTTGTTTTTCTGAAAATACCAGAAAACGTTCATGCTTTTGGAATTTCCTGTAATAATAGTATCAGGAGTAAATTCCTCTAAATACAGAGGACAGGAATAAGACCAGCCAGGAATTATTTTTAGTTTTTCAAACTTAGTAAATTCTTTCCCATTTTTCAGCTGAACAGATTATTTTTTCTTGCAACTGAGTAAACATCTCCATTTTACTAATGAAGTCAGTATTTTGAAGAAAAGGAGGAATAGGATTTTTTTTCCCATGTGTGCTTCATACAGGATCCTGTGTAAGTATATGTGTACATGTTTATATTCCATGCTGGTAATGAGGCCACATCCTCTTAGCCAATTCTCTTTTTAAGAAGACTGAAGTTATAATCACTCAGGGCACTATTACTTTATTATGGTGAGCACTGAGTAATGTTTAAGAATTGTTGAATCAATATGTTGCACGCCTGAAACTAATATAACATAGTATGTTAGTTATACTTCAATAAAATAAGTACATCCATACATACAGTGGAGCACGACAGCTCTCCAAGATTGGAGTGGGCTGTGGAAACAGCCCATCTTTGTCCCAGTGAAGGGCTCTCAGATGATGACCCTTGAGTCATAAGACACCACGTGGACAGACAACCTATGACATAGCTATGAACGCTCAGTGACAGGAGCACCTACTGTGAAGTCTTTATTCCTCCCCTGCCCTTTCCTGTCTCACTCATGCCTTGATGAAAGGTCTATGATATGATACCCTGGGCTGATATGGCTCTCAAGGGAGATGACAGAATAGCTTATATGATGCTCCAGGCTACACACGAGGCTCCAATTTGCACTGGGCTGTGCCGCTGTGTTGTATATGAGATGGATCTCGTTCCTGTCCTCTGTGTGTAGTCTGACAAAGAAAAAAAAGATGCTGAGGCACAAAACATGATGTAAATAGGGGTTCAAACATTCTGTATTTTCAAACTCCATGAACACTATAGCATTTTTAAGTAAGGAGACAAAATAAGAGAAAAGAAGCTATAATGTAACTGTATTAGCCAGGGTTCACCAGGAAACAGAATTGATGGGAGACATAGATACATGTATACTTCTCATGAGGCCCATGAAGAGCCAATGTTTCAGTCCAAGTACAAAGACGTGGGAAAAGCCAGTGCCGCAGCTCAAAGCCATTTAGGCAGGAGGAATTCTCTATTACCCAGGGGAGGGCTAGTCTTTTGTTCTCTTAGGGCCTTCAGCTGATTTGATGAGGTCCACCTACATTTGGGAGGGCAATCTGCTGTACTCAGTCTAGCAGTTTCAAGTGTTAATCTCACCTTCAGTGAAACACCCAGAATAATGCTTGACCAAATATCTGGGCACCTCATTACCCAAATGGACATAAAACTAACTGTCATAGTAACCTTGTCAAATACTAACCAAATATGCTTTCTCTTCTGTTTGTCTTAATACAAATGATAACATAACTTTCTGTTCATCCCCTTTTTGTGATAATTCAATAGATTGGCAGTAAAATGGCACTGAAAACTGCCCCCTCCAACCTACCTAAAGCAAGTTCAAGGAACATTTATTTGATAAAAAGGAGAATCAATAAAATTGTAATTTGAGGAATTCAGGATCAATGCCAAGTTGTCCTATAAAAAAAAAATTTGATTGGACTTCATGTTCTTTCTTCTCTTTCTTAGGAAAAAACTATATTAAAAGTAGGATTAATTTAATGATCATCATACTGGTTGTTTTATTGGTAAGAAGTCTGAGTGGGAAACATGCATCCAGCTTTTATTCCTTTGAAACTACAATTTTCAATTCTACTAGACCCTTGCTGCTCTAAGAGGGTTCCACAGACCAGCAACATCAGAATTCCTTGGGCATTTGCTTAAAATGCATATCCTGGTTCCCACCCCACGTCTATTAAATCAGAATATATGGGGATGGGGCCTAGGAATTTGCATCTTAAGAAGCTCTCCTGGTGAAAGAAAGCATGATAACATATGAGAATCTCCAGATTAAACAATACTTTATCCAGTTCACAAAATCACATGTCAAGGTTAAAGTTCAACCAAAGAAACTTAGGGCTATCATCCAGTTAGGGCCTAATTTATCAACCAGTTGGCACACACACACTCCAATTCAACTATCAAGAATTTTGTTAAACTGTGTTTGCTCACTTCCTCTAAATTTTGAAGGATTATCTTCATTTATATAAAGTTAGCAATACTATAGAATACCATTACAATATTAAAATTTAATATTACCTTTTACATTTAATATTAAACATTAAAATATTAATTTGCTTTTCATTTCATTCCATCACTTTGACATAAACAGATGGCCCTCAAAAAAGATTTCAAGTTGTCCTCACCTGTCTAATTATTCATATTTTCAATAAAAAGTAAAGCAGTTGTCCAGCGATATGAGCAAGGTATTGGTCATGAACACCAGTACAGAGAAGCATTGTTTGAAAGTAGTTGGTATATTTATTATGCAGCATCTGTTAATTCTGCCTCCCAGGTCCAGCGTTAAAAAAATATTCTAGGGCTGCCTGGGTGGCTCAGTTGGTTGGGTGTCTGACTTTGGCTCAGGTCATGATCTCATGGTTTGTGGGTTTGAGCCCTATGTCGGGCTCTGTGCTGACAACTCAGAGCCTGGAGTCTGCTTTGGATTCTGGGTCTCCCTCTCTCTCTGCCCCTTCTCCACTCGTGCTCTGTATCTCTCTGTCTCTCAAAAATAGACATTCAAAAAGAATTTTTTAAAAAAGAAAAATATTCTAGTGCCTCTATACAGTCTTTAATCAGCCCATATCCCCTCTTTGCAACAAGAATATTAAAAGAGGCCATGGGGCGCCTGGGTGGCGCAGTCGGTTAAGCGTCCGACTTCAGCCAGGTCACGATCTCGCGGTCCGTGAGTTCGAGCCCCGCGTCAGGCTCTGGGTTGATGGCTCAGAGCCTGGAGCCTGTTTCCGATTCTGTGTCTCCCTCTCTCTCTGCCCCTCCCCCGTTCATGCTCTGTCTCTCTCTGTCCCAAAAATAAATAAACGTTGAAAAAAAAAAATAAATAAATAAATAAAAGAGGCCAAATCTGACTTAGTGGAATCTTCCCTCTCTTCCCCCAATCTGAGCTCCCAGTGTCTTCGTAATGCCCACACTACAGTGATAACTCCCAATCAAGATATTCTGTGTCTGCCTGTTGGTCTCTGCTGCTTATGGAACCCCCCTCACATGCTGGCCTCTTCCCAAGACCATCCTCCCTAACCAAGCCCTGCTTTCCAAAACTCTCTTTCCCCTCTCACTAAATAAAATTGTTCTATACTGTTTCTCATTCTCAAGACACATGATAACTACCTATTGTTCCAAATCTGTCTGAGTCCATTGTCTTTGGAATAACAATTGTAATTTAGTATCATCTCAGCTTTTGTTTAAAGGACTTGGTGTTATACAACCAGAGTTCAAGACATGGCTATGGTTATATAACCTGGGGAAGGTTTTGCCCTCTAAGGACTCATAATTTAATAAGATAAATAAGGCAGTTAAACCAAAATACAGTGGACCAGAAAACACCAAAGAAAGGTATAAGGTGCTGGGGGGATACAAGGTGCTGGGGGAGTCAAGAACAGGAGAGCTCACACCCAGTGTGGGCTCCAAGAAGTTTTCCAAAGGAAAACTCACCCCTTCTGCGGTCACACTTAAAACAGAACAGATGGGGGCGCCTGGGTGGCGCAGTCGGTTAAGCGTCCGACTTCAGCCAGGTCACGATCTCGCGGTCCGTGAGTTCGAGCCCCGCGTCAGGCTCTGGGCTGATGGCTCGGAGCCTGGAGCCTGTTTCCGATTCTGTGTCTCCCTCTCTCTCTGCCCCTCCCCCGTTCATGCTCTGTCTCTCTCTGTCCCAAAAATAAATAAACGTTGAAAAAAAAAAATTAAAAAAAAAAAAAAAACAGAACAGATATACCCCAAATTTCTCTATCTGGACATGAGAACTGTGTCCATGAGAACTCAGGTCATGTTGGTTTTTCTCTTGGCTCTGAATAGACTGAGGTTTATCATGTGGATCTACTGCAATCACTCTGACATAAGTAGCCATAGGCAAAAACGGTCACCATTGTCTTTTGAACCTAGTCTCATAACATTGCAACCTACGTATATGGATGGAGACAAGTGTGTCTACAGCAGCCTACATGATTCTTACCTCAGGTTAAGTAGCTAGCTTTCCTGTGTACCAGTAAATAAGGGCATATTGAGTATTTGTTGTGAACCAAGCTCCAAGATGAGCACATGGCTACAAGCAATGAAGAACCAGTCCTTGCCCTCGAGGAGCTTAGAGTCTAGATGGCCACAGAGACATCAAACAAATAACAACTAGTGTAGACCCACGTATAATTGCAAGTTTAAGACTCATACCTACACAGCTGCCATACAGTGCTTTCTCTTCTAATCTATAGTTGCAGGAACTACTGTTGCAATGAAGATTATGACTGTTGTCCTCATATTGAGTAATATTGTAAATGCCTGTCCCAGCTCCATGGATAGCCCTGTCACCTTAGCATGGAGTCTACACCTGGAACCACTCCACTAAGTGGTGGTTCTTAGCCTACAGATGAGCATTAAGATAACCTGGAGGACTAAAGATCAGATACCTGGCCTCATCTAGAAATTCCCATTCAGTAGGTCTATGTTGGGAAAGGTCTATGCCATATTTGAAACACCCACCCGGGTTGTTCTAAAACAGTTATATGAACTGCCGTGAGAAACCCTATAATCTAGAGGTGAATGAACTAAAAACTCCAAGTTTTCTTACCCAGACAAATTAAGAACATAATTTAATCGATATGCTGCATTCACTTCAGGATGTTTCAAAAATACGAACATATTCACATATTATACCTTCTCCTGCCTCCAAAATACACTAAGAGGCAAACTATTCTCAAAATAGAAGAAAGTTCACAATCCTTAAATTTGAACTCTTTGTAAGGAGCTTTTAGTATATAATGTCAATACATACTCCAGCTTAACAAAAAAGATTATTCATTTATCATTCGGTTTTTAAAAATATTCATGGTAAATCTCTCTTTAAGGCAGCATAAATACCTAAATGCAAGAAATATGCTAAATCAAAAACTAGATATGGTCAACATTTCATGAAAGAAACAAAATCAGTTGCTAAGCAAGGCACAGATAAAACAGAGGTTTTTCATTGTGACCCTCAAATCAATTCTTTTTTTTTTACCATTTGAAAATGACAGACAACTACTAAATTTATTTTTCCTCTTCTGTATAATGTTGATTGAAAAACAATGGTATCAATAGTCACAAATAAGAGAAAAGGAACTTCCAAAGCCACAAATTCTACTGGAACCAAGATTCCCAGTTTATGAGTAGAGATTAGCAAATGACTTTAGAAAGAGACATCAGGTCTTGAGACAAGCCCAAAATGATGTGAAATGAGAAGGGCAGGCAAGAAGGGTAGGAACAGGAAATAATCTCCAAAATTCCACTAAGTTTTCTTTTTAGTTCAGAAAAGGCACTTTCAGCAATTTCCCCTCTCCCCTACCTCCCCATCAACCCTCAGTTTGTTCTCTGTATTGAAGAGTCTCTTATGGTTTACCTCCCTCCCTCTCTGTTTGGAGGGCACTTGTTGGGATAAGCACTGGGTGTTGTATGTAAGTGATGAACCATGGGAATCTACCCCAAAATCCAAGAGCACACTTTATACACTGTATGCTAGCCAATTTGGCAAATTATTTTTTTAAAGGCAAACTTTATGTAAAAACTTTGCAAAGAAATGAACAGTAAAACAGTTCAACAACATGGCCAGCATTAAAAGACTTGAAGATAGATTGATAGATAGATAAATGAACAAAGAAAGGAATCATTCTTTCACTCAGTAAACCATTACCATGCAAATGCTCTGAGGCCAGATACAGTGAACTCTGCTGGGGATACAGGTTGAGTAAAATACAGTTCTTGTCTTTAAGATACTCACCACCTAGCCTGCAAAGTAACAGCCATCTATTTCTATATCAAGGCATGACTCATCAAAATGTGTTACACCAGTCCAGTGAAACAGCAATTCGGGAACAGTGAGTGAGGAGGCCATGATGAACTTTTCCCTGGAGCTATGAACAGGACAGCCTCACAGAGGAGTGTTTTTGCAGACTTTGGGTCTCTGGGTGAAGACGTCACTAGCTTGGGACAGTCTCTAATTTGCATGACATTCCCTCCTTGGTCCTGTGTTTGACTCTCATTGCACGCTCTTCCGGGGCAAGTCTTTCATGTGCAGAAGTTCAGCTACCATCTATATGCTTCTGACTCCCCAAACTGTCTTTAGACAAAAGACGTCCTAGTAACATTCCCTTCTGAGTAACCAAAGTCTCCTCAAGTCTAAGAAATCTAAATCTAAGTCATGCAACTTGTTGCCTAAGACAGACATGATACCTAATCCCAGACTCTCCCTCTCCTCACTGGTCACTAGGTTCTTCCCCTTCCACCTACATGTTTCACCCTCTTCTCCTTCTGTAGCCACAGCCTTGGTTAATACTCTTAACCATGTTTTGCCTCATATCCCTGTCTCCAGACTTATTTCCTTCCATGCACTGGCAGATGAATGGGCTATAAGCGACACCTAGTGATTTTGCTTCTCTAATACCTTCCACTGGTGCAGCAGCACGTCAGGATAAATTCCACACCCCTCATGAATTGGGTCCGTTCACCCTGCCACCCTTTCTCCCACTGCCTCCAACAGCTACACAGTGCCCTGCCCAAATGCATTTTACGCTGTGGCTTGACATATGCTATCCTCTCTGGTCTGAATATCCTTCTCTTCCCATCTAATTACCTCCTTTTCTGCCTGCATAACTTCTGCTCAGCTCTTCCTTTGGGAAGCTATCTCTGATATCCTCAGGCTGAGTTAAGTCCCCTTTTCTGGCCCTGATCTCCCTGTGCATTCCCTTATTGGAACTCCCTTTATCCTGTTAGGTATTGGTTGTACTATTTTCCTCTCCTCCAAGCTGTATGTGTGAGGATTGAGGGCAGGACTATGTTCTGTTTATCTTTATATCCCTCATGCCTAGCACAAAGCTCATCAGATAAGAACTCAACTGTCTGTGGATTATCTAAATCAACTAATGCCATTTGCTGAGCTGTATAATATTGCCATTCAAGAACACATACTTGAAAACCTCAGAAAACAAAGGACTATTCAATGAACTTTACTCCTTAAAAACAAAACAACAGGGGGCCTGGATGGCTCAGTCAGTTGAGCATCTGACTTCAGCTCAGGTCATGATCTCACGGTCTGTGAGTTCGAGCCCTACATCAGGCTCTGTGCTGAGAGCTCAGATTCTGGAGCCTGCTTCAGATTTGTGTCTCCCTTTCTCTTTGCCACTTCTTTCTCTCTCTCTCTCTCTCTCTCTCTCTCTCTCAAAAATAATAAAAACATTAAAAAATTTAAAACAGTAACAACAACAGGAGCACCTGGGTGGCTCAGTCAGTTAAGCATCCAACTTCTGCTCATCTCATGATCTCATGGTTTGTGGGTTCAAGCACCACATCGGGCTCTCTGCTGACAGCTCAGAGCCTGGAGCCTGCTTTGGATTCTGTGTCTCCCTCTCTCTCTGCCCCTCCCCTGCTTGCTCACTCTCTGTCTCTAAAAAGAATAAACATTAAAAAAAATTTTAAAAGACAAAAAGCCACATTCTTAAGTTATAAAAATATTATACAAAAACAACAGGTCGGATATGGAAACTTTGGGTCAACCCGCTGTTTCTTTCTACATTGTGCCAAATAACCGATTTGATAATTGCTGTTGTTTAAGCCATTATATTAGCTTATACTTTTGAGGCAGGTGAATCAATGCAGGGGCTGTTTAAGTATCATATAAATTCCATCTGTGTTCAGCACTGGCCGATCTCACTGGTTACTACAAACCATTCTCTCAAGTCCTTTTCTGAGTATCCACTTCATGCTAGGCATAAATACTATATTAATGCTTCTCCAAGTGTAGCCCATGAACCACTTCCATTTATATAACATGAGGATCTTCCTAAAAATGCATATTCTTACACATCACCCAAGATGTCCAAAATCAGGACCTCAAGAGCCTAAGTGTCAGCTTTTCAATAAGGTTCACCCTACCAACATTTATTCAAACTCAAGTTTGAGAGCCATTGGTCTACACTTTGGACAGTCCCATAGACGGTGGAAGAAAAGGATGGAAGAGTAGAGGGAGGGAATGAGGAGGCCAAAGTGGAAAAGAGGGTGACACATTAGTTAGGATACAAGAACAGCTGCTGTGACAAGAAGAGCCAACCTAGTAGTGGTTTAAAACAAAAAGAGTTTATTTCTATTTCATTAAATTTTTTTTAACATTTATTTATTTTTGAGACAGAGAGAGACAGAGCATGAATGGGGGAGGGTCAGAGAGAGGGAGACACAGAATCTGAAACAGGCTCCAGGCTCTGAGCTGTCAGCCCAGAGCCCGACACAGGGCTCAAACTCACGGACCACGAGATCGTGACCTGAGCAGAAGTCGGACGCTCAACCGACCGAGCCACCCAGGCGCCCCTCTATTTCATAGAACAGTCTGAATGTTCACAGCCCAGGGCTTGATGTGGAGACATCAAGGTGTCAGGCACCCAGATTCTTCCACCTTGTGGCTCTGCCATCCGTAGAGTATTTCCCTCATCTACGTGGTCTAAGATGGTTCATAACTCATCCTCATTCCAATGAGAGGGGAAGGAAAGGGAGAGGACACTTCTGCTTAAAGGCACAGGCCAGAAGGCATACTTACCACACCTGTTCATTTTCCGGAACTTACTCATATATCTTCACCCAACTACAAATGAGACTGAGAAATGCAATAGGGGTAGGAGAAGTGCATGTACCCAAATAAAAATTGGGTTTCTGGGGCAACAGGGTGGCTCAGTCGGTTGAGCATCTAACTTCGGCTCAGGTCATGATTTCATGGTTCATGGGTTCAAGCCCCAAGCCGGGTTCTGTGCTGACAGCTCAGAGACTGGAGCCTGCTTGGGATTTTGTGTCTCCCTCTCTCTCTACCCCTCACCCGCTCGCTCACTCTCTCTCTCTCTCTCTCAAAAATAAATAAACATTAAAAAAAATTTTTTTAATGGGTTTCTGTAACAACTGAGTAAAGGAGAAAGAGATAATGGGATTTATTTTACAGTCTCTGTCACCTAGGAGAAAGAGGAAAGGAAGAGAGGAGGTAGAAGTGAGTGAAAAAAATATAAAATCAGTTACTGTCAATTCTTTACAACACCCTCCATTCCTCAACCATCCTCAACACTTACCCCAATACAACTACTTTAGCCTTATGTTCTTGATTTTCTAAGCGTCTTTAATCAAGATTGTTGAATTCACTTTCACTCATACCCTTCCAGCCTTGGCCTTGGACATTGACTTTGATTGGAAAATGATCTGCTGCCAATGATTCCAATATCATTGGCATAATGGGCTACAGGCACAAGCTATTTATCCAAGTTATCTGCTTTATATTAAAAGTCATGAGATTAGAGGTGAATTTTAACCAGCAAAGCTTCTTCATTTGCCTTTAAAGATGGCACTGTTTGATCAGTCCTGCCATGGCACTCTTTCTACATGACTAGTGCCCTCTGGAACTGGGCAGTGCCATGGCCCTGTGCTCAGTGAATTGAATTTCCATGTGACTCATCACCTCAACTTTCATGTGAAAACTACATTTTGGTTTGTACTCTGGCTGTTGGAGAAAGTCTAAAACATGAAGGGACAGGCAGCTTTGGTGCTACTGCTCCACTCAGACTACCTTTCCTATGAAGAACTGCCATGGCCTTGTGCCCAGAACGCTGACCTGTGAAGAACAACCCCCTCCAGCCTTTCATGGGCCTAAGATGAACCATGTGACATTCATTCCCCAGATCAGACATCAGGTCAGATCTTATTGCTTTTGGACAACAGCCATTATGAGATTTATGGAGCAAAGAATAGGTACAATACAACCTCAGAGTACATTACAAAGTTAGAGGGTATTTCTAAGCATGGAAATATGCAACATTTCAGAGCTAATGTCATAAAAAGAGGCATCAGACCAATAGATCACTGTCTCCACTCAACTGTAATCTCTAAAAATAACTTCAGCTCTCATTTCTGAGAATGAGAGAAACTTCAGAAGTTACATTCATGTTTTTAGGAGTCCATATGTAACCTAACTTTTCCAAACCTGAACTTGAATATGATCTAGTTAGAATTACATCCCTCAAAGACATTTCAGTATAGATTCAGATTCACAAAGCAAAGTAAAAGATAATGTGGTTTTATTCCAAAGCACAGACTTAAACACATGGCAACACTCATCATTCTCAAAGTTCCCAGTTGCTTCATTTGCTCCCAAGAGTCAAGTGGTTTCTATAAGAAAATTACATGTGGTCAGAAAATTACAGGAGGCCTGGTTCTTAGGGAGTAATGATCCATTCATTTGATAATTTGCTAAATGCTTACTCTTTCTACTCGTCATTTTTTCCTTCTTGGTTAGCACGTCATGCAAATTGTGACAAGAGATAAAGATATGGAAATGCTCCCAGAAAAACAGGCCCAAATGATGAAAAAACAAGAAGATAAAAAAATGTCTTTTAAAAATAAACTTACTATTTTTTTTAGAAATGCTTTAATGAAAAATACTACTGGAAACATTTAAATGCACTATTGTAGCCCCACAGACACAGATTTTCAGAGAGTGATGCCATATGCCCCCATCACTGGCATTGATACTATTGAAAATGGCCACTGAGGACATCCAGAGACAACTCAGAATAGGCATCTGGCTGGGGGCAAATCCACCCTGTCTCCAGAGACTTCTCTAGGATTCCAAATCTTACTTTTTAAGTATGGGTATATGAGAAACACTAGCCCATAGTCTATTGTTTTATAGGTAAATCCTTGCTTTTAATTATTCTGAGGTAGATGTTCTTATTTGCTGGCTATTCTCGTCCATCTACTTTCTTAATGACCACTTCTCGGTGTTCACCAGGACTGGAATAGCAGCAGGGGAAACCAAAGAGCAGCTCAACATTACTGCCTGTTGCTATGCCCACTGATGTGTGGGGCTGACAAGAGCACAAGTAAAAGCCAAGACAACTTTCCACCATGGAATGCGAGATAAGCACGGGGACATCCTCATGTGCCTGCGGAATGGGGCCAATTCTAATATGTCCACAGAACTCCCGGTCAGGTGACCTGGAGTTGTAAACATCAGGCAGATTTAATGTGATTCAACAACAAGGATTTTAAATAGGTCAGCGCTTTTTGGTGTGACTTACTAGAGTTTACTGAAAAGAAAAAATAGAAAATCTATATATAACAGTTTCCAGCTGTCGGCTCTAATTTCCCATGACAGCACAAGACAGGGCGCTCCCCGTGTTATTGAACAGTTTGTATCAGAAAAGGGCTGATTGGAATTTGTGTTCACCCTACTCTTTCTCTCTGCTCTTTCACAGTTTTCTTAGGAAACATACCCAGGTTTCAGGCTTCTCCAGCCAAGCAGGGTTGGGGGAAAGGCATTTACACTGGATGGTGTCTAAAAATATTTTATACCAATTTCAATGTTTTAGGAAAATAACTGTATGATATTCCAATATTAACAGAAGGAAGAAAACATTTCTTCAAAGATGCCTATCTCATGCCCTACAGATTTCCTATGTTGGACAAAAATTTTCCATTCTTCTCATGAAACCAATTAATTATAAGTTGGAAAGTCTAGCATACATTGTGTTTTAATGGATTTCTCTATTTCTCTTTTGAGTTCTGAAGGAAGAAGGCAGCAAAGCACAGACGCTTACTTAGCCTCTAGGCTGTAATGTCAGGGGAGCAGACCAGTGATCTACTCAATGTTGAGGACCTAACTCATTATCTGGAGTATAATAAATTGCTTAATAAAATTGTTTGCTGTATGTTAAATGGCTCTTCCCAATGAGAAATTCACAGTTTTTCTGCGATTCCCCCATATTCAAAGCTCTAACAAAGATCTTTTTGTAAAGGTATGAGTCAATGACTTTTTTTATTCCAGAGTTTTACAATTCTTCTATCTAGTATCTTTCTCTGGCACACCTGAAGATGCATCTTAGTAACGGAACACAAAGGCTTTGAGGTCGAACATATTCAACCATGTGCTTCCACGACTTCCCTAGTGTGGTTCAGTGAGCCACTTAATTTCTCTGAGCCTCGTTTTCCCTACTTTAAAGCATTTTGATACTTATTTCACAAAGCTATCTATGGATTAAATAAAACAATACATATAAAATAGCAAAGTGCCTGCACACTCAATAAACGGTTTACTTATGACTACTTTACTAGTAGTATCATTATTATTATCCACATGAAACTTTAGAATAATCCTATAACATGCTTTAAAAGTTAAATACCATTGCATATCTAATTGAGAAATTTTTCTTGCCCATAAACTGTATAAGCTGTTTTTTTATACTGCATAATATTGAAGGAAAGTTACCTTAGTTTTTATAATGCCCAGGGATAAATACTAAAGTATGCTAATAATTGGATGCAAATTTCTCCAGAGCTTTCTTAAATAGTCTACACAATTCTTTAGAAAAATACACATATATTCCTCCATCACAAATTAGCTGTAATTTTCCCAAAGTCAACAGCCTGTCAGTGGCCACAAAATACAGGAGAAAAAACGTGCATCCATACACATCCTCATTGCAATAAATGTGGGAGTGCCTGTTAACTTGAAGAAGTGGGGAGACAAGTCAGATGCTTTTCTAGAAGCTTCCATGTTCCACATAACTTTTTTTGCCTTGTGGCATGATTAGAGGGATACACACACAAGTTTAAGAGGCTCAGCAAGGACTCCTTTGCCTCAGGCGTCATGAATAGCTAGAAAGAAAATGGGTTGTTCCCCTCAAAGAAGTTGAGAAGAGATGAACACAGCAAATATAGAGGTAGGACTCTGGTCATGAAGAGCATGTAAGAAAGGCACAGCCAAATAGGAGCAGACGGATAAAACCTTGAAAAGGAAAAGACAGGAGGGTGCCTTAGGCCATTACTCTCCATTAAATGACTGAACTGCCATGGTTTGGACTAATCTAAAATGAACACAAATTGGCACATGTGTCCAGGTTCTGAAAATCAGAGGTGGCATGATCTGTCACCTCATTTGGTTCTCCCTCTACTCCCAAGAACCCCTGACAAGAAGTAAGCCTAGATAATTCGTCTACTCATGTGCTGTCAGTCAGCACCTAACTCTGAATGGTCGTCAAATTTACGTTTGATGTCTCTCCTTCTAATTCCGTTTCCATTAAATGGATATTTCCTTTTGGATATTTCACAAAGACCTTAAACAATCATAAGCAAACCCTATATTCATCCACATTTTTAAAAAATGTTAACTTGAATCCTAACTTACAAACCAGTTTATAATTTATTTTCTGATTGAATCGTTGGTCAGTGAAATTACTTGAGTGCTTCTTCTTAAACTTCATAGTGTTGAGACACTCTAAATAGGTCTTCAAATGCACTCATCCTTTTATCTTACATTCGTCTTTCCTAAATTGCTCTATTACCACCAAGAACCCCATAACCTTCCTGCTTCTGAAAGTTTGCAGCTTTGGACTCATCTTCAACTCTCCCTCATCCTTAGGTGGCAAGAAGCGGGGAGCAATCTACATCCTCTGTAGTCTACAAGCTCAAAAAGGCTGGAGTAGGAAACATCCAGAGTGACTGTGTCTCAGCACCCCTATAGAAGGCCCTTAGAAAGGATCCAAGACAAGGGGCAACAAAGACGGAAGCCATCAATCAGCTCCCCCAATGCCCACACATGTCTGCATCCCACCCTTTAGAGCCATAGGAATGACTGATTCCTACTTATAATTCGGAAATACTACTCGAGCCCCTACATTGTGCCAAGCACTGCTTTGCTTTTGACGATAGAGATAAATTGGTGAACAAAACGAGCAAAGCGTCTGTCCTCATGAAGCTTGCATTCTAGAGTAAGCTGTTTCTTGATAGTGAGAAAAAGGAGTCTGAATAACAGACCTTACAGTTGGCATACGATATACTTTTCAATCTTTCTAAATTGTTCCTCATTGTCTCCAGTCTAAGCCAAATGTCATTCCTTCTGTGCAAAATGGCATGGCCAGTCTGACCACCAAATACCAAGAGGCTTTCTTAACTACTCGAGCATATTGTTGGCCAAAGAAAGCCAGCTGCTCCAAAATGGCATGGCAAAACATGTAGAGTAATTTTAATCAATTCTTTCAGCCAATTTTAAAGGTATTTATCACAAAGCACCACAGTCTCGCTAAAATATTTCTTTAAACACAAAGAGTGCTTTGTTCCTAAACCTCTGAGAAATAAAGGGAGCACCCAGACACTGTGCCTGTTTTGTAAGTTAAATTGAAAAAACTGCAACACTGAAACTCGTAGTTGATATCTCTTCAGAAGAGAATTCATCAGCAAGGTAATAATTCCCAGTAGCTATACAAAGAAACCACAGTCTTCAGAAAAACCACATAACAGAGAATGGAATACTGGGAGCAGCCCACATAATTACTCATGATAGATAACTGTATTAAAAATTAAATATAAATTATTGTGGGCATTATAGTTTTGGCATGAGATGAAAAAAGTGCTTTATGTTACTTAAAACTTTCAATAACTGCCTTAAATTTGGCTCCATTGAAAGTAAGCCTATCCTGAGTAAATATAAAGCATTTATTATTTGAAATATTGCTTTCAATACAATTGTAGCTTAAAAAAACGACCTCCTGCATTTTCTAAAAGTTGCTATATGGCCTTGACCTTGCGAAAAAGTACTAAATTTGGATGCAAAGAGGTGAATTTTTAACAGGGCCTTAAGGAAGATGACTTTAGGATATGAAAATCTCTTACTGAACTCAACAAAACACAAAAATCAATTCCAGATGATTTTCAAATCTAAATATAAGAGGGGAAAAAAATAAATCTCTTTAAAAAATATGAGAATGTCCTCATGACCTTGGAGTAGGCAAAGATTCCTTAAATAACACAAAAAGTATTAACCTTAAAAGAAAAAATGATGAATTTAGAGTATATTAAAATTACAAATTTCTGTTCATCACTGTTGAGAGTGAAAAGACAACCCATACGGTGGAAAAAATGCTTGAAATAAAAAATCCAACAAAGAGCTGATGCCCAGAATATATAAAGAATTCCTATAATTCAATAAGAAAAAGAAAGACAATCCAATAGAAAAATAAGCAAGGCTTTAACACTCACTTCACATAAAAAGACATCTAAATACAGGGGTAGGGGAGAGGTGTGCCTGGGTGGCTCAGTTGATTAAACATCTGACTCTTGATTTCAGCTCAGGTGATGATCTCACATTTTGTGAGATCAAGTCCCACAATGGGCTCTGCGCTGACAGCATGGAGCCTGCTTGGGATTCTCTCCCCCTCTCTCCCTCTCCCTCCCTCTCCCCCCCCCACCCTTCCCCTTCTCACTTGCACACGCATGTTCTATCTCTCAAAATAAATAAATAAACAACAACAACAAAGCTATCCAAATGGCCAATAAACATGGAAGGAGTTCAACTTCATTAATTGTTAGGGAAATGCAAATTCAAACCACAAGAAAATACCTTACATTTCCATCTACATTGCTGAAATTCAAAAGGAGGCTAATACCACACAGAGCCACTGGCACTCTCACAAGCTGCTGGTGGAAGGGCGCATTGGTACAAATACTTTGCAAAACTGCTTTTGCAGCATCTGCTAAGCAGAGGTTTTCAAAGTGTGGCCTGTGGACCAGCAACATCAGCATCCACCGGAACTCATCAGAAGTACAAATTCTTGGGCCCCACGCAGACCTCCAGAGTCAGAAACTCTCCAGGTGTGTCCCAGAGATGTGTACTTTAACGAGACCTCCAGGTGATTCTGATCTGTGCGAGATCTTGAGAACCACTATGCTACAACTAAATGTGCGCATGCCCTGTAATCCAAAAACTGTACTTAGATATAGGTACAGAATTCATCAAAAAGTGTGCAAGAATGTTCACAGAGGCACAATTTACAACATTCAAAAGCCCAGAAACCAGCTAAACACCCATCATCAGTAGAACAGGTAAATAAACCATGATGTAGTCACTTAATGGAAATCTGCACAGAAATGAGGATGAGCAATCTACAATTTCACACAACAATGTAGGTAAACCTCGCCTACATAATGTGAACAAAAGAAGCCGAAGGAGAGAAGTATACCCTGCATGATTCCATTTATATAAAATACAAAAACAAGTTAAACCAAATCTTGTTACACATCAAAAAAGAAAATAAATAAAAACTTGTTATGCTTGGGAGACCAGTGGGTAGAACTTGGATGAGGGCTTGACAAGTGTTTCTGGATGCAATTAAGCTTCTGTTTCCTGATCTAGCATTGGTTACACAGGTGGTCAGTTTATGCAAATTCATTGAGCTTGTAATATTCATTATAGACTTATAATATGGATAGTTTTCTGGGCTCAGACTCTACCTCAATAAAAAGTTGTTTGTTTATTTTTTAAGAACTTCATCAGGGCACCTGGGTGGCTCAGTCGGTTAAGCGCTGACTTAGGCTCAAGTCATGGTCTTGCAGTTGGTGGATTCAAGCTCCATATTGGGCTCTGTGCTGACAGAACCTGCTTTGGATTCTGCATCGCCCTCTCTCTCTCTGCCCCTCCCTTGCTCACACTCTTTCTCTCTCAAAAATAAATAAACACTGAACAAAAAATTTTTAATACATAAAAACTTCATTAAATTATTTCTTTTTAGGTTGCATAAGCAAGAATTATTTCAGGTAGGATATTTGCATTGGAAAAAGTTTAAGATGTTACAGAATAAAGAAGAGCATCAGAAATAATATATCACTCTGGGTAACTATGTCAACAGAAGGGGAAGAAAGCTCACAAAGTCTCGTACCAATGAAAGCTGTCCTGGATGGATGCATCTGGATACTAAAAATAGTCCCTGGGGTCTGATTGGGCAGGAGAAATCCACCAGTGGACATTTCTCATGAGTAAACCTAAGCTTTAATAATTAAAATGTAAGCACTATATTTCTATATCCCTTAACTCCATAGGAATTTTCAGTGGTTGTAATTGCATTAACCTACTCACCAGTCAGGTTAAGCAGTAGTCAAAGGAGGAAAGTGGAAACAGGCAAACACATTAATTAGCTGATGTTTGTTTCTCATTGAAGTTTGTTAATTTTTTTTTTTTTTTTTGCCAGCAGAGTCAGTGGCTTTAAAACAGAAAATGAATGTTATCTCATCTCTGTCATCAGCAAAGCCTTCATTCTTCCTTGAATACCTCTTGAGTGGTTTCTGGGCTTTGGCTGAGACATGAGCTCAGGCTGGTTTTTACCATCAAGGATGTTGACCTTGGCCAGTTATGTCACTCAGGTAACTTGACCTGAGAAACACACCCTACAATGATTTCCTTTTTAAAAATGTTCTCTATTTTGGCTTTTATTTTTTGGAAAGGTAATTTGCTTGCATGGTTAGAAACTCAAAGGGAACAAAGGGTTATATGGAAAAATTCCCCCCTCCTGGCCCCTATACCCTTTCAGTTCCCCTCCCTGAACCAATGTTTCTGTTTTTCTATGTACTTCCCAGACATTGGCTATTTATTAAAAAATCAATACCTCTATCAATACATTTATTCTGTTTTATTCTTCTCTTCTTTCTATACCAAAGAAACCAAATCACCATTGTATGAATGAATGTGTCACAATTTAACCAGTCCCACACTGGCAAGCATATATGGCTATTAATCTTTTCTCATTGCAGAATGCTATGATGACTATTTTTCCATATATATTGCTGTAAACATGTCCGGGGTATTTCTAGTTATTTCTCAATTTTTTTTTGTTAAACTCTTAGTTGTGAAGAAATTCTAGACCTATGTAAAAGTTGCAAGAAGATTACACTGAACTTCTGATAACATTTCAATATGAATTTCTTCAGCATTATGATCACTGACCATTCTAATATGGAGAGATAGATCATTCCTACTGAATCCTATGAAAGAACATGGGTATTTGAAGGCATTTAAAAAAAAATTAAAAGGAACCATAAAGGAGGCAAGAAACACAGAAGAAGGGGAGGAAAAAAAAATAAGAAACACAAAAGAAGGATATTAAGATCCCAAGCAACAGCCAGCCTCACATGGCTGTCCCTGCCCATATGTAGTCTCTCAACCTGACCCACAGCAATGGGGGAGCAGCAAACTCTTCCTATAAAGAACCAGAGAGTAAATGTTTAGACATTGCAGTCTGTACAGTCTCAGGCACACTTACTCAGCTCCACTGTTGTAGCATAAAGTAGTCACAGGTAATATATAAATGAGGGATTGTGGCTGTGTTCCACAACCATTTGCAAAACTATTTACAAAAACAGGCAGAAGTCTGGGTTTGGCCCACTGGCCACAGTTTGCCAAGCCCTTGCTCTTGTACTATGAAAATTACTCCTTTTCAATAAGATGGGCCCCTAGACTCATTCCAAACGTAGAGAAACATTTTCAGCTCTCCAAAATCAATCCCGAGCACTGGTTGCTGGCCTCTGACTTGGGATAACTAGATTGTCATTCTCAGTGTTAAATCGAATTCCATTGCTCATCTTAAAGTATGTCAGGATTGTGCTGCTAATCAGTGTCACCGTGATGTGCTCTCATTGGCACTGTCCTTGAATGGGGACACGTACACATGAGCAGGACAAATGAGTCCACCTAAAGACAGGCACCCTTAAAGCCCCTGGGCTTGGGATGGGTAGGTATGGAAACACATCCTTCTGCTCCAGAGAGAAAATATGATTTTGACATTTGGATCTTCACACAACACTAAGTATACCTGAGATTGCCCAAGCAGTGTGGCTCCCTAGGATAGAAAATACAAAAAATGTCTTCCAGTTTGATAACTGAAACCTGTGTGATCGGTTTCCGTTAAGTCATGTAATTTTCCCTCTTGAATCAGATGCTTTATTTCATTGGGTTGTTATTTTCCTGGAGGTAAGAGACTCTGGCAGAACAGCTTTACTGACTAAAAACAAGCTATACTTTTGGGGCTCTAGAAATGTGGAATAACAATCAACCCAACACTTAGCCAGGAGGTCCTACCTCCAGTTCTTTCTCATCATGTCGTGAGTCAAATTCATCCACTCACTTCTCCTCACACCTTCTCTTCTTTTCCATCCACATCTCACATTTCTTTCCCTTAGCCTCTTGCTTCAAACCAATCCAAAAAACGAATAAAGGAAAATGGAGGGTAGCAAGACATATCGATTGAAAAAAAAGGACTTCAAACGTCTTTAACACAGCCTTTTGGGGTGGTTCTTTGACAGCGAGAACATAGCCTAATCTATTACAGATCCGAGCCACTGGTGTCACGTAATAAACCCAGGATATCCGTTTATACTATTCCTCCACTGCTTCCTTTTGTGATTGAATCTCAGAAGGCATCTTTAATTGATACCTGCTATTGGTTTGCTATCGATGCCAATTAAAAGCGGCATATTATGACCATTATGCAATCAAATAGAAATAAAAAAACACTAGTATACAGATAATGACATAGAACATACAAATTTGATCATTATGATTATAAATGTATTTGTTGAGAGGATGACAAATAACCAGTGGCTTATTGGTAATGTCCTCTAATCCCTAGGAAAAAACATAGAAACCAAAATAAAAAGGTAATATGCACTAAGCTTAAAAATAAGCAAGAAGAGGGGCACCCAGGTGGCTTAATCAGTTAAGTGTCCAACTCTTGGCATCAGCTCAGGTCATGATCCCAGGGTTGTGGGATCGAGCCCAGCGTGGAGCTTGCTTAGGATTCTCTTTCTCCCTCTCTCTGCCCCTTCCTTGCTCACTCGCATGTCCTCTCTCTCTCAGAATAAATAAACATTAAAAGAAAATAAGAAAGAAGAGTGTCCCTTTGGTAAAAAAAAAAATACTAGAAAATTCTCTCACACCTACAATCTGTTTTCTCCTCTGTCAAATGGAATTATACTGCTCACCGCTGGAGCTGAGAGGAGAAACTTAAGAGATGCCATGGGAAAGCATCTACAGATAGCCAAGCTCTCCAAGGGCAAACACAGATCCTTATTACCAAAGAGAAAGGAGAAGTAAATGCATTAGTGTGAAAATCTCACCCCACAAAATACTTCCATATTATCTGCATGACCTAAAAGATTCATTTACCAAATTAGTGTTTTTAATTATGCACTATAGGTTAAAATAATTATATACAAAATCAGATCCCATGACTGACTACCCACATTTATTTTGTTTTCTTACCTGGTCTGAGGTGGTGTTTTATGACTGGACCATAAAAAAATTCCATTATCACTTGTTAATTCTTACATGGCCAATTTTTTTTTTTTTTTTTTTTTTTGTCTTTGGAATCTCTTTTCCACATGGCCAATTGGGTAGAAAATACAAGTACTTGAGATGTGAGGAGCTGTCATTAAATTGATGGAAGTTTCTAAACGTGTAAGTCTTGGAATGTCCGGTACCCACAGGAGTGCAAGCCAAGAACATTACCACCACAGAACTAAATGCCTTCCTGGCTCACTGTCCATCTCAAGCCCTAGCCTGTCGGTCCTGAAATGCCATTCAGCAAGTACTGGCATACTCCCAGGAGCTGTAGATATAGTGTGTCTAACAAAGCCCCAGAAGCGATCAGATAAATGGTGGCTCAGAGTTGTTCACATCCTCTGAAACCAACAGTCCCAGGCGCCAACCCTGGGCCACCACTTAATGTTCTGAGACCCTAGATGGTACTCGGCACCCTTGAACTCCACTTCCTGTAGTGGATGCTTGTCATGCTTTGTACATACACGCATGCGCATACATGCACGGTCTGCCTACGCTTAAAGAATTTTCTCCCTTATCAGTCCTAACTCCCCAGAATAAGCCAGAAACTCATTTTCCAAGCTTTCGTTGAAGCTAAGGTACATCTAGAGATGCACACTCTAGAGACTCTAATGAAGTAGAGAACCAACATAGGAAAGCAGGAGTGTCCCACAGTTTGTCATCATGCTGCAGGCAACGGAAGGCTCCAGCTCTGGGGAACATCAGCCAACAAAGGCCTCACGTATCAGTGGCAAAATTGCAGTATCTGTATCCTGTGAAGGTGGCAGAGCTGTATCCGCAAAGACTTCCACTCTTGCAAGAGTCTGCGAGCTACCTAATAATCTTATTTTAATTAAGTTCCATTTGTATGCATGCACATTAGAGTATGTTCTTCTGTTACCAATTAAGAATCCCATCAAATTAGTTGTTGCATTTACAAATGGCAATGATAACGTGTACGACACAGAATATTGGGTATTATCTAGAACAGCCAGGTAACAGCACCTTGAACACAGGTGAAAAGGATTCCTCAAATGCTAGCTCTACTTCCCTCATTTTTTAGTAACCAAATACTTTTATTATCCTATCTGTTTTCTATCATCATGTTAGTTATGTATTGCTTTACTACTCTTTCAATGATTAGCCTAAGGATTACAACATGCATTCTTGATTTATCATAGTGTAATACATATTATAATTTTTTTTATTTTTTTAACGTTTGTTTGTTTTTGAGAGAGAGACAGACAGACAGACAGAATGCAAGTGGGGGAGGGGCAGAGAGAGGAAGACACAGAATCCAAAGCGGGCTCCAGGCTCTGAGCTGTCAGCACAGAGCCCAGTGTGGGGCTGGAACTCATGAGCTGTGAGATCATGACCTGAGCCAAAGTCGGACACTTAACTGACTGAGCACAATCAAAAATTATTTCTATTCAGGGGCACCTGGGTGGCTCAGTCAGTTAAGTGTCCAACTTCGGCTCAGGTCATGATCTCACCATTCCTGAGTTCAAGCCCCCATGTCAGGCTTCATGCTGACAGCTCAGAGCCTGGAGCCTGTTTCAGATTCTGTAGCTCCTTCTCTCTGCCCCTCCCCTGCTCATGCTCAGTCTCTCTCTCTCTCAAAAATAAACATTAAAAAAAATTTTTTAATTATACATGTTTATCCCTCATAGTATTATTTGCTTCCTCCTGCATTTCCATATTACCATGTGGAATCATTTTCCCCCAGCCTGGAGGAAAAACATTTTCCTTTCAGTACAAACATGCTAGCAATGAATTTCTTCTATTTTTATTTGCCTACAAGTATTGTTACTTCACCTTCTGGAAAGAATAGTCTAGATATTTTTAATTCTAGATTGGCAGTAATTTTCTTTCACCACTTTAAAAATGTTCTATGCTCTTTGGATTCCATTACTTCTCATAAGCATCTAGCTCTTGGTCTTACTACGACTCTTTCAGAGGTAATAGATCTTTTTTCTAGATTTAAAATTTTTACTTTTTATTTTGCTCTTTAGTAGTTTTACTACAATGTGTGTATGGTTTTCTTTGTATTTCCATTACTCAGGATTCCATGAGGTTCTTGAATTTAGGGATTCTGTTTGGTGAAATCCTCAGTCATTACCACTTTGGAAATTTCTTCTGCCCATTCTGTTTCATTTTCTATTCATTCAAGGAATTCAATTATTTGTATATTGGACCTTTTCAACAAGTGTCATGTGGGTCTTACATATCTATCTTTTCTACAATCTGAACACAAATGCTATTAACTTGCTTTCCAGTTCACTAGTCCTGTGTTCTGCTATGTCCAATAACCACTAAACTCAGTATATTCTTAATTTCAGATATTACATTTTCCCATTTTAGAATAGCCATCTAATTTTTATAGATTTCAACTCTTTAGCAAAATTCTTCATCTTTGTATCTTTTATTCATTTTTTCTCTATTTTTGTTTTTTTAATGTGAAATTTATTGTCAAATTGTTTTCCATACAACACCCAGTGCTCATCCCAACAGATGCCCTCCTCAATACCCATCACCAACCCTCCCCTTCCTCCCACTCCCCATCAACCCTCAGTTTGTTCTCAGTTTTTAAGAGTCTCTTATGTTTTGTCTCCCTCCCTCTCTAACTTTTCTTCCCCCTTCCCCTCCCCCATGGTATTCTGTTAAGTTTCTCAGGATCCACATAAGAGTGAAAACATATGGTATCTAGTTTTGAACGTACTGATCATAGTTATTTTTAAATCCTTGTCTGCTAATATTTGATCATCTGTGAGTCTTCCTTTATGATCTGTTTTATCCTTGATTGTTAGTTGTATAGTCTTGGCTCCTTGCAGGTCTTGTAATATTCTATATATAAGATGTACAAAAGCTGCAGAGACTCCAGGTAGTTTTATTATCCACCAAAGACAATTTCTCTTTTCTGTCTTAGGCAGAGAGTGTGAAAGATGAATCATTTCAATCCAATCATATGTTAACGTGGAAAAGGGCTCGTTTATTAGTTTTAGTAAGACACATAACACTTCAACTTTGCCTTTATTTCTAGGGCATGGACTCCAAGGTTTTTATTGAGAGTGGTGGGGTCTCTGTCTCCTTGGCCCTGAAAGATCCTGAGAGTTTATTCACCCTGCGGTGATTTCAACTTAGCTCTCTAACCTCCCACCCCAAATTTGAAAATGTCTTGATGGGAAGATTAGCCAAGTGTTCGATGCAAGCCCTCTCTCCCTTTCTCAGCCCACATCCAGAATTGGTGAGTGACAACAAAGGGATTGGGGTAGCTGATGATTGCGACCCCTGAAAGGGTCTCTGCTTGGGAGCTTAGTTTATCTAATCTTCATTGCTTTCCTAGTTCTCTGGTGCCTATTAAAATAGGTTTTTCATAAATTTATAAATTATCTGTTTCTTCCACAGCAAAAGCATTGACCAAGACCTTCTACATCCAACCTAGACAAAGAAATCCCTCTTCCCCTCTGTGTAACAGATTCTGTCATTGGTGACCTGATGCTCATTAAAAGCCCCACGTTTCTGATAGCAGAAGAAACTAGAATAAAAAGCTAGTACAACTAGACTGGTTGTTGGATTTTATGGAACTTTTAAATGGTGCTCATTGTCATTCGCAGGTCCAAAGAGCATTTCACTTTGCATAAGAACCACTTCTTATAGACAGACCAGGTTGACAGAATTTAAGTCACAACTTCTAGTTCAGATTCAATTTATATTTACCACAAATCAAAATAAAGCCATTGTGACAAAGAAGAACAGTTTTGCATATCAGTCTTATCCTTATGATCAAGACATGCTTGAAATAAACTCTTTGTTTTTTTGTTAGGATAGTATCAGTTCACAATCCCCCCACCTCTGGTCAAAATAAGCTTCACACCAACAAAACAGAAGAAGAACTGATTGTAAAAAAGAAAAAAAAAAAAAGCAAAACAGGAAAGCAGCCACATTTATAATAGATTGCTTCTATTTACAAAAAGACGCTAAATATAATTATTACAAAAATTGCCTCTAAGGAACTCCATGCACCAGTTGCTGCACTGAGGAAGATGGAAAGAAGTTAGGACACTGCATGTTGTATATAAACCTAACCAAGGTGGCACAGAAACGTGAATGCTGGAAATCAACCACACACCATGGAAAAGAGGAACTTCTTACACAGCCCTGCTGGCTCTTTATTCTTGGGAACAGAATGACTCTGTGGAGTTAACTGAAGGCTCTTCTGGTTTAAAAGATGAGAAAAGACCTTGCCATATGTAGTTTACGAACTGGGTAATATTGAATTTCCGACTCCTCCCCATCTCCATCGGTACTCACCCATTACAGAACCCCTCCACAACCACCAAATCGATGTCTTCATTTGCCATAAAGTGCCTGGGCACTTTCTAAGGCATATCACTGTAAAGGTATACTACCTTCACTTTTCTAGATTCATTGTTGCCCTCCCCTCACACCCACTACTATGTTAATGTACCTTTATTTGTAGAAACTTGCAAGGCTAATAGAATGAAAATTTAGAAGAAAGATATTTTAAACCCTTCTATCCTAACAGGAAGGCTCACCCCACCTTACATAATGCATAGGGCCAAACTTAGAGCAATTGAGGAAATGGATGGTTCTTCCTATAGGATTGGTGGAAGAACAATAGCATCATTAATTTTTCACCATTTCCAGCCCATTCTTTGGTGGTGCCATCACTATTCTGTCACAGCTAGTGAAAAATTTAAATGCCACTTTTATTTTTCCAATCAACAGCTTGATATGATCCAATAAAAATGCAATTCCTTTAATGGACACACTAATGCACTGAACTGAGGTCTAGGGCCCCCAACCTGGCACACACACAGATCACCTCTTTCCTGAAACAAATCTTCCCTTCCCATCAAAGGGTATGAATTATTTGTCCAAACAATCTCCCACTCTGAACTTAATACAAAAGCACTGTTGGTGTTGAAATTTGGGTGGAGCTCACCAAATCTAAGGTTCTAAAGTTCAGGAGAAAATTCAGGAGCCTAATATGATGACAGATCAAATGAAACCAAAACACTCTACCTTGACAAGTCTTTCCAGCAGCCAAATACTAACTGCAGATCAAGCCAGATGGCTTAGACTTGAGGTCAAAGAAGTGTTGCTAAAGATCTTTCAATATTGTTCTTTCAACAATTGACCTGCTTCCTTATACTTTCATCAAGTAAAGTTTTTTAAAAGTTTCAATGGCTTGAAATGTATGAATACTTTCTTTGATATCCATTTTGACATAGATAGCTTTCTGACATATTAGTAGAGGTGGTGCATTTGTTTCATAACACATTATATGTATTTTTTAATGGCCAGAATAGATGATACATTGATACATCTTTGCTCACACAAGTACATGACCAGACTCCTAAGACAATACCTAAATGGCCACCTACCTCCTTTCATATGTCCAGCTCCGGCCATATGCCTTACCACTTCCCAGATACCCAGGACCAACTTCATCTCAACAAAGAGATCAAATGAACCAAGAATGTGTCTGATTCTCAGCCATCCCACACGTAAGCCTAACTCTTGTCCCTCACATCAACCTTTAGCCATTTCCGAAAATGTTATCCACATTTGAGACAGCCCTCCTTACAAAACACATACAATTTACAATCTGCCAGTTCTCAGTGTTAAAATTTTTACCCACAGTTGCATCAACTTAATGATTTCTGTGTCTTTGACTCAATTATACAAGGATTCAGAGACACCATGAGTCAAATCAGGTCTCTGCCCACCCAAACATAACTACACACAGAAAAACCCTGTGAGACATGGTCTACAAGGGGGATATTAGTTTTGGCTCCCTACTCCAGCTTCAAAATAAGGAACCCACCAAAAAACAACAATGGCCAACTTTGCAGATCACAACAATTTTATAAAGCACTTTTGCAACCATTATCTCATGTGATCCTCACAAGAACTCTATGAAGGTAACAAAGCAGGCATTATCCTTATTTTAAAGATTATGAAATTAGGATCCAGAGAGGCTAATTACCTTTCCAACACCCCCTCGCTGGTAAGTGGCAGGGTCCCAGTGGTGTGATGGTTCCAGCACATCACACAGCCTGAGAAAACCCTGATTAACTTTGTCTTAGCACAAAGTATAGGACTTATTAGAGCATTATCATCAGCTATCGTTGGGATAAATAGCTCTTGAAATTAAGCCTTCTGAATGTGATGCCAACTTCCTACAAAGCTCTGGCTCTTTAAGACGGTTTTTCACACTGTTCTTACATCTCTCTCTCTTCCACAAGTTCACACAGCTCTATTCATTTGCTGCTGTGCGTTTTAAATATTGCAAATACCGGATCATGTTAGAATGGTGGGATAGCACTGCTCTAGCGTTCAGTTAGTGATTTCAAATTATCCCAACTGGGATAAGTGACTTCTTTGTGGCACTGACCCCATGATTACATGACTCCCCTCCCTCATCTTGGTAGATGCTGTCTTTATTTTAATTTTTTTTAATGTTTATTCATTTTTTTTTGAGAGAGAGACACAGAGACAGAGTGAAAGCAGGGGAGGGGCAGAGAAAGAGGGAAACACAGAATCCAGAGCAGGGTCCAGGCTCTGAGCTGCAAACACAGAGCCTGACATGGGGCTCAAACCCACAAAAGAACCCACTTTGTTTATCATGGATTTTTATGTTAACCTTCACAGCAACATCTAGACTGGTGTTTGACCGGACCACTGAGCACCACAGCACAGCCAAAATGACACCTAAAATTAACCATCACAGTATGTGAACTATATCTCAAATTTTAAAAAATCAATAGTTAGGAAACAAACTATTCAATTAAAAAATGGTCAAAATGTTTGAACAGATGATTCACCCCAAAATATATACGGATGGCGGTAAATCACATGAAAAATGCTTATCCTCATTAGGCAAATGAAAATCAAAAAGTACTTTCAAGTCGTTTTTTAAAACCCCACTTCAACTTCCATTCATCTGAGATTGATTCTTACTGTGTGAGGTGACCCATGCATCCACAGACACCTCATTTGTTTTATTCAGTTAAGGCCTTATCTTGACCCTAGCCGTTAAATGTGTCTATCAGTAAAGTGTTCATACTGGATTTCTGTTTTTGCCCCCACATACGATACTGACATCATCCTCTATATTTTAGTTTTATTCTTCATGTAGCAACACTCTCTCTGCACCTCCCCACCTATTATCAGCTTCTATTTTGGCTGAACGTTTGTTCTTAGATTCTCAGTCTCAAAGGTCTCCCATTATCACATTGTTAGTTACCCATGATATATCCTTTACACCAAGAGTCTGCAAACTTTTTCTGGAAGAGGCTGACAGTCAATGCTTTAGATTTTGTGGGCCAGAAGGTCTCTGTTGCAAATACTCATCTCTGCTCTTGTAACATGAAAGTGGCCATAGACAAGGCATAAACAAACAAGCGTGGCTGTATTCCAATAAAACTTTTTTGACAAAAATAGGTGGTGGGCCAGATTTGGCCTGCAGGCCCTTACTTGATAACCTTCACTCTAGAGAACAGCCTGTTCTTCAACAATTTTTTTTTACATTTTATTTATTTATTATTATTTTTGAGAGAGAGACAGACAGAGCACAAGTAAGTGGGGGAGAGGCAGAGGGAAAGGGAGACACCGAATCCGAAGCAGGCTCCAGGCTCTGACTGTC
Source organism: Lynx rufus (assembly GCF_022079265.1). Lineage (NCBI taxonomy): Eukaryota > Metazoa > Chordata > Mammalia > Carnivora > Felidae > Lynx > Lynx rufus. Next base: position 149,490,533 of record NW_025814867.1, read on the forward strand.
AGCACAGAACCCAACGTGGGGCTCAAACTCACAAACCGTGAGATCATGACCTGAGCTGAAGTCGGACGCTCAACTGACTGAGCCACCCAGGTGCCCCAGAGAACAGCCTGTTCTGTTTCACTTTCTTACATTAGAACTTCAAAGGGTGAAATGATGGTTTGTATTTGCAAGATGCCATGTCATGATCAGCTTAATTGTAAGGACACGTTTTGAAAGGAAGGTATAGTTGACCAGCAAAAACAGAGTCAGGGCTCCCCTCTTAGCCCCTGTGATGTTATGATCTAATAAGAAATATATATTTTGGTCTTCATCCCTGGATCCTGGCCAGAGCTCCTAAAACCTCTGTGATTCCCCAATTCTAATACTCTAATACTCAGCTTTTGACTCTGGTTCCTGACATAGAGTTCCTAAATCCCTTACAAGTTCTCGGGTGTTAGGAGCACCTTTTGTTCTAATGAGTTGACTCTCGGTGGGTTCCTAGATAGCTTCAGGACAGCAGCTACTCACCGGAACACCAAGCCTTGATTAGAAGCCTGGAACTTCCAGCCCCTCCAGGATTGAGTTAGTAATTAACGATGCCTACATGATGAAACCTCAGCAAAAATTACTGAGCTGTGGGATTCAGAGAGCTTCCGGGCTGGTGAACATGTGGAGGTGCTGGAAGGGTGGCCTGCCTGGAGAGGGCATGGAAGCTCTGTGCCCCTTCCCACACACTTTGCCCCGTGCAGCTCTCCCATGGGGCTATTTCTAAGTCATCTCCCTTCAGAATAAACCGGTAATCCAACAAGTCAACTAGTTTGTGAGCTTTTCTAGCAAAGCATTGAACCTGAATACGGGGTTATAGAACTTCTGATTTATAGCTGGTCAGTTAGGAGAACAGGTACCACCTGGCACTTGTGATGAGCCTCTGAAGCAGGTGGTGGGAAGCAGTCTTATGGGACTGAGCCCTCACCTGTGGGGTCTGACTCCAGATAGATGGTGTCGGAACCGAACTGACTGTAGGACACCCAGCTGGCGTTGGAGAATTGGTCAGTATGTAAAGAACCCACACATTTGGTGGCCACAAGGGAAGTGTGAGGACAAAGGAAAATAGTTTTTCTGAGCCCGTGCCATTTCACCTGGAAACGCTCAGTGACACCACCATTTGGTCCTGAGTGCCTGGCACAGAGGAGATACTCAAATAAAGTTGGATATTATCATCAGGAGGCTTGTGTTAGCCAAGGGTGTGTTACTGGACTCGTTGTAACTCTCACTGCTAAAGCAAGATACAAGACACTTTTTAATCCACCTCAGGTCACAAATTGCCAACTTTCTTTTCAGGGAAACTGAGCCTGGGTGGTTAAGAACAGTCACAAGTGGCAGGAATTGCAGATAAGAAAAAGAAATGGTAAAAGCAGGTTTGAAACCCCTTGCCAGGTGTTGTACATTGCGGGTGCCTTTCATACTGTGTTTGTTTGTTGTTGTTTGAGCAAAATGGTGCACAAGCCTCTAGTCAACTTAGGCTATTTTGCCCAATAACGACTAATTTTACTGTAGCAACTTGAGCCTCTTAATTCATCCCTCAACTTCACATCTCTCCTCGTTCACTTAGAAGTTTCATATGCGGATGCAACAACAATTTAGTGGGAAGGGCATGCCCTGGGGAGCCAGAGGGAATTGCATTCAAGTCCCTACCTGCTGTGTGACTCTGGGTGAATGATTTGGCCTCTCTGAGTCTCAGTTCACTCACCTATGAAATGTGGATAATATCTACCCTAGAGATCTGTGAGTGCTGTGAATTGAATTGTGCCCCCCCCCCAAAAAAGAGATGTTGAAGTCCTAACTCCAGTGGCTGTGAATATGACCTTATTTGGAGATAGGGTCGTTACAGGGGTGATTGAGTTCAGATGGGGTTGTTAAGTGAGCCCTAATCCAATATGACTGGTGTCCTAAAAAGAAAAAAAATGGACATAGAGACAGATACACATAGAGGGAAGATGATATGGAAAGAGAGGAAGAAATGGGAATTTCTCCATCACAGAACAAGAAATGTCTGGGATCCCCAGAAGCTAGAAAAGGCCAAGAAAGATCCTTCCCTATAGCCTCCAGAAGGAGCACTGCCCTGTCCATGCCTTAATTTTTGACTTCTGGTCTCAGAACCGTGACACTATAAGCTTTTGTTGATCTAAACCGTCCAGCTTTTGATCCTTTGTAGAGGCAGCCATAGAAAACTAATATATTGAGGGGTCAATGGGAAAAAAAAGCACGTAGCTCAATGTGTGACCTGTAATGGATGCTCAAATATGTTTGTAGAAGAAACAAATGTTCTTTTGAAAGTCTAGTTCCCATGTATTGAACCCCTAGTACATGCTGGGACACACAGCTTATGCTCTCATTTATAATTCTTACAATAACCCTATGAGGCAGGGAGACTTATCAGTCTCAACCACTTTGTAGATGAGGAAACTGTAGCCTCGGGAGATTAAGAAACTTGCCCAAGGTGAACTGCTAGGAAGCAGTCACTGTGTGTCACCTACTCCTTTAGGCTTAAGCTGCCACAGTGCCCAGTCTAAAGCAGTGTCATTACAGGAATCAAGTGGCCAGAGTTGTTTAAAAGCCTTTTCCATAGGAATATGTAATAGAAGTGCACCAACCTATTCTAAGCACATTCCATGCGCCTTTGGTGGCATACTTCAACCAAATACTTCTTGAGGTCTTATATTATTTAATTCCACCCAAAGGACAGGTAATTGGCAAGGATGGATATATCACAAAGAGATGTGATGCCTCCATAGATCCTCCTTCAGAAAAGGGTTTGTTGACCCAGCTGTCAACCCCTTCAGAATTGCCTAAGCTACAGAAAGACTCCACCCAAGGTCCTGGCTTCTCAGGGCAGCCTACACCCAAGGACTGAGCAAGAGGACCACCCATTTCAGGCCAAAGTGGGCTCTTCTAACAACACCAGTCTCTCTACAGCTCCACCTCCAGGTTGGCAGAGGTACTGTCAGGCCTGTACCAAGGGTGCTTGTCTCCTCCCCTATTTAATATGTGCCATTCCCTAAAAATGTGCCGCACACCAAACTCCACCCATGTATCTGCTTCCAGAAAACTCACCAGGTTTCGCATCTATCTTTGGCTGGCAAGGAGCGATATAAGCCCAGATATGAATCTGATTCCAAGGAAAGGAAAGATCCTGATATCTATGTATTTGCAACGAGTCCAGGGCAGGAAATGCAGCAAGGTGTAGATGAAGAGCTAAAGTATAAGTAAAAATCCCCACCGTGGTCATGGACAGATTAGAAGTCCATTGACTTCAAAAGCAGAAAAGGAATCTTCCAAGAAGTAGTCAGAAAGAGCCCCTCTGCAGTCTTCACCATCAATTCCACAAGGCCAGTGTATTTTTTAAGTAAATGTGCGATAAGGACATTGAAACTTGATATTTCAAATCATATGGACCAGTTCCAAAAAAATATACATGCCTGGCTAAGAAATGCCCTCTAAGTGGCACTTCAGACTCTCAGTATTATGAGGGGAAAAGACATATAAAAAGTCTTGTTATTTACACAAAAAGTTCCTTGGCTGATGGCATATATGAAATAATTTGTGTGTGTGTGTGTGTGTGTGTGTGTGTGTTCACATTTCCACTTAATCAAGGTCAAAAGAAGCCAAGTAATGGGGGTGGGGGCAGTAAATTGTTCCATGAAAGTTTTTGAGCTGATTAAAAATTTACAGAGAAAAGAATCCATCCCAAGCATAGTCATGTGGTATCTCCTTCATAAAGGGAGCCTGGTTACTTAGCACTAAACCCTGCCGTTTGGGCTATCTGATTACACCTTATCAGGGGCCATTAGTGTCTGATAATAGCAACCAATCCCTTGTTTGGCCAGCCTTAATTTCCTTAAAGAAAAATCTCCTTTGGCATGCAGCTCCTCCCCTTATTCACCCAATGGAATAAGGTAAGGAATAAAGATATATACATAAAGATCTGGCATCAAAGGACAAGGTCACATCCAGCCTACCGACAAATACACCTGTCCACGTTCCTGTCACAAAGCAGTGTCTCCTTCTAGCCCCAGGCTTTGCTCAGCAACAGAGAGATGAAATGGCATGCAATATTTATTATAATGATCACAAAATATGTAGAATGTGAGCCAACAGGACTGTAGAACTCTGTCAATTCAGCCCCTTCCTTTTACAGTTCAGGAAACAGGAGTCCAGAGTCTCATAGTGTAGCAGAGGCCAAGTCTAGATTTCTGATTCCCAAACCAGGCTTATTTCCACCAAGGCAAGTCACAATCCACATCATACCTTGTTTTCTACAACATGACTTAGGGAGAAGACTGAATCTATTCACCCTGATTTGTTCCAAGAATGTCACCTTATCTTTGCCATTGTGTGTCTTGTGGCACTTATAGACATTTTTTTTATTTTTTTAAATTTACTTCCAAATTAATTAGCATATAGTGCAACAATGATGTCAGGAGTAGATTCCTTAGTGCCCCTTCCCCATTTAGCCCATCCCCCCCCCACAACCCCTCCAGTAACCCTCAGTTTGTTCTCCATATTTATGAGTCTCTTCTGTTTTGTCCCCCTCCCTGTTTTTGTATTATTTTTGCTTCCCTTCCCTTATGTTCATCTGTTTTCTTTCTTAAAGTCCTCATATTTTGTTTTAAATTTTAACATTTATTTTTGAGTGAGAGTGAGCACACAAGTGGGGCAGAGGCAGAGGGAGGGAGACAGAGGATCCAAAGCAGGATCCCCACTGTGAGTGCAGAGCCTGATGAGGAAACCATGAGATCCTGACCTGAGCCAAAATCAAGAGTAGGCAGCTTAACCAACTGAGCCACTCAGGTGCCCCAGCATTTATAGACATTTTTATTTTTTTTTTCAACGTTTTTTTTATTTATTTTTGGGACAGAGAGAGACAGAGCATGAACGGGGGAGGGGCAGAGAGAGAGGGAGACACAGAATCGGAAACAGGCTCCAGGCTCTGAGCCAGCCCAGAGCCCGACGCGGGGCTCGAACTCACGGACCGCGAGATCGTGACCTGGCTGAAGTCGGACGCTTAACCGACTGCGCCACCCAGGCGCCCCTATACATTTTTAAAGAGAACTTTGACTAAATGGGATCCATCACCAAAGAATGATAGCTAGAGAGGTAAAAATATCCTCTAAAATAAAAATCCCATTGATATTGACCTCTGGCTTAAAATACGGGGGACCTGGGTGGCTCAGTTGGCTGAGCGTCCGACTTCGGCTCAGGTTGTGATCTATTTGTGAGTTGGAGCCCCACATCGGGTTCTGTGCTGACAGCTCAGAGCCTGGAACCTGCTTCGGATTCTGTGGCTCCCTCTCTCTCTGCCCCTCCCCTGCTCACGCTCTGTCTCTCTCTCAAAAATAAACATTAAAAATTTAAAAATAAATAAATAGAATAGAATACAGTCTATCCCAAGTTTCCATCTAGGATAACAAAAGATAGAGAAAAGAAAATATGGAAAAAGGGAAAACCCCACAAGAAGGGTGAAACTATTATTGGCAGGCAAACTATTCCCAGAATACGGAAGGAGATATCACTAATTACAAAATAAAGCCAACAGCTGCCCCGCCTGAGCTCAGACCCTTATTCTTTCTGCTCTACTCAGAACCCAAGGTCTGTATGAAACAGGAAACAGCTCACCATCCCCATGTTGGGTAGGTGCAAGGTTTTCATAGTTATAATCCCTTTAGGGTCTCACGTTATACTTTTATCTGAAGAAGGAAACTAAGTAAATGAAGAAAGGAGAAAGGGGGTAAACAGTGAGGTCACAGCATACACAGGGAGGCACAGTTCCAGGTGCTAAGGTGTCAAGAGTTTCAGTGGGAGGAGATGCAGGGGCCATATTTTTTCCCCATGTTCTATCAGTTGATAAGGTCAAGAAAGCAGATAATAGAGTGGGCCCCACTTAGCAAAGAGCTGCGAGAAAGACCCACAAGGTAGAATTCAAATTAAGAGAATAGAATCTAAAGGGTTGCCAGTGAGACCATGAAGAATGGCAAAACAACACGTTTGCCCTCTTAAATTAAATATCCACTTCATGTCTGGTAAAAAGCAGACTTGAGGGGCACCTGGGTGGCTCAGTCAGTTAAGTGTCTGACTTAGGCTCGGGTCATGATCTCAACGGTTCATGGGTTCCAGCCCCATGTTGGGCTCTGTGCTGACAGCTCAGAGCCTGGAGCCTGCTTCGGGTTCTGTGTCTCCGTCTCTCTGTGTCTGTCTGTCTGTCTCTGTCTCTCTCTTTCTCATTCTCTCTCACAAATAAACAAACATTTTTTAAAATTTTTTTTAAGGGGCGCCTGGGTGGCGCAGTCGGTTAAGCGTCCGACTTCAGCCAGGTCACGATCTCGCGGTCCGTGAGTTCGAGCCCCGCGTCAGGCTCTGGGCTGATGGCTCGGAGCCTGGAGCCTGTTTCCGATTCTGTGTCTCCCTCTCTCTCTGCCTCTCCCCCGTTCATGCTCTGTCTCTCTCTGTCCCAAAAATAAATAAAAACGTTGGAAAAAAAAAATTTTTTTTTAAAAAGGCAGGCTTGGTCATGTAGAAAACCAAACCCATGGTTGGGATGAAAGTTGGGTGTTCAGAATAAATAGGAAGAGATAGGACATAGTAAGTGTAAAAAGATGGCGGATATCCAGAAGGGACACCGCCAACTTATGTAATGTGGATTCTTGAGAAAGACACCAGAAAAGGTGAAAAGAAAATTTTGGTTTAAAATACTTTATGGAAATGTTAGAATTCAAACCAAAAACAAACAACAACAACAACAACAACAAAATAACAAGAAAAAAACACCTGACCATGTGAAGGAAAAGGGTTCATTCACCACATTCTAACCTACATTGATGAGAGAAGCCCCCATCAAGACACTTTCTGACAACTCTTAAATGAGTGGAGGAAAAGGCATATAAGAATTCAGGCAGAAGGGAAAACAGAAACAAAACAAAACAAAACAAAAATTAAAGCAGCTTCAGATGTCTGTCCCAGGACACTGAAAGCTAAAAGAAAATGCAACTATAGTTTTGCCTTTAAAACACATGAAAGATCATAAAGAGACATACACCAATGATCAAGAGATGGCTAAAAAAAATAAAACTGTGATCTAAAATGACTTGCAGTGAACAGTGAAATTCATAAAGGATGAGCTGAAGATTATAAAAACGTGAACCAAACTAAATACAAATGTAAAATACCTCTTAAAAATATAGAATAGTAAAAAAAAAATTTAATATCAATCATCTGGCTGTAAAAACACAGGTTATATTTTTCAATCTCAAGAATGGGAAGGAGAAGTAAAATTGCATTAAATGCCTTACTTTATATAAAGAGTTTAAAAAATTGTTTCATCCTTGATTTTGATTATAGAAATCCACTTTTTGAAATTTTTTTTCACTTAGAAAGCCACTAGAAAATTAAAACTAGACTACATTTATTCAAAATCATAAGTGCAAAAGTAAAAAATAAATACTCCAAAAAAGAACAGAAAACTTTTGGAAAGAGGAAAAAGACTTTCCCCAAAAAACAGCATGTCATGGCAGGAACAAATGAAAACATTAAAAGATGATCAGATTGGATTTTTTAAAATCAAACACACTCTGCTTTCAAGGGATAGGTTGAAATAAAATGACCAGAAAAAGTTATGCAAAGATTTATTACACAGATTTTTTAAATAGATTTTAAAAAATAGGAAAGTATGATCATTAATTTCTGATGAAACTGAGTTCAAGGTAGAATATTAAACAGGACAAAGACTGTTATTTTATATCAATAAAGATAGAACCCAAAATGAATACATAACAATACTAAATATTTGCTAAATACCATAGCATCATAATATGAAGCAAAAATAATTAGAAATGAGTAATGGTATTTAAACAAAAACACGGCATAGAAATTAATATGCATTCTTTTCAATAGTCCTTGAATAAAAATATTTAAACACACCAACAAGTGGACTTTTAAAATAAATAATATTTTAAAACTAACAAAACTTTTGAAGTAGATCTAATAGTTCTCACAGGAAAGTTCACACTTAAATTCTCTTAATATTAAAAAAGAATAATAAACGAACTAAGCCCTTAATGCAAGAAGCGAGCAAATCTATTGGGGGTGGAAAATATTTTTTAATTAGTGTTATTAAACAAGCTATAGAGGGGCGCCTGGGTGGCTCAATTGATTAAGTATCTGGCTCTTGATTTCAGCTCAGGTCATGATCCTAAGAGTTTGTGAATTCGAGCCTTGCATTGGGCTCTGCGCTGACAGTGTGGAACCTGCTTGAGATTCTCTCTCTCCCTCTCTCCCTCTCTGCCCCTCTCCCACTTGCACACATGCTCTCTGTCTCAAAAAAAATAAACATTAAAAAAAAACAAGTTATAGAATTAATAGATAAATCCTGGAGCTAATTCTTTGGAAAACTTATACACCAAATACACAATTCTAATCACTCAAATTGAAAAATCAAATCAGAAAATAAAAATATACCTATATATGTGAAAAAGTACAAATGTGTACAAAGATTTTAAAATATAAAACAATATTTTGCATCGCACTATGCCAATAACTTTCAAAATATTTGAGAAATGGTACATTCTTAAAAACAAAAGCCAGAAAATCTCACTTGAGGAAAACTATGGAAAAATTAGAAAAGTTACCCAGAATTTACCTCCAAGGGGCTATTGATCATAACCATTTTTTTAGATGCTCTTTTACATAAGGAATAGTTGTTTTTATAATACATATAAATCACTGCAGAGCATAGAAAATACAGAAAGCTGAGCGAGATCATTTATAAAACTGGCCTAATCCTGAAATCAAAACCAGGAGAAAGAGGAAAACCCAGAAAAGATTTTGAAAAAAACCCTATAGACCAACCTCACAGCTATAGGCCAAAAATTCTAAATTAAAAACTCATAAAGTAGGGATGTCTGGGTGACTCAGTCGGTTAAGCGTCAGACTCTTGGTTTCAACTCAGGTCATGATCTCACAGTTTCAAGAGCTCGAGCCCCACGCCAGGCTCTGTGCTGACAGTGCAGAGCCTGCTTGGGATTCTCTCTCTTTCCCTCTCTCTGCCCCTCCCCCACTCATGCTGTCTCTGTCTCTCTCAAAACAAATAAATAAAACTTAATAAAAAAATTTATAAAAAAACCATAAAGTAAATTTCATACTATTTTAGAAGAATGACCCACCTAATAAGAGTTATACAAGGAATCCATGGGCCATTTAATATTAGGCATTGTAGTAGCCAAAGAGTTTTAAGGTCAGCTGTTCACAATACTACCTAAAGATAAAAGGTGAAAAAAGATTTCCAAACATCCAGATAATTCTTTAAGATCAAAGTCTAAATTATCCAGCTACCTGGGATTAAATATTTATTAGTTCAAACAGAATGGTCTCCGAGAAGGAAAAATATTATGCCACAAGCCGTTTCCTCATTATTCTGAGTAACGGGAATACCGCATCCCAAGAAAGCCCTCCAGGGCCTCCACATGACTGTCACTCATCACTGTCACTGCCCCTCTCTTAGATTATCTATTTCTTGTCCATCTCTCTTCCATGGTTCAGCTCAAGCTCCACTACCCCTGGACCCACTCCACTTCACCCCCCTTCATCCTTCGCCTCCCCTCCAGGACGTTCCTGCTGACGTGCTCTGTTCCCCACTCGTAACCCCAGTTACATCAGACTCCCCATGCTGACTATTGTCTTGGCTGTTTCCTCTGAGACCACAGGTCCCTGGGGCCCTGGGTTGTGTCCCGCAGTTTCACTACCCTGTCATACAACACAGAGTAAGCACTCAATCAGTTTGGATTCTTTGTTTACCTAATCAATCCATAAATTTGTGAGGACCTAGCGATATTGATTCCTGTGTGGCAAAACGATCCTAAATTAGTAACTGAATCAGATCTCCCTCCAAGAAATTGGTCTAAAACAGTCTCGCACACATGTGTAAACACATACAAGCCTAGCAAGCTAGAAGGCATTTCCTGAGTTCGCCACTTGGCATTTGAAGCTTTAAGATTTGTCACATGAATGTGCAGAATAAACACTAAAAAGCAGTCACCTGTCTTTTTTCTTCCTCGTTCAGCTTCATAAGAGTAGACACTGAGAAAACCTAACTAGGCTAATCCTGGTTTTACTTCATTTACCTGCTGGTAAGGGGTGATCTTCCAATGGAACTGTTACCCAGAGAATTTACCTTACTCAGCTAACAGCCTGAGCATCTCTCTTGGGCAAACCTGGGTGAATTTCCCTCTCTTTTAAGAGGGGACTTTCTGGGGGCGCCTGGGTGGCGCAGTCGGTTGAGCGTCCGACTTCAGCCAGGTCACGATCTCGCGGTCCGGGAGTTCGAGCCCCGCGTCGGGCTCTGGGCGGATGGCTGGGAGCCTGGAGCCTGCTTCCGATGCTGTGTCTCCCTCTCTCTCTGCCCCTCCCCCGTTCATGCTCTGTCTCTCTCTGTCCCAAAAATAAATAAACGTTGAAAAAAAAAAAAAAGAGGGGACTTTCTGTCTTTTCATGTTTCCTATACAAGTTCTAAAAACCAAGACCAGACTAACATTTTCAGGTCCCACCCAGTAACCAATGGGCCAGTCTTCATGGGACTGAAAAGAGTTCTAAGGACCGAGAATTCTAACTATTGCACATCTTAATTGGGAGGGAAAAAAAGGACAACTCTGCTTCATTTTTCCCAACACTTAAATTATAACACAGATTAAAAACCCCTGGAACACCAAGGAATTGGCTGAAATAAATATTTAAGAAAATCGCAATGGCAAATGGTTTGTTTTTTGTGTGTCTGTGCGTTGGGGGCCTAGGGTTTTAAAGAGTCTGTCCCTCTGCTCTCGAGTTGGGTTTTTAGAAAGAAATCAGGCTGCTCTTAATAGTTAAGTTAAATGGAAAGGGGGTCAGATGCAGCGTAGGATGCTGGTAAAGAAAGGGTAGGAAGAAAGGGTACAGCGGGCAGACAAGAACAGTATTAACAGCAAGATCATATGTGCATCACGAAAAAGGAAGAAGAGGCTCGCACTGATCCAGGAAAGCTGAGCTGTGAAGTCCACAAATCCGAATTATTCAGCACAAATCCCCATTTTCAAAAGATGGGCCAGGTCCATAAATATATCCGTAAGCCTGTCTGCTAAATACACAGTTGCTTGCTTTAAATATTTTAGAGGTAGGAAATAGAGCATCAACTTAGTTAAAAAGCAATTTTTACCCATCTTTTTATATCACAAAGCAATTATTGCTTACTTGCCGCTTTAATTTGCTCTGACAACCTAATGTCAGATAACACCAAAGAAAACAAATGAAAAATGGAAAGAATAGTTAGTCTCTGATATGATATATGTTTATGCCAACAAAGATTAGTTAAAAATCCATCTTCCTCCACCTGAATTCAGAGACTGTTTAAGGGAACTGTCAGTAAAATCATTACTAATGAAGTACCAGACTACCCGAAACAATGGTTAGGGAGGGAAATGAAAAGGTAAGTGCAATCGCAGATGTCACAAAGTTTTCATTAGTGACTGAAGCTGCTGGGAAAGTTCATGTTTTCAGAACAGCCTGTGATCATTCCAAGCATCCACACCATCCAATCTTATCCAGTCCTGTATTCTCCTCTCATCTTCTCCCTCCTCCTACGTTTTGGAATGTGGCTTTTCCTATAAAAACTAGAAAGGAAGCTATTGTAAATCCCCTACCCCAACAACCAAACCCCAAATCTACTTTCTTGGCTAGCGCTGTCTTTGGTATTTATAATAAGCCATCCATCTTTGAATTACAAACCATCATCACTCACCCAATTCTCTGAGACATCTTAAAATCCCACCAAAAGATGGCGGAATGGCATGGAAGGGTTTTTTTGTGTCTCACATCCATGAAATAAAGCCAGATCAACACGAAACCATCCTGCACACCTAGAAAACTGATCTGAGGATTAACACAGCAACCTGCCCAACTCAGCAGGTACGCGGCGCAGAGAGGTGAACTGGGGGAGAGAGAAGCCGTGGGGGGAGGGTAGGGAGCTGTTTTTGCCTGCGGAGAGTGGGGGGGGGTGCGGAATACGGGAAAAGCACCCCCCCCCCAAAGCAGCTGGAGAGAAAGTGGAAAAGTGGAAACAGCTGCAGGGACTAAACTAACAAGGGAGAAAGCAGAGGGTTTAAATTCCATTAAGACTATAAACAGGGGGAACGCAGAGTCTGAAACGCCGCAGCTCGATACCTGGAGGTGCTCTGGTGAGAAGGACGAATCCCCAGGAGCAGAGCGGAGTCCAGGGTTCTTTGGGCCACACGGGAGAGTTGGTTCCCCTGCTGGGAGGACATCTGGTAGAGGCTGTGGGGTCCCCCAAAGGCAAGACCCCGGCGGACCCGGAAGAACAACCACATTCACTGGTGCTAGAACAGGGTCATCGGGGGTGAAGCCTGGTGCCAGATGTGTGTTGTGATTTGCCATAGTCCCTGAAACGCTCCTGCCACAAGATGGTGCGAACTTTCTCTGGGACGCGCTGGCCCCGGGGCCGCAGTCTCCGCATGGGCAGCAGCACGTCCGTGAACGTTCCTGAACGCGGCCCGCACCCTGCTCAGTGAGACCCTCCGCAGAAGGGCGGGGCAGGTCAGAGTCGCGGTCCCTCAGAAGTAAGAGGTCGGGAAACACAGCCGCATCTGAGATAAAACTCAGGTGGGAGGTGCTGCCTGGAGCTTGGTCACAGACTGTGTAAAAGCGGGGGGGGCGGATGGAAGCCAAAGACAAACGACGGGTGTGCCATGGCTGATCCGGGAGAAGAGCCTTCCAATAGTAGAGAGGGTTGCTGGGTGACGCCATTCTCGCGGCTCCCACACATGCGCAAACACGCCTACAAGCGCCACAACCATCCACCCCAGTAAGCTAAGCAGCGCCATCTAGTGGAGAACGGAGCCATTACACTAAGCCCCTCTCAACTGGGCCAACATCGTTCTTCAGGACCACAAGTCTCTCTGCCGGCTTAGTTTACAGACTATAAAATGCTTCATAGTTTGACTTCTAAGAGAAAACGAAGTGATTTCATTCATATTTCAGTCTATTCGTTGGTCCATCTATTCAATTTTCTTTCTTTCTTTTTCTTTTTTTTCTCTTTTTCATTTCTTTTCTTTTACTTGAATACAGAAAAAGAAAAAATTATTTTTATTTTCAACTTATTAAAAATGTTTAATTTTTTCTACTATATTTTTTTGTGTAAATGTTTTTCAAATTCTATTTTACTTCCATCATTGCATTTTATTCTATTTCAGTGTATTCATTTTTTCAAGTTTTCAAACAATTTCCTTTTTTTTTCTTTCCCCTTTTTTCTCTAATCTATCAAACCCCTTTCAACACCCAGACCAAACACACCTAGGATCTAACATCATTTATTTGATTTTTCTGTATATGTGTGTGTGTTGTTTTTAATTTTTTAATTTTAATTTTTTTTTATTTTAATTTTTTTCTAATTTTAATTTCTTTACCTCATTAATTCCTTTTCTCCCTTCAAAATGACAAAATAAGGAATTCGCCCCAAAAGAATGAGCAGGAAGAAACAAAAGCCAGGGACTTAACCAACGCAGATACAAACAAGATGTCTGAACCAGAATCACAATAATAAGAATACTAGCTGGAGTCAAAAATAGATTAGAATCCCTTTCTCTGGAGATAAAAGAAGTAAAAGCTAGTCAGGATGAAATAAAAAATGCTATAACTGAACTTCAATCTCGAATGGATGCCATGGTGGCAAGGATGGATGAGGAAGAACAGAGAGTCAGCAATATAGAGGACAAACTTATGGAGAATAATGAAGGAGAAAAAAAGAGGGAGACTAAGGCAAAGAGCACAATTTAAGAATTAGAGAACTCATTGACTCATTAAAGAGGAACATCAGAATGATAGAGGTTCCAGAAGATGAAGAGAGAGAAAAAGGGGTAGAAGTGTTATGTGAGAAAATCATAGTGGAAACTTTCCTAACCTGGGGAAAGATACAGATATCAAAATCCAGGAAGCACAGAGGACTCCCATTGGATTCAACAAAAACCAACCATCAACAAGATATATCATAGTCAAATTCACAAAATACTCAGGAAAGAATCATGAAAGCAGCAAGGGAAAAAAAAAGTCCTCAACCTACAAGGGAAGACAGATCAGGTTTGTAACAGACCTATCCACAGAAACTTGGCAGGCCAGAAAGGAGTGGCAGGATATATTCAATATGCTGACTCAGAAAAATATGCAGCCAAGAATTCTTTACCCAGCAAGGCTGTCATTCAAAATAGAAGGCGAGATTAAAAGTTTCCTAGACAAACAAAAATTAAAGGAGTTTGTGACCACTAAACCAGCCCTGTAAGAAATTTTAAGGGGGACTCTCTGAGGGGAGAAGAAAAAGAAAGAAAGAAAAGAAAGAAAGAAAGAAAGAAAGAAAGAAAGAAAGAAAGAAAGAAAGAAAGAAAAAAAGAAGGAAAAAGAAAGAAAGAAAAAGAGAGGAAGGAAGGAAGGAAGAAAGGAAGGAAGAACCAAAAGCAACAAAGACTAGAAAGGACCAGAGAATACCATCAGAAACTCCAACTCTACAAGCAACAACATGGCAATAAATTCTTATCTTTCAGTACTCACTCTAAATGTCAATGGACTAAATGCTCCAATCAAAAGACATAGGCTAACAGAATGAATAACAAGATCCATCTATATACTGTTTACAAGAGATGCACTTTAGACCTAAAGACACCTTCAGATATAAAGTAAGGGGATGGAAAACCATCTACCATGCTAATTGTCAACAAAAGAAAGTTGAAGTAGCCATACTTATATCAGACAATCTAGACTTTAAAATAAAGACTCTAACAAGAGATGAAGAAGGGCAATATATCATAATTAAGGGGTCTATCCACCAAGAAGACCTAACAATTGTAAACATTTATGCACCAAATGTGGAGGAACCCAAATATATAAATCAATTAATCACAAACATAAAGAAACTCATTGATAATAATACCATAATAGTAGGGGGGACTTCAACACCCCACTTACAGCAATGGACAGATCATCTAATCAGAAAATCCACAAGGAAACAATGGCTTTGAATGACACACTGGACCAGATGGACTTAAGAGATATATTCAGAACATTTCATCCTAAAGCATAGGAATACACATTCTTCTCCAGTGCACATGGAATGTTCTCCAGAATAGACCACATACTGGGACACAAATCAGCCCTCAACAAGTACAAAAGGATCAAGATAACACTGTGCACATTTTCAGACCACAATGCTATGAAACTCGAAATCAACAACAAGAAAAAATTTGGAAAGGTAACAAATACTTGGAGACTAAAAAACATCCTACTAAAGAATGAATGGGCTAACCAAGAAGTTAAAGAGGAAATTAAAAAGTACATGGAAGCCAATGAAAATGATAACACCACAACCCAAAACCTCTGGGACATAGCAAAGACCGTCATCGTAAGAGAGAAGTATATAGCAATCCAGGCCTTCCTAAAGAAGGAAGAAAGATCTCAGATACACAAC
This sequence comes from Lynx rufus, assembly GCF_022079265.1. NCBI lineage: Eukaryota > Metazoa > Chordata > Mammalia > Carnivora > Felidae > Lynx > Lynx rufus. The sequence continues at coordinate 149,506,059 of NW_025814867.1, forward strand.
CTAACCTTATGCCTTAAAGAGCTGGAAAAAGAACAGCAAATGAAACCCAAAACCAGCAGAAGACAGGAAATAATAAAGATTAGAGCAGAAATTAATGCTATTGAAACAAACAAACAAACAAAAAAACCCAACAGAACAGATCAATGAAACCAGAAGCTGGTTCTTCGAAAGAATTAACAAAATTGATAAACCACTAGCCAGTTTGATCAAAAAGAAAAAGGAAAGGACCCAAATAAATAAAATCAAGAATGAAAGAGGAGAGATCACAACCAACACAGCAGAAATAAAAACAATAAGAAGAGAATATTATGAGTAATTATATGCCAATTAAATGGGCAATCTGGAAGAAATGGACAAATTCCTAGAAACATATACACTACCAAAACTGAAACAGGAAGAAATAGACAATTTGAACAGACCCATAACCGGTAAAGAAATCGAATTAGTGATCAAAAATCTCCCAAAAAACAAGAGTCCAGGGCCAGATGGCTTTCCAGGGGAATTCTACCAAACGTTTAAGGAAGAGTTAACACCTATTCTCTTGAAGCTCTTCAAAAAAATAGAAATGGAAGGAAAACTTCCAAACTCTTTCTATGAAACCAGCATTACCTTGATTCCAAAACCAGAGACCCCACTAAAAAGGAGATCTATAGACCAATTTCCCTGATGAACATGGATGTAAAAATCCTCAACAAGATATTAGCCAACTGGATCCAACAATACATTAAAAAATTATTCACCATGACCAAGTGGGATTTATACCTGGGATGCAGGTCTGGTCCAATATCCACAAAACAATTAACATGATTCATCACATCAATAAAAGAAAGGACAAGCAACATATGGTCTTCTCAATAGATGTAGAGAAAGCATTTGACAAAATATAGCATCCTTTCTTGATAAAATCCCTCAAGAAAGTAGGGACAGAAGGAGCATACCTCAAGATCATAAAAGCCATATATGAACAACCCAAGGCTCATATCATCCTCAATGCGGAAAAACTGAGAGCTATCTCCCTAAGGTCAGGAACAAGACAGGGATGTCGACTCTCGCCACTGTTATTCAACATAGTATTGAAAGTCTTAGCCTCAGCAATCAGATAACACAAAGAAATAAAAGGCATCCAAATCGGCCAGGAGGAGGCCAAACTTTCACTCTTTGCAGATTACATGATACTCTATATGGAAAACCCTAAAGATGCCATCAAAAAACTTCTAAAACTGATTCATTAATTCAGCAAAGTTGTGGGACATAAGTTCAATGTACAAAAATTGGTTGCATTCCTATACACCAATAATGAAGCAACAGAAAGAGAAATGAAGGAATCGATCCCATTTACAATGGCACCAAAAACCATAAAATACCTAGCAATGAATCTAACCAAAGAGGTGAAAATTCTATACACTGAAAACTATAGAAAGCTTATGAAAGAAATAGAAAAATACCAAAAAAATTTGAAAAATATTCCATGCTCCTGGGTAGGAAGAACAAATATTGTTAAAATATCAATACTACCCAAAGCAGTCTACATATTCAATGCAATCCCTATCAAAGTAACACCAGCATTCTTCACATAGCTAGAAAAAACAATCCTAAAATTTGTGTGGAACCAGAAAAGACCCCAAATAGCCAAAGCAATCTTGAAAAAGAAAACCAAAGCAGGAGGCATCACAATCCCAGACTTCAAGCTATACTACAAAGCTGTAATCATCAAGACAGTATGGTACTGGCACAAAAACAGACACTCAGATCAACGGAACAGAATAGAGAACCCAGAAATGGACCCAGAAACATATGGCCAACTCATCTTTGACAAAGCAGGAAAGAATATCCAATGGAATAAAGACAGTCTCTTCAGCAAGTGGTGCTTGGGAAAACTGGACAGCAACATGCAGAAAAAGTAACCTGGACCACTTTCTTAAACCATACACAACAACAAACTCAAAATGGATTAAAGACCTCAATGTAAGATAGGAAGCCATCAGAATCCTCGAGGAGAAAGCAGACAAAAAACCTCTTTGATCTTGGCTGCAGCAACTTCTTACTCAACACATCTCTGGAGGCAAAGGAAACAAAAGCAAAAATGAACTATTGGGACCTCATCAAAATAAAAAGCTTCTGCACAGCAAAGGAAACAATCAGCAAAACTAAAAGGCAACCGACAGAATGGGGGAAGGTATTTGCAAACAACATATCAGATAAAGGGTTAGTATCCAAAATCTATAAAGAACTTATCAAAGTCAACATCCAAAACACAAATAATCTAATGAAGAAATGGGCAAAAGACATGAATGGATACTTCTCCAAAGAAGACATCCAGTTGGCCAACCAACACATGAAAAAATGCTCCACATCACTCACCATCAGGGAAACCACAACGAGATACCACCTCACACCTGTCAGAATGACTAACATTAATGACTCAGGCAACAACAGATGTTGGCGAGAATGTGGAGAAAGAGGAACCCTTTTGCACTACTTGTGGGAATGCAAGCTGGTGCAGCCACTCTGGAAAACAGTATGGAGGTTTCTCAAAAAAACTAAAAATAGAACTACCCTACGACCCAGCAATTGCACTACTAGGTATTTATCCAAGGGATACAGGTGTGCTGTTTCGAAGGGGAACATGCACCCCAATGTTTATAGCAGCACTATCAACAATAGCCAAAGTATGGAAAGAGCCCAAATGCCCACCAATGGATGAATGGATAAAGAAGATGTGGTATATATATATACAGTGGAGTATTACTTGGCAATCAAAAAGAATGAAATCTTGCCATTTGCAACTAGGTGGATGGAACTAGAGGGTATTATGGTAAATGAAATTAGTCAGAGAAAGCCGAATATCATATGACTTCACTCATAGGAGGACTTTAAGACACAGAACAGATGAACACAAGGGAAAGGAAGCAAAAATAATATAAAAACAGGGAGGGGGACAAAACAGAAGAGTCTCATAAATATGGAGAACAAACTGAGGGTTACAGGAGGGGTTGTGGGAGGCGGGATGGGCTAAATGGGTAAGGGGCACTAAGGAATCTACTCCTGAAATCATTGTTGCACTATATGCTAACTAACTTGGATGTAAATTTAAAAAATAAAATTTAAATTAAAAAAAAAATCCCACCAAGGGGCCCAGAAGAAGACAGCTTTGCTTGTGAAAGGGATGGGGCTTGGTCTAAAGATGTATATCCAACTATACATCTGGACGCTGGGTTCTGACACAGAGTGGAGAGCAGTGAAAACCACAGATTGGGCAGGGAAAAGCAAAGGAGTAGGGGCGAGGGCTGGCACTGTGGAAGTCTGCAAAGTGGATTTCTAACAATTAGTCTCCATACTTAGATGCTCCCTACTCATGCCCCTTGTCTAGTAAATTGCTATTTTTCACTGGGAAAAGAGCCTGATTCTTCTCCCAAAGAATAATGGGAGATATCTCAGAGAGAAGAAAAGAACAAGAATTCACTGTCTCCTAGGATTCTCCTATATCTAATTTTTTTTTTTTTACTGTCCATGTCAACCTGAGAAACCAAATGAACATGCAATAGCTCAGTGCACCCTAGACTTTCCTTTCTCCTGACGTCCCCACCATGTACAACCCTGCCCTTCCCGTTTGTTCAGTATAGATGGAAGGAGCAATTGGGTCTCATGCTTCGACTGACAGATGAGTGAGTGACCAGGAATTGGTTAGCTCAATAGCCACCATTCCTACAAAATTGGTTTAAAAAAAAAATCAACAAAGAAACTAATAAAAGCCTTCCTGGTGAGGAACTTTAAACCTTTAGACCAGCTCAAAGCCTCTGATTTCCCTTTTTTTAACTGCACCAAATACCAAGAACCAGAACACTGTTTGTGAGATTGCTTAGAGGGATCCCAAAGATGTACCAACCAACCCTACATGAATCTGAGCCTACATGAACACTATTTCTAATGAACATTTTTAGTAAGAAGTAATACGTACTCATTTCAATGACAGGCAATTAAGATTTTGCTTTCAGCAAAACCTATAAAGGTAAAGAGTCAACTCATTTATGTGGAGGGAAAGGAGCTCTGCCGAGTGCTGAGACGTAGATCTAAATCAAGCCTTAGATGGAGAGAAAGCCAAGGCTTCCGACCATGTGCTCTTCCAGGACTCCTACGTGTGCCGATGTCAGGGGGTCCTAGAGTCTGCAGAGAGAGAAGAATGCGAGACCCAGGATGATAAAACCCTCACCTAGATCTGAGGAAAAGTGTCATCAATAGACCATTCACCCAAGCTCTCAAAAAAGATGAGAGGGTAAAATAAGGCTGCAGTTTATACCCAGACGCCTAGAGCAGGCAGGATAATTGGGGCTCACCAGACTCAGGGCAGAAGGACATGGAAGTCATTCCAAGTCCCATTCACCCATGGAAACAGGGCTGTTTAGTACACTAGTTAGAACAGACTCAAGGGCCAAGGGTGAGCCTGCAGGCAGATGGGCCAGGCTGGGAGGGGCACGGTCATGATGAATCAGGTACTTAGAAGCAAGGCTGCAGCCCAGGAAAGCGGCATGCATTTGTATGGTCCCTTTCAAAATCGATAGGCGAGCTCTACAGCCTACGTGCCCAGAAGCAGCACTTCATTTACAGGAGCTGCCGATGGACTGAGTCACCGGTTAAGTGATGCTTGAATAGAAATCGCTCTGAAGCACATACTCCCTTCCTTCCTTGAACACTCACCGAGCACGTACAAGATGCTGGAGTCTGAAGATGAACAGGTGGTCAGTGTGGACACACCAATCCCCACAACGTGTTAAAGTACCACAGAAAGTACGGGTGCCTGGGTGGCTCAGTGGATTAAGCATCCAACTTTGGCTCCGGTCATGATCTCACGCTTCGTGAGCTCAAGCCTTGCGTGGGGCTCTATGCTGATGGCTCAGAGCCTGGAGCCTGCTTTGGACTGTGTCTCCCTCTCTCTCTGCCCCTCCCCTGCCCACGTTCGCTGTCGCTCTCTCTCTCTCTCTGAAAAACAATCATTAAAAAAAAATTTTTTTTTAAGAAAAGGACCACAAAGTTGAAGGCCCCTATGGTAGCCTCTTCCTTTACACTTAGCAAGGGGATTTCAGCCTGAAAGTCAAGGTTTGCACTGACAACAGCCTTCAGGGTTTTGTTTGTTTTGTTTCGTTTTTTTTTTTTTTACCAAGTCTTACCTTGGTGGCTTTTTTAAGAGGCTTTTCTGCTAAATTCATTTTACATGTAGTTTTTTTACTAACTGGATTTTATCAAGTATTTAATATGGATTATGTTAAGTGCACAACAACATGCAGAAACTTCAGGATCTGATTTTTTTTTTTATTATATGAAATTCATTGTCAAATTAGTTTCCATACAACACCCAGTGCTCATCCCAAAAGGTGCCCTCCTCAATACCCATCACCCACCCTCCCCTCCCTCCCACCCCCCATCAACCCTCAGTTTGTTCTCAGTTTTTAAGAGTCTCTTATGCTTTGGCTGTCTCCCACTCTAACCTCTTTTTTTTTTTCCTTCCCCTCCCCCATGGGTTTCTGTTAAGTTTCTTAGGATCCACATAAGAGTGAAAACCTATGGTATCTGTCTTTCTCTGTATGGCTTATTTCACTTAGCATCACACTCTCCAGTTCCATCCACGTTGCTACAAAAGGCCATATTTCATTTTTTCTCATTGCCACGTAGTACTCCATTGTGTACATAAACCACAATTTCTTTAGGATCTGATATTTTTAAAACTTAGCACTATGTTAACTATAGAATGAACAAGGACTTCTTAACATTTTCACGTGGCAGCTATGAAGGACCTGTCATGCTTTCTCATTGTTCTTAGGAATAGTAAACGGCAACATTGCACTAAGCTGAGCAGACACTGACTCTTTTAAAGGAAAAATTTTCCCCCATTTACCACCTACTCACCTTTAGACCCAAGTGCCCAGTGAGTGTTTGAGAATGAACTGGAAGTAGATTAATTTCTGGAGTGACTTCTATTTAACACCCAATGCATCACATCCCTTGTCTCAGTAACTTGTTTAAACTGTGATATTTCTTTGGGGCACCTGGGTGGTTCAGGCTTAAGTGTCTGACTCTTGATTTTGGCTCAGGTCATGATCTCACAGTTTGTGAGTTTGAGCCCCACATCGGGGCTCTGTGCTGACAGTGCAGAGCCTGCTTGGGATTCTCTCTCTCTCTGCCCCTCCCCCACTCACTCTCTCTGTCTCTCTCTCAAAAATAAACAAACTTAAATTAAAAAAAAAAAGAATACTTCTGCCACTATAAAACTACAATAACATTTAAAATAAATGTAATCAAGATGATTTTTAAAAAGGCTACAAAACTTCAATTTAATGAATCTATTTTAAAATGGCAGGTGCTGATGTGACTCTAGAAGGTCAGTGCTGGGGCACACCTTGCCTGTGGCATTATTGTGGGCACATGAGCTGTACTCCCAGTACTTCTCTCTACTGAAACTACCATAGACGGGCCTTTGCTTGTCCGGCACTAGGTGACAATCCCGGTCCTTCCTGTGGAAAGGAATCTCGTTGCGTATGTCCTGGGTCCACCTCTGTTCTTGCACTGGCATGTGACAATTAATATCTGCTGTTCTGCTATTCCGGGATCTCTTTACCACACACATGACCACAGGGTGTTCATTCCCTTCTAATTATTTAATCGATTTCACAGCACTGTGCCTCCCTGCTGTCTCTAACTTCAGCCCCTCTTCTATTCAGAGGCAGGTGCTGAAATGCCTCCCAAAATCAGACTTGGAATCATAGCCCCAAGGTTCCAAGAGCCCATATGAAGTTCTAAAATCTTCACCAAAGGCAAAAATTAAAGTCTAAAGTACCTTCAGAATGGTCTCACTTTGCAAGTCAAGCATGAGATCCATGGCTTTATCTATACAGCCCTGTAGACTAATTCTAATACTCACTGAAGTTTGAGAACCACTGAAACAGACTATAAGCAAGAACAAAAGGGATGTCTCTCCATAGAAGTTTGGGCAGCCAAGCCAATCCACGCCGCAGAGAAGTGTAGTACCCGGGGATACACGGGAGGCCAGTACAGAATGCCAAAATGTTCTTGCTTGCTGGGAGAATCCACTCTTTTGTCTTCTAGTATGGAGTTTCTAAACCTATGTTAGTACGTGTGTTCACGTTGTGAGATCTAAATAAGATAACTGTGGACTCTCATCCTAGGACAGGTATACAAAGTAACTTGTTAGATTACAAGTGCATGCGTGCCATTTGGTTAATTCAGTATTGCATGGCAGGTTGATTGATTTTCCTTGTTAAGTCCCATAATTAACTCACACCAAAACCTCTTTCTCTAAAATCTCCTTTTTGAAAAATGTTAATCTTGTTGAAACATACAATTCTATATGTATTTACTGAAAAACAAAATGAATCTTATTAAAATTCAAGGTCATATTACACTGTGCCCAAAGAATCATTCTGCCATCAGGCTAAGAATCAGAAGAAACATATGGTGTACATAAAGTTGTCATGTGCAAGCAAGCAAAAAGAATATCTACTTATTCAGATGGAGAGGCAAGGGGTGACTGGGTGGCTCAGTCAGTTAGGCATCTGACTTTGCTCAGGTCATGATCCGGCAGTCTGTGGGTTTGAGCCCCACATCGGGCTCTGTGCTGACAGCTGGGAGCCTGGAGCCTACTTCGGATTCTGTGTCTCTCTCTCTCTCTCTCTGCCACTCCCCCGACTCGCACTCTGTCCCACACTCGTGCTCTCTCGCTCACTCTCTCTCTCTCTCAAAAAATAAAAATTTTTTAAAAATTTTATTGCTAAGATGGAGAGGCTGAAATATGATAACCGATATGTTGCCCTTAATTAAACCAAACCAACAATCAGAATATTTGGTCTGCATAATTTTCCAGAAGACATTTTAACATCGTGGCCTCTTAAAGCAATATGGTTTCTGCAGGAAGTGTGCCCCTGGTCCTGCCGATGTCTCTTGCTTCAATAGGGTTTGGATGGTACAGACCCAGGGACACCCCTTCTACCAGCCTGCGACCACCCTCTAAACATTTTTTCAGTCACAACCTTCAGAGCCATCTTCTCACCCACCCTTTGCCTCCAAAACGAGCCAACACCCTATTTTGAGCTTAGCTCCTTATTACCGATCAACCGTGAGCACCCGGATTCATCAGAATCATTCCACCGAGGTGGAGGCCGCCATCAGACACCTGACCAACATGCATCTGCGGACCTCCTACGCCTACCTCTCTCTGGGCTTCTATTTCCACCACGACCATGTGGCTCTGGAGGGCTGGCCCACTTCTTCCACAAGCTGCCTTAGGAGAAGCCTTAGGAGGGTCCTGAGCCCACTTGAAGATGCAAAACCAGTGTGGTGGCCACGCCCTCTTCCAGGATGGGCAGAAGCGTCCCAGGATGAGTGGGGTAAAGCCTTGGATGCCATGGAAGCCACCCTGGTTATGGAGAAGAACCTGAACCAGGCCCTTTTGGATCTGCACGCCCTGGCTTCTGCCTGCACAGGCCTCCGTCTCTGACTTCCTGGACAACCACTTCCTGGATGAGGAGGTGAAACCCATCAAGAAGATGGCGACCACCTGACTCCCATCTGTAAGCTGGCTGGCCCCCAGACTGGGCTGGTTGAGTGTCCCTTCCAGAGGCTCACCTTCAAGCATCAGTAGGAGCCCTTGAAGCCCAACAGCCTTTGAGGGGCCCCTCTAGCATCGCCTGGGCCAGGGCTTGTGCCTGAACTTCTCCTTGCAGCCACTAGGCAGCTTTTTAGCCACCCTGGAGCCCTCTCCCAAGCCTTGGACCAAATAGAAATAAAGCTTTTTGTAGCCAAAAAAAAAAGCAAAATGGTGTCTGTAAATATTCAATTATAAGAACTAAAAGGCATGACTGTGCCAAATTTTGCCCTGTTTCTACCCACCAGCCTCCTACCACCAGGATATATTTCCATTCTTATATTAATTGCCTTTGCTCCTTCTACAGCCACTTAGCTCTGGTCATCTCCCATCCAAAAGCCTGGTCCTGTCCAGTCACCCTTGTGTCAACATGAAGGCCCTAACCACTTGGGCCATCCCACTTAGAAACCTGGACATCTCTCCCTTACCTCACATCCAGGCAACCACCAGCCCTGCTATCTGCTCTGGCTGGCCTCTCCTCACCTGCAGAGCCCCCCTCCTGGTTCAGACCATCAACATCTCCCACCTTAACTACTGAAATACCCTCATAATTGCATGCACTTGTGCTCCCCATCAACCTGTTTTCTACACAGCAGCAGAGTGATCTTTTCTTTTTAATTTTTTTTTAATGTTTATTTATTTCTGAGAGCGACAGAGACAGAATGCGAGTGGGTTAGGGACAGAGAGAGAGGGAGACACAGAAGCAGAAGCAGGCTCCAGGCTCTGAGCTGTCAGCACAGAGCCCGACGCGGGGCTCGAACTCACGAGCTGTAAGATCATGGCCTGAGCCGAAGTCAGACGCTTAACCGACTGAGCCACCCAGGCGCCCCTAAATGTTTATTTTATTTTTCAGAGAGAGAGAGTGGCAGAGCATGAGCAGGGGAGGGGCAGAAAGAGAGGGAGACACAGAATCTGAAACAGGCTCCAGGCTCTGAGCTGTCAGCACAGAACCCGACACGGGGCTCGAACTCACGGACAGTGAGATCATGACCTGAGGTGAAGTCGGACACTCAACCGACTGAGCCACCCAGGCGCCCCCAGGCACCTCAGCAGAGTGATCTTAAAGTGCAAATCAATTGTGTCCTCATTTGACCCTTTTACTTATTGCCCTTTTCTCCCAGAATCATAATAGAATCCCCCCCTACCTGCCAGGCATGTTTCTCATGATCTGACCCCTGCCACCTTCTCTAGCCACAACACAGGCCACTTCCCACCCCCACCCTACCCCCCTGCTCACCACATCTGGGCACCCTCAGACTTGCTAAGGCCCCAGCTCTGTGGCTTTTCAGGGGCTTTCCACCTCCTTGGTCGTCAGCCTGCAGTGCCTGTCCCTCCCAAGAAGCCTGAGCCTCTCCTATACTTCCAGACTGCTACCCTTATTACATCATTTTATGATGTGACCAGTATAATTATGGCACCCCAAAGATAACCATGCTCTAATCTTTGGAACCTGTGAATAGGTTATCTTACATGGTACAAGGGGCCATGCAGCTGTGATTAAGAATCTTGAGATGGGGAGATTGTCCCAGATAATCCAAGTGGGCCAGATATAATCACACGCGTCCTTGAATGCAGAGAGCCTTTCTCACCTATAGTCAGAGAGAAGTGACATTGCTGACTTTGAAGATGCAGGAAGGGGCCATGAGTCATAGAAAGCAAGCAGCTCTAGAAGCTGAAAAAGGCAAGAAAATGGAACTTCCCCTAGAGCCTCTGCCCACGTCTTGGTTTTAGCCTGGTGAGGCCCATGTTAGATTTCTGATCCACAGAACTGTAAGATAATAAATGTGTGTTGTTTTAAGCCCCTAAGTTTGTGACAAATTTGTTATAACAGCCAGAGGACACTAACACACATGATATTTGTGGTATTTGTCATCCCTCTAATATTAGGAAGTATTTATACCATGTGGTATAAAGGCTCTGGAGTCAGACAGCCTGGGTCAAGCTCCCACTTTTCCACTCACTAGCCAGATGGCCTTGGGCAGTTAAGCTAACAAGCTTAAGCTAAGCTTCTAGTCCCTGATCCATAAGAAAGGGATAATAATGCTTATCTCCAAGGGTGGTCATGAGAATTCAGTAAGATAATACGAAGAAGCACTTAGCATAATGACTAGCACAGAGTAAGCCTTCAATAAGAGTAGGCCACCATGAGTGTTGTGATTGTTGGTTGTGTGACTATTTCTTTGCTCTCACAAGATTATAAACTCTGTGAAGATAGGCACCGTGACTTTATTGCTCATTGCTGTATTTCCAGGCCCAAGCACAGAGCTGGATGGAGTAGGTAGTCAGTGTAGAAATGGATGGATGGATGGATGGATGGATGGGTTTACATGTTAACTACTTTAGGTCCCAAGCATTACATAAGGCCTAATTCACCTGGTTAGCTCAACAATACGAGCTGAGTGGCTGCTGTGCATGGTAGGCATTTTGCCTTGTGCTGATGAATAGAAAAGGAAAAACACCCCCCCTCAATCCTCAGTTTGTTCTCAGTTTTTAAGAGTCTCTTATGGTTTGGCTCTCTCTAACTTTTGTTTTCCTTCTCCTCCCCCATGGTCTTCTGGTAAGTTTCTCAGGATCCACATAAGAGTGAAAACATATGGTATCTGTCTTTTTCTGTATGACTTACTTCATTTAGCATAACACCCTCCAGTTCCATCCATGTTGCTACAAAGGGCCATATTTCATTCTTTCTCATTGCCACGTAGTACTCCATTGTGTATATAAACCACAATTTCTTTTTTTTTTTTTCTTTTTTTTTTTTTTACATATGATTCCATTTATATAAAGTACATTTATATTGTTAGAAGTCAAGATAGTGGCTACCCTTGGGGTGGGGGAGCAGCATTTGGAGGAATCTTCTTTTTTTTTTTTTTTTTTTTTATATGAAGTTTATTGACAAATTGGTTTCCATACAACACCCAGTGCTCATCCCAAAAGGTGCCCTCCTCAATACCCATCACCCACCCGCCCCTCCCTCCCACCCCCCATCAACCCTCAGTTTGTTCTCAGTTTTTAACAGTCTCTTATGCTTTGGCTCTCTCCCACTCTAACGTCCTTTTTTTTTTTTAAACCACAATTTCTTTATCCATTCATCGGTTGATGGACATTTAGGCTGTTTCCATAATTTGGCTATTGTTGTAAGTGCTGCTATCAACATTGGGGTACAAGTGCCCCTATGCATCAGCACTCCTGTATCCCTTGGGTAAATTCCTAGCAGTGCTATTGCTGGGTCATAGGGTAGGTCTATTTTTAATTTTTTGAGGAACCTCCACACTGTTTTCCAGAGCGGCTGCACCAGTTTGCATTCCCACCAACGGTGCAAGAGGGTTCCCGTTTCTCCACATCCTCGCCAGCATCTATAGTCTCCTGATTTGTTCATTTTAGCCACTCTGACTGGCATGAGGTGATATCTCAGTGTGGTTTTGGGTGATGGGCATTGAGGAGGACACCTGTTGGGATGAGCACTGGGTGTTGTATGGAAACCAATTCGACAATAAATTTTGTATTTAAAAAAACTTAAAAACAAATAAATAAAAATATATTGAGAAAAAAAAGGAAAGGAAAAACAAAGTGCCCCTTATTGTCTGTGACTTACAGCAGCCCAGAGTTCTCAATGGGTACATACAAGGCAAAAACACTAGATGGCATGGACTGAGTGTCATGAAAGTGACAAGCCAGAGACCCCTCAGAGATAGACGATATGGTCTCATCTATTTTGGGTGATCTGGGAAGCTTTTTTGGAGGTGGTGAGATGTGAGAGGGTATTTGAGTCTGGGCAAAGTTTCTATCAGATGAGAGCAAAGAAGGAAAAGCATTCTGGTTATGTTGGAGGAATAAGAGACAGCAGCCTGCAAGAGTAAGTCTGACCCATTTTTTAGATGGTTTTGAACACCAGCTAAAGACTCTGGGCTTCCCCTTAAACGTAGGGAGAACAGGTGACGAGTTCAGATCCAGGAAGCAGCACAGTGGAGCAGATCAATAAGACGATGGCAGGACTGGGCTGGACAAACAGCCATCCCACCTCATACACCATGTGGGGGTACAATTACTAGGTTTTAAAGATGGGGGCAAAACCAGATGATAAGACGTTGCTGATCTTCACTTTCAAAACTTCTCTGGAATTTGTTGTTTTGACGGCCAGGTCTGGATCCTCGCCCTTGACGGTCTTGAGGTTTGTTCACTAGCCTGGGTAGCAATCTCTGTGCTCTCACCAGCTCCCTGGGCTGCGCAGCTCCTCTTCTGTGGGCTCCCACTGTGAACCTATTCAGATGCTTCTCCCAAAGTGCTGGTGTTTTCCTCTCAAGCTCTCAGCAGGGCCCTTTTAGGGTTCAGTCAGCGTGGAGCCTGTCTGAGAGCCTTGAAAGGATAATAAAGGGTAAGTCAGCAGTCCTTGCCAAGAACCCCAAAACCTTAGTCTGTGGGCAATAACCCTCCCCATCTGGACATAAAAGCAGCCTCCCTTAAAAAAGCAAGTTTTGTCTCATCAGCGACTGACACAGAGCTGCGGGTGAAACCCAGCCCGATCCTGGGAATCTGCTTGCACACAGACAGGTACAGAACCTTTCTCCACCCTTGACTTGTGATGCCAAACTCTACTGTAAAACATTTACTCGAGAAAAGTCTCCAAGTGGGGTTTATTTCTATTACAAATAGCACTCGAATATTTCCCAAATGTTTTCTGAAATCAGTCCCGTGCACTTTTTAAAAGCTCTGGGTTTCCAAATTCTTTTGAAATGTGTAGTGATCAATGCAGGTTTTGAGTTGAGTATTCCTGCTCATGCCACATTTTCACCTAATTTCCAATCTTTTGTGGTATCCTTGATTAGTAAGGTACTTGATGTTATCTTTTACTGTGGGCCCTTGAATGTAGAAAAATGTTGAAATGACTCATCGATCATAATAAAAGACTTCAAAGGGATCCAAGTTAAACCTCAGGATTCTGAGACACACACTAGACAGTAAATTTCTTGAATTTCAACCTCAGGACAATGAGACCAGCGGAGAATTTTGCTAAAAATGCCTAATGAGTATGTTAGTCACATCTAAAAATCATCTGTTGTCCACATGTTCACATTATATATATGTGTGTGTTGTCTCTACATATAGAGACAACACACACATATATATAGGGGATGGGGGGCTGTGGGGGGAGTGCGTTGCCTCCGCCAACCATTTATAGTGTAGCAAGATGTAGTTTCAACTATTCATTTCCACTGATCCAATCCCTGAACATCAGAGGTCGCTGTAAAAGAAGAATAAAGTGACTCCCTTGGGATGGAAGCCTTGCCCCCAACCAAACCAGAGATGCTGCAAAGCACCTGATTCACACTTTGTCTCTATGGGCTCCAGTTTGAAACACAAAGTTGAAATCCATTAAATGATTGCCTTAAATCCCAATTCAGAAACACTTTTCTGTCGTACTTATATGAATTCTGCCTTATGTTTTTCAAAATAACCAAGTATTTGGCTGGATTAAATTTTTAAAAAGACAAAAGATATCCATTGTGTGTTTGGTGTTAATAAAGCTTTTAGAAATAATGTAGTGCAGGTTAAAAAATGAACACAATAAAAAATAAAGGACTCTCTTTTTATTAGAACTTGAAATTTCTGACCACAAGGAAAAAAGTCTGTAACTATGTATGGTGATGGATGATAACTAGACTTAGTGTAGTGATCATTTCTAAATTTATACAAATATTGAATTATATTGTTGTACACTTGAAACTAATATAAGGTCGTATGTCAATTATACTTCTAGGAAAAACAAGAACTTCCCTTTGGAAATATACATTTAAAGGGCAGGATCTTTCTTTTAAATGTTTCTTTATTTATTCTGAGTAGGGGAGGGGCAGAAAGAAAAGGAGAAAGAGAGAATACCAAGCAGGCTCTTTGCCATCAGCACACAGCCTGACATGGGGCTGAATCCCACGAACCGTGAGATCTTGACCTGAGCCAAAACCAAGAGTGGGACACTTAACTGACCCAGCCACCTCGGCGCCCCTAAAGTACGTGATCTCTATATACAGGCTTTCAGTTATGGAACAAACAACTCACAGGAATAAAAGGCAGAGCATAAGGAATACAGTCAAAGATACTGCAGTAACGTTGCATGGTGACAGATGGTAGCTATACTCATGCTGGGCGCAGAATAATGTATAAACTTTGAACCACTGTGTTATATACACCTGAAACTAATGTAATGTTGTGTGTCAACTGTACTCAAATAAAAAATATATGTAAATATGATACATGTCTTCCATTTCTTGCCATGGATTTAATGAGGAGTCGCTAAATGGGAGGAGCCAAAGGGCAATGGACACATCCCTGGGGTGTCCACAAGCTCAAAAGAAAACGGACACCTAAGTGCCTGTAGTGCCGGGCTGACTTGGCGAATAGCAAACTGGGGTTGTAAGTGACATCAAGGCTGCAAGGAAAAGGTAATCTGTGCTCACTGGTGGAATCAGGAATCACGCGGTTGTTCCATTCACCCGAGGTCTTAAAGGGTAAGTAGGACTTCAACACGAGAGAAGTCCCCAGCCAAGCATAGCACAGTCATAGGCCAAGAGCATGAGAAGGATGGCTCAGCTGTAAGGCAGCTGGTACTGGGGCCTCTGGGGGGGCAGGTAAGGGGGCTGGGAGTACAGGGGTGGTGATAGCACCTGACCTTACAGTGGTAGATTAGAGTCAGGTTGTAAAGGGTTCCAGATGTGTGTAGGGAGTTAGGACATTTCTCTGCAGAAAATGGGTCCAGAGAAGGTTTTGAACAAAGAAGGACTTTAGAAAGATGAATCCTACAGTGAACCGAAGGACAGCATGAAGCTTGGAAGGAGGAGGAAAGATTCGCTGGGAGGGGAGCGTCTGCCTTACGCAAAAATCAGGTGGGTTTTAACATGAAAATTGATGGTGGAGACAGGAAGGAGAGTGGGTACGGTTCAGCAGTAAGTCAACATTGGGTAACTGATATCATCGGGGGGGGGGCAGAGGACGGCTCAAAACTTTCCAACTGGGAGAGATGGAGAGATACAGAATTAAGGAAGACAGAGAAGGCAAGAGAAAATGCAGATGTGAAACCAATTAAGTAATTAATGTTTCCTTTTTTTAAAAGTGATGCCTGATTTGACTCCTAAAGTCTTCAGGTTCACTGGTCAAAAAGAAAAAGGCAAACACATACATACACACACACACACACACACACACACACACACACTAGAAAAAGAGGAAAGCATGAGCATAGGCACAGAGGTGAGAGTCTGAGGCTGTCAGAATAGCAGGAGGAGAGGACGGTGGCATAGACTCAGGCCAAGTGGCAGGATGGCAGAGGGACAAATGTGAGAAATCTTTCGTAGGCAAAAATCAATAACATCTGATGATGTAGGGGATAAGAGAGATGGGGAGGATCAAGAAAGTATCTCAGGTTTCAAGCTTAAGTGACCCCTGGGATTTTGCTCCCACATTGGAAATGGAGAATAAATGTGAAGGAGGAGACAAGTCAGGGAAAGATGATGGATGCCACTTTGACCCTGCTGAGTTTAAGGGGTGGGGGAGCCAGTGGGGACAGTTTCTATCCCGACAGAGACGTGCAGAGCTAAGCCGAGAGAACCAATGAGACGAAGACACAAAGCATTACATTGTTGGCAGCAAAGTAAACCCTGCCTGTGTGGCATCACTCTGAGAGAGCAAAGAGAAAGAGAGCACACATCTCTCTCTCTATGCAGACAAAAGAACCAAACACTGAGCACCATGTAGGTCAGAAGAAAAGAAATAATCCAAAAATAGTTGCCATAAAGAGGTATCGACACCATCAGACCACACGGAATTAAAAATTGTAGCAAAGGACAAGTTACTGATTCATTCATGAGCATGCCACCCGCTATTCCACTGACAATTTAACCATCTGGTTGAGCAACAATTTGGCATTTCATTACTTCCTGCCAATCAACGGAAACGCCACCAGGATATCTGGAGGGACGCCTCCTGCCTCTCGAACCCATGTGCCATTTTAATCAACGCTTCACACTTTGAACATTCTGTATGCTAAGGTGATCGGAGAGGCAACACCATTTACAGAACAGATTAGAAAATGTCCATCTAACGCTCTACTTGAAGACAAGAGGGTTCTTTATCCTAGAACCCTATTAATAAAAGTTTAAGAGTTGAGGTGTTCTTGATGAACAAAAATGTGTCACTTCGTAGAGCTGGTGAAACAGATCTCCTGCTGGGATTCAGCCACTGAACTTTTGTGTGCTCTGCCTGAGCAGCCCATGGACCGAGCTCTCTTTTGGAGACTCGCATAAATGTGGAAAGTGAATGACATCACCTTCAACGGGTGCTCTCAGACGAGCTGACACCACATTTAACAGAAGCCCAAAAAATGCAGGAACTCAATCAGCTCAAATAGACATGGCGGCCGAACTTGATCCACCAGGAATTCTCTCACCTAGAGCTCTATGAAACAATAAATGTCTAGAACCTTCTGGTTTTCAATTATTAAATGGAGCAACTTCTGTAACCAAAGTCAAATAACCTCACAAGGCTTGCTGACCATCCTTTGCGATAGAAACACCCAATAGTATGAACGGGTAACGGTGATCCGGGCTCCAAGCCCAGGAGAGGGAGAGAGGGAAGGGAAGCAGGGTCTCAGACTGCCCTTAACCCTTAATTACAGGACGGAGTGGCTCATTCACAGCTTCCCTGCCTGAGTTCTCTATCTCCCCGGCCGTCTCTGCCCCCCGCCCGCCACCCCCCCTGGGGAGGTTGTGTCCTTCTTTCATTTCTTGTGTCAAATTTCGGGCTGACACGTGGTAATTGATTCCGTTGCTGGTTAGACGGGTGTTAAGTGGGAGGGATGAAGTTTCAGTGAAAACAAATAGCACTTCATGGGTCTGACCTTTCCTCTTTGGAGCTTTTGTTGTGGTCGGCTCTGGGGTGTGCAGTTCAAGCGCGTGCGAGCCCATCACGTCTCTGCCTACAGTCGCCTGGTTCACCTTCATCAGCTCCCGTCGAGCCCACGGCAGCTGGACTGTCTCCGTGTCGCTTCTGGCTTGATGACGGTCCCGCGGCAGGTGGAAGCTCCAATTTGCACCCGAGAACCGGTATCCCAGAGGCCCAGGTGGCTGAGCACGGCCTGAGCCTTGTAGGGTCACACACCTTCATGGAGATGACCTCCACTTGGAGGATAAGACTTGGCCCTTCAATGACAGCACGTCTGTCCAAGAGCCGCTTCCAGTCTGTGGCACAATCTCAGTATTCTGCTCCATCCACCCAAAGGAGGCATCAGTGCTGCGCCTCGACCGCTGTGAAATTCGAAGTGGCCTCAATAGAATGAATACTTTTGGCTTATTGTCATGAATGCCCTCTGCATTTCCCAGATCCCCTTCAGGACCGAAGGGTGCCCTTCTCCAGGGCTGGGAGGCGGTCCGTCCTCTGCAGATGCTGCTCTTGGCTGAAGGGTGCCACCTTGCACAAGATCACACCCTTTTCCTGGGACAGCTGGAATGCAAGGACCCACCGGCAGGTCAGGAGCATGACAGCCGGACCCTCCTGCTCTGACTCAGCACGACGCTGAGGGCCAGGCCAACTTCCCATGGGGTAACAGCGGCATTGCTCAGCCTCTCCTCTGCCCCTTGCTGCTTCCTTCCCTCCTCCTCCTCGGTCACAAGAGTGCCCCCTGACAAACATCCCACACGCTGACACCCCCCTCAGAGTCTGCCCCCCCAGGAACCCAGCCTGATGCCAGAAGTGCCGTGAAAAAGTGGAGGCTCGTTGATAGGATTTTGGAGCCGCATCACCCACTGCCTGGCCAGCGATAAAGACCTCATCACATAGCCCATGGCTCAAGGAGGCAGCATAATTGCCGAAACTTCAGCATAGTGAACTAGAGTAGCCTATGGGGCAGGAAACGGCCAAGCATCAGCTGCTGGAGAAATCCCTATGGAATTTTTATCTTTCTCATCTCTACCAAGAGATGAGACTGGGTGACTGTTGCCGGGGCTACTGATGTTGGGGAGATTGACCAGGAAGGCCTGAGGACATTAACTCTCAGTTGAACGGTAAGCATGGCAGCCAGAAGGTCCCCTTGCCAGTCTGGGAAGGGACTCTGCCATATGTATTCAAATTGCAGAGAAAGCTAAGGATCAGGCCCAGGACTTAGTCATAAAAATACCGGAACTCCACAGAACTTTATCCCGCAACCCGGCAACTCCGTTAGGGCAAAACTCAGAGCTCCTGTATGGAAGGACAGAAGAATGACACCCTGGGATACAGGGTGGGGCCATCCAGGGTGATGACCTCCAGTCTTGAAGGCTAGAACCCCCTGAACTCTCTGAGCCTCCAAAGAGGTCACTCCTCCCCATCAGAGGTAGGGCCTCCTGATTGCAGGAGGACACTGTGCAGAGACCTCTACCCTGCGAGATACACACACACACACACAGAGGATCTGTCCTCTCCTCACCTCGAGCCCTAGAATTAGGTCACAACATGATGGGCCAAGGAAATGCTGGGCTTTCCGAGGAGGGAAAGGAACAGACCCTGAGGAGCTGCGGGCTCCGGGCAACACATCCTGGCAGGAGCCAGAAGAGGAGGCAGGGGCCAGGCCCTCAGGGCTCTGGATCAGGGACAGAACACAAAGCTGCAGAAGCAAGAGTTTATCAACAAGAGAACGTTATTCTGTGATCCGGATACAACACCTGTATCAGTTTGCTCAGGCTGCTGTAACAAAATACCACAGACCGAGTGGCTTCAACTACAGAAATTTATTTCCTCCCAGTCCTGGAGTCTAGAAAATTGATATCAAAGTGTCAGTAGGGTTAGTTTCTTCTAAGGGTCCCTCTCCTTGGCTTGTAGGCGGCCGCCTTCTCCCTGTGTCCTCACATGGCCGCTCTCCTCTGTGTGTATCGACATCCCAATCCCCTCTTCTTATCAGGACACCTGTCAGATTAGACGAGGGCCAACCCTAATGACCTCATTTTAATTTAATTATTCCTTTGAAGACCCTGCATGCAACTACTATCACATTCAGAGGTACCGGGGGGTTAGGACTTCAACATATGAATTGATGGGGGTGGCGGGGGACACATAACAACACCCCAACGAAAACTTCAAGAGGCAAAATTAGCATGCTGCTGGGGTGGCTCTTGGAAGCTTGGAGCAAACGATGGCCATACTGAGGAAGTAGAAGTGCCAGGACCACCACGATGGACAACGAAGGACGAGTAGAAAGGCTCAGGGGATCAGGGGAGAGGACAGGTTGAATGCACAGAAAGGCCAGAAAACCCAGTAGATGCTGTTCCACGGGAGACCCCAGGGCATTCCACATGCTGAAGCGAGGAGGAGTGAGCTGGCGAGAGCCGACAGCACCACTGAAAAGCTTCTCTGCAGGGCCGGGCGGCAGGAGACGGCAGCACAGGAACAGCATGACAGGACCCAAAATAGGAGAATCCAGCAGCCGTCAGGAGCTGGACCGACAACTGTCCTGATGAGTGCATGCCCAGGGGTGATCTGGGCAGAGAGAAGAGATGAATCTTAGAGAACAGCACCCCCAGAGGCTGGCAGAGCAACGAACCAAAGTATTGCTCTGTCCATCCTCCCAGAGGACTCTGCCCTGGAGGATCGGGACACTGGGTGAGCGAACCCATTCTCTAGCCATTACCCTGGTCCCCACAGGAATCATGGGGATGGGACGGGCAGTGGCAAACCCCCACACAGATAAGAGCTACCATAGTGAAGAAGTCCAAGGGGAAGACTCTAAAACTGCCCCCACCCCAGCCAAGAGAGCAAATCCAAAACAATATCATATCCTGGGGTGGATTTTAAAGCTGAGAATTGCCCTCAAAGACTCACAGGGCACACAGAGCGGCCCCCATCCTATCACCATTGAATTAATCAGCCTGGTGTCTGCAGAAATCAGATGGGTGCTGGAAGATGATGGTCTCCCACAGACTTAGGCAGCCAGCCACAGCCGGCACTGAGGCTTCCTGGCCTGACGGTGTAACCTCACTTAAGCGTATGCTCGGGTACAAAGAATGCAGCCTTTGATCTGGGGACTGTGCCCTTTTGGTTCTTATCAAAAGAGAATCGGAAACCATTCACAGTAACTCAGAACAGACAAAGGTAGTCACTTGCAGTGTTGACTCGGGGTTTATGTTAACTCTCCCCTCTGTGTCACCACGCAGTCTGAGGAGGCCTGGACCAGCTGGCCATCCGTAGGATATCACCGTGGTGACGACATCGTGTGAACGGGACCGGAGAAGCAACAAGTGGCAAATACACTGACGCCTTCATAAGTCAGACTCACCCAATAAGCACAATGGAGGTGACTCCCTGAGGACTCAGGGCCCTGCCACATCTGTATCCTTTTTAAAGGTCCCAGATCTGGGGCATGCCAGGATATCTTAGCCAAAGAACAGAACAAATTATTGGCCCTCACTCTTCCTAAAACAAAGACCTCAGCACAACACTGGGTGGGTTTCTTTGGGTTCTCTGGGTTCCACAGTTAGGAGTACTGCTCGCGTCCATTTCAAAGGGACACAAAAGTTTTGAATAGGGACCAAACTGGAAAAGGGTCTGCGAAGAAAGGCCCAGGCTGCAGGGCAAGTGACTTAAAACTTGAGCCTTGTGGACCAGCAGATGCTGTGGCATTAGAAGCATTAGAGATGAGGGGTGCCTATGTGGGTCGGTGGATTAAGCGTCTGACTTGATCTCAGGTCATGACCTCATGGTTCATGAGTTCAAGCCCCGTGTCGGGCTCTGTGCTGACAGCTCAGAGTCTGGAGCCTGCTTTGGATTCTGTGTCTCCTTCTCTCTTGCCTCTCTGCTGCCTATTCTCTCTCTCTCTCTCTCTCTCTCTCTCTCTCTCTCTCTATCAAAAATAAACATTTAAAAAAAATTTTTTTACAGCATTAGAGATGGAAAAAGACACTCCCAGCTCAGACCCATAGAGTTCCAGAATAGGCCATGTCAACTACAGCAAATAACTACACAACTTTAGAGAAAACGGCTCCTAGCATGCTACTGGACCCTGGAAGAAATGGAGTACCTGACCCCGGGACATCAAGTAACCAGTCATCCATGACGGGCTGGGCTGCATCACACCCATAAAGCCACATGGTTGGGCAGGCCCAGCTGCAATTCCTTGTAAAACAGACATCCGTACCAAGGGCCATACAAGCCATACAGGCGGGTAGCCCAGACCCCGCATTACTCACCACTGTTGCTAAGTACCTCCCTGTAGCTCAAACCTACTGCCACATGCAATGTCTGTTATGAACAGCTGACGGAGGAGGGAAAAGACCATGCTTGATTTATCCTGGGGTTCACTGAATATGAGGGTACAAGCGGAAATTCGCCAGCGGCTGCAATATGGCCTCCTTCACAGGGTAGCCTTGAAAGACAATAACGAGAGGAAACCATCCCAGTGGACACAGCTTTGGATGGCACATACTCCATGTTTAAGGGGAATCTGGAAACTGCCCGTGGGCAGATAGCATAAACTTCTTACGCTTCAGTGGGATGTCCTGGGTTGTCTTGTCCCTGAATCTAGCTGAGCATCAGAATTATTTGAGAAACTTTTAAATGGAGATCCCTAAGCCCCTCCCCCCAAATTACTAAATAGACATTCCAGATATGGAGCTCACAAATCTATGTTTTAATAAGATCCATAGTGATTCTCATACTGCTAGTCCTGGTATATAGGAAACGTTCATCTAAGTGACAAGCAACGTCCCAGTGAAGAACAAAAATACTGATAAATTAGCAAATACATAACTAAATGTATTGTGGGAACTATTTTTCTGTATATTTGTGTATCAAATCATTACGTTGTGCACCTTAAAATTATATAATGTTAAATGTCAATTATTTCTCACAAAGCTGGGGGGGGGAGACAAAGCAACATTGTTTTTAATTTTGTTAATGTTTATTTGTTTTTGAGAGAGAGAGAGAGAGAGAGAGAGAGAGAGTGAGCATGAGCAGGGGAGGGTCAGAGAGAGAGGGAGACACAGAATCCGAAGCAGGCTCCAGGCTCTGAGCTGTCAGCACAGAGCCCGACGCAGAGCTCAAACTCACAGACCGTGAGATCGTGACCTGAGCCAAAGTCAGACGCTTAACCAACTGAGCCACACAGGCACCCCAACAATATTAAAAAAAAAAAAAGCAAACACATATAACACAAATGCTTTAATACATATTAGCTTTTTTTATTCTCACAACCACCCTATGAAGTGTGTGTTATTACTAACCTCATTTTCTATTAAGAACACTGAAGTTAAATGACTTACTCAAGGTCATACAGCAAGGGAATGACAGAAGTAGTATTTAAACTTAGTCTCTGTGCTTGATCATGACACCCATAGTGAAAAGGGCAGTCAAGAAAAGAGAAGATGGAAGAAAATCTGTAATCCACTAAGCACATACAGATTGTAGGGCCAATTCCTGTATTTACTTTAAATGAAGGCAAATGGTTTTCCAAATTCTTTGACTTCGAGGACAGAAACCATTTACAGTAGCATATGAGCGCCACTTAGTGGCAAATAAGGCCACTCAGCGTAACTGCTCTAAGCTGAAATTAGATCAACTAAGAAGGACAGAAAAATTATTAAAATTTAGTAGGCTCAAGTTTCCAATTTCAGAACGAGTGAATTCCAGTTCCAGAAGGATGAATTATTTGACTTCCAGAAAAAGCTTTAAGACTATGGTGAGGTTATAAAAATGAGGGAAAACATCAAAATGGATAAAGTCAATAATAATCATAGGAATGATGTCAGTCTAGGTTTTTGCTTTTTTCTTTTTTTAATAAAAAGACAATAGTAATAAAACATAAAAAAGAAAAAGCCATATGGCAAATTATTTTAAGTTTATATCCTTATAATAAACTTATTACAGGCGTTCACTAAAAAATTTCATGACTAACAAATAATCTTTTCCAGGTACTCTCCTCATTCCACACAGTCTTCCCATCCAGGTGTTAAGGTACAACCTGCTCCCACCTCTATCCCATGAGACCTCATGACTGCCTAAGAAGCAGAAAAGTGCTGGAAGTTTAGGAACCCACTACTTGTCTTCCTGATTTCTGAGAGATGTGTTTTCTCTCAAGATCTGTTGAAGCCACGCACACAGCACCAAGGCAAGAGGGTTTCGAATTCACACAATGGGAACCAGTTCATTTTGTGAGAAGCAGGGCTGGAAAGAAGGTGGCAAGGCCATGAGCAGAAGATGATGTCAGGGCCCCAGAAGGCATCATCCAGGGCACAGCCAGGGTACAGGAGACTTAGAAGGCAGAGGGTGTTTCCCTGAGCAGAGTCCGGCCTCCATAGCCCCTGACAGCCTTTCCAGGTTCTCGAAACCATTAGGGTTCATTCCCACCGCTTCTTGAAGCTCCAACTCAACCTTAAACAGGAGTCATAACAGCTCTTCAGCAGGACTTCTTTTAGGGACAAATGTCCTCCCTAAACGGATGAACCTCAAAAGCATGACGCTAAGTGAAAGAAGCTAGACACAAAAGGCCACATGTTGTATGACTCTACTCATATGACTTACCCAGCACAGGTGAATCCATAGAGACAGAAAGCAGATTGGTGGTTACTAGGGGCTGGGGGAGGCAGGAGTGGAGAATAACTGCTCAACAGGTAGGAGGCTTTACACTAGAGAGATGAAAATGTTCTGGAACTAGATTAGGGGCGTTGGTTACAAAACACTGTGAGTACAATAAATGCCACTGAATTGTCCACCTTCGAATGGTTAATTTGATATTATTTGAACATTACCGCAATAATAAAATGTTATGTTTATTTTTTTTATTTTTTTAAAATTTTTTTTTCAACGTTTTTTATTTATTTTTGGGACAGAGAGAGACAGAGCATGAACGGGGGAGGGGCAGAGAGAGAGGGAGACACAGAATCGGAAACAGGCTCCAGGCTCTGAGCCATCAGCCCAGAGCCCAACGCGGGGCTCGAACCCACAGACCGCAAGATCGTGACCTGGCTGAAGTCGGACGCTTAACCAACTGCGCCACCCAGGCGCCCCTAAAATGTTATGTTTATATATTTTTATTTTTATTTTTACATATGTCCTTCCTTCTGCGGCCAAGTCCAGAGATATCGCAGATTTTAACTCTGCGTTTCACCTTAGGATTTTTGACCAGGGTATTTTAACTTTTGAATATTTAGTGAGAATTAGTTCTAAGATTTAGTTAGAACCTGAGGCCACCACCCTCCAGATCGAGAAGATTATTCCAGCCTTCTGTAGGAACAGTGTCGACTAGTAAGAAATGGGAGAGAAGTTGTCACCTGGGCCCCCTCGAAGAGAAAAGACAGCTCATGTTCAGCAGCAAAGCTGTTCTACCAGGAAACTAGAAAACAAGCTACTCCCACTTCAGATCTGTGCTTTGCACCATGCTGGACGTTCAGACGGGTGGGTTAGGTCTGACAAGAAGCAAGGGGCTTTGGCCCTATCTGTGGGAAGCGCCCAGCTTCATGACCCTGGGGCACAAGAAACCTGGAGTCTGGAAGAATCCAGTCCCTCATCTGCAAAGCTTTCTCTCAAGAAGCATCAGAAGGCAATCAGCAACTGGCCGACAAGCACGAATTCCAAACACACACCCAGTTAATGGAAACCACACACGCACAAACTAGAGATATTTTCTACCTGCCAGTGACAATCTGGAGGGGGAGAAGCGAACGGAAAGTAGCCACGGGGGCTTTATTCAGAATACTCGACATCTAAGGGGGAATCGAGTTTCTCAAAAATAAAGGCTTTCTGTTTACAAACATACTGTTTTTGCCAAAAGGAATTCTTTATTTTAGGTGCTTTGGGAAAACTGCAGAGTCCTCGGGTTTGGGGCCAAAGACGCCCAAATGTTGCAATCCTAAACCTTTGGCACTGACAAAAACATGTTTGCAAGTGGAAAGTTTTCGGTGCAGACTTTTCGTGTTGTTTTGTTTGGGTGTGTGTTTGTTTGCTCGCTTAGTGCCAAGGATTTCCTCCGCATCTTCTCAGAATCAGGGAGCGGGGGGTCGTCCCTGCATTTGGGATGTGGGCCCCAAACCACCTGTACCCCAACTTGTACATCCTGTATGGCTTGAGGCAATAAAACAGCAGCCATTAAGTTTAGGGAGGCACCTTTTTCCTGCCTTCAAGCTGACCATGGAGCCTGGGACAGTCAGATGGGCCACAAGGAGCTCTCGCTCTGTCCCTGTGGGTTTCATGCGGGCGGACTGGACTTCTGCATTTCTGTCTCTGGTTGACCCAATTTGCTCCCTAGGTCAAACCCCAGCAGGCCACCTTGCCATCTCTTTCCACCCTTCTCTGGTACTCCCTGTGCCGAGGTAACAGGCTGACCTCTTAACTCTAGACACAGCCCAGCAGAATGTATAGACAGAAAGTGTAGAATTTCCAGACAGCTCTTGACGTTGTAACAGAGCAGGGCCAATGGTCTTGAAACCCAAGGTTTTTGATTGACAAGGCTAGGGCACTCGGGAACTCGCGAGCGAAGACTGGATCCTGCCCGGGGAACACAGGAGGGTCCAAGGGCCCCACCCAGACGCTGGACAAGGACAGGCCAAGGGACCAGGCCCCAGAGGGACAGCATGGGAAGAGCCCAAGTCAGAGCCTGAGGCCTGCCTATCGCCCGTGGGGGGGACCAAGAGGGAACAGAATGGGCGCCCCCGTTCAGTCCTGCAGGTGTTCTAGAGAGCTCCAAGCTCGAGCCCATCCTCGCCCAAAGGAGGAATGCTCTCCCGCCTGCCTGGTGTGAGTGTAGGCAAAGACAACCCACAGCTGATGGCTGCTCTTGTCCTCTTCTCCACTTCAGCCCAGCCCCAGCCCGTCCTCCCTCTTCACTGGCCTTTCAGAGAACCGCATCTTCTGAGTCACTCACTCAAGATTCTTGGCATCAGCTTTGCTGTCTCCCCCCACCTCCCCGTCCCCCCGCCCCATAGCTCATGTACTGCCAAATACCATAGAGTCTATCTCCCCGGTGTCTTTGAACACCCATCCCTGGTTTTCATTGCTGTTGTCACCGCTGGATGCCAGAATCTCATCATGTCTCGATGGAGCCAATTTAATATTCCCTAATTAATACCCCACCTATAATTAATACCCTAATGTCTCCCCCACATGAGTCTTTGTAAACTTCTGTGCTACTTGTAATCTGACTCCTGTTTCCCTCCTCTGGCCGCATCCCTCTCTGTTCCCCCTCCTTCTTCTCTATCTGTACACATACATCACCACCCCCCATTCCCCTGTTCCACACAGACTGCATTCTTTCTGGTTTCTCCAACGCAGGGGTGACAGTGTCACCCCTCAGAATCCTTCACAGAAGCTGTCCTCTCTGCCTAGAACACTCTAGCCCCCTTTCCTCTTAACTCCTACTCAACTTCCAGATGGCCTCGGTGTCGCCTCCTCCAGGAAGCCCTCCATGCTTTCAGTAATGGGCAGCAGAAACACCGATTCCCACTGGCATAAATGGTTAAGGAACGCTATTGATGCCATTGAACAGGAGACTCAAAGGGTGCAGGGGTATCATGCCATCTCCAGAGACCCGTCTCGCTTCCTCTTGGTTTTTTGCAGCCCCTGGGGTCAGCTTCATCCCCAGCACATGCCTCTCCCAGTTCTGCTCCATATCCAGAAACTGCAATGTCCAGGGGAAGAGGGGAGTCTTCTTTCTGCACCTCCTCTTAGGTGTGCAGACATTTCCAGAAGCATTTCCTTCTTCCCCAACCGCCACTAGGCTTCCCCTTCCATTTCGTTGGCCGCAATTAGTTCACGTGTCCATCGCTCATTCAAGCGCTGGCGAAGGGTTACGGGTGCTACCTGTCGAGCCGCCTCTCACACCTGCATGCGAGGTCAGCCTCCCCTGAGGCATGAGACGGTGCTGAAGAGAGCAGATACCTGATCAAAACCCAGATTCCTTTTGGAAGGAAGTGAGAAGCAAAGGCAACCAGAGTTCAGTCTCCTTCACATTTGATTCTATGTTCCTTCAACAGCTGGCTGCCTTGGTCCATTTGAACAGGACACCATAGACTGGGTGGCTTATCAACAACAGAAGTTTCTCACGGTTCTGGGGGCTGGGAAGTCCAAGATCAAGTCACCAACAAATTCAGTGTCTGGTGAGGACCTGCTTCCTGGTTCACAGACAGCTATCATCTCACTGAGTACTCAAGTGGTAAAAGGGACCAGAGCTCTCTGGGGCCTCTGATAAGGACACTAATCATTAAGGACACCTCACATTCATGAGCGCTCCACCTTCATGACCTGAATGAATCACTTCCCAAAGCCCCCCCCCTTCAAATACCATCACCCTGGGGGGTTAGGACTTCAACATATGAATTTGGGGGTGATATAAGAATTCAATCCATTGTATCTGCTCCTGACCCCCCAAAGTTCACGTCCTTCCCGCATGCAAAATATATGCACTCCATCCCAACAGGCCCCAAAGTCTGAACTCATTCCAGCATCTACTCTGAAGCCCGAAGTCTCATCTACGTACCGTCTGGATCAGGTGTGTGTGAGACTCCAGGTACATTCATCTGGAGGCAAAATCCTCTCTGGCCATGAATCTATGAGACCAAGCAAGTTAGGTGCTTCCAAACTGCAATGGTGGGACATGCATAGGGCAGACATTCGCATTCCAAGAGGGAGAGACGGGAAAGAAGGAAGGAGCGACAGGTCCCTGGTAAGTACGAAATCTAACAGGCCAAACAACATTAAGCCTGGAGAATGTTCCCTTCTGGTTCGATGTTGTGCCTTCCAGCACACTGGGGTGGCACCTTCACCCCTACAGCTCTCTGGAAGGCCCTGCCTCTTCAAGACTACAGCAACAGGGTCATCTTCCACCGGTTCCTAAGCTCTCGTTAAGTTGGCAGTGAGAATACACCATCCTACGCCCCTTTGCCTGGTCCCTCTTCCCCCACCAAATCTCCATACTGAAATCTCTTCTTTTAAAGCCCAACTGGAATCTGGGACTTCTTTGAACTTCCTTTTGTCAAAGCTGGTGTGACTTACCTCTGCACTCCCTCTAGCCCCTGACCCTGTGTTTTGCACACAATGGATACGCCATAAGGGGGTGGAGGGAACCCAACTCAGGGTCTGCAGTCAAGCATTCTAGGCCGAGCTCAGCCACGTACCTACCATGTAAGCTGGGACAAGTCATTGGGCCTCCCAAAAATAAAATGAGGCTCCTGGGTCAGATGTTTCAAGACCCCATACAGCGCTGTACTTGTTTCTTAGGGTATTGCTGCAACAAATTTCCCCAAACTGGGTGATTTAAAACAGAATTCTATTCTCTCCCAATTCCAGAGGCCAGAAGTTGAAAATCAAGGTGTCAGCAGATTTGGCTCTTTCTGGAGGCTTTGAGGGAGAATTTTTTTCATGCTTCTCTCATAGATTCTGATGGTTGCCAGAAATCCTTGTCATTTCTTGGCTTATAGAGGCATCACTCCAGTCTCTGTCTTTGTCTTTCCATGCTGTTCTCCCTCTGTGTATCCCTGTCTCAACCTTCCTCTCTTTTCTCTGATAACAACACCAGTCAGTGAATCTAGGGCTCACCCTATGACCAGGATGATCTCATCCTGAGATCGTTAACTTGGTAACATCTACAAAGACTCTATTTCCAAATAAGGTCCCATCCACAGGTACCAAAAGATAGGACTTGAACATCGCTTTTGGGAGAACACAATTCTACCCACAACAAGCTCTAACACTGTGGGATTCTACTAGTTATTTAAGCCTGGCTAGATATTACAGAGAAAACACAAACTAAGGACCACTGAAGTCTGAAATATTTCCTTCCTTTTTAAAACTACATGTAGATCCCTATTGCGGATCATTCAACACGATGAATTGAAGGTTAAGCAATTTTTTTTAATTTCTCTCTTTTCATTTCTTAAAATACTAGCAGTGAGATGACCTCCAAATTTCAGATACTGATCCTGAACACTACCTATTCACTATAGGATTATTTGTCTTGGCTCCTGGTTCCAATCCACAGCCTAGAAGTCATCAAAAACACTGTCTCAGAGGGAGCGTATTGGTCCCAGCTGCCTTTTCACTTCCCCGTGCTTTAAAATCCCCAACAATGAAGGCAAGCACTCTTGGAATAATCGCAGGGAGGCCCCTATGTTTACAGAGCCCCTGGCCTGTTTCAAAAGACACATGGGGCCACAAGGAGACCAGCAGCCCCACTATAGCTGCGGAAGTCACACAGTATTCCCACCACACTCCAGACAAGCACCATTTTTAAAATGCATCTGCCATTAGGAAAACTATTTCTGATACTTCTTTATCAAGTTGTACCAAATGATGCCATTGATGGATGAGGTGGTTCAAAACGAGAGGCAATCATTTTTCCTTCACGACAAATGTACCTCTCCAGGCTTCATGGCTGGCAAACCGATCCTATAGAACCCAAACCCTCGGAGACAGAGCTCCACCAGGGAACAAGGCTGAGCTGTGTGCTGGTCTTACGTTATGTCTATTCTAAAAGTTGACTTTGGCAGGTGTGTTGAATACTCACACAATATATCTACTCCCAGAAAAGATAAGGGGGAAAAAATCAAACACTAAATTTTCTTTAAATTCTCACTTGGAAGCAAACACCTTGGCTTTAAAATCCTTGTTTCAGTGATGATGGACTAGTTGGAACAAATTATAAGGAAAATATTGGAGCTATAAATAACTTATTTTTAAAGAACCCTTGTGCTAAAGTATCTCCTGAGTAGCAAATTCTAAGGAATGTAAGCCTCCAGATTATATTCTATCTGAGGCAACATTTTTCCAGAACCCTTGGAACATGTCTAAGTAATGAAATAAACTCAGTAATCTTTTAAAGGGTTCACTGTGAAAAGATATTAGGGGCAAATGGATGATCATGGACTCATGCTTGCACCTTGGGGTAAAGGAAAATGAGAAGAACTCTCAATATCTAAGATGAAGAAACTCCACAGCCAGACGAGCCCTGGTTCAAATAATCAGGAATGTTTCCAGCCACTGCCAACTTTCTCCCTTACAATAATGAATGGGTTCAAAGGATCCATTCAAAAGGGGTCTTCACCATGCTTTCCAGTTTCTTCTGCTGTCCTACCTCAAAAGACCCTAAACACCTTTCCCAGTGCCCCCATTTCCTACATTCTAGAACAAAATGACAAAATTAAACTTCGTAAAAGTCTGTGTAACACAACCTTACAAAACCTGTTATTGAAGTTCAACAATGTATTTTTAAACTAATAACGTGAATTTTTCCATGCAGAAGAGTCATATAATTGGGTCACTGAAAAAAAAAATACACAGCTGTAATAGAAAACATTTCGGAAAAGGATATTCATACTTCAAAAGCCCTGACTAATCATAAAGTGATGCAAATTTGAAAGGAAATACTTAGATTGTATTTTTACCCAGCTGAACAGTCAGATGTTTAGAAATACCCTGGATTTTTCTACATATTTCCTCCTGTTAATAGCAAAACTGCTCAGATGCTGTAAAAAAAAAAAAAGGTGGGGGGAGACACACACACTTTAAAAACTTTATGTATTCTGTGTATTTTTCTTAATTACAGCTGCTCCATTCTGGTTGCAAAGGAGATCTGATTGCAAAGACTTTAAAGCTAAGATATTTACCCGGAGGTGCCACAGAGTTATTTTTATGAAAAATACTGAGAAGTACAAGTCTGGGAATACGCATAGAACTTCAAATGAGAGGCTGGAAAAAGAAGGAGGTGATGAAGGACTTAGCACATTTTCGGTTTGTTTCTCTTACAACCTGTGAGAGAACCCAGACAGTCGATGGGCTCCAGGAGCAAACTCAAGATGGCTGCTGTCCAGAGAGTTTGGCAAAGCCCAGGCGAGGAGGAGAGGCTCATAGTGAGCTGGCCTCCTAGACAGGAAGGTGGTGACAGCAGCAGCCGAGTTGCATGGCATGTGAGCCTAGAGGACAAGCTCTGGCAACTGCCTGAGCGGTCCCTTGTGGCCTTTTCTTCAAAAGTGAAGATGGGGGCGTCTGGTCAACCACAGGTGAGGTGGCACTTCAGGGAGAGACTATACACTGTCAACTCCGCCAACCCTAATGAAGACCAGACACCCTGAAGTATTTGCAGAGTTGGCGGGACGGGAGTGAGAAGTAGCATTGGGTTGCCTCAGACCACCACCAGCTAAGCAGACCTGCCCAGCGAGGGAGGAGGGAGACAGTGTCCCCTGGAACTCCCCGGACAAAAGGCAGAATTTTTCAATGCAGATTCAAAACAGGCCGTGGTGGGCTTGTGCCAGGTTTGTGCCTGGGTGACTGCCTGGCCCTTTCCCCGAAATAGTACATGGAACTGCAAGGAATGTGCTCTGGCCCCTTTTAGATCCTGGTCCTGAAGACACAAGGCTGGGAACCAGAGGAGCACATTTCCTCAAAGGCCTTATCACCACTTCCTGGCATTTGTTTCCTGTTTCAGAGCCTGTCCCTGAGAAATGGGGAGAAAACAGAGCTCACAGCAGTGAAACCTGGAGACTTCCATCCTGGCATCCTGGGATCTACTGAGGCCGGCCTCTCTGAGGATGGCACACATGGAGGAGTTTACCACAGAACTTGAGTTCAAGAAGAAGGCTTCACTTTCTTTTTCTGAAGTTGTTTTTAACATTTATTCATTTTTGCGAGACAGAGGCAGAGTGTGAGTGGGGGAGGGGCAGAGAGAGAGAGGGAGACACAGAATCCAAAGCAGGCTCCACTCCAGGCTCTGAGCTGTCAGCACAGAGCCCGACTCAGGGCTGGAACTCACGGACCACAAGGTCATGACCCTAGCTGAAGTCGGAGGCTTAACCCACTGAGGCACCCAGGCGCCACACGAAGGCTTCACTTTCTAAAGATGTCATGCTCAGCATTTCCAAGAATAAGCTTATTTTTTTAAATAATAATTAAATCTGGCCATCTTCAATCAGAAGGTAAGTCAATAAATAAAATGTTCCAATAAAGTCTGCAACATAATTTTCCATAGTGGTCTTATGATCAACAAGAAAAACCCCTTGTTTTATTTCTTTGGGAGGGAGGTGAGGGGACCTATAACCACAGAAAGCTATGTGACTCACCTCGAGCACAGCCTAGTGGTCACAGAGGAGGAGAGAAGCATGGATTCTCCCAGGAACCCAGGGTTACTATTATGGGTGGGACTGTGTCCCTCCCCAAACACCACCACCAGCAGCAAATCCATATGCTCAAATCCTAACCCCTAGAAACACTTGGAAATAGTGCTGTTGAAGATGTAATTAGTTCAGCTGCCATAGGTCATGGCTGACCTAGTTCAGCTGCCATAGGTCATGAGGTCATGCTGCCGTAGGGCTAGCCCCTAACCCAATATGGCTGATGGGCTTATCAAAAAGAATGCCATGTAAAGAGAAAGAGCTACACAAAGAAGGAAGACGATGGGAAGACACAACAAGCCAAAGAGCACCTGAGGCACCAGAAGCAAGGGGAGATGCCTGGAACAGAGTCTCCTCCACAGCCCTGCCAAGGAACCCACACAACCCTGCTCGCTCACACTGTCATCTCAAACTTTTGGGGTCCAGAACCATGAAAAAATACACTCCAACTGTCTAAGTCACTCGGTTTGTGGTACTTTGTTACAAATGCACCAGGAAGCTAACACAATTGTATGTGATTTTTGTAGGCCCTGGGCACTTTGGCCTGTGTGGGCCCCTTCTTCCATAAAAAATACTCAAATTACTTTGTGACTGTATTGGTACAAAGATAAATAAGGGGCGTCTGGGTGGCTCGGTCAGTTAAGCATCCAACGCTTGATTTCTGCTCAGGTCGTGATCTCACAGTCCTGAGATGGAGCCCCGTGTCAGATTCTGTACTGATAGTGCAGAGCCTTCTTGGGATTCTGTCTCTCCCTCTCCCTCAGCCCCTCCCTCACTTACTCTCTCTCATAAATAAATAAATAAATAAATAAATAAATAAATAAATAGAAATAAAAATTTAAAAGATAAATAAAATCCAGGCTAGATCATATTTAATTTTTATTTCTGATTTTAAAAAAGTGAGAACATCTTCATGAGCCCCTAGAAATCTCATGGGCCCTCCACACTGTACTCCTGAGCCTCATGGAGAAGATGGCCTCATAGACACAGTCACCGGAGTGCCCAGACTCGGGCATGTGCCCCCTTGTTCTTTATCTTGGTGCCATATTGAAACTACCTGTCATTGTGTCTGATGCTGCCTCTCTCCACCCCTGGCTAGAACATACCCAGGCAAAAAGACTGTTTTATTTATCTTTGCAGCCCCAGCATCACTTGGCATATAGTATGTGCTCAACAAATAGCTTGTGAACCGACTTGAGTTGCATTAACTTGAACCGATAAAGATCCAGGGTTGTTTAAGGTCATTCCTGAAACATGAAGCAAGAAAAGAG
The DNA here is from genome assembly GCF_022079265.1 of Lynx rufus. NCBI lineage: Eukaryota > Metazoa > Chordata > Mammalia > Carnivora > Felidae > Lynx > Lynx rufus. The sequence continues at coordinate 149,540,084 of NW_025814867.1, forward strand.
AAAAAGAAGGAAGTTTTGGCAAGAACAGAGCCTTAATAACTGAAGCCTTAGCTCCTGGTAGCAGGGTGAGGATCTGGGAGCTCATCCCAGGAAAGTTTGGAAACTGAAATAAAATGAGTGTTTTATAACCATCCATTCTGTTCCATTTTTTTTTTCTTTCTCCCTCTCTCCATCTTTGAACTTGTTTTTCACTCTCCAGGACTTAGAGAAGTTCACTTACATCAGAGCTACTTGCCTTTCTTTCGGTGAGGGTTTCTCAAATTACAACTTTTCCACTGAGACTTTTCTGGCAGTGGATTTGGCCTTTCTAGATCCAGCCACACTTATCGTCCATGACAATGCTATATTTTAAGTTGTCCTGATCCCTGAATAATTTCTGCTTTTCCTGCTGACCAGTCTGCATCTTTGCCATATTTCCATGTAAAAAGTCCTTCTCTGCACTAGGATCCCACAATGGCAGTTAAGTAAACCTCCCTTAGCCCTTTGCCACGACATAAAAATTTTAAACCAGAAAGAAAGAAATTAACATTCCATTGGGCACTGGAGAGAGATAAAGAATTGCAAAAACTTACATGATTGCTGGGAGGATAAGACTTCTAGATTTCTAATTGTGTACCATAACCTTCCTAGAAGAGCATTCCCCAAAATGTATTCAACAGAATGCTGATAGTGTCACACAAATGAAAGGTTCCAAGGACATAAATCTGGAAGGTACAGGGGTTTAAAAACCTAAGACAGTTTCTACTATGCAATAGGAATGTCCACGAGACAGATAAAACATTCAGCATTTCACGGACAGACTTAACCATGGACTTATCCTACAGGTGGAGTGGAGAACAGGGAGAAAACGGGCTTCAAAGGGCACCTGTTCTAGGAAATACTTTGGCAAATACTGGCCTAGCCACAATATGTTGAGTTTTAAAGGAGAGACACCATGATGGGCATAAGGATCCCCACAGGCCAAAGTGGTGAGAGAGGGTGTGTAAAAAGCAGTATGATTTGCATTAGTGCTCAAAAGACAGAGCAAGGAGCGTGCGAGTGGAGGGTGCTTGGGAAAATAGCCTCAGCAAAGGAGAAAATTTATGAGATGTGTTTGAAGACCACAGAAGACTGGTGTGGAAGGCATGCTATAGAAGAGATCAAAAGGCCTGGGAAGAGCGGGAGACACAGAGGAGAAGGAGACAGAGAACCTCATCCTGGAAGCGTGGGAAACAAGGGTCAACTTCAAGGCAAAATCACAGACATTGGGTGCTAAAAGAACATAAGTGTATTTGGCTCCAATCGATACATATGATTCCTACTATCTGCTCGACAGGGAGGAAAAGGGGTGCCAAGGAGCAGGGGCATGAACTTGGCAAGTAGGGGAGCCACAGTGGTGTAGGGGCAAGGGCCCTGGGGATGTTAGGAAGCTCACATTCCACATCTACCACTGCCAAGACTTTGGACAAGTTAAGTTCCCATGGACCCAATGTCCTCATTTGTGAAATAAGAGAAGCTGATGCTATGGTCCCTTAGCATTCTAATATCCTGTCAGTCTCTGATGATGTGAAAGTCATGTCCATCTAAAGCCAGCATGGCTGGGTTGAATGGGGCACTTTGAGGTCAGACCCCACACTCCTTTCTCCCGCAGCGAGCTTACCAGAGAGCGTTTCAGCTGACAAGTCTCTCTCAGCCCAATACAGCTGCCTATGCCATGTGGACAAGGGGTGGGAACCCAAGAGGCATGAGTTCTGAGAGAATCAAGGGACAGAATATTGAGAGACAAGAGAGAAGAAGAATTGCAGAGGGTGTCTTCTTGCCTTTTGAATTCAGGCAAGCTGATTGCCACACCCTCCTGAATCTTCAATGATGGAATCAACCAGATGCCATTTCCTACACCCTGAGAGTCAATTAACAGCTCCTGAGTCCGTAAAATTAAGAAATCTGTAATAGCTTCATAGGGTTGCAGAGTGGGTTGAACAGCATAGGTTTATAAAACAGAAAATCTCGTGCCTGGCCTAGAGTGACAAGTCAATACTTGGTTTTGCAGTCTACGTGTGTTGTGCTCAGACCTGATTATTTCCCAGGATGCATCACTGATGTGTTGCTCCCTCCACCCTGCCATGACCCAATTCACCCCCAAGGCTCTTCCCTGCCTGGCTATGGGACCCTGATCCAACCACTCACAGCTTCCTTTGTGCCAATGCTGCAACAGACAAAGAAGGACCAAAAAAAATAGACCCACTTGAGCATCTCAAGCTTCTTTTTACTTACAGCCACACTATAATTTTAGCTAAAATGTTGGAATAGTTTTGTTTTCCATTATTAGCATGATTCTTACTTACCGGGATGAAATATGGTTTCCTTTGGTTAAAAAAAAAAATGCCCAATATGTTATAAAAGATGAAGTAATGCCTAGTAACCTTGCTTGTTTTTAAAACCCCTTCCTATCAACTGCTAGAGGGACTTGGTTTAATGTTGATCCATGCCACAGTATATTTGCTTCACTTCCAGCTTCTGGCTAACCCCTTAATGGGTAAGTTAAATGGGTAACATGAGTCAATTAGTCAGAACGCATAGTTATTTTTATGAACTCTATTGCCAATGCATTAATTCATGACATGTGTTTCATATATTGGAAGAATGGCTAAAATGTAAGTATAGATTTTTACATGATATATGGTTCTAAAAGTCAGATGCCGTGAATGATTCACACATTCATTCATCTAAGAAGTGTTAAGCACCTACTAAGAACCAGTCATGATTCTAAGCACTGGAGGTAATAGATGAATCAAGTCAAAGAAAGGCAGTAGGTGCACAAACAAGTCCTTGCACACAGATTTCTGATGGAGGTGTGGATATGGCAGGATTGTGCACAGTGTCAGGACCACATCGTTGCCAGAGGGTCAACCAAGGTTTCAGAGGGGCAGAGTTGCATCCAGAAGAATGAGTAGGGACTCAACTCGATGACAGACGGAGAAAGCAGATATAGTGATAGAAAGACATTCCAGGTATTAGAAATTTCCTCTGAAAATGCCTCAAGGCACCAGGGAGCAGAGTAATTCACAATGGCTAGGACATAAGGTCCAGGGAATGAGAGAGAAGAGATGAGCAGGAGCTAAGTGGAAGAACAGCCAGAGCTTAGAAGATCTTGAGAAGCACACTAAAGATTTGGGGCTTTATCCTGAAGGCAATGCAGAATTTCTGAAGGGTTTAAGCAGGAGGGATGGTGTCATAAGATGCTTAAAAGATCATTCTGGATACTGGCAGGAAGAGACCAGCCCAGGAGGTAGTACCGAGGTTCAGATGAGTGATGATGAAGGTCTGGGGTGAGCCAGAGGCATTTGGGAGGGATACAGACAGTAGATTTCAGGTATATTTTTTCCAATTATATTGAGAGGTAATTGACTCACGTATATTTAATAGCTCAAATCAGTGGAGCTTGCTCATGCATGGAGGTGAAGTGAGAGGCAAGAGTCTGGGGTAGTGATTGGATGAGTAGCAGCACCATCAACCCAAGTACTGGAGAGAGGAGGAGAACCAGGTGATGGGGGAACATCATGAACTCCGTTCTGCCATGTGGATTTGAGGGCACAGTGGACATACAAACGGCAGGTACTCAACAGGCTATTGTATAGGCAGGTCTGAAGCTCAGGAAATGAGTGTAAGCTGATGAAAGACATTTGGAAATCATCACTACTATCACAATGTAACCAAGAGAGGACGTGTGATTGCCCAGGAAGGGCAGGTGGAAGAAGAGGAGTCCAGGAAAAGGTAAGTCTGAGGATGACACGGCAACATAGAGGGATGGTAAAGAGAAAGGGGTTTGCAGAGCATTTCAAGAATGTGCAGTCAACAGTGCCAAATGGCACAGGGAAGGAGAGGGAATGCACACTGGATGTGTCAATGTTTGCAAATTTCAGTTCCCATGAGTTTGAGGACTGGCACTGAGTATTGGCCACAAGCAAGGAGGAGCCAATTATATTTTTTTTAAAAAAGAAAATAAAACTAATGTCTCTCAAACTTTAAGTGCATTAGGTTGTTTATTTTTTCAAGTTTGTTAATTTTGAGAGAGAGAGAGAGAGAGACAGGACACACACAAGTGGGGAAGGGGCAGAGAGAGAGAGAATCCCAAGCAGGCTCTGTGCTGTCAGCATGGAGCTGGATGTAGGGCTCAAACTCATGAACCATGGGATCATGATCTGAGTCAAAACCAGGAGTCAGATGTCTAACCAACTTAGCCACCTAGGTACCCTTGAAGGGTGTTTTAAAATACAGTTCTTGGGCCCCACCCTCAGAGCTTTTAATACAGTGGGTCTACAGGAGATCTCAGGAACCTGCATTTTTAACAAGCACCTGAGAGTTTCTATGAGGACAGAGAATCCACTCTTACAGTCACTGTGAAAGTGCCTCCCTGTAAACTAAAATTGGGTACTTTTTAAACAAAACTATTTTATTCACAGAAGCATTTCCCAGGGGTCCATGATACCCATTTCTGTTTCACTCACAGAGACCCAAGAGGCTGCCGGATTGTTTTACTCTTCCCAGTGCCTTCAGTCTTGTAGTCCTCGATATCCTCAAAATGAGACCCGCAGTTCTCGTAAGTGGAAGAATAACCTGAGTGTTTAAGAAAATCTGTCTACCATGTCCTAGTTCCACCCTACCTCCTGAATCAGGCTCCCAGACGTGGAGCCCAGGAATCCAGAAATTTCTGAAGCCACCCCTCCCCCAGTAGATTCTGTGGTTCAGCCAGGTTTAGAAACAACTGAATAGATCATCTCTAATCCAACATCAATCTTTAATAGTCCATGAATTCAATGCACATCTGCAAGAGATGTGTTTTGGCTGCCAAAATAAGGCCCTAATAAACCTCCCTGTCAAAAAGGAAGTTTAAAATTCCTTGATGTCAGCGGAGCTTGAGATAGAAACTGTAGTCCAACTGTGAGTTTTCAGAGTAAATATTATTACAATGATGTAGAATTTTAGCTGGTCCTATTAATTATGCAGCTGAAGCACTTCGATGAATTGCGGGTGCTGTAATGTAAACATTTGGTTCAGTAATTGTTACTCTCAAGTTCAATGGCCTCCTCAAATCAGTCAGCGAAGATTTACCATTGTTGTTGTAACAACAAGAGGAGTCCAGGAAGAATGAGTCCTTTCGCCAGCTCTAACACTGGAAAATTTGGTAAACATATATTTAAGTCTGTGCCAAACAATAAATTCTCTGGCTAATAAGGATTATTAAGGGAAATGAGATGTCTCATAAGTAACATAAAGGGCTGGTAAACACTATCATTTCAAAGTCCCAGTTCTCCAGAGGTAAAGGTGACAAATTCTTACAAATGAGCTGCTTACCTCCCCCGTCCCACCACCTCTTCTTTCCTCCTGTGGCCATCCCCATCCAGTGCTAGCAATGGCCTCTGTTCCAGACTAGGGTTTGCTAGAAGAGAAGGGGAATGGAGAGACAGGGGAGAACATGGCAGAGTAGCACTGAAAACCGGCTGGCAAGCTCTGCCTTTGCTACCTCCAAGATTTTCTCTTATCATGGCCCTAGGGAGGTACTGTCACCTTCCTACAAAAGAGAGAAGACGTCCCTGCTTAAAAACCTCAGTACGGTTCCTAGCACCTATATCATAAAACTCACACTGTTTACAGAGGCAAGCAAGAGCGTTTCCCATTAGGCCTCAGTTCCCCTCACTTTGTCCTGCCTACTCTTCCCAGCCCTCCCTCCCCAGTACTGTAAACACCCTCCATTCCAGGGACATTAAACTTCTGACTTTCCACAACTCAGGGTCTTTCTCTGCATGTGCTATAGCCTCCAAAGCGGTAACTTTCCTGCTCCCTTTCCTCACCTGGCAAATCTCTCTTATCTCTCAAGACCCAGCTCAGACAGTACTTCCTTGGCGAAGCCTCCTCAGATTATCCCAGACAAACATATGGATTCACCCTTGGTGCTCTGTAGCCCTTTGTTTAAATTCCTGTAATATCGAGCACGCTGCTAAATAATTATTTATCTAATTGCCTGTCTAACTCTTCTGCTGGAGTTCAAGGCCAAGCCAAGCTCACAGTAGACTCTGTTAGATAGATAAAAGGGAGCAAGAGTGGGGAATGAAGGAAGGAAAGAAGGATAGATGGATGGAGTGACAGACAAAGGAACGGGGGAAAAAGAAGCAGAACGAAGTAGACTAGAGGCAGGAGCCTATATTTCTCCATTTGTTCATACAACAGAGGTGTATTGGGAATATTAATTAAGTTCAAGACATTGTGCTAGGCTTACTGAGACAGATAAGACGCACCTGTGACCCCTACAAGATGCTCCCAGGCCAGCCAGGAACACAGATAAGCAAACAGACAATTACATTAAAGTCCATGAAGACTAGTGAAAGTATACATGAGGTGCTATGATATCACATGGGAGAATTCGCCAAAACGGTCCAGAGGAGTCGAATGGAAAGCTGAAACCTAAAGCATGAGTAGGGCTGGAAGCAATTTGCATTTCCAGGAGAGTGACAGTATGTGCAAAGAAAGGAAAAGAAATAAAAGCTTGGACAAAGAATTAGGACAGGAGAGATAAGTCTGGAGAGGTAAGCAGGGTGTAGCCACAAAGATGTCTAGAGGTAGCACGTGGACATGAGGGAAAGCTTTAACTGAACCCCCAGCCTTTGCATTGTTGCTCCTATTGTTTAGAATATGCTTAGTTTCTTCCAGACAAATTCTGCCACCCTTCAGTTAGAATTTCCAGGCACCCTACAGTGTCCCATTATAACACTCTTCAAAAATCATTGAACTATTCTATCTAATCCCTAATCTAATCCCTTCCAGTAAACTGGAAGATTCCTCAGGCTAGGCATTGTATCTGTCTTGTTCATCATGGTATCCCTAGCACCTATAAAGTGCATGGCTTGGGGCTTCTGGGTGGCTCAGTTGGTTAAGCATTAGACTTTGGCTCAGGTCATGATCTCATGGTTCATGAATTCAAGCCCCACATCGGGCTGCATGCTGACAGAATGGAGCCTAGTTGGGATTCTCTTTCTTTTCTTTCTCTCTCTCTCTCTCTCTCCTCCCCCCCTTCCATGTGTGCTCTCTCTCTCTCTCTCAAAATAAATAAACTTTTAAAAAAGTACATGGCCTATGGTAAGCCCTCCATAAATACTGGTTAAATACTGGTTAAAATATAAGAAATGCATGGTCTTGTTAACCAAATATTTCCATTATGGTTCTCTGAAATAGTTTTTTTTTTTTAAGCCCACCTGGGAAAATATTTGAGAAAAATCCATGAGGTAGAAAGGATCCCAGCAGAGGCCTTGTTCTCACCCAGCCTCTGACACTCAGACAGATGTGGTCGCCAGCAATCACGTCAGCTCACCAAGGCTGGGGGGGGTTTCTTACTTATCAAATGGGGCTATTGGCCTGGATGAAATCTAAGGTTGCCTGTAACTCAAGTCGATGGCTTTTATGTTATGACACCAAAGCCACAGTGACCCATGGTAAGAAAATTTGGAGATACTAAGATGCAGGAAAGCACTCAAAGCCATTCACCTCCAGGACTGTGGTCTCATCGAATCTGTCCTAAGGGAAGCTGCTACAAAGTCCACTCTTAACTTATTAGATATGAAAACACAGTCAAAGAGGGAAGGAGAGGTCACCTCTCCTATGCAAATAAACTTTCTTTTAGTAAGTCCCCAAGAGATGGATGTGGAGAGCTCAACATTTTCCACTTTCAAGTTTAAAATGGCCAGAAAGAACCAAACCCCTCGAGCCAAACCGGGGAGAAGGGCTTGAGGTACCTCCAGCAGCAAAGAGCCACGTGATTTGCTCTATGCCCAGGAGATTCAGAGGATTGGAAACGAACTAAAGCCATGATTTAAGTAATTTCATCTATGTGTTTCCAGAGATTAATTATATTTATTGTATCTGACACCAGTCAGGGATAGCAAACGTCTTTTGTGAGGCTTACAACAATATTTAAAAAGCATTACTCGTAATGGCTGATTTTGTTTTATTATATCTGACTCAAAGCCAAAGGTAGACAGCACTTAGCTGTCTGTGGACATTAATGTTTGGAGAGCAACAAAGACAGCTCCCCTCTCTGGTCTCCTACTGGCACCTGCACATGCTGCCCACTCTCTCTCGGTATATGTGACAGTGGGGTGGGGGCAGGGAGGCCATCCAACACCTCCAGAATTTGCCATGCAGCCACTGTATGCAAAGCATAGTGCTAGGCCTTGCCGGACCCTCGGAGGTGGATAAAACAAGGATTCCTGTACCCTAGGTGGCACAGGGCTCACTAACAGTCTAACAAACATCACCCCATAAAGGCTTTACTACATGGCATAGGACAAGCAAGATAATAGTAGGATAAAAATAGGGAGAAATCAGAAAAGGACATGGCATATGAGATGAGCCAGCAAAGAAGAGGCCAACACAAATGGGAAATTGATTCTGGGTGCCAAGAACAGCATAGGCAAAGATGGGAAACTGAGGAAGGCTGGGGCACATTCAGACAAAGCTTTAGGTGGCATGTGTCCATGTGGAGAAATCACATACAGTGAGATGGGAAAGATGGAACATGTGGTTGAAGGTCTGGAACAGGTACATATTTGGCATGAGCAGAGGAGTACCATGAGAAGGTCTACGCTCCGGAGAAGTAGTGTAGGGTGTTAGATAAGCAGCCAGCAAGGCCTTTCAGAAAGTGCATTCCATGGCCTGGTGAGAGCCACTACTCTAGAGCACAGTCACACCTGGTGATTGGGGGGCCACAGGATCGCTACAGAAATTAACATGGTGGGCTTGGGAAATTTCAGTCAGCTGGCCTGGGGACCTAATGATGGCGTGTCCATAGAAAAGGGCAATTTTGAATTTTAAGCCACTGACTTAGAAACAATATTCAAAGACAATTCATTTGTAAGTTGGGGATTGCCCTCTCAAACGAAGGAGATCTGTTTCATATTGTCACAGGGTGCTTCCGCTTTGCAAGCAGATCTTGCCATCTTGTGGAAAAGATGAAAGTATTTTGGACAAAGGAACCAGGAGATCCAAGCATGAGAGCATTTACATCCAACTGTGCCCACGACATCAGACAAGAACACAACCCACCAGGGAGGCCCCCTCCTAGCTACATAGGGGCCCATCCCCAAAAGTCTTAAAAAATAGCATGAAAGTGGAATGTCTTTAAAATCCACCACATCTTCAATGGAGTTAATTTTACTGGAAAATTGTTCTCCCTTTTTAGAACATTAGTCCCTAAGGACAGAGTACAAGAGGGAGAAACTTGTTTTTTTATGAACTTGCCCAAGAAAATTGATACACCCTAAAGCCCATCTAGTTATGAAATTCCATTGCATCTGTCTCTTGTTTGTTTGCTTTGAAACCACCAATCCAAATCTACTTGGGATACTCAATGCAAAATAATAATAGCTCTGTTCATTTTTATTTGGCTTTAAAGGAAAAATTAACAGAAGGGGAACAAGGTCTCAGTTAAAGATCAAGAAAATATGACAGTAATTGGCATCTATGCAAAATAAATCAAGACCAAATCTCTGTATTTTTTGCTTTGTCATCGATTTTTTTTCTTTACAAATAAGACATTTATGTCTTTCTTTCCTGTGTGTTTTCTGGATCCATCATCAGTACCCCATATTTTGCTGTGCCAAGTATAAATTCTTAAACATCATAAGAAGTTTCCAGTGTTTATCTTTGGAAAAAAATACAACTCAACATATCCATAAAATTGTACTATAAAATTATGGATGCTAGCATAAATAGGGATACCTACACATTTATATGTCTGTTGAGAAATGCATGTCTCTATAAATATTCTTGGTTTTTTAATATCACTTTAGACTTACATAAAAGTTGAAGACTAGTGTAAAGAATTCATAATTCCCATATGCCTTTTACATAGATTCCCCAAATATTACCATTTATCGTGTAAATGCGTGTGCACATGTAGATATGTAAGTTGCATGCATGATGCACTTTTGTCCCTAATTGGAGTTTGTGTCTCCTAAAAACAAGAGCATCCTCTTACACAACCACAATATAATTGCAAAGTAAGAAAATTAACAAGCTATTGCTCAGATCTATTCTATAGACTTAATTCTAACTTGCCAGTTGTCCAAATAGTGTCCTTTAGAGCAAAAGAAAATCCCAGATTACACATGGTGCTCATTTGTCATACATCAGCGCTATCGACCTTTGTGTGTAAGGAGCAGAGACAAACTGTTTCCATCACACAGAAACTCAGAAGATACTGTTCTCTTGAGTTCCTCCTGAGGAATCTGCTAAAGCCCACACTTCTGACAATGAAAATGGCTAGAGAAGCATAAGGGCAAAGAGGACAGAGCACTTAACATGCAATTACTTGAGGAACTAGGACTAAATGAAAGTTAACAGGGAAGTTTATCATGTATATGACTATGTGAACACATATATGACCATGAGGATATAGTAAAGCCATAAAAAAATAGAGGGACAAGAATAGCATATGTAACAATATAGACAACTATTTTTCAGGAATCATGATTAGTGGTAATAGTATTATGTTGTTATTCTGAGACTATTATGTTTATACCAAGGGATAAAGCAAGTGAGTAATTACGGGATATTCTAATTCTGTATGCTTGAGAACTAAGGTTTTTGGTATGAAAGAGAGGAGATACGGATATAACACAGAGGCAAGTAAAGCAAAAACCCTGTAGTCTTTAATTTGAGTTAGAAATTGATGTGAATTCATATGGCATTTTACCTATTCATAGACAGTTGAAAGATCGGTAATGAGAGAGAGAGACAGAGGCAGATAGACAGACAGACGTGTGTGCATGTGTGTTTTCCTAGCTCTATGCACTAGAAAAGCCTAGAAACAGTGGCCAACCCTGTTCTAGAATCATGTCAAGGAGATGTGAGAGCAGCTCATCACAGAGGTCTAAAGTTAAGAGCTTCTCCGGGTCACAGATGAAACGATATAAGTTCCCATAAGGATGAGAATTGCAAGAAATTGGAATTCATCAAATATGTTGAAATCCATGAATTCATGATGACATGTTTGAAAAATGTAGCTGGTAATCTTTTGAGGATGACAAGGAACCCATACATGATCTTAAAAACCAAGTAAAATGACACTATCAAACATGTATCTTACTTTCCTATACAAACTAAACTCCTAGGTAACCAAATAGTAGATGACAGGAAGTATCTCCTTATAAAATTATCCCAGCTAATAAATGAAAACAAAATGATGGAATTAGAACAACACTGTTCTGCAGACTCGTATGAATGAATGGGTGTAGGCAATGCTCACCACATCTTCCAAAATTAAAAACAAGGGGAAAAGAGCAGATGCATGATGGAAGAACACAGCACCACCTACAATCACCTATTCCGGGGGCTGATCCCAAATCTGGTGAGACCTCTGGATCCGCCTGTCAATTTATAGGAGGATAGGGGAAAAAGGAGCCGTTGAACTGTGTGATGAGGGTACAATCAGCAAAATCCAGCCTGGGGGATACTCCACAGGTCAAATGGGCCAGGTTCCTCAAGGTTACATATAAAAAAATTTTTAAGGGGCACCTGGGTGGCTCAGTCAGTTGAGCGTCCAACTCTTGATTTCGGCTCAGGTCATGATTTCTCAGTTGGTGAGATCAAGCCCCACATCAGACTCCACGCTGATGGCACTGAGCTTGCTTGGGATTCTCTCTCCCTCACTTTCTGCACCTTCCCTGCTCTCTCTCTCTCTCAAAATAAATAAACATTTTTAAAACCTTTTTTAATAGGCAAAACTATGATGTGTAAGGCTGCATACTTTATATTAAGCCATAAAGATGCAACAAATTTATTTATTTAAATTTGTTGACTTCATAAATAGTTTATTAAGCTTCCACTTAATAATATTCTGGTAAATCTAGAGTTATTCTACATAGCACCCATGGATCATCATTTTTTTTTAATTTTTTAATCTTTATTTTTGAGAGAGAGACAGAGTACAAGAGGGGGAGGAACAGAGAGAGAGAGGGAGACATAGAATCTAAAGTAGGCTCCGGGCTCTGAGCTATCAGCACAGAGCTCAATGCAAGGCTTGAATTCACAAACTGTGAGATCATGACCTGAGCCGTAATCAGGCGCTTAACCAACTGAGCCACTCAGGCATCCCTGGATTGTCAACCATTAAAAATTAGACTAAAGAGCCATGTTTAACAATAAAACATTCTGAATCAAAAGACATTTTTAGAATTTTATATAGGGCCAGACAGACACCATAAAAATTACCTTTGTGTATTGTTGGAAAATAGTAGTACTTTTTGAACCTGATGTATTTGAGATAAAAGGATATTTGTTACATAGGAGTACTTTTTTTTAAATAAACCCCCCTCGTCGTTTCAGGGAGACAGCTCACTGCAATAGAAAAATAGTGGACTAATCAGGGGACCTGAATTCTTCCCTTGAGTTCTTCCACTAACAAGCTTATGATACGGGAAAAGTTGGTCTGGGCTTGGGCTTCAGATGAATAACCTATAAAATGCAAAGTTGGTTGAGGAGCATTTCCAGCTCTGACCGGCATCTGTGATTTTCTTGCAGTTACCAGGGAACCTGTAGCTGGATGTCATCTGAAGGAAGAGTTGTAGCTCCCGCGCTTTTACATTTGATCTTAGCCAAAAGGCCAAGAAGCAGGGGCACCTGGGTGGCTCAGGAGGTTAAGCGTCTGACTCTTGATCTCGGCTCAGGTCATGATCTCATGGTTTGTGGGTTAGAGCCCCACATCGGGCTCTGTGCAAGGCGTGGAGCCTGCTTGGGAGTCTCTCTCTCCCTCTCTCTGCCCCACCTCTGCTCATGCTCGCTGTCTCTCTCTCTCTCTCTCTCTCTCTCTCTCTCAAAATAAATAAACTTAAAAAAAAAAAAAGGCCAAGAAGCAATTCAGCTACCCTTTTGATGATATGTGATGCTCTTTTTGTCTTCCAAGATTTTTCCCTATTTCTCAGTTTGGCAGATTATTTGTTCTTTAAGATTCAGTTCACGGGGCGCCTGGGTGGCGCAGTCGGTTAAGCGTCCGACTTCAGCCAGGTCACGATCTCGCGGTCCGGGAGTTCGAGCCCCGCGTCAGGCTCTGGGCTGATGGCTCAGAGCCTGGAGCCTGTTTCCGATTCTGTGTCTCCCTCTCTCTCTGCCCCTCCCCCGTTCATCCTCTGTCTCTCTCTGTCCCAAAAATAAATAAACGTTGAAAAAAAAAATTAAAAAAAAAAAAAAGATTCAGTTCAAATTCTCCTGTGTGTGTGTGTGTGTGTGTGTGTGTGTGTGTGTGTGTGTGTGTAAATTTCACCTGACTTTCTTATACAGTTCCCTACTTTTTACTTCTGAGTATCTATGTTGTAATTCTTACAACTAAGAATGCAACAAACTTAATACCAGAAAAGCCATAAAAGTGATTACTTTTTGTGGGGGCGAGGGAGTTTCTAGAGTAACTGGCAAAATTCTATTACAATAAAAAGGTTTAAAAGTAGATTTAAAAGTAAAAAAACAAAATGGCTGTTATTTTAAAAAGGGCTTCCAGAATAGGAATCCATTATGATTATATACACATCAGGAAACCCGGATACAGTGTGTATCTGTATATAAAATAAGTATCTGGAAGAAGACTTGAAGCTTGCATACCAAACAAGGAATGATGAGCAGTGAGATGTACTTCTAGGGCTCAGAGCAGGACAGAGGGGGAGCCTAGAAGCTCAGAACAAAAGGACTCTGACTTCTTGCTGGATATATTTTTATACTATTTGCGTTTTTACAGGCAACTTTTCATGTATTATTTATGTAGATTAAATGATTCAATTAATCAAGGAGTGAGTGAGCTAAGCAAAGGGTAAGCTAGTAGGTAGATGAGGGATAGTAAGTGGATGAGTGAGTGAATGAATGCATTAATGAATGAATGAATAAATGAATGAATGAATGAGTGAGTCAGTGAGTCAGTGAATGAATGGGTGGGTGAATGAGTCAGTGAATGAATAAGTGAATGAGTGAATGAATGGATGGTTAAGTGAGTGAACAAGTGAGTGACTGAGTGAGTAAATGAATGAATGAATCAATCAATCAATCAATGAGTGTAAGAGTGAGTAAGCAAATGAATGGAAAATGAATAAATTACACCAGTATGACAGGCAGGTCCTAATAGCAAAGTCTTCATAAAATCATGTTAGTAAACCACAAAGAAAAATAGATCATGCAAAGGTCAACCCAGATTCTTCACGCCCTGCGTATTTGAAGATCCTTAAATCCCTAGTCACTAACTTGATTAGATTTATGCCAAAATTTTATAAATGAACAATTTACAAGGAAACTTGATAGGAGATCAGTCAAGTATGAATTCAGAGCCAAACACCACTTTGAATGATCTCCTGCATCCATCCTAACACCATCCTGCCCGCCCTCCAGGAACCCCCAGTCACATCCCACCAAGAAGTCTTGCTGGACACTTCAATTTCACCATCCGCCTAAGAATTCTAAAGCACACCTCTGCATCCTTCCAGAACTAGTTCTTTGCTACATTCTTTTTAAACACAGAACCACAGCCTCTAACACAGTCACCAGCCAGTGTCCAAATTCAGAGCAGAGAGGCATGCTTTTGAAATTGACGTAATTGAAAAACAACTCTACCTCCAACCAAGTTTCTTCAAGTCTCTGTGTTCAGCTCTGTTCAAAGTTCTAGAAAGCTGGTCAGGAGGAGATTGTCTTGCATAATAACTTCTCTGGGCTTCAGTCAGAGTCTTCAACTGTAAAATGGAAGGAATACATTACTTGCCTCACAGAGAGATTATGTGGCCTCAAAAGAAAATTATGTGAAATGCTCAGTACGGTGCCTGGTACGCAGGAGGTGTTTGCTATAGTTATTTTTTTTATTAAGGTGAAATTTACATAACACAAAATTAACCATCTTAAGGCAAATGAATCAGTGGCATTTACTGCAATCACAGTGTTGTGTAACCAGCCCTATCTAGCTCTGAAACGTTTTCACTACCCAAAAGGAAACCCCATATGCATTTAGCAGTTAGCTCTCTATTTCTCTTTCTTCCTGGCCCTGGCGACCACCAATGTACTTTCTGTATCCATGGTTCTACCCATTCTGAACACATCATATAAATGGAATCATACAATATCTGACCTTCTGTGTCCGGCTTCCTTCACCTTAGCATGTTTTCAAGATTCATTCATATTACAGTAATGTATCATTTCTTCATTCCTCTTTAAGGCTGAATAATATTCTATTGCATGTATAGACCACAATTTGTTTATCTGTTAATCTGTTGAGACATTTGGGTTGTTTCTACTTTTCGGCTGTCATGACTACGAGTACTGTCGTGAGCGTTCACATGCATGTATTTGTGTGAGCACCTGTTTTCCGTCCAGTTCATCTGGGTATAAACCTAGGAGTGAAATTGCCGGGGCATATAGTAATTCTATGGCTAGCTTTTTGAGGAATGGTAAATCTATTATAATTTCTTTTTTTTTAATATTGTTTAAGTTTTTATTTATTTATTTTTAAAGAGAAACAGAGAGAGAGCAAGTGAGGGAGGGGAAGAGAGAGAGAGACAGAGAGAGAGAGAGAGAGAATCCCAGGGAGGCTCTGCACTGTCAGCATGGAGCCCAACGCGGGGCTCAAACTCACGAATCATGAGATCATGACCTGAGCAGAAACTAAGAGTCAGATGCTTAACCAACTGAGCCACCCAGGCACCCCATAACTATTCCAATTTCTAAAGCATTCATTTCAGTGCTACTAGGACAGGCACTGTTATATCTATGAGTCATAAGTCGCTATGAGAATTAGCTTTCTGTGAGCACCATTTTTCCAAAAGAAAACAAATAGTTATGGTTTTCCACAGGTGTAGGCCGAATCATGACAAACTGAATCTCAAATTTCAAAGAAGTCTTTATCCCTGAGATACATATATTTCAAATGTTTATGGGTAAGTAAGCCTATTCTTTTAAGGAGCTGATAACTCCCAACTGTGTCAAACTTGACCTTCTATAGCATCCAACTAATAAGATGTATTTCCAGGCCTTCACCATCCGTGCATGCATGAATGCAAAATGGCAGAAAGCCTGTCTGGCATAATAACTCAGATGGCTCCATATCTAAAGGGAGGCAGTTTAAGAAACAAATAGAACAGCAAGCTGAAGAAGGAGCTTGGACACTGTAGTGGGATTCAGAAAAACTAAGCCAGGGCAGAGATTCAAAGAGCAGAACAACAGGACAGGAATGCCAAGACATGGAGAAGATCTCCCACTTATGGAAGGAGGCAAGGTCAAGAAATGAGAGAGGAATGTTAGTTTCATGCCCCTGCCAGTATCTTTCATGGTTAATTACACCCTGACAGCCTATAAATTCCTCTAATAGTTTTCAATGGAGAAACTATTCTTCTATCCATCCCTTCAACTATTAAGTGATGTAGCTGCTTTAGACTGGCTTCCAGAATCACCCAAGTGGTGCTGATTATCACCAGTGGGTGTGGACAAGGGAGAAAGCAAGAATGCATTCTTCTGAGAGCCTTCTGGGCAAAAAGCACCATGTATGGTAAATATCAGATTCCACATATAAAATGTCTCCATTTCCCAACTGAAACAAACAGCCAGGGAGTACCTCTCCTCCCCCTCTCTCTCTTCCCACTCTGCCAACCCTAAGACCAGGACCCAGCACAATAGCCAACCCCTTCAAACACCCAGCCCTCCAAGTCATTTTTCTGAGTGAAAGGATTTGACTTTCTTACCATGGAAGAGTTCTGACTCCATATATATCAGCTAAGAAATAAAAATTCAGCTTTTCAGAAACAAAAGCTCATTCATCCCCATCCAGCAGCTTCTTTCATGGTTCTAGATGAAGAAGATAATACATAGCATTTACATGGCAACTTTCATCTTTAAGATACTTTATAGACATAGTTCAGGAAAGAGGAGGCAAGTAGTAGGCTGACAGATCACTTACAAAACCCTGTTTTTGGCTAGTCTACACTTTGTTTAAATAAAGCAGCAATGGAACAAAGGCCCATTCAAAGGGATTCTATCTATGAGGCAAAAGAAAACAAGTAATAAAATATGTGTCAAGTCCCCAAAAGTGAGGCCCACATCTGTTAAAGGTCACAGACTTTAGAATCAAGCACACCTCATTTCAAATCCTTATCCTGCCATTTACTAGCTCTCTAACCTCTGAGAGCATCAATATTCTCACTGGAAAATGGGACATATAATACCACTTACCAAGTAGGTTTAAGTGAGTTAATGTCCAGCCTCATGATCAGTAATCATGGTGGTCGTGGTGATAATATGCCCCATATCGATGACTTTTAGAATATAATTTGTTATGTTCTAGGACTGAATCTTTTGAAAATATTAAACAGCTTGGGAATCCTTGAAGATATTGAAAACATATTTTGCCTTTTTTAACAATTTAGAAATTGTTTTCGTAAAACTCTTGCAGTTAATAATTGGGCATTAATGATGTGACATGCCTTCCCAGATGCCTGTGTAAAGAGCCTTTGCCCATGCTCTCCTGCTCTTGTCTTCCAAGATGTCTGGAAGCAGGAGATGCTCCACATCAAATTCAACAATCCATCGCCATTTTGCCTCCCCTTATTTCCTTGTTGGGTATGGACTGAGATGAAGTGGTACCATTTGTGGAAGGAATTTCTCCAAGACAAAGAAAGGCCTAGAGAGAAATATTGATTTAAGACTAAAAATTGCACGTCTGTGACTTTTATGAGGAAAGATGGGAGGGGAGACCACTGAGGCTTACAACTGATCTCTCATCAACAGAGAATGTAGACATGCGAAGTCCTGTTTGAACCTTGTATGTCTGTGACAATTTCCCTACTTAAATACAACCAGTCAAATGGGGCCTTCCTGGAGAATTTTGAATGTCCAACTACGTATTCACTAATGACCTTAAAATCTATTTAACCAGCTCAGCTGTCCCCTATGAATTCCAGAACCATAAATTTTACATGAGCATCTGAAATTCCACTTGTCCAAATCTGACCTTATGATCCTCTACCAACATCTCCACCCTTCTAACCTCCTCCTGTGCTTCTTCCTTCTGTGAATGGTTCTCCCTGGTTCCAGTTTTGCCAGTTAGAAACAGAGGGTCTACTTTGGCACCATATTCGCCACCTCCCACTCACACATCATAGCCAACCCATCACCAACTTGTCCATTTTCCCTTATATACTAATCAGATCTTCACTTTTCCCAAATTCCATGGCCAACAAGCTGAAAACCAAAGAGACTTATACTAAATATATATATAAAATTTCCATGAACTAGTCCCCCAGCATCCTGCCTGGACCTGGCCTAATCTCTTCCCCACAGTTTCCAGAATGATCTCAAACCTCGAGAGTTCCATCTTAAATTCTTCCTTGACTTCCCATTGTCCAGGTAACGGAGAAAACATTGAGTATGGCCTAGATCTCCATGATCTGACCTCACAGATGTTTCCCTACTCTAAGCTCCAACCAAAGCCTTCCTTTAACTATATGCCCATGCCTGCCATGGGACCTTTGCATATGTTCTTCCCCCTCTCACGTGCTCTCTTTCCCCTAACTCTGCCTCTAATTAAATAATTTCTACTTGCCCTGTAGATCTTCACTCAAAAATTGCTCCTTCAGAAACTTAGACCCATTAGTTCCATGTATCTCTACATGGCTCTGTATATATGTTCATGGAATCATATCTCTTTCTCCCACTGCCTTCCTTTCAGTCTGCAGGTGTCCTTTCACTGCAAGGGTTCTTAGGACTGCCCCTCAACTAGCCTGTGAATTCAATGAGAGTAGTGACTGTGTCTGGTCTGTGTGCCATTATATCCTGACCACCAAGCCTGGTGAAAAGAGGCACTTGGTAACTAGATGTTGAATGAATGAGTGAATAAATGGATATGAAAAGGTGTATGGCACACTGAATAGGAGGATAGGGAGATTCATGTGTAACCTTAAAAATAGTTCTGTACCACAAACGCCCAGCTCATGGTGTGGGGAAGGCAGAGGACCTCTGTGTCCCAGGTCAGTGTCTCACAGCAATGCCACAAGATCCTGGCTTTGTTGCTACCAACAAACTCTGTAGGAAGAGACGCACAAACACTTAGGCATCTTCCTCCTGTTTCACTGCTCTGAGAATCGTGGGGTTTCAGATGGAGGGTCAATAGCAGAGCTGGAGATGAGTGACAGAAAGAAGGAAAATGTTACTGCAAAATGTTCTAGAACTTTCAGGACAAGATATAAATGTGCCAAAGAATATCAGATAGAAATTGGACACATGGGGTGCCTGGGTGGCTCAGCTGGTTAACCGTCTGACTGTTGGTTTCAGCTCCAGTCATGATCTCGAGGTTCGTGGGATCAAGCCCTGCATTGGGCTCTGCACTGACAGCATGAAGCCTGTTTGGTATTCTCTCTCTCTCTCTCTTGCTCTCTGCCCCTCCCCCACTCACACACACACACACACTCTCTCTCTCAAAAATAAACATTTAAAACTTTAAATTAATTAATTAATTAATTAATTAAAGTATCTTGAAGGTACTGAAGAACAAAGCAAGGACAAGACCGTCCTGCAGAAAGCAGCCTCCCAGAGAGCCACTGTTCAGTTCTCTCCAGCACCAGACTTGAAAGTGTGTTTACTTTGAAAACTTCGACTTTAAAGCAATATATATGATATTCGGACCTCACATTTCAAGCAGAACACCAGCATTCTAAACTCCAGCTTTATGTGAAAGTTAAACACCAATACTTGGCTGGTTTCTTCTGCCCCAGGTTATATGATTGAGAATGCTCAAGAATCTTTGCTCAGGAAATATACGTGGTGTTCTCATGCATCCAACTTTTTCTTACCTCTTCTGAAGATCCCACCTGTAGTGCCCTGTACCCTCTGCCTGAACCACCTCCAAGCCAATCCAGAGCCCTTTTCTCCTATTGACTAAGCTTCAATCTTTACCCCCTGACTTCTTCTTGCCTTGGCAAAAACCCTAAAGCTGTCAGGGTGGTTAGCAAACAGTAGGTGTCGGCCTAAGGGTTAAGCATTCACGCTCCCAGATGATAATCATCAGTATATTGTTCTGGAAAATTAAATACACCTGGGCCAAGTTTCTTAAGGCTGTACTCTTTGGAAATGTTTCAATTTTTTAAAAAAAGAGGAAAAAGTTCAGGAATGTGAACTTCATTTCTCACATATATTTTCCTAGGATGGCAGGTCTTTCTTTCTTTCTTTCTTTCTTTCTTTCTTTCTTTCTTTCTTTCTTTCTTTCTCTCCCTTTTTCTTTCTTTGTTCCTTTTTCTCTTTCCTTCTTTCTTCTTTCCCTCCTTTCTCTTTTTTCTTTTTTTTTTTTATTTCATTGTGTGCTTCGGGTTTTCCACAGATTTTTACCTACTCTTGTCCTTCTTGACATTTGAGAAATGTGCTTGCATTCTGCCATCTTGGTAGGGACATTAAACAATAAAAGAAGCTATTAGTTCAAAATGTCCTGACTGTACTATGATTAAATTCAGGCATTCACTACCCTCACACTGTGCACAGCCCTCCAGTGGCAAGCATAAACAGCACCTTGCAAAGTCAATGGTGGGTACACTCACTCAAGAAAGGCTTATTTAATCTTTCTATGCACCAAATATGGTCCAATCAGGATATTCTGGTTCTCAAGGAAGTTCCATCTGTTGAGAATGATGGACTAGAATAGAGGTGAGGCTCTACCAGAGGAGTGGACACCTGTGATGGAAGGCTGAGGAATGAAGCATGTGACGGGGTCACTCATTTACCAGATGGTGGAGATGCCATGGCGGGCCTTCCGGGCAGGGAGCAACAGACGCAAAGCTACAGAAACATGAAAGGACATAGGGCAATAGAGACATAGGGCATTTTAAGGTGGTCATATCAGACAAAAATGAAGCCTAGAATTATCTGTTGAGATAGATTGTGAAAGCTTTGGTGTGTCATGCCAAGTGGGTTGGATTTATCCTGCATTAAGAGGAGGGGAAAATGAGGTAAGCTTTTAGTCTGGCTAGGGATTCAACAAGGAGCTATAATAGAAAGCGTAATCCCTTGTTTCTCCCATGACTGTAGGAGAAGGGGACTCAGCGACAATAGAGGGGAGAAAGGGATCCTTTTCAGTTGAGGACAGCCTAAAGGGGACTTTAGGAGGAAGGTGGCCTCTAAATGATGTCTGAAAGGATGAAGAGGGCCCAGACCACGAGAGATGAAGGAAGGCTACCTGTTCAGAGCAGACATGCAGGTTGGTGAGCATACATGGCTTTGTGCAGAAAGAGCATGGGGTCTGCCAGGGCCAGCCCAAGGCTTTTGGAGGGTCAGAGTAGGAAATGAGCTGCCAAGTTAGCCTAGGCCACACTGTGGAGCCCCTGGAATGCCACATTACAGATAATGTTCTCAAGGCAACAGGAAGCCTGCAGGATTGGTGACTTCAAAGTTAACTCTGGCAACATTGTGGAGTGTGGATTGGATGATGAGAGAAACTAGGCAGAGAGACCAGTGTGAGGGCCACTGCAAAAACTAGGCAAGAAATGACCAGGGCCTTATGTCCGAGGCTGACACAGCTGGACCGCACCTCCCAACCTCCACTGCGAATGGGTGCAGCCATGTGGCTCAGCTGCAGAAGAGACGGGCTCAGCTGCCAAATCGGCTCATCAAATCCCCTAAGTACCTCTTCATTGCCTCTTTCTTTCCAGCCGGTGGTGAAGAAGCTGACTTCAGGATATCCTTGGAGGCCCAAAAGAGCCTTCGTCAGCCTGAGTTCCTGCATGGCCACGTGGACTACGACAAGCCTAGTTGCCCAGTTCTCTTACATGAGTGAAAACTAACTTTCTTTTGGTTTTGTGTATGTTTTTGTAATACCAATTATGCCTTTCTTACCTAACGCTGGCCTCAACTATGATGGTGGCAGTGGGGCTAGAAAGAGACAGAGTCAAGAGATATTGTGGAGGTTAGTCTTCAGGAGCTGGCTACCAATTTTAAGGGCAGGTGAGGGTGAAGAGTCAAATATGGCACCAACATTTCCAGTCTGGACGAAGGGGAGGATGGTAAGGCCATTAATCTGAAGGTGTGACTATAGGAGGAGGAAGGATTTTGAGAGGAAGGTAATGAGATCCATTTGGAACCTACAATTCCAACTTCTATAGAAACACAGGCAAGGAACTAGCCCATGGAAGAGCTGCACAGACACTTCCAGAACAGCCTGCGATGCCCAGGAAGCCTTGTGCACTTTCCTCACACCACAAGGAAATGCTGGAAATGTCAAAGACTACAGATTATAGTAATCAGTCATTATTGGTTAATAGTTATTGGTAACCATTTAAGGTGAACACTAAATAAATTATGGGGAATAAGTTGCTTTGAGTTAAAAAAAGAAATCCTAGTTCTGCTATTTATCAGCATAGCAAGAGACTTCATCCCTCAAGACCTCTGTTTTCCTCCTGTACAAAATGGGGATAATCCCTCGGTGTGGCTGTAAGGAATAAATGTAGTAACGTAGCCATCACCAGGAGCTCCATGCCTTTATGCGCCATTACTATAAACCAATGTCAAAAAGAGCTGGTACTTACTCAATTATTCTACACATGCCACTGGATCCACCCAATTAATCTTTTTTTTTTTTTTTAATTTTTTTTTTCAACGTTTATTTATTTTTTTGGGACAGAGAGAGACAGAGCATGAACGGTGGAGGGGCAGAGAGAGAGGGAGACACAGAATCGGAAACAGGCTCCAGGCTCCGAGCCATCAGCCCAGAGCCCGACGCGGGGCTCGAACCCACGGACCGCGAGATCGTGACCTGGCTGAAGTCGGACGCTTAACCGACTGCGCCACCCAGGCGCCCCTCCACCCAATTAATCTTGACAACACCCCTCGGAGGTTCTATCACTTTCGCCCTTCTACACAACAGGAACCTGAGACCATAGAGATTAAGGAGCTTGCTCAAGGTCATACAGCTAATGGTGAAGCCGGGCTATGGCCCCAGCAGGCAGACTCCGGCACACGGACTCTTCCCTACCACAATATACACCCACAGCAGGGTACTCCTCCTAGGAAGGCACAGTCCCCTTGGGGAGCACAACGTCTCTCTTCGTCCTTGGCCTTTCCTGAGCCCAGGCCAAGGAAGCATTTCCAGCATCTGTAAGTGACTTGCTCACCATCTTTACCAAGCACTTCAGCAGGGCCACTGCCAGTTCTCCACAGATGGTAAGTGATTACAGCAACCTCTGACTTGTCCTTGAAGGGACACTTCACGATAATGGGGAAAAGTCAGGAATTCCCAAGAAACAAATGCCAATCAGGCAAGATAATGATCCTGAGGTGTTTATAACGCTTTCAATTTTTCAAAGCATGCCCATAAGCTACATCTCATTTGCACCAATGAAGATGGGGACTCAGGCCATTCAAAGGCTCATGGAGGGATATGGAGAAGACTGGCAGAGACGTGTAAACTCTCACTCTCGAAAGAGGCTAGTTCCTTCACCTATCCCTTCTCTTTCTCATTCTGGACTGTCACAAGGCCAAGAGAGAAGGGGAGACGGGTCATTCCGGCTGCTGGGCCCTCTTGCGGGCTGTGGGACCCTCCCCATTTGGAAATAGCCCAGCTGCAAAGGGAGCCTCCCCAGAGACCGTGCCTCTGCCGTGCCCATCGGTCCCTCTCTTCCAGTCTATTTACCGCCTAGTCCGGGGACAAGAGGAGACTGGAGCGCAGGCTATCCTATGAGTTACCGCCCTTAATCTAGAAGAGGTGAAAACTGCAGCAGTGGGATGATGCCAGGAAGGACTCCAGAACTGGGGCGGCTCAGACCACAGTGCTTGCCCGGGTCAAGTGTGACTTCCCAAATGGGGAAACTCGTGCTGCCTCCATGTTATTAGTACAATACGGCAAGCAGTCCCAAAACTGAGAAGTTCCAAGCATTTCTGGATATCTGCTGAAGCACCACAGTACTCAGCTGCCGCGAGCCTCTCCCCTGATCTGTCCCTAGCTGCCTCCTGCTCTTCCTATTGGCCTCTGAGGGGAGCCATGTGCATTGCGGTCTTTTCTCTATGTTGCACAGACTGCCTCAGTCCCTTTTAGGGATTCCAGTGAGCTTACAGATGTTCTACTCCCAGCCATGGCCCTTATTCCTAAGCCTTGGTGCCCATCATGCCCTAATCAAAAAAAAAAAAAAAATGGGGGGGCGGGGGCACCTGGGTAGCTCAGTCAGTTAAGCATCTGGCTTCAGCTCAGGTCATGATCTCACGGTTCATGGTTCAAGCCCCACATTGTGCTGACAGCACAGAGCCTCCTTGGGCTTCTCTCTCTGCCCCTCCCTTGCGTCCTCGCTCACTCTCTCAAAATAAATAAATAAACTTAAAAAAAAACTGTATTAAAAAGGGGTATTTTTAATTTAAAAAATAAAGGGTTTTTACTATATTTTTAAAACGGCAAAATAAAAAAAAATCAATCAACATACATCTTAGAATTCCTCCCAATAGTCTCTGTCGCCAACAGCCCTGCTGGCTGCCGTCTTTTTCTTCACTGCTCAGCCTGCAGCTCATTTAAGCATCAGTGCAGATGACTCATGCTCTAGTTCTTAAAATCAAACTTGTTCCACCGAACCCAAAACCCTGTATTTATCCAAATTACAGAAACATGCTCTTACCACCCATCCACCAAAATACCTCCCATCCAGATCAACAGAGCATTAATGGCTGATTCAACCCTCCCGATTTCTAAAAATATTCATACTGCTTCCTCGTCAGGACAGCGGCCCTCAATTTTCCTCACACAGACTCAAAGAATTCCATTCAGTGGGCTTACCGATTCACAGGTCTGACAGAGCACTCCTATTATAGGCATTTTTTAAAAGGCGATTGGGGGTCCAGCTATGTACCCCTTGATTGGTGGGATCCCCAATTCAAGCTCTTCATTTTGCTGATGGGGGAGCCAGGCCCACAATATTAAAAGGTTTGTCCAAAGTCCCAGGGCTGCAAAGGAAGCCTCACGACCCTCCAACACAACACCAATGCTCAAACAGATTTCATATTTTCTCTATGTCTAGAGAAGGGAAATCACTTCCAATTTTTTAATTCTTCTTAGGTAAACAGTCACTTTGCCCTCATCAGTAACAACAACTTCTTCCCTTACCAAAGAAGACTTCATGGCAGAGAGAGCTCAGGCTCAGAGAGCTTGGCTGTGAACAGGTGGAAGAGGCTCTCCCAGGCAGCATGAGCAAAGGTATGAAGGCAGGATCTCCTGAGATCGGTAAAAGGTCATGGAATAAGTCATTCCATGGGCTGAGGCAGAAGGCAGATGAAAAAGAACAGTGAAATGTAGATTTAAACAATTGGTATCCTTACAACTACTCTTCCAAAGTAATTAATCTCCAATTATATTAATAGACATAGAGATATAAGTCCCATCATGTGTAATTCTGTATTATTGCAGCTTCAGGAAGTCTGCAAGAACACTGGGGGGAAGACAAATTTTGCTAATCATAGGAGGGAGATTTCATATAAAGAAGAATTTCCCAATCCATTGGGGCTTTTCATAAAAGGCGTGAGCTTCCACCAAAACAATGAACTCCCACTTCTCAATGCATTCAAGTGGGGGCCAGACAGCTGCCTGCTTGGAAGGTCAAAGAGATTGTTGCTTTGATGGGAAGGTGGTGGGAGGACATTTAAGGAGTATCTCAAGGGTAACAGGTTGTGGTCTTTTGGGTGAGAACTAACGGTCCACCTGGGTTTAACCCCAGTTCTGTTCCTTACCAGCTGGATGACCTGGGCAAAGTAGCTAACCTCTCTGTGCCCCCATTTCCCCAATGGAAAATGAAGACAAATACCAGTGCCTACTTCTAGAATTATTGCAAGGATTGAATGAGCACATCCATATCAAGGGTCTGAGACATAATCAATGCTTGGTAAATGTTGGTGGTTGTTCTTGTTATGACATTGCTATTATTATTTTGTACTCTGGGTTCTCACCCTCTTTCACTCTCCAGCATCACACGATGCCTCATAAGTCAATGCCACCAAAGTGGCTACACAACACAACATGACAGCCTTTGAAGTATAGACCATGCACAAAATACCCCATTTCCTTCTGATGACTCACTTTTTCTTTTATCAAAATGAAGCATAAGGCAGATGAAACAGAACGACCAGACCCAGGTTTACCACTGGTATCTTCATAACCATTCCTCGGAAATAATTAACCAATAATTACATCAACACATGTACAGAAATGTGTGCTTCTATCTTATTAGCTGGATTTCAAATGCTTTTCCACCCTCAACCCTTGAAAAGCACCTCTGGTGGGGAGAGTGGAAAGTCAGATTGGGGACCCCTCCTGCGTTTCCACCCTGGCTCTCCAGTGTTGTATTTTTCAGAAAAGTTTCCCTTGAACTTCCATGCACCTCCTTCCACCACCACCCCTGCAAATTTACACACAGAGTACCTTTTGTGAGGCTGAGACAGGGACAGAGTACAGAGAAGCTCTGTCAAGCCAAACAAGTTGATTCATGTGCAAAAATCCCCCAACTGCGTTCACAGATTAAATTGGAAAATGATCAGCTGCTTCTGGTTGAAAATTCCACTGAAACACTTCACAGGGTGCCTGTGCCTTCAGCACATACAGTTCCCAGCGCTTGCACAATAGTCTACATGTGCAAACTCACATGCTCAGTGGTACATGAGAGGCGTGTGGCCTCAAGATGTCTGTGTCATCTGACAGCCAGTGGGTTCCTGCATATTTTCTGTGTAAACATATCCCGTCTACTAAAGTGCCGCAGCCCACAAAGTTTAACAAGTCTTGGGGCGGGGTGGGGGGGGTACTTGGATTTTGAATGCTAGACACTTGAGTCTAGCACCTGGGGAGTTCTTTATTTTGTTGGTATGCCTTTTATGAAGAGCTCCAATGACTGGCAAGGAACAATTATAGATCTGCACTATCCTACATCCTATACCCTATATATCTCATATCCTATATGAGAGCCACTAGCTACTTGCTTTTCACACTTGAAACGTGACATCCAAATTAAGGTATGCTATAGGTATAAAATACACACCAAATTTCTAAGAGTTAGTAGCAAAAGAGTCAGGTAACTCATTAATAACTTTATAGATACATGTGTTACAGCAGTAAATTGGCTATATTAGATTAAATGAAATATATTGTTAAAATTCCCATTGTTTCTTTTTGTTTTTATAGTGTGACCACAAGAAAAATTTAAATTACATATATGGCTCACATTATATCTTGAGTGTACAATGTTGACCACAAGTATTTATTAAAATCAGAATCTCAGAGAAGTGCCCCAGGAATCTGCATGGTTAATAAGCACCCGGCAATTAAGATCATTGCCATCTGAGGACCCCCAAAGTAGCAGACAATGACTTGAACCATGAGTCAGAACATCTGGATTCCAGATTTCACTCAAGTTCCTCCTACTTACTGGGCCTTGGTCTCCTCATCAACAAAATGAAAGTCTTGGATTAGACCTACAAGGGTATATGGTTTAAGGCTTCCATTCCCATTACCCACTGACTGTATGTCCGTTAACCCATGAACCAAGGCCAACAGAGATACCTACAGACTGATTGGACCCAAATGGATAATAAACTCAGGCCATTGTGACCCTAGAGAGGAATTCATGGTCTCCAACAGGTATTCCTGGGAAGTCAGGGAGAAAGGGTTACCTGGGGCCTTCCCAGAGAAGTGCAGCCAACTTCAGCTGAACCAAATAGAACTTCATTTATATCAACATCATTCATCATCACCACCAATTGGCCAAGGACCCACTGCATATAAAGCACACGCACACACACACACACACACACGCAAATCCTAGAGCAATTTCATACCCTTAGGCTGCCCTAAAAGTGGCCAAGATTCCAGGACCAACCGGGGGCAGATTCCAGCCCACCCTCAGTGAAGGCCACTTGACCCAACCTACCATCGTATTCAACCAGAAGAATCCCTTTTCAGACAGGAAGTGGGGAAACAACTTTTTTTTTAACCTTATGGAACTATCAATTTCACCTTTCCAAGAGGGCTCTGACAAAAGTGGTTAAACCACTTTTCAGAAGCTTTGAAATGCATCTTCCTGATGGAAAAGGGTTTTCCATTGGGGAAAAAATGGCTTGTGCAAGACATTTCTAAAAGTAACCCATCAAATAAGTAAAAAAAAAAAAATGCCTGTGGCTTTTGGAGGAGGAAAGATAGGAAGCAGAAAAGGAAGTGAGTAAGATCTACCCCAGTCTAAACCCAGAGCACACTTTAGGGAAAGGATGTGGGAGAGTCTCCGATTCCTGGCTACCAGAGGGCACCAACAGATGGATGTTAGATTTCAGATGGTAGTATTTCAAATAAATGTTTGTTGACTACTGTATGAAGACAAAATTTACAAGACTGCCTAAAAGGAAAAGATCTTGGCCCAAGCCTTTTCCTTAATCAATGTAAAAATTCCCACATTCCCCATCACTTTATTGACAGAACAAAGGCAGTAATAAAGAGCCAGCAACAAGCTGGGCACTCTGCAGTCCCTCGGACATCAGTGCAAGGGTCTTCTATGGCCCAGAATATGCAGTGCCCATAGAAAAGCCTTTTTCTCCACTAAATAATAATCATCCATGATATAGGGCTGAGACACCAGACACCAGCTGAATATAGAACCCTTGTGGGAGAGACTAATCCTTACCTCTTGCTTTACTAAAGACTCTCACATTTTTAGCCTCAGACCTTCCTAGGTTACATTCTCACATTAGTTAGATTCTCATACTTGACCAAAATGTCGACTTCTGACCAAGCTCATTAAACTTTACAATCCCAGCTGGACAATTCTTGCCAGCAGGTAAGAGGAGGAAGACAAACAAACGTATAAGAAGTGTAATAAACAGAACTTGGACCCAAATTGTGAGCCAATGCCACGAATAAACACACACACAGATTCCAGGTAAACTGTAATTCTGTTTACAATGGAACAGCGCCTTCTTTCCTGGGACTTCTCCTCCTTGCTTATCTGATTAGTAGCTCCATATTCATGGGATCTCCTTCTCAAAAGTTTTCCACCACCACATGTGTAGGTAATCGTACTTTGCACAAGAAGATGAGCTTAGTTGAGCAGAAGCGGGTTGGTCCAGATCATCAGCTACATACATTACCAAATAAAACCTCTAGTACCATTACCAACTGCTACAGCCATCTCACAGTATGGCCTCACCTCTTCCTCCAAACAATTAATAGCATCCTTTGTAATATCCTTGGATGCCAGCACCGAGAGGGACATCTGAGTATGAGTAAAATATCGGGAGTTAGAGATGCTGGGTCACCAGGAACCCATGTTAGTGAGCAACCAAAGAGCTTCCCAGCAAGAAGACAGCCCAATAGGCAACTCTCAGTCATCTGTGAGAAATGACTCTTGAGTAGACCTTGGTACCTGGTTTTAGCCCAGCCCAGCCCAGCCTGGTATAGAGACCATATGGTACAGAGACCATAACCAGAAATGGGGGCTGTCTGTCACTAAAGATATCTAAGGCATTAAGGCAAGGGCACCACTGCTTCAGCTACGTTCCACGAATTACAAGTCTAGCTGAAAAGAGGAATTCTTGCCACAGAAAACTACACAGCTATGGCCCCTAAGGGTTCCACTGTGTCATCAGCTCAAGCAGAGAAGATGGCACCCAAGGGAGTGGACCTGGGAACGGAGAGAACCCTCACTCCTGGGGTACAGAGGCCCTCCAGGGTTCTTGTATGGCAATGGAAGCAGCTTCACAGCATTAAAAAAATAAAATGGCAGTGGCTACATGGTAACCAAGTTCATGAGTAATTAGGAGAAAGGTTTCTGAGTTCCCATAAAAGCAAGAAAACACGGGTCATCTATACTAACGTGAGCCTCTTTTAAACTTCATGAGTTCCATGATCTTAACCACAGTTCACAAATCCAAATGTTTTCTGGACACAAAAATTATAGATACACTGAAGGGCCATGGATTCCTCCAAAGGGTGTCCCAGAGATCTCTTGTGGTTGGATCTCCTTTGAGAATAAGGCAATTTAACTGGCTTCATCTGATGCTTAGAGGAGCAGAAAGATAAGCCTCTCGGTGAGTGAATGGGATACGGAACAGAGGTTGTATGGGGGTTCAGGGTCATAAGAACTCAGTGCCAAAAGGTCAGACCTTAGGCCACCTGTCTAAGGGGCAATCATCTTCACAAAGAGGTGGAGAAGTATAAAGAACACCAGCTCTAGGTTCATAAAGATGTGGACTCATAGCCCATTCCACCACTTGCCAACACCATGAATTTTAACCAGTGAGGGAAGCTCTTTGTACCTTGGACACCTCAACTATCAAATGAAGATTCGAATAAATATCTTGCGGGACTTTTTTGAGAGTTAAGTAACATACGTAAAGCTCCTATTGGAATTCCTGGCATACTGTAATTTCTTTTTTAAAAAAGTAGCTACTGCTATTAACAAGCCAATTCTAACCAGCTTCCCTTATACGTAAAGAAAGCATTAAAAAAAATTAGAGATTGACCCCACTAGTGGAAAGGTCAGAAACAGTATTAGTGAAGTCCTAGAATTTGAGAGAGAAAATCTCACAGATTACATGGTTCAACCCCCTTATTTTTTTGGACTTAGAACAGAGGCTGTTAAGTGTCAACTTAAGGCCACACAGTTAAGGAGGAACAGAACAGAATGAAAATCCGTGCTTGACTACTATCATGGGTTGAATGGTGCCCCCACCCAAAATATGCTTGGAGTCCTAACTCCCAGTACCTGTCAATGTAGCCTTATTTACAGAAGGATCCTTGACAGAGGTGATCAAGTTAAAATGAGGTCATTAGGGTGGACTTTAATCCCATAGGACTGGTGTCTTAAAAAGGAAATGTGGACACACACACAAACACAGGGAAAGCAGCACGTGAAGATAGGAGTTATGCCAACACAAGCCTACATAACTACCAGAGGCTGGGAGAGAGACCTGGAATGGGTTTTCCCTAGACCCTTCAGAGGGGCATTGCCCTATCGACACCTTGATCTTGGACTTCTGGCCTCCAGAACAAGAGACAATAAATGTCTATTGTTTAAGCCACTCAGTGTTTGGCATTTTGCTTAGGCAGCCTTAGTAAACTAGCACAAGTACTTTCCAGCGTACCATGTATATATCATGTTTACTATACCAGTAGTTTTTAAAATTTTTTTAAGTTTATTTATTCTTCAGAGAGAGAGAGAGAGCATGAGCAGGGGAGGGGCAGAGAGAGAGGAGGAGACACCGAATCCGAAGCAGGCTCCAGGCTCCGAGCTGTCGGCACAGAGCCCCACGCAGGGCTCGAGCTCAAGAACCTCGAGATCATGATGTGAGCCGAAGCCGGATGCTCAACCAACCGAGCCACCCAGGCGCCCCTGTCCCAGTAGTTTTTAAATTCTGTTCCAAGGACCCTAGGGTTCCTGGCAACTAGTGACGTGCTGACAAATGTTTGATAAGTGGGCCTCGGGAGGAGGTGAGGGACACCTGATATGTACTGCTTACCAATTTCCATGGTGTAAATATTCCCACCATAGCCAATCTCAAACTACCAATGTGCAGTCAGCGAGTGCAAAGTAGGAAAGAGCTGCACACCATCAGCTCTCCTGAGCCAGTGTGAGTCCCTGGGAGGCACCTCAGGGGCTGCCATAGACATGGGGAAGACCAAAGAAGCAGGATTCTAGTATCACCACTAGTCCAAAATAAGCACTGTATATTTGGAAGTAATGCTACTCAAAAAAAAACATGACCCTCAGAGAAATATTGCCACCTCTTTTTTCAACCTGTAGCTCTAGTTAAGTGTCTATAACCTACATTGACCTCTGGAGCCCTAGATAAGTGTCTGTGAAGGTCTGACGGCTTTAGAGGTCACCCCAAGGAGCTCTTTGCCATAGGTCACTCTCTTCATTCCTGGTCTCTACTTCCTGTCCATTAGAGATCACACAGCTTTTCACTGACCTAGAGATGAATTTCAAAAAGAATATCTTTCTTTCACATTCAACAATGAGCCAAATTCTTTACCCCAACCCCCACAAAAAAAAAAAATCTCTTTGGGGAAAAAATTCCAGAAGAATCTACTCACAGATTCTGAGTCCTTAATCTAGCTATCCAATGTGAGACAGAGCTGAGACACTGTGAGGTGTCCTTTTACTGGGCCCACTCTCCACGTTGATGCTTTTTAATTACAACGTTGATGTCTCCAGATTTCACAGACCAGTTCAACCCACAGGACTCAGTGTTTAGGATAATTTCATTTAAGTTTCTTTCCCAAGATGACACATTTATGCCACAGTTCAACTATTTCTAACAGAGAAAATGTATAGACTAAAAACAGCAATAATAATGGTGTAAAAGAGGGGTGTAGTATAGTAGTTCTCAACTGGAAACGATTTTGCTGCCCAGGAGATATCTGGCAATGTTTAGAGACATTTTTGATTGCCACAACTGGGAAGGGGGATGCTATTGGCACATAGTGGGTATAGGCTGGGGTGCCGTTAAACATCTCACAAGGCACAGGACAGCTTCCCAGGATAAAGAATTATCCAGTCTAAATGTCAACAGTGGGAATTAAGCACCCCTGGATTGGGGAAAATGGGGGGGGGCCAGAACACAATGGGATGAATTTGGTCATTGTCTCATCATGGGTCTAAAGCGCTGGCCAGCAGAATGGCCTCAGGATAGCGGCCTATCTTGTGTACTGACACTCAGGTAACAGCCTCTGAACAACAAAATCATTTTCAATAATAATATGAAACAGTGAATTAATAAATAACAGTCACTATTACTGTTCCCTTGACTCAGTCTTTTAAGTTTAAAACAAACAATTAAACATGTTTAAAAAAAAAGAGGAAGAAATTTTCACTGTAAAGATTTTATCCAAATTCAGGAAAATATTTTATGCACGAACGAAAATTCGCACTTACCAATCAAAAACATTTTCACCTTGCAACTCTCACTGTTTCACTGCTTTCAATCTTAAACACAAAAATTCCAAGCAGTCACACAGAATAAGAGAATTAGAAGAACTCAGATTTCATTTCTTCATCTTTGTGGTCAGCGTGCCAGCAGTGTTTCCAACCCACTGTTTATGAGGCAAGAATACACAGGGCCATAGCATTGGAGGCTCAAACTGTAAAAAAAAGAAAAAGTGAGCTCAAGTGGTTCTGAATCTTTTCAAATTTAATCTTAAAACTAGTGCACATAGGGGTTCCTGGCTGGCTCTGTCAGTTGAGCATCGGGCTCTTGATTTCGGCTCAGGTCATGATCCCAGGGTCATGGGATCAAGCCCTAAGGCGAGCTCGCCGCTGAGCATGTAGTCTGCTTGGGATTCCGTCTGTCTGTCTGTCTGTCTCTCTCTCTCCCTCTGCCCTTCTCCCCCCACTCATATGTTCTCTCTCTCAAAAAAAAAAAAAAATTAGTGCATATGGCTGAGTCTACATGTCGAGGGGGAGGCTGACTCTATAACTGGAGTTCCTCAATTCATTTCCACAGAGAATAAAGTTTACCTATGAGCCGGGCTTGAAGTCAAATACCATCACTTCTGCTACATGCTATCGGTCACGCAGGCCAGGCCCTTCAGTGTGGGAAGGGCCTGCCTACAGCAGGATGTGAATTAATGAGAAAGGATCTGGGGCGGGGAGGGCAGGTTGGAGTCTGGCTACCACCTTTGGCAATTGTTAGGTGCAGGTTTTGTGTGGCGGGGACCTCAGAACACCACAGTGAGAGAGGTTTTTCTTTTTCTGCCTCAGTGCGGGGCATCAAACTGCATTAAGAAGACTTTCTTACAATGGCAGCAAATGCTTTCAGTGTCCTGTTCACACGCCCATTGTTGCACGGGGATGGCCACCCCTCCCCTCACAAGACGGCAAGCTGACTTAGCTGGCAGATGGAACAAGGTAATTAGGAACAAGACGTTATAGCCATCATGGGCAGCTCCAGTAAGCAAGAAATAGGAGCTATGACCAGGCTGAACTGGAGCAAACACTGAGAAGGAAGTGTGATTCTGTGAAATGGCCAAGGCTTCTCAAACCTCAAACTCACTGCCGGACATTGTGCCACATCTCCTGTGCCTCAGTCACTCACTCAGTGAATTCTCCCTCTGCACCTGCACTTAGGAAGTTTTCAAACACTCATTGAATAAGTAATACCATCAACAGACTTGAAATCGTTTGACATTTTCATACTAAATTTTGCCCCAAAATGTACCGAAGCAGTCACTCAAATACTACGCAATCTCAAAAGCTATATTGATGAGATCAAATAACATGAGGAAATCACTGTAACCGAGCAGAAAATCAAAAACTGTTTGTTACTATTATTCTTTTTTAAAAAATTTTTTAAATGTTTATTTATTTGAGAAAGAGAGAGCAGGGGAGGGGCAGAGAGAGAGGGGGACACAGAATCTGAAGCAGGCTCCAGGCCCTGAGCTGTCAGCACAGAGCCCATCGTGGGGCCTGAACCCATGAACCGCGAGATCAAGACCTGAGCCAAAGTTGCATGCTCAACCGACTGAGTCACCCGGGCATCCCAGCATTTTTCAAACTTTGAAAAAAGAACACCTATTAAGAAAACGTTTTTTGGATGAATATATAGCAAGTATACATAATGGCTGTGTTTTAGTATTAGGACTAAATTGATATATATTCCTTTTTTTACTTTTTTATATTTCTATTTTTTTTTCATAAGGTTTCCAACAGTATTATTTGATAGGGAGAGACCTTTATTAATGCTGAGTGGTTAAGTAACACAGATGTAAAACAGCATGACAGAAGGGTGCTGGCCTGGGAAAGAGAAGTCCTGTGTTCAGGGGCAGCCGTGATATGAAGTCTAGTGCTAATTTGCGACATGAAATGTTTCCATTTCTCAACCTCTTTATCTGCAGAAGGTGAGACTACAGGATAGTAATCGCTTCACGGGTGTATTGTGTAGATCAAATGAGATGCCAGACACATTAAATATATTATCATCCTTAGTTTCCACTTCTCTGCTTTGTTCTAGCAATTCAGGTAAAAGGGTGCATGTGACTGATGAAAAAGAGACCACATTTCAGAGTTGCTTTCATTGTAAGTAGCAAACGAACCAATAAAAAAAATAATTCCAAAAGTACTACGTTTTGTTATTGTTTAGTTTGAGAGATCACAGCTACAACATCTCTTTGTGAAGTTGAATACATTCTTTAAGAGTGTGTTCCGGGGCGCCTGGGTGGCGCAGTCGGTTAAGCGTCCGACTTCAGCCAGGTCACGATCTCACGGTCCGTGAGTTCGAGCCCCGCGTCAGGCTCTGGGCTGATGGCTCAGAGCCTGGATCCTGTTTCCGATTCTGTGTCTCCCTCTCTCTCTGCCCCTCCCCCGTTCATGCTCTGTCTCTCTCTGTTCCAAAAATAAATAAAAACGTTGAAAAAAAATTAAAAAAAAAAAAAAGAGTGTGTTCCAACCATCACGCCTTCTAGCCAACACCCACACTGGCTCTGGCACGTCTGGGTGTGTTGGACACCTTAGGTGAGAGCCCCCCACGGTAAACTACAGCTTGAGAAGCGGCGATATGCACCAAAATGGACAATGGAATGGATAGAGAAAACTCTAAAGAAACCAGGAACCCACCTCTCTCCTCATTTGATCTGTGTGTGTGTGTGTGTGTGTATGTGTGAGCACGCGCGTGCACCGGTTCCCCAGTTTGTTTCATGAGAACAGCTCAGAGCCAGTGGGCTGAACTTCCTGCTGCAGAGAAACAACTCTGATGTGCAGGTTTTCTGTTTTCCTACAAGGAAAGAATGAAGATGGCAGGCCTCAGGGATGTATGAATAGGATGCTGTTGTTTAAAGGAGCGAAAGGAATCCAGTGAAAGGAGGTCTGGGTTTTCCTGTCTGGGGGAGGGGGAATAACACAAGGAATGTAAGAGAAAGAACCACAGGCCCCAGGAACCACTCAAATGCCCTCCACCCCAGTTCTAATATCATACAAAATCAAGTGCCCTCCCCCACCAGGCAGGGATGTAGAACTGTACGTGATTTCACCGAAGGAGTAAAGGCTCATCCAGGAAGGTACAGTGACCCCCAGGATGGGAGGAAGAGAAGGAATGCTCAGGAAAAATCAGCAAAGACAGTTGGTCATGGGTGCCAAGGGGAGGATAAGGAAGACAAATCCCCAACAAAGATGAGGCAGTGGGGTGATGTAGGAAAGAATGGGTGCTAAACTTGTCCAAGTGGGCAGAAGATTACATAAGAAAGAAGGGGGACTGAGATGCAGCCAATGGTTTGTCAACAGGGATCTTGGGGAGCCTGTTTGTAACAGAGTGGTGGGTACAGGAGCAATGGCCAGATGGGGACAATCTCTGATAATGACGCTTCATGGTGCCCCTCAGCTATATGCCAGTAAAGAGAGACCACACTCAAGGAGGCAGATTAGCAAAACTGGGAAGGAGAAATTATACGGAAGGAAAATTTGAATACAAATAAGGTTGACATTGGGAGATAGGAAACACATGGGTGATGGCTGGCTTACCACAGCTGGGTAGAAGAGATGGAAAGGGGCCCAACCTGGAGCTTGAAGGACCCACTGGGGTGGGGTAGGATAGATGAGAGCTGGGTGTAGACCCAGCTCGGAATCTAGTTCAGCAAGCAGGACCCAACATCCAAAGGGGCTGGCAACAACCAACCAAGTGTCATCCAGAGAGGCAGACAGCCTGGGATGGGATGAGCCAAAGGAGTACATTTGTCAACATGGTGAGCCATGAGGTGTCCAAGTAAACTGAGCCAGGGGCAGGAAGGAAGCAGGAGTAGGAACTTTTCTAGGAAAGTGGCAGAAAGACGACCAAAAAGCATGAAAGAAAAAGGGCAAATAACTGGGCTCCCACTAATGGACCACAGTTCAAAGGTAAGACTCCAGCCCCTGGGGAGGACTGACAAGAACAAACAGAAGGGAGAGGTCAATCCAAACACAATACAGAGACAGTAGGAGACTGAGCATTGGGCAGGCTCCCAAAAGAGGGACCAGGGTCCAGAGAGGGCATGGCAGCCGGTGGCAATCCTGGGTACAAAGCAGACTTAAAAGCACCCAGAGTGACTGGTTATACCTAGAACCTCATCTCCCTCGCCTAGGGGCACAGAAAGACCTGGAAGCTTGGCTGAGCATCCCTCTTTGGTTCAAAGAACCCCAGTTCAAGAAGAGGACCATTGAGGCAGAGAATCAGCAGAGGCCAGAGAAGAGATGTGTTAGCATAAAGTGTGTCTCATCTTAGAAACAGAAGCAGAAAAGGAAGCAGGCAAATTTGCAGTGATGAAGTCAAGCTTTCACTTTTTGCAGATGACATGATATTATACATGGAAAACCCGATAGACTCCACAAAAGTCTGCTAGAACTGATACATGAATTCAGCAAAGTTGCAGGATACAAAATCAATGTACAGAAATGAATTGTATTCTTATACACTAATAATGAAGCAACAGAAAGACAAATAAAGAAACTGATCCCATTCACAATTGCACCAAGAAGCATAAAATACCTAGGAATAAACCTAACCAAAGATGTAAAAGATCTGTATGCTGAAAACTATAGAAAGCTTATGAAGGAAACTGAAGAAGATATAAAGAAATGGAAAAACATTCCGTGCTCATGGATTGGAAGAATAAATATTGTTAAAATGTCAATACTATCCAAAGCTATCTACACATTCAATGCAATCCCAATCAAAATTGCACCAGCATTCTCGAAGCTAGAACAAGCAATCCTAAAATTTGTATGGAACCACAAAAGGCCCCGAATAGCCAAAGTAATTTTGAGGAAGACCAAAGCAGGAGGCATCACAATACCAGACTTTAGCCTCTACTATAAAGCTGTAATCATCAAGACAGCATGGTATTGGCACAAAAACAGACATATAGACCAATGGAATAGAACAGAAACCCCAGAATTAGACCCACAAAAGTATGGCCAACTAATCTTTGACAAAGCAGGAAAGAATATCCAGTGGAAAAAAGACAGTCTCTTTAACAAATGGTGCTGGGAGAACTGGACAGCAACATGCAGAAGGATGAAACTAGACCACTTTCTTACAACTTTGACAAAAATAAACTCAAAATGGATAAAGGACCTGAATGTGAGACAGGAAACCATCAAAACACTAGATGTGAAAGCAGGAAAAGACCTCTCTGACCTCAGCCGCAGCAATTTCTTACTTGACACATCCCCAAAGGCAAGGGAACTAAAAGCAAAAATGAACTATTGGGACCTCATGAAGATAAAAAGCTTCTGCACTGCAAAGGAAATAATCAACAAAACTAAAAGGCAACCAACGGAATGGGAAAAGATATTTGCAAATGACACAGCGGACAAAGGGCTAGTATCCAAAATCTATAAAGAGCTCACCAAACTCCACACCCGAAAAACAAATAATCCAGTGAAGAAATGGGCAGAAAACATGAATAGACACTTCTCCAAAGAAGACATCCAGATGGCCAACAGGCACATGAAAAGATGCTCAACATCGCTCCTCATCAGGGAAATACAAATCAAAACCACACTCAGATATCACCTCATACCAGTCAGAGTGGCTAAAATGAACAAATCAGGAGACTATAGATGCTGGCGAGGATGTGGAGAAACGGGAACCCTCTTGCACTGTTGGTGGGAATGAAAACTGGTGTAGCCACTCTGGAAAACAGTGTGGAGGTTCCTCAAAAAAATAAAAATAGATCTACCCTATGACCCAGCAATAGCACTGCTAGGAATTTACCTGAGGGATACAGGAGGGCTGACGCATAGGGGCACTTGTGCCCCAATGTTGATAGCAGCACTCTCAACAATAGCCAAATTATGGAAAGAGCCTAAATGTCCATCAACTGATGAATGGATAAAGAAATTGTGGTTTATATACACAATGGAATACTACGTGGCAATGAGAAAGAATGAAACATGGCCTTTTGTAGCAACGTGGATGGAACTGGAGAGTGTGATGCTAAGTGAAATAAGTCATACAGAGAAAGACAGGTACCATACGTTTTCACTCTTATGTGGATCCTGAGAAACTTTACAGAAGACCATGTGGGAGGGGCAGGGGGAAAAAAAGTTAGAGAGGGAGGGAGCCAAACCATTAGAGACTCTTAAAAACTGAGAACAATCTGAGGGTTGATGGGGGGTGGGAGGGAGGGAAGGGTAGGTGAGGGGCATTGAGGAGGGCACCTGTTGGGATGAGCACTGGGTGTTGTGTGGAAACCAGTTTGACAATAAATTTCATATTTAAAAAAAGAAAGAAAGAAAGAAAAGGAAGCAGGCAGGGTAGGGGAGAGCTCAGGGACAGTCTTGAAGAGTATTTCATGGAGAGGACACCCAGGAAGAGGTGGGAAGGGAGAAAATTCCCAAAGAAAGACTGGACTTGCTCCCCCCAGGCCTAAACAATCACAGACCCAGAGCTATGGCAGAACAATTATTCACCAAATCTGATGCATCCCCAAAAGTCACCAAGTCAGAGGATTCGAGACTGATCTGCTGTGAGGTCCAAGGAAGAATCCGACTTCGAGGACTGGAAGATGCCCATGAGAATCCCCACAAGATGTTATGAACATTTCTTCTTTAGAAGTTGTCTTTCATAGTGCTGATTCACCTATTCTTTTTTTAATTCAATTTTTATTTAAATTCTAGTTAGTTAACATATATGGTAAAATTGGTTTTAGGTGTAGAATTTAGTGAATCATCACTTACATATAACATCCAGTGCTCATCCTGACAAGTGCCCTCCTTTTTTTATATTTGTATTTAAAAATTTTTTTTAATGTTTATTTATTTTTGAGAGAGAGAGAGAGAGAGAGCACGCAAGCAGGAGAGGGACAGAGAGAGGGAGACACAGAATCAGAAGCAGGCTCCAGACTCTGAGCTGTCAGCACAGAGCCCGACATGGAGCTTGAACCCATGAATCGTGAGATCATGACCTGAGCCAAAGTCAGACGCTTAACCAACTGAGCCACCCAGGCGCCACCTGGCCAAGTGCCCTCCTTAATGCCCATTATCCATTTAGCCCATCCCCCACCAAGCTGCCCTCCAGCAACCCTCAGTTTGTTCTCTGTATATAAGAGTCCCTTATGGTTTGCTTCCCTTTCTCTCTTTTTTCCTCTTTCCCTATGATCATTTGTTTTTTTTTTCTTAAATCCCACATATGAGTGAAATCATATGATATTTGTCTTTCTCTGACTGCTTTATTTCACTTAGCATTATACACTCTAGCTCCATCCACCCATCCATCGTGCAAATGGCAAGATTTCATTATTTTTGATGCCTGAATAATATTCCAGTGTGTGTGTGTGTGTGTGTGTGTGTGTGTGTGTGTGTGTCTCACATCTTCTTTATTTGGGCTCTTCCCATAATTTGACTCTTGTAGATAATGCTGCTATAAACTTTGGGGTGCATGTGCCACTTTGCTGATTCACCTATTCAGAGATACTCTGTGCACGGTCCTAACTGAAAGCCAAGAAATAAAAGTTCATGCAGAACAGCTTCATGCAGAACTCAACAGCCCATTCCCTCTCTTCCAGGCCTGCCCAGTGCAGGCCAGCGGCTGCTTTCAGTTCTGCGACCTCTCCAAGCTCAGGATGCTGGCTGGGGCACTCTTTCAGTGATGACTGAAAAGGTGCTTCCTTTCTCAGCCAAACAAAGGTTTCCACATCATCAATTCCTATCTTAAGCTTTTTGAAAGGCCTCAAACCCTCAAGTGCCAACAACAAATTCTTCAAGACTTTCTGACTTTGCACTGGTTGCCTTAAAAATTGTACAACTGGTTTTTCTTTAAGGCAAGAATATTTTAGATCTGCTTTTGTTAGCCTCAGATCTGCACCTTTAGATTAATATCTTAACCAAGAGAATAAAACATTGTACTACCTCAGCTACTGAGTCCAGGAACCTGGGGAAATGCTGAGGAGGAACTCAGAGAGACCTTACAGAGGACCTAGCACTTGGCAGTCTCCTGTTGCCTTCAAGAGATTAAATCATAAATGTCCCCTGGGGCAATCAGATCGACCTTAATAAAAGATCTCAGTAAAGAAATGAGGAGGACACCTTGACCCAAAAATCTGGACCACATCGTAGGAGTGTGGCAAGGACAAGATTGGACCTGGAGTCCGAGTGACAAGACTCTTCCCTCTCTGAATCAGTTCCTCCTAAAGAATACGGACCTTGGGCCAGATAACTTCAGCAAGAAAAAAAAATTCAGCTTCAAACTGTGGTTCATTTTAAAATCCAATAAAACACAGAACTGGGTCATTTTCAAATTCCAGTAAAACAGTTGAAACATGAAGCTCCTGGGATTAAGATACCAGTACTTTTTCTCAAATCCTTTTTCTCCCCTCAGTAGCACATATGAGATGCCTCAACACAGGCAAAAACACATACAGCAATAATATTCTGTTTTTGCAGCTTATAACCCACACACTGGTAGTGACCAGGAATCACTCTCCAACTCCTTTCCCATCCTGTATCGACTCCCAGAATCTCCCCCCGCACAAAGTCCCGGGAGGGCAGATGACAGTGAGCAGGGGATAGGACCCAGGCAAGCCACAGCTGTTCTGGCTCCTCCAACACAGACCTATTCCACCAGCCCCCCCTACACACAAGCCTCACGGCACCAGCTAGCATATGCACAAGTTCCCAGGATCTCCTTCCTCCTGTCCGTCTTCCCTCGCCCCTTCTGTTCATTGCCTCATGAGAATCCCTTCTCCCTGATCTCGGGAACATCCTGGGAGTTATGATGAGGTAACCCTGGGCTCAAATCCAAACTCCAACATGTAAAGCCTGTCTGGCCCTCTGAGCCTCAAGTTTCTTGTCTATAAAGTGGGTTTATGATACCCACAATTGAGGATTTCTATAAAGATAGTTAGATCATATATGGAAAGCACAAGGTGTAAGGTGGTGCTCTGTGAACCTCTGTTCCTTTCCTTTCCTTGTCAATTTACTTGTAAATTTGCGCTAACTAGATGCTCCAGGAAAATTTTGAAAAGAAATAGCTCTTATCCCCAAGAAACACATAATGAGTTACAGAATATTACAGAATGTTCAGAGAAGGAGAAGGAAAAGGTCCCAGAGGATGTAGAAGCACCCATGAGAGAAATGAAGGAGACCATAAACTTCCAGTCTGGAAAGCCAAGCAGAAAGACAGTCTGGATGCCACCAAATCCACAAAGATCAGGCACAGAATAAACACAAGGACATTAGCATGAAATCCTGCTATATTGGAACGCTCCTTACTTGCGTCCCTCCAAATCTGTGTCTTCTCCAACTAAATGAAGATAACAACACCTACCTCAAAAGATTGTGGAAAGGATTAACTTTAGATAATGTGTATAAAGAAATGTCATGCAATACCTATGTGTTAGTTTTCTATAGCTATTGTAACAAATTACTGCAAATTTAGTGGCTTAAACCACACACATGGGGCGCCTGAGTGGCTCGGTTGGTTGGGCGTCTGACCCAGGCTCAGGTCATGCATGATCTTGCATGCAGTTTGTGGGTTCAAGCCCCACATCGGGCTCTGTGCTGACATCTTGGAGCCTAGAGCCTGCTTTGGATTCTGTGCCTCCCTCTCTCTCTGCCCCTCCCCCTACTCGCATTCTCTCTCTCTCTCTCTCTCTCTCTCTCTTTCTGTCTCTCTCTCTCTCTCTCAAAAATAAACGTTAAAAAAACATATATATCATCTTATGATTCTGAAGATCAAAGTCGAAAATGGGTCTCATTGGGCAAAAATCAAGATGTCAACAGGGCTGCATTCCTTCTGGAGGCTCTGGGGAAAATCTGTTTCCTGGCCTCTCCCAGCTTCTGGAGGCCACCTGCATTCCTTGGCTTGTGGCCCCTTCCTCTACCTCCAAACCCAGAAGGGTGGCATCTTCCAATCTCCCTCTGACTCCACTCTTCCTATTTTCTTATAAGTACCCTTGTGGTTACATTGAGCCCATGTAGCTACTCCCCACTGCAAAATCTTTCAATTAATCACGTCCACAAAGTCTGTTTTGCCATGCACAATGACATGTCCACAGGTTCTGGGGCTTAGAATGTTGACATCTCTGGGGGCCATTATTCTGCCCACCAGAGCTCAGAATGTAGTATGTTCTCGACACGTGGAAGCTGCAGTGGAAATAAGGAGGAGGAAGGGGCAGCAAAAGGAGTAGAAGGGGCCTTACGAGATTCATTGCCTGAATATTAAAAAACTGATTCCAAAGTGAGTTCAAAACCAATCTACAAATGACATATCCAAAAAGGTCTGTAAAGTTAAACCCAAAACACAAGAAATAACCAGTGTTGGCAAGGATGCGGAGAAAAAGAAACCCCTGTGCTCTGCTGGAGAGAATGCAAGCTGGTGTAGCCGCTGTGGAAAACAGTATGGAAGTTCCTCAGGAAATTAAAAATAGAACTACCCTATGATCCAGTAATTCCACTACCGGGGATTTACCCAAAGAAAATGGAAACACTAATTCAGGGCTCACTTTGGTAGCACATATGCTAAAATTTGCGAGGTGAGGTGCAAATTTGTGAAGCTGCAGGTTTTTTTGAAACAATTTAAGAGAAAAATAAGACATTAATTCAAATAGATATACACACCCCTATGTTTACTGCAGCATTATTTACAGTAGCCAAGACATGGAAGCAACCCAAGTGTCCATCCATAGATTAATGGATAAAGAAGATGTGGTGTGTATATGCACGTACACACACACACACACACACACACACACACACACACACAATGGAATACTAATCGGTGATGAAAAAGAATGAAATCTTGCCATTTGCAACAACATGGATGGACCCTAGAGGATATAATGCTAAGTAAAATAAATCAGACACACATGATTTCACTCACATGTGGAATTTAAGAAACAAAAGAATAAAGAAAAGAATAGACACAAACAAACAAACAAAACAGACTCTTAAATACAGAGAACAAACTGGTGGTGACCAGAGAAGTGGGTGGGGGGACGGGTGCAACAGATAAAGGGGATTAAAAGCACACTTATCCCGATGAGAGCTGAGTAACACATAGAATTATTCAATCACTGAATGGTATGCCTGAAACTAATATAACACTGCATGATATTTATACTTCAATTCTTAAAAAGCTCTGTAAAGGAAATCCAAGGATATATGTACATGTCATCAACTTTTGAAGCCTGGCATTACAGGTGATGGCCAACTCTTGTTTAGTAAATATGTTGACGCCATTTAAAATCATGAGAATTTTGGGGCGCCTGGGTGGCGCAGTCGGTTAAGCGTCCGACTTCAGCCAGGTCACGATCTCACGGTCTGTGAGTTTGAGCCCCGCGTCAGGCTCTGGGCTGATGGCTCGGAGCCTGGAGCCTGTTTCCGATTCTGCGTCTCCCTCTCTCTCTGCCCCTCCCCCGTTCATGCTCTGTCTCTGTCTGTCCCAAAAATAAATA
Source organism: Lynx rufus (assembly GCF_022079265.1). Taxonomy (NCBI): domain Eukaryota; kingdom Metazoa; phylum Chordata; class Mammalia; order Carnivora; family Felidae; genus Lynx; species Lynx rufus. Next base: position 149,584,479 of record NW_025814867.1, read on the forward strand.
AAAACGTTGAAAAAAATTAAAAAAATAAAATAAAATCATGAGAATTTGTAACTGTGTGTGACGATGCTTGTTAACCACACTCCTTGTGCTCATTTTGCAATATATACATACATCAAATCGTTATGTTGTACACCTTAAGCTAATATGTTATATGTCAATTACATCTCAGTATAAATACATTCATACATACATAAATACAGGAATAAGATCATGAGAACCTTAGTGGTAGTCTTCAACTTGGATCAGCATTTTGACTAGAAACTAAAGTGGTCCATAAGCAAATTGAGAAAATCTGGCCTGATGGACATCATCCATCATCACCTTGAGAAACATTTGCCTCTGCTTATAAACCCTTAACCACTCAGCTGTATGCCTCTCAATAATTAACACATTCATTCATGGTGGTTCTCTTATATTTTTAAGCATTTTTTGTCCTAAGCTATCTTGACCCTATTAAAGTTCCATATGTTGGGATTTTCTTATGTTTCACCTTTCAGAGCAAAGACACTGGCTCATTCAATGCTTCAGTACAATGTTACCTAAAATGAAAGACATACACTCCTATTTCACAAAAGACACCACTTCACAATAAAAATAAAAATGGTCTCCCTGCTCATTTACTGAATCACCGCCTTGCCTATCTATTGGCATCACCATAACTGGGCCTTCAGCCATAATGAGATTATCTAAGAGCACACAGACAGTGTCTTTCTCTTCTAGATGTCTTTCTAAAATGCCCCCAGCATCTGACACCTCACCCAGGCTAGACTTGTTCTCCAAAGTATGCATGTTGTACATTTTTCAGATACTTCGTAAGTTACATGTGTGGTGAGAAAAGGGAGCTTTGATCCTAGAGCACGCCCTGACATAAATTTTTCATTCTAAATTTCACTTAAAACATGGTTTAAAAAAAAATTCTAAAAAGGGGTTTCTTCTCACAATGTTAACCAAATAGAGGATGATGAAAAAAAACAAAAAACATTTTGTAAACTGGTCTGTAAGCCCGGGACCCACAACTAAGTTGTGCTGGCACCAATTTACATGAAGAATTATGTAAACCTTCAGAGACCATACTGGACAGTCTTGGTACAGTTTTGGCTGTCAGTATCTTAAGACTTTCTTTACGATTGGGGCTTTCTACCCACAAATACTGCCCATCATAATGGCCTATCGCTAAAGATGCTGAAAATGCCCCCACCCCACTTGCTCCTATAACTGTTGAGGAAGGCTGATCACATGACTTCCCATGACCAATCAGATGGCTTGGATGGGTTTTTTTGACTCTGGACTGAGTGACCACCACCCATCACTTTATTTATGGGTTTATTTATTATAGTTCCCCAACTGAATGTAAGGTTCCATGATGGCAGTAAATTTTGTTCACTGCTATATTCCTAGTATCTAAATAATACCTGGGTCATAAAAGGAACACAACAAATTTCTTAAATGAATAAATAAATGGTTTGGGGCGCCTGGGTGGCGCAGTCGGTTAAGCGGCCGACTTCAGCCAGGTCACGATCTCGCGGTCTGTGAGTTCGAGCCCCGCGTCAGGCTCTGGGCTGATGGCTCGGAGCCTGGAGCCTGTTTCCGATTCTGTGTCTCCCTCTCTCTCTGCTCCTCCCCCGTTCATGCTCTGTCTCTCTCTGTCCCAAAAATGAATAAACGTTGAAAAAAAAAAATTAAAAAATAAATAAATAAATAAATGGTTGGATATATGAATGCATGTGCTAAACAAGGCAATTTACTATCCCCCTTCCCAGAGTATCATGCATAGTAAAGAATTTATTTGTGCATTTCTTCATCCAACCATTATCATTAAAAGAAGAACATGCTGGGGCAACACAAGATCATTTTACTGTTTCGTGTTAGCGTTCATTCACTCCTTCCCCTTTGCAACCTGTTCTCCTGAGCAAAACTCTACATACTCTTTCCCCTGCCAGTTCATACTCAGAAGGATAATTTAAAAAGGGTAGAGTATCACCATTTTGATGACTGCAACTTTCAAAGAAGACAAAAGGAAGTATTTAAGAATTGAGTCAGGAAAACAATGCCTTAATATTTTTAAAGGGAAGAGCATTCATAGAATATACCATATTTAATATCAATATCCTTAAAATCTAGAGTAGATTAACAGAATTCTCATAAATTCTGCATATTTTGACACGCATGCACCCCCCCATCCCACCTTATATTTTACTCTCCATGCACAATATGCCTAGTTTCCTCCACAACTACCCTATGACACGTTTTCCAGAATGATCACCATCATAGATGTCATCCACTTGATGCACTCCAAGTTGTCTATCTCTGTTATAAATTTCAATATCCAGAGCTAGAAATAGTATTGTAGATATTATGAGAACACAAAACCATCAATCACCCTTTTGGTATCAATGTATGTCTACCAAAGTAGCTCATGATTTCATTTTTCTTTTAGCCAATTCTTCACACTGCACATTGAAACTGCTCCCAAATCAATTGTTCCATACTTTATATTTTTCACAAAAAGATGAAGATATTGGGCCAAGTGGCAAACACAGTATATTCATCTAATTTCCCTCTTTCTCCACACCCTTATAAATGACAGAAGAAGTGGGGTTTTTTTAAGTTTATTTATTTATTTTGGGAGAAATATCCCTGCATGAGTGGGGGAGGGGCAGAGAGGGAGAGAATCCCAAGCAGGTTCTGCACTGTCAGCACAGAGCCTGACACAGGGCTCGATCTCACAATCTATGAGATGATGACCTGAGCTGAGATCAAGAGTTGGTCACTTAACCAACAACCTACCCAGGTGCCCCCAGAAGAGATGGTTTTAAAAATATTGGAGCCATCACAGCTGTGTAAAACAAGAAACAGTACCCAACACTAACCAGAAATTTTGAGACAAAAAGAAGAAAGATAAAAATCAGACAAGATCAACTTGCTGGAGAAAACCACAGGCAAACACTTGTGCAGAAGAAAGCTCCTACAGAGAAGAGCAGTTGCACCATACTCCAAGCTCCAAAAGAAGAAAAGGTAAATGGGCAAAAACAATAGGGGATTAACTGGGCCACTGCCTTTGGAGCAGCCACATCTGTTGGCTTCTCTCTCTTCCACTCCACACCCCACCCTCCACCTTGAACTGAGTGGTAACCAACAGAAGCACTTAACACAGGTTAAAGTGATGGATTGGGACACTTATACCTAAGAGGCATCATTCACCTGAAGCTATGGAAGAAAGTAGTTTTTTGCTCACTAAGCCCATCCTCCTCTTCTTGGACACAAGAAGTCTTGAAAGACTATGTTGCTAGCCTCTGTTGAAGTTAGGTTGAGATCACGTAACTAGTTTCTAGCCCATCAATGGCAATAAAGTGTACCCTTCCAGACCTGGCCATGAAATGTATGCAACCACCCCCATTTTTTCCTCTTTAAAAGTAAAGGACGCAGTGAAAATCTATGAGGAGCCCCTGGAAGATGACAATGTTCCAAGATGGAAAGAGCCAGGATCTCAAGATCAGTGGAGAAAAAGAAATAGTTATTGAACTAGTAAGAGTTTGGAGTTGTTTCTTACAGCTGACATGAGTTCCCCAATTAATACCATAGCCAAAGCAGCACTCAGAGGACATGTAGGAGTCACAGTGAGAAAATACCTCACTAGCATCTCCATCTTCTCTATCAGGGCATTGACATGAATTGGACAGCACACTTGAAGCATTGGCCAAAAAGATATTCACAAATGGACTGTTTCCAGAGGTAAAGAGAGAGCTGAAGGAACCATCCAGAGATAAGGAACTTCTCAGAGGTTAGCAACAATGGAAAACCATGACCTCCCCCAGTTCTGAAGGGGAAGGGATTGGAGCAGTCACTGAAAAGCAGGAAGAGTTGTAGCCACAAGAGAGGAGTGACCCACTAAGAGTCCTGACCATAGAGAGAAAAACATCACCACTGCCAAAACCAGGATGACAAAGGGGCGGGCAGGGCAGAGGGAGGATCAATACCTAATCCTTCCTCCTGTCCTTGAGACTCAGCTGGAGTCTCTCTTTGGCTGAACCAACTGGAAGGCAGTGGGCAAAGGAACCCAGTAACACAGAGATCAATTAGCCTCCTAAGGCCCAGGGCAAGTCTGTATAGAACACGGATCTGGGAGAAAAACTGAGAAGAGCCAGAATACTTTCCCAACAGCTCATCCTGCCCAGCCCCCAGTCACCAGAGATAAGCACTTGTGATCAGACCTGGCATCCACAGAGGGATAAACAAAACAAAGATCAACAGACAACACAGAATCAAAGATTTAAGGAAAGAGCAGCACATGGTCACCACAAAGAAGAAATAATACCAAAGGAAACAGAGTTCATAGAGCACATAGAAGAGGATTAACATAAATTTTATGTTTGGGAAGTATAAGAATGACTATCATATCCATAAATTAAAAATTAATGAGAAAATTTGAGGAATGTTAGAATTTTAAAAATTGATTCAGAAAGTAAAATACTCACTGGATAAATGGAACTGGAGAAAGTTCATATTTAAATACTGACTTGTTGACCTGGAAAACTAAGCCAAGGAATTGTTTAAGAATATGTCATTGAAAGGGAAAAAAATGGAAAAAAAAAATTTAAAGGTATAAAGTGCCAATATCCATCTAATGAAAATTCTAGAAATAGAGCACAGAGAAATTTCTAGAAATGGAGAAGAACAAGTCATCAAGAAACAAACAAAACAAAACAAAACCCCAGGGCTAAAGAAACATGAATTTTTAAAAATATTCATCACTTGCTAAAAGACCTATCTTTCCTTTGACACACTGTTTAAAATTCAGAAGGTCGAGGATAAAGAGAAAATCCTAAATGCTTCATAAGAGAATAAAACAGGCTACCTGTTTTAAAATGAATGAACTTCTCCCTGACACTACTTGATGCTAAATGACAATAGAGTAGAGCTTAAAAGCTCTGATGGGAATTACTTTCAAGCCAGAATCTGATTCCCATCCAAATTAGCACTGAAAATGAAAAACAAAATAAAGGTATTTTCACAGACATCCAAAGATTCACACATAGGCTTTAGTAGATTGGAAAAAAAAGGGGAGCAATTAATTCAAAAAGGGAAAGATGTGGGACCCAAAAATCAACAGTAAATGGAGAAACCAATAAAACATAGTTTGGAAATATATATATATATACATATATATATATGTGTATATATATATATATATATATATGTATATATATATATATATACACACATATATTTCCAAACTATGTTTTATATAGTTTATATATTTTATTATTATTATATAATATATATATTTTTATATATAATTTATAATTATATATAATATTATATATTATATATTTATATATATATACACACATATATATATATTAATTTTAACAATAATAAGCAACTAAAATCCCAGAAGAGCTCAACACTGGTGGTGGTGGGGTCAAGGAATGGAGGGGATGAAGTGAAAATATGCTAAGGTTCTAGTTGTGCTTGGGATAGGAATGGGAAATAAATTAATTCTAAATAATTAATTTTGAACTAATATTCCAAATATCAATTAACCTAACAATGGAAAAGGGGATATAACTTTAGATAAAAGATTTTATTAAATAAAAGCAAATAATACTATACAAAATTCTTGATGATCTCAATAAGTATGTGATTTTCTACAAAAATATGAATTAATCAAAATTCATCCAAGAAACGGTGAAAATTGTGGAAGGTGGATAGATTAATACCCTTTTAAAAATTGAAAAGGTAGTCAAAGCTGGAATCCTTTTAAAAAACACAAGCATTATTTACCAAGTACTGTTATAGGGATTTCTATTCCTTGAATCAAGTGGTAATCCATAAGTCATGTATCCATCCCAAAGTATACAAAAATAGTGAGATTCCAGACTCATTCAACACAGGTAGCATCACTGTGATTTCAGAACAAGACAAGGTTGTCACACACTTTATTTAAGTGAAGCCATCGTTACCTATGAATATGTGAACAAAGATTTAAAATACTAAAAAATACATTAGCAAATCAAATTCAGTAATATATCATTATTTTTTAATCATAGCCAAGCAGAATTCACCCAGAAACATGAAAGGGGTTCAATAGCAGGGAATTTATGATGTAGTTGTCCACAACAGATCTAAGGACAAAACATTACACTCATGTCAATGCACACCAAAAATTCATTTGGTAAAATTCTATACTATTTCCAAATTAAAAAAATAATAATAATAACCCTTATTACTCTAAGAAAGGATGTAAAATCATGTAATTGAGGGCAAAACTCAAAGAAAATATCATATCGAATAATGAAAGGTTAGCAAGTTTGTATTAAAATCAAGAACAAGATAACCATTATAGGTACTATCCCATCATTGTTTGCATTATAGGTTCTATTTTAAAAGCCAGAAAAGTAAAAGAAACAAGAGGTATAAACTGGGGACAAAAAATAAATAAATAAAAATTTCCCTACATGTAGACAAATTGTGATCCCAAGTGAATTGACCAAAATATTATTACAAATAATATCAGATCCAAAATCAGTAGCTTTCTTATGCACCAGCATTGACAAAGTGAAGACCTCTCAGATTTTCTTCTCATACTTTTGTAGCTTAGTGTTTTTATATAGAGTTCCTTAAACCATCTGGAATTCATTTTGGCAGACTATGCTTTCTTTATTTTGTTCTCCACAGAAAGTGCTCTGTGGAGCTCCGTCTGATGGCTGCATGGCCCTCTTGCCCTCAGTCCTGTCTTACCCAGGACTTTAGAGGTTAAATGAATCATATATTGTCCAGTTTCAATCCCAATATTGCCAGTTACTACTTGTGTGACCTCAGGCTGTTACTATACTCACTGAACCTCAGTCTTTTCATCTACTAAGAGGAGAAAATAGTATCTATGTCATAGCATTGCTAGGAGGATTCAAGAAGAGAATATATGAAAAGTCACTAGCACAGTACCTGGTGCTGTTCTCACTGCTGTGAAACAAATCCCTCCAAACTCAATGACTTAAAACGATGATGTGCTGTGCAAATTAACCTGATTCTGAGCAGACCTCCACGGGGACAGCTCATCTCAGCCCCACCTGGGGTAAGCTGGGGAAGCTTTGCCAGGGCTGAACTGCCACTTCCAGGGTCACTCTCTCACACAGCTGACAAATGTTCTGGCTGTTGGGCATTTCCAATGAGAGCCTCTCCAGGGGCAGCTTGGGCTTCCTCTCAACATGGTGGTTGGATTCCGAGAATAAGCATCTCAAGAGATGCGAAGTAGAAGTTGCCAGTTTCTTAAGGCTGAAGCCTGAAAACTGACACAGTGTTCCTTCATGATATTCTGTCGGTCAAGAACAGAGCCCAGATTCAATCTACCCCTGGCCACATATTATTCACATCCCTCACCCTGCAATATACACCTGCAGTATACACTCCCCGTCCCAGACCTGCCAGAAGCCTCATCCCTCTAAGTCACGTCCAAGTGTAGGCAAAGCTCCCTGAGTGTGGCTCTCTGTGCACAACTCCTGGAGTACTGTTCAGCATCATCTGAATACTGTGGACTAGACAGACATTTACCTTCACCCCCACATATACACACACACTCTACACACAACAGTGCAATAAGCACAGTTAACCCACAATAGATGCTCCCGTTCAAAACAGGAGAACCTGCTGGGGTGCCTGGGTGGCTCAGTCAGTTAAGCTAAGCATCCGACTCCGGCTCAGGTCATGATCTCATGGTTCATGAGTTCCAGCCTCCCATCGGGCTCTGTGCTGACAGCTCAGAACCTGGAGCCTGCTTCGGATTCTGTGTCTCCCTCTCTCTGCCCCTCCCCCCGCTCATGCTCGCGCTCTCTCTCTCTCTCTCTCTCAAATAAACATTTAAAAAAATAAACCAAAAAAAAAAAAAAAATAGGAGAAGCAGAGACACACAGTCAGCAATGGTCCAAAGCAGTCCTGTGCCCCAGCTGCAGACATGATGCAAATTTCCTTCTAGGGCCCAGTACTACCCAGTGGCTCTTGGTTGCACCCTCTGGGCTCTTCTCTCTGCCCCTGAGCTTTCTTCCTTTTCCAGAAGAACACTTAGCTGGTGATTCCTTAGCCTGCTCAGCCTACTTCCTGCCCACAGAAGTGAGGCCTCTGCTTCTGCTTCTTTTAAGCCATTCTGGTGGTGTTTCCAGTCAATAAGTGTTTGCAGTCAATAAAGTGCTCACAGTCAATAAATAGAGTCCATTATTGTTCCTGCTATTAATAACATGGGTAAAAATATAGAGATGCCTTACCAAACAGGCACTACTTAGCAGTAATTTTGGAGGACAGAATTAAGCAGGTAAACCCAACAAAATGAAATTTAGGAAGGGTAAAGAAAACGCCTGCATTTAGACTTTAGAAATGAATTTTATAATTACAGGATGGGGAAGTTTCCATTTGCTGGCATGCTTGTCTCCTCCACTAAGCTGTAAGACTTTTACAGGAGAAAATTGAGGGGATTTAGTTGACAGCAAGCTCACAATGAAACAAAAGCACGAAGAGGCACACTCTGCAAGTGGCATCCAGACAATGCAGCTTATGATCAGGATGGTGAGGAAATAAAACCACATCACAGGAGTAACTTTGAAGAAGATGAGCGACTTCAGCTGAAGAAGAGAAAGCCTTGGGGGGACAGGGTGGGTATCAGCTTCCTATGTCTGAAAGGCTGTCACGTAAAACAGGAAGTGAACTTAGCTCCAGAGGACAGAATTCATGCTCTCAACCTCAGTTCCCTGTTGGCATTACGTGAAGAGTTTTAAGTCAAAGTGATGCCAACACCCTCCCCAAAACAATTCTGTCATCATCACTGAGGGTGGGCCCCAGGCCGTAAAGAGTTTGTAAAATCCACCAGGTGATTGTGCTGGACGGCCGTGACTGTGCATATTGGGTCTGGAGCAAACATCAGCGCAGGGGCTGACTCACGAAGCATTGGCTTGCCCATTCCCAGAAGCATTCAAACAAGGCTGGGGACAGTCAGTCACTATTATTATTACAGACAGGTCTCGCGCCAAGTAGGAGAGCAGATGAGCTTTCAGATCCGCTCCAGGACTATAGATTCAAGGGTGGAGAATGATTCGATCCCATCGAACAACAGCAAAGGAGTCAAAGATTCCTCATTGGTGATGGAGCTGTGCTGTGCCCAGATGGTCAGCCCATGGTTCTGCTCCTCCCCAGCCTCCTGGGACAGACGACTGGAGCCCCTTCTCTCCATAATGGGGGGCTCTTGGAGTGGACTTCTTTGCCCAAATGAACGGTTTGAGTCAAAGAATAACCTATTTGGAATGGTTAAGAAAATAGGAAGTTGGGGGCAGGGGGTGGTGGAGGGAAGTGGTACTTAAGCCCATGACCTGGATATTTTTTTAAATTTATTTATTTGAATTCAAGTTAATTAACACACGGTGTAGTCTTGGTTTCAGGAGTAGAACCCAGTGATTCATCACTTACATAGGACACCCAGTGCTCATCCCAAAGAGTGCCCTCCTTCGTGCCCGTCACCCATTTAGCCCATCCCCCCACCCACCTCCTCTCCAGCAACCCTCAGGTTGTTTTCTGTATTTAAGAGTCTCTTATGGTTTTCCTCCCTCTCTATTTTTACCTTATTTTTCCTTCCCTTCCCCTATGTTCATCTGTCGTGTTTCTTAAAGTTCACACATGAATGAAATCATATGATATCTGTCTTTCTCTGCCTGACTGATTTCCCTCAGCATAATACACATCCACATAGTTCCATCCACATTGTTGCAAATGGCAAGTTTTCATTCTTTTTTGTTTTCCGGGTATTTTAATTTTAAAGTTTATGACCTTAGTTCCACAAAGAGGCTCTCCCGTCTCCCCCACTTGTACCCACTAAGTCTCCAACCCAACTCCAGCCCTTTGTATCAAGCTAAATTGCTCTCTTTTTTGGACTCACATTCCCTTCAAGTTTGTGCAGATAGCTAGTGTTTCCCAACATTTGCTGCCAGTAAGGCAAAGTCCCCATGAGGTATTTAGTTCTTGTAAGTTTAAATCAGAGCCTGGAGCCTCAAACCCTGATTCTCTGCCCCCTCTCTCTTCACTCTCTCCAGTTCTGTTTCTATACCTCTGTATTATTGAAGTGCACGAATGCATTAAAACATCCAGGCTGTGTTGCCAGCAGCCTGGAATAAGAAATAAACCATACTGATCATACTCCTCTGACAAAGTTGTGTTTCACAAACAGAATCCTTCCTCATTTTCTTATAACTCCCACCATGAGCCAAGACACCACGGCAACTGCATATCCCACAAGCCAAGAGCAGGTATGTAACATATATCAGGTGACTGTGTTGCTTTTCCACATGACATTTTTGTTATTTACAGCTACGGGTCTCCTTCACACTGGGCATTGACCAAGACGGGTGGCCAGAAAGAGAGATTTTCTTGTAATATGAATGCAGATTAAAGGGGGAAAAATTGTTATAAATCACAGCACTGTCTTCTGAAGGCCAAGTGCACATTATAAAACTTGCCCAGTTCATTTCAAGCAACTGTTTAGTTCGTCAATGCTTTATTTGTAAAAGCAAATGCTTGGCCTTACAAAACATCTATTCAAACATCAGTGACTCAGAATTCTGGGACTTTCCTGCTTGTCTGGGAATTATGTTTATAATACAAATGCCTAGTTAATAAAAGCCTGCCTTCCACGCGTCAAAGACCTTTACGATCTTAAAGAAAGAGGGGAAAAAAAGGCTGCACTGCCTGCTTTCCTTTGTTCTTCTTTTGCTAAGTTAATGACATTTGTGAGGTTTCATTGTACTTGAAAATAACCAACCAGAGCATTTTTAGGGCTGTGAAACTACTCTGTATCCACTATAATGCTGGATACATGTCATTATACATTTGTCCCAACCCACAGAATGCACACCACCAAGAGTGAGCCCTAAGGTAAACTATGGACTCTGGGTGATAATGGTGTGTCAATGTAAGTTCACCAACTGTAACAAATGTGTCATTCTGTTGGGGGACATTCCTAATGGGCGAGGCTGCGCGTGAGCAGGGGAGGGGAAGCCAGAGGGCATACGGGAAATCTCTGTACCTTCTGCTTGATTTTGCTGTGAACCTAAACTGCTCTAAAAAGTAAAATCTGTTAAAAAAATAAACAAGTCCCATTGGAAGTAAGCCCTGGTGTGTTCAGGGGCTCTGAAAGAATTTTGAAAGAATGCTTCCTTTTCAAAGACCAGAAGATATGGGTGCATCAGAGAAGGTTGCCTTTGGAAGTTGGAGTGCTTAGGGTGAATTGTCACTCCCTTGGGAAGTTTATACCTGCTGGTCTCACTGCCTGGAAATTCCTTCCCCGGGGTCTTTGCATGAACTCAATTTAAATGGCATCTCCGAGAGAGAGAGAGAGAGAGAGAGAGAGAGAGAGAGAGAGAGAGAAACCAGAAACAGACTGTTAACTGTAGAGAACACACTGATGGTGACCAGAGAGGAGGGGGCTAGGAGGATGAGGGAATTAAGGAGGAGGGGATTAAGGAGGGCACTTGTCATGAGGAGCGCCGGGTGATGTATGGAAGCACTGAATCACCGTATCGTGCACCTGAAACTAATATTACACTGTATGTTAACTAATTGGAATTAAAGTAAGATAATAAAAATAAAAAAGTAAACAGCATCTCGGAGAAGCTGTCCATCCCCCGCCCCGTCTAAAAACGGCTCCTACTCACCTGCTGTCACATCAGCATGCCTCCCTGCCCTCACCACCCCCTGCTTCTCCTGTGCTGCTGGTGCTTTGTCTCCCCACCCCCCACCCCCGACCCAGAGACCTTTCCTAGTGCTCAGAAAAGTGCCTCTTCATTCCTTAATATTTACTGAGATCTAGAGCAAAGTGCAACGTTTACCTACATTCGCAGGACGTTGCCCGGTTGACACAGAGAAGGCAGACCGCATTGGCTGTCACATGCTCTTCTCACGCTATGTCCAGTGGCCTCCTTGCTTGCATGTTATCAGGCGGGGGGCTAGGCAAGGAGAGCCCCGGACAGCCGCGTCCCCGCCAGGAGAGCCTCGAGGAGGATGTGGGGATAGAGACGGCTGGCCCAGACATAGTACTGTTTCCTATCCAGAAACAAAATGTCCTTACTTCGAGGACTTTCACAGGAAGACTCTCATCTCTGGCTGAAATGCAGGCTGGCTCTTCCGGCTCCCCTCGGAGCACTGCTCCTGAACACCGCTGAGGCACCCAACCCAGGAGGCTGGCTGGGACGTGCCACTAGTCGGGGGATTGAAAATAAAATCACAGGTGAGATGGTTAGGATGTTTCTTCTTTTCATCACCTAATAGGGGAGCCACAAACACCTCAACCATATCACAGTGATGGCGCGAAGAGGAACCCTAGGAAAGCCAGATATGAGCATTCTCACTGGAACCACATATACATACAATATAGACTCATATATGGATGGAATCATTATATTATAAATTACATTTTTATAGAGATGTGATTTTATATGTAGAATGTAGTCTCTCTCTCTCTCTCTATACACACACACACACACACACACACACACACACATATATATATATATATATATATATATATATATATATATATAAGAGTTGACCAAATCTTAACCCCTCTCTCTGCACCCTCACCCTTGCCCAGCCTTCTCATGACCGGACTGTATTTCTCTCCCACTAACTTTGGGCTCAGCCATGTGACTTGCCTTGGCCATGGCATGTGAGTGGAAGGAAAGGGTGTTGCTTCCCAGCCTAAGCCTACACAGCATCACTCATTTCCATCTTCCTTTTTCACCTCCACAATCACTGGGAAGAAGATGCCTCAGTTTACCCCGTGGTTAGCCTCCCAACCCTAGGGTGGGGATGAGAGATGCTGGAGCAGGGCCATCCCAGCCACCCAGCTGTGCCTGCAGATGTATGAGCAATCACAATTAATTACATTTTCAGCCACTGAGTTCTGGGGTGCTACTATGTGGCATTCTGTGGCAAATGATAACTGATCCCCTGTATCCCACACAAGATGTGGATATTTCTTTGTAAAGACCTGAGGGCACCCAGCATACGTTTGTCTGTCATTTCTTACAGCTCTCCACATTGGCCTTGCAGCCCCTCAACAGATATTTTTGTGTTTTGAAATTACAGATGAGTAGAGAGAAACTTACAAACACCCTTGTCTCTGATGCCCACAATTGCTTATCATTTAACCATCTGTCCTATTTACCTCAAACCATCATTAACATACAAGATTACCCATAAAGTTGACATCTGCTCTGAGGTTGGAAACCCCACTCTAAACCACCAAAGATGAACCAGCCAAGTCCAGTGCTGCCCCCCACTCCCTGCTCTCCCAACTAGCCATGTTGTCCATGGCATTGGTTTTTTTGGACCAGGTTGGCAGGCACTGGAAGAGGCCTGAAGGAGGGCAAAGAACAAGGGGAAAAAATCATTCAGAAGTTAAGAAACTGCACTGCCCCTTGGTTAGGATCAATAGAATCTACTCCTTGCAGGGACCATGTGTCCTGAGATATCCGCGAAGATTGCAGAAGGGATCAGACATCATCACTCCCTTGGGAAAATGGCTTAAAAACTCAATGAGGCAATTTATAAGCTCAGACGTCTCCCAGCCAATCAGTGAAAATTTTCTTTGGAGGCTCCATGATTTGTTTGCCAAGAACACACACACACATACACACACCTACATCCAGAGCTTCCACAGCCCTCAGCTTTGTCAACTGAGACTCGCCATGACAAGTACTCACCAGTCCCTTGCTGAGATGGGACCCACCTCTAATACACTCTTTCCCAACATCATCATCTGGGTCGTCTCCTCTTCCACACTCTACTCCCCACCACAAGCCACCAAAAATGTATACAGCGGCTACAGCTATGGTAGAAAACCAGCAGACTTGCACATTCCTGGGGGATTTATTTGGTTTCATCGATGCATTAGACCGCACACGGGGGAGGGAGGGGGGAACTGGACAAGTTCAAGGGAAAGGTTGCTTTGATCCTAAATCTGGAAACAAAACACACTGACACAAAACAATGAAAAGCAAGGTACGGCCAATGAGAAATCACAGCTTGAGTCTCAGAATTAAACATCATTCTCACGTTTTTGTACGTCCCCAGTGGCCCCTAAAAGCTCCGTTTAAAAACAAACTAAAACCAAGACCAAAGCTGAAGGGGCTCTTATAATCAGTGAGCCCATGGCCTGGGTGAAAGGAAACGTCTCACTCTGCTCCCCTCACCCAGTGGCATTGACACCTGCAAGCTCCGCCCGTACATAACTCAGCCCAGCCGCTCTTTTTATCTTGGCAGCCTCTGGAAGCATTTCGCCAAGGTTCTGGGCTCTTTCAGTCAACATGACCAATTCCACATCCTTTTATTAATTACTAACCATTTCCCCTTGTAGTCAGCCCTGAAATCCTTGCTTTGATCCGCCTGACATGTCACATGGTGTATTCCTGGGAACACCACCCCTCCCGTGGCCGGCTTAGAACTGGCAAGCCCGGCAGACAGGCACACAAGCGAGGAAGACATTTCCTGTAGACACTAGAAAAAAGGGAGTTCTACCAGGAAATCGGTAGCCGTAAGCAGAAATTCATTTTGCTCACTCACTCAGTATTTGTTTGTTGAGAGCCTGGAGGTACATGCTGGAGATCAAAATAACAGCGGCTATCAGAAACACCCTACACCCTCTCCAGTTAGAGACACCATGACTTATTTCGTTCAAAAGGAAACCGTGACTCCAACACGAGTGAATTGTGATGAACTAAAGTAGTGCTCAACTGGGAAGATTCACAGACGGGTCCTCTTGCAACTTCTGTTAACGTTTTCCTAAGGAACTGAGTCAGCCACAGATTCTGGCCATGTCAGAATGCCTCGTGATGAGATGCTTGTCTTGCAACCAGGACAAAAGACATGAGCGGATGCCCTTCATCCAAGCCCGCTTTCTTCCTTGGACCATTCTCTATAGAAGCAGCTTCTCTGGTGTTTCAAATCAGCATAACAATAACCCAGAAGCATTTCCAAGAGCACACATACAGATCTGTTCTCTCCCTAGAGGCTGACTTGGATGCTTCTAGGGGAATCTGAAGGCAAGCACTGTACCGAATTTAACGAAAATGTTTGAATTTTGGCAGTCCACCTCAAGGACCAAAAGAAAATAGCCATTACCAGACTTAAGTTGCCCGGCCATCATCCAACATTATATGAGCTGAAATTGGCCACATGATTGAAAACATCGAATAACAAATTATTTGCCTTTATTAAATATTCAGACCATTTCTATTTAAGTAAAACACAAATGTTTTTCATCACACAGCGTAAGGTGCAGGTAAGCTAAAGATCAACTTTACTGCCTCTCTCCCGCCGCAATAAAAAAAAAAAAAATACCAAGTCGACTCTGCTTCTGCTGAAATTGCTGTCTGGTATGAAGATCAAAGGGGCCTTTTCCCCCAGCAGATTACTTGTCTGCAGTTCCCTGGCTTCTCAGTGTGGTCTCAACAGCTCCCACTTGTCCCACGCTGCTTAGGAGTGAGCCATCACCCAGGTCTTCCAGCTATGTGATTGTGCTTGTAATGACACTAATTGCCAGTCTGTTAAGTCACCTCCAGCCAAGGAGGAAAATGCCCTCCAGACACATTTCCCAGACCCACATGAAGAGATAGGAATGAATTCATAACAGAAAATTATCCAGTCCTATTTATACAATGCCACTAAGACCATTAAGCTTTTTTTTCTTCTTTTGTATTACTGGCTTTCCTATATAACACTGCTGAGCCACAAAATGGGCAAAGGATTGTGTCTATTCCCTCAAATGTCCTTTCTTTCTTTGACCACCAGAAAGACCACCAGGAGGGAATAGGTGCTGATGTTACATCTCTCCAAGGCATTGTGGGGCTGGGGTTGCCTTTGGGATTGTATCTGCCCAGGAAGGGGCCACCTGGGTTCTTATCTGAAATGGAAGATACATGAGGTATAAACTATCTTTTTTTTACTATCTTTTCTGTTTAAATGTGATCATTTTGGGTTATTGTAGGAAGATAGTTTGGGCGTGGTCAAGGCATAGATATAAATGACAGTTTCAGGCTTGTTTCTTACTAATAAACCCAGTTGGATAACTAGTGTGACTAAATATTAACATGAACGTTTTAAATATAGTATCCACTAGCACCCATATAACTTCAGAATTGTATGTATATGCTAGATTATGATTGTATATAATTTCACAGAGGAGGATTTAAAGATGTGATATCTTGGCCAATAATAAAATGTTACTAACTTATTAATTTAATCAAGTGCTATGCAGCTACTTTAAATCTATACAGAATATGGAAGAGTATGGAATTTTCTCCAAAAATTAAAAATAGAACTACCCTGGGGCGCCTGGGTGGCTGTCAGTTAAAGGTCCGAGATGGAGCCCCGCGTCGGGCTCTTTGTTGACAGCTCGGAGCCTGGAGCCTGCTTCGGATTCTGTCTCCGTCTCTCTGCCCCTCCTCTGTTCATGCTCTATCTCTCTCTGTCTCAAATATAGAATTTTTAAAATATATATTCAAAATAGAACTACCCTACAATCCTAGGATCACACTACTGGGTATTTACCCAAACAATACAAAAACACTAATTCGAAGGGATACATGCACCCCTATGTTTATTGCAGCATTATTTACCACAGCCAAATTACAGAAGCTGCCCAAGAGTCCATCGGCTGATGAATGGATAAAGAAGATGTGGTGTATATATGCAATGGAATATCACTAGCCATAAAAGAGAATGAAATCTTGCCATTTGCAACAACATGGATGGGGCCAGACACTACAATGCTAAGCGAAATAAGCCAGTCAGAGAAAAACAAATACCATATGATCTCACTCATATGTGGAATTTAAGAAACAAAACAAATAAGCAAAGGGGAAAAGAGAGAGAGAGAGAAACAGACTCTTAACTGTAGGGAACAAACTGATGCTCACTAGAGGTGAGGTGAGTGGGGGGTGGAGGAAATAGCAGATGGGGATTAAAGAGTACACTTGTCGTGATTTTTTTTAAATGATTTAAGGGTCCCTGGATGGCTCAGTAGGCTAAGTGTCCAACTCTTGATTTCTGCTCAGAGCCTGCCTGGGATTCACTCTCTCTCCCTCTCTCTCTCTCTGCTCCTCCCCTGCTCGCTTGCTCTCTCTCTCTCTCAACAAATAAATGGAAAAAAAATTTTAATTTAAAATCTATACAGGATATGGCCTTGGAAACTGGGTGCCACCCAGAGTCTCTAGTTGCTCAGCTCCACGCCCTCCTTTCTTTATCTTGGTCTCTGACTCTAGAGCCGAAAGCCTGGAAACTACATTTCCCAGATTCCTTTGCCACCCAGCCTCCTGTTGGGTTCTACCAGTGGGAGGCACCAGTAGCAAATTGAAAGGTGGGGGTAAGGGAGATGTTATTTTTCCACTTTCTAGGGTGCCGGTGGCAATGGTGGCTCCAGCAGCAGGCTGGCAGCTGTGGCTTCTGGGCTTCCGCTCAGACAGCTCAGTCTTACAGCAACAACTTTTGTGGCTCGGCCAGCCTAAGAGGAGAGTTCAACATGTTCCCCTGTGGCTTCTTCAAGCCAATGAGGGTAGTGGCTTCCTGCAGTTACTAATCTTTGGGTAACCTCACCTCCCCACTTCTGTACTTTTCTCCTTCTCATACGTACTGAAAATTCTCTGTATTAAACTCCTTTTTTGAAATACCTACAATGGTTTCTAAACAGAAAAATATACTGACCAAACACTGTTACGGCTTGTCATACAATTTATTCCCATAAACTGAATTTTCAATGAAGCAAATTTTAATCAGGTGGTTTAAAGATGATGCTAAAAAAGTCATCTCATTCAGTCTGCCAAATCCATGGCAGAATTAGGAATAAAAGTTTTAATTACGTAAATTGACCTTCTAAGATCCCATAAAATACGCACATGGTCCAATCCCTTCTCCAAATAGTTTTGGCTTCGATTTTACGTTTGTTGTTGTCAGTTTGTCCATCTGGGCCATGTGGTGGCTTGCTGAAGGACCTCAGGCATTGTCACTGAGTTTACATGGCTGTTCCCTGACCTAACGAGGCAGGTATTGAATGCCAGCACTTTGATCCATGCACATGCACGGGCTATAGACATAAGAGCTTCCCAAACCAACTGGATAGAGTCCCAGTGGGAATAGTCCACGACATATTAATCAAAGTCAAATGGCAGAGCAAATTGAACTGGTTCATTAATTATGAAAATTCTCTCACAAAGTGACATCTTGTTAACTATGTGGAAGCTTAGCACATTTTCACATGCTCCTTTTTGTCTACTCAGATCTAAAATGTCACAGTTAGTAATGAATCGAGGTTTTTCTACGCCTTATTTAGGAAGAAAAAGCAATTTCATGCCTAACCCACATCTAAATATATACTCGTATGTTTACCTAAGCCCACTATGTGGATAGAGGTAGCATGTTGGTAAAAGGAAGTTTGCAATGCCAGAATTTGTTTTACAAAGATATATAGAAGGAATTGGGAACATCAGTTTTGGTTATTTTAAAGCCTTTGGATCCACGTCAAGTGCCTGCGTACCCTGAGCTAACTGGAAAGATTCAACTGTAATATGAAAAATTGGCCTTATTTCTCTAGGTTTCTTAGCAAAAAATAGTAAGAAAAAAAAAAGTGAGGTTCACTTAAAAGAACCTCAGTTCCCTGGGTCTTTTCTTCTCTCAACATGTGGATATGAGAAGTTTAAGAAATTATTGGCCTAGGTATACACAAGTCAGTAGGTGGCAAAATGGAAACCATGTATTTTGAATAGCAGAGGAATATTCAATATCCCCTTACTATAGTCAGGCCTTTTTTATAGACTCAGATGGCCATTGGACACTGTTTGACTTGGAGGGTTCCTAAATATCTCGACTGCCTGATCTTAGGACAACATCTGATCACCAGAAATCCTTTCTGCTTCAGTTAGTTTACGGGTCTGGCTGCCGTTACAAAGGCCATAGTAACAGTGACTTAAACTGATAGAGGTTAATTTATTTGGCATAATGATCTGATCATACATATTTACAGGCTGTCACCGTGCTCCATAGCCTCAAAGTCCCAGGCTCGTCCTGTCTTATTGTTCTGTCATTCAAAACACACGGTTTCCATTTTGCCACATATTGACTTGTGTATACCTAGGCCAATGCCTACAGGCCAAATGATAGCCCTGCACACAGAACCCCAAGGCCACATTCCCTTGACCAGAACATAGTCACATGGTACTTCCCACTGCAAGGGAAGCCGGGAGACAACTTTTGCCCTGCATTGCCGTGCACTCAACGTTACTAAAGAAAAGAGGGCAATGGTTACCAGCCACCTCTGCCACATTCTTCCTTGTGTTAAGGCGCTGTGTGCCCCTAAGTGTTGGCACAGACGAGGCACAAAAGAGATACTTATTAAATGAACAAATAAGCAAACGAATGGATAAAATTCTTACAGGGATATTCATTTAAAAACAGATATGAGGTGGGGCACCTGGGTGGCTCAGTCGGTTAAGCGTCCGACTTCAGCTCAGGTCACGATCTCGCGATCTCGCGGTCCGTGAGTTCGAGCCCCGCGTCGGGCTCTGGGCTGATGGCTCAGAGCCTGGAGCCTGCTTCCGATTCTGTGTCTCCCTCTCTCTCTGCCCCTCCCCCGTTCATGCTCTGTCTCTCTCTCTGTGTCTCAAAAATAAATAAACGTTAAAAAAAATTTTTTTTTAATAAATAAATAAATAAATAAAATAAAAACAGATATGAGGAGGGGCGCCTGAGTGGCTCGGTCGGTTAAGCATCTGACTGTTGATTTCAGCTTAGGTCATGATCTCATGGTTCGTGAGATAGAGCCCAGTGTTGGGCTCTGCGCTGACAGTGTGGAGCCTGCTTGGGATCCACTCTCTCCCTCTCCCTGCCCCTCCTCCCCTGCTTGCTCACTCACTCTCTCTCTCTCTTTCTGTCTCTCAAAATAAATAAATAAACCTAAAAAAAAAAAAACAAACAAACAGATATGAGGACAGATTGTTAGGATGTTCATGGTTAGGTTTTCCACCAACTTCTCAGAAGTGAAATTTAGCTTTAATTAGGTAATTTAGTTGATTTAGACAACATATATTTGTATGTCAGAACCAGAATAGCAGTGTAAATATTCTGCGGATGACTCCATCATATTTTTCCCCAGCATTTCCCAAAACCATACGGTCATGGAACCCTTTTGTCAGAGAACATCCATATTCATGTGACTTTCATGAAAAACATCCTCCTGCTTAAAATCTTAGCAGAAAGGTAGAATTCAACTATTCATCTTTTTAGATAGGACCTTTTCAATCTGTACATAGGAAAATAAATTTTAAAAAGGAAAACAGTGAAGCTACCCTGTAGGGTACTATAACGAAGGATACATGTAATCATGCCTTCGCCAAAACCCACAGAATGTACGACACCAAGAGTGAACTCTAATGTAAACTATGGACTTTGGATGATTATGATGTGTCAATGTAGGCTCATCGGTTGTAACAAATGTCCCACTCTGGTTGGGGATGCTGAGAACGGGAGAGGCTGTTCACACGTTGGGGCAGGAGGCATATGGGAAATCTCTGTACATTCTGCCCAGAGGTTTTTCTGTGCGTTAAAACCTCTCTAAAAAAATCAAATCTATTTTAAAATAAAGCAACAACAGAGAAGTCTTCTCATAGCACACTAATAATAGTCCCATGGTATCTTCCCATGGCTGTGAGTAACTCATAGGTTGACCTGCCACCTTACATGACATCCTCACTTCCCCAGTGATTTCTCAACAATCATGGGAGGTTAGAAACATCAGGGACTTCAAAATGTCATCGAAGCCGCCCATCTGCCTTCAGATCCTGATGTCACTACACTAGCAAGAGAAAACAACATCAGAGCAAGACCTCATGACATGATCTCATTCATACCCAGGGTCTGGATAACATCATTTCCACTTTAAGTAAACACTAAAAAGGCAAGATTATCCAGACAGACAATCTTAGATGCACTATATTTGTGGAGTAAGGGGTGGTAACCAACAGTCCCAGGAAATCTGGCATTTGTTCGGAAAACACGCCTGGACTTTGAAAGGGCTCTGCCTAACACATTCAGTGTATGCCCAGAGGTCTTTGAGGAAGTGCACTCATAAAGATGATACGACTGTGCTAGAAACAGTGATTGATCTACATTCATGCTGCAACTCTCACTTAAAAGGGAAGTAAGTCCAGTTCCCCTTTGAAACAGCTTCTCGACAGCATATGGCCGCCAACCACTATGAAAGCAGTAATAGGAATGTTGTAGCAGTCTTGAAATTCCACTGTGTTGTAACGATGCTCCCTTTATCCATCCAAAAGGAGTGAGGGTGAGGAGCAGGGAGGGTGAAGATTTTGGCTGAGAATACGCTCTCAGAATTACAGAACTCCATTATTTAACAAGAGAGACTGGGTCATTTGTCTCATTTCAAAGAAGTGTTATAAAGTATTAATTAAAAGTCAGGGTGCCTGGGTGTCTCAGTCCATTGAGCATCTGACTCTTGATTTTTGGCTCAGGTTATGATCCCAGGGTCATGGGATCAAGCCCCCAGTCAGGCTGTGCACTGAGTATGGAGCCTGCTTGGGATTCTCTCTCTCTCTCTCTCTCTCTCTCTCTCTCTCTCTCTCTCTCTCTCCCCCTCTGCCCCTCTCCCCTGCTTACGCTCTCTCAAAAAAAAAATTTTTTTTTAATCAACGTTGGAGACCCCCTTTAAGTAACATAGTTCAGGGGAGGAGAGCTGAGGAGGAAGTTAGTTGAAAACAGTGTGGAGCAATCTACTAGCCAATCATCCACATTCTTCCATCAGAGTTTTATTTCTTTTTTTTTTTTAAGAGTTCTTTAAATTTATTTATTTATTTTGGGAGAGAGAGTGCAAGCAGGGTAGAGGCAGAGAGAGAGGGGAGAGAGAAGATCCCAAGCAGGCTCTGCACTGTCAGCACAGAGCCCAATGTGGAGCTCAAACTCACAAACGTGAGATCATGACCTAAGCCGAAGGCAGACGCTTAACAGACTGAGCCACCCAGGTGTCCCCCATCAGAGTTTTCATTATTCCATTTATGAATTCTGAGTCTCCAGAAATTAAAAAAATACTACTTCTCAATCTATCTAGGCAGGAATACATTTTATGAAGCTAAGTATGGAGACTGAAGAAAGCTAGATAATGACAGAAATAATCGTGTTCATTTTAAAAAGAAAAAGGTTAGGTTTGATTATGGTAAATATTAATGAAAAA
The DNA here is from genome assembly GCF_022079265.1 of Lynx rufus. Taxonomy (NCBI): domain Eukaryota; kingdom Metazoa; phylum Chordata; class Mammalia; order Carnivora; family Felidae; genus Lynx; species Lynx rufus. The sequence continues at coordinate 149,606,746 of NW_025814867.1, forward strand.
CATGTGTTATTCAATGTAGTCACTAAAAGGATGGAAATGTTTTCAAATGTGATTCATTCCAACTGAAACAGGAAGAGAAGTAAAAACATCAGCATCTAACAAGGCAGTTAAGCTGCTATGTCAGAGCAGCTCTGCCCCTTGGGGAGGAAACTGCCCTCCTCCCTGTGGGAGCCTGACCCACTCACTCCAGCCAGAAGTCTCTGGAGAAAGTCACTGAGCCACGAGCGTGCGCATGCGTGTGTTACCCCCTCACCCCCAATACACACCCACACCAGCCAGAGAGAGTGAAAGGGAGAGGGGCTACACCAACCTTTAAGAACCAGGGCAGCCAAAAGACATCCTTCCAAGAAGGAAAGGAATCAAGGGGGGAAAAAAAGCTTATGGATAACTCAGGTCAAAATGGTGGAAGAGAGTTGGCCAATTTCTGGATTCAGGGGTCCTGAAACAAAGAGCCTGTCAGTAGGCGCTTTGGGTAAGGAAGCGGAGCCGACTTGGAAGGAAAGGGGATGAGGCCCCGCAGAAATAATACACTGCATGCGTTCAAACAGGCACACCTTGGGGATTTGTAAGCTGAAGAGAATGGCCAAGAGTTATTTCTGAAGGCTAGAAACACGTACAGAAAATACATGCTTCTAAAAAGGGAGGGTTGTGGAGTCGGGAGAAAGGGATGACCTTGGCTTCCGTGAGTCCGTGTTCCTACTTTAATTTCCTTAACCAAAAAACACTTCTGTGCAGTGATACTTTGAAGGCCACAAGCAGAAAACCTAGCTGGGCATTAGCCAGCAAGGGCTGCCAGAGAACATACACTCTCGTATTTGCCCACCTTCCTTGGAAGCGAAGCCACGGGCTCCACGTTACAGAGGAGTAAAGGGGGTATCGTTCATTTTGGTTTTTTCAAGATTTTATGTTTTCTAAATTAGATGGAGTCTTAATCAAAAATATTGGGGCGGGGAAGGGGGAGTCAACTGCCCTAGGAAGGCAGATACAGCTACGTTATTGGGGGGCGCACCAGTCTAGACATCTGCTCCTGACTTGCCCTGGGCTCAGCCTCACATGACCACCCGGCTGCACTGGACCCTCCCCCAGGGGCTCCCACAGACCCTCAGCCTTTGCGTCCCCACCTGAGCTGGGTGCCATCCCCTCTTTCGCTCTCTCCCTCCTCACCTTCGTCTCCCCTTCTCCTCCCACCCTTCCCTGCCACTCTCTGCTAGACCTCAGTTACTGAAGTCGCCGTCCTTACCATTGCCAACGCTGGAATGTTTTGGCACCCCCTGCTTAAAAGAACTCCGTAACCCCCCTCATGTACGGGTTGACATCCGAAACTTCCGGGTATGGTAGGAGGAAGCTCTTCATGTCCAGGGCCCCCACTTACCCATTTCTCCGCCCATCCTATGCTCCCAACACTCCAGAGAGCCCTGCAAGCCTCCACGGGCCGAGCACACTCCGGGCACGGGACAGCTCCCCTCCATGCGGGCACCCTCCTCCTCTTCTCTGCCTAGGGAACTGCGACCCCCACTTAAGGGCTCTGTTGGAGCATCACCTCTTCTGTGAAGACTTCCCTAACTCCCCAGGCAAATACAGTCCATCTTTCTTACCCTCCCCACAAGTCTCAGGTTTGTAGAATAGCACTTACCCTGCTCACTCATAATCATTCTGCTTTTAAGATTCTCTTCCCCAGCGAGCATCGAGGGCAAGGAGATAGCCTGCAAATCTTCGTATGTGAGCCCTCAGCACCTTAGTCACCTCGCCTAAAACACGCACCCTGCTGTGTTTTCCTCCATAGCGCTGACACACACGCGGCCTGCTTATCTTTTCTCTGTCTCCCTGCACTAGAGTATGCGCTCCATGAAAGCGGGCACTTTTGTCTAATCTGTTCTCCCCTCTATCACCGGTTCCCAGAACAATGCCTGGTCCACCCAAAATGATCAGAACAGGATTTGGCACATGTGATGCATTGGTTGTTGAACGAATGCTGAAGTCCCACCCACCCCTTAGAACATTCATGGATTTTCTTCCACCCTTTTCTCCACCTCTCCGGAGATCCTGCAACAGAGACAGTGAGGCTCTCACCTCCCATCCTGTCATTCCGTGAGCATATTTCAACCTTGCCTCTAAAGAGAGTATAAAAATCCCAAAGGCAGGTGCCAGGACTTTTAAGAAAGAGACAATTAAATACAACTAGTGCCAAGTGCTTCCAAATGTATTATATCACTTCGTTTTCTCCCAAACATCCCACAAAATTATTTCATGATTCCAATTTGGTATCTCAGGTAACCAAGGTGCAAACTTACCCAAGTTTATGAGGCCTTTAAATAACAGAGCAAAGACTCAAACCATGTTTGACTCCAACATTGGTGTTCTTTCCACTACCCTACTGGACTTTTGGTTACTACAGCTTAGTGTTAAGTTTTCCCACAAATATAGAAAAGCCAAAAGAAGAAAACCAGTCATGTACAAACTCATCATCCAATCATTATTAACATTTATTCTATGATTTAGTCTTTTTCACTCTACATATTTTTAAATAATTGTAATCATAATAGCAACTGGTTATACCACCTTTCTAATTAATATTTTCATTTGTGTCCCATATTTATAATGAATATTATAATGATATGATAGTTATTGTGTTTACCCCTGAAGACATTTTTCACGTATTTTTTAAAAATTTTTTAATGTTTGGGGCGCCTGGGTGGCGCAGTCGGTTAAGCGTCCGACTTCAGCCGGGTCACGATCTCGCGGTCCGTGAGTTCGAGCCCCGCGTCGGGCTCTGTGCTGATGGCTCAGAGCCTGGAGCCTGTTTCCGATTCTGTGTCTCCCTCTCTCTCTGCCCCTCCCCCGTTCATGCTCTGTCTCTCTCTGTCCCAAAAATAAATAAACGTTGAAAAAAAAAAATTTAAAAAAATAAAAAAAAAATTTTTTTTAATGTTTATTTTTGAAGGAGAGAGAGAGACAGAGCATGAGCGGGGGAGGGGCAGAGAGAGAGGGAGACACAGAATCTGAAGCAGGCTCCAGGCTCTGAGCTGTCAGCACGGAGCCCAACGTGGGCCTCGAACTCACAAACCGTGAGATCATGATCTGAGCTGAAGTGGGACATTTAACTGACTGAGCCACCCAGGCACCCCTTTCATGTATTTTTCAAATGTATACTTTTTTCCCTTGTGACTTGCCTATTCTTTCTCTACTCATCTCTTTGAGGCCTTAATAATTTCCTTGTACCTGTTATAAAGCTCTTTCTAACCCTTCTGTGAATTCTTTTCTATTCGATTTATCAATTATCTCACCCAGTAAGTGCCTAGCATCATGCTGAATACAAAATGGGTGTGACATAATATTGTTGATTAATCATTGAAAATTATTCAACCAACCCAGTGACCAAGATTAACACCACCAATGATATGTCATATTGATATTGTGTATTCCTGAAATGATTCAATGATAAAGGCACTTCATCTCTGCGGTATTCTTCCCCAAACTCCATAACCCCAGTCTAATCATGAGAAAATGTCAGACAAACTCAAGCTAAGGGACATTCTCTGAAATACTCGACCAGCAGTACTCTTCAGCAATGTCAAGGTCATAAAAGGTAAGGGAAGACTGAGAAACTGCCACAGATTGGAGAAAACAAAGGAGACATAATGACTAAATTCAATATGGTATCCTGGATTAGGTTCTTAATAGAAAAAGGACATTAGTGGAAAACCTAGTAATACCAGAACAAAGTCTACGGTCTAAGTAATACTAGGGCACCAACATCAATTTCACAGTGTTGCTAAGTAAGCCATGGTTAGATAAGATGCTGACATGAAGCGAAGCTGGTTAAAGAGTATGTAAGAATGGCCACTTTCCAACTCTTCTGTAAATCCAGTTATTTCAACATTAAAAGGTTTTTATTATTATTATTATTTTACTTTAATGATTCACTCTGGATACATAACCAGCATCAGTTCACAGAAGATCACATTTTTACTCTACACAATCTTAGCTCTTTCATCAACAACTGCAAATGACAGAATAAAAGAACTGTTTACCGGATTCGTAATAAATCAGAAGATAGCTAAGACCCAAACAAGTATGATGTATTGGATGTGAGTTTGCCAAGTTGGAAGAGAGATCAGAAACATGATTAGTCATTAAGACAGGTCAAAATCACCTTTCTAAGGCAGGAAAAGTAGACCAGACAAGCTAAAGGACAAGTTCCCCTAAAGCAGCACGGTGTGCTGGAAACAGCCCGGGGTTCTGAAGCTGAACCCTGGCACTGCCCATCTCCGGTTGGTTGGGACCTGAGGAAAGCAAATAACCTTCCAGAGTCTTGGTGTCTTCAAATGTGAAATTGAAATAGTAATATTTCTTTCGTGGGGCTCAAGAGTAAGGGTCAGCAAACTTTTTCATCAGATAGGAAATATTTTATGTTTTGGGGCAGATGATCTCTGACCTCTGCCAACATAGCTTGGAAACAGCCACAGACTCTGACCAGAGTCTTAAAGAAGATCCTAACTGGGGAGGGAGAAGAATAAGGAAGAAGAGATTGATAACTTTCACGTGCCACAGAACTCCCCCAAGCCAAAGCCAGGATGTAGCACTGTATAGAGCCCTCTATTTCTAAATGTAAATACTGTTCATGTATTAGCACCCTAGGAATACAGTAGCAGTAACACATGTTCGATATGTTATTTTTTAAATATTCAGTACAATTACAGGAGAAAGAAAAATAGATGGGATGGATGGAACTCAAAGAACATATTACTTATACAGTTAGGAAGCCAGTGGCTTGTGCGAAGCAGGTGAAACACATTGATGTGTTAAGTAAATTGATGTGTTAACCACAGGCAGCGAGTAAGCATATAGCACAATCCAGAAGATATGCTGTAGAAATAATAAGTTAGCCATATAGAACATGTAAAGATAGAATAGATTGAAGTTATTCTCTTAAAAGGGAGATGGAACAAACAAGTGTTACCAGTAGATAAAATGAAGTATAAGAATCAAGTCATAAGATGCAGATCATGAAACCTTCAGGCTAATAGCTTTTTCATCCCTCAATTGGTCACTCATTGATGATATCCATTATGGTCCCATTCTGGCCCCGTATGTGCTCTGTGCTCAAAAAACACACTTTTTTGTGGTGCCTGGCTGCCTCAGTCGGTAGAGCATGTGACTCTTGATCTCAGAGTTGTGATTTCAAGCCCCACGCTGGGTGCAGAGATTACTTAAAAATAAAATCTTTAAACACACACACGCATTAAACCCACAGTCACCATATTAGTTTCCCATTATTTCTATAACTACCACAAACTTAGCAACTTAAAAGAACTGAATTTATTATCTTATGGTTCTGGATGTCAGAAGTCTAATGTAGGTCTCATTGGGCGAAAACCAAGGTGCCGACATGCCTCCATTACCTTACGGGGGCTCCAGGGAAGAATTTGTTCCCTTGGGTGTATTAGTGTGCTAGGGCCATGTAACAAAATACCACAGACTTGGGGCCTAAACAACAGAAATTTATTGTCTCACAGTTCTGGAGGCTGGAAGTCCAAGATCAAGATGTCAACAGTATAGATTCCTTCTGGGGGCCTTCAGGAAAGGATCTATTCCAGACTTCCGGCTTGTAGATGGCCATCTCCTCCTTATATTTTCATATGCTCTTCCCCTTTGTCCTTGTTTGTGTCCAAATCTTCCTCTTCTTATAAATACATCAATCATATAGGATTAGGGACGACCCTAGTGACCTCATTTTAGCTTAATTTCCTCTGCAAAGACCTTATCTCCAAATATGGTCACATTCTGAGGTACTGGAGGTGAGGACTTCACCATATGAATTCAACAGAGGTGGAGGACACAAGTTAGTCCATTCACACTTGGCTTTTCCAAATTCAAGACACCACCTGCATGCCTTGGCTTATGGTTCCTTCCTTCATCTTCAGGGCCAGCAGTGTAGCATCTTTAAACAGACATCTATCTCTCTGACTCTGTTTCCATTATCACATCTTCTCTAACTCTGACCTCCCTGCCTCCCACTATCCCCAAAGGCCTCCTGTCACTACACCAGGCCCAGCAGATAATCCAAGATAATCCCCCCATTTCAAGCTCCTTTATCACATCTGCAAAGTTCCCTTTGCCGTATGAAGTTATATATCCATAATTCTAAGGACTAAGACAAGGACATCTTTGGGGGTCAGTATTCTGCCTAAAACAGCCACTAAGCAGGTTAATTGGTGACCTACAGCCATTGGCCGGATATCTTCCCAATAGATATCCAAGTATGTGCTGGTTACAGCACCTTCCATCCACTGGGCCCCCTTGTTTAACTTCCACTCTAGTCCTTGTAATCACATCATTGTCAGGGAAGGCTGATGCAGCAGACACAGGGTCAAAAAACAGCCCAGGATTCTAGAATCCTGGAAGTATGGTGCCAGGTGCGTTCACTACCCCATCAGTTTCTTGTTGCTTTTCATGGTATGTTTTGAATTGATTGAATAAACTGTGTGATTTAAGCATCTCAATTGGTCTGTGAAACTTCCTGTTCCATGACAGCTGGGATAGCCTGCCTGGTGGGGTATTAGAGGCTACCAATACATCAAGGTCATTTTCCACACGTCATCTGCTTTCATACAGATGCAGATTTTTCAGTTAACAGAGAACTCAGTGAAATTACAGGAAGGCAAGGTCCAGGACATGGGGCTTGGGCTCAGGGAGGCTAGTCTTGGGTAGAAGCCAGCGATGAGCAGACCAGAGTCCCATGAAGGTCTCAGCATCAGAGGACTGGGTGGTGACAGAGTATCCACCATCAAGAAGGACCCTGCAGGCCAGCGTCCCCTTCGCACATTGCCCAGGCCAGCCCTGCTTACACAGTGCCTGCGGCTCCTGGCAAGCCAGATTCCAGGAGCATTGTGTCAACTTGCTTTGAGGCACTTAGACACACCAGTGAACTCGGAATAATGTGAGCAGTCTGACAGCTGGGACATGAACAGGAGGGCAGGGAAAGGAACAGTGAACAGAAATCCTGTCTCCCCTTTAGTGCTGCTTCTGAGCTAGGACTTTCATAATTTATGGAATTCAGAGCAGAAAAAGAAAGTTAAAAAACTTATGCATCCATAGATTTTAAAAACTTTCTGCCTTTTTCCAAATACCAAAATACCAAAAACAGAAAGATTCCAGATTTCAAGATGGAAATATATGCTTAATTTAATTTTTGAGAAAGGAACACCGTTTGAAAAACATTAACAGGTGTTCTTGTATACCAAACGTTGAGTTCTAGAAATAAATTTTTACTTCAAAAAGCCTTTAGAAAGTTAAATTAATATCCTTTTCGTTCAATGTAAGTCTTTTAGAAGTTTTAAAAAAAGAGTTTTTATCAATCGTAATTGTCACTGGAATGCTTTCAAACCCCTACATTTTGGATTTCTTATTAAAATGGGATGAAATGTGGCAATGCAAGCTGTTGCAGCCACTCTAGAAAACAGTATGGAGGTTCCTCAAAAAACTAAAAATAGAACTACCCTATGACCCAGCAATTGCACCACTAGGAATTTACCCAAAGGATACAGGAGTGCTGATTCATAGGGGCACATGTACCCCAATGTTTTTAGCAGCGCTATCAGCAATAGCCAGAGTATGGAAAGAGCCCAAATGTCCATTGATGGATGAATGGATAAAGAAGATGTGGTGTGTGTGTGTGTGTGTGTGTGTGTGTGTGTGTATGTGTGTATATATATACACACATACACACACACATACACACATATACACACATACACACATACACACATATAATGGAGTATTACTTGGCAATCAAGAAGAATGAAATCTTGCCATTTGCAACTACGTGGATGGAACTGGAGAGTATCATGCTAAGTGAAACTAGTCAGTCAGAGAAAGACAAATATCATATGACTTCACTCATATGAGGACTTTAAGAGACAAAACAGATGAACATGAGGGAAGGGAAGCAAAAATAATATAAAAACAGGGAGGGGGACAAAACCGAAGAGACTCATAAATATGGAGAACAAACTGAGGGTTGCTGGAGGGGTTGTGGGAGGGGGATGGGCTAAATGGGGAAGGGGCACTAAGGAATCTCCTCCTGAAATCATTGTTGCACTATATGCTAACTAATTTGGGTGTAAATTTTAAAAAATAGAAAATAAAAATTTTTTAAAAATGGGATAACATGTGTCCTGCCTGGTAAAAGCACAAGGGGAGTTAGAGGGACCATGCCAAAAACACTTTGTTTTCTATTCCAAATTCTAAGTCAGGATAAGCCTAACACACGTGGGTGTGTCATCGACATTGAGCCCACCACAATGATTGGAATCAAGTGTTTCCTTGAGCAACAGGCATCATTAATAATGCATAGGTGACAGCTCACCAGTCTCTCCAAGTGACAGAAGATCCTATAAACCCTATGAAGCTCAGTAATTGATCTCCACATCCCAGGGTTATAAAAAGCTGCCTTTTCTGATAGAAACCTTCATAGTTAAGCTTTCAGGAAATAAATGATACAGGTATAAGGCAAGGAGAAAAATAGTTTATTTCCAAGAAAAGACTAATCTAGGTTTTCTGCCACTGACATTGTCATATATGAAAAGACGCTATGTGAGAAATACCTCCCAAAACTCAGATACAACCCTAGTTTCAGAATTCCCTGATCTGACCCTGAATTTATAACCAAAAGAATAAAGAACTCTTCCTGAGAAAGGTTGCATTTTGCTTTCATATCAAGAATACATTTGTCCTCCCTTTAATTCCAATTACAGATACTTATTCTAAGGAATTAATCAGAGATGTGAGAAAAATGCATATATAACAATATTTATTTCAGGATCAATTCTCAAAGTAAAAAATCTGAAACGATCGAAGTGCCCATCAGTAGGAAAATCATTAAATAAAGTGAAGAACAGGCAAAAGATGGAATAACACATTGCCTTTAAAAACTGGGTTTTCAAAGAGTATTTAATGATTGGGAAGTATGCCTATGATATAATGCAATATGAAAAGGAGTATATAAAATCATAAATATAATCTGATTTAAATTTTGTCTCTAAAATGATTAGAATTACTATTTTTATGATACTTCCCTGTTTTTTCCAAAATTTCTACAATGGAAAGGTATCACTTCCATTGCTGGCGGGGGAGGGGTGAATATATTATTCAAAGAAATGGATTTATCCCAAAGAAAACTGCCCCTTTCCAGTGCTACTATTTTTACAGTAGCCCAGAGCACGGACGGAGAGGAGATTACAGGGAAGTTTCCAGTGACCACACCCTCCAAACTGTTTCTACCCAAACCCTCGCAAGGCATCTCCCTGGTTAAGATCGTGTCTACACCCCCAGGGGAAACACTACTACAGACACTGAACCAGCCCAACTATAACTTTTCAGTTACACTGATGGTTCAAAGTTTGACAACAAAGCAGCGTTATTAGCAAAGTGGGCTCTGTCTATTCAACAACAGACGATCCTGCCCTCCACCCCCAATATTCACAGATAAGCCGTTCAACAACACACCATCTGCTCATACAACACTTGCAGGGTTCCAGCACTCTGTGTAATGATACAGAGTTGTGCTGTCCATGTGTGTGAGTGGCATGTGGGCAAGACCGAGAGGAGAGGGGAGGGAAGGAAGAAAAGGGGGAGAATGTTCACACAAATGACTAAAGACTGGGCCTGGCTAATCTAAAAATTCACTAAGCATAAAATTATTTAGCATTTCCAGGATAGGGAAGAACACATCTCTAACCCTGGCTTAAAGGAGAACAGCCCGTCTGTTTCTTCTTCCAACCACTCAACATGAACATCACCAGCTTTGTCTTATGCCTCTGTGTACACAAGTAGTCTAGAGCACTTGAAACTGGTGCCCAGTGAAAAGGGAGAATTGAGTTGTTCTTTCAACAGGATTTCCTAGGCTGAACTGCATGCATCATCCACATGTGTTAGTGAGCACGCGGGTTAGTGAAGATTTGGCACGGATATGGAGAGACATCTAGTGGCCAGTTGGGTGAAAAACAGGGCAACAGAGCCTGCAGGATGGCATTTTATTTGATAAATAATTATTAAGCACCTAATGTGTCCTAGGCAGCAGGCTAAATCTGGGGGAACACAAGGATTAAGACCCCAAAAAAGGAAGAATTTTTCATAATTTGTAAATGTATCACATTAGAAAATTCCTTTCTTCTGTTGTCTCTATGAAAGACAAAACAAAAATCCTACATTCAAAACAGAACATCCCTTAGAGGAAAACCAGATTATTCACTTTCCTATTTAAAGGCAATTATTTTCCAAAAGCTCTAGAAATATTCTACATCAGTAATTCCAAATTTGAAATACACATAACAGGCTTTCTTTCTTTGATTTTTGTAACAATTTTCCCCTATTCCCTCTCCCAACCCAGAAGGCTGAGCCATATAGAAATACTGCTCTTAAAGTAATTTTAGGGGCACCTGGGGGGGGGGTTCAGTCGATTACGTGTCCAATTCTTGGTTTCGGCTCAGGTCATGATCTCACAGTTTCATGAGTTCGAGCCCCACGTTGGGCTCTGTGCTGACAGCGCAGAGACTGCATGGAATTCTCTCTCACTCTCTCTCTCTCACTCTCCCTCTTTCTCTCTCATGCTCAAAAATAAACATTAAAAATAAAAACAAAAAATAAAAGATAGGATGAACTGTTGCTATTGATACCCTTGTGTCCTCCCTTGTTTCCTTCCCAAATGGTCAGTGTCCACTCCATGCAGCCTTCCCAAAACCCCCCAGCCCACAGCAGGGCATCCACGGAGCTGACTGAACCTTTGTGACCATTTTACAGCCCGGCTTCTCTAGGCTGGCAGCCTCGTGACACCTCTTTCCAGACCTTCATGACAGCACCCCTGTGGCACCTGCGCCTACAGAAAAGACTGGGTGGGGGGCACGCTGCATTTCCCTCTTGTCACAGCTGGCCCCCTTTCCTGTCAGCCTGGTGCACAGTCAAGGCTCTGAACCAGCTCACTTGCTGCCCTCTCCTTCTCAGCAAGTGCCTTCTTGTGGTTCTGAATATCAGCACCGTGCCAGGCTGAGCCCGCAGAGGGGATGAACTGGGGTCAAGACCTATTTGAACCCATGCATCTCTCACACACACACACACACACACACACACACACACACACACTCGTACACCTCCTCCCCATTTCACAACACAGTCTTTTTTTTTAATTTACATCCAAATTAGTTAGCCTATAGTGAAACAATGATTTCATGAGTAGATTCCTTAATGCCCCTTACCCATTTAGCCCATCCCCCCTCCCACAACCCCTCCAATAACCCTCTGATTGTTCTCCATATTTATGACTCTCTTCTGCTTTGTCCCCCGCCCTGTTTTTATATTATTTTTGCTTCCCTTCCCTTATGTTCATCTGTTTTGTCTCTTAAAGTCCTCATATGAGTGAAGTCATATGATATTTGTCTGTGACTAATTTCGCTTAGCATAATACCCCCTAGTTCCATCCATGTAGTTGCAAATGGCAAGATTTCATTCTTTTTGATTGCCGAGTAATACTCCATTGTATATATATACCACATCTTCTTTATCCATTCATCCATTATGGACATTTGGGCTCTTTCCATACTTTAGCTATTGTTGATAGTGCTGCTATAAACATGGGGATGCATGTGACCCTTCAAAACAGCACACCTGTATCCCTTGGATAAATACCTAGTAGTCCTATTGCTGGGTCATAGGGTAGTTCTATTTTTAATTTTTTGAGGAACGTCCATACTATTTTCCAGAGTGGCTGCACCAGCTTGCATTCCCACAAGCAGTGCAAAAGAATTCCTCTCTCTCCAAATCCTCACCAACATCTGTTGTTGCCTGAGTCATTAATGTTAGTCATTCTGACAGGTGTGAGGTGGTATCTCATTGTGGTTTTGATTTGTGTTTCCCTGATGGTGAGTGATGTGGAGCATTTTTTTCGTGTGTCAGTTGGCCATCTGGATGTCTTCTTTGGAGAAGTGTCTATTCATGTCTTTTGCCCATTTTTCACTGGATTATTTGTGTTTTGGATGTTGAGTTTGATAAGTTCTTTATAGACTTTGGATACTAACCCTTTATCTGATATGTCGTTTGCAAATATCTTCTCCCATTCTGTCAGTTGCCTTTTAGTTTTGCTGATTGTTTCCTTTGCTGTGCAGAAGCTTTTTATTTTAATGAGGTCCCAGTAGTTCATGTTTACTCTTGTTTCCTTTGCCTCCAGAGACGTGTTGAGTAAGAAGTTGCTGCGCCCAAGATCAAAGAGGTTTTTGCCTGCTTTCTCCTTGAGGATTTTGATGGCTTCCTGTCTTACATTGAGGTCTTTCATCCATTTTGAGTTTCTTTTTGTGTCTGGTGTAAGAAAGTGGTCCAGGTTCATTCTTCTGCGTGTCGCTGTCCAGTTTTCCCAGCACCACTTGTTGAAGAGACTGTCTTTATTCCATTGGATATTCTTTCCTGCTTTGTCAAAGATTAGTTGGCCGTACGTTTGTGGGTCCATTTCTGGGTTCTCTATTGTGTTCCATTGATCTGAGTGTCTGTTCTTGTGCCAGAACCATACTGTCTTGATGATTACAGCTTTGTAGTATAGCTTGAAGTCTGGGATTGTGATGCCTCCTGCTTTGGTTTTCTTTTTCAAGATTGCTTTGGCTATTCGGGGTCTTTTCTGATTCCATACAAATTTTAGGATTATTTGTTCTAGCTCTGTGAAGAAGGCTGGTGTTACTTTGATAGGGATTGCGTTGAATATGTAGATTGCTTTGGGTAGTATTGACATTTTAACAATATTTGTTCTTCCTATCCAGGAGCATGGAATCTTTTTCCATTTTTTTGTGTCTTCTTCAATTTCTTTCATAAGCTTTCTATAGTTTTCAGTGTATAGATTTTTCACTTCTTTGGTTAGATTTACATAGTCTTTGATAACGACAATTTCAGGAGATGAATGAATAAGTGGTGACCACTGTCATAAAACCAAGCTTGCTCACCCACAATGCAGAAAGTCTTAGCTGTCCAAAGAGAAGACCAGGTCAACAGCCCAAGGTCAGAAGAAAGGACTGTGTGCTTCCAAATGAAAAATAGCCAGAGAAATTACAAAGAGAATCATAGTAACTAATCAAATTGGAAGATTCAGAATTTACCTTCAGACAGGATTTCCTCTGTTCACAACTGCATACACACGTCCATGTTAGGACAGACCAGTGGACCAGCAGCACCAGCATCAAGCAGCCCCAGCTCAGCCCCGTGTCACAGCCTCCAGTAAGGATGGTCATGCTGCCCTCCCCCAGGCCTGTACCCACATCTCTCTCAGCCTTACAGCCTGCCATAGGGGGGCCATCGCCTCCATGGCCCAGGACAGTCCCCCTTTACACCTGTTAACCTGGCATAAATATTGTTAGTGCCCTCATTAATTACAAAGAGTCCTGGTTTGGACAATAAATTATATGGCCACTTACTTTGGGGGACCTTTCTCCCCACCACACACCTTTCCTCTCTGACTTGCAGAGTCAGTTCTAGCATGTGACATTCACATTTGTGAGTTCCCACCATGTGCCCTAGCCCTCTCCATGGTTTACAGAGGCCAGCTGCGATACCTTCTGGATCACCTACTGATGAAAAAGGTAAATGGCTCACACATGCCTTCTGTTCTCTCCCTTCCTCCTTCAAACAAATTGAAAAATAATAGCATCAGATAACCGTGTGCAAGTATTTTCAACAGTACAGATAAACTAATGCATGGGTCCTGTCAACTGAGACATATTAGAAAATAAGTACAGTAAAACCTTGGTTTGCAAGCATAATTCATTCTGGAAACATGCATGTAATCCAAAGCACTTGTATATCAAAGAGAATTTCCAGAACCATTAGCTCAATTGTGATCATGTGATGTTGAGAATCATGTACTACTTGTATTGCAAGACATCACTCATTTATCAAGTTAAAATTTATTAGAAATGTTTGCTCATCTTGCAGAACACTCGCAGAACAAGTTACTCTCAATCCATGGTTTTATTGTATCTGTGAGTAAGGGAAGATACTCGGTGTAAATAATCATCTGCGAAAACTTGCAGGGAGGCTTCATTCAAAATTTAAATAGGATGAAATTCACAAACATCATTATTTACTCATAATTATTAGTGACTCTCAAGAAAGTAGCAGAGCATAGTTCAAATGAACATTAGAACTGACATGTATGTGTAAATAAGTCTACTTTATAAATGTCATCATTACTCTGCCAACTGTGAACATGTACCTCCCACCACGTGGTAGACATTCAGCAAGTACTTGTTGACTCTTTTATTAATAGAAGGGGGAACAGATAAAGGACCTGAATATGAGACAGGAAACCATCAAAACCCCAGAGGAGAAAGCAGGAAAAGACCTCTCTGACCTCAGCCGCAGCAATTTCTTACTTGACACATCCCCAAAGGCAAGGGAATTAAAAGCAAAAATGAACTATTGGGACCTCATGAAGATAAAAAGCTTCTGCACTGCAAAGGAAACAATCAACTAAACTAAAAGGCAACCGACGGAATGGGAAAAGATATTTGCAAATGACATAGCGGACAAAGGGCTAGTATCCAAAATCTATAAAGAGCTCACCAAACTCCACACCCGAAAAACAAATAATCCAGGGAAGAAATGGGCAGAAAACATGAATAGACACTTCTCTAAAGAAGACATCCAGATGGCCAACAGGCACATGAAAAGATGCTCAACGTCGCTCCTCATCAGGGAAATACAAATCAAAACCACACTCAGATATCACCTCACGCCAGTCAGAGTGGCCAAAATGAACAAACCAGGAGACTATAGATGCTGGTGAGGATGTGAAGAAACGGGAACCCTCTTGCACTGTTGGTGGGAATGCAAACTGGTGCAGGCGCTCTGGAAAACAGTGTGGAGGTTCCTCAAAAAATTAAAAATAGATCTACCCTATGACCCAGCAATAGCACTGCTAGGAATGTACCCAAGGGATACAGGAGGGCTGATGCATAGGGGCACTTGTACCCCAATGTTTATAGAAGCACTTTCAACAATAGCCAAATTATGGAAAGAGTCGATGAATGGATAAAGAAATTGTGGTTTATATACACAATGGAGTACCACGTGGCAATGAGAAAGAATGAAATATGGCCCTTTGTAGCAACGTGGATGGAACTGGAGAGTGTGATGCTAAGTGAAATAAATCATACCGAGAAAGACAGATACCATATGGTTTCACTCTTAGGTGGAACCTGAGAAACTTACCAGAAGACCATGAGGGAGGGGAAGGGAAAAAAAAAAAGAGAGGGAGGGAACCAAACCATAAGAGACTCTTAAAACCTGAGAACAAACTGAGGGTTGATGGGGGGTGGGAGGGAGGGGAGGGTGGGTGATGGGTATTGAGGAGGGCACCTGTTGGGATGAGCACTGGGTGTTGTAAGGAAACCAATTTGACAATAAATTTCATATTAAAATGAAAAAAAATAGAAAAAACTAGAAGGGGCCCCATTTCTCAGGCCATGTTTGCAGGCAGCTGCACAGGGGTGGTGAGTTTGGGCAGGCAGTCAGACGCACCTCGCTCTGAAGCCTGGCTCTACTGTCTTTAACGTCTTCAACTTCAAACAGTCACTGAACCACGCTGAGTTTGTTTCCTACTCTGTGAAATAGGGGAAAAAACGACCCCTTCACATTGTTATAATAGTGCATTTAAAGTGCTGAATGCAGGGGCGCCTGGGTGGCGCAGTCGGTTAAGCGTCCGACTTCAGCCAGGTCACGATCTCGCGGTCCGTGAGTTCGAGCCCCGCGTCGGGCTCTGGGCTGATGGCTCGGAGCCTGGAGCCTGTTTCCGATTCTGTGTCTCCCTCTCTCTGCCCCTCCCCCGTTCATGCTCTGTCTCTCTCTGTCTCAAAAATAAATAAAACGTTAAAAAAAATTAGAAAATAAAAAAAAAATAAAGTGCTGAATGCAGGGGCGCCTGGGTGGCTCAGTCAGTTGGGTGCCTGGCTCCTGATTTCGGCTTGGGTCATGCACGATCCTGAGGTCACGGGGTTGAACCCCATGTCACACCCCATGTCACGCCCCATGCTGGGCATGGAGCCTGCTTGGGATTCTCTGTCTCCCTCTTCCTGTGCCCCTCTCCCCCACTCACATACTCTCTCTCTCTCTAAAATAAAATAATAATAATAAAGTGTTGAATGCAGTGCCTGGCATCTAGTAAGCTTTCAGTCCTTGTTTTTATCTAACAGATACGTGTTGTGTTTATTAAATGCCAGTCCCTGTTCTAAGCACTTCACAAATATCAATTTATTTAATCCTCAAAAAAACTCCCTGATGTAGATGCTAGATGTTAGTACTATCCCCATTTCACAGATGAAACCCGGGACAGAGAGCGTTTAGGTTGCCTGCCCAGGGTCCCATTGGTTAGCACGCTGTCAGTCTGGCTCCAGAGTCTACCCTCTCTGCCAATGTGCTCAGCTGCTATTCTATTTTGCTACATTGGTCGAGCCCACAAAGGGAACCATTAGAGCCCACTGAGCCCCAGTGGGGCTGAAATGGAAGGCCCACAGGTAGTATCTGGCACATACGCCTGGACACAAGGACAGTCACTGTCATCGTGACACATCAGGACATGGTGACCAATGAGATACTTGATCGCCAAATGATTCTAGCTTAAAGCCGGATGGGTCCTGCATTGTGTTCTATTACTTTAGAGAGAAATGACTTCTGTTTTCTCCTTTGCACTGATCTGAATCATCCTGGAGAGAAGATGAATCCAGTAGCACGGGCTTTCCAGGTAAAGAACCGAAGCCAAATTATTCCTTCAAGAGGCAAGCATTTTAAAGGATCCTGCCACTTTCATGTTTAGAAAGGACACATAAGTCAAACTGCGCTTCAGAAATACATTCAGTTGAGGGCACCTGGGTGGCTTGGTCAGTTAAGCGTCCAACTTAGGTTCAGACTGCGATCTTGCAGTTGGTGAGTTGAAGCCCCACATCGGGCTCTGTGCTGACAGCTCGGAGCCTGGAGCCTGCTTCAGATTCTGTGTCTCCCTCTCTCTACCCCTCCCCTGCTCATTCTCTGTCTCTCTGTCTCTCTCTCTCAAAAATAAATAAACATTAAAAATTTTTTTTAAAAAAAGAAGAAACACATTCAGTTGAAAAGCACAATTTATTGACCCCCTGATCTCACTAGGCTGAGAGGATGTGAGGGGCAAAACCTGCGACAGTTGTATTGTGTCCCCCAAAAAAGCTACAGTGGAATCCTAATTTCCCACATCTCAGAGCGTGACCTTATTTAAAGGGAAGGTCTTTACAGAGGTAGCCAAGTTCAAATGAAGTCATTAGGATGGGTCCTCATGCAATTTGATGAGTGTCTTATGAAAAGGGGAAATTTGGACACAGATGGGCACACAGATGATGCGACAAGACAAGAAGAAAGCCGTCCACAGGTTATGGAAAGAGGCCTAAAACAGCAACTTTCCTCATGGCTGTCACAGGGACCCAACCCTGCTGGCTCCTCAGTGTCAGACTTCTGGCCTCCAGAACTGAGAGAGGATAAAATTCCGTCCTTTAAGCCACACAGTGCATGGTACTCTGTTACACAGCTTGAACAAGCTAAGACAGATTGGGTAGCAGGTTTCTGAACGCAGACAAGAACTGAAGGTCACCCAAGAGACACACGAATGAGCAGATATTCAGTTACACAGGAGCCCATGCCCCCGAGGGAGACCAGCAGATTCCCATGCTTCGTCGTGGTCAGGGTGGGAGGTGTTCACGTGATCTGAGCACCGAGGATCAGCCCCCTGCTGTCCCCATCCTGCTCAGCTCCCCTCTGGCCAGCCCAGCCCAGGGCAAGCAAGTCCCTTGCTCTAGCGCCTGCCTAGAGAACCCTGTCTCCTTATGTGACTGGCCTGTAGGTCTCCCGACACCTACTTGATTACGACCTGGGTCAGCCTCAGCTCCTAGAAGGGACAGGCATATGTCAGTGTGTTTTCCTCCACCTAGATTAACCCTTCGTCTAATTGGCAGACATGTAGCAAATGGAAACAGTTGAACCCAAGGGTGTTACCCTGTAAAAACAGAAGTCCTTCTCCATATTCCTTCTCCAAAAGTCTAGTCTACCTTTGTCCTTGACCTCAAGCCTTTCAGAATAAGTTATGTATTGGTCTGTGTGCCCCAAAGCCTCGGTGCTAACTCTGACCACCCATCTGACAAACATACCACTCTGCCCTCTTAACTCCCAAACCCTCTGCATCCTTGATGATTACTGTTGGGGGTCTGATGCCGTGAAAGAAAAGACAAAGATAAGAGTATTGAGGCTGGTTTGAGGTCTGGAAAATATTGCATTTACATTCAACACCAGCTTGAGCTGAGCCCTTTAGATTTGGAGGAATCATCTCTCTAACTAAAGTTTAATCACTTCCATGGCTTGGAGAAAAAAGAGAATGTATAGGATATAAGTAAGAAACAAAAGAGGCAGCGTCATATATCTAACTACAGTTTTCTTAATATAAAATATACAGATCTTGATTCCCTTCAAACATCTCTCAGAGGGGGAGAGACAGAGAGAGAGAGAGAGAGAATCTTATGCAGGCTAAGTGCAGAGCCCAACATGGGGCTCGATCCCTGGGATCATGACCGGAACCAAAATCAAGAGTCAGATGCTCAACTGACCGAGCCACCCAAGCACCCCAAGGATCAAATAGTCTTAAATTAACCATTTAAAGCCTTAACCATTCCTAGTACAGGCAAAGAATATTTAATAACATGAGGGACATATTCGTACATCAGTGTTAAAGGGAAAAAAGCTATAATGTAATATACATATAATCACACACAATGATTTTCTATATGTGTAGAAAAAAGGAAATAACTTCACATAATGGCATTTATAGCTGAGTGATGGATTCCAGGTAATTTCTTCACCTTATGTATTTTCCAAATTTACTATAAAGTGAGTTTGCATTACTTTTTTCATCAGAAAACAATGCTATAGTTTATCCTAACCATTTATCAATAATACACATACTTTATAAGTATATGAATACTGATTACTTTTCGCATGCAAGCGATGTTAGCCCATTACATAACATGTTATAACCAAACTCAAAATTCATTACAAATTGTGTACAAGAACACCTAGAAGCACAAAATACACACCTCAATCAAAAATTAAAGAAAATACATGAGTTGTTATTTGGGCAAGGATAGCTTTTGGTAACTGACTCTGTTTGCTACTAGAAATACATGTCCCCTTGGCCATGTGCACCATTCACCTGTCCCTCACTCACTCCAACAGCCTGCTCAGCACCACACACCCTGCCACTGCCCCACACAAATGCTTCGATTACCCACAGTCCTTAGCAAAACTAGGCCAGTGTCCAGGGCACTGGCTCCTCATCTCACTCACACCTATGCCAAAGATGTAAAATTTGGTGTAGATGCCTGAGCCTCAATGCTTCAAGGTGTAGACCTTTCAGCCAACACTGTAGCCATTACTATGGGGCCAAAGGGAAGAACAGTGATTTTTTTTTTTTAATCATTTTATTTTTTTATTTATTTATTTATTTTTTTTTTTGCATTTTTTTTATATATGAAATTTATTGACAAATTGGTTTCCATACAACACCCAGTGCTCATCCCAAAAGGTGCCCTCCTCAATACCCATCACCCACCCTCTCCTCCCTCCCACCCCCCATCAACCCTCAGTTTGTTCTCAGTTTTTAACAGTCTCTTATGCTTTGGCTCTCTCCCACTCTAACCTCTCTTTTTTTTTTTTTTCCTTCCCCTCCCCCATGGGTTCCTGTTAAGTTTCTCAGGATCCACATAAGAGTGAAACCATATGGTATCTGTCTTTCTCTGTATGGCTTATTTCACTTAGCATCACACTCTCCAGTTCCATCCACGTTGCTACAAAAGGCCATATTTCATTTTTTCTCATTGCCACGTAGTATTCCATTGTGTATATAAACCACAATTTCTTTATCCATTCATCAGTTGATGGACATTTAGGCTCTTTCCATAATTTGGCTATTGTTGAGAGTGCTGCTATGAACATTGGGGTACAAGTGCCCCCATGCATCAGTACTCCTGTATCCCTTGGGTAAATTCCTAGCAGTGCTATTGCTGGGTCATAGGGTAGGTCTATTTTTAATTTTCTGAGGAACCTCCACACTGCTTTCCAGAGCGGCTGCACCAATTTGCATTCCCACCAACAGTGCAAGAGGGTTCCCGTTTCTCCACATCCTCTCCAGCATCTATAGTCTCCTGATTTGTTCATTTTGGCCACTCTGACTGGCGTGAGGTGATACCTGAGTGTGGTTTTGATTTGTATTTCCCTGATAAGGAGCGACGCTGAACATCTTTTCATGTGCCTGTTGGCCATCTGGATGTCTTCTTTAGAGAAGTGTCTATTCATGTTTTCTGCCCATTTCTTCACTGGGTTATTTGTTTTTCGGGTGTGGAGTTTGGTGAGCTCTTTATAGATTTTAGATACTAGCCCTTTGTCCGATATGTCATTTGCAAATATCTTTTCCCATTCCGTTGGTTGCCTTTTAGTTTTGTTGGTTGTTTCCTTTGCTGTGCAGAAGCTTTTTATCTTCATAAGGTCCCAGTAATTCACTTTTGCTTTTAATTCCCTTGCCTTTGGGGATGTGTCGAGTAAGAGATTGCTACGGCTGAGGTCAGAGAGGTCTTTTCCTGCTTTCTCCTCTAAGGTTTTGATGGTTTCCTGTCTCACATTTAGGTCCTTTATCCATTTTGAGTTTATTTTTGTAAATGGTGTGAGAAAGTGGTCTAGTTTCAACCTTCTGCATGTTGCTGTCCAGTTCTCCCAGCACCATTTGTTAAAGAGGCTGTCTTTTTTCCATTGGATGTTCTTTCCTGCTTTGTCAAAGATGAGTTGGCCATACGTTTGTGGGTCTAGTTCTGGGGTTTCTATTCTATTCCATTGGTCTGTGTGTCTGTTTTTGTGCCAATACCATGCTGTCTTGATGATTACAGCTTTGTAGTAGAGGCTAAAGTCTGGGATTGTGATGCCTCCTGCTTTGGTCTTCTTCTTCAAAATTCCTTTGGCTATTCGGGGCCTTTTGTGGTTCCATATGAATTTTAGGATTGCTTGTTCTAGTTTCTAGAAGAATGCTGGTGCAATTTTGATTGGGATTGCATTGAATGTGTAGATAGCTTTGGGTAGTATTGACATTTTGACAATATTTATTTTTCCAATCCATGAGCAGGGAATGTCTTTCCATTTCTTTAAATCTTCTTCAATTACCTTCATAAGCTTTCTATAGTTTTCAGCATACAGATCCTTTACATCTTTGGTTAGATTTATTCCTAGGTATTTTATGCTTCTTGGTGCAATTGTGAATGGGATCAGTTTCTTTATTTGTCTTTCTGTTGCTTCATTGTTAGTGTATAAGGATGCAACTGATTTCTGTACATTGATTTTGTATCCTGCAACTTTGCTGAATTCATGTATCAGTTCTAGCAGACTTTTGGTGGAGTCTATCGGATTTTCCATGTACAATATCATGTCATCTGCAAAAAGCGAAAGCTTGACTTCATCTTTGCCAATTTTGATGCCTTTGATTTCCTTTTGTTGTCTGATTGCTGATGCTAGAACTTCCAGCACTATGTTAAACAACAACGGTGAGAGTGGGCATCCCTGTCGTGTTCCTGATCTCAGGGAAAAAGCTCTCAGTTTTTCCCCGTTGAGGATGATGTTAGCTGTGGGCTTTTCATAAATGGCTTTTATGATCTTTAAGTATGTTCCTTCTATCCCGACTTTCTCAAGCGTTTTTATTAAGAAAGGGTGCTGGATTTTGTCAAAGGCCTTTTCTGCATCGATTGACAGGATCATATGGTTCTTCTCTTTTTTTTTGTTAATGTGATGTATCACGTTGATTGATTTGCGAATGTTGAACCAGCCCTGCATCCCAGGAATGAATCCCACTTGATCATGGTGAATAATTCTTTTTATATGCTGTTGAATTCGATTTGCTAGTATCTTATTGAGAATTTTGGCATCCATATTCATCAGGGATATTGGCCTGTAGTTCTCTTTTTTTACTGGGTCTCTGTCTGGTTTAGGAATCAAAGTAATACTGGCTTCATAGAATGAGTCTGGAAGTTTTCCTTCCCTTTCTATTTCTTGGAATAGCTTGAGAAGGATAGGTATTATCTCTGCTTTAAACGTCTGGTAGAACTCCCCTGGGAAGCCATCTGGTCCTGGACTCTTATTTGTTGGGAGATTTTTGATAACCGATTCAATTTCTTCGCTGGTTATGGGTCTGTTCAAGCTTTCTATTTCCTCCTGATTGAGTTTTGGAAGAGTGTGGGTGTTCAGGAATTTGTCCATTTCTTCCAGGTTGTCCAATTTGTTGGCATATAATTTTTCATAGTATTCCCTGATAATTGTTTGTATCTCTGAGGGATTGGTTGTAATAATTCCATTTTCATTCATGATTTTATCTATTTGGGTCATCTCCCTTTTCTTTTTGAGAAGCCTGGCTAGAGGTTTGTCAATTTTGTTTATTTTTTCAAAAAACCAACTCTTGGTTTCGTTGATCTGCTCTACAGTTTTTTTAGATTCTATATTGTTTATTTCTGCTCTGATCTTTATTATTTCTCTTCTTCTGCTGGGTTTAGGCTGCCTTTGCTGTTCTGCTTCTATTTCCTTTAGGTGTGCTGTTAGATTTTGTATTTGGGATTTTTCTTGTTTCTTGAGATAGGCCTGGATAGAACAGTGATTATTGAACAGAGTTGGGGAAGTCCCAAAGCAACAAAAGATGGTGTGACCATTGCAAAGTCAATTGACTTAAAACATAAATGTAAAAATATTGGCACTAAACTTGTTCAAGATGTTTCCTCATCATCAGGGAAATATGAGTCAAAACCACAATGAGATACCACCTCACACCATCAGAATGGTTAACGTTATCAACTCAGGCAACAACAGATGTTGGCGAGGATGTGGAAAAAGAGGAACCCTTTTGCACTGCTGCTGGGAATGAAAGCTGGTGCAGCCACTCTGGAAAACAGTATGGATGTTCCTCAAAAAACTAAAAATAGAACTACCTTACAACCCAGCAATTACATTACTAGGTATTTATCTAAAGGATACAGGAGTGCTGTTTCGAAGGGGCACATGATCCCCAATGTTTATAACAGCACTATCGACAATAGCCAAAGTATGGAAAGAGCCCAAATGTCCATCGACTGATGAATGAATAAAGAAGATGTGGTATATATATATACAACAGAGTATTACATGGCAATCAAAAAGAATAAAATCTTGCCATTTGCAACAATGTGGATGGAACTGGAGTGTATTATGCTAAGCAAAATAAGTTACAGAAAGACAAATGTCGTATGACTTCATTCATATATGGAATTTAAGATACAAAACAGATGAACATAAGGGAAGGGAAGCAAAAATAATATAAAACAGGGAGGGAGACAAATCATAAGAGATTCTTAAATAGAGAGAACAAACTGAGAGTTGCTAGAGGGGTTGTGGGAGGGGGGATGGGCTAAATGGGCAAGTGGCATTAAGGAGGACACTTGTTGGGATGAGCACTGGGTGTTATATGTAAGTGATGAATCGCTAAATTCTATTCCTGAAATCATTATTACACTATATGTTAACTAACTTGGACGTAAATTAAACAATAAATAATAATAAAGAAATATATCTACTTCATTTATGTCTTCCATTGCTTTCTCAAGTGTATGAAATGACAGCTTATGTGGAAATCAAATCAAAGTCAAATTATCAATGTTATGTGTGTGGCTGGAGTTCAGAATTACCTTCATAAAGAGTCCTGAGGCCCCAAATGAATATTTATTCCACACTCCACCTCCAATCTCAGCTAACAAAAACAAGGGAAAAGAGCAGAAATGTTCCCAAGCTCAGGGCTCAGCCAGTGTTTGCATATGACCAAGAAAAAAAAAGATGTAAGCAGACACAACCAAAGTATGGGCTAGAAGTCCTTTGTAATTGTAAAGGTAAATGTTTGATTCATTGGATTCAGGTTGAATAATTTCAGTTGCATGATAGAAAAGAAAATTATACACTGGCATACAGCATAGAAACCCTTCATAAGCTTTGTGGGATCCCTACATGACCTTTTTAAATTTCCTGGTCACCAAACATGTGTCAGGAACAGAACTAGAACCACAGATGCCATGACAAGTAACTGGCCCTACACCCTAGGAAGAGTCTGGAAACTTCTTTCTCACGTCTTGATCATGTTCTTGGATTATGTTTGGTTTTAGTACATGTAATGGAGGTATAATTCCTCTTTCAGAAATACCTGGAAATTAACAATTGTTTAATTGTATATTATGCTTATTCTGGCTTCAGTGAAAACGCATCTAGACTATGAACTCCTATAAAGACTGGAAAGTTAGACCATAAGAAATACAGCCCACAGGCCACTGCCTTGCCCATCATCGTCCATCCCTCTTTCTCCTACAACCTGCAGCCTCGTGTGAGGTCTGTTCACCATAATACAATATCATTCAGCATAATACAGTGTCATTCTTATGAGCTGTTTCTAATACTTTATATTGCTTTTGCACATTCCTTGCTACTTTTATCTCATCTGTGCTTTACAATACCTTTGAAAAATGGGTGGAAAAGAAATGTAATATGAGTTGAGACACAGAATGTTCTAAACCCTTGCAACTCAAGACCAAATTCTACTTTGACACTTACTACTTACTTCTATAGTCTGCCAGCTGTTCTCCCTGCCTCTTCCACCCCAACCCACTCCTGCCCCGTCTCCATCAGGACATCAAAGGGCTCTTTTAAAAATTCAAATCTGATCATGGTACTCTCCTGCCTAATCCTCCCCAATAAGGCCATGTCACCAACACTGCTCAGTATGTTTTCCAGGCCAGCATTTCAGCCCCACCAAAGCCTCTACGTGTGCATTCCCCCCACCTGGACTTCCCTTGCCCCACGTGGTCACCAGAAGGCCAACTCCTACCCACCCTACAAGACTCAGCACAAGTATACCATCTTTCATGAAACGTGTTTCTTAGAAAAACTCAGTTTTTCATTAGGAAAGACATTTGAATCAGTGCCTTCTTTGGAGGGACACCCTTTGAGGGATGCTCTTGACCCTGGAGAGAAAGCTATACCAAACCTCAGATAATTTGTGTCTCTGCTTTTTCTTCTATCCAGTACCCACAATCCCTTCTGAAGAGGACTCGGCATACCAGAATGGAAGCCATGTTGATGTTACTATCACGACCTCAGAAAATAGACACGGAACCAGTTGAAGCTGACAAGGTCTCACAGGAAAATGCACATAGAAGCAAAAAATACACTTGGTTATTTTCTGCCCTTGCATAATACACTTTCTGTGAAAGTAGATCTTCCCCTTTCATCACTGTGTCCAAGAACTTTTGGGAAATAAAGTGGCCACTCTGTGAGTTAATCTGTAAAACCATCAGATAATGAGCACACAGGAGGTTCAAGAGAAAGAACAGCTCCCAGACCAGCAAGACCCTCAGGACTAGATTAGCATATCTAAAGACAAAATGTGTTCCTTATAAAGGAGACTGGTGAGCCACAGAAGCTGTCCAGCCCTGTGCAGCTGGCATTCCTTGACTTGAAATTTCGTAACTCCAATCTCTGTCTCACCTTCATGAGACCATCTTTTCTGTCTTCTCCCCTTATTTTTTCTTATAAGGACACTTAAAATTTGTAATTTGTCATTGAATTTAGGGTGCCACCTTATCCAGGATGATTTTATCTTGAGATTGTTAACTTAATTGCATCTGCAAAGACCAAATAAGGTTATATTCACAGGTTTCAACCTACAACAGAAATCATGCATCACTCTAATTGAAACCTTATCATGAACACCTCCAGTTCTGAATCCTGGCTGACCACACTTCTCTCTGATTGATTTCATGCCCCAGGTCACATGACCTCTCTGGAGTTCTGAGATTCCAACCTCTCTGCAGTTATATTCTTTATGGAAAATCAATGGATAAGAATTTTGGTTTCACACTTGAGTCTTACGAGTCAAGTAATTGTGTATCTGTGCTGGAGAACCAAGGTTCCATCTTTTCATGTGTTGACCCAATACTCTTTCTGAGCCTACTGGCGTGGAGCCCAACTCAAGTGTGGTAAATTCCCTATGGTAAGCCATCAAGGGAAGCTTCTAGAGAGACTGCTTACTGGCCATTCTGCAGATGACCCTCTCCTATGCCTGGCCATGCAAGGATAGAGAAGCAGAGAGGATCAGAGGTCCTCAGTGAACCAGTAAACATTCCGAATCTTTCCACTCTGTTTCTGTGCTGACCACAGTGGACCTTTGAGCCAATATTCAAAGAGACAACTGTGGAGCCAGTTGGGGTGGCAGAAGAAGAGGTAGAGAAGAACCTTGAAGACCATCGTGAGCCCTAACAAACTGAGTGAGCAATGCCCACGGCAAACAAGTGGGACTTGTGGCTGGGCAGCCACTTGAAGGGAAGCACAGACCTCCTGCATGGGCTTTGACATGCAACCTCTCCTCCTTTAACATGCTCAGCTCTGACTCTGGTCATTAGCCAGGAGACAAGGAGGGATGAGAGGGACAGATCTTGAGAAAGGTAATGGTCAGCTGTGGAGCATCTTCTCTGTGAGGCCACAGTATAATCCCTTAGGAAGGGGAGCCTGATTTCTGCAGCCTCTGCCAGCCAGGAAGCTTCAAGCCATTGGGATCCAATATCCTCAGTCTCGGCAGGCAAATGTCACCATCCAAGTTCTCAGGGTCTCCTCGTTAAGATCATATGTGTCACAATGACACTACATGTGTGTCCTCAGGAAGACATTTCAGCTGAGAGATTAAAAACTTCCAGATGCTTTCCTCTGTGTGCTTCTGGCAACAGTAGAAATTCACCGACTGTGGATGTGCTCATTACCAGTACCATGACTGGTACCAGTACCATGACCCCTGAAACACGGAAGGGACTCAATGTGAAAGGATGGGCATAAGGGCAGATTTGTGAAACCAGAGCTAGAGACAGGGAACTCAACAGTGCTTTCATGAAAATCATCCTGGTTTATGTTATTAAAGTTAATTTAACCTAAAAACACATTTTTCTTTAAGTATGAAGCACATAGGTCTATAATGAGTGTCCTGCCGGGGCTCCTGGGTGGCTCAGTCTGTTAAGCATCCAACTTCAGCTCAGGTCATGATCTCACAGTTTGTGGGTTTGAGCCCCATATCAGGCTTTCTGCTGTCAGCACAGAGCCTGCTTTGGATCCTCTGTCTCTCTCTCTCTCTCTCTAAATTAATTAATTAATTTTTTTAATTTTTTTAAAAAATGAGTGTCCTGCCTGGCTTCCCTTCATCTTCCATACCAAAACTCACCCTAAATGCTGTCTGCCCAGTCCCTAATCAATTCTGGCCATGCAAGCAAGAATGCAATGGCAAGGAGCTCCAGTTCATTCCTGCCCAGTCCTCTCCCCATCCCCTGTGTCACCAGACATCCATGGGACATTGTCTAAAAGTGGCAGTGGTTTCTGGAGAGAAAAAAATGACTTACTTGCAAGAAGAGTTCAAGGAGGGAGTGGTGCATGTTTTGTGTTGCATTTCAGACCTAACCCCCCTGGGTCTCTGCCTAACAGAAAGGAATGAAATATTCTGGGAAACATAAGCAGTGCGATCATTAACTCTTAGGCACAGTGTCCTAGATACCCACCCCCACAGCTCTTCAGACAGGAAATAGCAATACCATTTTAGCAAATAGCAATGAACTTAATAACTTAGTATTTCCTATAAAGAGGAGTAGAGGAAGAGAGAAATGACATGCTAAGCTTGCATAACCTGCTGTGTCTCACACGTACCAATCCTACTTATCTAAAGGCTTCAAAAGTCAACCCCAATGTGAACACAGAAATGTCACTGGTTGAGATGAATGTGGTTATTGAATATACTTCTGCCATACTGACCTTTCCAAATGCCATCTAAGTTTCCTACAAGAATTTTGGAATACGTCATAAACACCAATAGTAGGTATTTTTGTTACATTGAAGGGTTTCTCATCCTCAGGTAAGGATCAGACAAGAGCCTTAAACAACTCTTTTAAACCTGCCTGCCTTTTTTGTAATAGAAGTCTTCATTTTTGAAGGTGAAGTATGCTGTTTTTCATGACAGCTTTGTTGCCACCAACAGAAATTCAAAGTATGGTTCTGAAGGTGAATCAGGTAGGATTACCTACATGCTGTTCTTGAAATCCAGCTCAGCTTATGGAAGAAGTGCCAACCATTTTCATATTCCATTTTCCAGGAAAACATAGTCCATGTGCAACAGAAGGCCATTAAATCCCAAACCAGTGGACCCTGTCTGCAGGCGGGACACAGCTACATTTGAGTCAACATCTTAAAGAAATACATTATCAATGTGTAAACATGAACAGTTCCAGGAAGCAGGAGTTTGTATTCCTGCCTTGTGTTTCACTGAAACCAAGACCCAGAGCTCACGCTTTCAGACAAAAGTTGAGTCAGGTTTGACCCTTGCTTCCACCAACTTCACCGACACTCCAGAAAGGCAGAGTTGCCTGGATGAAACCAAAGAAACTTCTGGCAACCTCCAAATCCTGCTCCTGATAGTGGCCTATACAAAGTGAGCCTGAGAAATGTAATTCATCCTAGGAATGCACCTGGAAAACAGCAATATTATATCCACCAGGGGAAAAGTATTCCTGGGGATTACTGTGGGCTCTGAAACGTGAGGCTTCTCGTGCTTTCATAATTGTTATCCCAATTAATGTAACTGCAGACACCATTCTGTTCCCAGGTACAATTGTGTCCTGTTCTGAAGCTCACAAAGCCATTTGCATCAACACTTGTCTCTGCGAGGGAGTCTCAAGGCTGATGACCCCTCACGTGGGCCCATCTACCTCTGTGCAAGTGCATTTTCTTTGCATTTCAGTTATATCCCTGACCTTGGAGGGGACGATGTAAAGGGGAAGGCCTGATTAACTTTCCATTTATAAACCAATTATTTTACTATTGGCACCTTCATTCTGAAATCACTGACAGAAAATCTTTTACAAAACAAAATGTAATGAATGAGAAATCGATTGGATTTTTTTAAAGTTTGCCTCGAACTCAGCTATTAATAAGAGATGTCCTTTAATAAGAAAGGTCTCTCTGTAGAAGTTACTCCACATCAGAACCCAACTGTGCTGTTTCAATGAAGGACAACATTTTCTGCTCCCACCACAGACTCCTTGCCCTGAATATGACCCTCCCAGACACTCTTCCAGAGGGCAGCTCAGCTGCCTCCTTTCTCTCCTGTAGGTCTTCATTCAAATGCCACGTTCTAGGTGAGGTCTTCCCTAACCACCCTGTTGATAACTGTAGGGCCCTGCCCCATCACACCCACCCACTTTCTCTATTCAACTTTCCTTCACAGCACTTCTACACTTGACAGTCTTCACCTTGTGTCCAGCCCTTTATTTTGCTTATTGCGTGTCTCCGTCTATAAGAATGGAAGCTCCATGAGGACAGGGAGATAGTAACGACACCCAACCAGAAACCAGAACTGAGCAGTCACTCAATAAATACAATGGTCAATGTTTAAAATGGAAAGTCAAAATAAAATTGCCTACCAGGGACAAATAATCATCCTTATCTCCACTAAGGTAGACAGTATGGTGAAGCCATTGTCCAGGTGAGCCAAGGACAAAAATATAATAGGAGGAGAAAACTTGCCTTGTGCCCTTGCACACCAGATACAAAGCCTTGTGCCTTCCATTCCACCTCGGATCCCTGACTCTGGCAGTGGCCATGATCTCTCTGCACACCTCCACCTGAAAGACTCCAGAGAGAAGAGACGAAATGTTCCTTCTGGCTTCTGGCTTGCTTACTGAGACACTGGTCAGCTGTTTGCAGGACCAGCTTCAAGACAGTGCAATCAGAAGGGCTCCCATGCTTTGTTTAATGTTCTGTTGTCAATGTCTTCAAATTCTTAATAATTTCACCTTTGAACTTGAAAGTGAAGTCCAGTAGGACAATGAAGGGTACATGTGAGCAGAAAAGATTCATGAAATGAAGGGAAAAGCTTCATGTTTTAGTGCCTTTAACAGCTCTTTTTGTCTCTCTTTTCCAACAAGCAGTGCACAGGGCCCCAACAATTATGTAGTTGGCCCCAACTGTATCCAGTTTTATTTCCGGAGGGCAACAAAAACTTTCTACAATGGTGAAAACCTGTTCCGTCTTACAATCTGTTCTCCCAACTTGAGAGAAACATGGTCATCTTTTTGGCTAACAACCACCACCACCACAAAGCTCAGATCCAATTAAACCAGAAATTAAGAAAAGCAAGTGAGGCAATGAGTTGCTTTTGGAAGGAAAGAAAAAATAGAGAAAATTATTTTATAAAAGTAACTACTGGAAATGTTAACAATAGCAGCTTGAAAACTAGTCCATTGTTTGGAGACTCATCAAAAAGTTATTCATTGAAATCATAGGACAATGTCTATAGCAAGTGTACCAGGTACTAAAAGAGAACTGTTTAATCCACCTTTTCCCCAGGGGAAGAGTGGGGACCAGTAAACATAATCCAAGGCTTCTCAAATACTGGAGAGAATTTGGCCACTCAACAATTAAGCAAATTAATTGAAGGCAAAGTGTATCTTTAATTCCACAATTTTCTAACTCTGAGAAAACTCTATGAACCCACAGGTTAAATTAAAATAGAGAAAATTTAAATGAGCTGCTGAAAAGCAAAAGTTAGATGGGTCATTTATAAATTAAGTTATCATGACACCCATGATAACAGGAAATCAAACAGTTTAACCCCCATAATCTCAAAGGCATAATATTTTCCTAATTTTCCAGACCTCCCCTGTTTCTCTAACTCCGCTATCCTATACAAGAGGATACAAGACCTGAGAAGTAAAAGCCAACACCTCCAGGGGCCCAGACACATAACACCAATGTGTAAATCAGGCTGGATACAAGACAACAGGAGAGGTGGGTGAGTGGGAGTTGCATGTTTCTTTTCTAAGGAGGATTTTTTAAGGGGGGGCCTGTGTTAGTCTGGGTCTCCTGAAAAGCAAAAATCAAGAAAGGATGACATGTACAAGTCGTTTATTAAGAGAGCTGCCCATGAAAGGACATGGGAAGGAACCGGAGGAGGCTGTGAGAGATGCTGGACCATGATGCAAGTCTGCCCCGAGGAAGGAAAGAAGTTCAAGGGGATGCCTCCTGAACTTCAGAGCAAGTCTACAGAAGGTTGGGCAAGGCCACTGAGGAGGGCTAGAGCCACAGCCAGAGGCATCCCATCTCTCCCAGAAACGGAGCTGCCTCCATATGCCACCTTGCTCAGTCATGGGAAGGATGGCCTCCATGCCATCCAGTGATGGATTTCAGAGCACCACAGCTGGGCTGTAAGTTAATTTCCACCCTCACCATTGGAGATCTGAGGCCATACCCATGGTGGCCATAGTGCCTACAAGATACACCTGAAAGCCAGCAGTTAGAGACTCTGCCTGAGCCCACTACAGTTGCATTCTTCATTCTCTTGACACCACTCTCTGGATGAACCACCATCATCCTTTATATCTATATGTCTCTACTGATAAAATGAGAGTTTAGTTACCCACCACCCCGTTCAGAGACTTTGAAAAGATTTATTAGTTGAACAATGGACCTTGCATTGCTAGAGCAAACACATTTTCAAAACAAGCTGTCATAATAGATCTGTTGGACGTTCAGTCACTGGAGTTGCCTTCAGGCCATGAAATTTGGATCCGGTGTTCAGTTTTTTCCATTTCCTCAAGGAGGTCACTGTGCCCCTTGGTGAATGTGATTCCATGGTCAATAAGTTATGCAGAAACAAACAGCCTTTTTTTGACTAATCAATTTTATACAAGTTTCTGGAACATAAAGGACTCTCTCGTCCTCTGCTTTTTATACAGAAAAGTGTTGCCCTTGGGAAAGTCTCAGTGATCCCACTGTTCCTCCCACAGATACCAGAAATAGTGTCAGTGTTATATTTTAAAAGTTGGGAAGACAAAACCCCCAGCACCACCACACCCAGGGCCTGTGAAAACATCAGCAGCATTGTTGCCACACAGCGGGACCAAATGTACAATGGCTATATTCCCCAAAGTAGTCTCAAGTTACCAAAATCATTCTGTTGAAGGCTGAAAGAAAATAAAGTAGAAGGTCCCTGTAAATACGGAACTAGTGAAGAGAAAAACAATAAAAGGGCATCTTTTTAAAAACACAAATGTAATATGAAACATGAGGGAAGATTAGTAGCTAAGTCCTCACAGGGGGGACCAGAAGAAAAAAGACAACTCTGTTGTTGACATGTCCAAAATACCACCTGAGAAAGCATATTGCAATGGGCTTGTCAGAGGGAAGGTGACAATCTTCCTCTGTAAGAGTAGGCAGAGAAAGGATCCAATAAAACTATGCCCGCAAAAATACATGGTATGTGTTTTTTGGAAGGAGATAAGTGGAGAAATACTTTGTCAAGAACTAATGTGGTATGTAGGGAAGAAAAGAACGTCAGAACTCTAAGTGAGCAACATTTTACTGACATTGTTGACCAAGGCTTCAGTTAGACTATGTCCTCTGAAAATGAAATCGTGACATAATCTGTGCCTTTCCAGATCATTAGTCACCCACCAGGAAGCCCAAGAATCCTCACTTTCAACATGTTCCCCCAATGAACACCGTACCCTAATGTTTTCTTTCAGGAAATGGCAGCCCATCTGTTCAGTCATACTCACTGGAAACCCATCCATCTTGGAAAACTTCTCTCCTTCACCCTTACACCACCCATCATCAAGACCACCTGGCTTCACTTTCCCTTGAATCCGTGTATTTAACCCCAACTTCCACCCTCGTCCAGACAAAGGTCACTCTTTGCCTACTCTCCAGTGACTGCACTCCAACTGGTCTCCTCAATTCTACTCTTGCTGCACACCCCCATCATTCTCTGAAGAGCAGCCATCGATCTTCTCCAGACACAAATGGGATTGTAGTGCTCCACTGTAACCTCAACTTCTCCAGTGGCTTTCAGTTCTGCTTCACTTACAAAGACCCTCATCCTCAACGAGCCACACAAGATCTTGCATGGCTGCAGCCCCTCTCTCCAACTGGTCCACCCACGTCCTCAGCCCCTGACACAGCAGCGGCACTGCCTTCTTTGAGCTCTTCCAATACTGTACTCTTTCTGGCCTCAGAGACTTTGCAACCACTGTTCCTCCTGAATTTCCTAAAGTTCAGAAGCCACTTCCTCAGGAAAGCTTTCCATAATATGCCTTCAACTACCCCATCCCAGAATAATTTACCCCTTTTTTTAATTTTCCTTATTCTTCACTATTTGTTACACAAAAGAGAGCAAACCGTGCACACTGTCGGGCACCTCGGTTTTTGTTGTTGCTGTTGCTTAACCTAGCAATGTGTTCCAAAGACCTCTCTGAATCATTTCAGTGATTGCTTCCTTACTATCCTCTGCAGCTCCATGGGAGGGCACTATATAGAGGCACCATGGTTTGTTTAACCCTTTTCCCCGTCCAAGTCTTTTGCTCTTTGAAACAAGACTGCAGTGACTGTCATTGTGTACATATATATCCAGGTATGACTGTAAGGTCAACTCCTGCAGAAGTAGGACAATGGAAGTGTACTGATGATTTTGATAAATTTCCATGCATATGTATTTTAAAGTAAAGTCTCATTTTGGAAATCTAAAATTCTGGAGGAAAAAATAAATCAGGAGATGGTGGGAAAGCCTTAGAGCCAGACATGTCCAGGCTTGAGTCTTTGCTCTATTATTTATCAACGATGTCAACACAGGTTAGAAAACTCCTCTCAGCCTGTGTTGTGGCTTCAAGCAATTCCCAAGCCTCCATGCTCTGCTGAAACTGCCCCCATTTTTCCACTTGCCAACTGGACACCTCATCTTACATGCCACACATCTTTAAATTGCGAATACCCAAAATGAAACTCATGATTTACCCCTCTCTGGGTCTCATGGCCGACCCAGAGAGAGTCTAGAACAACCTATCTCACCAGCCCTGAAGTGATCTTTCCAGAATACAAACCACACCTTTGTTGCTCCATTGATTAGAGCTGTTTGTTTGTCCCCCACCTTCTGTGGGCAGGTATCTACATACCCAACATGTGAAACACATAAACCACAGCCTCTCCCTGCCCCACGTGTACCCCTCCCCTGGCCTCTTGCCACAGCAAACTCCTGCCTTCCTCTGAGAAGCTATGTCTTTCAAGCAGCCTTCTCTTTGCATATGGAACTCTCGTTACCTCTGTGCTTTTCATTTCATTTAGCAAATAATTTTGAGTGCTTAATATGTGACATTTATCTTTTAACTCAAAAAAATGGATGTTTAGTTTGCTCCCAGACTACTGAACCCTTATAAACTTCATTCATGTAACAGACCCCTGAATTTTCACAAAGCTCCTCCTACTTCTGGTACACAGGTGTCTTACTAGGGTAGTGTTTCTCAGCCTTGGCACCACTGAAATTTTGGGCCACATAATTCTTTGTTGGAGGATGGGGAGGGTGGAGAGCTGTATTTTATAATGTGTGGTAGCACATTCTGGACTCTACCCACTAGATACCAGTTGCTCACAATCCCCCATTTGTGACAATCAAAAATGCCTATAGACATTCTCAAATGTCCCCTGGAAATTAAAATCCCCTAAGAACCAATGTTTTCGGGCATTTATGATGCTTTCCACATCCTGATCAGCAAGCCCAAGTAGCATGACGTCATTAGGAGGTGGATCTGAAGTGATGTTCTGTGCAATGTCAAGACGACAAGGCCACTGTAGACGTGTTGACAGTGAATACATACAGCTGTCCTTCTCATATAAAGGCACCACTACAGATTTCCCCTGTTGATGAGGACTGAGAAGGAAGCATTTGCCAGATCAATAGTCACCTACCAATTTGAGAACATGTGTCGATCTTCACCAACCAACACAGCACGTCCAATATAACAGCTTCAAAAGAGATCATCACCTAAAAAACTTTGTGGTGGCCTGATTACCTCTGCTATCATTCACCTGATACCTACACAGTGGGTAAATTTAATGGTGATATTATGGGGCCACCACCTTGCAACCTTTATGTCTTTGATGGTGGCAGTAATACCCACGGTTCCTCCTGGGATGTGATGTTGTTTCTGATTTACTATCTTGGATAATGGGGGAATAACAGTTTCAGGTGGTCTTACTTGGTCTTTGCTCCTATGATGTCCATTACTTCGTAGGTCATGAGACCTCCTGGGAGTTCTAGGAACCACTGAATATATCTATCCTGTTCTGGGACCTGAGAAGTAACCACAGGATAGTCTTGTGAACCGATGGACCCATTGCAAAATGGACATGGGGTAAAACTTCATTTGTTACCTGCTCTCCTAAAGCTGCTAATTCAGCTGTGGACCCAATGTGTGGCATTTCAAATCCCCTGTTACCAGTGTCAGCTTAGGCCTTGTATGTAGAAGTTCTCGAGAAGTCTGGCTAGTCCCATTCTCTGGCACTGGTTACATGGGGAAATATCTACAGATCCCTTGAAGGGGAGGATTAAAATAGTAAATTTTCGTGTAGACTTGTGGGAAATAGTAGCATCCTTCTTCAAGGGGACCCCAGCCTCTCATTAGAATCTTTGGATTCTAGATGCAAAAACAGACTTACATTTGAAAACTGAGTGAGAGACCATCATTTTCCACTGAAGTTACCTTATGTTCTCCCAGCTTCTATTATCATTATCATTATTATTATCCAATTTTAACAACACCCTAGTCAGCTGTCTGTCTGTCTCCTGTTTGGGAACACCATGATCTCTTAGCCATCGCTACACATCTCTGAAGGTTAAGGCACCCTAACTGCTACTCTGCAGTGTTTCCAATTATGATAATCATGGCCAGCTTTGCCGCGGCTGGTTCAAAGCTGCTCCGGAATCTTATCCCCACTGACACTAAGGAGCCCAGCTCCACAGCAGTGTTTACCACCATTACCCCAGCCTACAAAAGACAGACGCCACCTCTCACACATGTCAGTGAGCCCTTAACTTGGGCATTCCCATTGCCTTCAGAAGGAAGTGTCCTCCAGTCTCTTTTAAGAAGCATTGTTGAGTGGAGAGTACTCAGGCTTTACATAGACAATCCATTCTAACATTCCCGACTCCTTGAGCCTGACCCTTTCCTCCAAATTATGTCAAACATACTGCAGCATCTCTCCCCTATCCATTTGAGGCCATCAACCCACCCAATGTCAAGGAGTCACCTCAACAGACTACTAAGACCAGCTCCAGACACCCTCGAGATCTACTCCTACGTGTCTTTGCTGACACATCTGCCCATTCCTGTAAGTCCTCTGACACACGGACAGATTTCTCCCGGAGCTGAGTACATTTCCCCACCCACTGAAGCTGTGCTCAGCTCTGACTCCGGTCATTACCCAGGAGACAAGGAGGGGTGACGGGGACAGATCCTGAGGAAAGTAATGGTCAGCTGTGGCGCATCTTCTCTGTGAGGCCACAGCATAATCCCTTAGGAAGGGGAGCCTGATTTCTGCAGCCTCTGCCAGCCAGGAAGCTTCAAGCCATTGGGATCCAATATCCTCAGTCTCAGCAGGCAAATATCACCATCCAAGTTCTCAGGGTCTCCTCGTTCTCCATCAGGGAACTTTCTTTGACATTAAAGGGACTTTAAGGCTGTCCATTTAGTCTTTTGCATTTCCTCCATCCTTCAGATCAGATCCTGACTTTTAGAACCTTGTGTCCTGCAGCTTTAGGAGATGAGAACCCCCTTTAGAGCTACCATAGGAATACCCTGGCTTTCAGAGAAAGCTTCAAGATAGCAATTAGCTGCCTATTATTTTCATCTAGTATTTTCTTTTTGCAAGGCTTCCAGTGCCTTCCAAAGTGATTATCCCACATCACAATCCTTATAAATTTTCATTGCCTCAAAATGGGCCAAGTGTCACAGTGAGTTGATATCTCAACACTTTACCTCCACCTTCTCCTTGTCCTCATTAACCACAGATAAAAGCTTTGGTAGCTGTGATGCCACCAGATGCCAGGTGATGTCACCATGTGCTTACCACAACCAATGCCCACCAGAGTGTCTGCTTGCTGGAGTCAACACAAATTCCAACTCTTTTAGCCCAAGTTCTCTAGACAAGAGACCCTGGAGCACACACTTATGTGCTAACACTTCACTGCAACGTGCACTCCTAGAGGAGCAGGGGTGTGTATGTGTGGGGGGGGGAGGAGAGCAATGAAGCAGGGCAGAGGGAGCCTAAATGCAGAAGCGCAGAGTACCAAGTTGGCCAAAGCTTCGTAACAGCCTGTTTGCGTGACCTCATGAGATGTCTTCAGGAAGGTTGTAGGGACTATGACATCTCAGAACAGTCACTGGGGCTCAGGGAGGGGGGGCGGTGGTAGGGAAGGGCCCGTCAACCAGCCTCTTCCTATCAGCTGCCTCCCACTGGGCAAAGTCAGCCCCATGGTTTTTGTGTCTCCACACTTTCAAGACAGAAACCCCAGCCTCTTCCGGTGCAGTGGGCTCTCCTTGCCAGTCAGGGCTGAACCGACAGTGGCTTGACCTGCAGTGGTAGTAGCGGCGGCCTCAGTGACCTGACTCTGTGACTTTGGGAACAGTCCAGGCCGAGGCTGGGCAGATATGTGGTGTGCGGTGGGCGGATCTGGGTGGGTCCATAAGCGGACTCTGGCACACACCCTGAGCACTAGCCCTGCCTTTGCATATTAATAAGGCCAATGGGTTGGAGGTAAAGAAGCAAAGTCATGTGAAATCTGTTCTCATCCTTTTCAGAGTCACATCCTTAGTTTCCTTCTCGTTTGTTTAAAGAAAGATGGTTGTATAGCAACTAAAGACATGGCTATTTCCTTAATGCAGTCACTGAACCCGTGAAGATAACCACAGTTTTCAGGGAATTTCACCTGCTTAACCAAGAAGGGGAATTTAGAAAACCAGAATTGTCTTAAATTATAAATTCTACCCCGGGGGGTACGTTCTTACAGCTCACTGCTGCTGTTCCATCCCCTGGATTTTTGCTTTAATTAGCTAGACAAATTGCATACATTCTGCATTTCATTTTGTACTTTACAGCCTCAACTCCTTCGGCTTCTTACCGCCTCACCCGCCCTCTGGCTGATGGTCACGTCTGACTGCAGAACAGCTGTGTGTGTGCTTGGCGGCAGGAGCCCACTTGTCTGAGACTACAATCAGCCAAAGGAGAGAGAGAACGGAAAAGGTCAGAGTGCCTCCCATTTGCACCTACTAAGAGCCAAATTGAATCTGAGGGACCTGGGATATTTCAATTATAAAATGTACCATGTCTGACTTCATTACAGATTCTGCTCTTATAGTTCTTTTATTTATTTTTAATTTTTTTTTTATTTATTTTTGAGAGAGAGAGAGAGAGACAGAGCATGAGCTGGGGAGGGGCAGAGAGAGAGGGAGACACAGAACCTGAAGCAGGCTCCAGGCTCTGAGCTGTCAGCACAGAGCCTGATGCAGGGCTTAAACTCGTGAACCACGAGATCATGACCTGGGCCAAAGTCGGACGCTCAACCTACTGAGCCACCCAGGCGCCCCACAGATTCCGCTCTTAAAATGGCACAAAAGTTGACTACATCATATTTCATCTGAGTGATGGCCATTACTCTTTAAAGATACTGCATTGAATATTTTTATTACTGTACCATTTTGTGATGTGAATAATCACAATGTATTGTATCTGTGCTATCTGTTTAAGTCTACTGAAAAACCTTTCTGAATATCCCTGTATTTCATACGTTTGAATTTAGGACTTAGCAGCCAAAACATGCTTTGCCTTTGTATTAAACGAATAACACAGTGCAGTACAAGTCAGCCCAGGCCAAAAACAAGAGCACACACAAAGAAGTGTATTCAATGGCACATCTGCCGTGCCTACAGTCTCCTGTTACAACCCACGATAATGTGCACTTACCATATTATTCTGGTTTTGCATTCAGCAAACCAACATTCATGTGGCATTCGAAGGCCACAACAGGACAAGGCTTAAAGAGTAATCCTTCATTTTAGTTGTGGGTCCAGCTATCTTTGGAGTACATGACCTGAGCACTGCCAAGAGCTTACAGAGCAGCAAGATTGACAGCCCTGAAGGAGAGACAGCCAACACGATATTTGCCCACTATATGAATGTGGAGGGGTTGTTTGTTTCCAGTAAGAAATATCCCCTCTTGCAACATGAATCTTTCGGACTGGATTAGAAAGGGGCTTTCGTAGACATCCAAGGAAACAGCTGATCAACACTTGGTTGTCAGCCACAGTGCCCACTGCCAGACATACAAAAGGGTCCCTCACGAGCATATTTTGCTTTAGGTTCTTAACTGTTTCCCAAACTATTCCTTTTCTGGAGTAAAATGAGAAAGAATATTACACAGACGAGAGAGAGCCATGTAGGAAAAAAGAACCTCACACAACAAAGGTATCCACCAAATACTTGAGGAAGGAAGGAAGAAAGGATGGAAGGAAGGAAGGAAGGAAGGAAGGAAGGGAGGAAGGAAGAAAAGAAGGAAGGAAGGAAAGAAAGAAAAAGAAGGAAGGAAGCAAGGAAGGAAGGAAGGAAAGAAGGAAGGAAGGAAAGAAGGAAGGAAGGAAAGAAATTAAAAAAAGGAAGGAAAGAAGGAAGGAAGGAAGGAAGGAAGGAAGGAAGGAGAGAAGGAAGGAAGGAAGGAAGGAAGGAAGGAAGGAAAGGAAGGAAAGGAAGGAAGGAAAGAAAGGAAGGAAAGAAAGAAAAAGAAGGAAGGAAGGAAAGAAAGAAAAAGAAGGAAGGAAGGAAGGAAGGAAGGAAGGAAGGAAGGAAGGAAGGAAAGAAGGAAGGAAGGAGAGAAGGAAGGAAGGATGGAAGGACATGGCACCATATGCATTTTTCTGTATCTAAGGTCTTATCTCTCTAGTTAAAGTTTGGTAAGATAAACTAAGCAGTGTCTTTTTCATCCCTTTTTTAAAGTAACATAAACAAGCATCGCACTTATTAAAAAATAATATTAATTATAAAATGTGGAAAATAAGAAATGAAGTTCCCCAAAACCTATTCTTTAGCCATTACCTCCAGTAACCATTTGCTGCATATTCTTCCAGGCTTCTTTCTCGAGCATGTATAAAACATACGTACATATTTTTAACAAAATGGGATCATATATATTGCATCCTCTTCTGTAAGTCACTTTTAAAATCTAATTTTCTGTTATAGACATCTTTTGTGTCAGAATACACAGTAACTATACCTCACTCCTTTAAACACTGAATAATATTTTATAAATCACTTACCCAATCCCCTGTAGATGAAGCAGTATAACTATAAGGTCGAAAATAAAGGCACATCCTTCTTCTTAATAGATAGTGTCAAATTTTTCTCTAAAATACTACACCATCAACAACACTGACTACTGTCAATTTCCTTAATGCTTATGATCTGGAAGAAATGTTTTTTAGTTGTTCTAATTTGTATTAGCTTGACTATCAGTGAGGTTAAGCACCTCTCCTATTTATAAGTTATCTATACTTCTGTGAATTGCTTTTTCATATCCTTTGCCATTTTTAACTGGATTGTTTATTGCTTCTCACTGGTTTGTAGAAACTTAGGCACTTCTTAGGTTAATTGTTTTAGTTATATATAGTGAATATTTTCTCCACCTTGGTAATAGTTTTTTAATTGGGATTATGTTACTTTTAGCTATATAGAAGAGTTTTTCTTTCAATGCTATCAAATACATCATTCTAAAACATTATGACTTCCAGGTCACATGTCACGATTTAAAATGCCTTGCCTAGGGGCACCTGGGTGGCTCAGTTGGTTAAGCATCCGACTTTGGCTCAGGTCATGATCTCATGGTTCATGGGTTCGAGCCCCATGTCAGGCTCTGTGCTGACAGCTCAGAGCCTGAAGCCTGCTTCAGATTCTCTGTCTCCTTCTCTCTGCCCTCCTTCCCTTGCTCACGCTCTGTCTCTCTCTCTCTCAAAAATAAATAAACATTAAAAAATAAAAAATAAATAAATAAATTTAAAATGCCTTGCCCACTCCAACAGAATGAAAATATTTTGTTTTTACTAGTACTTAAAAGATTTTCTTATGTTGAGATACATAATCATTTCAAATTTACTTTCGTATGCAGTACAAGTTAGGGATACAACTTTTTAAAAATTTTTTTAATTCTTAAATCTTAGTTTTATTGTTTTTCAATTTTGCCCAGTTACAGCCAGTTTAAAACATAATTTCTTCACTAACCCATCCTATTGTCACTGATTTAAAATGACTCCTTCATCATCTACCAATTTGCCACTTACAGTTAAAGGATTTTAGAGCCAAGACTGAGGTTTTCAGAAGAAGAAGCAATTCTGCCTCAATACTGCAAATAGAAACCCTGGCCGAGTTTCCAGCTTGCCTGGCTTGCCCTGCAGAACTTGGACCCAACTGTGCAACATCATCTCTTTATTTTATTCTGCTAATCTCTTGGTCGAATCCTGGGCTGGCATCTTATTCTTTGAATTACCATGACCTTATAGTTTGTTTCACATCAAGGAAAGTAAGAATCTCCCCTATTACTCCTTTGCAAAAGTTCCTTGGCTCTTCTAGTGCCTTGCTTTTCCACATTAACTTCAGAATCAAATCTGCAACATACACATGCTGCCTTAGAAGAACCCTTTCCCTCCTCTATCCAAAGTCCACTGAGAAGGCATCTTCTGTGTGCTGGCCGTGGTGGGTAGGGGCTCTTGCAATGGTCCCAAGCATTAGAGAGCCTACAGTCTGATGGGTTATAGACTAATAAAGAGTGAATTTCCATGATATAATGTAATGAGGGAAATAAAGGATGATCTGGATGTTCGAACAAGCTCAACGCCAATACAGAGCTTCAGGAAAGGTTTCTACAGGAGGTGCTCTCTAAACCTCAACATAATAATCATAGGAGTTATGCAGGAAAAAAATAAGGAAGAGAGTAGATCAAGGAGGCAGAAGATCAAGAGAGTAGGTTAGAGAAGGCATGTTGAGCCAAAAGACCTGAAAAATGTCTAAAGTGATGGAAACATGACAGATGAGGCAAGGGGCCTGACACACTATATTAAGGAGGCTGGGTTTCTTCTGAAGACCGATGAGCTGCCTTCGAATGGGTTTTGAGCAGAAGAGAATAAGGGAAATTTGTCAGAGACAATGAGTAATCCTTGAGGATCTAAGCATTCCCAGCCCAGTGGGGCACATCAGGTTAGGCGGTGCCATGTGACCAGTTCCGGC
This sequence comes from Lynx rufus, assembly GCF_022079265.1. Lineage (NCBI taxonomy): Eukaryota > Metazoa > Chordata > Mammalia > Carnivora > Felidae > Lynx > Lynx rufus. The sequence continues at coordinate 149,649,013 of NW_025814867.1, forward strand.
CAATGGGCTGTGTGTGGAAGTGACGTGTGACCTTCCATCCCAAAGCATTTAAAAGCTGGTGCTTGACCCTCCCACACTGGTTGCCACAGCAACCCGGAAGCCCCCGTGCTGAAACGGTGGCTCCCCAAGGTGGAAGCAGCCTGGACCACCAAGTCACTACTGCATGGGTGTAGCTGACCTGAAGAGCCACCCAACCCACGCTGGAATTATCACAAGGCAAGAAAGAAATCTCTATGTGCAAGCCACTGAGACCTCGAGACTTACTTATTGCTATGGTACAGCCTGGTGCTAACCTGACTAATAAAGTTCCCAAACACAATCCACCTTTTCAAAGCTCCACAAACCACTGAAAGTCCCTGTCCTCTATAGTTAAGAATACTCCTTCCTCCCTTGGGGAAAAAAGGATGATATCAACTCATGTCATTGCTATGTCTTTTCAGGGATTTACAAATCACTTCACTGATGAGCTCTGTGCTCCCCTGAACAGATGTGAGGTTCTTCCTGCATAGGGAACTCCAATCTGCAATTTTCCTCTCTCCTTCTTCATGGTCCCACCTTCTCTCCTTATTGCCTCTTTGTTCTTTCAGCCCTGGCCTTTTTCCTATCTTTCTTCAGCAGTGAGATGGTCCTGGTTGTTAACTCAGAGGCAGTCATATGGCAGCTATAGCCACACACAACGACTTTGCTTCCAGCCCCTCTGTGCCTTCACAGGGAGCAGACAGGCTCCATAGCATTGCCGCTCCTGCAGACAGAGAGACCTGAGTTCAAATCCTCCCTGGTCTCTTCTTCTTCATATGAACTTTGATGGGTTCCTTAACTTCTCTGAGACGTAGTTCCCTGTTCTGCAAAATGAGGATACTAGTACTTTTTGGAAGTCTTTTGGAGATTATGGGAAATATAAAGTTCCTAGCACAAGGCCTCGGCCCACAGAGCATGGATTTCCTAAAGGTCTGTTTCTTTTTTTTTCTTTTGCCCTTTCTTCTGAAGGGTAAGCCAGCTCCTTTTGGCTCCTCCCCGTTTAATTCCATTTTTATTCATCCAGGTCTTTTGATGGACAAAACCCCACACTCAAGTCTGTGGAGGACGCCAGTGATCAGCCAAACTAGGCACGGAGGCAAGATATACTCATGGAGGAAAGTTAGCAGGCTGGTAATAAAGTTTGTGAATGCCCGGTGTTTAATATGAGGCATAACCCTTAAAGAAATACACAGAAGGAGAAATTTCCTAGGCTCGGGTTTAGGCTAATGACTCAGCACAGGAGGCAGAAGGGAGAAACTGGTCCTGCTTTCCCAGTAGCCAGGACTCTCACGGCTCAGTCGGGCACCCTCTCTAGTTCCTAACTGTCATCGGATTGACAGCTGTCCCAACGATGACAGACGAAGAGAGATTTCTGGACAGGCTCTGTCCACTCAAAACAGATACCCCCTTAGGTACTATCACTTGTCTACTGATTCAGGAAAGTGAAACAAATCTACTTTTGAATGAATGTACCCACCCCACAAACAATTGTGGAAGGTCTGTTCTGTACAAGGCACAAGAGTAGTTACCACCAAGGCTCTTCTTGACATTGAAGGCTGGGACAGTGTCTGGTGCCACTTAGCTTACCCTGAACCTAACACCAGCAGCAGACACACAAAGGGTATTTACACAAGGTCAGAAGATTATCCCAGGGCCCCGTAAACAGTGCCCACAGATGTTCTCAAACTTCTGACTGGGGCAGGACCAGCTCCTTACTGAGGTCAACACCTTCATGCAGCTGTGGCCTGCACATAAATTTGTTTCAAGTCTAACAAAGCTCCAGCCACCATTCCCAAAGAGGAACGTGCACTTTGTCTGATCCTATCACACTAAATACAAAAAATAGGCAAATCGCATATCAACATAACATACCCACGTGCCTAAGACTCCAATATCAAATGTCACATTCAAAGGCCCTGATAAAAGCAAAACAAGTCAATAGTGACTAGGTCAACATTTCTACTTCTGCTTCTTTCCAAACCCTTTGGTACATGGAAATTTAATGAGTGGAAGGTTGATTTCTCCTCAGACTTTAAGGTTAACAAGCACCAAGCGTGTGACACAGCACCAAAAAAAACCAAACAAGATCTTACGATGGATTCATCAATAGAGGTACACCATCATGAACAAAGGCAACAAACCCCCACATATGAACGATAGATGCGCCCCTCCACAATCAGACCTGGGGGATCCCTGCAGGAGGTGACAGAGCGGTGACCACTGTGCTTCCTTTGAATCAGTGAGGACATTCAGGCAGGAGACAATCAGCTCAAACACTGTGTCATCTTTCAATGTTGCAAGAACCAGTGTGAAGACAGCTAGATTTTACCATACAGTTCCAAAGGCAGTGCTGAGACCAATAGATAAAAGTGACAGGGACAGAATATTGCAGCCCTCAACCAAATGTGAGGGAGACCTTTCAAAATGATTAAAGCTGTTCAAAAAGTTGTTCAAAGTCTCCTGAGGTGGTGAGCATCCTGTCACTGATATATTCACACAAATGTGTCTTTCCACTTTCGTGGCTACGTGGAAATTTAGAGGGAACGTGAGATTCTTCGGGCTTCAAGTCAGGTTTTGTGGAAAGTGTCCCAAAGGACAGAGAGGTTAGGCCGGGTGGCCTCAAATGACTGTAGCTAAGGTAACCAAAAAGTGTTGCTTCCTCAGATATTTTCTCCTATGACAAAGGTTAAGAATTTCCCCGGGTCAGGTTTTGAATCACATCTTTAACATTTCCAATCCTTCTCCCCACAGGCATGTCCCCTGCTCAGTGGCATCTGGGTGTCTTTGCCCACTTCTCCCAGACCCCAAAGTCACACCCACACTCTTGCTAAAAGCTGTGGACTATAAACTTCATCATGTATAATGCAGAAAGGGAATCATTGATTTTGTTCTGATTAGTCATCATAATGCTTTTCTCTTATATGTACTTAATCGCTGTGGTTTCTCCGAGAATGGAAAGCTTTCCTCTCTATAGAAGAATCCAAATAGCTCTCTAAACAGACACCAGCTGGGCAAACAGTGCAGAGAATTTCGGTGCAATGTGATGAGAGCAACCACACCCACGGCCAAGGCCAAGCAGCCTCTCCACACGGCAGCCAAATTACAAAGAACTGTGGAGGGACTCCTTCTGATCTAACCGTAGGGCGCTTCCATTTCTTAAGAGAATGTTCCATCCAGCTTTGTGGTTAGTCGCAAAGCCTGAAAGTGATTAATGGACTAGAGCATCGGCCAGTGTTTCCCTTCCAGGACTAGAACCGGACGGAGTCGAGCAGCACCAGCACCAGCAGGAAATGATAACACAGCTGGCGGCCTGGCCTTGGGCCACAGTGACAGGCTTCCCTGTAGGCCCCGTCGCTCAGCAGGCTCCCCTTCCCGCCTTGCCTCTTCTCGCTAAGCCTGTCTCTCTGCACAGGGACGAAAGGCCTTTCGTGTCCATGTCTGAGGGATGCGGGGGAAGTGTGCAATCTTAAACACAGGAAACACAGACGGTGGCATCCAAGACAGTGTGCTCTCCTCTGCTCTCCGCTCTCTGCTCTCTGCTCCAAAGGAGAGTTCCCAGCAGCTAACAGGGTTGTGTGACCACCCACCATTACAGAATTGTCTGGGGCAGGATGGGGTGGGGTAGGAAAAATGAATGGATGAATGAATGAATGAATGAATGAATGAAAGTGACTTCTCTAAGACTACAGACTGTTGAATAACCAGGTGGCAATCTTCCCTTAACGAATGTTCTAGCATGGAGAGGCGCGGACATGTGGGTGTGAGAAGGGTCATAGCCTCCTCCTATTCTAAGGGAACCAATGCTTGCTAAGCCAAGAGGTTCCTTAGGGCTGGAGCTGGGACCTGTATTTCCAACTCATGCTCCAGAGGACACCGCAGCTGATGGAAGAGACAAGAAAGAAGAGCATCTTTGATGCCAAGGCCCCCTGAGGTCTGACCGTGGGCACAGTCAACCTCCCAGAGTAGGCACAGCGAACTCAGAAGCTTCTCCTTGGACACAGGACCACCCAGCTTCTTGCTCCATTGGAGGAAGTATGAAGCCACATCTTCAATTTGTGTTTCCACATTAAGCAGCATCAAGCCCTTTTGTGTCCTCAGATTTTGCCTGGACTGGGTAGTGTCTCTACACTGCGAATTCCAAATTACCAGACACAAACACACTTTTATTTCTTTGCAATCTTTATTTGACCTAGAACACACTCGGCGGAAGCTGAGCTGCATCCTGCAAGGGTACACTGCCCCCAGCTGGTGCTGGGCTCGGCGACCCAACTGGACCACATCAGTAAAGCTGGCTCCACCTGGTCCGGGTCTCCAGGCTGAACACTGACCAGGCTTTCAAATACAAGACTTGGTGAAAACAGCAGAACTATTAAACCCACCTGTGAACTGAAAACTAAATTATATGTATGTTCGCTCTCCTTGGAGCTGACCTGGGCATTAGTTACATCCATGTCTGAGAACTGTAATCAGCAAGATGCCGATGTCAACAGGGGGTGAGGCCCAGGGCACTGTGGGTGCAACAGTGCACTCCCCCTCTCTCTCCTTTGGAGAGTGGAAAGGGGTCAGCCTAAGCAAGGGCAGGGTTCTGGAGAGACATGGGGAGGGAGCGAGGGAGGCAGGTGGAGGCTGTGTTATTGGTATAGAGAAGCGCATCCCAGCAGAGAGGGTGTCTGCCTGGAGCACAGGTGATGACTGTCCTACGGACACAGACACCACAGGTGGCCTCAGAAATGAGCTCCTGCTCTGGCGGGCAGGAACCATGGGTGGAGGCCTCACAGAGCCCACCTCCCTGGCTTCTTTCCACGCTCCACCCTCTTTCCTAACTTCCTCCTCCAGAAGCTTCATGGAGAAGCAGCTGTGCTGCAGGCAGGTGTGGTAGCTCCTGGGGCCTGAGTCCCATCCACAGACACAGGCAAGGAGGCCCCTCACTGCCCTGGGGCCAGTTTCCACTTGCTCTACCCTGACAGCGGCCCCAGCACTCTGGTCTGGACCTCTCCTTGTGGACTCTGCGCATCCTTCTTTATGTTCTTGTTTCTGCGTGACCCATGCTGGGATGTCACTCTCTTTTTTTTTCAGGGACCTAACTCGGTCTCTTCTTAGGAACTGCCCCAATTCCCTCTGTATACTGATTGCATTACCTCCACCGATTGTTTTTTGCAGAGCATGGCTTCCCCCAGATCAAGAAATGCCCACAGCCCCTCTGAACTGAAGAACCGGGGTGAAACACAGAACTCTCTGGCTCCTTCTCCATCCTCCACACTCTCTGCAAGCCCATCTTCCGGCACAGGCTGAGCCCTGCGTGTCGCAGGAGAGCAACCACTGGCAAGAGGCGTTTCTCATTGGGTTCCAAGAACGTGGAATCATGAACACCATGGCACAGTCAGGAGGACAAGTCAACGAGAGCTGGTACTGCGATGGGAACTGCAGACGGAATTCCTCAGTGATGCCTCAACTTTGAACTTGGACGAGCAGGTAAATGGCAAATGAGGGAAGGAAGACCAGCCAGAAGGGGCATGGGTGCATGTCCATGTTTAGATCCTCCCCCAAAAGTACCTGCTATCGTTATCCCCTTGCTTCATCATATACACAGTATGCGATGGTAAGTGTATAACTACCACCTCCCCAAAAATCAAATGTGTGTGTGTGTGTGTGTGTGTGTGTCCCTTTGTAAGTTTCTTACACATTTTTTTATACACAGGATGTACAGCACACAATTTACAAAAAATGATAAAATACATGATATCCCATAATATTCTTTATTATAAATCTCTACAGTTAATTGATTCGCACAGAATTTTTTGAATTTTGCCACACCTTCATAATTTCAGCCAACCAATGGCCATAATGGGGGAGCGAATGTAGTTCCAGGGCAAATGTTGGTTAATATTTTGTTTACATTAACAAGTAAAGAGAAAGCAAAATGACAAAAGTATATGGTAGAGCCTCACCTCTTCATCAGTCATGTGATTCATCAGTCATGTGAGCAGCTTTTTTGTTGAATCAGACAATAGTTTTCAAATAGTAGAAGACCATGTACTCAATTCCTGTGCTATTCATGAGGTAACATCCACGGACACGGCCAACTTTTAAGTTTAATCAGTTCATCACCATTCACATTTCGTCTACCATTTTGTTATGTGCACATGGGTATGTTTATACCGAACGATCAAGCCCTAGTTTGTAGCGTTAGCCGTCTCTTTCATGTAAGTTACAAGTTCTCCCCTCATGGCCTATTTCAAACTACCAAGGTGACGTCACCAAACACAGAGTCTGAAAGAGATCGTAGTAGCAGGCCAGCATATGAGATTTTCACACACACACATAGAATAGGAATAAATTACCTCAAAAGCATAGATAATAGTAAAATCCAGTAAATTAATTAGGTGATGAGGTTAGCATATTTATTACCATTGTCTTTAGCATAATTTTTATTGTAAATTTACATAATTTAATTTTTAATGTTGGCTGCGCTTAACGACTGGCTTGCAAAGTCCCTGAAAATTTAATTATTGGGTCTCACAAGCCAGTTCAAGCCACCTCTAACACACCATTGTATGAAAATGGGATCACACTCTATGTAATCTTCAGGCAGCTGTTTTATCACATATTACGTTATTCTTGTCTTTGGACCTCCCACCCTCTTCTTTGCTCACAGCTCTGTCACAGGATGAGGAGCCCTGAGAACAATTCCCAGAATCCCTTGCCAACAGGATTTCTATTCTATTACCAATGAGAGGTGGATGGGAGGACAAAAGTAGATTTCATCATCCTCAGGCAGTGATGGTGGCAGAAAACATGGGCTCTGCAGAAGCAGTAGTGGCTTCCTGAGACTTCCTGACCTGTGAGGGGCACCCTTACCCTTGGGTTTTGCCCCTCTGCCATCCCTTCCAACAAATTTGTAGGGCCTGATTTCCTGTATTCAGCCCTTTCTGTTGGAAATATGTAGAATGGTTTCTGGTTTTCAGATTAGAAGACTGGGATTTATCCATGTTCAGGCATGGAGCCCAGTCCCACCAATTTCATTGTGGTATAATATTTGACTCCAGGATGGTATCACCTAGGACACCCCACAATTAGGCTCCATTTTACACCCTGCTGACCCAGACTTTGATGCTTTCAACACAGCCAATATACCCAGATTATACTGTCACAAGCAACAAGACATTGTTCTGGTGTTTACCCAAATGGCTCTCATGCTTACCCATTAGACATGTCATTCCTTGCTCTTATCAGCACCTTCTGCAGGTGATCCAGTGGGCCTTGCCTTCTAGTCCATCAACCTTGACCTAATGTGCTCTCCTGTGTTGAAGGAGGGTCTACTGGTGGTCAAGAGACTGGTTCCTATAGGTCACTACAAGCCCACAGGAGCAGGATGAAAACAAAAATCATATAATAAAAATGTAGTTCACCTTCTCACAGTGAATTAGTGTTAGTTGTAAGTTTATAATAGTGAAACATAACGGGTAACAGTCCACATATGCCCACTAGTCGATCAAACTCAGCCACGACTTCTCTAGAGTGCCCCCTGTGCTCACACAATCTGTTCTGAGATATGCAGGAGAGAAGTTAATTTATTGTTAGGAAGAAAAGGGAAAATATTTCTCGCCTTGTCTGTGGGCCCTATTCACCCTTCAAAACCCAATTCAGACATCTCCTCCTCCATGATGCTTTCTCAAACACTACCAATCTGAAATACCTTGCTCTATGTCCGCTGTGTCTTATATATAATTCTTTATGCCCTTGAGGGATGAGGTAATGTCTTTTCCCCAAAGAAGAGATTTGCTTACCACTTACTGTTAAGAGCATTGGAATCCCCAAGTTCTGTGTTCCTCAGCTGTGAGGCAAACCCCCTGCATGCTTAGTATCTACCTAGGCCCCTTCATGTTGCCCTGTGCGACATAGGGGATAACAAGAACCCATCCCAACATGAAGCTCATTCCACTTGCTGTGCCACGAATAACAAGTCCTTTGTCTCTGACCCAGGAACCTTGAATCTTCTGCCAGCATCCACAAAACAGGAACAGGCTGATGTACTAGCTTGTAAGTAGAATACAATCCCAGATCCTTCACAGATCCTGGACCGACTCTGTGTCTTTTCATCCTTACAGGCTCCAGAGTCCAACACAGGTCCTGATTAGCATACGTCTGGATTTTAATCAAGTTGAATTGACAAGGGGCGCCTGGGTGGCTCAGTCAGTTAAGCGGCCGACTTCAGCTCAGGTCATGATCTCACGGTTTGTGAGTTCGAGCGCTGCATCAGGCTCTGTGCTGGCAGCTCAGAACCTAGAGCCTGCTTTGGATTCTGTGTCTCCCTCTCTGTCCGCCCCTCCCCCGCTTGTGCACTGTCTCTGTCAAAAAATGAATAAACACTAAAAAAAAGGTAAAAAAAAATTAAAAAGTTGAATTGACTAGACCAAAGACAAGAACTTTTCTTCTACTGAGTACCATATAGCCCAATGTTTCTCAACCTTGGCACAACTGACATTTGAGGACTGTCAAACTAGGGCTTGATTGACATTCTTCACTGTGGGGGACTGTCCTGTGCATTGCAGGATATTTAGCAACATCCCTAGCCTCTGCCCAGTTGATGCCAGTAAAACCCACTCTCTAGTTGTGGCAACCGACAATGTCTCCAGACATCGCCAAGTAATTGTTCTTTGGGGAGGCAATATCACTACCCCCAAGAACCACTGGATTAACCTATCCCAAGGATGTGGGTGACGGTTGGAAGAGCAAGCAAAGGGGCCATAATTAAATGATAATTTAGCATAGTCTGAAATTTTAACACATTGGGGAGAAATATAAAATACTGCATCATCTATTATATCTCAGTAAAACTAGGGGGAAAATATCGCACTACCTGCTTTTCACAGCTAACAGTAAACAAAACTGTTGTTAACATCTATGGCATAAGTGCCATGCAGAGGCCATCAACTAGATCTCCCCATTTATACCCTCCAGCAGTTCTGTGAAATAAGCATTTCATGTTATAGGAATCTGAGGGATGGATTGCATAAGTGGCTCACCCAAGTGGAACAGTTTACACTTAAACACAGAGCTACGAATCTCCAACACTCTTGCTCTTAATTATTAACCAACCTCGTGCTATAATCCCAGAAAGAAAGGGGGAGTCAGTCTGGTGGTTGGAAATCATGAAACGGGAAATCAAAGCCTATCTTAAGAAAAAAAAAAAAAAAACCAAACTCAAATGTCAATACCAGTGTCTTACGGGTTAAAAATACATAACCCTTTAGATATTTTAAGTGGGCAGATAAGTGCCAAAATCTGTAATAATATGTACTTTGATTCCTACATAAAAATGTTAAAATACAAGCCCTCATGTGTTGCTGTCTTTTCTGCATCAAAAAAAAAAAAAAAAAAATGTTAACCAGCCAGTCCAGGAAGGAGAAAAGTGCCAAAACCTGTTTCAACAAGGCAAACACCACTCAGAACTTTGGTGGAGTACCTTCTCCATCTGGCGGTAGGTTAAAGAATTGTCCCTGAAACACTTCGAGCCACCCAGGACTCTGAATGAGTCAGACACACAGTGATGCTCCAAACTGATCAGATTTGTAATTTGGAGACAGCAAAATTACTAATTACCTATGGAATTACAGGGCTGAGTAACTCCTAAAGAAAAATACTATTTTGACTATACTTAAAACTTTCTCTGAGAAGCTAACATTCTCAAGTACCCTACATCCTTACATAGATTTGGTCCATTCCAATGGATTTGGTCCATAAGGATGCATTCCCTATATACTTAACGCTCAGAAATATTTTAAACGCACTACAGTGTTTCATCTTGAAGGCAGAGAAAGACAGCAAGAAAGGAAGGGGGAAAGAAAAGGAATGGAAGAGGGAGGATGTTTTTGCCATATTCTGTGGAGAACCAAAAACCATAATTCTATTAAAAATACATATGTATGGGGCGCCTGGGTGGCGCAGTCGGTTAAGCGTCCGACTTCAGCCAGGTCACGATCTCGCGGTCTGTGAGTTCGAGCCCCGCGTCAGGCTCTGGGCTGATGGCTCAGAGCCTGGAGCCTGTTTCCGATTCTGTGTCTCCTTCTCTCTCTGCCCCTCCCCCGTTCATGCTCTGTCTCTCTCTGTCCCAAAAATAAATAAACGTTAAAAAAAAAAAATACATATGTATATTTGTCAAAGATTTAAAATTATATAAGTGAGCTTCCTGCAGGAATCCTGAAAAACATCATCTAGAAAAATAAATGACGACTTCTCAACTAAAATAGTAAGTCTACCTAAAAGTGAAATTAATGTCCAATACTAAGATATACATGAATAACTTATGTTGATAAAAAATATCTTTGGGGCACCTGGGTGGCTCAGTCGGTTGAGCATCCAACTTTGGATCAGATCATAATCTCATGGTTCGTGGGCTCAAGCCCCATGTCAGGCTCTGTGCTGACAGCTCAGAGCCTGGAGCCTGCTTCCAATTTTGTGTCTCCCTCTTTCTATGCCCCTCCCCTGCTCACTCTGTGTGTGTGTGTCTCTCTCTCTCTCAAAAATAAGTAAACATTAAAAAAAAATTTTTTTTAATCTTTCTCCAGGGTGCCTGGGTGGGTTGGTCAGTTAAGTGTCCAATTCTTGATTTCAGCTCAGGTCATGATCTCACGGTTCATGAAGTTGAGCCTCACGTCGGGTCTGAGCTGACAGCACAGAATCTTCTTGGGATTCTCTCGCCCTCTCTCTCTCTCTGCCCTTCGTCCCCTTCTCTCAAAATAAATAAACATTTTAAAAAATATACGTTTCTCCAATTATTTTGTTTCTAATATAATTGCCTCATATCTCCTTTCTTCCTCTTTCTTTTCACGGTAATATTATCTTTCTTTTCATGGTAATATTACAGAACAATCTGTAACACATTTTTATTCATCTAACAAATATTTTATTGAGCAGCTACTAGGTACCAGGCATGGGGCTATAGCAGCGAACAGCTATAACAGGAGAAGGGGCAATCCACAGGCTCTCTACTAAGTGTGAGACACCATTTCATTTCATTTTCACAGCTCTGGATGGTGGGTCTCATTATGCCCATTTTACACATGAGGAAACTGGGGCTGAGAGAGGTTGAGTGGTTTACCCAAAGACTCAGAGAATAAGTGGCAGAGGCAAGATTCAAAATCATGTATCTTCTCTAAAGCCCAGCTCTTAAACCCTGTACCATCCAGCTACACACTTTCTTTCTTTAAAGTTTATTTATTTATTTTGAGAGAGAGAGAGAGAGAGAGAGAGAGAGAGACAGACAGAGACAACACAAGTGGGGGAGGGGCAGAGAGAGAGGGATAGAGAGAGAATCCCAAGCAGACTCCGAGCTGCCAGCACAGAGCCTGATGCAGGGCTCGAACTCATGAACCACAAGATCATGACACAAGCCTAAGTTGGACGCTTAACAGGCTGAGCCACCAGACGCCCCCCAGCTACAAGTTTTCAAGAGCAAAGCAGACAGCATGCACGGAGAGCTGGTATGTGTGGGGCAAAATGCCTGGCCCTGGGGGGTACAGGGAGACTCGGCCCTGCCTCCTGGAACTGAAGCAGCACCTGCCTGCACGAGGCTTCTGGGACCAAGCACCCACCTGTCCACTCGCCAGCATTTGTTAACAGTAACAAATCTCCCAAACTCAGCTCCAACATTCTAGGGGGGGAAATCATTCTTAAAAATTAAAATTAGGGCGCCTGGGTGGCGCAGTCGGTTAAGCGTCCAACTTCAGCCAGGTCACGATCTCGCGGTCCGTGAGTTCGAGCCCCGCGTCGGGCTCTGGGCTGATGGCTCAGAGCCTGGAGCCTGTTTCCGATTCTGTGTCTCCCTCTCTCTCTGCCCCTCCCCCGTTCATGCTCTGTCTCTCTCTGTCCCAAAAATAAATAAACGTTGAAAAAAAAAATTTTTTTTAATTTCTTTTGGGGTGCCTGGGTGGCTCAGTTGGTTAAGTGTCCGACTTCAGCCAGGTCACGATCTCGCGGTCCGTGAGTTCGAGCCCCGCATCGGGCTCTGGGCTGACGGCTCAGAGCCTGGAGCCTGTTTCCGATTCTGTGTCTCCCTCTCTCTCTGCCCCTCCCCCGTTCATGCTCTGTCTCTCTCTGTCCCAAAAATAAATAAACGTTGAAAAAAAAAATTTTTTTTTAAAAAATTAAAATTAAAGTGAAATTCAACAAAAAGACTAACATGAGGAGGATCATCAACAGGTCCTGTGATTTCCGCATAGAGGGGTGGGAAAGGTTAGGTTGGGGCTGCGGATTTCATGTGGCTTCCCCCCCTCCCCCCACTGAGTCAATGAGGCAGGCCAATTACTGGAATGTTCAGGTGGCCAAATACACAGACTGAAGTGGAGATCTTACGTCTGGACCAAGAGTGCATTTTGAAAGGCTCGGCGACACAGAGCGTAGAATGAGGAATAAAAAAATTACAAAAGACGCTCACTTGAATAGATGGAAAGTCAGCACTTCAATATGTATCACTTCTATATATCATAGATTCAGGACCGCATCTAACAAAAACCAGAGCTGACATCAGAGGAGAAACCCCGTCGCAAACACCACTGCTCAAGCTCATTACTCCTGGCCATTTCTGGCAAATCTTTGTTTCCCACTTCTTGTCTAAAACACACTGTTTGCTTGGCAGAAGGAGGGAGACGTGAGAACCTCCTACAGCAAATGTTGATATAAAGGAAATATCCCGAGTGACCGGTGGTATTTATCCAGGTATTATTTCTGCCACCTGCATGGAGTTTACCAAGTAGGTTGGGGGGAAGGGGGCCGTGTCACTCTCTTGTCGTTCAGCTTGAGTTGCCTGGATACCCCTTTTTGGATTCAACAAGGAACAGAAATCTAATTGTCCCTCTCTTCACTTAAACCGTAAGGATCCCAAATTAGGTCATGTCTGTGAACCACATGAATGAACCCTGTACTCTGGAACTCTCTGTGTGGCTTGCGAGACCTGCCCTCTGAAACCAGAGGCAGCAAGCTTTGCAATCAAGATGTTCTGGGGTCTTGTCAAACACAGTCAACATTCAAGAGTTCTTCCCCTTGGCTCCGTCTCAGGGCGCCTGGGTGGCTCAGTCGGTTGAGTGTCCAACTTCAGTTCAGGTCATGATCTCATAGCTCATGAGTTCGAGCCCCGCGTTGGGCTCTGGGCTGACAGCTCAGGGCCTGGAGCCCGCTTCGGATTCTGTGTCTCCCCCTCTCTCTCTGCACCTAGCCCACTCGCATTCTGTCTCTGTCTCTCTCAAAAATAAACATTAAAAAAAAGAAAACAAGAATTCTTCCCCTTGGCAGGCATCCGTTTTGGTGTTCTCACTCCTACTTACTGATACCAATGAGCAGCTCTCTGAGTTCTGATTCCCTTTCTGCAGCCAAACTGCTGACTTATGTTAAAAACACCCTCAGCATCGCCTGGGTGGCTCAGTTAGTTAAGTGTCCACTTCAGTTTGGTTAATGATCTCATGGCTCATGAGTTCTAGCCCTGCATGGGGCTCTGCTCTGACAGCATGGAGCCTGCTTGGGATTCTCTCTCTCTCTTCTCTCTCTGCCCCTGTCCCCCTCAACAAATAAATAAACTTAAAAAAAAAAAAACACCCTCATAAACTGCCACTTGTGGGCACAATTGTCACTGCCCATTCACTTCAGAACATACTTAGTTTCCACAGACCAGAAAAAGAGAAACAAAGGAGGAAATTTGATGAAAATAAGCCCAGAAAAGGACACAATTATAAATGTATATAGGAGCAAACTTTAAAGCTGTAGCTACTGCAGAATCATAGGCAAATCTTAAAATAAGGTTTCTAACCATTGTGGAAATTGTTAAAGTTTCTTTCATGAAATCAACTTTTTTTTTTCTTTAGGCTATATTTTCATATCATAGCATTATCACAACTGTGATTAATGAATTATCTGCATAATTTCTAACTTAATGTCGATTTCCCTGGTTATTCTGTGACTCCCTCAGGCGAGGACCTGACTGGTTTACATCCCAGCTGCCCTGTATATTATTAACTGGCACATAGGAGGGACTCAAAAAAATGTCAACACTAGCTTTGCAATAGCGCTATGATTTCATTATTTCCATGTGCCACCTGTTTCGAAAGCACTATACCTCATTTCCCAGGTTTGTCACCATGCTACAGTTATGCAAGATGTTACAGGGGTGACAGGCGTATAGGACCTCCCTGGATATGTTTTTTTTAATTTTTTTTTCAACGTTTTTAATTTATTTTTGGGACAGAGAGAGAGCATGAATGGGGGAGGGGCAGAGAGAGAGGGAGACACAGAATTGGAAACAGTCTCCAGGCTCCCAGCCATCAGCCCAGAGCCTGACGCGGGGCTCGAACTCACGGACCGCGAGATCGTGACCTGGCTGAAGTCGGACACTTAACCGACTGCGCCACCCAGGCGCCCCCCTGGATATGTTTTTTATTTTGCCACTTCCTGTGAATCTTTGATTATTCAAAGTCTTTGATTTCACCTAAACAGTGGAACTTCCATTTGCCCTGACGCCCACACACCACACGATGCTCCTGGCTTGCTGGATTTCACCAGCGTTTTCCGTCTTTCACCAGCTTCACTTCTAACAATCCGACATCCTGTGTAATACCTAGGAGCTCACCCTTTCCTCCCGTGGACACTTGACACAGCAGATCACTGTGTACAACAGCGACCCTCCTGAGACAGCCAGCCAAAATGCCAACTATGATGGCAATTTTCATACGATTTATCCCTTTCTGTCTTCTCCACACAGACACCACCCAAAGTTGTCACATGGTAGAGATATTCAAGAAGAGCTAGCTGGAATACCAAGGGTCACGGAGAGATGTCATCATGATGAGCCAATCATCCCCTCAAGATTGTTGGTTGGCAATAAAATCCAGAACACACGTGTCCAGGTTCCCAGTTGGTGAACCACACTCCTAAGTACTATGTAGCCACATCTGCGACAGCCTCACACTACACAAAGAATGAGGCCACCACCAAGCTTCCAAGAGCCTCAGAAAACTGTACAAAGTACATTAAAATCAACAGAAAGGCTTCCCATGTCACAATTTTTGATAACTTCTCACCCCTTCCTCCCCAAAAGCCACCACTGGCTGAAGTTTGACACCACAGGCTTGAATCACACAATCAGATTCAAACTCTTAAATAAAGCACTGAACAGACATTAACTTCCCTGTAGGCCTGGGAACACAATTCAGCCCTGCTGGGCATAAAGGGAGATTGAGTATGTAGGGGCAGAGCCGAGTCAGGAGAGCAGAGCATTCTCAGAAAGTGGGTTTACCAGCTGCCCACACCAGCCCCGAGCTTGGCCCACTCTCTGTGCTTCGTGGCCCTCCTAGTTGATGTCCTCCTCCAGGGAAAAAAAAACAAAGGGGGCCCACCTTAACACTGACAATAGTCTCTGTGGGTCAGAAAACAAGAGCTGTTCAGCTTTCCAATACCTTCACCAGCTCAAAGGCTCAAAGCATTACCTGTCGTTGACTCTTGTTGTAAAGACAACAGCAAACAGCAGAAATTCAAGGGCAAACAACTTTGAGAGCCTCTCTAAACAGTGAGGCTTGGCTACCAGGAAAGAGAAAAAGAAATGAAAACTAATCTTCATTACATCCTGGACAAAAATGGCAGGGAGGGAGAGAGCCAAGAGAAGGAGAAATGATCGTCATTTAAAATGTTTTAGGGGCGCCTGGGTGGCGCAGTCGGTTAAGCGTCTGACTTCAGCCAGGTCACGATCTCGCAGTCCGTGAGGTCCGTGAGTTCGAGCCCCGCGTCAGGCTCCGGGCTGATGGCTCGGAGCCTGGGGCCTGTTTCCGATTCTGTGTCTCCCTCTCTCTCTGCCCCTCCCCCGTTCATGCTCTGTCTCTCTCTGTCCCAAAAATAAATAAAAAAACGTTGAAAAAAAAATTTTTAAATGTTTTAATATGGCGGCACGATCAAGACTAACTTTCTCACTGCCAGGCAGTGAGTCTGGAGAGGGCCAAATGGCCCATTCTCTCACAGGCTTTTCAGCAGAAAAGTAATACCCATTTGTATAACATTTATAAATCAATAAAGTACTTGCACATGTGGAAACTCAAAGTCTCAGCAACCCTGAGCTATTATACCCACTTTACAGATGAGGAAACTGAAACTCACAAGAGACACAGATCAGCCGGAAGTGGCAGAGCCAGGGGCACAATGGGACCAGTCAGCTGGCCAGTAGAGACATGAAGGAAGCAGCTGAGGACCGTGCTGTGCTATTCTTTGAGGAAAAAGAAATAAAGCATGGTCCCAACAGTTTATTTTTGTTTTTACCGCCCTTGCCTTAGGAGACATATCTAGAAAAATGTCGCTTCAGCCAATGTTAGAAAATATCGCCTATGTTCTCTTCTAGGATTTTTGTGGTTTCAGAGGTCTCACATTTAGGCCTTGAATCCATTTTGAATTTATTTTTGTGTAGGGTGTAAGAAAGTGGTCCAGTTTCATTCTTTTTTTGCACATAGCTGGCTAGTTTTTCCAGCATCACTCATTGAAGAGACTGCCTTTTCTCCATCATATATTCTTCCCCCCTTTGTCAAAGATTAATTGACCATATAAGCATGCGTTTATTTCTGGGCTCTCTGTTCTGATCCATTCATCTATGTACCTATCTCTGTGCCACCACCACGTTGTTTTGATCACTACAGCTTTGTAGTATATCTTGAAATCTGGGATTGTGTTACCTCAGGCTTTGTACTTCACTCTCAAGGTCATTTCGGCTATTTGGGGTTTCTCATGGTACATACAGATTTTAGTATTATTTGTTCTAAGTTCTGTGAGACGTGCTGTTGGCATTTTGGTAGAGATTGCACTGAATCTGCAGACTGCGTTGGATAGTATGGACATTTTAATAATATTCATTCTTCCAATCCATGATCATGGAAGATCTTTCCATTTGTGTCGTCTTCAATTCCTTTCATCAAAGTTTCACAGCTTTCAGAGTACAGGTCTTTCAGCTCCTTGGTTAAGTTTATTCCTAGGTATTTTATTCTTTTTGATGTAATTACAAATGGAATTGTTTTTTAAGTTCTCTTTCTGCTACTTCATTATTAGTGTATAGAAAAGCTACCAATTGCTGGGTATTAATTTTGTTGTACAGCAAAGGAAACCACCAACAAAGCAAAAAGGCCACCTACTGAATGGGAGAAGATATTTGCAAATGATTTATCCAATAAGGGGTTAATATCCAAAATATATGAAAAGCGTATACAAATCAACACCAAAAAAACAAGCAAACAATCTGATTGAAAAATGGGCAGAGAAACTGAATAGAGATTTTTCCAACAAAGACATCCAGATGGCCAACAGACACATAAAAGGATGCTCAACATCACTAATCATCAAGGCAATGCAAATCAAAACCACAATGAGATACCACTTTATACCTAGCAAAATGGCTAAAATCCAAAAGACAAGAAATAACAAGTGTTGGTCAGGATATGAAGAAAAAGGAACCCTGGTACACTGTGGGGTGGCAATGTAAACTGTGGGGACCATTGTGCACCCATTGTGGAAAACAGCTTGAAGGTTCCTCAAAATATTAAAAATGGAAATATCATATGATTCCATAATCCACTACTAGGTTTTTACCCAAAGAAAGCAAAATATGTATCTATATATATATATATAGATAGATAGATAGATAGATACAGATATATATACCATATATAATATATAATATTCCATTGTGTATGTATATACCATACATGTATATCCAATATATATATGTGTGTATTTGTGTGTGTGTATATATATACACACAATGTATACAATGGAATATTACTCAGCCATAAAAAAGGATGAGATCTTGTCATTTGTGACAACACGGATGGCCCTACAGGGTATTACACTAAATAAAACAAGTCAGACTGAGATAGTCAAAAAGCGTATGGTTTCATTCATATATGAAATCTAAAAAAAAGTGAATAAACAGACAAAAAGCAGAATCAGACCTACAAATACAGAGAACAAGCTGATGGTTGCCAGAGGGAAAGGGTGTGGGGCGAATGGGCAAAGGGGAGTGGCACGTTCAAGCTTCCCATTATGGAACGGATAAGTCACAGGGATAAAAGGCACAGCACAGGGAATACAGTCAGGGGTGTTGTAATGACCTGTATGTTAACAGATGGCAGCTACACTTGTGAACACAGCATAACGTATAGACTTGCTGAATCACTACCTTATACACTTGAAACTAACGCAACATTGGGTGTCAAGGATACTCAAATAAAAAAGCAAGCAAGCAAGCATAGTCCCCAGATGGGGATGAAGGGGGCTGGGGGATTCCTCTCCATCTTTGCAGTGGATCTAGGAAGCAACACTTCAGGGAGTTACTTTTATTCTTACTCTCACAATTCAAAGAGAACAGTGCCTAAGCTGATAAATTCTCATTTCAAAGGTGATTCATAGACTATTATCTCCAAAAAGAAATCCACCCAGAAACTTGAGATGAGAGAGTTAGGAACAAAGGGTTCCAGCTGTTACTTGAATCTGTCGGTGCCTCAAACGGGACAGCAGCTTAAACCAAAATATCAAAGGACTTTTTAAGGCCAGCAGCTCACCTTGAAGTGACTCCGGAATACGACCCCAGCCGCAGATGGAGACACTGGATCTCAAAGGCCAGGCCCACAGTGGCAGCAAGAGGTCAAGTCCACGATTCAAACCCAAGACTGTTTTCTGACTTTGCCACAAGGAAGGGCAAGCGAGGCACACCCTCTAGTGCAGGAGAGCAGCGGGCTCTCCACCCGAGCATTTTGAGGACAGGCAAGCTCTCACCTGATCTTGGAAGGTGGCCTGAGGGGGGCAGAGAAGTAAGTCGGGGATGAATGTTGCCGCAGCGGAAGGAGCAGAAGGAACGGGTTGGGTCGGACCAGGGCTCTGCCCTCCGAGAGCGCCCTCTCCTGTCGCCACTGGGAATAAAAGTGCTTGGCCTCGCTGGGAGCGAATCCAACCCTCGCCAGTGCCCTGGGAACATACAAAGATAAATAAATCCCGAGGCTGGAGAGAAGGGACTGGGGCAAGATCCACCCCACCAGCCAGGTCCCAGGGAGACCCCACCAAGCTTCCACCACCCAACTGCTCCCCACTCTGGGAAAGAGAAACAAACGCCTGTCTTGTTCAAGGAACGCAAAACACACACAACAGGCTTGGGACGAGAGACAACACTCCCCTTGATGACATTTTGGATGATATTTCTTCCATTTCAAAATGCACCAGGAATTTGCTCTAACTCAATGCTCTGTGAGATAACTTAGGCTCCCTCCGTTTTCCCAGTTTACTTCTTCAGGAGGTTAATTCCAGATTTCTCTTTCCACCCTGAACGTTGTAAGGAGTTAGGCCCATTTTGTTGGCCTTTCCTTTTTTTTTTTTAATTGTGGCAAAATATACATAACATAAAATCTGCCCTCTTAACCATTTTTAAGTGCACAGGCCAGTGGTGTTCGGTACCTTCACATGAGCCACCACGTTCCTCATCTCCAGACTTTTTCATCTTCCCAAACTGAAACTCTGTCCCCGTTAAACACAAAGTCCCCCGTCCCCCTTCCCTAGCCCCCCACATCCACCACTCTACTCTCTGTCTCTACGTGCTTGACTACTCTGGGGACAGCATATACAAGGAATCCTACAGTGTTTGTCCTTTCGGGTCTGGCTTGTTTCACTGAAAGGTGACCTCATAGTTCACCCCTGTTGTAGCATTGTGTCAGGATTTCCTTCCTGCATTTTTAAGGCTCAATAATGTTCCATTGTATGGATCTATCACATTTTGTTTACCCATCAGCCATCAATGGACACTTGGGCTGCTTCGACCTTTTGACTCTGAATGACGCACCTATTATCCGAGAAAACTCTGCTTTTATTATTGTGATGTCACTGCCCAAGCCCATCTGAAGCTCGGGCCAGGAGTCCGTCTCAGTGGTTTCGAAAACCCCCCTCGCGTTCAGTGCCCTCCCCCACGTGATACCCAGCCCCCACCACAAAGCCCAAAGCAATCAGAAAACAAAACTCCACCCTCACACAGTCCAACCCTCACACACACCCCATCCCTCACCCACCCCAATCCTCACACACCCCAACCCTCATACAACCCAAACTTCACAGACACAGCAACTTGACATACCCCAACTCTCAAAAACCCCTTCACACATACACCCAGTCCCCCACACAGCCCACACCCCCCCCCCCCCCGTCTCTAGGGACTTTATGGGCTGGCCTCCAGCCTACACACAAGAACCACAGGGACTTCCCAGCCTTGGGGCATCATTCAGGGAGCCCCAGCATTTCCATTTCTGTCTCCCTCCCTCTCTTAATGGGACCACATAGTTTTGAAAACAAAACGCCTCCTGCCTCTGCCACCTCTGCCACGTGAGCGAGGGCACCTCCAGGTCTCGTGGACAGAAAGCCCTGCTCTCACCTTGGACACTGGAAGCAGGGGGAAAAAGAATTCCTGTAAACTATCCTGAGTTATAAAAGTTTTTGCATACTAACCCCAGCCTCTTCAGACCTATTTTTATTACATTATGTTCACTTGTCATCCAAAAGGAGGACTCAAGTAGAAAAACGCATTTTAAATATCCTAAGGTTTTCCTGCTGTCCTTGGGCCATACATGGTACAGAAAGCCTATGGAGAGAGCTGTTAGGGAAGGAGATGGATCTAGATTCTGTTCTATGGATTAGGCAGAAACAGGCTGTGCCAGTCTCATTCACCAGCTGTTTCCCCGGTAAAGACTACAGGTATGTAGTTGGTGCCCAATCAGTGACTATTGAATGAGTAAGTGAAGAAATGTTTAAAGTCAATGGAAGGTGAAGGGAGAGAATAGGTGCCCCCTTGAGTGTCCATCTTCACCTTGAATCAGCCAGGGTAAAAGTGCTGCTTAGCAGTGGGAGCTTTGGGGAAAACCTGGAGTCCAGGGGCTATTTAGTCTTCGCTCACCATAAGAGGTTGGGTCAAGGTGAAATTCACAGGCAGGAAACTCTGGGTGCACCTGCCCGGCTCATGGACCTTACGAAGCATTCCCTTAAGCTGTGGCTGCATGAGACGCAAGGACAAGAGTAATGAGAATCGCACAGATGCTCCTGAGCCCGGAAGGGCAGTCTAGTCTTTCTGGATCGTCTTGACAATGGGAAGTTGCTGCAAATTTCAACCTGCTTGCTTTCTGGCTTCTGAGCTCCAGCCCTCTAGGAGGTGGATTCACCACTCACTGCACCAGTAGGTAACCCACCCTGTACCTCCAACCTCAGGCAGTTCAAGCATCAGTTGGTCAAAGTAGGGAGAAGGATGCTTTCCCACACCTTTTCAGGAAGATTGGGGGAAAAGGTTTTTCTGCTAACAACATATGCATATTGGCTGACTTTACCAAGCCTGTGGTTAGTTACAGCCACAGATTTGGGCAAGATTTGGACACAAAACAAAATGACCCAGCTGCTAAGACCAGGGCTACTTCTCAACAGGGCACTAAAGAAGTAAATCTAGTACCAATCAAGTTGCTGATAAAGAAACCTGATCAGAAACAGCAGAAAAGATGCTCTCCTCTGTCTCTGTTAGATGGGCCCTTTTCTGCAACCAGTCTGTGTTTTTGTCATGAACCAGTGCATTCAGCTGTATCTCAGAAGACCCCCACTCTGGGCAGCAGTATGCTTGAACTTGAAACAGGAAAACTGGAACCATCCTAGCAGGAACCAAGAGGTAACCTACAAGGAACAACACAAAGCTGTTGACCCACCTCTTGTAGAAAGCATTGTTCCCCGTTTATTTAAAACACTAGGGCCACTGCAGAAATAATTACGCGTACTAACCATACTCCTCCTCACTTCAAGTGACCTCTTCACAGCAACCGAGACCCAGGAAAAGTCTGTCATTAAGGTTCATAAAGAAAAGATAGGTGTATCAACATTGAGGTTTTGTGGTGAGCTGAGAAGAAGCCTCCCTAGAGTCTGCTGGTTCTATCTCACCAAGCTATTTTCTCCCAACGTGGCTGTGGTCTGGTCTTCAAACAAGCTGAAAGATAAGCAAATACCCTTCCTCTCAGCTTACATTTGACTGCCTTCAGCATCCAGTGTGTTTCACGAATGACAACAATATAGTAGAAAGCCACAATTCACCCACACTCAACCACAGAACTCCCATCTAGAACAAACCAGAATTGGGGCAGAGGAACCCATCCAAAAACAAAATCAAATTTGATTGAAAGGTGATACAACCAGCCTCTTTCAGCCACTGATCATTCTGAAGTGGGAAATATGAGAGTTAGGGAAATCACATGACTAACTCAAACCACTATAAAGTCACAAACCATGTCTTAGAATCAGAAACAAAACTTGAGAATGGATTGCTAGGCAAAATCTACACTGTCCAACTCAGTACCACTAATGACATGCAGCTGTTTAAATTTAATTTTCAATTAATTAAAATGAAATAAAATTTACAATTCAGCTCCTTACTCTTGCTAACCACACATTTCAAGGGCTCAGCGGCCACATATGGTTAGTGACCACCATATTGAGCAGCACAGATATGGAATATTTCCATCATAGCAGAATGTTCTTTTAGACAGCACAGGACTACACACTAAGAAAGGAAAAAAGAAAGGGAATTTAAAAAGCAATAAAAGAGTTCTCCTCAAAAAAAACAAAAAACAAAAAAAAACAGAAACCTAAGTATCCACCATGTACCTATCTTGTGCTTCCTGAAGGCATATTCAAACATAATGAACACATAGACGATATGAGACTTTAGGGTTACATAGACCAACGATGTTCCATAAAAGCTAGAAATGGTATATGTGCCATGGGTATTTTTGTAATTGTCATCAATAAGCTGAGAGCAACTCTTTCAACAAAATGTTAGTTGGTCATGCTCATTTGGTTGATCTATTCTTCTGATTTCTAGTGGAACAAGTTTAGATCCTCCTGAAAAGGAACAGGAAAATATCCTACTTCCCACTTCTAGAACACATATATTTACTAGCCCTCTTCTTTCCATAAATGCGCATCATAGATTAGAGTTTTTGTTTTTGTTTTTGTTTTCAGGAATTTCCTTAGCAGAAGCCTCTGCCCCACGACCACCTTGAACGCCAGCTTTGGGGCAGTAGAGAATGTCATAGTCAAGGTTCCTTGCACAACAAGCAACAGAAACCAATCTGTCCCAGAAAAGGGAAATTGTCAGATGGATTCCAGAATACTTCATGAAGCCTAAGGATAATGAGGCTTCATGAGACACTTCAAGACCTGACAATCCACCGTCTCTGTCTCAAATTTCTGCTTCCCTTTGTCCAACTATGTAATTTCTTGCTCTCTTCAGAACCTCATTCTCTGCTTCTCTTCTCACAGAGTAGAAAAGGGCCACCCCTCAGCTCTAAGGAGCATATGTGGCCACCTCATGACTCTTGAATTTCACATGTCCCTTGGTACTTAGAATTTCAGAGACCCAATTCCAAGAGCCCAGGAGAACTGATTAGCTCAGCTTATCTCTCAGTAGTCCAAACAATCATGGAGGGAGAGTGGAACCATCTAGAGTAAACATGTCAGCAGCAGCTACTGAGGTACAGAAGAGTGGGAAGCGGAGAATTCTCAGGGAGGGTGCTCTGAGCAGTGATACCAAGGATGTAAATGGGAAAAAATGTGAGTTTAAGAAACTAAAGGGCCATCTAATAGATACATTCTAATAACCCAAAATAGTATAATACAGGATGTCTATAAAATCTGGAAACAGGGGCGCCTGGGTGGCGCAGTCGGTTAAGCGTCCGACTTCAGCCAGGTCACGATCTCACGGTCTGGGAGTTCGAGCCCCACGTCAGGCTCTGGGCTGATGGCTCAGAGCCTGGAGCCTGTTTCCGGTTCTGTGTCTCCCTCTCTCTCTGCCCCTCCCCCGTTCATGCTCTGTCTCTCTCTGTCCCAAAAATAAATAAAACGTTGAAAAAAAAAAAAAACAAAAAAAAAAATCTGGAAACATAGCTAATATTATTTTTATTTGTAACAGACTAAATATGTCTTTGAAAACAAGTATATTCATTCACTTGTGTTTCTCAGACATTATGGACATAGTTTACATCATATGCTTCTTCATTGCTACATTGCTCAAAGAAAGCAAAGATTTTATAAAGAGATTAAAGTGTTAGCAAATTATTTCCAATATACTTGAAAAGCTGAGATGATTTTTATTCTTAAATTTCTGAATATACATGCTTTCTTTGGAAAGGAAGTATAGTCATATTTTATAGTTTAATTTAGTGTTTTTGTAATAGTCTTTAGAGATATTCTGTGAAATTGATTTTTTACCAATTATCTCCCTGTTTTCTCAGAGATACTAAATATTGGTATTCTTTGAAAGGTACTGAAGCAAAAACGATAATAAAAGCCAAATTATCCTCTTTATGTTTTTGCTGTGAAAAACTGAAAAAAAAAAAATGGGCACCTGAGTGGCTCAGTCAGGCATCTGACTCTTGATCTCAGCTCAGGTCATGATCTCATGGTTCATGAGACTGAACCCTGCATCAGGCTCTGTGCTGACAGTGTGGACCCTGCTTGGGATTCTCTCTCTCCCTCTCTCTCTCTTTCTCTGCCCTCCCCCACTCGCACCTGTGTGTACTCTCTCTCTCTCTCTCTCAAAATAAATAAACTTAAAAAAAACTTAAAAAAAAAGTTTATAGGTCACTCAATGCAGCTCAGTTTTTTTGGCAGACATTAATACTGTACTTTAATTTTTAATAATATTTGCCCAAAATTTTTATACTAAAAATTCATTTCTAAAGGAATACCTTTCCCTTGTACTGAAAAAGGCATTTATTTCCATTTGCATCTTTTTATCAGGTAAGTTTTTTTTCCTCCTGGAGCTCCCAGGAAAAAATAAAGATCAAGTCATTTAAAATGGAACACATCATGGGGGCCAGAATGGCCAAGGAAGTAGGTAACAAGCTGAACCTTTGTTTTATCCCTTTGGCTTTTCATGTCTCATGTCCCAGGCTTTCAAGATCTCCAGAAGCCCACCCAGTTTTCCCTCTGTTCATAGCTAGTGGGGTAACAGGAAAAACATAGGCTTTGAGGTCAAATGCTGTCAATAAGCTACATGATTTTGAGAAAATTACTTCATCACACAAAGCCTGTTTCCTCATCTGAAAATGAGATTAATGATGGAAATCTCAGTTTTGTTGTAAAGATTAAGTGAGTCAACGTTTGTAAAGTACCTAACCTCAGCATACAATAAATATATCTATATTCATATTAGAATTATTATTGTCATTTTCTTTCTTTCAGTGGCATGGCTTTTAATTAGTACTATCTTTCTGAAAGTGACCTTCTTTAGCTTGGTCTTGCAAATCCCTCCTCTCCCAGCCTCAGTTCCAGCCCTGGGATGCAGCTCAGCCCAGACTCCGAAACAAAGGAACAGCAAGAACAAGTAGACGCTGAAATGGCTAATAAATATTGCTAAACCTCTATAAGTCTGATTGAAGAAAAGAGAGAAGGCACAAATAAAAAGTATTAGGAATGAAAAACAGAAACAGAAATACAGATGTGCAAATTAAAAAGAGAAAATTATGAACAATTTTTGCCAATAATCTGATAACTTAATTGAAATAGGTAATTACCTAGAAAAATATTGTCAAAAATGACTATAGAAGATATAGAAAACCCGAATGGTCCTATGCCATTTACAAAATTTAATTTCTAATTTAAAATCTTTCTCAGCTGAGTAAGTACATGGAGTTTATTATACTATTCTCTCTACTTTTTATTATGGAAAATTTTAAGTATATGCAAAAGTTAAAATAATAATTTCTCATATAGAAATGTTTTTGCAGGTAAGTTTTATCAAACATTCAAGAAAGAGGGATTCTAATCTCTCATTAATTTTTTCAGATAGTAAGAAAAAACAGTACAACTTACTTTTTATGCTAATATAATCTTAATGCCAAAAATAGACAAGAATGAGATGAGAAAGGAAATTTTAGGCCAGAGAAGCTATAATGGGAACTGGGGCATGTTGAACTCTATGGTGACCTGGCCTTTCAACTTTTATCATCCTTCCTCTTTTATGTTGTAATTTATCTTATTTAAACTTCAGTCCTTCCACTAATGCCTGATAAATCCACACACCTGCAGGGTGGTGTTGTAGACGGATGTGAGGAATAAAGCCTGTCCTATACATACTGTCCTGGCTCTTTAGAGACCCAGAGACTAGACGCGGAGGCTCTAGACCATGTGTTCTAGAAAGGAATCCTAAGTAAACAGTGAGGATATCAGTGACTCTTAATGGTTTTGCTGCCCCCTTCTCTAGGTGACTATTCAAAGAAATGATTTCATCTGATCACATCTTATGAATCAGCCAGGTACATCCCACAGCAGCCCTATGGCCATGGCTCAGGACAGGCTGATGCCTTTCCCCTACTCATCTCATTAGAAGCAAAGCCCATGACCTGCTGCCCTTGTCCCCCAAGGTGTTACATCAGATACATCAGAGGTTCAGAGCTATCAACTACTGTACTCGTGTGGCCCTCCAGCCAGCAGTGTGTCCTCATTTGAGTCATAAGCCCAACTCTACACTATCTTGCTAAGTGAGACTAATTTTAGTAACTTCAGAAACTAAAATATTCTTGCACTTGGCAATTTCCCATTGTCCAAGGCTAGATCATTGCTAACAGGACCCACGTAAACAGGGATGGGCATGAAATATTTAAAAGACTGACATTATCTGCCCGATTGATGTAGAGAGTTCATTTGGGGAGTACTAAAAGGTAAGTTTGGTTATACCAAGCTAGACCCAGGGGAGAATGGTGTTACTTGTTTGAATAAACCATGGGGGAGGGGTCCAGCATTCTTTTAGCAGCAGTGTAATTTTAATGAGTAAAATTATATAGAAACCTTCAATATATAAAGCTGATGAAATTAGAGCTGGTCTTCTTATAGAAGGAAGATGGAGATTCAGAAATTCACCCACTTGACTTTCTCCTATCCTCTGAGTCAACCCCTCTAGAACGCAGACTCCTTCCCTCAGCACTATGGGTATTGGGCACACAGCTCAAAGTCCACTGCCATGTGACATTAAAGTTCCACTTAAAATCTTTGTCACAGAGTCATCCATAATATGGAGTTAGGAGGTTTATGTAAAACAGACCCTCCACTTTGCCAGTGAGAAAACTGTGAGAAGGAGAGTCTTCCTGACCTGTCTGAACTCCACGTCTACTCAATGGCAGAGGCAAAAATATTATATATGCACCTTGACTCCCACCTCCTCCTATTTCCACCACACCTTACTGAAGTTTCACCAATTAATTAAATGGAATTGGTGAACTTACATCTACTACTGACTCCTGTATTGTTAACTACTCCCATACCTCAATGATACGTGTACATACTTCTGCACGGTTCTAAGGATATGTGTAGAAGAAGTCCTGGCTAGGCTATGGATGAGGCCTGCAGAGATAGATGGCCCAGCCACACACACACACACACACACACACACACGTCATCCACTAAGCATCATGGTTGCCAGAAGCAACTTGAACTTGTTGAGCCTGAGGGCAGGTAGAACAGGGCCGGGGAAGGGGAATCAACAGAAGAGAGGAATAGGGAGACTGTGGGGTTCCCTGGGAAAGAGCTTACTGTGCTAGATAAAAGGGTTGGATCTGATGGTCCAATCTCACCAGCAGAACCTGAGGGATGGGGGGAATGGCAATTCCAGATATGACAAATGCTTCTGCCTAGATGTTGCCCCAAACTCGACCACACTGACAGTGTGTACATGACCTGTGAAAGAGAAGAGGTGTGGAATACAGACTATTTAATAAGCTGTAAGTCCTAGAGAAGCCAGCACCCAGAATCTCCATAGAGGGTCCCCCCACAAAAGAGATTAAAAAGGTGTTTCCCTACTAGCAAGAGTGGTGGTAAGCCTCAGGAGGCAACAGACACTGCATCCTTCCCCGGAGCCTACTCTCCACCCTCAAACAAGTGTCAGCAGCCTGAAGGAACCTCAAAGCTACAAGAGACCTGAAGTTCCAAAAGCAAAGCAAGGCCTCCCTTTAAGTCCAACACAGAAAACTACAGAAAATCACACTGATTGGCCCGGCTTGTGTCACATGACAACTCCCGAACCAATCGCCATGGGGAAAGGACATATGCCACGAGTGGCACGCGGAAGTCAGGTGCGCTTTGGGCCAGCCAGCCTCTCCCAACCATACGTCATCGAGGAGGAATGGCAGGACCCCTGAAGCTGAAGATAAATGGGGGAGGGGTGGTGAACAGACCAAACAACCACAGATTCTTAGGCTGAGAAATTTCTAGACTGTTACCTAAAAACAATCAAGAATAAAAGGTTTGAATAAGCTGAAATCCTTTTAGAGAGGAGATGCAGAAGAAATCTAAGTATCTAAAAAGTATCTAAAAAAAGGAGATGCAGAAGAAAATTTAAGAAGGTAACCATCATAGGCTAGGGGATAAGGACACTGATAAGGAGCTAACACAACCAAAGATGGAATAACAAGAATACAGACGATAGAAGGAATAAACTAAAGATCAGTAAAAGCTACCACCTAGTCACACCTCCCAACAGTACATCTATGGTTTCATTTTATCCTCCTCAACAGCCCTGCCTCAAAAACTGTCATCCCCCAGCAAGAGCTAAGCAATCTGGGTTTCACGAGGTCATATCATCCAAAGTCATTTAGCTAGTTCCACAGCAGAATTCGAGATCAAGCCCAGGTGTGAAGGACCTCTAAATCTCTCCCACCCCTTTCACGTCCCTCAGCCCCCTCCCACACCATACTGTCTCCCCTGTTCTGCAGTTTTAAAACCAAATCATGAGGATTTTGGAGCTGGTGTATTTTTGAAGCTACGGTAACAGTCATATTAGAGGCTAGTGTATAAGAATTCAATAACTACTGAGAGTCTAACTGGAATGGAGAGAAGAAAATTGGAAAACCAGCAAGGTGTAAGGTAGTGCTTCTTGGGTATTAAAAGCATCTCTGAATGCTTATTAAAACTACACCTTTGGGGCACCTGGGTGGCTCAGTCAGTTAAGCGTCTGACTTCAGCTTAGGTCATGATCTCGCGGTTCACGAGTTCAAGCCCCACGTCAGGCTCTGTGCTGTCAGCTGAGAGCCTGCAGCCTGCTTCGGATTCTGTGTCTCCCTCTCTCTCTGCCCCTCCCCCACTTGCGTTCTGTCTCTGTCTCTCAAAAATAAATAAAAACTTCAAAAAAATAAAAAAAAAACTACACCTTCTAGGGGTGCCTGGCTGGCTTGGTAAAGGGGAGCATGGGACTCTCAATCTCAGGGTCATGAGTTCAAGCCCCACAGTGGGGGTGAAGCCTACTTAAATTTTTTTAAAAAGTTTAAAAAAACAAAAACTGCACCCTCTAGGTCCTCATCCCCAGAAATTCAAGGTTTTTAGGTGTGGAGCGAAGCCCAAGAATGCCAGCTTCAACAAGCACCAGTGATTCTGAGGTAGGCCATTGGCAGACCAGTGTTCAAAAACACTAGTGAGAAACCAGGGCAATTAATAATGGCAGAGTGTGAGAAAAATTGGAGAGAGATGTATGTAGTCTAATACTGTGCATACTGGGAAAAGAGGAAAAAGAAACGTGTCAAAGGCGACCACTGAATTTACTTATCTCTGCTTTTGAAGATGGATGTCATCTTTGTCCCAGAAAGAGAATATTCTGGAAAAACTAAGCAACTGGAAGGGGCAGGGGGGAGGGGGAAGTATCTCCTGCATCACTAAGTGGCAAAGTACCAAACCTAAGCAAAGGCTTAAAATAATTATTAATACTTGATCTAAGGTTATAAAAGAATAAGGAAAGAAAATAAGAGGAAAGAATACACTAAGTCAATGTTATTGATTTACACTCTCTGAAAGAAATGCCAGACTATTATTTAGATGTCAAAATAACTCCAAGAAGAGTACAAGGCTGTTTTGATCATTTGAAACCAAATACCTGCTTTCTCTGAGATGGGGCTTTCAGACATAGAGCCTCCTTAAATACCACTGCAATGCTCTGAACAGATCACATTTCCCCTTCAAAGGTTACACCATGTTAAATTATATGCAATTTCAAAAAGAACAAGTCGTTGTCCTACTTTGAGTCCCCTTCTCTTAAAAGCATGTTTTGACTAAGATTAATTTATAGCCCAAGGAGATTTGGGGAGAGGAAAAAACCTTGAAATTGCAAGCAAAAATAACTAAGAATTCCGGTCACTTCTTAAATATCAAGTGATGTTGTTTTGGGAATAGGACCAGATTTGCACAGAACCACAGGTAAATGGACCAAACTTTGGGATTTGCAGTATCCAATAGACACTTCAAGGCAGGGGGAGGGGGGGGAATCTAGTGGATGCCACAGTTGTGGAGTGTAGCCATAATGGAGCTCAACGTTGGGCAATTTGCTCAGCCTCTAAGCCCTTCACCAAATGGAAAGTGGTACACTAAGAAAACACGAGGGCAGAGATGCTCATTACCCCACAGGAGTGGTGTGAGACTAATTAGTGAGTGCTCCTGAAGCACTTAAGAATGGATCAGCTGGGCAGTTTGGCTCATTCGACATTAGGTTTCTGTAAAATGTGCCCGTGGCGGCATGGATAACTGCATCCTGACTGTTCCTATCACGATAGCCGTAGATGTGCTCATCTCTTTCTATACTAATAAGTCTCCTTATTTCCTTAATCAGATTTCTCCATAATAATGTATTGTTCGTATTTCTTTTTATTTACTTAAGTTTACTTGGTTATTTTGAGAGAGAGAGAGACAGAGAGCAGGGGAGGGGCAGAGAGAGAGTAGAGGGAGAGAATCCCCAGTAGGTTCTGGGCATTGTCAGCAAGGAGCCCGATGCAGAGCTCCAACCACGAACCACCAGATCATAACTTGAGTCGAAATCAAGAGCCGGAGGCTTAACCAACTGAGCCACTCAGGTGGCCCCGTTTCTTCTTTTTAAAACAAACCAAAAAAGGCATCTCCTTGTGCTTTTTAATATTTTCTTCACATATGCTAGGAATCTCTTTGTCAATCATTTATGTAACACTTACTCTACCAAATCAATGTAACTCATTAACTGAAGGGGCCCCAGGAGAGCCTGTGTGGCAGGTGGTACTAGGGTTCATTCACCCACCTGAGGAAGAAAAAAGTCCTTATACACCTCAGCTTTTGCATAGGGTCACTTTGGTAATTCCATGTCCAGAATTTTTTTATTATTCAGATGCAAATTACTGAAGGGAAGATGTTTTCAATGGGATAGGGATTAAGTACTTGCATCGCAGTTTTGATCTGTTGGGCCATTTCCTGTGTCCTTGGATTTTAAACTCTGGCCCAAGACTCACTTCCTTTGAGGATCTATGGTCTGCTAGGACCGCCATGACAAAACACCTCAGACTTGGGGGCGTAAGCCAGAGACATTTATTTTCTCCCAGTTCTGGAGGCTCGAAGTCCAAGATCAAGGTGTCAGCAGGTTTGGATTCTCCTGAAGCCTCTCTCCTTGGCTTGCATATGGACCTTCTCACTGTGTATCACGTGGCCTTTCCTCTGTGTGCACACATCCCTGTATCTTTACCTCTTCTTATCTGAAAACCAGTGCTATTGAAGTAGGCCCCCAGCCTCCAGGATTTCATGGTATTAGAGTTCTCCAGAGAAATAAGCCATAGGATATAAAAGGAGACATCTATAGAATTGGTTCATGTGGTTATGGAGGCCAGGAAGTCCTATAGTTTGCTGTCTGTCAGATGGAGAACCAGGAAAGCCAGTGGTATAAAACAGTTCAAGTCCAAAACCTGAGAAACGAGGGGTTGATGATTTCAGTCCCAGGCTGAGTCCAAAATCCCAAGAGCCAGGACTGTCAATGTCCGAGGACTGGAGATGGATGCCTCAGCTCTTGTGGAGTGTAAATTCACCCTCCACTGCCATTTTGTTCTCTCTAGGCCTCTCAGTGGCTTGGATAATGCTCACCCACACTGGAGAGTGCCATCTGCTTGATACAGTTCACCAATTCAAATGCTAACTTCTTCCAGAAACACTCTCAAACACATCCAGAAATAATGTTTTACCAACTATCTGGGCATCCTTTAGCCTAGGAAAGTTGACATAACATCACATTCATTGAATGCTAATTATCTCCTCCAAGGGCCTGTCTCCAAACACAGTCACATTGAAGATTAAAGCCTCAACATATGAATTTGGAGGAGCACAATGCAGGCCATCACAGAGGATATACCAGACACATTAGCAGAACCAAAAATAGAAATTCTGTAGAATGGTGGAGAAGTTTAAGCAATTGCTCTATGTTAACTTGACCCATAACACCATCAGAGCACAAGTACCATGAGTTAAACCATACTCCTGAAATAAATCAACTGTATATAGAATAAAAGCACTGAATTTATGGGAAGGGATTGGTCCTATTGCTAATTTCTATCTTTTAATATAATTAAAAGGGGCTTCTACTCAACCAGAACCCTTGGACATTCATTTCAGATCCAAATGATAAAGGATGTCAAAATATGTATCTTGGAAACCAACTGTATTTAGCTTCTGATAGGGAAAAATTTTGTGGACATAGCATTTAATAAACAAGAGAAGAGGGCTTTTCATTCTATATCCTTATGATACGAAAAGTGGCTATTAAACTTAATAGCCATTACTATTTCAATAAACAATGAACACAACCCAGAAAGCACTTTATCCAAAATGTATAAAATCTATGCAAATCATCAACTGTGACTAGCCAATGGGAAACTTGGGCTTCCAGCACTAATTTGCTATTGGCCCCCAGTACTTACTCTTCCCCTTCATCAAGATGCATGGCTCTACAATTCCCTGAGCCCTGATAGATATCTGTTGTGCATAGGACAGCAAAGCCAAGGGGCAACTTATAACACGGATCATTTAAAGGAGAGATAAGATCCTGGAAATGGCCCTAGATTATATTAAATAGCATCTTAAAACAGATATAACCAGGGGCGCCTGGGTGGCGCAGTCGGTTAGGCGTCCGACTTCAGCCAGGTCACGATCTCGCGGTCCGTGAGTTCGAGCCCCGCGTCGGGCTCTGGACTGATGGCTCAGAGCCTGGAGCCTGTTTCCGATTCTGTGTCTCCCTCTCTCTCTGCCCCTCCCCCGTTCATGCTCTGTCTCTCTCTGTCCCAAAAATAAATAAACGTTAAAAAAAAAATTTAAAAAAAAAAAAAAACAAAACAGATATAACCAAAGCCTACAGATAGCTTTTTCTGAACTTCGGACTACCCAACCTTTTCTGGCAGCTCATGACATTTCTATCAGCTGCCCCACACCTGACATCATCTAAGTGAAAATGTGCTGGGGCTCTCTTAGCCTAACCAATACTGTTAGCTTAAATTTCCCATTTGTCTTCATATTCTTTATTATTTTCTTCTTGTTTCTAGCATTGGGTTATTTCTTCTAAGCCCCAAATCCATACTACTTTAGATGACTATATCTGTATACAGTGTGTCTGACCTCCCATGAAAGTGTTCTATTTAACTTCACTATGCTGAAGAGTTATGGTGATGAAGACCTACTAATAATTATTAGCAAAGCAGGATGGGGGGGGGCACGGATAGAATTGCAGGGGATACACAAGAAGAAACAGCCCATAGGACAGACTTTCCTTTGTAGTAAAGAAATTTGTGTGTATATGGTGTCTGATTTGAGACATGTATGGCTGGTAATGGCATAAGAATTGGGAAAACATTTTTTACTAACACTTACTGTAAGGGGGAAAGAACCGTGGCTGTTTTTTCTGTCAGTGGCACCCAAACTCTGAAGAACTTCCACAGATAGGACCTACACTGTCCAAATTCTTCCCTGATTACGCTTCCCAAATTATGAACTAAAAAAATAACATGGGAATGGTAGCTACACTGTCCTGTTGCTGTTCTACAGTAAATCGTATTTTACTCCAGGAAGGAATATTTAAAGTGAAGAATACAAAACACTACATTCATATTAAATTCCCAAAGCAAACCATCTACTTCCTTGGTTTAGAGTGACCGAGGTGGCCTTAATGTTTCCCTCAGCTTGACTAAACCTTAGACAGACTTATTCTTAACCCTAGACACTGACCTCCCTTTCCTTGGAGCATTTTGTCTAAAAAAACTTGTAAATTCTTTTTCTGCCACTTTCAGATATATGACATCTTTTTTAAAGCTTCTTGCCAGTTTTATAGTCCAGGGATGTCTTTCTCAAGGACCCGGGAGCCATTGTTTCAAAACATAATCATCAAAGGAGATAGCAGCCTTATCTTCCAGTCTCTGGGGGAGGGCAGGAGCCCCATATGATGGCCTAATCACAGAGAAAACATTTGCAGACTCAGTAAATAACCCAATGTGCTCTACACATCTCACCCATCAACCTCCTGCTAACATCCTCCACCAGCTCATCCCAGCCCTTAAAAACCCTCCTGCCCTTTCTTTCAGTAAATCTGACTTCAGACTCCAGTTCCTCTTCCCTTTTGTAACAGTCTTGAATAAGGCCATCCTTGACTGTTTAACTTTGTTTACTGCAATTTTTGCTTTGACAAGAGTTTGTCATTCCAATAACTCTGCTCTTCATGGAGAAGCGGGAAAGCTCCTTTTCTCTTGGTTTCAATGAGGTACTTACTTCACAGTTAACAAAGGATCCCTAATTTCTTCATGGTAAAGCGCCTACGAGACATGGACTGTTAATTGCAGGCAAGCTGTTTGAGAAGTCCATGTACACGTGTTAATAAGGAGCTCTAAAGATATTCATTGTTATCATCATTCATTCAACAAACATTTACTGAGCGTTGACCAGCAACTGTGCTTGGTCCTGAGTACACACTGGGAAGCACACAGACCGGGTCTCAGCCTGTAAGAAACTTCAGTCCAGCATCCGTGTTACAAGGAAAGCATTCGTGGGGGGTTTTTTTGTT
This sequence comes from Lynx rufus, assembly GCF_022079265.1. Lineage (NCBI taxonomy): Eukaryota > Metazoa > Chordata > Mammalia > Carnivora > Felidae > Lynx > Lynx rufus. The sequence continues at coordinate 149,683,925 of NW_025814867.1, forward strand.
TGTTTGTTTTTTTCTCTGTTGCCTTTCTCTTTGCTCTGACCTTTGCAGACACCCTTCTGTCTGGGGAGAAAGAGGATTATAGAAGGCATGCAAAGAGACAGACCACTGTAATGCAAATCATCACCTTCATGCATTCAAAGTGATGTTCTAACATAATATTGATTTCTTATTTGATGCATTTGTTTTAAAAAGAAAATTAAAATAATGAAGAATAACTTTATTTTTCAAAAAAAAAAAGTGATGTTTTTGTAGCAAGAGATGGCCCTTCAGCCTGGGGCTGTTGTCTTGAGAAAAGGTGTCCAGCTTTCTTATCTCCCCAGTAGCATATCAAGAGCCAGGCTTAGAGGACTAAGCCATGGGGGTCTTTATACTGGAGGCCTGGACAGGACCTGCCCTGTTTGGGCCCTGGGTGAACCGTGGTGAGGAGAAGGGAGCCCAGAGGCATGAGGCAAGACAAGTGCCTTACTCCACTCTGGCTGCTATAAAAAACAATGCCATAGATTGGGTGGCTTAGACAACAAACTTCTTTCTTTTAAGCTCAGGAGGCTCAGAGGTCTGAGATCAGGGAGGCAGCATGGTCGGGTTCTGGTAAGAACTCTCTTCCTGCTGTGTAGACATCTCTCTTCTTGGTGTGTCCTCACATAGCAGAGGGAGGCCAGGAGCTCTGGTCTCTTCCTCTTCTTACCAGAGCACTAAGCCAGGGGCACCTGGGTGGCTCATTTGTTTAAGTGTGTGACTCTTGATCTCAACTCAGGTCTTTTTTTTTTTTTTTTTTTTTAATTTACCTCCAAGTTAGTTAGCATATAGTGCAATAAAGATTTCAGGAGTAGAATCCAATGATTCATCCCTTACACGTAAAACCCAGTGCTCATCCCAACAAGTGCCCTGCTTAATGCTCCTTACCCATTTGGCCCATCCCTCCACCCACAACCCCTCCAGCAACCCTCAGTTGGTTCTCTGTATTTAAGAGTCTCTTATGTTTTGTCCCCCTCCATGTTTTTATATTATTTTTGCTTCCCTTCCCTTATGTTTATCTGTTTTGGATCTAAATTCCACATATGAGTAAAGTCATATGATATTTGTCTTTCTCTGACTAATTTTGCTTAGCACAATACCCTCTAGTTCCATCTGATAGGGAAAAATCTGTTATAAGATGGCCAACAGGACCGATAGGGAAATTCCAGTCGCCGACCCAAGACTTCCCTTCCGGGTTCTTCTTCCTACCCCGCTTGCCGCGCGTTCCAAATTTCTACTAATGCAGAATGTGGAAGTAACAGACTATAAATTGTTTCCTCTGCTTATGCTCAGGACTCAGACCTCTGGAGAGTGATCTCCTCTGAGCCCGCCAGTGTGGTGAAATAAATCTCCTGCCTTCCAAGATCTCCGAGTGCTGTTTGGTTCTTCCGCTGGGTGATCCAGACCAGGTTCCGTAACACATCCATGTAGTTGCAAATGGCAAGATTTCATTCTTTTTGATTGCTGAGTAATACTCCATTATATATATACCACATCTTCTTTATCCATTTATTTGTTGATGGACATTTGGGGATCTCAGCTCAGGTCTTGGTCTCAGGGTCATGAGTTCAAGCCCCACGTTGGGCTCCATGCTGGGTATAAAACCTACTTAAAAACAAAACAAAACAAAGCACTAATCCCATTTGGGGGGCTATACTTTCATGACTTCATCTAAACCTAACCACTTCTCAAAGGTCCCAAAACCATCACACTGGGGGTTAAGGTTTCAACATATGAATGGGGGTGGGGGGAGACAGAAACATGCAGTCTGTAACTACAAGCCAACAGGTAAACTATTTTTCAAGTGAGGACATCCAGGACAGAGTTGTGGCCAGACTACATGTGGCTACGGAGGAACCAGCTTACAGGCTGCCCCCCGTCTCAGCTCAGGGCCTGGACACATCCTGCAAAATCTGACAGCACACAAAAGCACGGTCATTCCAAAGGATGCCTTGAAGAGCAGTCATCCTGGGCCGCCCGGATTCCTGGCTTGGAGCCAGGTAGGGAATGAGGCTCAGAGGTCTGCAGGTAGCAACAGTCAGCAAGGGAGAGCTAGCTGATGTGTCCCAGAGGTACTGCCCGGGACAGGCTGCAAGTTCACCAGCTACAGACAGAAGAACCAGCACAGGGAGGAGAGAACTATAAACACAAAACCCCCCACTTCCACCCAAAGCCATTTTAGGAAGGGAAACAAGGGAGACTCCCGGACCATGTTGCTCTTTAGGCAATTGCCTAAAGAAGCTATTTAAATTCAGTTGAGGCTTTTTAAATTAAATTGGATGAGATAAAATTTAAACTGGAGGGGGGGCGCCTGGGTGGCGCAGTCGGTTAAGCGTCCGACTTCAGCCAGGTCACGATCTCGCGGTCCGGGAGTTCGAGCCCCGCGTCAGGCTCTGGGCTGATGGCTCAGAGCCTGGAGCCTGTTTCCGATTCTGTGTCTCCCTCTCTCTCTGCCCCTCCCCCGTTCATGCTCTGTCTCTCTCTGTCCCAAAAATAAATAAACGTTGAAAAAAAAAAAATTAAACTGGAGGGGACTGAAAGCCAGATCTTACCCAGTAACCTGTGGGGTGGGCTCGGGGGAAATTGGATCACGCAGCCACAATGAAGGCTTTACATTTTCTCTGCAGTATCAGTTAAATTGATGACCCTGCACAATAGGCAGCCTTGGTCGCTTGCAGAGGTACATTTCATCCCCATGACAGCTGGCACTCTGCTTGTCCTCATTTACAGATGAAGAGGAGGGGGCACAGGATGGATGACAAAAACTTTCCATGGTCCCAGAACTGGTAAGTGGTGTATCAGGACCCAAATTCAGGTGAGGCTCAGTCTAGAACCCACACCTGTAGCCCGTACCCTATACACCCCTAATCAGAAGACAGTTAAGCAGAAGGCCTGGGTAATCAGGATGCCCATTCAGGCAAAAAGAAGGTACCATATAAAGCTTTCATATCAAAACATCAAGCAAAAATGCCCTAGCAGCAAACAAAGCTCCACGACTCCTGAGGGTCTTAAACCCAGTGACACAATCTGCCCCCAAAACTAAAAAACAAAAAAAAACAAAAAAAAAAAAAAGAAAAGAAAAAGCATAGCAGCAGCAGCAGCAATAATTAAAGATGAGATGAGAGCAGTGAGGAGAAGTGGAAGTTGGAAGAGATTCCCTGTGACAGCTTTATTTTTTAGGGAAAGAAAGACAAGAGACTGATTTTTCTTCCCACGACTCTGGATCAAACTGAGGTTTGATTAAAGAAATGACCTTGAACCAGAGCAGAGAATAATAAAAGATAATTTCCAGTAAGTATGCTAGCTCAAATTAATGACTTACTCTTTATTTTTAAACTGAATTCAGTAGAGATTTACATGCATTAGGTTACGATGATTAACATTTGAAATTTGACCTTGAAATAATCTTTACATTGTAAATTCTTAATGATCAAAACAATGTTCTCAGTGATTAAAACATATTAGTGATTAATTATTAAAGGAGAATAATTGCAAATACACATTCCTAAAATCTCAAGGCTTTTAAACCATTTGTACAAATGACTGGACATTTTTTAAATTTGCTAAGAAAAAAAACCCTCCATCTGATTCGCATTGTCTTTTTTCTTTTTTTTTTCTTTTTTTTTTCTTTTTTTGATTCACATTCTGAATCCAACAACAAGAGAAAAGGTACTTCTTGCAAGCTAGAAATGCACACAACTGTGATCGCATCAAAACCAAAGAGAGTAAAAAAAATTGTTCTGTATAAATCTGTAACATTAAGAAATAATCCCAAGAACTTCTTAAGAAAGGTTAATAAAAGACCAGTAGTTTTGATCATCATTTATCTTTTAAAAAACACTTTGAGGGGCACCTGGGTGGCTCAATCAGTTGAATGTCTGAGTTCGGCTCAGGTCACGATCTCATGGTTCATGGGTTCAAGCCCCAAGTCAGGCTCTTTGCTGGCAGCTCAGAGCCTGGAGCCTGCTTCAGGTTCTGTGTCTCTCTGTTTCTCTGCCCCTCCCCTGCTCATGCTCTCTCTATCTCTCTCAAAAATAAATTTCAAAAAACATTTTAAAATTCTTAAAAAATACTTTGTAATCAGTTTAATAACATACAGTCATGATCTTAATGCTATGCCTAATAACTATGACTGATACCCAAGCTGATAACTGGACAAGTGAGCTACCTAGCAAACTAGATTTGCCCAGGGGCACCTGGGTGGCTCAGTTGGTTAAGCATCTGAATTTGGCTGAATTTGGCTCTCACGGGTTCACGAGTTCTTGTCCCATATCAGGCTCTCTGCTCTCAGCATAGAGCCCACTTCAGATCCCCAGTCCTCCTCTCTCCCTGCCCCTCTCCCCACCTTGCTCACTCTCTGTCTCTCTCAAAATAAATAAATAAACTGTAGAAAAAAAAAAAAAAAAAACTAGATTTGCCTGAGCAGTTTTTCCTGAGTAAGAAGGTTTTAAGAAATAACTGTATCTCACACCATAGGGAAATAATACTCAACCAGATTTTGGCCCCATGTATTTTAAGCCATCTTTCCTGATGCCATGGCTCTTCTTAACTAGGATGCTCTCAGGGTGCCTGAGTGGCTCAGTTGGTTAAGTGTCCGACTTCAGCTCAGGTCATGATCTCATGGTTCATGAGTTTGAGCCCCACGTAGGCCTCTGGGCTGACAGCTCAGAGCCTGGAACCCGCTTCAGATTCTGTCTCCCTCTGTCTGCCCCTCCACTGCTTGCACTCTGTCTCTTGCATTGTCTCAAAAATAAATAAACATTAAAAAAAATTTTTTTTAAACACTAGGATGCTCTTGCATGGAGATTTCCTCTTGACAAAAGGAGCCCCAGAGTGGGTACAAGCCAGGGCTGACTATGGCTGTCCCAGGGCCAGGATGAGGGCCTCTCAGGAACCCCTGCCTCCCAACAGCCGACCGCACCTGGCCAACTCTTTGGGGGAAGATCCAAAAGCATTCCCTACACTCTCCCCAAATCTGTCCCTTGTCTTTGGGGCCCCATAAGTAGTGACAACCTTTAATAGAAAAAGAAAAAGGAAGAAAGTGAAATTTTCTGGGGCATTGACCTACATAATTTTCTCAGTGGTCAAACATTACTTTTCACAATCTATTCTATGTTGATCATTTACCTATTTTTTCCAACATAAAAGAGTGATATTTGAAATGTTACCTATAGTAACTTTCTATTGCTGTGTAAAAAATTACCACAAACTTAGTGGCTTAAAATAACACAATTTTATTATTTCACAGTTTCTGTAGGCTAGGACTGGCACATTTTAACTGGGTCCTTTGCTCTGGGTTTGGACTAAATGTTTGTGTGTCCCCCCCCCCAAATTCAGATGCTGAAGCCCTAATCATTTATGTTCCAGGAACTTTGGGAAGTAATTAGCCTTAGATGGAGTCATGAGGGTGAGCCCCATGATGAGAAGAGTGTCTTATGAGAAAATGAAGAGACCAGATCACTCGATCTCTGCTATGTGAGCACACAGCAAGAACACAGCCATCTGCAGAGCAGGAAGAGGGCCCTCACCAGACACAGAATCTGCCAGCACGCTGACCTTGGAATTCCAAGATCTCAGACAGTGAAAAATGCATGTCCGTTGCTTAAGCTGCTCAGTCTATGGTATTTTTGTTATAGCAGCCAGAGCAGACTAAGATAGTCTCACAAGGCTGAAATCAACTTGGAAGCCAGGTGCATCCTCACTTGCAGGCTCAGTGAGGGAAAGAACCACTTCCAAGCAGCTTCAAGGTATGGACAGAATTTGTTTCCTTGGGTCTATGTGACTGAGGTCACCATTTTCTTGCTAGCTGTCAGCTGGGGACCACTCTCAGCTACTAGAAGGTGCTCTCGGGGCGCCTGGGTGGCGCAGTCGGTTAAGCGTCCGACTTCAGCCAGGTCACGATCTCGCGGTCTGTGAGTTCGAGCCCCGCGTCAGGCTCTGGGCTGATGGCTCGGAGCCTGGAGCCTGTTTCCGATTCTGTGTCTCCCTCTCTCTCTCTGCCCCTCCCCCGTTCATGCTCTGTCTCTCTCTGTCCCAAAAATAAATAAACGTTGAAAAAAAAAATTTTTAACAGAAGGTGCTCTCAAGCCCTTACCACATGGCCCTCCCCAGAGGCCCCCTCACACTTCAAATCAAACTCTTCAGAAGGCACTCAGTCACTTTTAAGGGCTCATCTGATTAGGTCAGGCCCACTTTCAAAATCAACTGATTTAGAACCTTAATTATATCTGAGAAACTTCTTCATTTATGTCACATAACATAACCTAATCATTGTGCTCGCAGTACCATCCACACTTGAGGAAGGAGAATTGCATAGGGTGTATATACCAGGAGTCCGAAATGGGGGGCCGTCTCAGAATTCTATTGGCCTGGTTTCTCCGGGGAACACTGACTAACATACACAGTTATTCTGTGAGTTATATTTCAGGCTCCACTGGAGGTCTCTCCAAATCCAACGGGCCCCTTATTTTACACACTTTCATGCAAGAGGCAAAAATGGTAACCCCTTAAGGATTTTTTAATGTTCCTGACAGCCTAAAGGGTCCCAGCAAAGTTGTATTCCATGTAACCTTGAGTCTGTACTTGGTTTGCTTTCCACAGAATCCAATGACTGTCTGGTCCCTTTGATGCTATGTTTCTGCAGGTGCAATTTGTGTTCTCTTAGCCTGATGATATAGGAAGTGGGAGACAATAAAGAAAACAGGGAGTGCTCTTGTTGAAGGGGGTACCATAATCAGTATCAGATATTGTCAGCTGCGTATAATTGAAAACCTAACAAAAAGGAGCTTAAAAAAAATAAAGATAGTGTTACTTCACATAACAGAGATGTGGGTGGGGTGAGAGGGAGAGAAAGAGAGAGAGAATAGAGAAGGGAAAGAAGAAAGAAAGAGATGAGAGAAAGAGAGGCTCCAGGGTTGATTATTCAGTTGCTCATCAAGAACTTTCCCTCTTTCTTCTTTCCTTCTTCTACTCCTTCTTTCCTACTTTCTACTTTCTACTGACATACCGAGGGTATTGTCTTGGGATGACTCCCTTCCTAGTCGCAAAGAGGCTGCCATAGCTCCAGGCATCACACAGAGATGACATCAACAACATCTAGAAGCACAAAGGTACTATTCCTTCTCAGTTGCCTCTTTTTACATTACAAAAGAGAGCATGAGGAGACCTACATTATGCTACAAAATACAATGAAAAACACCAATACTTCACAAACTCTTCCAAAGAAAAGAAGAGGAAACACTTCCAAACTTTTTTCATGAGGTGAGATTACCTAATCACCCTAATACCAAGACAAAGATATTATAAGAAAACTATAGACCAATATCTTCTATGAAGATAGAAAAATCATCAACAACATCTTAATAAACCCAATCCAGCAACATTTAAAAAGGATTATGACCAAATGGGATTTATCCCAAGAATGCAAAGTTGGCTGATATGAAAATCACTTTATAAGGGGAAAACAGCCTTAGACAATTGGTAAACAAATAGATATGGCTGTGTTACAATAAAACTTTATTTACACACTTCTAGGTATACACCCAAAGAAATTGAAAGCTGCAACTCAAACAGATATTTGTACATCCATGTTCAGAGCAGCATTATTCACAATAAGCAAGAGATAGAAACATCCCACGTGTCCAGCAACTGATGAACAGATAACAAAATATGTTATATACATACAGGGGAATATTATTCAGCCACAAAAAAGACGGAAATCCTGTCACATGCTACAAACTGGATAAACCTTAAGGACATTATGCTAAGTGTAATAAGCAAGTCACAAAAGGACACATACTACATGAGCCCACACCTAGGAGGTAGCTAAAGGAGTCAAGCTCTTAGAAACAAAAAGTAGAACTGTAATTCCCAGGGGGAGAGGGGAGAAGGAAAAGGGGAGGTGTCATTCAATGGGTATAGAGTTTCAGTTTCACAAGAGAAAAGAGTTCTACAGATCTGTTGTACAATGACATGAATACTGAACTGCACATCTGAAAATGGTTAAGATGATTAAGTTTTATGTTATGTGTTTTTCTCACAATAAAAAAAAAGCAGTGATGCAAGTTGAATAAGTTCTGGAGACCTAATGTACAATGCTGTGACTATAGTTAACAATATTATATTGTACATCCGGAATTTGCTAAGAGGGCAGATCGTAAGTGTCCTCGCCACAAAGGGAAAAAAAGATATGGTAAATATGTGAGGTGATGGATATGTTAATTAGCTCGATTGTGGTGATTATTTCATAATGCACAAATGTGACAAATCATCCAGTTGTACACCTTAAACATATGCAATGCTTAAGTCTCAATTAAACCTCAACAAAGAAGAAGAAAAGGAACAATGAAATGCTGATTCACGCCACATCACGGATGAACCTCAGAAACATGATGCCAAGTTAAATGAACCAGACACAAAAGGACACACAGTGTATGACTGCACTGGATGAAATATCTCAAATAGGCAAATTATAGAGACAAAAGGTACATTAGAGACTACCAGGGGCAGAGGTGGGAGGGGAGTTACTGTTTAATGGATACAGAGCTTCCGTTTGGGGTGATGAAGTTTTGGAAACAGGCCGTGGTGATGGTTGCACAGCACTATACTCAATGCCACTAAATTGTACACTTAAAAATGGTTAGAAGGATACCTGGGTGGCCCAGTGGGCTCAGCATCCAATTTTCGGTCTCAGCTCAGGTCATGATCTCACGGTTGGTGGGTTCGAGCTCCACACTGGGTTCTGTGCTGACACCACAGAGCCTGCTTAGGATTATCTGTCTCCCTCTCTCTCTGCCCCTCAACCCCGCCTCTTAAATAAATAAATACACATTAAAAAAATGATTAACTGGGGCGCCTGGGTGGCTCAGTCGGTTAAGCGTGCGACTTCAGCTCAGGTCACGAACCACAATTTTTTTAAGTTTGTATTTAGGAAAAAAACAAACTTCAGTTCCAAAAATAGGGACTGGCAGTTCACTGGCCCCTGATCTAGAGTCTCTATAACACTGAGAGGACTGTTGGTATATCTTTTTGCTCCAGAACTACCCCAGTGTAGGAGATATAAGGTGATACGTACTTGCCATGAACTCTGACGTCCTGTGTCCTTTCCTTACGAGGACGCACGTATACACGTCCGGAACAGGGAGGAAGGTGTCCTTCTATTAGGCTATGTGGCTTTAAAAAGCCTCCACACCCTGTCGTGGAGGCTGTACTGTGTCCCTGGAAAAGAAAACACAGAGGGACTGTCTGGGCAGAGTGCTCAGACCAGCTGTTCAGGACACCCGGGCACGGCTCACCCCAGCACTGTCACGCACGCACTTGTGCTCACGACCTCAGTTGGATCTGCCGGTTCTAATTTGCTGGCTCGATGACACCCTACTTAGGAAAGCATGTCGCTTACAAACGAGACCAAGTGAGGGGGGCATCGCGCATTTGGTGGATGGCTGCCGCCGTCCTTAGGCGTATTTTCAACCAGAAGCAGAAACAGCCTGGTAGAAGCAGACATGAAACGCGAGGCCTGAAGTCATAATTCAATGTAGAACAACCTGCGGGCCGGCGCAGGTTTATTAGATGGCTAATAAAAATAAATCATGGACGTGTTTTTAAAATGACTCCCCATGTGTTGTGGTTACTTCTCAGGCATACTGTAAATTACCTGTGAAGTGCTACTTCCTACAGGGATTTTTTTTTTCTCTCTCTCTCTCAAATACAAAGGGGTTATAAGGCTAAAGAATGCAGACATGCATCACGTCTGCAGAAATCATAAAAAAAGATCAAATGTAATATTTTCTTTCAACATGGATGACTGCTTTGAGATTTTCCATTCAAGCAGCCTTGAACACAGCCTCCAGCGTTTGCCAATTACTCCTGACAAATACCATTTGGGCCTGAGTGATGTTGTAAGTGAAATAAAACAGTGGGAGGGAAAGACCAGAACATGATAAAAGGCATTTTTTTTTTTTTTTGGTCTGCTGAGAACTTACTGTAAGTTATACATTCACGAGGGAAGGCCTTGCTTCCTGCCAGTGATAGACCCCATGTGATTTTGAGTTCTAAGGTGACTTTTGTTTGACAGTTAAGAGGAAGGGAAGACAAAACTCAGTTTTCATGTCCCTTAAAAGGGAGTCGGCTCTGTTTTCCTCCTACACAAAGGAAAAACTGTATATAAACAAAAGAAGGGACACCGGGCACTGTTCCTCATCATTCCACACAAATATAAGCTCATGTGTGAGAATAATGCCGTGAAATCAGCTGTCGGCACGTCCGCCTGGCACCATCTGCGAGCTGGAGCATGTCAGAACCCATCGCAGGTAACCAAAGCCACAAGACAGGAAAGGCACAGCCGGGGTCCAGAGTGCAGTTGTCTGTCCCCCCGCCTCACACACCAGGAACCCCCGGATGGCCCACTTCCTCATTCTTTGAGATTCCAACCAAACTCAGCCCTACTCTTGATCACAGCGCTGCAGAGAATCGGGGAGCGGCCCACAGAAGTGACCGGAAAGAAGCTGCGTGGGGATGAAGCCCATGTGGCATCAAGCGGACCAGGGCCGTGTGCAGCGCAGCCTGCCCTCTTGGGCAAGGAAGGGACTTTGCCTCGTGACCCACTGAGCTGGGCTTTCTTCATCCTTCAGACAGAGAATACGGCACGGCAAGGATGGAATCAGTCCATGCATGGCACCCATCTGGTCCCGCGCTGGCCCCTAGAAGCTAGGCAGACCCCGGAAATAGGTAAACCAGGTAAACACACGGCCAGGCTAAAAGTCCCCGGACTCTCCCGGTCAAGGCCCACCGGTGTTACCCGTGTTAATGCCTCCGCAGTGGCTTGTTGATTTCATGACAACACTGCTGCATTAGTATCTACTGTTTCCCTGTGAATGTGAACCTCAGAAACGTGTGTCAGGGAGACTGGGGTTCCATGGCCAACTGCCCAGCAGCTCCCCAGCATGGGGGGCAGGTGAGAAACTGGCAGCCTCTGTCGGGCTACTCACCTGGCACTGCGGGGGCAACTGCGAACAACCATGCCCCACAGTAAAAGGGGCAAAACCATGATCATTGCTGCGATAAGCTGGCCTTGTGAGTCCTTGTGAGTCCTGCCCGAAGAGTCCGCAGCCCCGCCCCACTCTCTGTAGATGAGCCAGCTCCCAGGGCACCTCGCATCAAGGACCAGCATCCCCCATCTGTGCTAAACGGGTTGCTGATGGTCAGACTGGCCCAGGAGACTGGGAAGGCTCGACCAAACACAATCCCCGGGGCTAGCCGTACTCCTGAGTTACCGCTTTCCTAACTTTTGCAGACACACACATCCTGTTACAGTGCAGATTTCTTTCTTTCTTTCTTTCTTTCTTTCTTTCTTTCTTTCTTTCAATATAATTTGTTGTCAAGTTAACTAGCATACAGCATATACATCGTGCTCTTGGCTTCAGGAATAGATTCCCATGACTCATCGCTCACATACAACACCCGGTGCTCATCCCAACAAGTGCCCTCCTCAATGCCCACCACCCATTTTTCTCTCCCCCTCCACCCCTCCCCCATCAACCCTCACTTTGTTGAGACTCTGCATTTCTAACAAACCCCCAATACTGGTGGTCTGCGTATCAGCCTTTGAGGAGCAGGGTTCTGGGTGACCCCAATAAAAGATGCTGACAGCACTTAGCTTCCTGAGGGATGGTTTCTGGTGGCAGTGGCCTCCGTTATAGACCCCTGCCACTAGCAAAACATAAAGGAAAGAGGGTGGGCTCTAACAGTTGTCCACTGCCAGGACTCGGGCCTACTGGTACCAGAGACGCTGCCTTCTCAATAAAGAAACAGAAGATTTCATCTTTCACACAATCTCTGCTGACGTTCGTGTCCACACGAGCCATGATTCCCAACCTCAGCTGTGCTGCGGCTACCTGCTCTGAGTCTTGACCCACAACGGTCAGAAAGAGCTGGTTACCCCAACATGAATACTCTGGAGCAAGATCTCTTTCCCAAACAGACAGCTGCCACCAGCAAGGCGACTCCAGTCAGATAAAACGGTCATCTGCAGATTTCTCTTGCCCCTCAATTAAGGGGGAAAAAATCCAATATGGTAGTAAGGGGCCTTGTCCAGGCCTTGCCAGCACACCTTAGTTGAAATGCCAAAGAGAAAACAAGCATCCAGTCAGGGCAACTCCAGAATGTGTATCAATAGCGAGAGGTGTAAAAGGAGAAGGGTAATCAAAAGGAAAGAGGTGTGATAGGACCTCCCTGATCTGCAAGGTGAGTTAGTCTTGATCTAAGGACAGATGAATGCAGAAAGTCAGGCGGACCAAAGAAGTCATTTCAGGTGAGGCTGCCTGCGTGGCCACTCTGGGATGCTGTGCTAGGTCACTCAGTTCACATCGCCAGCGGTCTGATCCGGAAGCTGTCGTCCACCTGTGGACAGGGAAGCCCAAGGACATGCTGGTGTTTCCACTCTACCTTGAAGCTCTGTCTTCAGATCAAACGCACACCTCTAACAACAGATGGGCCAGCTCTCCCATCAGTCAGAAGAAACAGCTCCTCTCTAGCTCTCCACAAAATTAGCCCCATTTTCTAATTCCAGAAACATCTGGCAGAAGTGGAGTCACAGGAATACACCCTTTTCTTTGTGTGGGTGGTCAGTTTAAACTCCTTAAAAGCTCCCTGTCCTCTGTTTGCCTGTGTGTCAGTCAGGACCTGAGTCTACCTGCTATCGATGATGTTAGAAATGAAAACCTGCTATCTGCTGTGAGAAACTGTTTCTTTCTCAAAAGTAAGTGCTAAATATCAGCATTTATTTATGGCTTGTCTGAACGCAGGGACAGGGCAGTTTCTGTGTCTTATCAGACCCCTCCCCCATCCCAGCCCCTTCCTCTGAGCACAACGCACCTGGCTAGGCCCCCTATCTGGCAGCTGTCACCTTGAACTAATGTTTATCTGCCTGTGTTTCTCACCCAAGGAGATCCAACACCCCACAGACAATAGGAACCTCTGCATTTCATCCCAGTAGCAACACACGGAGTTGTTTTTGCCTTGTCTGGATCCTACTAACATCTGGAAAAAAAAAAAAAAAAAGATACTCTGTTGCCTCAATTCCACAGAGCCTTGGTGAATGGGAGTCAGCATCCCCAGCCTGGCGGTCTTCTGGTGCCACCTAGTGTACGAAAATGGAAGTGTCTCAAGCTCAGAGCAAAGTCCCACAAAGATTCACAGATCCAGTGTGTATTTTTCAGGCATCAGTCCAAACACTTGGGACTCTTACAGGTGTGACTTGTTTTTAAAAAGTGTTTCAAGAAAATAACTAAAATGCTCTGAACACCTGTTGTGATCTGGCCACTCACACTTAAGCACACTCACTGAACCAAATGTTAAAGCATTTGAGCTTTGGATGAATCTGTTCTCAATATGGATTGGCACCATTTAAAAGGTTATTTCAGCATCATAAATGTGTGTAGTCATATAGCAATGGGCACTCTGTCTCCTGCCTCCCAAACTATTGTCATTGGAGGCATTAAAGTAATACCAGAGTATTCCAGCTAGGACAAGTTAAAGCAGCTTGTTCCTCTAGTGCAGAGGCTCAGAAAGGGAACTATGGCATATACTAGAGTCACCTGGGAGCTTTCAGTTCCCCGATATGTTGGCACATCTAAGACCAATTAAATCAGAGCCTCCAGGTGGGACCCGGGCTCAGCAGTTTTTAAAGCCCTGCCATGTGCAAGAGGGGTAATATCAGTCAGCCAGGAGGGCCAGGGGATCCCAATCTCATCTCGCCCACAGAAACAACAAAAACTGTAAATAAACAATTACAGACCAATGAAAATAACTCAGGGAAAGCTCTGGACTACAACAAAAAAGCAGCAAAACTCCTGCAGAGCTTAAAACCCAAGGGTGGTCACATAGAAAAGCACAGGAAGCATTTTGCCCACATCTCCCCCTCCTCAGGTCAAGAGCAGCGTGGTGCACGGGGATCCACTCAGAGGAAGCTCCTCACGGGGTAAATGAAAGCAGAAGAACCCCAGCAAGCCACACCACTGTGGATGTTTGCAGCCTTTACTACCATGGCCTCCCACAGTCTACACCATTGCTGATCCCAGCTCATGGAGCTGTCCAGCCTCCCCACCACCAAGCCCCTCCTCACAGCTGGGGCTGTCGGTGCAGTAAGATGTGGGGTCCTGCCACTGCTGTGTCCAGCTCTTTGGGATCGAGACTTCGCCCCACCACCTACAAGATGGGTGCTACTACTGCCCTGAGCCCTGCCCTCAACTTTGTCCCATTACAGGGGCTGCTGTGAGCCCCACCCCCAGGTCCCAGGTCAAGGCTGGGAACCTTCATTGATTAGGCTGTGTGGCCACTGCTCTGACCCCCACCCTTCAGGTCCCAGGTGGCTGCTCTGAATCATTATTGCCAGGTCACACTACCTCTGCTCTGATCCCTGTCCCTGGGTTCCAGGTCAAAGCCCTGAACTGTCATTGGCAGGGGCACTGCTATGCCCTGAGTCCTGACATGCTCCCTGGATCCTAACATGTGGCTTTCAGAGGCCATCACTAGGGATGTGCTTCTGCTTTCCTGCAACCTTCCCTGAGGCCAAAGTTGGGGCTTTGACCCACCACCATCCACAGGCTGTACTACTGGCCTCTGCCCCCTGCCCCCCTGGGCCCAAGCTACCGCTGTACCTGCCATCCCAGGGCCTGTGCCACTGCTGCGTCACCCACCTGGCCAGAATCATTGCAAGACCCAGAGACCCACACCCTGGTTTCACAGAGTTCCACGTACACCCACCTTAGACATCAGCGTCACTGCCACGGGCAAATGCATGTGTGCCTCAAGACCCAGGAACAGTGGTAGCTCCACATGGCTCTGATCCCAGGACTCCGAGTGCCAGCATGCCAGACTATATGCCAAGAGGGATCCCCCCTCTGCTAGAACTTTCTCCCATGGGCAAAAATAGGAGAACAGAAGATCCTAGCAATCTTCACCTCTGAATATCCCAAAAGCCTTAGTTACCACTGTCATCCAGTCTTGGCCACAGAAGACCCCCCACAAGTCTGCGCCTACACTGACCTCAAGCTGATGAAGTTGCATGGAGACTACGCTGCTGTGCCTTCCAAGAACCAAAGATGCTGCGTCCCACCCAGCTGGCACCCTTGCAGCCACCTTTTGGTGAAAGTTTTGCCCCACCAAAGCCAATTCAAATGGCTGGAAGAGGTGAATGCACTCCCAAATGTGCAAACATCAACACAAAGTCATCAGAAGCACGAAAAAGCAAACATGGCACCATGAAACGAACATGATTTTCCAGTAACCAGTTCCAAAGAAATGCAGATCTGTGAGTTACCTGAAAAAGAATTTACAATAATCATTTTCAGGAAGCTCTGTGAGCTTCAAGAGAATACAATTTAACGAACTCAGGAAAACAACACATGAACAAAATGAGAAGTTCAACAGAGATATAAATCATTGAAAAAAAGAACCTAACAGAGACTCTGAGTTGAAAGAATACAGTGAATGAAATAAAAAATGCAATAGAAGTCTTCAACATTAGGCTCAATCAGGCAGAAAAAAAGAATCTGGAAACTTGAGGACAGATCAAATTGAAATTATGTAGTCAGAGGAGAAAAAAGAAATTGGAATGAAAAAAAAGTGAGGAAAACCTATGTGAATTATGGAATACATCCAATAAAATAATATCTGCACTATGGGTGACCCAGAAGGAGAAGAGACAGAGAAAGGGACAGAAAATTTACCTAAAGAATGGCTGAACACCCCAAATCTGGGGAAAGTTTGGCCATCCAAGTACATCAAGCTCAAAGGTCCCCAAATAGATACAACCCAAAGAGATCTTCGCCAAGACACAAAATCAAAGACAAAAAGAGAATTTTGAAAACAGCAAGAGACAAAAGATTAATCACATACACATCCAGGGGAATCTCAATAAGTCTATCAGCAGATTTATCAGCAGAAGCCTTGCAGGCCAGGAGAGGAGATAATATATTCAAAGTGCTCAAGGAAAAAAAACTGTCAACCAAAAATATTTTACCCAGCAAAGTTATCCTTGAGCAATGAAGGAGAAATAAAAACTTTCCCAAACAAACAAAAGTTGAGGGACTTTATCACCACCATACCTGCTAAACAAGAAATGCTAAAAGGAGTTTTGAGGCTGAAACAAAAAGACACTAATTAGTAACATGAAAACAAATGAAAATATAAATTCACTAGTAAAGGAAAACATATCATCAAATTCAAAATACTCTAATACTGCAAAGGTTGTGTGTAAATCACTTTGAACTCCAGCATACAGGTTAAGAAACAAAAATGATATGGGGCACCTGGGTGGCTCAGTCAGTTAAGTGTCCGACTTCAGCTCAGGTCATAATCTCACAGTCTGTGAGTTTGAGCCCTGTGTCGGGCTCTGTGCTGACAGCTCAGAGCCTGGAGCCTGCTTCAGTATCTGTGTCTCCCTCTCTCTCTGCCCCTCTCCTGCTCATGCTATGTCTCTCTCTGTCTCAAAAATAAATAAAAACATTAAAAAGAATTTTAAAAAAAAGAAAAAAAGTGATTAAAAAAAAAAAAAAAACTATAGAGGGGCACCTGGGTGGCTCACTTGGTTGAGCACCCAACTTTGGCTCAGGTCATGATCTCACTGTTCATGGGTTCAAGCCCCATGTTGGGCTCTGTGCTGACAGCTCAGAGCCTGGAGCCTGCTTCAGATTCTGTGTCTCCTTCTCTCTCTGCCTCTCCCTTACTCACTCTCTCTCTCTCTCTCTCTCTCTCTCTCTCAAGAATAAATAAACATTAAAAAAAGAAAAAAACCTATAGAAGCAATATTTTGTTAATGGATAGATAATATAAAAAGAGGTAAATTGGTACATGAACAACATAAACTGTGAGTACAAGGAAGTAAACGTGTATAACATTTTTATGCAATTGAAGTTGTCAGTTCAAAATAGTTATAATTATAAGGTGTATTATGAAAGCTTCATGATTACCATAAAGCAAAAAAATCTATAATAGATACACGAATAAAAAAGAGAATGGAAGCAAAGCATACCACTGTAAAAAAAAATCATCAGCTCACAAAGAAACACAGCAAGAGAGGAAGAATGGAACAAAGTAACCACAAAACAATAGAAAGCAATTAACAAAATGGTGATAGTCTTCACCTATCAGTAATCACTCTAAATGTAAATGGTTTAAATTCTATAATTAAAGGCAAAGAATGAATAGACAAAAAATGGATTAAAAAAACAAAACCCAACTAAATGCTGTTCACAAGAAACTCATTTGAGCTTTAAGGACACTTGCAGGCTTAAAGTAAATGGTGGAAAAAGATATTCTGTGCAAATGAAAATCAAAAGACAGCAGGGATAGCTATACTTACATCAGATAAAACAGACTTTAAGTCAAAAACTGTAACAGAGACAAAGAAAATCATTATATAATGCTAAAGGGGTCGATTCACCAAAAGGATATAATTACTGTAAACATCTATGTACTCAATATTGGAAAACTTAAATATATTAATTATTAATAGATCTGAAAGCAAAAATAGACAGCAATGTAGTAATAGTAGGGAACTTCAATACCTTACTTTTAACAGTGGGTAGATCATCCAAAGAAAAAAAATCAGTAAGAAAATAACAGACTGGAATGACACTTTAAACCAAATGTACCTAATAGACATATATAGAACATTCCATCCAACTGCAGCAGAAAACACATTCTTCTCAAGCACAAATAAAACATTGCCAGAATAAATCATATTTTAGGTCACAAAATTAGGATTAAGAAATTTAATAACATTGAAATCATATGAAATATCTTTTCCAACTGCAATGGTTTGAGACTGGAAATCAGTAACAAGAAGAAACCTGGAAAGTTTACAAATATGTGAAATTTCAACAACACACTTCTTAACAACCAATGGGTGAAAGAAATCAAAAAATATCTAGAGGCAAACAAAAATGGAATCACAACACACCAAAACTTATGGGATGCATCCAACCCATAGACAACCTATCGTTACACCTCAGGGAACCAGAAAAAGAAAAACAAATTAAGCCCAAAGTTAGCAGAAGGAAGGAAATAATAAATATTAGAACAGAAATAGATGACATGAGAACTAGAGAAACAATAGAAAATATCAACAAAACTAAGGGTTGGCTTTTTGAAAAGATAAACAATTGACAAACATTTAGGTAGACTAAGAAAAAAAAGAGAGACCTCAATAAAATTGTAAGTGAAAGAAAGACATTATAACTGATACAACAGAAATTCTAAAGATCATAAGAGACAACTGTGATCAATTATATGCCAATAAATTACATAATTTATAAGAAATTGATAAATTCCTAGAAACGCACAACTTACCAAGACTGAATCATGAAGTCATAGAAAATTTGAACAGACCCATAAGAAGCAAGGAGATTGAATTAGTAATCAAAAATCTCCCAACAAATAAAAGCCCAGGACCAGATGGCTTCACAGGTGAATTCTACCAAAATTTAATGAAAAATTAATACCAATCCTTTTCAAACTCTTCTAGAAAATTACAGAGGAAGGAACACTTCCAAACTCATTCTATGAAGCCAGCATGACTGTGATACTGAAGGATACCACAAGCAAAGAAAATTAAAGGCCAATATCCCTGATGAATGCAAAAATCCTCAACAAAATACTAGCAAATCAAATGCAAGAACACATTAAAATGATCACAGGGATTAAAATGATCAAGAGGGATTCATCCATGGGATGCAAAGATGGTTGAACATAAGCAAATCAATAAATGTGATACACCACATGAATAGAATGAAGGATAACAATCATATGATCATTTTAAAAGATGCAGAAAAAGCATCTGACAAAATTCAACATCATTTCATAAAAAAAAAAAAAACCTGTCAACAAATTAAGTATAGAGGAAGTGTTCCTCAGCATAATAGAAGTCATATATGATGAGCCCACAGCTATATCGTATACAGTGATGAAAAGTTAAAAATCTTTTCCTGTAAGATCAGGAATAGACAGCGATGCTTACTCTCACCATTTCCATTTAACATAGTACTGGAAGTCCCAGCCATAGCATTTAGGCAAGAAAAAGAAGTAAAGACATGAAATCAGAAAGGAAGATGTAAAATCACCTGTTTGCAGATGACATGAGCTTATATATAGAAAACCCTAAAGACTCCACCAAAAATCTGTTAGGATGAATAAATAAGTTCAGTAAAGAAGCAGAATATAAAATCAACGTACAGAAATCCATTGTATTTCTATACATTAACAACAAACTATCTGAAAGATGAATTTAAAAAGCAATCCCACTTATAACAGCATCAAAAACAATAAAATACATAGGAATAAATTTAACCAAGGAGATGAAGGACCTGTACACTTAGAACTCTAAGACACTGATGAAAGATATTAAAGAAGATACAAATAAATGAAAAGATATCCCATGTTCATGGATTAGAAGACTTAATACTGTGAAGATGTTCATACTACCCAAATTATCTACAGATTCAATGCAATACTTATCAAAATCCTAATGGTATCATTCACAGAAACAGAAAAAAGTATACAAAAATTTGTAGGGAACTACAAAACGCCCTAAATAGCCAAGGAGATCCTGAAAAAAAAGAAGGAAGAAGAAGAAGAAGAAGAAGAAGAAGAAGAAGAAGAAGAAGAAGAAGAAGAAGGAGAGGAGAAGGAGGAGGAGGAGGGGGAGGAGGGGGGGAGAAGAAGAAGAAGAAGAAGGAAGAGGAGAAGGAGGAGAAGGAGGAGGAGGAGGAGGAGAAGCAAGAGAAGCAGGAGGAGGAGGAGGAGGAGGAGAAGGAAGAGGAGGAGGAGGAGGAGAAGCGGGAGAAGCAGGAGAAGCAGGAGGAGGAGGAGAAGGAGGAGGAGGAGGAGAAGGAGGAGGAGGAGAAGGAAGAGGAGGAGGAGGAGGAGAAGCGGGAGAAGCAGAAGAAGCAGGAGGAGGAGGAGAAGGAGGAGGAGGAAGAGAAGGAAGAGGAGGAGGAGAACAACAACAACAGCAACAACAACAACAAAGTTGGAGGTATCACACTTTCTGATTTCAAGCTATATTACAAGCTATAGTGTGGTACTGGCATAAGAAACCATCATATAAACCAGTGGAAGAGAATAGAGAGCCCAGACAAAAACCCACACATACATGGTCCACTAAATTTTGACAAGGGCACCAAGAACACACAATGGGGAAATGATATTCTCTTCAATAAATGGTGCTGGGAAAACCTGATATCCACATGCAAAGGAGTATAACTGGACCCCTGTCTTACACCACTCACAAAAATTAACTCAAAATAGATCAAAGATTTAAATGTAAGACCTGAAACCATAAAACTCCTAGAGGAAAACATAGCAGAAAAGATCCTTGACATAGGTCTTGGCAACAATTTCTTGGATAAAACATCAAAAGTACAGGCACAAAAACTAAAATAAACAAGTGAGACAGCATCAAACTAAAGAGTTTCTGCATAGCAAGGAAACAGTCAATGAATTGAAAAGGCAACCTACAGGATGGGTGAAAATATTTGCAAACCATATATATGATAAGGGGTTTATATCCAAAACATACAAAGAATTCATACAATAGCAAAAAAGCAGATAATACAATTTAAAAATGGGCACAGGACCTGAACAGACATTCCCCCCACCACAAAAAAAAGACATACAAAAGGTATTTGAAAGGTGCTTAACATCACTAATCATCAGAAAAATGCAAATCAAAACCACAATGAGATATCATCTAATAGGATGGCTATTATCAAAAAGACAAAAGATATCAATGATGGTGAAGATGTGGAGAAGAAGGACACTTATATGCTGTTAGTGGTAACGTATATTGGTATGGCCATTATGGAAAACAGTATGATTCCTTAAAAAATTTTAAATTGAACTACCATACCATCCAGCAATCCCAGTCCTGGGTATATATATCCAAAGGAATTGAAATCAGTATCTTAAAGAGATATCTGCACACCCACCTTCATTACAGCATTATTCAAAATAACCAAGATGAGGAAACAAGGTAAAGTGTGCTTCAACTGATGAATGGGTAAAGAAAATGGAGTATTATTCAGCCACAGAAAGGAAGGAAATCTTGCCGTTTGCAACTACATGGATCAACCTGGAAGGCATTTTGCTAAGTGAAATAAGCCAGACTGAGAAAGACAAATACTGTATGATATCACTTACATGTGGAATATTAAGGGGGGGGGCAGTTTCACAGAAACAGAGAATAGAACGGTGGTTGCAAGGGCCAGGGGAAAATGGGAGCGGCATACATCCAAAAGTACAATTTTTCAGATTAGGAACAGTAAGTGCAGAGGAACTAACATACAGCATGTTGGCTAATTAATGCTATGGTATTGTTTACTTGAAAGTCACTGAGAGCAGATCTTAAGCATTCCCACCACAGAAAGAAAACAAAGTTAACTGTTGACTGTGAGCTGATGGATGTGTTCATTATCTTGCTCTTGGTGATTGTTCTGTAATGTGTACATATATCAAATCATCACGTGTACACTTTAAGTCTGTACAAATGTACTTGTTAATTATTCCTCAATAGAGTTTTTAAAAACGCTGCACATGTGGTTCCCAGGGACTTCAAACGGCTGCTGCGACCCTTACTGTCTGAGGCTTGGGAGGACCCGAGAAGCAAAGATCTATGCTGCCTGTGACAAACACACCCTTAGACTTGACCCTCCCCCCACTCCCCGGGTCAGTGACATCCTGAATTCCCTTTTATCTTGAGCACTTTGAAGTCTCCCTTTGTGACAAGGGCAAAGTTAGAACGGGAATTATTTACTGTCCTAATAATTGCTACATAGACCTTGCACAGTCTTGGTTTTTGCCTTATCTTCTGGCACTAGCAGAAGGCTTCTAAACGCCCATCACCACAGCTGCATAACCAGACAGGGACCCTTGAGATCAAAAGGAGGGCCCCACCCCCAGGACAGAGTTTCTCTGAAATGGGAGAAGGCTGCCTTGCAGGATCACTCACCCCTTCTCGCCCCTCCGCCTTTTGTGGGATGTGGGTGTCACAGTGACAGGGAGGGGGCTGTAAAACTGAAAACCACAGGGAGAGGGCTTGGCCCACAGGGACCTCTGGGGAGGCCCTCTTTCTCCTCGCACCTGGGTGCTGCCTGGCTCCTTGTCGCCAGTCTGCCCAGTGAGGTCGATGAAGTTGCCTACTAGAACATGCAAACAAGGGGCGCCTGGGTGGCTCAGTCAGTTAAGCATCCGATTCTTGGTTTGGGCTCAGGTCATGATCTCACAGTTCGTGGGTTTGAGCCCCTGCTTCGGATCCTCTGTCTCCTTCTCTCTCTACTCCTCCCCAGCTTGCACTCTCTCTAAAAAATAAATAAACATTAAAAAAAAAATTGTCTTAAAGAACATGCAAACAAACCAAGACAAAACAAACCACTTTAAGTTTAAGGGGGTCTCTCCCCACCCTGCACTGGAGGCTGCCCATCTTTGGAGGCAGAAACAAGGTGTAACTGACAAGTGACAGACTTGAATTCAGACTCCTGGGTTCTAATTCCAACTGTTTGATGAGACAGGTCACGTGACCCCTCTATGCCTCAGGTTCTTCATCTATAAAACATGTAACACCTGCCTCATAGAGCTATTGTGAAATTAGATGGGAAAATCCAATGAGAACAAGAAGGCTGGAGCAGGGTGGGGTCTCTGCTCCTGTTCCTTCTCCACCTCTTCCTGGGCTGGGCTACCCCTTCCCTTTCTCCTCCAACTGCCTCACTCCCCACTCTGATTCTTTTCTAGAAGAATATAGTTGGGGAGTCCGTTTGAGAGAATGTCTAGATCTTACACTATGGAAAGAGAATGCAGGACAGTGAAAGGTCTACCAGAATCAGAAAGAAAATCTGGATTCTGATGCTAAATCCAAAGTCCAGAGCAAGCTCCTCAACCTCTTGCGCTGCAACCACAAAATAAGGGGTCTGAGTGGATCAGCTCAAGGACCTCTTGTCACCCCAACCCTCGGACAGTGCATGTATTCAGAGGCCCAGCCTTGGATTCATGTGATCTGGGGTCTGCCTAACAATTGACATCAAGAGTCATGAAAGGACCGACTAAAACCTTGGAACCAGCACCTGAGAGTGGAGGGTGAGGGGGCACAGGCCTCTCCCATTGGAATCTCTACATCCATGGTTCACAAACAGTGGGCACTCAAATCACCTGGGGGCTCACTGAAAATACATATTCCTGGACCTACCCCTAGAGATTCTGATTCTGTGGCTATGGGATGTGCTTGTACAACCTGGCAGTTTCTGATGCCAAAGTCAGGGCACCACATCCTGACAAGCATGCTCTTTGTTTTTGTTTTTATTTATTTAAATTCAAGTTAGTTGACATACAGTAGTTTCAGGAGTAGAACCCAGTGATTCATCACTTACATGGGACACCCAGTTCCCATCCCAACAAGTGCCCTCCTTAATTAATGCCCATCACCCCTTTAGCCCATCCCCCTACCCACCTCCCCTCCAGCAGTCCTCAGTTTGTTCTCTGTATTTAAGAGTCTCTTATGGTTTGCCTCCCTCTGTTTTTATCTCATTTTTCCTTCCCTTCCTCTACGTTCATCTGTCGTGTTTCCCAAATTCCACATGAGCGAAATCATATTTGTCTCTTATTTC
This sequence comes from Lynx rufus, assembly GCF_022079265.1. NCBI lineage: Eukaryota > Metazoa > Chordata > Mammalia > Carnivora > Felidae > Lynx > Lynx rufus. The sequence continues at coordinate 149,707,591 of NW_025814867.1, forward strand.
ATTCAGTATAATACACTCTAGTTTCATCCACCTTGTTGCAAATGGCAAGATTTCATCTTTTTGATTGTTGAGTAGTATTATTCCGTTGTATACATATATACCACATCTTCTTTATCCATTCATCAGTCGATAGACATTTGGGTTCTTTCCAAAGCACACCTGTATCCCTTGGATAAATACCTAGTAGTGCAATTGCTGGGTCGTAGGATAGTTCGATTTTTAATTTTTTCAATTTTAATTTCCATACTGTTTTTCAGAGTGGCTGCAACAGTTTACATTCCCAGCAGCAGTGCAAAAGGGTTCCTCTTTCTCCACATCCTCACCAACATCTGTTGTTGCCCGAGGTGTTCATTTTAGCCATTCTGAAAGGTGTGAGGTGGTATCTCATTGTGGTTTTGATTTGTATTTCCCTGATGAGTGGTATTGAGCACTCTCATGTGTCTGTTAGTCATCTGGATGTCTTCTTTGGAAAAGTGTCTATTCGTGTCTTCTGCGCATCAAGCATGCTCTTAATAAAGGCTTCAACTATGTGTGATGGAAGGTAGCCCCACCCCCACCCCACATGGCTCTGCACTCACCTGCTGAATACCTTTGGCCATGTTACCTCCCTTCTCTGAACCTGTCTGCTCTTCTATAAAGTGTGGTTAATAACACCTCCTCTCAGGGAATGAGTTGTCATTTTTGAAGACAGGTTCCCTGGGCCATGAGTCTGCTCTTCCATATATATACTGAGGAGTCTCTTTGCATATCAAAAGTAGATGCCAGGAGAGAGAGGAGTGATTGATTGATTGATTGAATGATTCATTCATTCATTCATTCATTCAAGAGAACAAATCTACACCTCTATTTACTTTTCAGTCAGTTTAAATCCTTGAGGGGTACAGCATCACACGGATTCTGTGGCCAATGGCTTTAGCATGAAGGTTACTTCGGAATTTGGCACGGACCATGCCATTGTTTCCATGAGCGTGAGGTACCATTTCCCAGATTACTCTGGTTTTATTTGGTTTGCCACCAGGAGTGTTGTTGTTCTTTGCTTTGTACACATAAGCACCTCTCTTGCCTAGATAGAATTCAGTTTCATCTCGAGCATAAACACCTTTTAAGAAGACATGTGTGATCCCTCTGGTTCCAGAGACCCCACTTACAGCCAGCAAAAAATGGCTGTGGACCACAGCCTTCCAGGAGCCCTGTTCCCAGAAGGCCTCCACAGGTTCCAAGATGGCAGAAAGAGAAAGGCCCAGGAGAGAGGGGATTTAAATAGGCAGGACTGTAGCATCTCAGCCCTCCAAATGTTCTTCCAAGGCTGGCTGATCCAGCCACACTTTAATTTTACAAAGTCCTGATCAGGTGAGAGCAGGTGCCTCCCTAAGCCCGGGGGCATCTTTCACAGACACGGTCTTTGCTGTATGAACCCTACAAGCGTGGCATCTAGAGGCCGACCGAGGTTTGAACCCTAGCTCTGCCACTCAGCAGCTGTGTGACCTCAGCAATAACTTTCCCTTTACATTTACAGAATCAGGAAAATATGAACTCAACCGGTCGTGGTAAGGATAAACAAGGTGATCAGTGCAGTGCATGGGTAGAAGGTCTAATGCTATCAGACCATTACTGTCATTGTCAGATTGGCAGACTCTGGACCTTCCTGGAAAACGCATGAGCTGTGAGAAGAGGGGTAGAATCCTCACCAATTAGGCACTAACCTTATTTCTTTAAAAAAGAGCTTTATTGTCGTGTAACTCACAGGCTACACCACTGACCCATTTTAGATGTATGACACAATGGCCACCACCCAATCCCTCCAGCACCCTGGCCCACCCACGGCAGCCACTAATCTACTTCCCATTGCTCTAGATTTGCCCTTTCTGCACATTTCATATAAGTACAATTTTATTTCAAATATTTATTTGAGAAAGAGAGCATACACGCATGAGAGGGGGAGGGGAGGAGAGAGAGGGACAGAGGATCTGAAGCGGGCTCTGCACTGTCAGCACAGAGCCCGACATGAACTCATGAACCATGAGATCACGATCTGAGCCAAAGTGGGACGTTCAACCGACTGAGCCACCCAGGCACCCCTCATACAAATACAATTATATGTGGTCTTTTGTGACGGGGTTCTTTCATTTACCATGTTTTAAGTCTCATCCATGTTGCAGCATGTATGTACTTTGTTCCCTTCTGTGCCTGAACAATATTTCATTTTATGGCAAAATCTCATTTTATTTATCCATTCATCTGCGGATAAACATTTGGGTTGGAGCTGTTATGAATAATGCTGTGACAAACACTGCTATACAAGTGCTATGAACATTCATGTTCACGCTTTTGTGTGGACATGTGTTTTTAGTTCTTGGGAGAGAGGGGAGTTGCTAAGTCAGAAAGACACTGTGCTAAAACTTTTAGGAATTGCCAGACTGGGTTTCCAAGCAGCCACACCGTCTTACTTTCCATCAGCAGTGCCACAGGGTTCCGATTTCCCCGCATCCTCAACACGTTATCTTTTTTATTACAGGTGTCCCAGTGGGTGTGAATGGTAACCTTGCATTTTTATTAAATTCTACTATCTTTTTGTGAGTTTTTACAAATGTACTCGCAGCCTAATGTTAAAACTACGGAATAGTTTATAGAAGGAAAGTAAATGAAATATCCCCTCAAGGAATAGTTGTAACAGGAAAGGAAAGGTTGTAACAGAACAAAGAGAGGGAGCTGCTCTCTGAAAGGTGAAACAGAACAGCCCCAGAGAGAGCACATGGCACTGAAGAATGTGGCACACGGGGAGGTTGTACGTGGCACACTGGCAGGCTTATAGAAAAATGCTTCAGGCCTGCTTGTTCCCTCTTAATGTTCCATTCCCTTTAATTCACAAATGACTTTCTGGATCTGTAAAAAAAAACAAACGGGCCCTTTTTCAACAGGGTGGCATTCCTGACAAAACTCTATATTCAAATGTCAGCTGACTGGGGCGCCTGGGTGGCTCAGTCGGTTAAGCGTCCGACTTGGGCTCAGGTCATGATCTCGCGGTCGGTGAATTCAAGCCCCGCATCGGGCTCTGTGCCGACAGCTCAGTCTGAAACCTGCTTTGGATTCTGTGTCTCCCTCTCTCTCTGACCCTCCCCTGTTCATGCTCTGTCTCTCTCTGTCTCAAAAATAAATAAACGTTAAAAAAATCTTGAAAAAACAAAGAAATGTCAGCTGACAAACCAATTTGGGTTTTATTATTCTTTGCTCCTCCAGATAAGACCTACTACCCAACATTAATCTATCACACAGAATGTGGCTGCTGTTTGCCAACTGAAGAGCTAAAATAAATTCCCTATTTCTGTGCCTTGATGGGCCCTCTCAGGACGTGTCTAGGTGGTTCAGTGAGAGCCATTTTCACAGAATTACAGCTCTGATTGCCTAGGTCATTACCAGTCTCCACCTTCAGGCAGAAGCACTTAAAGTGCCCCAGTCAGAGGAGTGCATCTGCTGTTTTTAGCTTGAAAGATAAGGACAAATAGTTCTTAACTTCTCAATGTCTGTCCCCTCAGGCCAAGTCGGCCAGTGGGAGGCTTACCACCCACAAACTCTGTAACCAGATACCGATGAGGAGAAGGTGTGTTAGTAAGTGACCTCAGGCATGCCTGAGGAGTAAACAGAAAAGTGAGGAGCAAACAGAAAAGGAGGAAGAAGAAAATGGGGGGGTGGGCGTGTAAACTAAGAAGGAAGAAAATCATGCCACTGGGAAAGAGCCTGGCTTTGCCGGCCCTCAAAGGCAGCTGTGTGTCACAGTCAACAGTGGTTTACCCTGTGGGCCAGACTGCCCCACAAGGAGCCACAGGCTCTGCAGACTTTGCAAGAAGTCTGCGGCACACATATGCCCAGCATGGTCTGTAAATGGAAAAGTCTTATTCTGCAGTTTTCCAAATACACATAGATCTGGTGTGGATGATGAAATACTTCTCATTTGTAAATGCGTGAGTAACGATTTTTCTCATTGTCTATTGTTTTTCTAATCACTGGACAACTAGAGCACAACAATGTTCATGTTAAAGGGTGGCTTTGTTTTTGAAAGGTGTAAAAGCACCTTCACGTAGCAGTTCATACGTATGTGTGTGTAAATATATTAATATATATAGGTCCTAAATGTCCACTAATAGGGGACAGGAAAAATAAGTATGGTATAGCACAGGGGTCAGCAAACTATGGCCCAAGACCTGTCTTTGTAAATAGTCTTACTGGAACGCAGCCATTCAACTTGTTTGCATATTGTCGACACGCTGTGCAATAGTCGGGACAAAGGCTGTATGGCTCAGAAAGCTTAAAATGTCTACTATTTGCCCCCGTTAATGTTTGCGGACTCCTGGTATAGCACATCCTGAAACACACTGCAGCGTGCAGGTGCATGCGAGTGAACAGGGAAGGGGGTGGGGGGGGGAGAGAGAGAGAGAGAGAGAGAGAGAGAGAATCCCAAGCAGGCTCCATACTGTCAGCACAGAATCCACCGCATAGCTTGATCCCACGAACCATGAGATCATGACCTAAGCCGAAATCCAGAGTCAGACACTTAACCAACTGAACCACCAGGTGCTCCCCACTGCAGCTACTTAAAAATAAAGTCAACACCAACTGCATATAAGAACAAGGAAAGACGTCCAGACACTGTCTCCTGAGGTGAGTGGGTCCCATTTGTTTGGGTTGCACTCAAGGATAGGAATTCCAGTGCTGGGGAAGCACAAGACCTGGGAGGGAAAACCGAACTCTGGGCACCGATGCCTGAGAGGGGCAGCCCCTACACCATCCGGCCCCAGTCCGTCCCCAACCTTGGAGAGGCCTGGCGGTCCCCCCACAGCTCCAGCCCCTGAAAGACTTCTCCACGTGTCCGTCCCCTGGGGCCAAGGACTGTTGAGGGCTGTGGAGGGAACATCCCCTCTTCCCTCCCTGGTTCTGAAAAGGATAAACAGGGAAAAGAGTAAGGATGGAAGCTCACATATGACCATGGCTTTAGGTCAGTTTGCCCACACTGAGCCCCAGAATCCAGCAGACGTCCCCGCTGAGGTAGAGCTGCGCCAGAAGGCCCGGGCCTCCCGAATGGCATGTTGACGCCCACTGACGTGGAGGCGGCAGGCCCACGCGCATTAACTCCATCCCCACAGCAGGACACAGTAAATCCCGGACACGAACACACCCACGCTGTGGACCCTGACCCCTCCGAGGGCAGGGTGAGTGGGCATTTTTTCTGTAGCACACTAAGTGTGCATTTCTTAGGCAATTTCTTCCCCTTTCTATTCATGACACAGGGTAACCGTGAGGCTTAAAACTCTGCATACCAAGGCCTGAGCACAGCACCTCGCATCTAGCAATGCTAATATTTAGTAAATGTTATTGTCTTATGTTCCGATGGCAGTCCAGTTTTTATAGTAAGGGCATATTTTGCTCCTGTGACCGATGATAGAACACCTGCTCCGACTCCCTCCCAGTGGTTCTGACTGTTGACTGACAGGCAGGAAACCGCTATGAAAAGTGTAAATCCTGAGCCAAACTCTGAGTACTAAAAAAGTACTAATTAGTACACACTTTACATACAAACCATAGTCAGAGGAAAGTCAATAGCCTAAAATGCTTTTATAATTAAGAAAGAAAGAAAGAGAGAAGGAGAGAAGGAGAGAAGGAAGGAAGGAAGGAAGGAAGGAAGGAAGGAAGGAAGGAAGGAAAGAAAGAAAGAAAGAAAGAAAGAAAGAAAGAAAGAAAGAAAGAAAGGACTCTTAATTCAAAATGACCAACTGAGCACAAAAATTCATCTCCTATACCTCCCAAGCCCCCATAAAAATGATAGAAAAGCAGCAGAATAAAAGTGTTAAACACCAGGGCGCCTGGGTGGCTCAGCTGGTTAAGCATCTGACTTCAGCTCAGGTCGTGATCTCACAGTTTGTAAGTTCAAGCCCCGCATCAGGCTCTGTGTTGACAGCTCAGAACCTGGAGCCTGCTTTGGTTTCTGGGTCTCCCTCTCTCTCTGCCCCTCCCCCACTTGAATACACTCTCTCTCTCTCTCTTTCAAAAATAAATATACATTAAAAAAAAAAAAAGTTAAACACCTACCACAAAGAGACTGGGAAAGGAACATGTCTGACAAGAGACTTAAACACATTCTGGAAAACCACAGAGGGAGGTCTGCTGAGGCAGGCCCTACTCTCTCCTATATTTAATGACTGAACTTCCATTCAATCAAACTCACAGAAGGTGCCCCGACTGTCCATCCTATAGCCAGCTCCCTGGTTCCTGGTGAGCAAGGGCAAGAAAGCGAAAGGTGGCAGGCATCCCCTGGGCCTCTACCCAACACGAGTCCCAGTCCCTGGCCCTTCTACATAGGGGGTCCACAATCTCCTTTTCAAATTGGAAATCAGAAGGGAAAATGCAAAGTGATTTGCTCAAGTTCAGTGCAGCTGGGGGCCAAGCCCGGCTGGGACTGGGGCCTGCCCCACACCACCTACCCCATTTCCCACCCGAAGCCACCCACCACCAGCACATCTCTAAACCAAAGTATCAGAGCAGAATAAAAGCACAACTTCTTGCCCTTTTACAGCTGCTGAGTCAGCGGGGAAGTGGGACACCCAGGGAAAGGCCACACACAGAGCCCCTCAGGCCCCCTCTCTCCTTACAGAGCAGTGCTTTCCTCCCACTTCTTTCTACAAAACTGGGGTCTGTTTTGAGAATATTTTTTGAGGTGCTGGGAAGACGACACATCCATCATCACTTACACTCTAGAATCCACAGAGCCTGCCCTGCCCCCTGCAGATGTCCTGCATGTCTGAGAAGCGGCCACCGCTCCATCCCACAAACAAAGAAAAGCAGAAGGAACAAGAGAAGTATACAATGGTTTAATAGAAACCACTCGGTGACTGTAAATGATTCTATACAAAATAAACCTTTAAAACTGGTTACGAAGTCACACCCACCACAGGAGGTGATCAAACGCATTAGGTGAAGTTACCTAAAAGGTGTTTGCAAACTGTTTAGAATCAGAGCAGAGGCCTGCAGAATCTTTAGCTCTTCTGTCCACAATGTTTCTACCAAAGTTAGTTGGTTTACCGAAGCCACTTCTTCATCTTTCATATGAGAAACCTGGAAAGCATTTTAAAATTATTTTTTTCTTGCAGTAAAATATACATAAACATAAAAGTGACCATTCTGACCACTTTTCAGTGTATACTTCAACGGTACTAGGTACACTCACAATGTTATGTGAGCATCGCCACCACCCACCCCACAAGTTTTCCATCGTCTCTAACGGAAATTCTGTACCCTATTAACACTAACTCCCCAGCCCCTGGTAACTTCTACTCTACTTTCTGTAGACTCTGAATTTGCCCATTCTAGATAACTCATATAAGTGGAATCACACAGTATGTGTCTTTTTGTATTCTAGTTTATTTCACCTAGCATAAGGTCTTGAAGATTCATTAAAATTATTTTTCAATCCCAGTAATGTTTTCATTAAAATGAGTTGATTTCTCATTTAATTAAAACATTTGCTAAATAAAAATATTTTTTAAAAAAAAGAGTACTTGAAAATTTATCCAATATAAACACAATGCTAACAGTCAAAAAAACCCCAGAAATTACACCAGTGTTCATCTATTTAAGCATCAAACAATGCCCGAATAAGGTGTAACAACAAGTACAAAATAGGTAACTTCTTAATCAAAACACTTCTTTAGCAGAAGAATGCGATATTCTAGAAGCATACCTTTTGAAGCACTGCATTGGTCTCCTCTATGAAATAATGGCATATTTTCTGGGCTATGTCCAAACTTCTCTTCTCATTTGTATCTGAAATGATTTCTCCAAGAAGTATTTTTTTCCAGCATGTACTAGAACCAAATTGTTCAGTAACATAATGTCAGCAGGCTCTCAAAAAGTAAAGAAGGCTTTTACACCTCAACACAACACACAAACTCTTCTCCTGTTTTTCTAGAAGCATAATAAAACTCACGAACCTCCCTAACCTCCCCCCACAGATTCCCTAACCTCCCCCCACATGCAGCTCCTGTGTTGAAGCAGACAAGGTACAGAAGCAAGAAGGAGGAACAAGCGAGAATAAGAATCAAGGCAACTGCCGCTCTTTTGAGGGCAGGCACTGAACTGTATTGTCATCGCAATCCTGTGTCTGGCACGTAGTTAAGTGGAGTCATGTCCACCAGCCACGGAAACGGAGCAGATGACAGAACAGGAAGGTGAGTTCCAGCCAAAAGGACTAAGGACTAAGGAAAAAGGTAGAAGAAGTTTCCTTCTCTTCAAGTGACTTTCCTAAACTATGGTAAACTGGACAGAACATGTTTCACAAAGTAAAATGCTCTCAAGATGGAAGGAGGAATCTGCGATGAAGCCTTCCCGTACACACAGGTCATTCCCATTTTATAATCCAAATATATGTAGGAAAAGGGGTTGAGGGGGCAAGTGGGGCCAACTTTCTGCAGGCAGAGGAACGTAAGTGCTTCAGGGTAAGCAAGAGGGAGCCACAGCAAGATCTGAACCAGAAGGTGGCAGAGCCAAAACTACATGCTAGAAAGCAGCACCAAGCAGAGAGGAAGAGAGTGGAGGAAGAGATTCTGGATGCAGAGAATCTGAAGTGGAATGGCTTAGGAAGGGAAAAGTAAGGTGACAAGTGTCACATCAGAGCTGAAGTATACACAAGTCACTTAGAAATTCAGAACAGCTGGCAACCCACACAGGGAATAAAGTCTTAAAGGTCTTGAGCTCTAGAGATTACAACTGAAACCTCAGGAGTAGCTAAGTTTTCAAGGAAGGTAGGAAGGATGGATGGATGGATGGATGGATGGATGAATGGAAGGAAGGAAGGAAAGAAGGAAGGAAGGAAGGAAGGAAGGAAGGAAGGAAGGAAGGAAGATATGCTATATGCTATTCCATATATTCACTAGATGCTAGGCACAGTGTTTCATATAAAACAATCATCTAATTGAATTTTCACAATTACCTAGCAAAGAAAGCATTATTATCCCCACGTTAGACACAAAGCAACTGAGAACTGGGAACAGTAAAGAACCCACCCTAAGTGACAAAGCTCAGGAGAGGTAGAAACAGCATGCAAACGCAGAGCCGGCAGAATCCCGGCCTTGGGCTTCTTCTGCCACACCACTCCAGACCATTAGGAGTAAGTCAGAGGGAGGAAAAGCGGTCCAAGGGTGACCTTTGGGAAACAGCCTGTTGTTTTATTTAATTTGAGGTATGTGCCTAAGGACTTATACCTTTTTCCAAGAAGGACTTAAAGACCCTTAACATGAGCACACAGGAGATGAAACAGGTGAGATGAATGCACAGGAAAACAAGACAAAGGAATATCAAGGAAGAAGGAGAAGATACAACCAGGATACACTGCATGCCTTAAAATGCTACACATTTGAAGGAACCACAGACTTGCCTCTGAGTTTTCTAGCAAACAATAAAGAGAAAGAAAGGTATCAGACACAGAATCTACAATGACTGTAAAATAAAAACACCCCATCTGCTGAGAATGAACACAACTCTTTCTGCTGTTGAGACCGGGGAGTAAGTTTTCTCCCTGAGTCCCTACAGAAAAAGAGGTAAGCCATATCTTAACAGCTGCCATTGAATGAGTACCAGCTACTTGGAGGCACAATGCTAAGGGTTATCTCTACGCATCAATTCATTTAGTCCTCCCAACTGCTCAAGGACCGGGTCACCTTCTTCAGCAAGTCCTCTTTTCAAGTGGTTTCTCTCACCTGAGCTTTTGCCAAGTAGTGGACCCGGGCTGAAGGAGCTGCCTGGACCAGGCAACACGCAGCCACGTAAGCGGACAGTCCTTTCCATGCTGGGGGAGGGACTGGCAGCCTGAAGGTAATGTTAAGGAGCTGAACCAGGACGTGTGTCTACACGGGGGGCTCCTCTACCTGCCTCCCCCATGGAAAGGCCTCTCCTTTAGCAGGGGTCTGGATCTGCCCCCGGGGAGGATATAGCTCCCCAAGAAGCGATTTGTCCCCAGGGGAAAACTCGGTACTCAAGAGGCTTCCCCCTGAACAGTGACGATGCATTTTTTTAAAAATATTTCCTCTAAACAATGCAGGTCACCAGGGAAAAATACCTGAGAATAAAAAGTTCTCAGGGCCACGTACTCTGATTATGACTCTAAAACCAGAATTCCAGAAATGGCAAAAACTTAGAAGTGAAACACTCACCACGCGGGCAAGTTCCATAAAGAATAAGCCACCCAGTACACAATGGCATATCTTCCTCCTCCCGGGCTGACTGTTTGAACTTAAGCTAAAAGAAGCCCCTGGGTTATGTCCAGGTTTAAGTTCTGCTCATGACCGACACACGTGAAACTTACAATTCTTCAGCTTCCAGACATAACAACTTAAGCGCTGTGAGTAACCTCCAAGATGGTCCGTCCCATCCAAATGTCAAATTTCTAAAGCATAAGAACAAACAATGACACACCTGTCATTTCAGTACCTCATGACACCGTGGCAATGGCTGAAGAGCCAAACATTTTCTGAAGGGGCTGAACATTATGTAACATTACGTATGGCATCTTGGTCACAATAGTAAAAGAGAAAACTAAGTCCTCAAATACGTAAGAAGAAAGCCAGAGTCAAAACAAAACAAAACAAACAAAAAAACCCCACAAAACTCTTTCTTTAAAAAAAAAAAAAAAAGGTAAAAAACAACCTTCCAACAGATTGTGATAAGGAGCTGAGCCTGGCCAGAGCAAGAGGTCACATGCCACAGGCCCCAGAGATGAAAGGTGAAGAATGTGCATCACCCCAGGCATCAGACAAATGGCAACCACCACAGCCAGACTGCTCTCACACTGCTACTGGATCATTTCAAACTTGGTTTCATTTACAGGAGAAAATCTGAAAGGAGAGCCTCGAACCCTGTGTATCCCACTTGGCGTGGAATCACCTAGCCGCCCCCGCCAGCCCTGCTCCCTGAATGCCTGCAGCACGCCGCAGGGTGACTGAGGGCCAGCGAGGCCTGCGGCAGCCCGATGCCATCCCACCTGACCACGTGCTGAAGGCATGTCGGTCTCCCACCCGATATAAACAGGGCTTTCTTTTGGTTCGATCATTTAATACTTCAAATTTGTATCTTATATTCCCAAATAATCTTCTTGAAAAGCATCTTACACTCTCGTGTGCCCACATCAAACACAATTTAGTACACATAGTAAATGCTCAGCAAATACCTACCTGTCAACTGGAACAAGTCAGGAGGTATCTCAGACCTACAGAAACCCTACCCTCCATTTTCTCATCAAAGTTTCCTGAAGGAATAATGTTAAGAAACACTCACTCTATAAAGTCATGATCCTTTAAAATGGAAATCTTCTTGTTCATCTGTTTATCTGTTGATGGAAGATATTTAACAAGTATATCTATATAAAATAAAAAGATCAAAATGAAATTTAGGGTGTCATTTGACAGACATGCGCGCCTTCTAAAGTTATTCTACCTTCTCAATAATCAAGACGTGTGTGAACAGTTTTACCTAATTCACATCGAAAAGCTCCAGTGGAGTCCAAGTCAATGAATCTTTATTTGGCCCCTGAAAAGCTACAAGAATTCCAGGGCAAGGGACCAAATATCCACAGTCTCAACGCATGTTCCCACTAAGCCAATGAACCCACAAAACCAGGTCGTTAGGACAGTGGCAGGATGCTGGGAAGTTACACTGACCAGAAACACAGGAGCTGTACAAACATGAGGAATTGTTTGGAACATAAAGGTTTCAAGAGCCAGAATTCAAAATTGGATATTTGTGATTGTGATCATAAGCAATAACATGCAAAAATTAAAGTTTTTTGGGGTAACAGGGTAATGCCTGATTTTTCTGTTTTTAAAATTTCTCTTTTGGGGTGTCTGGGTGGCTCAGTCAGTTAAGCGTCAGACTTCAGCGCAGGTCATGACCTCGTGGTCTGTGAGTTCAAGCCCCGCATTGGGCTCTGTACTGACAGCTCGGAGCCTGGAGCCTGCTTTGGATTCTGTGTCTCCCTCTCTCTCTGCCCCTCCCCAGCTTGCTCGCTCTCTCTCTCTCAAAAATAAACATTAAAACCTTTTTTTAATTTTCCCTTCATATTTGTATGCTTTTATTTTTCAATGTAAAAAAACTAAAATGTAAACTTTGTTCAAAACTGACAAATTAATATTTCATGGTCATCAATATTAAAGCTATTCTGATAACAGGAGGTTAATCTCAAAGCTAGTTTTCTAAGAGACCCAGCAAGGCCCAGTTTTTGCTTTTTTAGTTCTATTTTGAGAAATAATATTATTATTCTGCCTACAGGATGGAGTTGTTTTGCCTTGAACAAAAGTTTCCATTTCCATCAGAACTTGTTTTAAAATTATCCCAAATTATGCATTCAGTAAACCTCTGGCCATATTTCTTCATAGCCTAGAAAACTATTTCTCTGCTGCATCAAGAGAAGGGAAGAAATCAATTTTCTATGTACTGTTATTAATATTACATTTGGAATTTCCACAGCATAAATTTAATTGCTCAATTATTTCTTTTAAATAGTAATACCAATGATGGCTAGTTAGTAGGCCGCAAAAAATAGAAATGAAATCAAGATTTCATCATGACATTAAACACCCCAAAATAAGGACTGTGTAAAAGATTTATTCCTGTGATCACCACAGTGCCTCACGCAGTAGGTGCCTAAATAAATTTTTATGTTTTGCTCTCCAATCTATCTTGTACTTAGTGACAGTGACAATGTCTCAGTACAAACATTTCTATTTCTTCTCATCTTTTCAATATTATATTCATTTCCTCAGCGGTTTTCCTTTTCTTCTGTTCTACTGTCCGACCTAACCCAACACAACTTTTCTCAGTTCTTCCTATCCTCGATATCGATGAAGGCTTTGTTGTTTCACTGGCCCTATCTAAGGGAAGATAAATGGTATATATTTTAAGGTTTTGCCATTTTTACTAAAACTTAAAAAAACTATATCCCAAGATGGGGAGGAAAAAAGAGTTATATCATCTTAGTAAGAACAAAGTTGATTCCAACCTTCTGAGACATAAACACAAGCGTGAGGATTATGGATGGAAACGAATCCATACTCCAGGAGCAGTCGCTGATTATCATGAGGGCCATAGCAGATGAACACCTCTTCATGTTTCCTACAGCTTGAAGCTGTTCTAATTTCATAACAGCGAGTTTCCTCATTAAATGCTGCTTCTACCTAGAAAGGAAAATTGTTCAAGTTTTTTTAAAGCCAAGCATACAACTAAAAATATTAAGTTATTGTATTAATTTACGGCAGATGCAGCTTTCAAACACTCATCACTGAATTTAACCACCCGTGGAAAAAGCCACACCTGCACCAGGGCCTCTTGTTTGCCTCCACGTCACCCCTCTGTAAGAGAGGGGGTCCTGCCCAAGGATTCTCGGGATGGCTGCACGCATGACACCTGACAATGGACAGGTAAGACTGACAGCTGTTTACCAGTCACATATACAGCAATAAGGACACACCAGCCACACAGGGCTAACCGGGGGCTATACTCAGGAGCAGTGTGACCAGCAGGGGCCATGGGGAGCAGGATTTGGAGTAATGGGAGGTGACCCCCTGGCTCTCATGGGAAGATGTGATTGCTTGCTTGAATAGTTTCAAGGGCTGGCGGGAAGGTGAAACCCGTTAGGTTGAGGCCAGGTGGGGTGCGCTAGTCTAGCTGATGGGGCCACCGCGGGGGGTGGGGTGCATATCCAGCGAGAGCTGCGAAATCAGCCTAGCCTCTGGGGGCCCTGTGAGACCCAAAGACATCAAGGCAGCACATGAATTTCAGGTTTTACAATTCACAGCCTTTGAGCAGCAGGATATCGGTTGACACAATCACGTGGATTTTGTGACAATTCTGTTAATAGATGAGAAAGGAAAAGTTGACCTACCTGCTCTCCACAATAAGGAGTGGGTACAGGCACGGAGGCCTCCATACTAAGCAGTAAATCCCAGTGAGGGCAAGGACCAGCAACAGGCTGAAATTGCCAGCTTGCCGCACAACAGATGAGGGCTATGGTCTCGAGTTATGGGCCAAAAGCCAGCTGCAACTCTTTAGACCAAGGACCCGCCATCTTTTTTCCATAGAGGGCCAGAGGGCAAATATTTCAGGCTTTGCCAGAGCCCTGGGGCCACATGCCCACAGGCCGTAGTTTGTGATGCCCCTACACTTGGCTGTGAAATAACTAGTTTACAGCACAAATGCACTAACAGCCCAATACAAATAAAGTCACGCCAATGAGGACTCAGTCCCTGTGTCCAGCATCCTATTACACCGCAGGCCCCCAACATTATTTCACTGACATCAATCACAGACACACCCATCTAACCTCCACCTCCTCTGCTTAACACTGCCAGAAACGCATATTTCTACAAAAGAACAAGCAGACAGGCAAAGAGACTGCCTCGGCCTAAGAAAGCACAGTACAGGCCTCCCTGCGCTCTCCTCTCACTGGCATGTGGGCTAACCAGATGCCATCGATCTTCTCCATATGGGGTAGAGTATGAAGAGAACAGCATGGGCAAGGGCCCAGCCAGTGTATCTCAAGTGTACCCTGAGCAGGTTACAGGTAAGCTGACACGTGGCTACCTCTGCCCTCGAAGCCAGGCACTTAACCCCAGCAAGCCTACAAACATCATCATCTCCATTATGTGCCACAGGGGGAAAGGGCTGGGGACGAGATCTAGGACTACCTCCCAAAGAGGGTTTCTTTAATATTTCCCCAACTCCATTTCCCCACAGATATCCATCCATTCAGTAAAGGTTTATCGAATGCCCACTAGGTGCCCGGCCCCGCAACGAGCCCTCTGGTTACAGGGCAAAACAAGGCATAGTCCCCGTCCTCACACAGCTCATGGAGGGGGTCGTAAGTCAGTCAGTGATCGTGGCAAAGGTCAATGCTGACAGCAATGCCACCACACGTGAGAGAGAACAGGGCAGCAATCTGGACCTCAGCCCCCACGCTGGCAGGAGAAGGAGGACGCTGCACCAGAGGTGAGCGTGGGGGGCTGCTGGTTAAGGTCATCCAGGGGACACAGCACTGAGCGCTGTGGGTGAAAACACAGCAAAAAAAAAAAAAAAAAAAGGGACGCCACGAAGGGAAACGGGGCTGGGAGAAAGGACAGAAAATTAGCTGGTGGCAGGCAGGTTTACCTAGTGCCAACAACACCTCTCTCTATGGTTTCAAAGTCACAGGTTCTACACGTCAGAGTCCCTCCTGTCCGAACAGAACGTGCACCCTCGTCAACTGCTCACCTGCACACGGGGGCTGTGGTTCAGCAGATCCAGGTACGGGGCGAGCGCACAGGTGTCTGGCTCCGCGGAAAAGCAGCGCCTCCGCCTGGGCTTCACATACACGGCCCTGGTGTTGACCGTACACCAGGCCCACAGGAGGGCACGGTAGCTAAAGATGCTCCCGACGGCCTCGGAAAACAGAGGCTGCAGGGAAGAGAAAAAGCCTCTGGAGGAAGAAAAGAACTCTCGCACACGGGCTCTCTGCTCTTCGGCCTTTGCTCTCAAGGGTTTGGGAAAAAGATTCACCACTTCTGGCTCCAAGCAAACGGGGCAGGTGTAGGCCTTTGGTAAAATCTCTAGGTAAGGTTTCCAGACGGACTGGTCCCCAGCATGCTTTTCTGAAACCAGAAAGGTACACAGAGCCAGCAGAGGAGACGGAGGAGGCCGCCATCTGTTAAAATGAGAAGTCAAACATAATTTAAATTATTAAATTATTAAAAGGCAGATTAAAAGAATTGCTTTTATTCAAAATATGGAAGGAGCTAGAGACACAGATATCCCAGTGGTGTTTTCTGCTCCCAGAGGAACTGTAGCCAAACTGTGACTACACTCGGAGTTTATTTGACGCACCCGACAGGGGGTCTCTTGCCTCCTCAAACTTTCCTCTCCAGATGGCACCCTGATGTAAGTGCCCCAAAGAAGTCACACTGATAAGCGACAACTGACTCACTAACCCAAAGTTCCAGCTTTGTTTTTAGGGATTCCTTTTTGTAAACAGCTTCTCTGCTTCCAACTTGGTTCTCCAGTTTTAAAGCTTTTGCTCCGTTTCACTTAATTCACTTGGCTAAGCGTATCAAACACGGTAGGGAAAAAAATGGGTGGAAAGAATCTAGACCTGCCCCATCCAATACAGTAACCACTGAGTACTTATAGCTATTTCAGTTTTAGTTTTTTTAATTAAACGTAGCGTTTAAAATTCAATTCCTCAATCATGTAAGCCACATATCAAGCACTCAATAGCCATATGTGGGTAACGGCCACCATACTACACCAGGCAGAGCGAAACACCCATTTCTATCACTGCAAAGCTCTACTGCATGATACTAACCCAGACAGAAATTCAAGAAACTCATTATATATTTGCTAACGTTTTAATTCCTAAATTTACCCACTCTATTACCAATTATACCTTGCAGTATTTTTATTTGCTACCAATAAAAAGATCTTATGTTGCATGAATGTATTTAGAAAAGTTTTCATTAATCTCACAGTCCAGATTCTACACTGCCAATTATCCTACTCAAAATTTCAGAATGATACAGAAAATGTTAATACAAAGAGTATCCTTGCTTCTACTCAGGTCAATAAAGATACATTTGCCTTCAGAAAAACATGTGGAGGAGATTAAAAGTCCAGAATTTACCCTGGATTAAGAAGCAACATAATCTTTCAACCCTCATAATTTAGAAACCCCTTCTGCTAAGGATCTTGCTCACTCTGTCCTCATAAAAGTCCCCCAAAATAAAGGCCCCCTATAACAAAAGCCAGAAAACAGTTCTCAGCTCCTTTTTTGGCCTTCTCTCTTCTCTGCTAAACAAAACTAACTCATAATGTCAACAGCTCTTCATAGTTGAAAGAGAATTCAACCATGTACAGTAAGGGAAAAATAAGAGTAACATTTGTTAAGACCTACTACAATAGAGGAGAACAGGCTACGAGGAGTCAAGGTACTCAGAATGATTTACATCTATTCTTCCATCTTATCTTCATTTTCTGTAAGTAATAGATCAGGATTCAAACCCACATCCAAGGCAGCCTATTAAAAACCTTAAAAATGCAGTTTAAAATGAATCAAGAACAAACTTCAGAGAACAAACATGTATGAGGTGTACGAAGGGGTGGTCCTAACGAACTAGGCCTTAGTTGACATATTTGCTGATGCTGTGGACTTGAGAGGATAAGCACTTGAGCAGACAATCATGTGTGCGGTCACTTACTTAGCGATGTACGCCCCTAAGTAGCTTCTAATCACTGTGTCCGTGGTGAGCAGGCAACTCTCAGGCAACGAAATAATCACCTGTCCCTCCTTACCAAAAAGAAAGTAAAGTTTAGAACACCCACGCTTTGAGAAGGACCTGTGAGTACAAGTTCTGTGAAGTCCTTGAGTCCATGATCACCTCCTAAGAACCCAGCAAAACCCAACCACAGACACCAGAACCCACCGGCGGTCTGGCTCCCACGTCCCTGGGTCAGCGGATGCAGGCGAGACTGCTCCAATGGCAGGGACCGCAACCCCAACAACAATCAAAGGTGACTCATTTGACTGACATCCACTAGCAGTCAGCCTTTCACCAGCGCATATGGAAACACTTTCACAACTCACATCGCATCGTTCCTTCACTTTCTTACACCAGGGAACAGTGCTAGCTGTGGGAAACGACAGAAACCATTCCATCTGGCGAAATGTGTGCATCCAGTGACTGCTCCCAGCAATGGCCTACTCTCCATACCACCTGTGCCAACTAGATAAAGAAAAGGCAGCCCGCCTGCACAAGGATCGCATTTTACTACCTGCAAAAGTGTAGTTTGCATTTCCTCCCACTGAGACAGGAATACAGAAAGAAAAATTAAGATGTCAAGTAACAGACACCAGGAAGAAATAAAGCATTAAGAAGGCTGATGTTAATTAAGATCCTGGCTTTCATTATAACTGGCATCTAAGTTGGTTAAAAGTCTCAGCCAAAAATCTTCTGGGTTCAATTTCTGGTTTCAATATATGTAAATCAAGATCAAGTTGGACGGTCCCTAGAGTCCCCTCCTACTCCAACAGCCCACAATTTCAAAAAGCCACTTAATAAAATGCTCTGTATCTTGACTGGAATAAGTCTCATCATCATCAACACTTAAGAAACTAGACACTTAAAATCTGTGCATTTCACTATGTGTAAAATACACCCCTAATATTCAAAAAGTTTAACGGAAAGCCATATTTGAAAGCAGATGTGAAGCAACTGCCAATCATCATTTCAGAATCTAAACAAAGATGACCTATATTTACTGCTTTATACGTGAGGCGTATTTCTCCTCCGGAAATAGAGCACAGTCAATTATATGTTCTCTCAAAAAATACAAATACTGTGAGCTGCCTAAGTGGCTCAGTCAGTTAAGCATCCGACTCTTGACTTTGGCTCAGGTCATGGTCCCAGCGTTGTGAGATCAAGTCCCAAGTAGGGTTCCATCCTGGGCGTGGAACCTGCTTAGGATTCTCTCTCTCCCTCTCTCTCTGCCCCTCCCCCACTTGTTCTGTCTCTCAAAAAAATAAATAAAAATATTGTACAACAATGTGACTGTACTTAATATTATTGAACCGTACACTTAAAAATGGCTAAAATGGTAAATTCTGTCATATATATTTTACCACAATGTAAAACTTTAAAGTTAAAAAAAATGAAAGTACCATAATAGAGTTATACATTAAATGGTACCACTCTTTAGGCTAAACACGTGTACACAGCTGGATTTTATAAGTAAGGAACTAAAAATAAATTAAGGAATTAACTTCTAGCCTTACAGAAAATCGTGCATTGGATGTCCTTTAAATAGAACAGAAAGAACTAAAATGGACCTGGGGGATCACCTACGTCATCTACCTTGTTTTCCAGGTGAGGAAACAAGCTGGGGGGCTAGGGGTTGGGGGCCTTGAGCTGAAGGCCACCCTGCACCCTGGGACCAGCTCCGAGGCTCTGCCCTCTGCTTCCTCAGGCGGCACTCATATACCACACACAACCTCTCAGATAAGTGTGGCTTCCTCCCCTGGCACATTTAAAATATGACCTGCTTTATACAATTTGCTGTGGCCAGAGATGGCTAGCTGCCAACCTAATGTGCCTTCTCCCCTCCTGCCATTAATGCAATCGTATCTGGAGGTGCCAGGGAAAGGACACGTCTCTCATCCCTCGAAGCCAGCCGGGGCTGTGCACCCAGTCACTGTGGATGCAATGGGGCTGGAATTTCCTTAAAAGAAGGAAGCCTGCCCTTCCTCACCCCCTGGCTCCATGCTGCTGCTCAAGCTCCAAGAGCTAGACCGTGGACCTGAGGGTGTAGGGCTTCCTCTAGGATGTGCACAGAGAGCTGGAAGGAGCCTGGACCTCTAACGGCCTGGGACCACCACACGTGCCCAGGTCTGCCTATCCAGGCTTGCTTACTTGAGAGCAAAATAAACTTCTACTTTGTTTAAGCACTGTTACTTTGGGTTTGTCTCTTATATGCAGCAAACTTAATCCTGACACAATTATATTCAAACCTATTATTAGGTAAAAAATGGCTGTGTGTCTGAAATGTCTTTAATTCACTTGATCTAAACCACAAAAACAAAGCAGCAAAATCTATACTAGGCGTCAAGGAAAAGAGAAATTCTCACCTGCAAGGATGTTTTGCTCATCAGCCCTCTTCCTGTACCTAAGACACAAAAAGAAAAAAAAGGGTAAATCCTACGATATCTTCAAGATCTCAGGGATATCATTTTGAATAACAAAAATGCAATTGAACTTCAAAATTACACAAAGCTGAAGCTGGGCACCTCTCATCCTTTGGCTCCCAGGGGAGAGAGAGGATCAAGGAGCTGTTCTGGGAAATGTCCTGACCTCCTTTTGCATTTATAATCCTTGAAGAGCAAAGAGTCAAGACCTAAAGATAATCGACTTTACACACATCTGCTGAGGTGTCTCTTACAGGACCCTCTGAACTGGACCCTCTCTCCGGGGACCTACCAGCCATGCTGGGGGCCCGCTCTTGATGCCCACCCAAGCTGAGAGGCTGGACCCTCAACCACTTTTACCCACTACCAGCACCAGCTTTCCGGCGATGATCTTGAGACCTCTTTGACTGGCTGGCCAGTAAAACCCACTCAGGTCCCACAAAGACTGCAGACGACACCCTCCCCTCCCCGACCACGAAAGCCATTAGACTCTCCTTGACCAGGTGAGCTCAGCAGGCGCAATCCAGGACCAGCTCCTCCCTGTGAACCAAGGCCTTGGCCAGAGCAGTCACAGCAAGTAATCTCACCAGCTGCACTGTCAACACCACCAACACCCAGAAATTAACCCTTCCAAGCCAAAGGCTGCCTTCCCGTAACAGTCGGACAGCAGCTTTTCTGCCAGGCCTACGTACACTGTGACCTATAATTATTATGAGGTCCAGAACGTTCATCTTTTCAAATTCATACTTCCTCATCTTTTTCTCTCCACTCGGAGGGACTATAATTCAGCAAAGGTCAATCCCTGCAGGACTACTAGGAGCTCCTACTTCATGGATGGATCTTCTTCCTCAAGTCCCGGATCAGGGGTCTGCCAAGTCTGATTTGACGAGTCATAACTCATCTCCCCACCCAGAAGCATACTGTCTGTTCAGTATTTGGTTTTAAGAACTTATTTAAATATCTTCTGTATGTCCCACAGCAGAGTTAATCACCCCTGTGGGCCAGAACCCTTCCTGGAACCAATTACTAATGGGAGGATTTTTTTTCTACAAGGTCATCCTTTAAAAGACCCGCATACTGGGGCGCCTGGGTGGCGCAGTCGGTTAAGCGTCCGACTTCTGCCAGGTCACGATCTCGCGGTCCGTGAGTTCGAGCCCCGTGTCGGGCTCTGGGCTGATGGCTCAGAGCCTGGAGCCTGTTTCCGATTCTGTGTCTCCCTCTCTCTCTGCCCCTCGCCCGTTCATGCTCTGTCTCTCTCTGTCCCAAAAATAAATAAACGTTGGAAAAAAAAATAATAAAATAAAAGACCCGCATACTAATCTAAGTGGAAATTTCTCTTCAAATATGTATACGAACAGAACCTGGCATATGAAATAAATCTGGGAGATACTTCGCCTGTATTTCTACAACATAGTGTTCAATATCAGAAATCTGCACTTACTAAGGCAAGGTAGGAGGTGGCCATTAGGATCTTATAAAAGTAAAGCTTATTACAGACTTCCCAGCACCTTAAAATTTCTGCAATCATAAATCTAACTGGGAGACCCAGATTGGCCAGTGCTTTTGGTGGCAAAAGGAAATAGTAGGGTCAGTACTCAAATCAGGTGAGAGTCTAAAGACTGAATCCTGCTTGCAACCGAGGAGTCTTGCCTTGCCCCTCCACAAACCAAGATTAAGTCCCCAGAATTTTGTACACTTGGACAGACTCCCACAAATGTTCCCTCCCATCAGATTAAGAGCTAAAAATATATAAAGCATTTAGAAAAGATATGTTGAAATCCCAACCCACAATGTGAGGACGTTAGGAAGTGTGGCCTTCGATAAGTGATTAGGTCATAAGGATGGAGTCCTCATGAATGGGACTTGGTGCCTATGGCAGCAGTAGGAAGAGACCAGAAAGCTTGTCTAGCTCCCTGCTCTCCAACACGTGAGGGCCCAGCACGAAGATGGCAATTTGTAAACCCGGAATCAGTCCTCACCAGACACTCAATCTGCCCATGCCATGATCTTGGACTTCCCAGCCCCAAAACCGTGAGAACGAAATTGTTGTTTAAGCTACCCAGTCTATGGTAATTTGCTACAGCAGCCCAAACTGACTAAGACAGAAGGTTCTTTGCCCCCTAGAAATGTAAGTAGTGGGCTCTGATCATTACCAAACCGTTTTGCTTTAGCTTCTCTGTGACCACGAATCTGGAGGTGGGCCCAGAGACAGTTGTTCCCACTAAAAACGGTAACTCTTTACCGCTCTAAATTATAGTTAGATTACTTATTTTCAGGCTTCCCATTTAAGCATATGCCAATCCCTGCTTGGTAATTTTAATCCTATCCTTCTTAAGGCAAAGAGACATCTGAGGCATAGACAGGCCAAAGGCACAAGTCCATGCCTGACACTATGTCCTCTTGATCATCTTGTGAAGAACTCCATCCAGTCAAATCTAAGAGCATGGCTTTTACTATTTTTTGTGCTTGACACACAAAAACAGAAAGTTCAACATTCCGTTAGAGCCTGACAAAAAAAGGTTTACCGTCTTAAATAGGAGTAGTCCTAACAGATAATGGCAAGTATTTTAGCCCAAAGTCACCATGTGTAACTGACGCACAGGGAATAACTACACACATCACCTCATTCAACCAGGCCCACACGTGGTTAATTATTTATCTTGGTGATATATAAGGAAGTTAATCCGTTCAAAGTTAAATTATGTAATGGCTACTGAATCATCTCAGTGGCCAAAAGGAGCACTCAAGAGGCATACGATTTAATTTTCTGTAAGGTAAGTGTGCTGTACCTGCCCTGATGGCACAGCAGTCTCTATGCTACACCAGACCCAGAATCCTTCCGAAAAGCATCTTGGTCCTCTCCACGGACACCTCAAGCCCACTTCTGGATGGAATTGGTGGTATGCAGGCACACACCCAGAGCAAGCTGCCAACTTCTATGAGAGAATGTTCCAGAAGAAAATGCTAATCCAAACTCCACATCAAGCTCCTGAACTTCAGAAAATTACGTTAATTGGCCTCTGCTTAGGTGACTGTTAAAGCTACGGCCACACAGAAGGCACACAGAGGGCTCCTCCTCTAACACTTGGGGAGCACAGCCACAAGCCAGCTGAGGCCTTCCTAAGGACTCCTCTCCTCGAGCCACACCACCAAAGAATGAGCACCTCCACTGGTTGTTTGGAACCTCCTCCTCTTAGAAAACTGTTTTAACTCACCTGGGCTATGGAATAATCCCATCAGCCTGCATGGCTTGAAAACTCCCATGAAACCACCATAAGCATGATGATAAGGACACCAGGTACATTACATAAATGTCTTCCCTATGAAGACCCAGCAAAGACATTTCCTTCAGGTCTCTTCCAGGAATACCTGCACTTCTGCCACGTAAACGATTTAATTTTCTTTACAGAACACAAAGACTCAGGTGTTGATCATATAAAGTGTCTGGCCACTGGAAAGACAAGTCAAATTTGTGGCTCACCTCCCAGGTGTACAATAAGATTTTAGAATCAGGGCTTTTATGTATTTTCTTATCCCTGCCTTCACCTTATTTTTCTATGCTCATTTTCCTTTTATAATTTTTGATATTATTTCACCACTTGGGAACTTCTCCCCATAAGCCACTTCAACTTATTTTTAAAAGAAGGCGAAGGATAAATAAATATGACAGCTACAAAGTAGGAAGCCTGACACACAACAGAAGATGTGCTCCCAGACAGAATACAGACCACCTTGAAGAACTACACGTGTTTTCCTATCACCTGGGCCCACACGTCTCTCATGTGAAAAAAGTCATGAGACTTGAATAACAGGCCTTACCTGGAAAACAAGCAGGTATTAAGTTTGTATCTTCAAACTTTCTATCTTTCAGCCACTTCTTAAGCTCTATAAATTCAGGCTTGTAGCTCTCATTCACTAATCAAGAGAGAAAAGAAAAAATGGAGAATAAGATCAATATGTAATCAGATCACCATTTAAGAAGTAATGGTCTCACACAGTCCTATTATAAAAGAGAATAAATTTTAAAATATGACTAAATAACGTGAACTAGAAAAGAAAAACCATGGTCACCTCAAAGATTCAGGAAAAACATTTGATAAAATCTAACATTCATTCCTGTAAATAATGCCAACAAGGCAAGGATAAAATTTCCTGAATCTGATGAAGACTATCTAACAAAAAACCTACACACCTGATAAAAAATCAGAAAGCAGAATGGTTGTTGCTAGGGGCTAGGGAAGAGTGAAGAATGAGGAGTTACTACTTAATGGGTATAGACTCTCAGTTCTATAAGATGAAAAGAGTTCTGGAGATTCATCACACAACAATACGAATGTACTTAACATTCTTGGAGTATACTTAAAAATGGTTACAATGGTAAATTTTAAGTTATGTGTATTTTATCACAATTAAAAATAATTTTTTAAAAGATCTCAAGTCAGTAACATGAATAAATGGAGAAATATACCTTGTTTATGGATTAGAAGACTCAATATTGTTAAAATGTCAAATTGTCCCCAAAGTGATCTATAGATTCAATATGACCCAATCAAAATTCAAGCAGACATTTTGTATAAATTGACAAAATGATTCTAAAAGCCATATGAAAATGCAAAGGACCTACAATAGTCAAAACCACTTTGAAATACTGATTTCAAAACTTATTATAAGCTATAGTAACCAAGATTATGTAATACTGTCATCAAGACTAATAAAGAAATCAATGGAACAGAAAAGAAAATCCAAAAACAGACTCACAAATATACGAAGAGATGATTTTTTACAAAGGTGCAAAAGCAATTCAGTGGAAAAGGACAGTTTTCTCAATAAATGTTGCTGAAAGAACTGGATCTACATAAGCAAAAAAGGATGCACTTATTCCTATCTTGCACCATCTATAAAAATTAACTCAAAATTAATCACAGACTTAAATATAAAGCCTGAAACTACAAAACTACTACTAGAAAACATGCCAGAAAATCTTTGCAACCCAGGGTTATATAAATTTCTTAGGTACACCGCCAAAAGGAAGATCTCTAAAACAACAAATTGATAAAGAGGACTTTATTAAAATTTTAAATTTCTGTTCTTCAAAAGAAAGACACTGTTAAAAGCATGTAAAGAAATGCCACAGAATAATTGAAAACACTTGCACAACACCTATCTGATCAAAGACTTGTATCCAGAATATCTAAAGAACTCTCAGTAGTCAAGAAAAAGAAAACAAGACATTTTTCCAAAGAAGACATCCAGATGGCCAACATACACATGAGAAGATGCTCAACATCACTCATCATCAGGGAAATGCAAATCAATACCACAATGAGATATTACCTCACACCTGTGATTTTAGAATGGATAAAATCAAAAGCACAATAAACAAAACAAGTATGAGTGAGTATGTGGAGAAAAAGGAATACTTATGCACTGTTGGTAGGAATGTTAACTGGTGCAGCCACTGACAAAGACAGTAAGAAGCTTCCTCAAAAATTTTTTAAAAATAGGATTACCATATGACTCAGTAATTCCACTACTGGGTATTTACCCAAAGAATACAAAAACACTAATTCCAAAAGATATGTGCACCCCTGTGTTTACTGCAGCCTTATTTACAATAGCCAAATTATGAAAGCAGCTCGAGTGGCCACTGACAAGATGAATGGATAAAGAAGAGGTGGTATACACACACACACACACACACACACACACACACACTGCAATACTACTCGACCAAAAAAAAAAAAAAAAAAAGAATGAAATCTTGCTATTTACAACAAAATGGATGGATCTAGAGAGTATAATGCTAAGTGAAATAAGTCATTCAGAGAAAGACAAATACCATATGATTCCACTCATACATGGAATTTAAAAAATAAACAAAGAAAAAAAGATAAAAAAACAGACTCTTAAATATAGAGAACAAACGATGGTTATAGAGGGGAGGTGGGCGGGGGGGAGGGGAAATAGTTGATGGGGATTAAGAGTGCACTTATGATGAACACTGAGTAATGTACAGAATTGTGCAATCACTGTATTGTACACGTGAAATTAGTATAATACTCTACATTAGTTGTACTGGAATTTTAAAAATTAAATAAGCTATAAATAAGTAAAAATTATCATTTTCAGCTCAAAAAACAATAAAAGAATAGTGCAAAAAGATAGATAGAAGAGAATTTACCAACACAGTGTCATAAAAAATCAAGGTGTAGAAATCAACAGCCATCACAAGTACAAATAAGAGCCAGATAGAAGATGTAATGGAAGAGAATGCCTTTCTTACCATAACCAGAAAACAAAATAAAAAAAAGAAGATGAAAAAGAAAACAACCTAATAAAAACATGGGCAAAAGATCTAAACAGTTTACCAAAGAATGCCTATGTAAATAGCAAATAAGCTCACCAGTCATTAGGAAAATACACATCAAAACCACAATATGACAGCACTTCTACCTGTTAGGACGGCTATAATCAAAAAGACAATAAGAAATGTCGGCAAAAATGTGGAGCAACTGGAACTCTCACTAACTGCTGGTGGAAATTATACAACCACACTGAAAAACTGCTTGACAGTTTCTTTTTCTTTAAAAGCTGAACATATATCATATGATCCAGTCTTTCTACTCCTAGGTATTGACCCAAGAGAAGAGAAATCATGTGTCCATGCAAAAGCAAAGACTGTACACAAATGTTCATTAACAGCTTTATTTTTAACAGGCAAGAAAAAAAAATGAAAACAATCCAAATGTACATCAAGAAGACAAACAAATCATGGAATGTATTCAGCAATAAAAAACAATAAATATTGATAAACACAATTATCTCAAAATAACTATGCTAAGTAAAAGAAGCCAAATACTATATATTATTATATGACATACTATATGGTTATATGAAAACATAAAATGCAAATAAATCAATAGTGACAGAAAGCAGATCAGTGGTGGCCTGGATGGGGCTGTTGTTAAAGAGGGGCAAAAGGAAAGGATTACAAGGGTAAACGAGGAAACTTCTTGAGATGGATGGATATGTCCATTATCTTGATATGCGGCATTCACTATATGTCAATTATACTTCAATAAAACTTTTCTAAAAACCCCATCCAAAATATAAGGCTTCCAAAATATGTTACCATAAACTAGAGAATAGATTTTACAGTAAGAGCATTTAATCAGTGAGCATTTAATGAGCAACTACTATATACAGAGCACTATGTTAGAAACAGTGGGGAATGTTCAACATGTTCTTCAACCTCAAAAGTTGACAGCTTAGTTGGGAAATAAGACCTCCATGAGAAACAACTAAAAAACCAGTAAGTAGGCCTTTAAGAATAACACCCAATAAGCATCTTAGCAAAGGGTGACATTAGTAAAAAGTGAAATGGCATTGCCAAAAAAATAAGACCTCAGCTCAGTCTTAAAGGCTGGAGAAAAGCTGAATAAGCAAGGAGAAGGAAAACAGCTGTTCTAGACTGAAGAAGGATTCAGAGGAACAGCAGAGGCAGACATATGTGGGGTGTGTCCAGGGAGCGGCGAGTGGAGAACATACTTCTGGTACATGCAATAGCAGGGTGAAGCCCCCTCGTAAGGAAGGTAATGTTAGGCAGGAGGAGTTCATCTATCATGCAAAACGGAACGAGGATCCCTGGAAGCTTTTAAACCAAAAAGGCAACATGAGAATAGTCCCTTAGGAAAGTCAGACTGAGAGTAACAAATGGAAAAATAAGCAGGGAAGAAAAACAAGGGTGTAGTTAACCCAGCAAAGAACAAGCTGCAATCATCTTTCGGTAGTAGAAGGGAGAGGGGGAAGCTACCTAACAAAAACTAGACAAGATTCAGTAGGACACTAGCTAGAGAGAGAGCAAAGAAAGAAATTGGAAAAGATTGCCTGAGATGGTGCTGACAGGCTTGGGATCAAGTAGGAAAAGTTTTATTAATTTTTATCAAAAATAACAACTGCATTTGTTGGCCAAGCAGTTCCACATACAATGTCTTGCTCAGACTCAGTTATGCTGAATCTGAAATGATGAATTTACATCCAAACGCTGATATTCTACAGGTAGTCTAGGTCAAGAGAAAGGTCAGGACTGGAAACAGAAACCTGGAGTCATTCCCAGAGAAGACACAGGTGAAGCAATGAGAAATACACTGACATTCCCACAAGAGTTTAAAAGAACATAATGGTATTCCTAAAAAGAGTATTAATATTCTCTTTGAACATTGCCCATGGGCCTCTGAGAAAAGCTACATGTGTCTGTTAATACCAATCAACAAAAGATTCCTTTTCTTCATCACTGGCACCAAAAGATCAAAACTGTACCTCCTCTTGATACAGAACTTCTGAAGACTTTCCGTCTTCTGATCCGGCTTGTTCTTCCTCTTCCCATCTTCATATCAAAACTGCAGTTTCTGTTCAGGTGCCCAATCTAATATAAAAGCTTTTTCTTTGCCTTTCTTTCCAGTTGTATGATAAGCACTGTTCTTTGTACCTACAAGGATTTGAATACACAAGCTTATATTATTTGCTAAACCATTTCTCTAGTGTTTTTGTACACAAACCGTTTATACTGTAAGCTAAATCATCATTCCTTATGCAGTAAGGGACTGCCCATTATACTGCTCCCTCTGAAACAGTTTTATGTTAAGGTCCTGCTAAATGCTGATTAATCGTCAAAATCCTCAACTATTTCACCACTGTGTGCTTTGGTGACTTATGTATCTCAATTCAAATCAACATTTACTAAGCACCAACCTAACATACTTGGAAAAAACAACGGCCATAAAGCTTCTATAAGCTAAGTCTTAGAGGAAAAAAACATTCTGGGATGCCTGGGTGGCTCACTTGGTTGAGTCTGACCCTTGATTTCAGCTTACATCATAATCTCACAATTCATGAGCCCTGCTGCGCTGACAGCCAAGAGCCTCCTTGGGACTCTCTGCCCCTCTCTCTCTACTCCTTCCCCACTCGCACACACATGCTCCCTCTCTCTAAGCAGTTTTGTTTTTCTTTAAATGCTCTTTCAATGTGAAGTAAATAATTTGTTCTTAGAACTAGGATCCTGAAATCAATAGAAGTAAATGGGAGTTTGCAACAAATTACAGAGGAAATGACCACCAAGAAGGCAGACAAAACAAAGAAATGATCGTGAAATCTACACTGACTATTGGAATATTACTCAGCACTCAAAAAGAATGAAATCTTGGGGCACCTGGGTGGCTCAGCTGGTTAAGCATCCGACCTCAGCTCAGGTCATGATCTCACAGTCTGTGGGTTCTAGCCCCACATCAGGCTGTGCTGACAGCTCAGAGTCTGGAGCCTGCTTTGGATTCTGTGTCTCCATTATTCTCCGCCTCTCCCCTGCTCACACTCTGTCTCTGTCTCTCTCACTCTCTCAAAAATAAATAAATGTTAAAAAAAATTTTTTTTTAAAGAATGAAGTCTTGCCAATTGCAACAATGATTTCCATATGTGGA
The DNA here is from genome assembly GCF_022079265.1 of Lynx rufus. Lineage (NCBI taxonomy): Eukaryota > Metazoa > Chordata > Mammalia > Carnivora > Felidae > Lynx > Lynx rufus. The sequence continues at coordinate 149,736,802 of NW_025814867.1, forward strand.
ATTTGTTTATTTATTTTTGAGAAAGGGGGAGAGGGGCGGAGAGAGAGAGGGAGACTCGGAATCCCAAGCAGGGTCCAGGCTCTGAGCTGTCAGCACAGACCCGACCCAAGGCTCAAACTCAAGAACCCTGAGATCATGACCTAAGGTGAAGTGTGATGCTTAACCAACTGAGCCAGTTAGGTGCCCCAACATATGTGGAATTTAAGAAAGCAGATGGGGACACCTGGGCAGCTCAGTTAAGAGTCTAACTTCAGCTCAGGTCATGATCTCCTGGCTCATGGGTTCGATCCCCGCATCAGGCTATGTACTGACAGCTCAGACACTGGAACCTGCTTCGGAGTCTGTGTCTCCCTCTCTCTCTGCCCCTCCCCTGCTTGCATTCTGTCTCTCTCTCTCTGTCTCTCAAAAATAAACAAACATTAAAAAAAATTTTTTTAATAAAAAGAAACAAAGCAGTGAACATCGGGGGAGGGAGGGAAAAACACAGGATAATAACAGAGAGGGAAGCAAACCATAAGAGATTCTTAAAGACAGAGAACAAACTGAGGGTTGGTGGAGGGGAGGTGGACAGCGGGATGAGCTAAATGGGTGATAAGCATTAAGGAGGGAACCTGCTGGGTGTTACTGTATCATTAAATTATCAATCATTAAATTCTCCTGAAACCAGTACACTCTATGTTAATTAACGTGAATTTAAATTTTAAAAAATGGTATTTTCCTGCTAAAAAATGACCACTGCAGTTTCTACATGGTACTTCTTTGGAAGCATAAAAAATGAAATCCATTAAGCACACCAGCATGATACAGACAATGCAGTGGAGTATTATGCAGCCATTAATAAGAGGAAGGTATGCACTGTGTTCAAGATACATTAAGTTAAAAAAAAATTAAGCTGCAGAATATTCAAAGATCTCTGGGGTTGGCTTTTGACGCATCCTGTACGTTTATAAAACAAGAGGATTTAAGGAAGGTTATTCCAAAGACGTGCCCGGGCAGGGGGCCTTTACTATTACTTTGGCAGCCTCCTGTTCTCTGCCTTACATATGTCTCAACACGTAAGTGACACAACAGGAATATTCCTTAGGGGCGGGCATATGTATGCAGCGTAACCACACGACTGCTTTTAAACTCTTCGACTCCTAAACACCGGACGGAAACGAGGAAGAAGTCCTGGCGCTACGGCGACCCCACCCCCGCGGGGGAAGGCTCGCCCATCTGCCCAAAGTCCCGAGGCCGACCGCGGCCCGTCCCCTCCGGTGCCCAGCGCTCCGCCCGCACCCGGACGCCGGGTGACAGCGCGACGAACGCCACGGGCCTCGCTCCCACAGGCACGGACTCGCACGGGAGGCCGGGTCTCGGCCCCGGCGGTACGAACTCCCGGCCGCAGGCTCCCGCGCACCCCCAGCGCGACTCGACCGCGGTTGAAGGGGCTACACCCGCTGAGGGATGGCCAGGTGACGGGGGTGACGGCCGTCGCAGCGTAACGCCAGGCCTGGTGGGGGTCTGCGAGCTGAGCTGTTCTCTTCACCCCCAACAGTGAAAACATACGGAGAGCTCCAGCGCTCCCGGATCCCGGGACCGGGACCCCGGGGTCACCGCTTTCCGTCTCCCCGTCGGCCTTCCGGCTCACCTCGCGGCGGCGGCGCCGGGCACACCGCACGAGGAAACCAAAATCAGCGCCCCAGAGAAACGTGGGTTAAGGCAAGAGCCCGAGCGTCACACGGAGAGGTCGAGCTGCCGCGCCCGCTTCGAGTCCTGACCAACCCAAGTCCTCAGGCGACCCGCGGAGGTCTAGGGGTGCTGTAGCCCCCGCCTCCTGGCGTGCGACTGCGCCTGCGCCTTCGCCTTCGTGCGCGTGCGCCCAGGTTCCCGGAAACGCCACTGCCGTTCCCCTCCCCGCGGCGCCGGGGTCAGGGGTAAGAAAACCCAGCGGTCCCCGGGCAGGGAAGCTGAGCTCCATACAGGTGGCCTGCGGAGTCCTTCCTTCCCTAATAGAGGGGACGAACCTCCTCCGGCGTGCGTCCTGACCCGGCCCCTAAAGCCGCCAGGCCCCGCCTGGTCCCTCCATCCACCGACTCGGGCCGAGGTAGCGTCCTAGCAGACAGCGTCAGGCCCTACCTGCCAACCTTTGCCTTGACCCCGCCCCGCCCTTCCCTTCCCCGGCCGACCCGGCCTCGCCCCTTTAGTCGGTTAGTCCCGCCCCACTTCACGTTCTTTAGAGTAGCTTTCCCGGTACCAGTTCAAATCCTTCCTGGATATGGAGCTCAATTTCTGCCTCCTCCCCCGCCTTGATTGCCATCTATGCTTAGTGACTTGCTTCCAGAGAGTACATGGTGGAAAGGGGAGAATATTAACTACAGTGGAGAAACCTGGCTGATACTCCCTGGTCACGTGATGAGGATTAATAGTAATCATGTTGATGTTGGGTTCACCATATGTAAGAAGGGTAGTTCATCTCTGGTATTCCTCCCGAAACCTCATAACCCCAGTTCTTCCTTGCGGAAAATACTAGACAAACCCAAAAACACCCGACCAGGTACATTGACAAAAGCTGTCAAGTTCGTGTAAAACAAGTGAACTCTGAGAGTCTCTCATTACGCGGAGAAAATTAAGGAGGCATGACAGTTACATGTAATGCGGTATTCTGGAGGGCATCCCGGAAAGGAAAAAGGGTTCTAAGGGGAAAGCTAGTAAAATCCAAATAAAGCACGGAGCTTAGTCAATACTACTGTTCCATGTTGCTTCCTTGTGACCAATAATAGTAAGATTCTAATAATAGAATTCGATGAGGAGTATATGGAAGTTCTCTAGTACATTTGCCACTTTGCAGCAAATCCATTCTAAAATTACGTTTATTGAAAAGTAAAAGGGGGACTGCAAAACGTTGGTTCAGATTTGAATCTATGATTCATGCCGTCATCAAGGATCAAGGCTCTTTCTAATTTTCACCTGTAGTTTGCTTCCTCATGGTGTCAAGACAGTTTTTCTGCAGCTCCAGCATCACGATCTCACACAAATGCATTCAAGACAGGAAGAAAAGGATCACATGAAACAAGTATTTTCCTTTCATGAGGGAGGAAAATAATGTCTACTACCTTTTTCTAGATGGGAATTGACAAAGATGCTCCCCTTCAGCAAACTCAAGCCAGGCTGCTCTGAGGCTGCTTCTCAACTAGACCTCAACCCTGGCCTATGAAAAGTACAAACTCAGAACAACTGGTTTCATCCACTACCCGCCCCCTACACACACAAATTAAAAGACTTAGCATTATATTTTCAAAAAGCAAACACTAACATAGTTTCTAATAGCTCACAGCCACATCCTTAAGGCGATCCTAGCCCTCTATACCTGCCAAAAGATATGTTTGTTCTAACCAACAATTGATAATGGGCCCTTCAACACCCTTTATTAGAGGATTTACTAAAAAGGATTCACAATTTGAGTCCTTCCTCTGTCCATTTGAGGTATAAGTCTATCTCTTACAACTCAGTAGTGTCTTTCTTAAGGATTTGAAATGTAATCATCAGAAAAGATAGGGCCTCTGTCTCCCAGTCTCTGTGTAGCCCACACAGCTGGCCTAATGGCATTTACACTAACACACTCTTGGTAATTCTTCATTTCCCTGACTCTGCTCAAGCCCCTCCATTCCCCCTCTCTGTGCCCTTATTCTCCCTTTAAAACACTCAGCCACCTCTGTACAAATCCAAGTTAAGTTCATTTCACGCTGGACCCAATTTCCTGTTTCAATAGTATATTACTGATTAAAATCTGTCCTTACCACCTTAACCAGTATCCAGCGTTGTTTATCTTTGATAAAATTAAGTAAATTGCTTAGATTTTCATATCTCCTAAGCAGCTCAGTCACAATTTGATTCTGGGAATTAAAATTCATGCACCACCCTTTTAAGAAGGCTTATTGAACATCTATATAAGCTTAGAATGTAAGAAGAAAAGTCAGTGTCAGAGTTCTGTGAGGGTAAATAATCGTGGGCAGGGGAAGAACTTAAGAGCTTCATAACTTGTCATTTAACAATACTGTTTTCCTACACCTTTTATGTTAATAGACACCATAGAACTGGGTACTTGAGGACAGAACAACTGCTTTGAACCAGTGGGTAGTAAAGATGTGGATTTATTCCACAAATTAAAAGACATGATAAAAATTCTTTCTCCATATAGCAGCCAGGATGATCTCAGACTTGACTCACAACTAACGAGTATCTTCCATGCTAAACATCAGCAGTACTAACAGAGATCTGGGGCCTTCATCTTTACTCTTTTGTTTTCTTTCTCAGGTTGTTCAGAGGTCGGACAAGGTGCTATGTATGGAAAGTGGTGGTGACCTCGCCAAGTACACAACCAGGATCAAAACCCAAACGTGACAGGGAAAAAAAAGATAAAAATCATCAAAACAGAAATTAATTCACTGGCTTTAAATTAGCATGCTTTTCAAAAAAATAAAGTTTCAAAACATTTCCCATACTTAAATCTGTCCTTTCCTTTGTAATGCTTCCCCTGTTCTTATGCTTACAAAGTCCTTTTCCCACAAATTTTAGTTATTTTTCCTTACACTTGTTTTATGGTTACATTTATAAAACTATACATTTAAAAAGTGAGAAAGCACTTTTTTGTCTTGTTAGAAATTAATCAGTGTACATTATGCAATCATTTTTGGGATAATTCTTTCTTACCCCCATAATTGTTAATACCACTTTCATCATAAGCTAAATTCATATTTCCATGTGATATTTTATGCATTGCATTTTCTTGAGCATCCTGCGTCATTGGCCATCAAGTCTTGTGTTGGTACAAGTACCAAAGGGATAAACAAATCAGGCAGAAAATATGATTCGTGGTCCTCTTGTTTTGCCTTTTGAAACAGCAGGCCTCTCACCATGCCCAAAGTTCCCTGCACACTATGTACTATCTCTGTGGCTTAATTTAGTGAATTTAATTCATCCCACTTCCTTTTCACACTGGCTCACCCCAAGTATAGAAGAAAGTAGGGAGTGGTGTGGAGGGAGGCCAGCAAGTGACAGACCAAGTATACACTTTGATAAAGGAGAAAATCCAAAACAAAGCACTTAGTTATCTTGAGTGAAAAAAAAAAAAAATCCCCAAAGGTTACACGGCACAACTCCATCTCTATAACATTTTTGAAACAATAAAATTTTTAAATGAAGAACAGATTACTGCTTCCCAAGGAATTGAGTGGAGGCGGGGGTGGGCAACAGAGAGATGTTTGGCTATAAAAAAGCAACAATGGGAATCTTTGTGCTGATGGAAATGTTTTCAACATCTCTAGTGGTGGACAGACAAACCTAAGCATGTGATAAAATTGTATAGATCCAAATACACAAATAAGTACAAGTAAAACTGAGGAAATCCGAATATGATTGATGGATTGTTTTCATGTGACTATCCTTATTATGATATCCTACTATATTGTTGCAAAATTTTACCATAGATGAAAACTGTGTAGAGCGTAAGGAATCTCTGTATCTTTTTTTACTGCTATATGCAAATCTGCAATTATCTCAAAAATTTGGGTCAAAAAGAAGCAAAGGTGTTTCCCAAATTGTTTGTTTTTTGCAACTAATTGGAAACCCACGTTGAATTGCAACATAATTGGAAACTATCTAAAGCACTGCTTGTAACTTTCTGTTGTAATGGAGATACTATAGATCCGCACTATCCAAAACAGCGGCCACTAATACATGTGACTACTAGCGCTTGAAATATGGCTAATGTAACTAAGCACTGAATTTTAAGTTGTATTATTTTGATTAAATTTACGTTTAAATAGCCACTCATGGCTATCATACCAGGCAGTGCAGAAATGAGATCTGGTTTCATAGTCCCCTTTTCCTCTGTTGTAAATAAGAAATAAGAGGGGCGCCTGGGTGGCTCAGTCGGTTGAGCGTCTGACTTCTCCTCAGGTCACGATCTCACGGTTTGTGAGTTCGAGCCCCGCGTCGAGCTCTGTGCTGATAGCTCAGAGCCTGGAGCCTGCTTCTGCTTCTGTGTCTCCCACTCTCTCTGCCCCTAACCCACTCGCATTCTGTCTCTGTCTCTCTCAAAAAATAAACATTAAAAAAAAATTTTAAGAAAAAAGAAAATTCATTTCCCACCATTGACCTAATTTATGAACTTCTTAGGATCCATTTCCTCACTTTAAAATGGGGAGGGACGCCTGGGTGGCTCAGTTGGTTAAGTGGCCTACCTCAGCTCAGGTCATGATCTCCGGATTCACAGGTTCAAGTCCCGCATGAGGCTCTGTGCTGACAGCTCAGAGCCTGGAGCCTGCTTCAGATTCTGTGTCTCCCTCTCTCTCTGCTGCTCCCCCGCTCACTCCCTCTCTCTCTCAAAAATTAATAAACATTAAAAAATAATAATAAATAAAATGGGGAAAATAAGATGCACCCTGACAAGTTATTTTGAATGTAAGAAAGGGCTTCAAACCCCTCCTTCCACCTGTACACTGCAGAACCTGCATACAAGTAACCTGATGACCCTGCAAGTGTCGAGGGAGGTAACCCTGTAACGATTTAGTGACTGTTCCCCACTCTAATGTGAAAACCAACCAAGGACAAACCGGTAGATTTGCTTTCACATACTTAGGGAAGAAAACAACACACACTTGATCTCCTAGCTTATTCCACAACTATAGTTCCAAACACTTCAAGAGATTTTTTTTCCTCACCCGGAAAAACAAACAAAAAAGTCCCTACAAATGCCCTATTTGTTGAATTACACAAGTCAATGGTTGAATAGTTGAGAGGATACAAAGAAAAACCCTTGGAGAACCAGGGATACAGGCTCAGTTTAGACTCAGTGAGGGACATGGCCAAATAGAATGCTTCTCTCCGCCGCCAAGCGGGCAGCTACCTAACCAGCCTCTGCCACCCTCCGGCCCTTCCCATTCTCTACCACCCCTGGGAGGTTCCGGGGAAGCCACGCCCTAAGGGGGAGGTGCGTCCCGCCCGCGCGCCCCTAGCGCCCTCTAACCTTGCGCAGGCGCGCCGAACTTTGTGCATAAACTCCAGAGGCACCGAGCGCCGCGAACGCCTTCTGAAGGTCCGCTCCCCGCGCAAGTACTTCGTGCACCCCACGCGCAACCATGTCGTCACACACCCGCGTGGCTCTGGTCACCGGGGCCAACAAGGGCATCGGCTTCGCCATCGTGCGCGACCTGTGCCGGCAGTTTTCGGGGGACGTGGTGCTCACGGCGCGGGACGAGGCGCGGGGACAGGCGGCAGTGCAGCGGCTCCGGGCCGAAGGACTGAGCCCCCGCTTCCACCTGCTGGACATCGACGACCTGCAGAGCATCCGCGCCCTGCGCGACTTCCTGCGCAAGGAGTACGGGGGCCTGGACGTGCTGGTCAACAACGCGGGCATCGCCTTCAAGAGTAAGGGGATGGGGGCACGCAGGGGAGGTGGACACCACGGAGCACCTCCAGCCAGGGTGGGCTGCATCTGTTGGGGAAATCGCTGCGGTGGGGCTCTCAGCGCCCGTGGCGTCCAAAATGGCTCCGTAAGGCTGAAGGAGGGGTGGGGGAGAGGGGTGGGGCTGGAGCCAAGTCCCAGGGGAATCACAGCGCTTTTCATTCAGAGTGACCTTTGTGTTTCCTGAGACTCCTCGGATTCTTTCCAGGTTGTCACAGGGTTTCTCTGGGATTGGACTTTAGGGCAGTTGGGTGGATTTTTAATGCATTTTGAAATAAACAAGAAAATGGCACAAATTGGTGAACACAGATCCCGTGTGTGCCCCCTTCACCCACCCTCCCCAAGATGGTGCCATCTTACAACATTCTACAACCTTATCAAATGAGGACATTGTCATTGGCACAATACTATGAACTAGAGGCCAGTTTTACAAAAAATTCACCACATTTCACATGCACTTTTCCTTCATATGCCGTTCTGTGGAATTTTACCACATGGCTGCTATTAACGCTAATCTCTTTCTCCCTGAAAGCTAATGATCCGACACCGTTTCATATTCAAGCAGAAGTGACGATGAAAACAAACTTCTTTGGTACCCGAGACGTGTGCACAGAACTGCTGCCTCTAATGAAACCCCAAGGTAGGTGTGACAAGGGACCCAGGCAGTGGTGTTTCTGGAATGATCTTGCCGCTGCCTCTATGACTTCATCTATGGGCCCTGCTCCCTCTCCCTGCTCAGCCACACCGGCCTCCCTGCTCTGTCCCCACCTGGACAGGTGCCCTTCCACTCAGGACTCTACACACGTGTCCAGCACTCAGCAGTGCCCTCTGTCCCACTGGCCTTTCACAACTGGCTTCTTCTTCTCCTTTATATCTTCATTCCAAACTCTCCTCCCAGAGGCCTTTTTCTGGCTCTGTGTCCTCACAGGTGCACTTCCCTGGGGATTTCTTCCTGGACCCTTCCTTCTCCCTCTCCCTCCCTCTGAGTGATCTTATTCAGGCTAGTGGACTCTTCCCTATCCAAACTTGTTAGGGCCCCCTAAACTCTGTCACCTGCCTAGAACATTCCCAGAGCCCCAGACACACATAGTTCTCCTCCTGCCTCTCTTTCTCCTCAGGACGCCCTGCCCAGGCCAGGTGCAGATCCCTCCCCATCGCCTCCAGAAGGCCTGCACACTCACATGTGCCACAGATGGCCACAGGCCAGTGGTATATCTCCAGGCAGATGAGGCAGCTCTACTGTCCCTCAGGCCTGCTGTCACCTGGAGAGGCCCCCACACCACTGCCTCTGTCCAGGCCTGCTCAGGCTGCCTATATGCACATTTTTTTCAATAAGCATACGTACAGTACTATAAATATATGTTCTTTTATTTACGATTTTCTTAACCTGTTCTATACCTTACTTTATTGTAAGAATAAATCATGTATGTTAATCGACTATTTGTGTCATGGATACGCCTTCAGTCAAAATCAAACTATCAGTAAACTTTTGGGGAAATCAAAAGTTAATGTACATTTTTCTAGGGGCGCCTGGGTGGCGCAGTCGGTTGGGCGTCCGACTTCAGCCAGGTCACGATCTCGCGGTCCGTGGGTTCGAGCCCCGCGTCAGGCTCTGGGCTGATGGCTCAGAGCCTGGAGCCTGTTTCCGATTCTGTGTCTCCCTCTCTCTCTGCCCCTCCCCCGTTCATGCTCTGTCTCTCTCTGTCCCAAAAATAAATAAAAACGTTGAAAAAAAAAATTAAAAAAAAAAAAAAGTTAATGTACATTTTTCTACTGCATGGGGATTCAGCAATTCCTAATCCCTGGGTTGTCAAGGTTCAACTGTATTTGGATCAGGAAGCACAAAACCAGAAGTAGTTAGCAATGCTCCATCGACAGGTGCTCAGGGAAGGACTATTATACAGAAAAACCCAGAATTGAAGGAAGAAAATTATTGATTGAATGTAACTTCAAGCTTAGTTGGTTGTTTGTGATCGGTCGTCCTTAGGTTTCAGTTTTGTAAGTTTGAGGCATTTACAGGCATTGATTTTGGTTTGCTACATATGCCACCAGGTATTAGAGCCACTGCAAAGTAATGGCCTCCTTGTTTAATTAATTTAACAGTATAGAAATTAGCTGACAGTCAAGTAAATCCAGTTTTTCATCAGGCTTGTCATTTTCCATCAGTATTACATCCTGAGCAGACGGTCACTCAGTCTTCCGGTACATTTGCTCATCACTCTCCATAGCATCATATGATTCGTTTATAAATGGTAGTTGAATATTACTAAGAAGTCCAATGTGACACCACGTCACAGTGCAGTAGCACATCTAACAGAAAAATAAGAATCAAGAGATGCTGGCACATTGCTAGAGTCCCACTTGGTCACTCACAGTTGGTTCGGTCCATATCACATGAGCAAATCTGCCACAGAGATGTCACTCAGGTTCTCAGGCCTACATTCATCCTTGTGAGCATGTTCTTATAGGAGCCATTTCCGATTTCCTGTGGAGCATCTGCTCGGCGCCCTCCTCACCAGAGCATTTCTCAGGCATCATTGGAGACATTATGGGTATAACAAGTTTAGGACCGTCCTGTCCTTGACTCATGCAGGCAGTCTTCATTAATGCTCACAGCAAACTCATGATACTTCAGTGGAAATTTTCTAGTACCAAATCTTAGAGAAACTGGAATTCATCTTTCTTTGCCCTTCTCCATAACATTTTGTGTTGTATTTTAGGCAGAGTGGTCAATGTGTCTAGCATAGTGAGCCTCAGATCGCTTAAAAACTGCAGCCCAGGACTGCAGCAGAAGTTCAGAAGTGAAACCATCACAGAGGAGGAGCTGGTGGAGCTCATGAACAAGTTCGTGGAAGACACAAAGAACGGGGTGCACAGGAAGGAGGGCTGGCCTGATACTGCATATGGAGTGACAAAAATTGGTGTCACGGTCCTGTCCAGAATCCATGCCAGGAAACTGAGTGAGCAGAGGAGAGGGGACAAGATCCTCCTGAATGCCTGCTGCCCTGGGTGGGTGAGAACAGACATGGCCGGACCTAGAGCCACTAAAAGCCCAGAAGAAGGAGCAGAGACCCCCGTCTACTTGGCCCTTTTGCCCTCAGATGCTGAGGGACCTCACGGGGAGTTTGTTATGGAGAAGAAAGTTGAACAATGGTGAACCGAATTCATGGTTCCATCTATGGGGCCGTCTGTGAAACCCCCTCCCTTGCCCAAAAGAACTCTTTCCCTGTCAATACTATCCCTATCCAAAACAAAACAAAGTGTAAAATATCCCTACTTGTATTTGAGTAGTCTGCTAATTCTGTGAAAGATTTTTTATTTTAGCTGTGAAAAGGCAGAGAAAAATGAAATCAGTGAAATAACACCAGAAATGAATAAATGGTTCTTTATAAATGCCTGTTTGTACAGACTGTATATGCTAAACCAGCAGAAAAATCTAATACACCTAAGTAGATGAGGAGAAGTTACAGTCTAGTTCAAGAGTAAGCAAACATTATAGAAAGAGACAGATAGTAATACTTTTAGCTTTGCAGGCCACACAGTCCCTATAGGATCTACTCGGATCTGCTGTTGTAGCTGAAAGAACCCAGAGCCAACGCATAAGCCAATGAGCATGGTTGGATGTGCCAGGGAGCATTTTTCACCAGCCTCTGGTATAACCTGGACAACACATCTGCTATGATCTCTTAAAATACCGGATTCCTTGGGAAAAACAATTGCCACGTGTGAAATAGGAGTGAGAACACAAGATACATCCATACGGCGATCTGACACAAGGGGAGGAACTGAGTATAGATTGGGTGTAGATCATGACTCCCAAGTGACTAGCCCCAGGACACCAAAGTGACAGAAGATTCTTCCTGCCCAAACCAAGCCTGGCTCCTGTGGGCCTGAGTGAACACCCACCACCTGCCTCCCTTCACAGGAACATCCCTGTTCTAAAGATGCTTCTACTTACTGATTACATTTCTTTTTTTATATATATATGAAATTTATTGTCAAATTGGTTTCCATACAACACCCAGTGCTCATCCCAACAGGTGCCCTCCTCAATGCCCATCACCCACCCTCCCCGCCCTCCCACCTCCCCATCAACCCTCAGTTTGTTCTCAGATTTTAAGAGTCTCTTACTTTTCACTCTTCACCAGGGATTTTCAGGCTTACCCAAATGAAAGGTGACAGACCCAGAAAGCAAGGGTAGGGTCCGTATTTTAAAAGTTTTTCACTTCAAAGGAGTGAATAATTTCCTCCCTGTGAGCTTGTATTTCTAACCTGACCATGAGGAAACTCCATGTGTAGAGCAGCACAATAGAATCTCAATTGCTACTTTGGCAATCCATCACAAACATCTTTTTTTTTGATACCATAAAAATAACACCATATATATAACATTTATTTACTGTGACCTTGGAAGAACATAAAAAATAGGCAATTTAGGCAAATGGGATTATATAACCATTAAACATTCTAAGCAATGCGTCAGCCCTCAGTGACCTTCATAAACATTCCCTCCCTCTCAGGGCCCACTGGCAGTCACACTGAGGGAGAAGCCCAAAAGTTAGGACAAGACCTAATTCTCTACTTCTCCCTCTTGAATTTCTCTTTAAAAAGCACGGGGATCTTGTCCCCAAAGGCAGTTCTGTGTAAGCAACTAAACTGGATTTTGGAAAGAAAGCAACCTTATCCATTCTGCAGAGGAAGAAGGATACATGCTCAAGACAATATCTGTGCTCCTTTTTTTCTGCTGGGGTTTTCCCAAAATAATTTTAGTTCACCTACCATGAATCTCAACCCCGTATAAATCCATGACCAACCACCTTTATTTTGGGGAGCACAGCATTCCAACCAGAACCAATGCTGGGCCTAGAGGAGGGATCCTAAGAGGACACAGTGCAGCCCCAGGGGAGACAGATTTGGTATAGAGAGCCTTCTGGTACCTTCGCTGTAACTTTCTTGAAAGGATGAAGGCGGGGCCTAGTGTTCTAGGAGTCACAGCACTGAATCCCAGCACACAGTTCTGGGTCCAGGCCTCCGCACCACTGGCTCTCTGGCCCACAACACCATCCGCCCCACACACAGGGCCTCCCTAGCACTCCACACAGTCATGCCGTCACACATCCCACGTGCCACTGGTGACTGGGAACAAGGGCATTGGCCTCGCCATCGCACGCGACCTGTGCCGGCAGCTCTCCAGGGACGTGGTGCTCACGGCACGGGACGAGGCGCGGGGACGGGCGGCCGTGCAGCAGCTCCAGGGCAAGGGCCTGAGTCCGCGCTTCCACCTGCTGGACGTTGACTACCTGCAGAGCATCCGCGCCCTGCGTGACTTCTGCGCAAGGAGTACGGAGGCCTGGATGTGCTGGTGAACAACGCGGGCATTGCCCTTGCTAGTAAGGACATGGGAAGGCCAGGAGACCTCCCTTAGGGGACCAGCCAGGGTGAGTCTGGAGCTGGTGTCTGAACCGCTGCTGTGGGGCCATAGCTCCGAGGGGATCAAGAACACCCACCCTAGGGAAGAAGAAGACTGGAGGCAGAGGGAGAGAGGACCCTCCAGGAACTGCAAGCTTTTTCAGCCAAAGGACCTTGGCATTGCCATAGATCAGACTCTCAGGGACTTCACCTGGGTTTTTTGCATGTTTCTCTCTTTGAGAATCTCCATGAGTCTTTTGTTTGTTTATTTGTATATTTTGAGAGAGAGAGAGAGCAGGGAGGGGAAGAGAGAGAGGGAGAGAGAGAGTCCCAAGTAGGCTCCACACTGTCAGCACAGAGCCCAATGTGGGGCTTGAACTCAAACTGCAATATCATAATCTGAGCAAAGTCAGACGCTGAACCGACTAAGGCCACAAGTGCCCCTCCATGAATTTTGACTGATTTTGAAATAACACAACAAATCCCACAGGGTCATATGCGAGATGCCTTGTGCACCCTTACCTTAGCTTCTTGCAATGGTGCCAAATTACAAAGCTAAATAGCATCACTGGGTGAGATAATTCCCTTTGGAACAAAGTGTACACTAACCTACACACTTGAAAATTGACCAGATTGCACATACAACAAAAATGTTACTGTCACTGCATGGAATCTTCTTAGAAGGCTACTACCTACTAACCTACTCTCTTTCTCCCATACCAGCTAATGACCCCACCCCCTTACATATTCAAGCAGAAGTGATGATGAAAACAAACTTCTTTGGTTCCTGAGACATGTGCACAGAACTGCTGCCTCTAATGAGACCCCAAGGTAGGTGTGATGACTTACAGCAGTACTGTTTCTGGAATGATCTGGCCCTGCCTCTCTGACCTCATCTACGGGCCCTGCTCCCTCTCCCTGCTCAGCCACACCGGCCTCCCTGCTGTGTCCCCACCTGGACAGGTGCCCTTCCCCTCAGGACTCTGTACACACGTGTCCAGCACTCAGCAGTGCCCTCTGTCCCACTGGCCTTTCACAACTGGCTTCTTCTTCTCCTTTATATCTTCATTCCAAACTCTCCTCCCAGAGGCCTTTTTCTGGCTCTGTGTCCTCACAGGTGCACTTCCCTGGGGATTTCTTCCTGGACCCTTCCTTCTCCCTCTCCCCCCCTCTGAGCGATCTTATTCAGGCTAGTGGACTCTTCCCTATCCAAACTTGTTAGGGCCCCCTAAACTCTGTCACCTGCCTAGAACATTGCCAGAGTTCCAGACACACATAGTTCTCTTCCTGCTTCTCCCTCTCCTCAGGATGTCCTCCTTTCCCTCCTCAAATCCCAGCCCTCCAACCTCCCCCCGCCCCACACCTCTACCTAAAACTCTAACACACATCTAGATAACACTTGTGCTTTCCCAATATAATCCTGGTCACAGACCCCACCATCCACCCTCCATGACAAATGAGGTCACCATGCCCACCTCCTGATTATCACTGACCAGGTCCTAACAGTTGCCCTATGGATTTGCCCCCAACCTTCTCCATCCCAACTCTCCAACAAAGACTCAGCTGTCATTTCTGGACAATTGTAACCTTCCAAAGAGACGCTACTTCTTCAGTCTTTTCCTTTCTGGTTATTCCCTGTACTTTCTGGGTGCTCATTTACTCCCAAAAGTCCAGGACCAAAGCCCAATCCTGAGCGTAGCTTCTAGGGATCTCTGTCGTCAGACCTGCCAAAGTCCAGGCCCATCAGTTCCCCTCACCTTGTTCAATGTTTGCACAAAACAAACTGCTATAATTCCCTGGTTGTAAACCACTTTAATATTTACCTCCACGTTAATATGATGGGAGAACCACCACTCGTTTAGTACACTGAGTAAGTGAGGTGACACTTTTAGAAAGATTAGGGTGTCTGGCCTGAGTGAGCACACGCGTATACAGTTTACTCTCAGTTCTGCCCCCACTGCCTCTTCATTCCTGGAAATTTCTACTACTTCTCCTTCTACCACTGGTTTCACGGGCACCCAAAGGGCGGCTCTCAAATGTCCCCTGACCCCTTTACTCACCATAAGGTTGATGTGGGACGAGTTCCTTGTGCCAGCATCACACTTCCTACACGTATCCCTTAGAAGGCAAAACTCACTTCTGGCCGATTGTTTTCTCACCTACAGAACAGTGTGGGTGCCTGCTGTGTATTTGGTCGTGGACCAGAATGAGAAATGAGTGTTCTCCTGCATTTGCTGAGGCAGGCTCTAATCAAACAGTTGATCCTGACTCAGAAAAATTAGACTCAGGGACCTAGAAATGCAAGCTATACTCTCAGTGTAAGAGCAGGGTTTTCTTGACTTTGAAAACAGGAGAGTTCTTCCATTGTTTGGGGGGATGGCAGCCACAGCAGTTCATGTTACCATAACTTTACACCCTTTAGCAAGACTATCTGGGAGAAATCCTAGCTAGCATAACCAAAAGCAAATACTTTCCCACCTCCCACCTACTTTGGAAACCAGGACAGAAAGAACAATCTTGAATGACGTCCACCAGATCTCTCTAGTTCAGAACCTATTCAAAAATCCAATGTCTGCTTCCAATGTCTGCTTTGGTTTTTGGCATGAAAGGACAAACCAAAAGACAGAATCGTGAACCTAAGGTCACAATAGTATATGTTCATTCTTCTTACTTTTTAATCCTTTCTTCAAAAAGAGTTTTACTGAAATAATTTAGCCACAAAAACAAAATACTAAGAGTCTACAACACCCAGCTGCCCACCACCAGTCTTAACCAGGCAATCAGTATCAAGGTCATGTAAACCCTTTCCCACATTCTATATCATTTCCCTCCCCTTCCCCGCAAATTCCTATTCCTGAATGAGAAGGATACTGTCTTTAAGAGGGTAAGCTGTTGTTCCTCTTTATTGTCTTTATCTATGGTTTTATTTCACAAAGATACTAAGATATAAACATCTCTAAGGAATTGAGCAAACTGGAAATCTGAACATTGTTGTTCATCAGATATTAGCTTAAAGTACTAGGTGGAAATACAGTCTTGTTAACGCTGCACTTATCAAGGAAACCTTAAAAAAGGTGTTCTCAACCTTCATTTGAAAAGGTACTGCTTTGCAATATCCTTAGTCTGAAACACCACTAGAGGAATTTGCTTGGAAAATTACAATGGTAAACGTAACTCACTCACACACACCCTCTGACATATTGGTTCTAGAAAGGATAGGTGGCTGGGCATTCTAGATGTGATGTACTGGGCATCTTATATATGGTGCCCATTAATAACATGGAGGAATAATGAATCTCAAGGTCACGAGCACAGCTGGTTGCAGACTGAGGTCATGGGACATCCAAACTAGTGGTTCTTCCCACTACTCAAGGTCCTCAAATCATTTTTACTTGATCCCCCTCTCCAAATGAAGCCTTACCTGGTAAGTTTAGAGAAACAAAATAAGGACTCTGCTTGATTGGGCCTATGTCTTCCTCGTCTCAGGGCCCCAGGTACCTCAGGGAAAACCACAGGAGGCACATTTAAAACCCTGAGGTGTTTTGTGAAAACCCCCTATCAGTCCAGAGACTTAACAACTGGTCCTCTTGATATCAGAAAACATGAATCTTCCAGGGAATGTGATGAATGTGAAATCATCAAAGGTCACAAGAACCAGCTTGAACTTACAGACTCTGAATAGCCTTGAGAATCAAGTAATGCACTTGAAATTTGTGACCCCCAAAGAGATGATATCTAAAATACCCTGCATTGTGTAGATCACTGTGGCTCTGCTTGAGGACAGTGAGGTTTGGAGAGTAGGAGATAGTGAGAGATTTCCTAACAATAGATCCCTGGTCACATACAGAGTAATGGTCTGGATAAACTGTAAGCCCAACACACACCCCGGCCCCACCAGCACAAGAGTCCTTTCTTACCTGGGTAATGTGCTTTTCATAGTGACTGTGAAGGGCAACTGTCACACTACCTCACACACAGTGTCACATACTTATAGTCACACATACAGTCTCTGTCTCACGCACACTCCCATTCACATACATATCACACACTGACATGAACTCACACACCCTTAGCACAAGGACGCTGGGATGGTCCATACACTTCTTAGTATATACGCTGCGTGCATTCTGAAATGACACCTGAAAGCCATGAGTCCACGCTGACGACAAAAATGTTTGGACCAGAGTCTTTGCTGTATAAACTCCACAAGTGCTTCCCATTCCTTCTCATGTGATTCCTGTCCTGAGCTGTCAGACCAGAAGCATCTACCATCTCTCCCAGTTCTAGGAGAAGCCCCCTGACAGCCACCCTGCCTGCTTGGGGATGTGCTCAGTGCATGGGACAGGCCTGAGGAAGAGGGTTTGGTTGCAGCATCTACTACCAGGAATTTACCTACAAAACCTTTTACTCCCCATCACACTTACAGGTAAGCATTTTCACAGCTGATACTAGACTTCCTGAGGTAGAAAATAGAGAATAGAAAAGAGGTCATCACTTCATTACAAACAGCCTACAGAACATTAGTAGAGTTTTCCATTTACTATCTATACTAAAGGTACTTAAGAAACTGGCTCCACACCCTAGGGAGTAAATGCAGCAGTCTTTCTACTATAGCAGTTGCCCAATGTTGGTTCCTCTACTTCTGTCTTATTTCACACACTTCTGTTTTTGAAACTTCAAATCGTTAATATATGTTACTTTTGTTGTGAACGAGGCAAATGATTTTTGAAAATGAAATAAACTAGTGAGAAGTAATAAAATCGGAGAGCTGCTTACTAAAACATCTAACTTTTCTAAAAATATTGTTTAATGTTTATTTATTTTTTAGAGAGAGAGAGAGAGAGAGAGAAAGAGAGAGAGAGCTGTCAGCATAGAGCCAACGCGGGGCTCGAACTCACAAACCACAAGATCATGACCTGAACCAAGATCAAGGGTCAGACATTTAACTGACTGAGTCACCCAGCTGCCCCTAAGTTCCATTAATCTTAGCTTAGTATGTTGTAGATGGAAGGAAGTATGGAGTAACTGACTCCTTTCTCAAAGGTATTCATCTTAGAAACCTGTTACATTAATAAGACAGTTTCTGCAATTCATTTTAATTATCTCTAAACACCACCAATGAGAATCACAGGGTCATGCATTATCTCTTACACTGAATTTGTATGGCACTGACATTCCTTAGTGGGATGGAGCTCAGAGTTAAGTGACCATGACTGTCTTTCCCAGATATTTACATAAAATAGGGATAGTTTCCTAATTTATTGAAGCTCTTATTGTTCGTAAATTCTCATAATTTGTCTATTAGGCTAAAGATACTCATGTAGATGGAAAAATAGTAAACTATTTATACATGTCAATGCAAGTTCACTTTTATGAATAATAACTATATTTTTGAAAAAGAATTAGAACTGTGAGATTGCTTTACACTTTTAACCACTTTACTGAGATACAATTCACATATCATACACTTTACCCGTTTCAGGTATGCAGTTCAGTGGAATTTAGTATATGGACAGACTTGTGGAACAATCACTGCTTTAAGATTAGCATACTGTCATCACCCCAAGGAGAACCTGTGCCCTTAGCACCAGCCCTCTTTTCCCACAATCCCACTGCCTGAAGCACCTCTAATCTATTATCTGTCTGATCATCTACTTCTCTGGACATCCCATATATAGAGAATCACATAATGAGTAGTCTTTTGTGACTGGCCACTTTCTTTTGGGTAATGTTACCAAGATTCATCCATGTTGTAGCATTTCTTTTTATACTATCTTTTTAACACGTGACTGTTCCAATGCCCCTTCCCATAACTATATTGCCTGGTGTTTTCTCACTGCTCCCAAGTTGATGAAATTCCAACATAGAGAAAATACCACACACCTTAGCCCACTGAGGTGATTTGTTTTTACCTGGTTATATCAGAGGGACAGTCCACAAAACACATGCAGTCTGTTCTTCTTCAAAAGGTCATCACTAAAATGATCAGTTGTTTGTTGGTTAATAGGCACTTGTTCATAGAGCACTGCCCATGGGACCATAAGATGTTAAGATGGTTCCAAAGGGGATCTGTGAAGAAAAGTGGCTCTCTACTCATGATTGCAGTGAGCACCGACTTACCTTCTGATAGCACGTTCCTGTATAAGTCACTTTCTTTTCTTTATGGGACATCTGGGCACTGCACACCCCATTAGATCATTTCTCTGCCGTCCTCTGAGACATTATGAGTCTTGCAAGGTTCAATATTGGATTTTGTCCTTCATTTATATAGGAAGACTACATTCACACTCCTAGCAAACTGGTAACTGTCTCCCAAATGGGCAAATCTAAGGGATTTTGGTATTCATCATTCTTACACATGAGATTCTACATGACCATTTGTGTTGTATTTTAGGCAGAGTGGTCACTGTGTCTAGCATAACGAGCTTCATAGTTCTTAACAACTGCAGCTCAGAACTTCAGCAGAAGTTCAGAAGTGAGACTATCACAGAGGAGGAGCTGGTGGGGCTCATGAACAAGTTTGTGGAAGACACAAAGAGCGGGGTACACAGGAAGGAAGGCTGCCCTGATATGAAAGTACTCACATATGGAGTGTCAAAGATGGGTATCACTGTCCTGTCCAGAATCCATGCCAGGAAACTGAGTGAGCAGAGGAGGGGAGACAGGATCCTTCTGAATGCCTGCTGCCCTAGGTGGGTGAGAACAGACATGGGTGGACCTACAGCCCTTAAAAGCCCAGAAGAAGGAGCAGAGACCCCCATCTACTTGGCCCTTTTGCCCTCAGATGATAAGGGGCCTCACGGAGAGTTTGTAATGGAGAAGAAAGTTGAACAATGGGGACCCCCCTCTCAGTTCCCTCCATGGGTCCCATTATGATACTTCCAGGATAGAACAAAAGGACTACACTGTTAACAATGTTCATATCAGAAGAAGTGGAAGAAGAAGGAGGAGGAAAAGGAGGAGGAGGAAGAATCACTGTCCATATTGAGTACTTAAATTGAATTGGCTACTAATTCTGGGAAGTCTTTTGTGATTTCTTCTGTGATATATGAGAAGAAAAAGTGGAATTAATGCCAACCAACAATGAATGAATATCATAGATGAATAAACAATTATAAGTAAATGTCCATGTGTGCAGATTGTTTCTTGCCAACCAGCCCCAAAGTCTAACAGACCCTAAGTTAGGTCAAGAGAAGGGACAGTTTAACTCAGGTGTTGGTAAACATTAGTGAAAGAGCCACATAATGAATATTTTTGCCTTTGCAAGCCAGTGGTCTCTAATCAAATCTGCTTTTGTAGCTTGAAAGTCATCAGAGACAATATATAAACCCATGAATAGGGCTAGATTTCCCTAACTAGCATACTTTATCAGCCTCTACTACAAAATAGACATCGTTGTGGTCTCTTTAAATAGCAAACTCATTGGGGAAAAAAAAACACAATTGCAAGGTGTGAAATGGGAGTGGGCACTAGAGATGCATCCATAAGACAACCTGAGACAAGGAGGAAAAATGAATGAGGATTGGTATCAATGGATATGAAAGAATTACTGTCAAATCTCAAGGTGAATGTGCTATTCGTGTAAGGAGAAACGGTCAAGTCTGTAACATTAACACAGTCCAGCAAAATCTCTACAGAAGGTGAAGGATAGTAACATACTCATCACTACTGAGGCTAGTTTGGAGGATACATGGGTGTCCACAGTCCTATTCTTTCCACTTCTCTCTTTGAAAGCTTTCAAAACAAACATCTGGAAACGAAAAGATCCTGGCTCTGCCACCTACGGGTTGACCTTGAGCAAAATCCTGAATGTTGCTGTATGTCAATCTCCTCAAGTGTACAATTCGGGGGAAGTCTTAGGATTTCCATGAAGGGTAAAGGAACTAATACAGGTGAACAGGCTGAAAACAAGGGCGGTGCAAATTGCCCTCCATAAGCGTCCCCGGACTGGGACCTGACACATCCAGGGCCCTGAGGGGAGCTTCTTACTGCCACACACCCAGCCTGGCTCCCTAGGGGCCTCTGTGAATGCCCACCACCTCCCACCCCTCACAGAAGCATCCAGATTATTCAGACTCCCTCCTCTCATGATTATTTTTCAGTCTTCACCAGGGGTTTTTAGGCTGACAGAAATGAGAACTGATAGGCCCTGCAAAGCAAAGGCACGGTTTTGTTTTTTTCCTTTAAGTTTATTTATTTGGAGAGAGAACATGAGCAGGGGAGGGCAGATAGAAGGGGGAGAGAGAGAATCCCAAGCAGGCTCCTTACTATCATCACAGATTCTGAGGCACAGCACGATCTCACAAGTCATGAGACGAATACCTGAGCCAAAATCAAGAGTTGGACGCTCAACTGACTGAGCCACCAAGACGCCCCATGAGGTAAGGTTTCTATTTGGAAAGAGGTTTCCTGTGGGGCGCCTAGGAGGCTCAGTCGTTAGAGCATGGGACTCTTGATCTCAAGGTTGGTAGTTGGAACCCCACGTTTGGTATAGACATTACTTAAAAACAGCCTTTTAAAAACTAAAATGAAATAAAAAATATAAGTGAGGTTTCCTTTAACGTTTTCTCTTCAAGGCTGTTAATTTCCTTCCTGTTAGCTTGTATTTCTAAAATGAACCTTGAGGAGTATCAATATCAAGGACAAGACATATCACGTCTACTGCTAGTTTAGAAATATATCCCAGCATCACAGGTCTTTTTTCCTCAATACTTTAAAAATAACACCTAATTACATATAATACTTATTAACTGTGACCTTAAAGAAAACAAAAAAGTAGGCACTGCAGGCAAACGGGATTGTGTAACCATTAAATTAAACATTGCAATCATTGCCTTGGCCCACATGAACTTCATAAACATTGCCTCATCTGGGGGCACACTGGGACTCACACTGAGGGAGGAGCCCTGCCCACACCCCAGTCTCAGCCCAGGACCTAATTCTGTTTCTCACCCTTGAGATTCTCCTAAGAAAGCAAGGAGATCTGTATGCTCAATACCGGTTTTGTTGTATGAACAATTTCACTGTATCTTAGAAGGGAACCATTCCCATTCTGCAGATGAAAGGCCTATTCCCAAGATAATTGCTCTCTTTTTCTCCTATAGAGCTTCTCCCAAAATTGTTCCCTCAAAAGCTATGAAACTTTAGCATCCTTTTAACCAATCACCCACAACCTTTGTTTTGGGAAGCACATCAGTACTCCTCAAAGCACTGCTTGGCTCAGAGGAGGGATCCTAAGAGGACAGAATCCTAGTTGGGCTCAGAGTGCAGCCCCAGGAAGGACATATCTGGAATAGCGTTATTAGGGAACCTCCTGGAACATCTGGTCCCTGCTTTCATGGAGGAACGGAGGCAGTGCCTGGGCTCTAGGAATCACAGCACTGGATCCCAGAACACAGTTCTACTGGCATCTCTGACTGTGGCCAGGCCTCCGCACCACTAGCCCTCTGTGTGGCCCACAGCACCATCAGCTCCACACACAGGACCTCGCTAGCCCTCCACACAGCCATGTGTTCAGACACCGTGTGGCACTGGTGACCAGGGCCAACAAGGCATTGGCTTCTCCATCACGTACAACCTGTGCCTGCAGTTCTCGGGCAACATGATGTTCATAGTGCTGGATGAGGCGTGGGGACAGTCGGCTGTGCGACCCTCAGCCAAGGGCCTGAGCCCCTGCTTCCACCTGCTGGACATCAAGGACCTGCAGAGCATCTGCGCCCTGCATGACTTCCTGCCGAAGGAGTACAGGGACCTCACATGTTGGTCAACAACTAGAGCATCATTTTCGAAGGTATCATCTTCGAGGTTAAGAACATTGGAGCTCTTAAGCCAGGAAACCTCTCTTAGGGGACTACCCAGAAGCGGTTGGGGTGGGTGTCTGAAGCGCTGCTGTGGGGCCTACAGCTCTGAGGGGTTCTAGAACAGCCTTCCTAGGGAAAGAGGTCAGATTGGACGTGCAGGGAGAACAGAAACCTCCAGCAGTTGCAAGCCTTTCCAGCCAGAGGACCTTGGCATTGCCATGGATCAGACTCTCAGGGACTTTACCCAGGTTTTTGAAAGATTCTCTCTGTTGGACTTTGTGCATCTCTATGAATTTTTAACTTATTTTGAAATACACAAAAAATGCCAAAGAGTCATATGTAGAAACGCCATTGTGCCCTCTTATCTTAGCTTCTTGCAATGGGTGCCAAATAACAAAGCTACACAACATCAACCAGCCAGATAATACAAGTTGGGACAAACTGTTCACCTATCTACACATTACTGAGAATTGACCAGATTGCACATACAGCAAAAAATTTTAAGGTGACTGGGGAAATCTTCTCAGATGGCTACTTCTTATTAACCTGTTCTCCTTCTCCCCTACCAGCTAATGATCACACACCCTTACATATTCAAGCAGAAGTGACATTGAAAACAAACTTCTTTGGTTCCTGAGACATGTGCACAGAACTGCTGCCTCTAATGCAACCCTAAAGTAGGTGTGATGACTTACAGCGGTACTGTTTCTGGAATGATCTGGCCCTGCCTCTCTGACCGCATCTACAGGCCCTGCTCCCTCTCCCTGCTCAGCCACACCGGCCTCCCTGCTGTGTCCCCACCTGGACAGGTGCCCTTCCCCTCAGGACTCTGTACACACGTGTCCAGCACTCAGCAGTGCCCTCTGTCCCACTGGCCTTTCACAACTGGCTTCTTCTTCTCCTTTATATCTTCATTCCAAACTCTCCTCCCAGAGGCCTTTTTCTGGCTCTGTGTCCTCACAGGTGCACTTCCCTGGGGATTTCTTCCTGGACCCTTTCTTCTCCCTTTCCCTCCTTCTGAGTGGTTTTATTCAGGCTAGTGGATTTGTCCCTATCCAAACTTGTTTAGAGCCTCCTAAAATCCTTCACCTGCCTAGAACATTCCCAGAGCTCCAAACACATAGTTCTCTTCCTGCCTCTCCCTTTCCTCAGGATGTCCTCCCTTCCCTTCTCAAATTGCAGCCCTCCAGTCCCCTACACACACCCCCATCTAAACATCTAAAACATGTCCAGATGACACTTGTACTTTCCTAATACCATCCTGGTCACAGACCCCACCATCCACTCACTATGATAAATGAGCTCACTATGCCCACCTCCTGATTATCACTGACCAGATCCTAACAGTTGTCCTTTGGGTTTGTCCCCACCTTCTCCATTCCAGCTCTTCAAAAGAGACTCGGCTGTCATTTCTGAACCATTGCAACCCTTCCTAAGAGACTCTGCTTCTTCAGTCATTTCCTTTCTGGTTATTCTCTGTACTCTTCGAGTGCTCACTTACTCCCAAAAGTCTTTTAAGAATGAAGTGACCTCTGGGACGCCTGGGTGGCGCAGTCGGTTAAGCGTCCGACTTCAGCCAGGTCACGATCTCGCGGTCCGTGAGTTCGAGCCCCGCGTCGGGCTCTGGGCTGAATGGCTCAGAGCCTGGAGCCTGTTTCCGATTCTGTGTCTCCCTCTCTCTCTGCCCCTCGCCCGTTCATGCTCTGTCTCTCTCTGTCCCAAAAATAAATAAACGTTGGAAAAAAAAATTAAAAAAAAAAAGAATGAAGTGACCTCTAAGGGAGTTGTAATAGCCTATGCAGCATGATATTTTACCATTACCATCCTTTAAATGGGAGCCATCAGGAAACCATAAAAAATCTGCATTGGTTAGAGGAGTTTCCTGTAAATTGTCATGGGGAGTCAAAAGGTAACCTGTCAGTTGCTAGCAATGCCAAATCCTCGGAGTCCAAATACAGTTCTCATTTCAAGATCTCATGCGTTAAGTTTCTGACCTGAGTCTGGGTTAACTGCACTGGTTTCCCTGGAGCCCTTATGTCTCTTTATGGCCCAAGTTTTAACAGGTAGATGCGATCTTCCCGTGAAGTCGGTTGAGAAGGTGAACAGAGAAGCAAATCATCTACATGCTGAGACAAAGGAGAGCCTGCAGAAAACTTACTATCATCCAAATCAGCCTCTAACCATGTGTCAAAACAGAAAGGACTCTCTGTGTAGCCCTGGGACATTACTGTCCCTGTGCATTGCCATTCTTCCCAAGTGAAGGCGAAAAGAGACTGGCTGTCCTTATCAACTAGAATCATAAAAACTGTACTGCATAGGGCTATTACAGTGAAAAATTTGCCTTCAGCGGCAATGGATGTCAGTACGTTTGTTCGTGGGTTGGGACAAATAGGGTGCTGAGGTTAACAATGTTATTGGTTGCTCTGGGGTTTTGGACAAACCTCCATCCTCAGGGGTTAGGGTTTTTTGGTTGTTTGTTTTTTCTGTTTTTTACAGGTAAAACAGGTCTGTTACAATGACTTGTGCAGGGGATGAGACTCTTGAGCCTTGTAATCTATTATGGGCTTGATGCCTTGAAGGGCTTCTCTATTTGTAGGGTGTTGATTAATTTAGGGGAGAGGTTTTGAGGGACCTATGTGAATCTTGATGGGATGTACACTGTGGATTCTGCCCATATGGGTTGATGGTTTTACCCATAAGAGGATGATAGCTGATCCAATAGGAATAGATTAACAGCACCCTCAGACTCAGCTATAGTGCCCTCAGAGAACCCGCATAGGAAAGGTGCCCAAGGGTCACTTATTTTCTCTTGTTGGTGATTTTGGTTACGACTGTCAAATTCTAGAATCCCTTCCCTTTTCTGGGAGTAATTCTGGTATGATACGTTTCCAACAAAACTGAGTGCAAGAAATGGATAGGGGCAGGGGAACTAAGAAGAAAAGGGTGTGTATCTGTGCAAGGGGTGAGACGCAAAGGAAAAGGTTCAGAGACAGGAACCTGTTAAAGTTTATTAGAGATCCCTCTATTTCAATTGTTTTAGTACTCGAGGCGGTGGAGCTGCTTTATAGCAGCGGGGTTAAGCAATGAGAGTGTAGATCCTGTGCCAATAAGGATAGAGAGAGATTCATTCCCAATCTGGAGATGCTTTGCCCAAGCTGATGAAGAGGGAAGATTGGGAAGAGCCCTTATAGTTCCTCAGAGCCCCACCACTGGGAATCAGGAGGACATGGGAAAAGTTGGCTAGTGGGCTAAGGTGCATGAAGTGCTTCCATGTGTTACAGTCTCTTTCCCAAAGTCCTGATACCTTGCAACAGTAGCAGAAATTACACTTCCGGTTCTGTTTTGGGGCCTTCATTGGCTGCACATTAAAAATTTCAGTAGGTCCTTCCTATAGGTGATTCATCTAGGGTGACCCCAAGCTGGTTTTCCAGGTCTGTTAAATCTGGAGTGGCCATAGTTTCCCATGCTATCCTGGTCCTTTTGACTAAAAGGGAAAGATCCCAAATCAGCCCAGTAAGAAACACAGACTGAAATGCTACCCAGGTGGACTCACATCTAAAGGAAGACCAGAAGTTTTCTTTAAAGACATTTTTGAGGGGCGCCTGGGTGGCGCAGTCGGTTAAGCGTCCGACTTCAGCCAGGTCACGATCTCGCGGTCCGTGAGTTCGAGCCCCACATCAGGCTCTGGGCTGATGGCTCGGAGCCTGGAGCCTGTTTCGGATTCTGTGTCTCCCTCTCTCTCTGCCCCTCCCCCGTTCATGCTCTGTCTCTCTCTGTCCCAAAAATAAATAAACGTTGAAAAAAAAATTAAAAAATAAATAAATAAATAAATAAATAAAGACATTTTTGAGTTGACTGCAGTTATTATGAACAGATTCATCATGCCTTTGTATACAACCCTGAATTTTGTTCCAATCAACGGGCTTAGGAAAAGCCACTGTCCTTGCTCAGTGGACATTTCCAGCGAGTATCGTAGCAGAAGTTCAGGGTCTGTTCTTTATATCCTGTTCAAGATGTTCCTGCTGAGCTAGTTTCATCCAATGTTTTGCCTGGCCCTCACCAACAAGCATGTGACCAATTGAGAAACCTGTTGGTAACGTTTGGCTAATTACGTTAAATTCTTCAGCAAACCTATGGGTGTTCTCAGTGACTTTAGGAAACTCTTTGACTCTGAATTCAGCCTTAGTCCAGGGAATATAAGAAATGTGGGGTCTATTTAGATCTTTAGAAGACTTAACTTGAAAGGGGCAGGTTTGAGTAGGTTCAGGAGAGGAGGAAGCAGAAGGAGCTTCAAATGAAAAGGAAAGTTCAGCAAAAGGATCAGAATGAGAGGGCCCAGAGAAAGAGGAAGGTGCAGAGACAGAGGAAGATGGCTGCCTCCTGTCTGTAAACGAAGAAGGTAGAGATGAGGGAAAGAGGCCTCAGAAGCCATTTTGTTTAAAAAAATGTTTTAAGTTTATTTATATATTGGGGCGGGGCGGTCAGAGAGAGAATCCCAAGCTGGCTCCACACTGTCAGCACAGAGCCTGACTCTGGGCTTGACCTCCCAACAGTGAGATTGTGACCTGAGCCAAAACCAAGAGTCGGATGCTTAACCGATTGAGCCACCCAGGTGCCCCATCATTTTGCCTCTTTCAATTGTGTGCCTCAATGAATTTAGAAACAGTACTTTCCAAAGGGGCAAACAGAATCCAAACACATCTGCAAGAGTCAAGTTACCATTTAAATTTTTTTTTTAAGATTATTTATTCTTGAGAGACAGAGAGAGACAGAGCATGAGCAGGGGAGGGGCAGAGAGAGAGGAGGAGACACAGAATCCGAAGCAGACTCCAGGCTCCGAGCTGTCTGCACAGAGCCCAATGCGGGGCTCGAACTCACGAACCGCAAGATCATGACCTGAGCCGAAGCTGGACGCTTAACCGACTGAGCCACCCAGGTGCGCCAAGGTACCATTTAAAATAGACATCTCATTCTTTTTTTGTTTTGATTTTATCTTCTTTCAAGAAGAAACAGTTTTTTAACTTAATTTTGAGTAAACCAAGTTTGGAGATATTGAAAGTCCCCCATTATGGCCACTGAAGTTTCTGAAAGTTTGTAACAAAAAACCTCACTAAAAATGGAATCAGGAGGTGTCTGCAGGGAAAGTTCTCATGCCCTACCACTCCTACTCAATTGCAGGCTCAACTGCAGACTCAACAAGAAGAGACGAACTTGACCTTAGAAGGATTTGACCTTGCCCATGGATACTACTCTACTATACCAGCCAGAGATAGAGACACTTTCCTTTTCCCCCCAGGCAACACTCAGCCACTGAAAAGCCACTGCACTTCAGACACCCAGTTTATGCCAAGGGACTTTTAATTTATAAAAGCCTTCCCAACTGCCCCCTTCCTTCTTAAAAAAGCATACCTGTCCTTTGTTCCCTGGACTTGTCTACAGGTTTTGCTGCAGCTTGATTTTCCTGACTTGCAGTTCTCTTCACTCTTGAATGTATGCATCTGTTACTGGTAAATTAACTGGCAGTTTTACTTTTAAGGTTAACAAGTCCTGAAATGCTTTTGTTTAAGGCGGTCCATTTAGTTAGGAATGTGCCTACAGAACAACCATAGATTTTAAACATAAAATGAGCCATAGTCCCAAAGGGGAGGGGTGTCACGAAGCATTTTCTTGCAGGGGATCCCATTTTCTTTAGCAGTTTTCTGGGAACAACCTAGTTCCAGAATGACTCAGACCAGAGGCCAGCAGGTTCCAAGAGGAATAGTCCAGTACCAAACAGAACTCGGACCCAAGGCTAGTGCATTTCCAACTGGCACAGTTCTAACTGCAACAGTCCAATCCAGAAAAGAATTTAGACAGAAGGCCTATGCAGCTCCAAATGGTACCATTCCAACAGGAACAGTTCAATCCCAAAGCAGAATAGGACCGAAGACCAATGCAGTTCAAACTGGTACTTTTCCAACAGGAGCAGTCCAATCCCAAAAGGAATTAGACCAAACGAGAAAGGAGTTCCGTTAGGAACAGTTTGATTCTGAGAAGGAATCAAAGGCCAAATGAATACTCTCAGAGATCTAAAAAAAGAAAGAAAGAAATCACAGACAAAAAGCATGGAGCTGGAAGTCCAGGAGAAAAGTTTACCCTCAAACCCTATGGTTGGTGAGAAAGCAGTGAGCCCAAACACCTCCATGGATACCACACCTGCTTGCCCACCAGAGTGAGAGGCCTTGGGGATCTTCCCCGGATCCCCACATGTGTCACCAAGGAACGTTAGTTGTAAAAATGTAACCTGCCAGTTATTTCACCAGCAAAGTTGGGTTTCTTGGGGAATAAAGAGAATTGCAATCTGGGAAAACCAAGCTGTGGCAAAACTATAGGCAAGTCCAGGGAACAAAGGACAGGTACATTTTTAAGGAGAAAAGGGGTAAGTCGGGAGGGCTGTTTTAAACTAAAAGTCCAATGGAGTAAACTGGGACTTAGAAGCGTAGTGCTTTTCATTGGCTGGACTGTTGCTCCAGGGATTTAAAACAGGCATATTTTACTCTGTCTGGAGGAGTACAGTTGTGTTCATGTGCAAGGGCAGCTCCCTTGATCAAGTCTCTCTCTCTTCTTGTTGGGACTGCAGTTGACTGGGAGTGGTAGGGCATGAGTTGCTCCCACTGCCGGCTTCCTGACTGCATTTAGTGAGGTTTCCCATTACTGATTTTCCGCAAAAGATAAAGATTGGTGGATTGGAATTGAGCACATGCAGGTACATCTTACTCTCAGTTCTGCCCCCTTTCCCTGTCCTGTCTGAAAAAGTTCTACTATTTGTACCAGTACTGAGTTCACTGAGTTCACCTCAAACAAAGGGCAGCTCTCAAATCTCCCCTGACTCCTTTACTCACCACAACATTGATGTGGGACAAGTTCTTTGTGCCATCACCACACATCCTACACATATCCCCCTTAGAAGGCAAAAATCACTTCTGGCTGACTGTTTTCTCCCTTACTGAATAGTGTCATCGCCTGCTGTGTATTTGGTCGTGGACCTGAATGAGGAATGAGTGTTCTTCTGCATCTGCTAAGGCAGGCTCTAATCAAATATTGATCTTGCCTCAGGAAAACTAGACTCAGGGACATGGAAATGCAAGCTATATTCTCAGCATAAGAGCAGGGTTTTCTTGCCTTTGGAAATAGCAGAGTTCTTCCATTATTTGGGGGGATGGCAGCCACAGTGGTTCATGTTATCAGGACATTACCCTCTTCGGGGAGACTATCTGGGAGAAGTCCTAGCTAGGGCACCCAAAGGAAATACTGTCCGTCCTCCCCCATACTTCAGGACCTTAGATACAAAAAACAATCTTGAATGTTTTGCACCAGATATCTGTGGGGGCAGAACACATCCAAAAAGTCAATGTTTACCTTGTTGTTTACCTTGGAAGGAGAATATCAGAGTAGGATGACCTTATGGATAGGATACCAAAGGATAATAGATGTGGATTTCTTCTTCTTACTTTTTTTTAAAAAATGTAAAAAAT
The DNA here is from genome assembly GCF_022079265.1 of Lynx rufus. Classification (NCBI taxonomy): domain Eukaryota; kingdom Metazoa; phylum Chordata; class Mammalia; order Carnivora; family Felidae; genus Lynx; species Lynx rufus. Next base: position 149,766,972 of record NW_025814867.1, read on the forward strand.
GTAAAAAAAAAAACCTTTTTTTAAAAAAATGTAAAAAAATGTAAATTTCTTTCTTTTTAAAAGAAATTTCTTCTTACTTTTTTATTTATTTTGAGAGAGAGAGAGAGAGAGAGAGAGAGCAAGGGAAGGGCAGAGAGAGGGAGATAGAATCCCAAGCAAGTTTTGCAATGTCAGCCCAGATCTAATGTGGAGCTGAAACTGATGAATCATGAGATCGTGACCTGAACCGAAATCAAGATTTGGACGCTTAACCGATTGAGCCACCCAGGTGCCCAACTTCTCCTTACTTTTTAATGCTTTCTGTAAAAACAGTGTTTCTGAAATAATCTAGCCACAGAAGATATAAGAATCTACAGTGACCAGGAGCCCACCCCCTATCTTAACCCATCAATCAATGTCAGGGCCATGGAAACCCCTTCCCACATTCCAGGTCTTTTCCCTCTCATTCCCCCAGAATTCCTCTTCCTGACTTTGGAGAATATTCTCTTTAATGCTCATTAGCTGTTATTCTTCTTTTTTCTCATTAAATTATAATATGCATTTATTTCCAAAATATATTATGGAATGACCATTCTGAGGAATCAAGCACACCTGTGAAATCTGAACACTCTTGTTCATCATACAGTAGCTGTAAAAGTTCTAGGAGCAAAACAGTCTTGTTAAGGCACACACACTATGTAAACCTTAAAGAAGGTGTTATCAACCTTGATTTGAGGTACTGCTTTTCAATGTCCAATAGTCTGTAAAATCACTAGAGGAATCAGCTGGCAGGGGGGAATTACCACAGTAAAGGCACCTCCCTCACACACCCACACTCTGACATATTATACTTCTAGAAAGGTGGGGTGTATGGACATTACTACATTTGATGTGCTAGGCATTTTGTATATTGTCCCCATCAAGAACATGAAGGAAAAACAGATCTCAAGGTCCCATGCACAGCCTGATGTAGACCAAGTTCATGTAGCTTCCAGCCTAATGGTTCTTCTCACTACTCAGGGTCCTCAAATATTTTATGCTGAGGATCCTGTTCCTCAAGTGATTTCTTGCCCAGTAAGGCTAGAGGGACAGCCGATAAAGAAACTCACCTTGACTGGGGCCAATGGCTTCCCACCACAGAGCCCCTTGATACTTTGAAAATAACACCTATTTATATATAACACATTAACTGTAACCTTAAACAGAACCAAAAAGTAGGGATTTCAGGAAAAAGGGGCTAATGTAACCATTAAATCAAACATTCCAAACAATTTGTTGGCCACAGTGAGCTTCATAAACATTCCCTCCCACCCAGGACCCACTGAAAATCACACAGAGGGAGGAGCCCTGTCCAACCCCCATCACAGCACAGGACCTAATTCTCTGTTCCTCACTATCGAGATTCTCCGAAAAAAGTAAAGGGACTGTGTCCTCAGAGGCAGTTCCCCTGTGCAAGCAACTTCACTGCATCTTGGAAGAAAGCAACCTTTCCCATTCTGCAGAGGAAGAAGGACACATTCCCAAGACAATATCTGTACTCCTTTTTTACTTTTGAGGGTTTCCGAAAATAATTTTAACTCGCCTACCATGAATCACTAGCCCCCTATTAATCCCAGGGCCAACCACCTTAGTTTGGGGAGCACATCAGTTGACCTCAAACCATTGCTTGGCTCAGAGGTAGCATCCTAAGAGGACACAGTCCTGGTTGGGCTCAGGGTACAGCCCCAGTAGGTATGGATTTGATACAGCTTCATTAAACTACTGGAACTCTGGCCCCTCCTTTCATAGAGGGTTGGGGGTGGGACCTCAGCTCTAGGAGCCACAGCGCTGGATCCAAGAACACAGTTCTACTGGCATCTCTGACTGTGGCCAGGCCTCCGCACCACTAGCCCTCGGTGTGGCCCACAGCACCATCGGCTCCACACACGGGGTCTCCCTAGCAATCCACACAGTCATGTCGTCACACATCCGCGTAGCGCTGGTGACCGGGGCCAACAAGGGCATTGGCTTCGCCACCGTGCGCAACCTGTGCCAGCAGTTCTTCGGGGATGTGGTGCTTACGGCACGGGACGAGGCGCGGGGACGGGCGGCCGTGCAGCAGCTCCAGGGCGAGGGCCTGAGTCCGCGCTTCCACCTGCTGGACATCGACGACCTGCAGAGCATCCGCGCCCTGCGTGACTTCCTGCGCAAGGAGTACGGGGGCCTGGACGTGCTGGTCAACAACGCGGGCATTGCCTTTGATAGTAAGAACGTGGGAACTCTTAGGCCAGGAGACCTCTCTTAGGGGACCAGCCAGGGTGGGTTTGGGGCTGGTGTCTAAACCGCTGCTCTGGGGTCCAGACCTCTGAGGGCCTCCCTAGGGAAGAAGATGGACTGGAGACACAGGGAGAGCAGGACCTTCCAGCAGTTGCAAGCATTTCCAGCCAGAGGACCTTGGCATTGTCATAGATTAGTCTCTCAGGGATGTCACCCAGGTTTTTGCAAGTGTCTCTCTGACTGGATCTGAGTCATTTGGTAAAGATTTAACCTATTTTGCAATAAACAACAACAAATTTCAACAAGGATACACAGGGCGCCTGGGTGGCGCAGTCGGTTAAGCGTCCGACTTCAGCCAGGTCACCATCTCGCGGTCCGTGAGTTCGAGCCCCGCGTCAGGCTCTGGGCTGATGGCTCGGAGCCTGGAGCCTGTTTCCGATTCTGTGTCTCCCTCTCTCTCTGCCCCTCCCCCGTTCATGCTCTGTCTCTCTCTGTCCCAAAAATAAATAAACGTTGAAAAAAAAATTAAAAAAAAAATAAACAAGGATACACAGAAATACCATTGTGCATCCTTCCTTTAGCCTCCCCACATAGTGCCCACTTACAAAGCTGCACAGCATCAACCAGCCAAATAATTCACACCCAGACAGTGGTGTTACCTAACACAGAAATTGCTGAAAATTCACCAGTTTGCACATAAAAAAAGTTATTGTCACTTCATGGAATGTTTTCACAAGGCTACTACTTACTAACCTATTCTCCTTCTCCCCTACAAGGTCGTGACCCCACCCCCTTACATATTCAAACGCAACTGATATTGAAAACAAACTTCTTTGGTACTCGAGACGTGTGCACAGAACTGCTGCCTCTAATGAAACCCCAAGGTAGGTGTGACAACTTACAGCGGTACTGTTTCTGGAATGATCTGGCCCCCAACTCTCTGACCTCATCTACAGGCCCTGCTCCCTCTCCCTGCTGTATCCCCACCTGCACAGGTGCCCTTCTCTTCAGGACTCTGTACCCACGTGTCCAGCAGTGATCAGTGCCTTCTGTCCTGCTGGCCTTTCACAACTGGCTCTTTCTTCTCCTTCACATCTTCATTTCAAACTCTCCTCACAGAGGCCTTTTCTGCACTGTGTGCCCCTCACAGGTGCACTTCCCTGGGGATTCCTTCCTGGACCCTTTCTTCTCCCTTTCCCTCCCTCTGAGGATTTAATGCAGGCTAGTGGAATTTTCACTATCCAAACATGTCAGGCTCCCCTAAAATCTATCACCTGCCTAGGACATTCCCTAGAACATTCTCTTCCTGTCTCTTCTACTCCTCAGGATGCCCTCCCTTCCCTCCTCAAATCTGACCCTTCCTGCCCCTCACCCTCACCCCCATCTAAATATCTAAAACATGTCCAGATAACACTTGTGCTTTCCTAATATCATCCTGGTCACGGACCATTCCATCCACCCACCATGAAAAATGAGGTCACCATGCCCACCTCCTGATTGTCACAGACCAGGTCCTAGAGTTGTCCTATAGATTTTGTCCCCCAAGCTATCTGCATCCCAACTCTCCTCCAACAGAGACTCAGCTGTTGTTTCTGTACAATTGAAACCTTCCTAGAGACACTGTTTTTTCTCTTTTCCTTTGTGGTTATTCTCTCTACTCCCTGAGTGCTCACTTTCTCGCAAAAGCCCTTCAAGAGCAAAGTCCAATCCTGAGCACAACTCGTAGCGATCTCTGTCGTCAGACCTGCCAAAGTCCAGGCCCATCAACCTCCCTTCACCTTGATCATTGTTTGCACAAACAAACTGCCACAATTCCTTGGCTGTAAACTACTGCAATATTTACCCCCACGTTAATGTGATGGGGAAACCACCACCCATTCAGTACACTGACTAAATAAGCCGACACTTTTAGAAAGATTAGGGTGTCTGGCTTGAATGAGTACATGCGTGTACAGTTTACCCTCAGTTCTGCCTCCATTGCCTCTTCATTCCTGGAAACTTCCATCACTTCTTCTACCACTGGCTTCTCTGGCCCCCAAAGGGCAGCTCTCAAATGTCCCCCGACTCCTTTACTCACCACAGCGTTGATGTTGGGCGAGTCCCGTGTGCCAGCATCACACATCCTACACGTATTCCACTTAAAAGGCAAAAATCATACTCTGGCTGATTGTTTTCTCACTTACTAAGCAGTGTGGGTGCCTGCTGTGTATTAGGCCTCAGGCCAGAATGAGGAATGAGTGTTCTTCTGCATTTGCTAAGGCAGGCTCTAATCAAATATTGATCTTGCCTCAGGAAAACTAGGCTCAGGGACATGGAAATGCAAGCTATATTCCCAGTGTAAGACCAGGGTTCCCTTGCCTTTGGAAATAAGAGAGTTCTTCCATTATTTGAGGGGATGGCAGCCACAGTGGTTCATGTTATCAGAACATTACCCTCTTTGGGGAGACTATCTGGGAGAAGTCCTAGCTAGGGCAGCCAAAGGAAATGCTGTCCTTCCTCCCCCATACTTCAGAAACCAGGATACAAAGAACAACCTCCAAGGACATCCACCAGTCCTCTGTGGGTCAGAACAAATGCAAAAGGCCAACGTGTGCTCTGTTTGTAGGTGTGTAAGGACAAACCAAAAGACATAATTGTGACTTTAAGGATATTGAGAGATAGTAAATGTTGATTTTTCTTATTTTTTTAACCAACTGAATCATCCAGGCACCCCTATTCTTACATTTTTTTCAGATTATTTATTTATTTATTTATTATTTCTTTTGAGAGAGAGAGAGGAAGAGAGAGAGCCAGTAGGGAGAGGCAGAGAGAGCAGGAGAGAGAGAAGCCAGCCCCATGCTTTCATTGCAGAGCCCAAAGGAGCCTTGAACTCATGAGCCAAGAGATCATGACCTGAGCAAAATTAAGAGTTGACGCTTAACCAACTGAGCCACTCAGGGACTCCAATTCTTCTTATATTTTAATCCTCTTTTCAATAACAGTTTTAGTTAAACCATTTAGGCAGAAAATGAAGATAAGAACTTAAAACAACCAGGTGCCTATCACCAGTCTTAACCATGCAATTAGTGTCAAAGTCATATAAATCCCTTCCCACATTCCATATCATTTCACTCTCATTCCACCAAAATTCCTATTCCTGAATTTGAAAGATATTCTCTTTAAAAGGATAAGCTGTTGTTATTCTTTCACTCTTTAAATTATACTCTACATTTATTTCAAAAAGATATTAAGGTATAATCATCTCTAAGGAATTGAACAAACATTGGAAAGCTGAGCACTCTTGCTCATCAGATATAAGCTTAAAATACTAGGCAATAATATGGTCTTATTAAGGCTACTGTTAGCAAAGAAACCTTACAGAAGTTGTTCTCAACCTTTCTTTGAGAAGCTACTGCTTTGCAATATCCTGTAGTCTTAAAAACCACTAGAGAAATTTGGAGAGAAAGTTACAATAGCAAATGTATCTCACTCACACTCACTCTGACATATTGATTCTAGAAAGGATAGGTGGCTGGACATTTCTAGGTGTGATATGCTAGGCATTTTATATATGGTCCCCATTAAGAACCTGGAGGAATAATGGATTTCAAGGTCACAAGCACAGCTAGCTGAAGACCAAGGTCATGTGACATCCAAACTAGTGGTTCTTCCCACTACTCAAGGTCCTCAAATCATTTTCCCTACATATCCCTTCTTCAAATGAAGCCTTATCCAGTAAGGCAAGGGAAACAGAAAATAAAAGGACTCTGCTCTATTGGGCCAAGGCCTTCCTTATAGCAAGACCCCCAGGTACCTCAGGGAAAACCACAGGAGGCACATTTCAAAACTTGAAGTGTTTTCTGAAAAACCCTTATCAGTCAAGACACTAAAGAACTGGTCCTCTTGATATTAGAAAACATGGATCTTCCAGGGAATGTGACAAATGTTAAATCATCAAAGGTCATGAGAACCAGCTTGGGCTTACAGATTCTGAATAGCCTTGAGAGTCAAATGCTGCCCTTGAAGTTTGTGACCCCAGATGAGATGATGTCTAAAATACCTTGTGTTGTGGAGATCACTGTGGCTGTGCTTTCGGACACTGAAGTTTGGAGAGGGAGAGATGTTCCTAAATAGATCCCTGGCCACATACAGAGTAATGGCCTGGATAGACTATAAGCCTGAGACACACGCCAGCCCCACCAGAACAAGAGCCCTTTCGTATCTGGGTGACATGCTTTCACACTGATTGTGACGGGGCAATTCCTTTACACGCTGCCTCATACAGGTCACACACTTACAGTCACACATCCAGTCTCTTTCGCACACACTCACATGCAGACATACGACACACTCAAATGCACTCACACACCCTTATCACAAGGTCTTATGGATGGTCCATAAACTTCTTTTCTTTTACGTTTACTTACTTATATTTGACAGAGAGGGCACGAGTGAGGGAGGGGCAGAGAGCGAGAATGAGCATCCCAAGCAGGCTCCAAACTGTCAGCACGGAGCCCAACGTGGGGCTCCAACCCACGAACCGTGGGATCATGACCTGAGTTGAAATTAAGAATCAGTTGCTTAACTGACTAAGCCATCCAGGCGCCCCACCCTTAAACTTCGTAGCACACGGGCTGCGTGCATTCCAGCTCAGAGTCCTCAAAATGACACATGAAAGCCATGAGTCTACTCTGGAGACTAAATGTTTGGATCAGACTCTTGGCTGTATAAACTCCATAAGTACTTCCTATTCCTGCACTTGTGTTTCCTGTCCTGAGCTGTCACACCAGAAGGGTCTACCATCTCACCCAGCTCTGGCTGACAGCCAGCCTGCCACTTGCAGATGTGGTCAGTGCAGGGGACAGGCCTGGGTTGAGGGAATGGTTGCAGCATCTACTATGAGGAATTTACCTACAAAACCTTTTACTCCCTGTCAGGCTTCCCTCATATACACAGCTGATGTACCATTTTCACACCTGATACTGGACTTCCTGAGAGGGACAACACAGAATAGACAAGAGGGCAACAGCCTACAGACAGTTAGTAGAGTTTCTCCATTACTGACTATACTAAAGGTACAGAAGAAAATGGCTCCAAGCCCCTATGAGTAATGTTGCTGTCTTTCAGGTATACCAGTTACCCAGGGTGGGTTCCTCTGCCCCTGTCTTATTTCATACACTTCTGTGTTTTGCAAATTTGAATCATTAATGTGTATTGTTTTTATTGCGAGACGGGCGGATGATATTTTTGAAAATACAATAAATCTAATTATTGGTCTGTAATAAAACCTGAGAGGTGCTTACTAAAACATTTGACAAATAAGTTCCATTAAACTGACACTTAACATGTTGTAGATGAAAGGAAGGACTGGAATAACTGACCCCTTTCTAAAAGGTGTTTATGCTCTTTCCATAATTTGGCTATTGCTGAAAGTGCTGCTACAAACATTGGGGTACATGTGCCCCTATGCATCAGCACTCCTGTATCCCTCGGGTGAATTCCTAGCAGTGCTATTGCTGGGTCAATGGATAAAGAAGATGTGGTTTATATATATAATGGAATACTACTTGGCAATGAGAAAGAATGAAATCTAGCCATTTGTAGCAATATGGGTGGAACTAGAGGGTATTATGCTAAGTGAAATAAGCCAGGCAGAGAAAGACAGATACCATATATTTTCACTCATATGTGGATCTTGAGAAACTTAACAGAAGACCATGGGGGAGCAGAAGGGGAAAAAAAAGTAACAGAGAGGGAGGGAGGCAAACCATAAGAGACTCTTAAGGACTGAGAACTAAGGGTAGATGGGGGGGTGAGGGAGAGGGGAAAGTGGGTGATGGGCAGAGAGGAGGGCTATAGTGTCATGCATTCTCTTTTTCAAGAAACTTGTATGGCACTGCCATTCCTTAGTGGGATGGAGCTCAGAGTTAACTGACTATGACTGTTCTTCCTGAATATTTTCATAAAACAGGGACAGTTTGCTAATTTTAGTGAAGCTCTTATTGTTCATAAATTCTCATAACCTTTCTATTAGGCTAAAGATACTCATGTAAATAGAAAAATAGTAAACTATTTATACATGTCAATATAAGTTCACTTTTATGAATATTGACTATGTTTTTGAAAAAGAATTAGTGAGAACTGTGAGATTAACACTTTTAACAGATTTACAGAGATACAATTCACACATCCCACACTTCACCCATTTCAGGTATGCAATTCAGTGGAGTTTAGTAAATGGACAGAGGTGTGGAGCAATCACCACTTCAAGATCAACACACTGTCATCACCCCAAGGACAACCTGTGCCCTTAGCACCAGCCCTCTGGTCTCACATTCCCACTGTCCTAGCAACCTCCAATCTATTTTCTGTCTGAACATTTACTTTCCTGGACATCCCATATATAGAGAATCATATAATGAGTAGTCTTTTGTGACTGACCACTTTCTTTTGGGTAATGTTATCAAGATTCATCCATGTAGTAGCATTTCTTTTTATAGCATCTCTTTAACATGTGACTTTTCCATCGCCCCTTCCCGTGACCATATTGCCTGGTGTTTCCTCACTGCTCCCGAGTTGATGAAATCCCAACATAGAGGAAACAGCCACGCACATTAGCCCATGAGGTGATTCTGTTTTTGCCTGGTTACAGCAGAGCAACAGCCCACACCATGCAGTTTTTCTCCTTCAAAAGGTCATCATTAAACTGATCAGTTGTTTGTTGGTTGATAGACACTTGTTCATAGAGCACTGGCCATGGGACCGTAAGATGTTAACATGATCTCAAAGGTGACCTGTGAAGAAAAGTGGTTCTCTACTCACGGTTGCAGTCAGTGCCTCCTTACCTTCAGAGAGCACGTTCCTATATAAATCACTCTCTCCTCTTAATGGGACACCTGAGCACTGCACTCCCCATTAGATCATTTCTCTGATATCATCTGAGACATTATGACTGTTACAAGGTTCAAGACTGTATCGTGTCCATCACCTATATAAGAAGACTACATTAACACTCCTAGGAAACTGGTAATTGTCTCCCAAATGGACAAATGCAGGAATTTTGGTACTCACCATTCTCGTGCATGCAATTCTATGTGACTATTTGTGTTGTATTTTAGGCAGAGTGGTCAATGTGTCTAGCATAATGAGCTTGGTAGCTCTTAAGAACTGCGGCCCAGAACTGCAGCAGAAGTTCAGAAGTGAAACCATCACAGAGGAGGAGCTGGTGGGGCTCATGAACAAGTTTGTGGAAGACGTAAAGAACAGAGTGCACCAAAACGAGGGCTGGCCTGATATGCAAATGTTTACATATGGAGTGTCAAAGATGGGTGTCACCGTCCTGTCCAGAATCTATGCCAGGAAACTGAGTGAGCAGAGGAGGGGAGACAGGATCCTCCTGAATGCCTGCTGCCCTGGGTGGGTGAGAACAGACATGGGTGGACCTACAGCCCTTAAAACCCCAGAAGAAGGAGCAGAGACTCCCGTCTACTTGGCCCTTTTGCCCCCGGATGCCAAGGAGCCTCACGGGGAGTTTGTTATGGAGAAGAAAGTTGAACAATGGGGACGCCCCTCTCAGTTCCCTTCATGGCTCCTGATATGATACAGTCATGATTTGACCAAACAGATTACACTGTCTACAATGTCCTTATCCACGTCAAGTACTCACATTGAATTGGTTACTAATTCTGTGAAGTCTTTTGTGATTTCTTCCATAATATATATGAGAACAAAAAGTGGAATTAATGACCATAATGAATGAACATCATAGATGAATAAACAATTCTAAGTAGATGTCCACATGTGCAGATCACCCCCTGACAACCAGCCCCAAAAATTAACAGAACCTAAGTTAGGTCAAGAGAAGGGACAATTTAACACAGGGGTTCATAAACATTAGTGAATGAGCCAGATGGTGAATATTTTGCCTTTGCACTTGAATGGCCTCCGTTGGACCTACTCAAATCTGCTGTTTAGCTTGAAAGTCACCATAGATGATATATAGACCCATAAGGGGGTGGGATTTCCCTAGCCAGCGTTCTTTATCAGCCTCTACTATGACATTGGCACCCCACCACGAATAGACATCCACAGTGGTCTCATTAAATATCAAAGTCATTGGAGAAAAAGGAGCTGCAAGGTGTGAAATGGGAGTGGGCACTAGAGGTGCATCCATAAGACAACCTGAGACAAGGGGGGAAAGGGAATTAGGATTGGTATCAGTGCATATGAAAGAATTACTGTCAAATCTCAAGGCTAATGTGCTATTCATGTAGGGATAAATGGTCACCAAGTGTGTAACATTAACACGGTTCAGCAAAGCCTCCACAGAAGATGAACATATAAGGAAAGTGAAATACTCATCACGGTTGGGGCTAGTTTGGTGGATACATGGGTGTCCGCAGTCCTATTCTTCCCACTTTTCTCTCTGAGAGCTTTCAAGACAAACATCTGGAAATAAAAAGGTCTTGGCTCTGCTGCCTTACGCGACGACCTTGAGCAAAACCCTGCCTGTTGCTGTCTGTCAATCTCCTCAAGCGTACAATTCAGGGGAACTCATAGGATTGCCGGGAAGAGTAAAGGCACTAATACAGGTGAGCGGGCTGCAAACAAGGGCGGTGCAAAGTGCCCTCCGTAGGCGTCCCCGGACTGGGGCCTGACACCTCCAGGGCCCAGAGGGGAGCTTCTTACTGCCCCACACCCAGCCTGGTTCCCGGGGGGCCTCCCACCACCTCCCACCCCTCACAGAAGCATCCATGTTGTACAGACTTCCTCCCCTCATGATTATTTTTCAGTCTTCACCAGGGGTTTCAGGCTGACAGAAATGAGAACTGATGGACCCTGCAAGCAAGGATTGGGTCCATACTTTATGTCTCTCCCTTCAAGGGCGCTTGAGTGACTCAGTCAGTTGAGTGTCTAACTTTGGCTCAGGTCATTATCTCAAGGTTCATGAGCCCCACATGGGACTCTGCCATCAGCACAGAGCCCACTTCAGATCTTTCTCTCTCTCTCTCTCTCTCTCTCTCTCTCTGACACCCTCCCCTGCTCTTTCTCTTTTTCTCTCTTTCAGAATAAATAAACTTTACACAACCTAAAGTCTTTCCCTTCAAAGGGGCTATTAATTTTCTCTCTGTTATCTGGCTTTTCTAAACTGACTCATGAGGAGCATCAATGTCTAGGACAAAACAATAGCATGTCAACTGCTGGTTTGGAATGTATCCCAGTATCACAGAGATCTCTTTTCCTTGATACCTTAAAAATAACACCAAATTATATATAACACTTATTAACTAAAACCTTGGTCTACACCAAATATAAGCACTTTTAACAAACATAAGTATTTATAACCATTAAAGCAGACATCCCAAGCAATTCCTCAGCCACAGTGAGCTTCACAAACATTCCCTCCCACTCGGGGCCCACTGGGAATCACACTGAGGGAGGAGTCCTGCCCACACCCAAGTCCCAGCACAGGACCTCATTCTCTGTATCTCTCTCTTGAGTTTCTACTGAGAAAGCAGGGGATCTGTGTCCTCAGAAGCACTTCCCTGTACAACCAGTTTCACTGCATCTTAGAAGAAGGCAAACTTTCCCATTCTACAGAGGAAGAAGGGCACATTCCCAACACAATGGCTATATTCCTTTCTTCCTCATGGGGTTTTCCCAAAATATGTTTAGTTCTACCACCATGAATCTCTAGCTCCTATTAGCCTATGACTACCCATTTTCTTTCCGAGGAGCACATCAGTCCGTCCTGAACCATTGCTGAGCTCAGAGGAAGGATCCTAAGAGTGGGGAGTTCTGGTTGGGTTTAAGATACAGACCTGGGAGAGACAGACCTGGTATAGCATCATTAGGGAACCATCTGGAACCTTTGGCCCCTTCTTTGATGGGTGATGGAGGCAGGGCCTCTAGCTCTAGGGGTAACATCCCCAGATACCAGAACACACCTGTGCCAGTGCACGGGGCCCACAGCACACCTCAAGTGTCTTACCATGTCTGCTTTCTGCACTCTAATGCCTCGCTCAGCCTAGTAGACCTACAGCCATGTGGTGCTGGTGACTGGGCCCAACTAGGCTTCACCATCATGGGTGTTCTGTGCCAGCAGGTCTCGGGGAACATGATGCTCCCAACCATGCTTCCCCCTGCCTGACATCCATGACCTGCAGAGCAGCCATGCACTGCTCGACTTCCTACGCAAGGAGTGTGGGGGTCTGGAAGTGCTGGTCAACAACATGGGCATCGTCTTCCAACCCTCCTCTCTCTGTGTGATCTAGTCAGGTTAGTGGAACCTCACTACCTCCAATTCATAAGGCCGGCCTAAAACCTATCACCTGCCTAGAATATTCCAGGATCTCCAGAGCACATATTTGTTTTCCTGCCTCTCCACCTGCACCTATGCCCTCCCTTCCTGCCTCAAATCCCTCTAACCCCATCTAAAACCAACATTTCCTGAGGACACTGCTTTTTCCATTTCCTCCATTCACTATAGCTTCTCTCTGGTTTGTGCTCCTCTGGAAGACTGCAACTTATTAACTAGATTCAGGACCTCCATCAATTTGGTGTTTCTGTGGTAAACCAGGGATAGGACTTCCTACTCTCCCATCTTGCTGATGTGACTCTACAGATGCTTTTTGGCCTGAATCTCCCTGATTCTCTCTTCCCTGAATCTCCAGCCTGCAGGCCTCCCTGCTGATTTTGGACTCGTCAGCCTCCATAATTGTGAGTCATTCCTTACAATTCTTTATTTTTTTTTTAATTTTTTTTTCAACGTTTATTTATTTTTGGGACAGAGAGAGACAGAGCATGAACGGGGGAGGGGCAGAGAGAGAGGGAGACACAGAATCGGAAACAGGCTCCAGGCTCTGAGCCATCAGCCCAGAGCCTGACGCGGGGCTCGAACTCACAGACCGCGAGATCGTGACCTGGCTGAAGTCGGACGCTTAACCGACTGCGCCACCCAGGCGCCCCACAATTCTTTAAAATAAATCTCTCTCGCTCACTCTTTCCCTCTCTTCCTCTAAGCATGTGTATGCACACACACCCTATCAGTTCAGTTTTCTCTGGAGATTCTAGACTGATTAACACATGTGGCAAAAGAACAAATGTTACTCTATATTGTCACAAATGCATTAGGTTGGGATTTCAAGCAGTGGAACCTATCCCGGATTATCTTGGAGGGTCCTCGATGCCATCACATGTACCCTTGTTTACAGAGGTGAGGAAGTTTTGAGGATGAAGAGGAGGCCTGTGAACATGGAAGCAGTTGTGGACTGATGTAGCCATAAGCAAAGAAACACCTTTAGCCACCAGAAGGTGGAAGAGGTAAGGAAGGGTCTTCCCTAGAAACCGGAGAGTGCACAGCCCTGGAAGCACCTTGATTTCAGACCTCTGGCCTCTGGAGCTTCAAGAGACTAGATCGCTGTTGTTTTAACTGGGTACAGTTCGTAATCATTTGTTATGGTAGCCCCGGAAGAGTAAGATCCCCATGTTCCTTGTTTACTTAGCAGTTTGGCCACATTGGTGACTCAGTGTAAGTTTTGGCAGATTACCTTAAAGATCCCCCAGGTAAAAACCTCTGGCATTTCTTCCTGGCAGCTCTCCCTAGGATTACCAGTTGTTCCAAAGTATTGCTCTTGAAGAACAAAGAGTTCGGAAAGTTCTTTGCCTTCAGTCAAAGGCAAGGAACACACACACTCAGCAATTATGTCTCCACTGCTCACTCGCTGTCTGTCTCTCTCTCTCTCTCAAAACTAAATAAACATAAAAAAAAAAAAGATGAGGTCATGCTAGATCAGGAAGGGCCCTAAGTCCAATGACTGGTGTCTTTATAAAAAAGGAGGAGGACACAGAAGAGAAGGCAGGGGTTGGGATGATGTAAACACAAACCAAGGAATCCCAAGGAGAGCCAGCGACCACCTGAAGCTGGAAGAGGCAAGGAAGGATACTTTGCTAGAGTTTTAAGAGGGAGAACGATCCCGTCAATACCTTGATATTGGACTTCTGCTCTCCAGAACCGTGAGAAAATACCTTTCTGTTGTTTTGAGCCCCAGCTTGTGGTACTTTGTAAGATGGTCACAGAAATGGATCCAGACGCCATGTAGTTTGGCCACTAAACCACCAGAGGGCACTGTCTACCAGCAAGTACTGCATACACAGACACGAGGACCCAAAAGAATTACTGAAGTTTACAGACACAGCCATGTCGTGTTCAGATCAAACACTTGTACTTTTGATGACGGTAAACACCTTTAATGTATCACTTAGAAACATTACAACCGTTATCATCTTGCTGGATAATTTTGTGACCTTTGCAACAACTTGGCTGGGAGCTTTTAAAGAACATCCTTGCCCTGCTGTCATTCTGTACCCCAGGGAGGGTATCTGTAGGATCAATTCCACCCCCCCCCAAAAAAAAAAAAAAACAATTTCCCTTCCAGGAATAGATGCATGTCCTTTATTTCCATAGACAGGTCCTACTGGCTCTGAGGTGGCTACAAGGCCGGGTCGCAGTGAGTGTAAGTTCTGCCCCAGTCCTAGGTGGCCTTGGGCATCTTGGTGCTGAACTGGGGAAATCTGTGGTCTATCAAGAGACCAATGGAGCAACAAGACTTGAAATAAAAGAATCTATTCATGGCCACGATATTTTCATTATACAGACAAGAACCAGAGATGTGAATACAGCTGTGATGGAGTTACTGAGCATGGCTTAGGCACTGAAGACAGCCCGTGCCAGGAACATTACTAGAGTCATCCCTTATTTCCCCTACAGCAAGCAGAGCAAGGTGAGGAAGAGGGGTTCATTCCATTGTGTGTAAATTCTTGGCGAACATTCTGGCAAAAGCAGGTTTAACTCACATGATCACCAAAGATCTTCATCAAAAGTAAATACAAGACGTTTGCAGCTTTCCCATGTACAACCTTAGAGCCTCACCCTTTGTGTTGCAGTATAACCAGGAAGAAATTCCGAATTCTAGGAATGCAGTCATCGTAGCAAAGTCTCCTGATGCTCACCAGTCATATGCTGAGAGACTCCATTCGGGGTTAGCTGTAATCCACGCAGAAGCCCAGGGTACAGAGCGGGACATGGATGAAGGTCGTCATTCTCCCCCAGTAGTCAAAAATGCTACTGTCCACCCAGGTCTGGAGTTGCCGCTGATGATGGCCAAAGACAAGCCGCCGGTAACTGTAGTCAGAGATGATGGTGGGCACACTGCATGGTGGATGACATTATGGATGATGCAGGAAGATGTGTTGCTTCTGCGGAGACACTGGAAGAGAGAGGGTTTACAAGATCTATGTCATGGCCACTGAAGGCATCCTGTCTGCAGAGGACCCTGCCTGAGTGAGGAGTCCGCCATTGATGAAGTGGTGGTGACGAATACTGTCCCTCACGGCATGCAGAAGCCGCAGTGTCCCAAGACAGAGACTGCAGATATCAGTCTGATTCTTTCTGAAGCAATTCGGAGAATCCACAATGGGGAGTCCATGGCCTAGCTTTTCCCGAAACATCACTGCGGAGGACTAGGTGCCACAGTTGCCTGGACTGTGGAGCTCCCGAGGAAAACGTGTGGAAAGCGGTGCCATCAACTTACATACAAAGTGCTTCCTTTCAGGGGAGGACTACAAACAGCCTGGAGTCAGATGGTCTGTCTTGCCAGGTTTGGTAGGTAGGAGGCATTAAGATGGTCAAGGGGAAGACAGAGTTCATGGATAAATGGCCTGAAATGTCTGCCAGTGTCATTCTGTCCCTTAAACAAAAGTTACAGACACTTTCCTGAAAAGAATCTCCAAATCTCATTAATATGGAAAAGGGGCAAAAGGCAGATAAGGTCTTAACTCCGTACTTGGCAGTCGTTTCCACCGCAGAGACATGCGTGCGTCGATGTGGATCTTGATTAGGGAAGCTGAGTGCCCTGGCACTGTTGCCAGTCTAGTTGTCCTCTCCCCGGTTAACCTCACACGAGTCTTTTGTGGAAAACCCTAATAGTCTGTGAGAAGCTGCTATGTCCACAGCCAGTGAACAACGAAGCATGTGTGGCACGACCCCTAGCAAGGAGGTCCGATTAGACAGTAGCATCCTTTCTCTCTCAATACCTGTGTTGCTCTTCCATGGAAAAGAAAAGAATCTGTGGTCTTCCTAGTCTGTTCACTACACTGCAGAGCTGTCCACTCTCCCGCCTTCATGGTGACTGACTTCTGTCCAGACTGTGCAGAAAACAATGCCTACAAAATAAAAGGTGTTCCAGGTCCACGGATGGTCCCAAACCCTAGACGTGAGGCTCCATCTGTACGTTCCATCCCCTTCCTGAGCATCAAAGTCAAATCAGTGTTGGAATATTGGACTTAAAAACCTAAAGTTTTAAAATATAGGACTAACTATATACTTTTTCTTGTGTGACAGGGGACACTTTTGTCAACTCAATTACTTAGGGCTGCACTTGACCTTTCTATCCAGCATTTAAAATTACCTAGTCATCGGGTGTCTGGGTGGCTCAGTCGGTTAAGCATCAGACTCTTGATTTCAGCTCAGATCGCGTCCTCATGGTTCGTGAGATCGAGCCCCGTGTCAGGCTCTTCAATGACAGCGTGGAGCCTGCTTGGGATTCTCTCTCTCTGTTCCTCCCCTGCATGTGTGCACGTGCATGCTCTTTCACTCTCTCAAAATTGGTAAAACATTTTTTAAAAATTAAAAAATTACAAAACACATGTTCATGCTCTCTCACTCTCTCACAATTGATAAACATTTTTTTTTAATTAAAAAATAAAATTAAAAAAAACAGACAGGAACTAATTCCTCTGCAAAGAGGTAATAGTATGTTACATATTCACCAGAAATGTACAGAAATGGCAGTTTTTCTAACCTTGGCAATACTGCTCTAGAACAAACAGTGAGGTGGGTCCTAAGGACAGGGCTAAGGGCCCTTAGACCATCATCTCCCAGTTCAGCTGCCTCACCAGTGTTATGGGTAATACAGATCCCCAGTCTTCCAGAAACTCTTCTCCAGCCTAGCATGGGCACAGTTGATTCCCTCTTCAGCCATGGAGTCCAGCCTCTCAGACACAGCCCTGATACTGGTTCATACCAACTGCAGGGAGAACGTCTTCCTCCAAGTCCACAGTGTTCCCAATAAGTATAAGCAGCACCCCTTTTCCCTGAGTCCCTCTGAATACAGAGGCCTGAAACCAATTCCAGGGTGCCACAGGGATAGCCACCGTGGTGGCCTCAAGAACAGCCCTCACACCCAAGCATGTTTGACGAAGGAGCCAAGAATACTCAATGGAGAAAAGACATTATCTTCAAAAAATGGGGCTGGGGGGCATCTGGGTGGCTCAAAGGGATGAGTGTCCGACCCTTGATTTTGGCTCAGCATGTGATCTGGAAGTTTGTGGGACTGAGACCCATGTGGGACTTCAGGCTGACAGTGTGGAGAGTGCTTGGGGTTCGTTGTCTCCCTCTGTCTCTGCCCCTGTCTCTCAAAATAACAAACATTTTTTTTTAATTGTGGTGGGAAAATTGCACAGTCCCATGGAAAAAAAATGAAACTAGACTTCTACCTTACACCACTCACAAAAATTAACTCATAATGGATTGAAGATATTTACATGTAACACCAGAAACCATAGGGCGCCCGGGTGGTTCAGTCGGTTAAGCATCCAACCCTTGGTTTTGGCTCAGAAATCGATATCATTAGTGAGTTCGAGCCTCATGTTGGGCTCTGTGCTAACAGCACAGAGCCTGCTTGGAATACTCTCTCTCCCTCTCTCTCTCTCCCTATGTACTCCTCCCCGGCTCACACACACAGTCTCTCTCTCAAAATAAATAAATAAACTTAATAAAAAACCCTACTCTTGGCAGTGATTTTTTTGACATGATATCTAAAGCACAAACAACCAAACAAAAAACAAACAAGTGGGACTACATCAAATTAAAAATCTTTTCTACAGCAAAGGAAACCATCAACAAGATGAAAAGACAACCTGCAGACTGAGAAGTAATATTTCCAAAACATATATATATATATATATATATAGAGAGAGAGAGAGAGAGAGAGAGAGAGTTAGAGGTAAATATCAAAAATATATTAAAAAATTATACAACACAATAGCAAAAATACCCACAAAAAACCAAATAATCCATTTGAAAAATGGGCAAAGGATTTGAATAGACATTTTTCCAAAGAAAATATACCAATGGCCAACAGGTATATTAAAAGGTACTCAACATCACTCATCACCTGGGAAATGCAAATCAAAGTCGTGAGATACTACCTCAACCTGTTAGAATGATGATCATCAAAAAGACAAGAGATTAAAACAATGCTGGGCAGGATGTCGAGAAATGGGAATTCTTATGCACTGTTGCTACGAATGTAAGTTGATGCAGCCAATATAGAGAACAGCATGAGGTTCCTTTAAAAACTAAAAATAGAGATGATGGCGGAAGAGCATGGAAGTTTTGTGTGTGTCTCACGCCCAGGAAATACAGCCAGACCAACAATAAACCATCCTGCACACCTAGAAAACTGATTGGAGGATTAACACAACAATCTGCACAACCTGAACCACAGAAGTCAGCAGGTATGCGGCGCGGAGAGGTGAACTTGGGGAATGAGAAGTCCCGGTGGGCAGGGAGCTGCTTTTGCGGGCAAAGAGAGGACAGAGACGGGGAGGGGGAGGGGGGATACGGGAAAAGCACCCCTCCCCAAAAGCAGCTGCACACAAAGTGGAAAAGTGGAAACAGCCACAGGGACTAAACTAACAAAGGAGAAAGCAGAGGGTTTAAATTCCATTAAGACCGTAAACAAGGGGAGCACAGAGTCTGCAACTCCGCCGCTCCCTACCTGGAGATGCTCTGGTGGGAACAGCGAATCCCTAGGAACAGAGTGGGGTCTGGCAGGTTCACAGGCCACGCGGGGAGAAGCGGTTCCACTGCTGGAAGGACATTTGGTAGAGGCTGCGAGGCAACCTGGGCCTAGCAGACCCCAGAGAATGGCCACATTTGCTGGTGCTGGAACACGGACGTTAAGGGTGAAGCCTGGTGCCAGATGTGTGTTGTGATTTCCCATAATCCCTGAAACGCTGCTGCTACACTATCTTGCAAACTTTTCCTGAGGCAGGCTGGCACCTGGCCACAGTCTCAGGGCACCGGCAGCAACAGGGTCCAGCAAGCGAGCGTTCCTGAGTGCAGCTGGCATTCAGCCATTGTTCAGTGAGACCCTCCCACAGAGGGGCAGAACGGGTCAAAGCCACAGTCCTTCAGAAGTAAGGGGAAAACAGCCACATCTGAGACAAAATTCGGGGCACAGGTACTGCCTGGGGCTTGGTCGTGGACACCGAAAAAGTGGGGAGTGGACAAAAGTTGAAGACAGAGGACAGGTGCGTGATTGCTGATCCGGGAGAACAGAGTTCCGATACTAGAGACTGGGCAGCTGGGTGACGCCATTTTCACTGCTCCCGCGCCTGCGCAAATGCACCTACGGGCAACACAACAATCCACCTCAGTAGGCTAGCAGCGCCATCTAGTGGAGAACGGAGCCATTACACTAAGCCCTGCCCAACTGGGCCCACCTCACTCTTCAGGAACACAAGTCTCACGACCTGCACAGTTTCTGGACTATAAAGTACTTCATAGTCTGAATTCTAGGGGAAAACAAAGCAATTTCAGTCGTATTTCAATCTGTTAGCAGGTCCACCTATTCAATTTTCTTTGTTTTCTCTCTTTTTCACTTCTTTTTCTTGAATACAGAAAGAGAAAAAATCCATTTTTGTTTTCAATTTTTATTAAAAATATTTAATTTTTTACTATATTTTTTACTTGTGTGTAAATTATTTCAAACTCTCTTTTACTTCCATCACTTTATTTTATTCTCCTTCAGTGTACTCACTTTTTCAAATTTTCAAATGATTTCCTTTTTTTGTTCTTTCCCCCCCCCTTTTTTCTCTAATCTATCAAAATACTTTCAACACCCAGACCAAACACACCTAGTCATTTACTCGATTTTGTGTGTGTGTTTTCAATTTTTTGATCTTACTATTTTTTAATTTTAATTTTTATACCTCATTAATTCCTTTTCTCCCTTCAAAATGATGAAATGAAGGAATTCACCCCAAAAGAAAGAGCACGAAGAAATGACAGCCAGGGATTTAACCAACACAGATACAAGCAAGATGTCTGAACCAGAATTTAGAATCACGATAATAAGAATATTAGCTGGAGTTGAGAATAGACTAGAATCCCTTTCTGCGGAGATAAAAGAAGTAAAAACTAGTCAGGATGAAATTTAAAAAATGCTATAACTGAGCTGCAATCACGAATGGATGCCACGCTGGCAAGGATGGATGAGGCAGAACAGAGAATCAGCAATATAGAGAACAAACTTATGGAGAATAATGAAGCAGAAATAAAGAGGGAGATTAAGGCAAAAGAGCATGATTTAAGAATTAGAGAAATCAGTGACTCATTAAAAAGGAACAACATCAGAATCATAGGGGCCCCAGAAGAGGAAGAGAAAGAAATAGGGGTAGAAGGGTTATGTGAGCAAATCATAGCGGAAAACTTTCCTAACCTAGGGAAAGACACAGACATCAAAATCCAGGAAGCACAGAGGACCCCCATTAGTTTCAACAAACACCAACCATCAACAAGGTATATCATAGTCAAATTCACAAAATACTCAGGCAAGGAGAGAATCATGAAAGCAGCAAGGGAAAAAAAGTCCCTAACCCACAAGGGAAGACAGATCAGGTTTGCAGCAGACCTATCCACAGAAACTTGACAGGCCAGAAAGGAGTGGCAGGATATATTCAATGTGCTGAATCAGAAAAATATGCAGCCAAGAAGTCTTTATCCAGCAAGGCTGTCATTCAAAATAGAAGGAGAGATAAAAAGTTTCCCAGACAAACAAAAATTAAAGAGGTTTGTGACCACTAAACCAGCCCTGCCAGAAATTATAAGGGGGACTCTCTGAGGGGAGAAAAGATGAATATATATATATATATATATATATATATATATATATATATATATACATACCAAAAGCAACAAAGATTAGAAAGGACCAGAGAACACCACCAGAAACTCCAACTCTACAAGCATTGTAATGGTAGTACTCACTCTAAACGTCAGTGGACTCAATGTTCCATTCAAAAGACACAGGCTAACAGAATGGATAAGAAAACAAGATCCATCTATATGCTGTTTACAAGAGACCCACTTGAGACCTAAAGACACCTTCAGATTGAAAATAAGGGGATGGAGAACCATCTATCATGCTATCATGGTCAACAAAAGAAAGCCGGAGTAGCCATACTTACATCAGACAATCTAGACTTTAAAATAAAGACTGTATCAAGAGAGGCAGAAAGGCATTATATCATAATCACGGGGTCTATCCACCAAGAAGACTTAACAATTGTAAACATTTATGCGCCAAATGTGAAAGCACCCAAATATATAAACCAATTAATCACAAACATAAAGAAACTCATTGATAGTAATACCATCATAGTAGGAGACTTCCACACCCCACTCACAGCAATGGACAGATCATCTAATCAAAAAATCAACAGGGAAACAATGGCTTTGAATGACACACTGGACCAGATGGACTTAACAGATATATTCAGAACATTTCATCCTAAAGCAGCAGAATATACATTCTTCTCTGGTGCACATGGACTGTTCTCCAGAATAGACCACATACTGGGACACAAATCAGCCCCCAGCAAGTGCAGAATGATCGAGATCATACCATGCATATATTCAGACCACAACACTATGAAACTCAAAATCAACCACAAGAAAACATTTGGAAAGGTAACAAATTCTTGGACTGAAGAACATCCCATGAGAGAATGAATGGGCTAAGGAAGAAGTTAAAGGGGAAATTAAAAGTATATGGAAGCCAATGAAAATGATAACACCACAACCCAAAACGTCTGGGACGCAGCAAAGGCGGTCATAAGAGGTAAGTATATAGCAATCCAGGCCTTCCTAAAGAAGAAAGATCTTCCTAAAGAAGAAAGAAACAAAGATCTACACAACATAACCTTATGCCTTAAAGAGCTGGAAAAAGAACAGCAAATAAAACCCCAAGCCAGCAGAAGACAGGAAATAATAAAGATTAGAGCAGAAATTAATGCTGTTGAAACCAAAAAACAGTAGAACAGATCAATGAAGCCAGAAGCTGGTTCTTCGAAAGAATCAACAAAATTGATAAACCACTAGTCAGTCTGATCAAAAAGAAAAAGGGAAGGACCCAAATAAATAAAATCAAGAATGAAAGAGGAGAGATCACAACCAACACAGCAGAAATAAAAACAATAATAAGAGAATATTATAAGCAATTATATGCCAATAAAATGGGCAATCTGGAAGAAATGGACAAATTCCTGGAAACATATCCACTACCAAAACTGAAACAAGAAGAAATAGAAAATTTGAACAGACCCATAACCAGTAAAGAAATCGAATTAGTAATCAAAAATCTCCCAAAAAACAAGAGTCCAGGGCCAGATGGCCTTCCAGGGGAATTCTACCAAACATTTAAGGAAGAGTTAACGCCCACTCTCTTGAAGCTGTTCCAAAAAATAGAAATGGAAGGACAACTTCCAAACTCCTTCTATGAAGCCAGCATTACCTTGATTCCAAAACCAGACAGAGACCCCACTAAAAAGGAGATCTATAGACCAATTTCCCTGATGAACATGGATGCGAAAATCCTCAACAAGATATTAGCCAACCGGATCCAACAATATATTAAAAAAGTTATTCACCACGACAAAGTGGGATTTATACCCGGGATGCAGGGCTGGTTCAATGATCGCAAAACAAGTAACATGATTCATCACATCAATAAAAGAAAGGACAAGAACCATATGATCCTCTCAATAGATGCAGAGAAAGCATTTGACAAAATACAGCATCCTTTCTTGATAAAAAAAAAACGCAAGAAAGTAGGGATAGAAGGAGCATACCTCAAGATCATAAAAGCCATATATGAACAACCCAAGGCTCATATCATCCTCAACGGGGAAAAACTGAGAGCTTTCCCCCTAAGGTCAGGAACAAGACAGGGATGTCGACTCTCGCCACTGTTATTCAACATAGTATTGGAAGTCTTGGCCTCTACAATCAGACAACACAAAGAAATAAAAGGCATCCAAATCGACCAGGAGGAGGTCAAACTTTCACTCTTCGCAGATGACACGATACTCTATATGGAAAACCCTAAAGATTCCACCAAAAAACTGCTAGAACTGTTCATGAATTCAGCAAAGCTGCAGGATATAAAATTAACGCACAGAAATCGGATGCATTCCTATACGCCAACAACGAAGCAACAGAAAGAGAAATCAAGGAATCGATCCCATTTACAATTGCCCCCAAAACCATAAAATACCTAGGAATAAATCTAACCTAATAGGTGAAAAATCTATACACTGAAAACTACAGAAAGCTTACGAAAGAAATTGAAGAAAGACACAAAAAAATGGAAAAAGATTCCATGCTCCTGGATAGGAAGAACAAATATTGTTAAAGTGTCGATACTACCCAAAGCAATCTACATATTCAATGCAATCTCTATCAAAATAACATCAGCATTCTTCACAGACCTAGAACAAACAATCCTAAAATTTGTATGGAACCAGAAAAGACCCCGAATAGCCAAAGCAATCTTGAAAAAGAAAAACAAAGCAGGAGCATCACAATCCCGGACTTCAAGCTATACTACAAAGCTGTAATCATCAAGACAGTATGGTTCTGGCACAAGAACAGACACTCAGATCAATGGAACACAATAGAGAACCCAGAAATGGACCCACAAACGTACGGCCAACTAATCTTTGACAAAGCAGGAAAGAATATCCAATGGAATAAAGACAGTCTCTTCAGCAAGTGGTGCTGGGAAAACTGGACAGCGACATGCAGAACAATGAACCTGGACCACTTTCTTACACCACACACAAAAATAAACTCAAAATGGATGAAAGACCTCAGTGTAAGACAGGAAGCCATCAAAATCCTCAAGGAGAAAGCAGGCAAAAACCTCTTTGATCTTGGCCACAGCAACTTCTTACTCAACACGTCTCCAGAGGCAAGGGAAGCAAAAGCAAACATGAACTACTGGGACCTCATCAAAATAAAAAGCTTCTTCACAGCAAAGGAAACAATCAGCAAAACTAAAAGGCAACCGACAGAATGGGAGAAGATATCTGCAAACGACGTATCAGATAAAGGGTTAGTATCCAAAGTCTATAAAGAACTTATCAAACTCAACACCCAAAAAACAAATAATCCAGTGAAGAAATGGGCAAAAGACATGAATAGACACTTCTCCAAAGAAGACATCCAGATGGCCAAGCAACACATGAAAAAATGCTCAACGTCACTCATCATCAGGGAAACACAAATCAAAACCACAATGAGATACCACCTCACACCTGTCAGAATGGCTAACGTTAACAACGCAGGCAACAACAGATGTTGGCGAGGATGCAGAGAAAGAGGATCTCTATTGCATTGTTGGTGGGAATGCAAGCTGCTGCAACCACTGTGGAAAACAGTATGGAGGTTCCTCAAAAAACTAAAAATAGAACTACCCTACAACCCAGCAACTGCACTACTAGGTATTTATCCGAGGGATGCAGGTGTGCTGTTTCGACGGGACACATGCACCCCAATGTTTATAGCAGCACTATCAACAATAGCCAAAGTATGGAAAGAGCCCAAATGTCCACGATGGATGAAAGGATAAAGAAGATGTGGTATATATACATATATACACCACACACACACACACACACACACACACACACACACAGTATTACTCGGCATACAAAAAGAATGAAATCTTGCCATTTGCAACTACGTGGATGGAACTGGAGGGTATTATGCTATGTGAAATTAGTCAGAGAAAGACAAGTATCATATGACTTCACTCATATGAGGACTTTAAGAGACAAAACAGATGAACATAAGGGAAGGGAAACAAAAATAATATAAAAACAGGGAGGGGGACAAAACATAAGACTCATAAATATGGAGAACAAACTTGTGGGAGGAGGGATGGGCTAAATGGGTAAGGGGCACTAAGGAATCTCCTCCTGAAATCTTTGCACTACATGCTAACTAATTTGGATGTAAATTAAAAAAAAAATTAAAATGAAATTCTCATTTAAAAAAAAAAAACTAAAAATAGAGGGGGCGCCTGGGTGGTTCAGTCCGAAGAGCATGCACCTCTTGATCTTGGAGTCATGAGTTCAAGCCCCACTTGGGGTGCAGAGATCACTTAAATAAATAACACTTAGCATCTCTCCTGTCCGTGGGTCCTGGACCTGTGCTTTAATAAAAGTACCTTTTTACACCAAAGACGTCTTAAGAATTATTCCTTGGCTGTCAGCTCCGAATGCCATGAACCCCACCATCATCTCAAACTGCCTCAACTGCAAATATCTTCTCCCATTCCGTTGGTTGCCTTTCAGTTTTGCTGATTGTTTCCTTTGCCGTGCAGAAGCTTTTTATTTTCATGAGTCCCAATAGTTCATTTTTTGTCGCGACCGGCGTGACAAACACCGAGGTCAGGGTCCTGAGGGTAGGGGAATGCAAGAAAAAAGGAGAGAAGAGAAAGTTTGGGAACAGGAGGGTCCCCTGGGCTGATGGCCCAAGTGACGGCTTCATTGTTGCTGTACACAATCTTTTATATCCAGACTCTTATGGGTCAGGCCATTCTAAGAATAAACAGGTTTCACATAATCGCTGCCAACCAAAACATTTAGTTCTGTGTTTCTTGTGCATTTTCTAGACGGGTCACAACAAGACCTTGTTGATAAGATTGCTAGCAAAACACAATTTCCATGTTTGTTTCTATCTGACTCGGGGTAGAAAAAGGAAGGTAGCATTACTGCCAACACCTGCAGACCACAGGCTTCAGGAGTTAACTTTCTCAGCCTTGACAAGGCTTTCGTATGCCCTTGAAAGTGAGGGAATGGGAGGGGGAACCACCGGGTTGGCTAAGTCAACAGGGAACGTTGCTCGACCCGGTCTCAGCCTGGCGCCGGGGCCCGGCCTCCCACATGAATGGGAGGGGGAACCACCGGGTTGGCTTGAGTCAACAGGGAACGTTGCTCGACCCGGTCTCAGCCTGGCACCGGGGCCCGGCCCCCCACAATTTTTGCTTTTGTTTCCATTGCCTCCGGAGACGTGCTGAGAAGTTGCTACAGCTGAGGTCAAAGAGGTTTTGGCCTGCTTTGTCCTTTAGGATTTTGATGGCTTCATGTCTGACATTAGGTATCCTGTTGTTGCCTGGGGCAAGAGGTCAGACTTGCGCACCTTTCCACCTGTGAGACCCTTCCGTTTTGCATTTGGCTTGCCTGTCATTGTTCCCCAACCCTGTGTGGGTTCCAAGTCCTGTGACACCTAGCTGCTAGAATGCCCCCTCCAGCTACAAATGATAAATGACTCAGATCCAACATGGCGGAGCAGTAGGGGGACAAAAAGTTCCCTCGTCCCTCAATCACAACAGGGTTGAGGCCAAAGGACTTTGAATTCCAAGAGTCCGGGCTGCAGAGTGACTGAGACATCTCCAGGGGCCCACAGGGACAACCTGGCATGTCAAAGGTGTGTGATTGTGAACTGGGAGAGATAAAACAGGGAGCATAGGCTCAGATGGGAGGGATCCCCTTCTGTGGCGAGACAAAGGGAAGAGAAGAGGGGCTGTGGAAGTGTAGGACTGTATATGGACTAGAGAAAAACGATGGACCAGGACAGAGAAAGATTCAATCTCTAACCGTGGGGCTTTCAGGGCACCCAGCAGTTTTGCATTTTCTGATTTAACTCTTGGACAATTTTTATTAGATATGTTTTCTTTTTTCCTTTTATCCTTATTTCTTCCCTCCTCTAGTCTGGTTATTCTGTGTGTTGGTTTGCTTAAACAGACATATGTAATCTGTTCTCTTCACACCTGTTCTTTATCTCCTTTATTTTCCTCCCTCTCTGGAGTAAGCCCTATAGTTTCTCTGCCTGATCAATTTTCTTTTCTTTCCTTTTTCCTCGCCCCTGTCATTAATCTCTTTGTATGGGATAAGACCTCTTCCATACACCCCACCCCACCCCATTGGTTTTTTTGTTATTGCTGGTATTTTGTATGTTTTTTGTGGGGTTTTTTGTTTTTCTTTGTTTGCTTGTGTTTTGTTTTGTTTGTTTCCTTTTCCGGGGCTACTTCAAGGCACACCTGGTGGAGGGTCCAAAACATCACTACTGAGTAGGAAGATAAAGCAACCAGGGTCACGACAACAGAGAGCAAGTAACACATTCCAAAAAACACCTGCTGAAAGGCCAGGCCCTGGATAATGTATGACCCGTCTTTAACATAGTACTGCTCATGGGTGTGGGACACATAACAAGCTTTTAAAACACATAAGGAACAGAAAATGAGCCAAAATGGTGAAATGGAAGAACTCTCCTCAAAAGAAATTCCAGGAAGGAATGACAGCTAAAGAATTATCAAAACAGATACAAACAATACAACTGATAAAGAATTTAGAATAATAGTCGTAAGATTAATTACTGGGGTTGAAAAAAACATAGAAGACAGCAGAGAATCTATTGCTATAGACATCAAGGAACTAACAAATAGTCATGATGAATTAAACAATGTTGTAAATGAGGTGCAAAATAAACGAGGTAGTGACAGCGAGGATTGATGGGGCAGAGGGGAGAATAAGCGAAATAGAAGATAAAATTATGGAAAAGATGAAGCTGAGAAAAAGAGAGATAAAAAAATTTCTAGACCACGAGGGGAGACTTTGAGAACTAAGCGATTTGATGAAACATATTATCTGTATCATAGGAGTTCCAGAAGAAGAAGAGAGAGAGAAAGGGGCGGAAGGTGTACTGGAACAAATCATGCTGAGAACGTCCGCAATCTGGGGAAGGAAACAGACACTGAAGTCTAAGAGGCACAGAGAGCTCCCTTCAGACGTAACAGGAATTGATCTTCTGCACAACATATCATAGTGAAACTGGCAAAATACAAAGATGAAGACAGAATTATGAAAGCAGCTAGGAACAAAAGGGCCTTAACCTACAAGGGTAGACACAGAAGGGTACTAGCAGACCTATCTGCTAAAACTTGGCAGTCCAGAGGGAGAGTGGCAGAGGAAATATTCAACGTGATGAATAGGAAAAATATGCAGCCAAGGATCCTTTATCCAGCAAGGCTGTCATTCAGAATAAAAGGAGACATAAACGTTTTCCCAGACAAACAAAACTGAAGGACTTCATCAATACTAAACCAGTCCTACAAGAGATCCAAAGGAGGACTCTGTGAGTGGAATGTTGCAAAGACCACAAAGGACCAGAGACATCACTACAAGCACGAAACCTACAGACAGCACAATGACACAAATCCATATCTTTCAATAATAACACTGAATGTAAATGGACCAAATCCTCCAATCAAAAGACATAGGGTATCAGAATGGATAAAAACAAAAAACAAAAAAAAAAAAACAAAAAACAAGACCCATCTACAAGAGACCCATTTTAAACCTGAGGACACCTTCGGATTGAGAGTGAGGGGATGGAGAACTATCTATCATGCTACTGGAAGTCAAAAGAAAGCTGGAGTAGCCATACCTGTATCAGACAAACTAGATTTTAAAGTAAAGGCTGTAACAAGAGATGAAGAAGGGCATTGTATAATAATTACGAGGTCTATCCATCAAGAAGAGCTAACAATTATAAATGTTTCTGCACCCAATTTGGTGACACCCAAATATATAAAACAATTAACCACAAACACAAGCAATCTTACTGATAAGACTGTGGTAATTTCAGGGGACTTTAATACTCCACTTACAACAATGGACAGATCAACTAGGCAGAAAATCAATAAAGAAACAATGGTCCTGAATGATACACTGAACCAGATAGACTTCACAGATATATTCAGAACTCTTCACCCAAAAGCAGCAGAATGCACATTCTTCTCGAGTGCACATGGAACATTCCCCAAGATACATCACATACTGGGTCACAAAACAGCCCTCAATAAATATAAAAGAACTGAGATCATACCATGCACATTTTCAGATCACAACGCTATGAAACTTGAAATCAACCACAGGAAAAAGTTTGGAAAACCTCCAAATGCATGGAGGTAAATGAACATCCTACTAAAGAATGAATGGGTCAACCAGGCAATTAAAGAAGAAATTAAAAAATACACGGAAACAAATGAAAATGAAAACACGACAGTCCAAACCCTTTGGGATACAACAAAGGCAGTCATAAGAGGAAAGTACATTGCAATCCAGGCCTATCTCAAGAAACAAGAGAAATCCCCAATACAAAATCTGATAGCATATCTAAAGGAACTAGAAGCAGAACAGCAAAGAAACCCCAAGGCCAGGAGAAGAAGAGAAAGAATGAAGATCAGAGCAGAAGTAAACAATATAGAATCCAAAAAACAAAACAAAACAAAACAAAACAAAACAAAACAAAACAAAACAAAAAACCAAAACAGATCAATGAAACTAAGAGCTGGTTCTTGGGGGAAAAAAAAAAAAAACGCCCCAGCAATACAAACAATTATCAGAGAACACCATGAAAAATTATATGCCAACAAACTGGACAACCTGGAAGAAATGGACAAATTCCTAAACATCCACACGCTACCGAAACTCAAACGGGAAGAAATAGAAAATTGGAACAGACCCGTAACCACTGAAGAAATCTAATCAGGTATCAAAACTCTCCCAACAAATAAGAATCCTGGGCCAGATGGCTTCCCTGGGGATTTCTACCAGACATTTAAAGCTGAGACAATACCTATCCTTCCCAAGCTGTTCCAAGAAAACAGAAAGGGAAGGAAAACTTCTGGACTCATTCTGTGAAGCCAGCATTACCTTGATTCCCAAACCAGACAGAGACCCCACAAAAAAGAACTACAGGCCAATATCTCTGATAAACATGGATGCAAAAAATTCTCAACAAGATACTAGCATATCGAATTCAACAGCATATAACAAGAATTATTCACTTGGGATGCCTGGGTGGCTCAGTCGGTTAAGCCTCTGACTTGGCTCAGGTCATGATCTCGCACAAAGGTCATGATTGGCACAAAAACAGACACATAGACCAATGGAAGAAAACAGAGAACCCAGAATTGGACCCACAAATGTACAGCCAACTAATCTTTGACAAAGCAGGAAAGAGTACCCAATGGAAAAAAGACAGTCTCTTTAGGCAATGGTGCTGGGAGAACTGGACAGCAACATTGCAGGAGAATGAACCTGGACCACTTTCTTACACCATACACAAAAATAAACTCAAAATGGATGAAAGACCTAAATGTGAGACAGGAAGCCATCAAAACCCTAGAGGAGAAAGCAGGCAACAACCTCTCTGACCCCAGGCACAGCAATTTCTTACTCAACTCATCACCAAAGGCAAGGAATTAAAAGCAAAAATGAACTATTGGGACCTCATCAAGATAAAACGCTTCTACACTGCAAAGGACACAATCAACAAAACTAAAAGGCAACCAACAGAACGGGAAAAGATATTTGCAAATGACATATCGGATAAAGGACTAGTATCCAAAATCTGTAAGAACGTAACCAAACTACACAGCCGAAAAACAAATAATCAAATGAAGAAATGGGCAGAACACATGTATAGACACTTTTCCAAAGAAGACATCCAGATGGCCAACAGACACATGAAAAGATGCTCAACGTCACTCATCATTAGGGAAATACAAATCGAAGCCCACACTGAGATACCACCTCACAACAGTCAGAGCAGCTAAAATGAACAAATCAGGAAACTATAGATGCTGGCAAGCATGTGGAGAAACAGGAACCCTCTTGCCCTGTTGGTGGGAATGCAAACTGGTGCAGCTGTTCTGGAAAACAGTGTGGAAGTTCCTCAAAAAATTAAAAATGGAACTACCCTATGACCCAGCAAAAGCACTCCTACGAATTTATCCAAAGGATACAGGAATGCTGATTCACAGGGCACATGTACCCCAATGTTTGTATTTGGCTTTTAACAACAGCCAAATTATGGAAAGAGCCTAAATATCCATCAACTGATGAATGGATAAAGAAATGTGGTCTCTCTCTCTCTCTCTCTCTCTCTCTCTCTGTATATATATATATATATATATATATATATATATATATATATATATATACAATAGAATACTACCTGGCAATGAGAAAGAATGAAATCATGCCATTTGAAGCAATGTGGATGGAACTGGAAGGTATTATGCTAAGTGAAATACGTCAGACAGAGAAGGAAACATATCATATGTTTTCACTCATATGTGGATTTTGAGAAACGTAACAGAAGACCGGGGGGAAGGGAAGGGGAAGAAAATAGCTACAAACAGAGAGGGAGGGAGGCAAACCATAAGAGACTCAAATACAGAGAACAAACTGAGGGTGCATTGAGGGGGGTGGGGGAGAGGGGAAAATGGGTGATGGGCATTGAGAAGGGCACTTGTTGGGATGAGCACTTGGTGTTGTGTGTAAGCGATGAACCACGGGAATCTACCTCCAAAACCAAGAGCACACTGTACCCACTATATGTTAGCCAATATGACAATAAATTATATCCAAAAAAATTTTTTAAATAAAAATAAATTTAAAAAAATAAAGTTGGAAAAGGAGACGCATATAATAGTTGGAGAGTTCAGAGCTGCGGACCCAAGGAACATTCCATAATGCTGCTTGATAACAACGTGGCAGTACAAAATCAAAATGATTAAGGAAAATAAAAAAAATAATCAAACAATAAATAAATACATACATACATACATACATACATACATAAAGAAATAAATAAGTAACACTTATCAAAAACTAAAAATAGAACTACCACATGATCCAGCAATTCCACTTCTGGGCATATGGAAAATGGAATCAAAGAGATAGCTGCATTCCCATGCTTATTACAGCATTATTTATCATAGCCAAGACATGGACACAACCTAAGTGTCCACAGACAAATGGATGCAGAAAGTGTAGTATATACACGATGGAACATCATTCAACCACAAAAAAGGAGGATATCCTGCTGTTTGCGACAACACAGATGAACTTACAAGGTCTACGTGATCCCACCGCAGGAAAGCCTCCCTGATTCCCCATGTAAAATATCTACCAAGCCATTATCCTTTGCCACAGCACCCTGCTTCTCCTCTTCAAGGTGCTAATCACAATCGACTTAATCTATGTGTTTGTTGGTTGCCATATGGCCCATCTTTCCACTTGAATATCTGTTCAACAGGGGCAGCAACCTGGTCATCTCCTTTGCCATCATATCACCAGCACCAAGCACAGGGTCAAGGCTCAATGAACATGGAATGGATGGATGGATGGATGGATGGATGGATGGATGAATTTGCACCAAATCTATTTATGAGATGTCCTCCCCCTGTCAGAAGGTGCTTAGTGCTGATGTGCCCTGTCCTTGGTGTCAAGCAGGAACACACTTCCCCATGCTCAACATTGTGCTCCCACACGAGATCCTTATTTGCACTTAACCCACTGTGATATCCACACCTTGGTAACAGTGCTCCAGCACCCATCTTCCCAAGCCCAAGCCTCTTCTCCATCCTTGAAATGTATACCAATGCTTTTCAAGCAGTCTATTTGTGTGGTTCAGAGCAGTGGCCCACGTGCCTTTGAGAAAAGCTACATGTGTCTGTGAATAACCATCAACAAAGGATTCCTTTTTTTTTCATCACTGGCACCAAAAGATCAAAACTGTGCCTCCTCTTGATACAGAACTTCTGAAGAGTTTCCATCTTCTGATCTGGCTTGTTCGTCCTCTTGCCATCTTCATATTAAAATTGCACTTTCTGTTCAGGTGCCCAATCTAATATAAAAGCTTTTTCTTTGCCTTTCTTTCCAGTTGTATGATAAGCACTGTTCTTTGTACTTACAAGGATTTAAATACACAAGCGTATATTATTTGCTAAACCATTACCCTAGTGGTTTTCAACACAAAACATTTATACTGTGAGTTACATCATGATTCCTTGTGCAGTAAGGCACTGCCCATTATACTGCTCCCTTTTTTTTTTTAAACATTTATTTATATTTGAGACAGAGAGAGAGACAGAGCATGAATGGGGGAGGGTCAGAGAGAGGGGGACACAGAATCCGAAACAGGCTAGCTGTCGGCACAGAGCCCGACACGGGCCTCGAACTCACAGACCGTGAAATCATGACCTGAGCCGAAGTCGGCCGCTTAACCAACTGAGCCACCCAGGCGCCCCTATACTGCTCCCTTTAAAACACTTCTACCTTGAGGCGCCTGGGGGGTACAGTTGGTTAAGAGTCGAACTCTTGATCTCAGCTCAGGTCATTATCTTACAGTTTGCGAGTTGGAGCCCCGCATTGGACTCTGTGCTGATGGTGGGGAGCCTGCCTGGAATTTTTTCTCCTTCTCTCTGCCCCTACGCAGCTTGTGTTTCTCTCTCTTTCTCTCCCAAAATAAACAATCAAAAAAATTAATAAAAATAAATAAATAAATAAATAAATAAATGTTTTCTTTTAAGGTCCAACTAAATGCTGATTAATCATCGAAATCCACATAACTGATTTCACAACTGTTTGCTTTGGTGACTTACATATCTCAATACTAATCAACATTTACTAAGCACCAACCAAACATAATTTGAAAAGACAGTAGCCATGAAGCTTCCATCAGCTAGGAAACATTAGAGGAGAAAAAAATCTGGGCTCCTGGGTAGCTCAGTCACTTAAGAATCTGTCTGTTGATTTCCGCTCAGGTCACGATCTCACAATTTGTGACACCAAGCCCCACATCAGCTCTTTGCTACCATTTTAATATATTTTTTTGTGACCCAGCATATGATCTATCTTGGAGAATGTTCCGTGTGCACTCGAGAAGAAAGTATATTCTGTTGCTTTGGGATGCAGAGTTCTAAATATATCTGTCAAGTCCATCTGATCCAATGTCTCATTCAGGGCCCTTGTTTCTTTATTGACCGTGTGTCTAGATGATCTATCCATTTCTGTAAGTGGGGTGTTAAAGTCCCCAGCAATTACCACATTCTTATCAATAAGGTTGCTTATGTTTATGAGTAATTGTTTTATATATTTGGGGGCTCCGGTATTTGGCGCATAGACATTTATAATTGTTAGCTCTTCCTGATGGATAGACCCTGTAACTATTATATAATGTCCTTCTTCATCTCTTGTTACAGCCTTTACTTTAAAGTCTAGTTTGTCTGATATAAGTATGGCTACTCCAGCTTTCTTTTGGCTTCCAGTAGCATGATAAATAGTTCTCCATCCCCTCACTCTGAATCTAAAGGTGTCCTCAGTTCTAAAATGAGTCTCTTGTAGACAGCAAATAGATGGGTCTTGTTTTTTTATCCATTCTGATACCCTATGTCTTTTGGTTGGCGCATTTAATCCATTTACATTCAGTGTTATTATAGAAAGATACGGGTTTAGAGTCATTGTGATGTCTGTATGTTTTATGCTTGTAGTGATGTCTCTGGTACTTTGTCTCACAGGGTCCCCCTTAGGATCTCTTGTAGGGCTGGTTTAGTGGTGACAAATTCCTTCAGTTTTTGTTTGTTTGGGAAGACCTTCATCTCTCCTTCTATTCTAAATGACAGACTTGCTGGATAAAGGATTCTCGGCTGCATATTTTTTTCTGTCTAGCACACTGAAAATCTCGTGCCAATTCTTTCTGGCCTGCCAAGTTTCAAAAGAGAGATCAGTCACGAGTCTTATAGGTCTCCCTTTATATGTGAGGGCACGTTTACCCCTTGCTGCTTTCAGAATTTTCTCTTTATCCTTGTATTTTGCCAGTTTCACTATGATATGTCGTGCAGAAGATCGATTCAAGTTACGTCTGAAGGGAGTTCTCTGTGCCTCTTGGATTTCAATGCCTTTTTCCTTCCCCAGTTCAGGGAAGTTCTCAGCTATAATCTCTTCAAGTACCCCTTCAGCACCTTTCCCTCTCTCTTCCTCCTCTGGGATACCAATTATGCGTATATTATTTCTTTTTAGTGTATCACTTAGTTCTCTAATTTTCCCCTCATACTCCTGGATTTTTTTATCTCTCTTTTTCTCAGCTTCCTCTTTTTCCATAACTTTATCTTCTAGTTCACCTATTCTCTCCTCTGCCTCTTCCATCCGAGCCGTGGTGGTTTGCATTTTGTTTTGCATTTCCTTTAAAGCGTTTTTCAGCTCCTCGTGACTGTTCCTTAGTCCCTTGATCTCTGTAGCAAGAGATTCTCTGCTGTCCTGTATACTGTTTTCCAGCCCAGCGATTAATTTTATGACTATTATTCTAAATTCACTTTCTGTTATATTATTTAAATCCTTTTTGATCAGCTCATTAGCTGTTGTTATTTCCTGGAGATTCTTCTGAGGGGAATTCTTCCGCTTGGTCATTTTGGATAGTCCCTGGTGTGGTGAGGACCTGCAGGGCACTTCCCCTGTGCTGTGGTGTATAACTGGAGTTGGTGGGCGGGGCCGCAGTCAGTCCTGATGTCTGCCCCCAGCCCACCGCTGGGGCCACAGTCAGACTGGTGTGTGCCTTCTCTTCCCCTCTCCTAGGGGCGGGATTCACTGTGGGGTGGCGTGGCCCGTCTGGGCTACTTGCACACTGCCAGGCTTGTGATGCTGGGGATCTGGCGTATTAGCTGGGGTGGGGAGGCAAGGTGCACGGCGGCAGGGGGGGGCAGGCTTAGCTCGCTTCTCCTTAGGTGATCCACTTCAGGAGGGGCCCTGTGGCAGCCGGAGGGAGTCAGATCCGCTGCCGGAGGTTTGGCTCCGCAGAAGCACAGAGTTGGGTGTTTGCGCGGAGCGAGCAATTTCCCTGGCCGAACCGGTTCCCTTTGGGATTTTGGCTGGGGGATGGGCGGGGGAGATGGCGCTGGCGAGCGCCTTTGTTCCCCGCCAAACTGAGCTCTGTCGTCCGGGGACTCCGCAGCTCACCCTCCCTTTGTCCTGCAGCCTTCCCGCTTTCCGAGCAGAGCTGTTAACTTATGACCTCCCAGACGCTAAGTCGCGCTTGCTGTCGGAACACAGTCCGTCAGGCCCCTCCGCTTTTGCAAGCCGGACTCGGGGGCTCTGCTTGGCTGGCGAGCCGCCCCTCCGCCCCGGCTCCCTCCCGCCAGTCCGTGGGGCGCGCACCGCCTCGCCGCCCTTCCTACCCTCTTCCGTGGGCCTCTCGTCTGCACTTGGGTCCGGTGACTCCGTTCTGCTAATCCTCTGGCGGTTTTCTGGGTTATTTAGGCAGGTGTAGGTGGAATCTAAGTGATCAGCAGGACGCGCGGTGAGCCCAGCGTCCTCCTACGCCGCCATCTTCCTGTCCCCTCAATATATTTTTTTTAAAACTCTCTTTTAGGCTCGCCTGGGTGGCTCAGTCGGTTAAGCGTCCGACTTCGGCTCAGGACATGATCTCACAGCTTGTGAGTTCGAGCCCCACGACGGGCTCCGTGCTGACAGCTCAGCCTGTTTCAGATTCTGTGTCTCCTTCTCTCTCTGCCCCTAACCCACTTGCATTTTGTCTCTGTCTCTCTCAAAAATAAATAAACATTAAAAAACAAAACAAAAAAAAAAAACCCTCTTTCAATGTGAAGTAAATAATTTGTTCTTAGAACCAGGATCCTGAAATCAATATAAGTAATGGGTGTTTGCAACAGAGTATGGAGGAATGAGAGCCAAGGAGGCACACAAAGCAAAGAAGTGATCAAAAAATCTAAGATGACTATGGGAATATTACTTGGTACTCAAAAAAAGGAAGTCTTGCCATTTGCAACAACATGGATGGAACTAGAGTGTAGCCCTAAGTGAAATAAATCAGAGAAAGACAAGTATCATATGATTTTACTCATACATGGAATTTCAGAAACACAACAGATGAACATAGGGGAAGGGAAGGAAAAATAAGATAAAAACGGAGGGAGGCAAACCATAAGAGACTCTTAAATACAGAGAACAAACTGAGGGTTGCTGGAGGTTGCACCCACCTCCCCTCCTGAGGGTGATAGGCATCAAGGGGAGTTAAAAGGGTGATAGGCATCAAGGAGGTCATTTGTCAGGATGAGCACTAGGTGTCCTATGTACGTGATGAATCACCGGGTTCTACTCCTGAAAGCGATACGACACTATATGTTAACTAACTTGAACTTAAAAACAATACAAATAGGGGTGCCTGGGTGGCTGAGTCAGTTCAGAGACACTCTTGGGATCAGGTCATGATCTCCCTGTTGGCGAGCTGGAGCCCTGCATCAGGCCGGCTACTGTCAACGCAGAACCAGTTTCAGATCCTCTGCCCCCCTCTCTCTGCTCATCACCTGCACACCCTCTCTCAAAACAGTAAATATTTTAAAAATAAATAAATAAGTAAATAAAACATTTTCTCATAAATACACTAACAAATAAAAAACAATTACGTAGCCAGTAACAAGAAGGTATGCGTTGTATTCAAGATACATTAAGTTAAAAAAAAATTAAGCTGCAGAATATTCAAAGATCTCTGGGGTTGGCTTTTGACGCATCCTGTACGTTTATAAAACAAGAGGATTTAAGGAAGGTTATTCCAAAGACGTGCCCGGGCAGGGGGCCTTTACTATTACTTTGGCAGCCTCCTGTTCTCTGCCTTACATATGTCTCAACACGTAAGTGACACAACAGGAATATTCCTTAGGGGCGGGCATATGTATGCAGCGTAACCACACGACTGCTTTTAAACTCTTCGACTCCTAAACACCGGACGGAAACGAGGAAGAAGTCCTGGCGCTACGGCGACCCCACCCCCGCGGGGGAAGGCTCGCCCATCTGCCCAAAGTCCCGAGGCCAACCGCGGCCCGTCCCCTCCGGTGCCCAGCGCTCCGCCCGCACCCGGACGCCGGGTGACAGCGCGACGAACGCCACGGGCCTCGCTCCCACAGGCACGGACTCGCACGGGAGGCCGGGTCTCGGCCCCGGCGGTACGAACTCCCGGCCGCAGGCTCCCGCGCACCCCCAGCGCGACTCGACCGCGGTTGAAGGGGCTACACCCGCTGAGGGATGGCCAGGTGACGGGGGTGACGGCCGTCGCAGCGTAACGCCAGGCCTGGTGGGGGTC
Organism: Lynx rufus; assembly: GCF_022079265.1. Lineage (NCBI taxonomy): Eukaryota > Metazoa > Chordata > Mammalia > Carnivora > Felidae > Lynx > Lynx rufus. Next base: position 149,805,322 of record NW_025814867.1, read on the forward strand.
TGCGAGCTGAGCTGTTCTCTTCACCCCCAACAGTGAAAACATACGGAGAGCTCCAGCGCTCCCGGATCCCGGGACCGGGACCCCGGGTTCACCGCTTTCCGTCTCCCCGTCGGCCTTCCGGCTCACCTCGCGGCGGCGGCGCCGGGCACACCGCACGAGGAAACCAAAATCAGCGCCCCAGAGAAACGTGGGTTAAGGCAAGAGCCCGAGCGTCACACGGAGAGGTCGAGCTGCCGCGCCCGCTTCGAGTCCTGACCAACCCAAGTCCTCAGGCGACCCGCGGAGGTCTAGGGGTGCTGTAGCCCCCGCCTCCTGGCGTGCGACTGCGCCTGCGCCGGCGCCTGCGCCTTCGCGTGCGTGTGCGTCCAGGTTCCCGGAAACGCCACGGCCGCTCCTCCCCGGCCCGCGCAGCCGGAGTCACGGATGAGAAGACCCAGCGGTCCCGGGGCGTCAAGGCTGGGTGTGACGGAGTAGAGCTGGCCTGCGGAGGCTTTCCTTCCCTAGTAGAGGGAACGAAACTCCTAGGGCGCGCGTCCCGCGTCGGCTCGGCCAGTAAAGCCGCCAGGCCCCGCCCGATCCCTCCATCTACTGACCTCCGCCTGGCACTCGAGCCCAGGTAGCGTCCGGCCCTACCAGGCAACCTTGGCCTGGACTTCGCCAGGGGAAAGCCAGTAAAATCCAAATAAAGCACGGAGCATAGTCACTACTGCTGTTCGACGTTGCCTTTTTACTTCTGCCAAACGTGACCAATAAAAGTAAGATGTTGATATAGGGAGAATTTGATGACGAGTGCACGGGAATTCTCTACTACATTTGCAACTTTTCAGTGTATTTTTCTAAAATTACGTTTTTTGAAAAGGAAGGGGGGAAGGGGGGCCTGGAAATAGTTGGATCCAGATTTGGACCTATGATTCATGCCGTCATCAAGGATCAAGGCTCTCTCTTAGATTTTCATCTGTTAGTTTGCTTCCTCATGGTGTCAAGACAGTTTTGCTGCAGCTCCAAGTATCACATTCTCACACAAATGCGTTCGAGATAGAAAAGGATCAGATGAAACAAGTATTTTCCTCTTATGAGGGAGGAGAATAATACCTACTCCCATTTCAACATGGGAATTGACAAAGATGCTGTCCTCAGCATTCTCCAGCCAGGCTGTTCTGGGGCTTCTCAACTAGACCTCAGCCCTGACCTATAAAAAGTACAAACTCAGCCCAACTGATTTCATCCACTCCCCCCCCCCCCCACACACACATAGTAAAACACTTAACATCATATTTTTAAAAAGCGAACACAGAGTTTCTTCTTAAAAAATATTTTTTTAGTGTTTACTTATTTTTGAGTGAGACAGAGTGTAAGCAGGGGAGGGGCAGAGACAGAGGGAGACACAGAATCCAAAGCAGGCTCCAGGCTCCGAGCTGTCAGCACAGAGCCTGAGGCGGGCTCGAACTCACGAACTGTGAGATCATGACCTGAGCCAAAGGCAGACACTTGGCAGACTAAGCAACCCAGGTGTCCCTAACATGCTTTTCAACAGCTCAAGCCATATCCCTAAATGACCCTAGCCCTCTATACCTGCCAAAAGAATTTACTATTTGTTCTAACCAACAATTGATCATAGGCCCTTCACCACCCTTTCTTAGAGGATTTACTAAAAAGGATTCACGATTTGCGGGTCCTTCCTTTGTCCATTTGAGGTAGGTATCTATCTCCTACAACCGAGTCGTGTCTTTCTCAAGCACTGGAAAGCCCTTCCTTTGAAATGTAATCATCAGAAAAGATAGGGCCTCGGTCTCCCAGACTCTGTGCGGCACATACAGCTGGCCTCATGGCGTTTACACGACCCACTCTGGGTAATTTTTCACTTCCCTGACTCTACTCAAGCCCCTCCATTCCCCATCTCTACACCCTTATTCACCCTTTAAAACACTCAGCCACCTCTGTACAAATCCAAGTTGAGTTCAGTTCATGCTGGACCCAATTCTCTATTTCAGTAGTATATTACTGATTAAAATCTGCCAAGTCCAAGGGAAATCACAGCACTTTTCATCCAGAGCGACCTTTGGTTTCTCAGACTCCTCGGATTATTTCCAGGTTGTCACATGGTTTCTCTGGGATTGGACTTTAGGGCAGTTGGGTGAATTTTTAATACAGGATGAAATAAACAAGAAAAGGGCACAAATTGGTGAACACAGATCCCATGTGTGCACCTTTCACCCACCCTCCCCAGATGGTGCCATCTTACAACATTCTACAACATCATCAAATGAGGACATTGTCATTGGCACAATACTACTAACTAGAGGCCAATTTTACACAAAATTCACCAGATTTCACGTGCACTCTTCTTCTATATGTCAGTCTGTGGAATTTGGCCACACGGCTGCTATTATGCCTCTCTTTCTCCCGAGAAGCAAGTGATCCGACACCGTTTCACATTCAAGCAGAAGTGATGATGAAAATAAACTTCTCTGGTAGCTGAGGCGTGTGCGCAAAACCGCTGCCTCCAATGAAACCCCAAGGTGGGTGTGATGCTGGGCCCGAGTGGTGGTATTTCTGGCATGATCTAGCAAGTGCCTTCCATTTCGGTCCACTCACATTCGTGTAGGATAGGGCTGCACAGGTCCCAAACGAGCTGGTGTCTCAATACTACACAGTACAGCTACATTCACTGTCTCCCCAGTTTTGCCAGATGGGGAAAGGCACAATATACTCCATTGTGCCCTTAGGAATTCTGACTAAAGTTTTAAAGCTATGGTGCCAGATTCTTGCCCAGAGATAAGCCTTGCTTCCCGTGTCCATAGTTGCAGCTCTGGTCCCGGGACCACTGTATGAGTTAGAAGCAAAGGAAGTTGGGAGGATGTAGGGAAGAATTGTATACTCAGTTCGGTATCCCCTCCCCACCCCCTGTCCCCCACACTCCCCAGCGAAGCCGAAAACTCTGTCCAGTGAGGGATGTCCCTCGGCCCCGCTCATGTTGAGCGTGAATCCTTGCTCGTGAACGTGTGTGAGCCCTACATACCCTTGCCTCCTGCTTGACACAACCAAGGTTTCAGATGCCTGTTACAGTTCTCTGTGGAACCACTTCTCTGCAGGTGAAAATGTGTTGCTTGGCCTGCAGAAACGTATCTCGTCAGCGCAAATTGTTCCCGTATCTTCTGCTCTCCTCTCGCTCTCCACCGGCATCTTCTGCGTACACAAACCCACGTCCAGAAATAGTGTGTTGTCTGGACCATTAGTAGCCTCCCAGGCTACGACCTTCACCCAACTGGCCAGCTGTGGACAGTCTCTCCCATAACCTTCTACAACCTTGGTCTGTCTTACAGAGAAACATAAGGGTCCTCGGCAATTTTTTTGCCTCAGAGGGTGCAAGAGTCCCTGTCCACAATTATCCCATCTCTGCATTGCTGGCTCTCCCCCACCTCCACGCATGTCATGGATTCGCCTGCCACTTCCCACAGACACACTGGAATAGCCACCTGCTTGGCCCAGTCCCATTCCAGTCCTGGAAGCAGTTCTAATGATGAGCACTGGCGTGTCCTAGGCTAATCCCTCCCCTTCATTCCCATTGTGACTTCCACAGGGCCACGCCCAGTATTGGCACCCTTCAATCCCCAGCTTTCCACTGCCTCTCCCCATGACCATATTCTCAGGCTGTAACATTATAGACACGCAAGTTAGAGACCCAAACAGACAGAAATCACCGTGCAATCCGGCCACTCTACTAATTTGCTTTTACCATCCTTGAGCAGAGTAGATGTAGCTGCCCTCCTTAAACCAGTCAGCTCTTTGTTGGTCCGTAGAGATCTGTTTGTAGACCATGGCCCAAGCGACCGTGAAATCCTCGGGTGGTCCCAGAGCTGGCCTTCAGGGGAAAGAGGTACTCCGCTCATGAAGGCAGTGAGTGTCCTTTATATTCTCCTTAGCCTGTTCTTGTAGGAGCCATTTCCGATTTCCTGTGGAGCATCTGCTTGGCGCCCTCCCCACCAGAGCATTTCTCAGGCATCATCGGAGACATTATGGGTATAACAAGTTAAGGACCATCCTGTCCTTGACTCATGCAGGCAGTCTTTATTAATGCTCACAGCAAACTCATGATACTTCAGTGGAAATTTTCTAGTACCAAATCTTAGAGAAACTGGAATTCATCTTTCTTTGCCCTTCTCCATAACATTTTGTGTTGTATTTTAGGCAGATTGGTCGATGTGTGAGCATAGTGAGCCTCAGATCGCTTAAAAACTGCAGCCCAGGACTGCAGCAGAAGTTCAGAAGTGAAACCACCACAGAGGAGGAGCTGGTGGGGCTCATGAACAAGTTCGTGGAAGACACAAAGAACGGGGTGCACAGGAAGGAGGGCTGGCCTGATACTGCATATGGAGTGACAAAAATTGGTGTCACGGTCCTGTCCAGAATCCATGCCAGGAAACTGAGTGAGCAGAGGAGAGGGGACAAGATCCTCCTGAATGCCTGCTGCCCTGGGTGGGTGGGTGAGATCAGACATGGCCGGACCTAAAGGCTCTAAAAACCCAAAAGAAGGAGAGAGACCCTCATCTCCTTGCCCGTTTGCCCTCTGATGCTGAAGGGCCTCATGGGAAGTTTATTAAACAGAAAAAAGTTCAACAGTGGAGAGCTGAATTCACACCTCCATCCATGGGCCCCTCTGTGATACCCCCCTCCCTTGCCCAAAAGGACTCTTTCAATGTCAATAGTATCCCTATCCAAAGGGTGAAATATCCCTACTAGTATTTAATTTCGCTAGGTTGCTAATTCTATAGAGGATTCTTTCTCTTTTTATTTTTATTTTTATTTTTTTCAAACATGAAATTTATTGTCAAATTGCTTTCCATGCAACACCCAGTGCTCATCCCAACAGGTGTCCTCCTCCATAACCAATACCCACCCTCCCCCCTCCTACCCCCCATCAACCCTCAGTTTGTTCTCAGTTTTTAGAGTCTCTTATGTTTTGGCTCCCTCCCGTTCTAACCTCTTTTTTTTTTTCCTTTTTAAAAATTTTTTTCTGTGAAAAGGCAGAGACAAAAGAGATCAGTGAAATAGTGAACACCAGAAATGGATAAATGGTTCTTTATGAATGCCTGTGTGTATAGACTGTATATTCAAAACTTCCTGGAAAATCTAATACACCTAATTAGATCAAGAGAAGTTACATACAGTTTAGTTCAAGGGGAAGCAAACATAGAAAGGGACAAATAAGTGTTTTACATTTGCAGGACACGGAGTCCCTATAGGATCTACTCAGATCTGCTCTTATAGCTGAAAGAACCTAGAGCCAATGAGCATGGTTGGATGTGCCAGGCAGCATTTTTCACCAGCCTCTAGTATATCATGGGCAACACATCTGCTGTTGTCCATGTTCTAACATCCCTGTTCTAAAGGTGCCTCTACTCACTGATTACTTTTCACTCTTCACCAGGGATTTTCAGGCTTACCCAAATGAAAGGTGGTAGACCCAGAAAAGAAGGGTAGGGTCCTCATTTTAAAAGTGTTTCACATCAAAAGGGCTAATGATTTCCTCCCTGTGAACTTGTATTTCTACACTGACTGTGAGGAAACTCAATGTGTAGAGCAACACAGTAGAATCTCAATTGCTACTTTGGCAATCCATGACAAACATCTTCTTTCCGGGATACCATAAAAACAACACTATATACACATATGTACATACATATATATATGTATGTATGTACATATGTGTATATATATATATAACTGCTACAGGCTACAGTCTCCAAGACTTACGAACCATGTGATCATGACCTGTGCTGACCTTGGACACTTAACCGATATAGCCACCCAGGTGCCCTGAAAATTATTCTCTATAGAGAAATAAGCTGTTGCTCCCATTTATTCTCTTTAAATTATTCCATGGTTTTATTTCAAAAAGATATTACAGTATCCTCATCTCTAAGGAATTGAGCAAACGTTGGAAATCTGAACATTCTTCTTCAGATACTAACTTAAAGTAGTAGTTGGAAATACAGTCTTATTAACGCTACACTTAGCAAGGAAACCTTAAAGAAGGTGTTCTCAACACTCATTTAAGAAGGTACTGCTTTGCAACATCCTATAGCCTGAAAAGCTACTGAGGAATTTGGTGGCAAAAATCACAACAGTAAAGGTATCTCACTCACACACACACACTGTCTGACATATTGATTCTAGAGAGGATAGATGGGCGGACATTCTAGATGTAACGTGCTGGGCATTTTATATATGGTCCCCATTAAGAACATGGAGGAATAATGGATCTCAAGGTCACAAGCACATCTGGTTGCAGACGGAGGTCATGTGACATCCAAACTAGTGGATCTTCTCACTCCTCGAGGACCTCACATCATTTTCCCTACATCTCCCTTCTTCAAATGAAGCCTTACAAAGTAATGCCAGAGAAACAGAAAATAAGAGGACTGTGCTTGATCGGGCCAATATCTTCCTTATTACAGGGCCCAGGTATTTCATGGAAAACCACAGGAGGCACATTTTAAAACTTTGAAGTGTTTTCTAAAAATCTCTTGTCAGTCCAGAGGCTTAACAACTGGTCCTCTTGATATTAGAAAACATGAATCTTCCCGGGAATGTGATGAATGTTAAATCATCAAAGGTCATGAAAACCAGCTTGGAATTATAGACTCTGAATAGCCTTGAGAATCAAGTAATGCACTGGAACTTTGTGACCCCAGATGAGATGATGTCTAAAATATCCTGTGTTGTGTAGATCACTGTGGCTCTGCTTGAGATCAGTGAGGTTTGAAGAGTAGGAGACGGTGAGAGATTTCCTAACAATAAATCCCTGGTCACATACACAGTAATGGTTTGGATAAACTGTAAGCCCAACACACACCCTGGCCCGCACCAGCACAAGAGTCCTTTCTTACCTAGGTTACCAGCTTTTCACAGTGACTGTGGCAAGGCAACCCTTTTACATACCACCTCACACACAGTGTCACACACTGTCACACACACAGGCTCTTTCTCAAACACTCACACTCACACATCACTCACTCCCATGCACTCATACACCCATAAAACAAGGACATAGGGATGGCCCATACACTTCTTTGTGCATAGACTGTATGCATTTCAGTTCACAGTCCTCACAATAACTCTTAAAAGCCATGAGTCCACGCTGGAGACAAAATGTTTGGATCAGAATCTCTGCTGTGTAAACTCTACAAATGCTTCCCATTCCTGTGTGTGTCCTGTTCTGAACTGTCAGACCAGAAGGGTCTACCATCTCTCCCAGTTCCAAGGAGAAGTCCCCTAACAGCCCCCCCTGTCCATTTGGGGATGTGGTCAGTGGGTGGGATATGCCTGGGAAGAGAGAATGGTTGTGGCATCCACATCTAGGAATTTCCACACAAAACCTTTTACTCCCCATCTGACTTCTCTCATATACCCCAGTAAGCATTCTCACGGGTGATTCTAAACTTCCTGAGATAAACAATACAGAATAGACAAGAGGTCATCACTCCATTACAAACAACCTACAGAAAATTAGCAGCGATTCTCCCTCTACTGACTATACTAAAGGTACATAAGAAAATGGTTCCAACCCCTGTGAGTAAATGCAGCTGCCTTTCTGGTATACCGGTTACCCAGTGTGGGTTCTTCTGCCCCCATCTTTTTTTATTTCAAACATTTCTATGTGTTGCAATTTTGATTCCTAAAACATATTTTATTTTTATTATTACACAGGCAGATAATATTTTTGAAAGTAAAATAAATATGATTAGTGGTCAGTAACAAAATCTGACAGGTGCTTATTAAACATCTGACAAATATTTTCCATTAAACTTACACTTAACATGCTGTAGATGAAAGGAAGGACTGGAATCACTGACCCCTTTCTAAAAAGTGTTCACCTTAGAAAATAGTTACATTACTAAGAGAGTTTCTTTAACTCATTTTAATTATCTCTAAACACCACTTCATGAGAGTCACAGGGTCATGCATTGTCTCTCCCAGTGAACTTATATGGCACTGCCATTCTGTCTTTCCAGGATATTGACATAAAACAGGGACAGTTTCCTAAATTTCTTGAAGCTCTTATCATTGGTACATTCTCATAACCTTTCTATTGGGCAAAAGATACTCATTTAAATACAAAAATAGTAAACTATTTATACATGTCAATAACAGCTCACTTTTATGAATATCTATATTTTTAAAAAGAATTAGTGACAACTGTGAAATTGGTTTAGACTTTTAACGGTTTTACTGAGATACAATTTACATATCATACACGTCACCCATTTCAAATATGCGATTCAGTGGAGTTTAGTATATGGACAGACTTGTGGAATGATCACCGCTTCAAGATTAGCATACGGTCATCACCCCGAGGAGAACCTGTGCCCTTAGCACCAGCCCTCTTTTCCTGCAATCCCACTATCTGAAGCAACCTCCAGTCTATTTTCTGTCTGAACATTTACTTTTCTGAACATCCTGTATAAAGAAAATCATATAATGAATAGTCACTTTTGTGACTGGCCACTTTCTTGTGGGTAACGTTACCAAGATTCATCCGTGTTGTAGCATTTCTTTTTATAGCACCTCTTTAACATGTCACTGTTCCACAGCCCCTTCCCATGACCATATTGCCTGGTAATTTCTCACTGCTCCCGTTGATGAAATCCCAACATAGAGAAAATAGCCATGCACATTAGCCCATGAGGTGATTTGTTTTTACCTGGTTACAACAGAGCAGCAGCCCACAAAACCATGCAGTCCGTCCTCCTACAAAAGGTAATCAATAAACTGATCAATTGCTTGTTTGTTATAGACAACCATTCATAGAGCACTGGCCATGGGACAATAAGATGTTAAGATGGTCTCAAAGGCGACCTGTGAAGAAAAGTGGTTCTCTACTCATAATTGCAGTGAGTGCCCCCTCACGTTCAGATGGCATGTTCCCATATAAATCACTCTCTTTTCTTTTGTTTTTAATTTATTTTTAGTTTTGAGACAGAGAGAGACAGAGCATGAGCAGGGGAGGGGCAGAGAGAGAGGGAGACACAGAATCCGAAGCAGGCTCCAGGCTCTGAGCTGTCAGCACAGAGCCCGACGCGGGGCTCGGACCCACGGACCATGAGTTCATGACACGAGCCAAAGTCAGCCGCTGAACCGACTAAGCCACCCAGGTGCCCCTCACTCTCTTTTCTTTATGGGACATCTGGGCACTGTGCTCTCCAGTAGATCATTTCTCTCACATCATCTGAGACATTACGAGTGTTACAAAGGTCAAAACTGTATCGTATCCTTCACTTATATAAGAAGACTACATTAACACTCTTAGCATACTGCTAATTGTCTCCCAAATGGACAAATGCAGGAATTTTGGTACTCATCATTCTCATGCATGTGATTCTATGTGACTATTTGTGTTGTATTTTAGGCAGAGTGGTCACTGTGTCTAACGTAACGAGCTTCATAGCTCTTAAGAACTGCAGCTCAGAACTGCAGAACTCCAGAAGTGAGACCATCACAGAGGAGGAGCTGGTGGGGCTCATGAACAAGTTCGTGGAAGACACAAAGAGTGGGGTACACAGGAAGGAGGGCCGGCCTGATACGAGGGCACTCACATATGGAGTGTCAAAGATGGGTGTCACCGTCCTGTCCAGAATCCATGCCGGGAAACTGAGTGAGCAGAGGAGGGGAGACAGGATCCTCCTGAATGCCTGCTCCCCTGGGTGGGTGAGAACAGACATGGGTGGACCTACAGCCCTTAAAAGCCCAGAAGAAGGAGCAGAGACCCCCGTCTACTTGGCCCTTTTGCCCTCAGATGCTAAGGGGCCTCACGGGGAGTTTGTTATGGAGAAGAAAGTTGAACAATGGGGACCCCACCCTCAGTTCCCTCCATGGGACCCATTGTGATACTGCCATGATTTGACCAAAAGAACTCTTACACTGTGAACAATTTCCTTAAGCAAAAAGATAAATAAATAAAAGGAAGAATCAGTGTCCATACCGAGTACTCACAATGAATTGGCTACTAATTTTGTGAAGTCTTTTGTGATTTCTTCTGTGATATATAAGGGGGAAAAATGAAATTGATGAAAATAATAAATGAACATCATAGATGAATAAACAGGTTAAGTAAATGTCCACGTGTGCAAATTGTTTCATGCCAACCAGCCCAAATTCTAACAGACCATAAGCTAGGTCAAGAGAAGGGACAGTTTAACTCAGGGGTTGGTAAACATTAGTGAATGAGCCAAATAGTGAATATTGTTGCCTTTGTACACCAATGGTCTCTGTTGGACCTACTCAAATCTGCCGTTCTAGCTTGAAAGTCAACAGAGACGACTTATAATCTCATGAATGGGGCTGGGTATCCCTAGCCAGCATACTTTATCAGCCTCTACTATGACATGGGCAACCCCACCACAGATAGACATTCACTGTGGTCTCGTTAAATATCAAAGTCATTGGAGGAAAAGGAGCTGCAAGGTGTGAAATGGGAGTGGGCACTAGAGGCATATCCATGACACAACCTGAGACAAGGGGGAAAAGGGAATATGCATTGGTATCAGTGCATATGAAAGAATTACTGTCAAATCTCCTCAAGGCTAATGTGCTATTCACGTAGGGATAAACGGTCACCAAGTGTGTAACATTAACACGGTTCAGCAAAGCCTCCACAGAAGATGAACATATAAGGAAAGTGAAATACTCATCACGGTTGGGGCTAGTTTGGTGGATACATGGGTGTCCGCAGTCCTATTCTTCCCACTTTTCTCTCTGAGAGCTTTCAAGACAAACATCTGGAAATAAAAAGGTCTTGGCTCTGCTGCCTTACGCGACGACCTTGAGCAAAACCCTGCCTGTTGCTGTCTGTCAATCTCCTCAAGCGTACAATTCAGGGGAACTCATAGGATTGCCGAGAAGAGTAAAGGCACTAATACAGGTGAGCGGGCTGCAAACAAGGGCGGTGCAAAGTGCCCTCCGTAGGCGTCCCCGGACTGGGGCCGGACACCTCCAGGGCCCAGAGGGGAGCTTCTTACTGCCCCACACCCAGCCTGGCTCCCGGGGGGCCTCCCACCACCACCCACCCCTCACAGAAGCATCCATGTTGTACAGACTTCCTCCCCTCATGATTATTTTTCAGTCTTCACCAGGGGTTTCAGGCTGACAGAAATGAGAACTGATGGGCCCTGCAAGGAAGTGTTGGGTCCACACTTTAAAAGTCTTTCCCTTCAGAAGGGCTATGATTTTCTCTCTGTTATTTGGCTTTTCTAAACTGACCCACGATGAATAACAAATTCTAGGACAAAACAGTAGCATGTCAACTACTGGGTTGGAAATGTACCCCAGTATCACAGAGATCTTTTTTCCTTGATGCTTTAAAAATAACACCTATTTGTATATAACCCTTAGCAACTGTGACCTTGGACAAACATAAGAAATAGGCAGTATAGGCAAACAGGAGATTATGTAACCATTAGATCAAACATTCCAAGCAACTCCTTGGCTTACACTCCACGGTAAGTGTTCATAAACATTCCCTTCCACTTGGGGCCCACTGGGAATCACACAGAGGGAGGAGCCCTGCTCACACCCCAGTCTCAGCACAGGACCTAATTCTCTGTTTCTCCCTCTTGAGATTCTCCTAAAAGAGCAAAGGGGACAGTGTCCTCAGACCAAAGGGGACTGCGTCCTCAGAGGCAGTTCCCCTGTGCAAGCAACTTCACTGCATCTTGGAAGAAAGCAACCTTTCTCATTCTGCAAAGCAAGAAGGACAGGGGATATTGTCCCAAGACAATATACATACTCCTTCTTTACTTTTGAGGTTTTCCGAAAATAATTTTAACTCGCCTACCATGAATCACTAGCCCCCTATTAACCCAAAGCCAACCACCTTAGTTTGGGGAGCCCATCAGTCGACCTCAAACCATTGCTTGGCTCACAGGTAGCATCCTAAGAGGACACAGTCCTGGTTGGGCTCAAGGTGCAGCCCCATGAAGTACGGATTTGACACAGCGCCATCAGGAAAACTTCTGGCGCTCTGGCCCCTCCTTTCATGGAAGGACAGGGGTGGGGCTTCGGCTCTAGGAGTCACAGCACTGGAACCAAGAACATAGTTCTATTGGCATCTCTGACTCTGGCCAGGTCTCCGCACCACTAGCCCTCGGTGTGGCCCACAGCACCATCGGCTCCACACACAGGGCCTCGCTCGCGTTCCCCACAGCTATGTGTTCACACACCCGCGTGGCCCTGGTGACCGGGGCCAACAAGGGCATCGGCTTGGCCATCGCACGTGACCTGTGCCGGCAGTTCTCCGGGGACGTAGTGCTCACGGCACGGGACGAGGCGCGGGGACGGGCGGCCGTGCAGCAGCTCCAGGGCGAGGGCCTGAGTCCACGCTTCCACCTGCTGGACGTCGATGACCTGCAGAGCATCCGCGCCCTGCGTGACTTCCTGCGCAAGGAGTACGGGGGCCTGGACGTGCTGGTCAACAACGCGGGCATTGCCCTTGATAGTAAGAACGTGGGAACTCTTAGGCCAGGAGACCTCCCTTAGGGGACCAGCCAGGGTGGGTTTGGGGCTGGTGTCTCAACTGCTGCTCTGGGGTCCAGAGCTCTGAGGGGATCTAGAACGGCCTCCCTAGGGAAGAAGATGGACTGGAGACACAGGGAGAGCAGGACCCTCCAGCAGTTGCAAGCATTTCCAGCCAGAGGACCTTCACACTGGCATGGATCAGATTCTCAGGGACCTCACCCAGGTTTCTCCAAGTTCCTTTCTGATTGGGTCTGAGTCATTTGGTAAATATTAACCTATTTTGCAATAAACAACATATTGTAAACAAAGGTACACAGAAAACCCATTGTGCACCCTTCCCTTAGCATCCCCAAGTGGTGCCAAGTTACAAAGCTACACGGCATCAGCCAGCCAGATAATTCACACCGGGACAATAGTGTTACCTAACACAGAAATGGCTGAGAATTCACATTTGCAGATGAAAAAAAAAAAAAATGCTATCGTCACTTCATGGAATATTCTCAGGAGGCAACTGCTTACTGACCTATTCTCCTTCTTCCTTACCAGTTGATGATCACACACCCTTACACATTAAAGCGGAATTGACAATGAAAACAAACTTCTTTGGTACTCGAAACGTGTGCACAGAACTGCTGCCTCTAATGAAACCCCAAGGTAGGTGTGATCAGGGGCCCAAGCAGTGCCATTTCTGGAATGATCTGGCTCTTGCCTCTCTAACCTTATCTAAGGGCCCTGCTCCCTCTCGCTTCTCAGCCACACCCACTTCACTGCTGTGTCCCCACCACACGGGTGCCCTTCTCCTCAGGACTCTGTACACGCGTGTCCAGCAGCGAGCAGTGCCTTCTGTCCTGCTGGCCTTTCACAACTGGCTCTTTCTTCTCCTTCACATCTTCATTTCAAATTCTCCTCACAAAGGCCTTTCCTGCCTCTGTACCCCTCACAGGTGCACTTCCCTGGGAATTCCTTCCTGGACCCTTTCTCTTCCTTCTGCCTTCCTCTGAGTGATTTTATTCAGGCTAGTGGACTCTTCACCATCCAAACTTCTCAGGCTCCCCTAAAAGCTGTCACCTGCCTAGTACATTCCCTAGAGCATTCTCTTCCTACCTCTCCTTCTCCTCAGGATGCCCTCCCTTCCCTCCTCAGATCCAACCCCTCCAGCTGCCCACCCAACCCCCCACCTAAACATCTCAAATGTGTCCAGATGACACCTGTGATTCCCCAATATCATCCTGGTCATGGACCACTCCATCCACCCACCATGAAAAATGAGGTCACCATGCCCACCTCCTGATTATCACTGACAGGTCCCTAACAGTTGTCCTATAGATTTTGTCCCCCAAGCTTCCAACTTGGGGGAAAGCTTCCAGCTTTCTCCATCCCAACTCTCCAACAGAGACTCGGCTGTCATTTCTGGACAATTGAAACCTTCCTAAGAGATGCTGCTTCTTCTGTCTTTTCCTTTCTGGTTATTCTCTGTACTCCCTGAGTGCTCACTTTCTCGCAAAAGCCCTTCAAGAGCAAAGTCCAATCCTGAGCACAACTCGTAGCGATCTCTGTCGTCAGACCTGCCAAAGTCCAGGCCCATCAACCTCCCTTCACCTTGATCATTGTTTGCACAAACAAACTGCCACAATTCCTTGGCTGTAAACTACTGCAATATTTACCCCCACGTTAATGTGATGGGGAAACCACCACCCATTCAGTACACTGACTAAATAAGCCGACACTTTTAGAAAGATTAGGGTGTCTGGCTTGAATGAGTACATGCGTGTACAGTTTACCCTCAGTTCTGCCTCCATTGCCTCTTCATTCCTGGAAACTTCCATCACTTCTTCTACCACTGGCTTCTCTGGCACCCAAAGGGCAGCTCTCAAATGTCCCCCGACTCCTTTACTCACCACAGCGTTGATGTTGGGCGAGTCCCGTGTGCCAGCATCACACATCCTACACGTATTCCACTTAAAAGGCAAAAATCATACTCTGGCTGATTGTTTTCTCACTTACTAAGCAGTGTGGGTGCCTGCTGTGTATTAGGCCTCAGGCCAGAATGAGGAATGAGTGTTCTTCTGCATTTGCTAAGGCAGGCTCTAATCAAATATTGATCTTGCCTCAGGAAAACTAGGCTCAGGGACATGGAAATGCAAGCTATATTCCCAGTGTAAGACCAGGGTTCTCTTGCCTTTGGAAATAAGAGAGTTCTTCCATTATTTGAGGGGATGGCAGCCACAGTGGTTCATGTTATCAGAACATTACCCTCTTTGGGGAGACTATCTGGGAGAAGTCCTAGCTAGGGCAGCCAAAGGAAATGCTGTCCTTCCTCCCCCATACTTCAGAAACCAGGATACAAAGAACAACCTCCAAGGACATCCACCAGTCCTCTGTGGGTCAGAACAAATGCAAAAGGCCAACGTGTGCTCTGTTTGTAGGTGTGTAAGGACAAACCAAAAGACATAATTGTGACTTTAAGGATATTGAGAGATAGTAAATGTTGATTTTTCTTATTTTTTTAACCAACTGAATCATCCAGGCACCCCTATTCTTACATTTTTTTCAGATTATTTATTTATTTATTTATTTATTTATTTATTTATTTATTATTTCTTTTGAGAGAGAGAGAGGAAGAGAGAGAGCCAGTAGGGAGAGGCAGAGAGAGCAGGAGAGAGAGAAGCCAGCCCCATGCTTTCATTGCAGAGCCCAAAGGAGCCTTGAACTCATGAGCCAAGAGATCATGACCTGAGCAAAATTAAGAGTTGACGCTTAACCAACTGAGCCACTCAGGGACTCCAATTCTTCTTATATTTTAATCCTCTTTTCAATAACAGTTTTAGTTAAACCATTTAGGCAGAAAATGAAGATAAGAACTTAAAACAACCAGGTGCCTATCACCAGTCTTAACCATGCAATTAGTGTCAAAGTCATATAAATCCCTTCCCACATTCCATATCATTTCACTCTCATTCCACCAAAATTCCTATTCCTGAATTTGAAAGATATTCTCTTCAAAAGGATAAGCTGTTGTTATTCTTTCACTCTTTAAATTATACTCTACATTTATTTCAAAAAGATATTAAGGTATAATCATCTCTAAGGAATTGAACAAACATTGGAAAGCTGAGCACTCTTGCTCATCAGATATAAGCTTAAAATACTAGGCAATAATATGGTCTTATTAAGGCTACTGTTAGCAAAGAAACCTTACAGAAGTTGTTCTCAACCTTTCTTTGAGAAGCTACTGCTTTGCAATATCCTGTAGTCTTAAAAACCACTAGAGAAATTTGGAGAGAAAGTTACAATAGCAAATGTATCTCACTCACACTCACTCTGACATATTGATTCTAGAAAGGATAGGTGGCTGGACATTTCTAGGTGTGATGTGCTAGGCATTTTATATATGGTCCCCATTAAGAACCTGGAGGAATAATGGATTTCAAGGTCACAAGCACAGCTGGCTGAAGACCAAGGTCATGTGACATCCAAACTAGTGGTTCTTCCCACTACTCAAGGTCCTCAAATCATTTTCCCTACATATCCCTTCTTCAAATGAAGCCTTACCCAGTAATGCAAGGCAAGGGAAACAGAAAATGAAAGGACTCTGTTCTATTGGGCCAAGGCCTTCCTTATAGCAAGACCCCCAGGTACCTCAGGGAAAACCACAGGAGGCACATTTCAAAACTTGAAGTGTTTTCTGAAAAACCCTTATCAGTCAAGACACTAAAGAACTGGTCCTCTTGATATTAGAAAACATGGATCTTCCAGGGAATGTGACAAATGTTAAATCATCAAAGGTCATGAGAACCAGCTTGGGCTTACAGATTCTGAATAGCCTTGAGAGTCAAATGCTGCCCTTGAAGTTTGTGACCCCAGATGAGATGATGTCTAAAATACCTTGTGTTGTGGAGATCACTGTGGCTGTGCTTTCGGACACTGAAGTTTGGAGAGGGAGAGATGTTCCTAAATAGATCCCTGGCCACATACAGAGTAATGGCCTGGATAGACTATAAGCCTGAGACACACGCCAGCCCCACCAGAACAAGAGCCCTTTCGTATCTGGGTGACATGCTTTCACACTGATTGTGACGGGGCAATTCCTTTACACGCTGCCTCACACAGGTCACACACTTACAGTCACACATCCAGTCTCTTTCGCACACACTCACATGCAGACATACGACACACTCAAATGCACTCACACACCCTTATCACAAGGTCTTATGGATGGTCCATAAACTTCTTTTCTTTTACGTTTACTTACTTATATTTGACAGAGAGGGCACGAGTGAGGGAGGGGCAGAGAGCGAGAATGAGCATCCCAAGCAGGCTCCAAACTGTCAGCACGGAGCCCAACGTGGGGCTCCAACCCACGAACCGTGGGATCATGACCTGAGTTGAAATTAAGAATCAGTTGCTTAACTGACTAAGCCATCCAGGCGCCCCACCCTTAAACTTCGTAGCACACGGGCTGCGTGCATTCCAGCTCAGAGTCCTCAAAATGACACATGAAAGCCATGAGTCTACTCTGGAGACTAAATGTTTGGATCAGACTCTTGGCTGTATAAACTCCATAAGTACTTCCTATTCCTGCACTTGTGTTTCCTGTCCTGAGCTGTCACACCAGAAGGGTCTACCATCTCACCCAGCTCTGGCTGACAGCCAGCCTGCCACTTGCAGATGTGGTCAGTGCAGGGGACAGGCCTGGGTTGAGGGAATGGTTGCAGCATCTACTATGAGGAATTTACCTACAAAACCTTTTACTCCCTGTCAGGCTTCCCTCATATACACAGCTGATGTACCATTTTCACACCTGATACTGGACTTCCTGAGAGGGACAACACAGAATAGACAAGAGGGCAACAGCCTACAGACAGTTAGTAGAGTTTCTCCATTACTGACTATACTAAAGGTACAGAAGAAAATGGCTCCAAGCCCCTATGAGTAATGTTGCTGTCTTTCAGGTATACCAGTTACCCAGGGTGGGTTCCTCTGCCCCTGTCTTATTTCATACACTTCTGTGTTTTGCAAATTTGAATCATTAATGTGTATTGTTTTTATTGCGAGACGGGCGGATGATATTTTTGAAAATACAATAAATCTAATTATTGGTCTGTAATAAAACCTGAGAGGTGCTTACTAAAACATTTGACAAATAAGTTCCATTAAACTGACACTTAACATGTTGTAGATGAAAGGAAGGACTGGAATAACTGACCCCTTTCTAAAAGGTGTTTATGCTCTTTCCATAATTTGGCTATTGCTGAAAGTGCTGCTACAAACATTGGGGTACATGTGCCCCTATGCATCAGCACTCCTGTATCCCTCGGGTGAATTCCTAGCAGTGCTATTGCTGGGTCAATGGATAAAGAAGATGTGGTTTATATATATAATGGAATACTACTTGGCAATGAGAAAGAATGAAATCTAGCCATTTGTAGCAATATGGGTGGAACTAGAGGGTATTATGCTAAGTGAAATAAGCCAGGCAGAGAAAGACAGATACCATATATTTTCACTCATATGTGGATCTTGAGAAACTTAACAGAAGACCATGGGGGAGCAGAAGGGGAAAAAAAAGTAACAGAGAGGGAGGGAGGCAAACCATAAGAGACTCTTAAGGACTGAGAACTAAGGGTAGATGGGGGGGTGAGGGAGAGGGGAAAGTGGGTGATGGGCAGAGAGGAGGGCTATAGTGTCATGCATTCTCTTTTTCAAGAAACTTGTATGGCACCGCCATTCCTTAGTGGGATGGAGCTCAGAGTTAACTGACTATGACTGTTCTTCCTGAATATTTTCATAAAACAGGGACAGTTTGCTAATTTTAGTGAAGCTCTTATTGTTCATAAATTCTCATAACCTTTCTATTAGGCTAAAGATACTCATGTAAATAGAAAAATAGTAAACTATTTATACATGTCAATATAAGTTCACTTTTATGAATATTGACTATGTTTTTGAAAAAGAATTAGTGAGAACTGTGAGATTAACACTTTTAACAGATTTACAGAGATACAATTCACACATCCCACACTTCACCCATTTCAGGTATGCAATTCAGTGGAGTTTAGTAAATGGACAGAGGTGTGGAGCAATCACCACTTCAAGATTAGCACACTGTCATCACCCCAAGGACAACCTGTGCCCTTAGCACCAGCCCTCTGGTCTCACATTCCCACTGTCCTAGCAACCTCCAATCTATTTTCTGTCTGAACATTTACTTTTCTGGACATCCCATATATAGAGAATCATATAATGAGTAGTCTTTTGTGACTGACCACTTTCTTTTGGGTAATGTTATCAAGATTCATCCATGTAGTAGCATTTCTTTTTATAGCATCTCTTTAACATGTGACTTTTCCATCGCCCCTTCCCGTGACCATATTGCCTGGTGTTTCCTCACTGCTCCCGAGTTGATGAAATCCCAACATAGAGGAAACAGCCACGCACATTAGCCCATGAGGTGATTTGTTTTTGCCTGGTTACAGCAGAGCAACAGCCCACACCATGCAGTTTTTCTCCTTCAAAAGGTCATCATTAAACTGATCAGTTGTTTGTTGGTTGATAGACACTTGTTCATAGAGCACTGGCCATGGGACCGTAAGATGTTAACATGATCTCAAAGGTGACCTGTGAAGAAAAGTGGTTCTCTACTCACGATTGCAGTCAGTGCCTCCTTACCTTCAGAGAGCACGTTCCTATATAAATCACTCTCTCCTCTAAATGGGACACCTGAGCACTGCACTCCCCATTAGATCATTTCTCTGATATCATCTGAGACATTATGACTGTTACAAGGTTCAAGACTGTATCGTGTCCATCACCTATATAAGAAGACTACATTAACACTCCTAGGAAACTGGTAATTGTCTCCCAAATGGACAAATGCAGGAATTTTGGTACTCACCATTCTCGTGCATGCAATTCTATGTGACTATTTGTGTTGTATTTTAGGCAGAGTGGTCAATGTGTCTAGCATAATGAGCTTGGTAGCTCTTAAGAACTGCGGCCCAGAACTGCAGCAGAAGTTCAGAAGTGAAACCATCACAGAGGAGGAGCTGGTGGGGCTCATGAACAAGTTTGTGGAAGACGTAAAGAACAGAGTGCACCAAAACGAGGGCTGGCCTGATATGCAAATGCTTACATATGGAGTGTCAAAGATGGGTGTCACCGTCCTGTCCAGAATCTATGCCAGGAAACTGAGTGAGCAGAGGAGGGGAGACAGGATCCTCCTGAATGCCTGCTCCCCTGGGTGGGTGAGAACAGACATGGGTGGACCAAAAGCCCTTAAAAGCCCAGAAGAAGGAGCAGAGACTCCCGTCTACTTGGCCCTTTTGCCCCCGGATGCCAAGGAGCCTCACGGGGAGATTGTTATGGAGAAGAAAGTTGAACAATGGGGACCCCACTTTCAGTTCCCTTCATGGCTCCTGATATGATACAGTCATGATTTGACCAAACAGATTACACTGTCTACAATGTCCTTATCCACGTCAAGTACTCACATTGAATTGGTTACTAATTCTGTGAAGTCTTCTGTGATTTCTTCCATAATATATATGAGAACAAAAAGTGGAATTAATGACCATAATGAATGAACATCATAGATGAATAAACAATTCTAAGTAGATGTCCACATGTGCAGATCACCCCCTGACAACCAGCCCCAAAAATTAACAGAACCTAAGTTAGGTCAAGAGAAGGGACAATTTAACACAGGGGTTCATAAACATTAGTGAATGAGCCAGATGGTGAATATTTTGCCTTTGCACTTGAATGGCCTCCGTTGGACCTACTCAAATCTGCTGTTTAGCTTGAAAGTCACCATAGATGATATATAGACCCATAAGGGGGTGGGATTTCCCTAGCCAGCGTTCTTTATCAGCCTCTACTATGACATTGGCACACCACCATGCATAGACATCCGCAGTGGTCTCATTAAATATCAAAGTCATTGGAGAAAAAGGAGCTGCAAGGTGTGAAATGGGAGTGGGCACTAGAGGTGCATCCATAAGACAACCTGAGACAAGGGAGAAAAGGGAATTAGGATTGGTATCAGTGCATATGAAAGAATTACTGTCAAATCTCCTCAAGGCTAATGTGCTATTCACGTAGGGATAAATGGTCACCAAGTGTGTAACATTAACACGGTTCAGCAAAGCCTCCACAGAAGATGAACATATAAGGAAAGTGAAATACTCATCATTGTTGGGGCTAGTTTGGTGGATACATGGGTGTCCGCAGTCCTATTCTTCCCACTTTTCTCTCTGAGAGCTTTCAAGACAAACATCTGGAAATAAAAAGGTCTTGGCTCTGCTGCCTTACGCGACGACCTTGAGCAAAACCCTGCCTGTTGCTGTCTGTCAATCTCCTCAAGCGTACAATTCAGGGGAACTCATAGGATTGCCGGGAAGAGTAAAGGCACTAATACAGGTGAGCGGGCTGCAAACAAGGGCGGTGCAAAGTGCCCTCCGTAGGCGTCCCCGGACTGGGGCCTGACACCTCCAGGGCCCAGAGGGGAGCTTCTTACTGCCCCACACCCAGCCTGGCTCCCGGGGGGCCTCCCACCACCTCCCACCCCTCACAGAAGCATCCATGTTGTACAGACTTCCTCCCCTCATGATTATTTTTCAGTCTTCACCAGGGGTTTCAGGCTGACAGAAATGAGAACTGATGGGCCCTGCAAGCAAGGATTGGGTCCATACTTTATGTCTCTCCCTTCAAGGGCGCTTGAGTGACTCAGTCAGTTGAGTGTCTAACTTTGGCTCAGGTCATTATCTCAAGGTTCATGAGCCCCACATGGGACTCTGCCATTAGCACAGAGCCCACTTCAGATCTTTCTCTCTCTCTCTCTCTCTCTCTCTCTCTCTGTCACCCTCCCCTGCTCTTTCTCTTTTTCTCTCTTTCAGAATAAATAAACTTTAAACAACCTAAAGTCTTTCCCTTCAAAGGGGCTATTAATTTTCTCTCTGTTATCTGGTTTTTCTAAACTGACTCATGAGGAGCATCAATGCCTAGGACAAAACAATAGCATGTCAACTGCTGGTTTGGAATGTATCCCAGTATCACAGAGATCTCTTTTCCTTGATACCTTAAAAATAACACCAAATTATATATAACACTTATTAACTAAAACCTTGGTCTACACCAAATATAAGCACTTTTAACAAACATAAGTATTTATAACCATTAAAGCAGACATCCCAAGCAATTCCTCAGCCACAGTGAGCTTCACAAACATTCCCTCCCACTCGGGGCCCACTGGGAATCACACTGAGGGAGGAGTCCTGCCCACACCCAAGTCCCAGCACAGGACCTCATTCTCTGTATCTCTCTCTTGAGTTTCTACTGAGAAAGCAGGGGATCTGTGTCCTCAGAAGCACTTCCCTGTACAACCAGTTTCACTGCATCTTAGAAGAAGGCAAACTTTCCCATTCTACAGAGGAAGAAGGACACATTCCCAACACAATGGCTATATTCCTTTCTTCCTCATGGGGTTTTCCCAAAATATGTTTAGTTCTACCACCATGAATCTCTAGCTCCTATTAGCCTATGACTACCCATTTTCTTTCCGAGGAGCACATCAGTCCGTCCTGAACCATTGCTGAGCTCAGAGGAAGGATCCTAAGAGTGGGGAGTTCTGGTTGGGTTTAAGATACAGACCTGGGAGAGACAGACCTGGTATAGCATCATTAGGGAACCATCTGGAACCTTTGGCCCCTTCTTTGATGGGTGATGGAGGCAGGGCCTCTAGCTCTAGGGGTAACATCCCCAGATACCAGAACACACCTGTGCCAGTGCACGGGGCCCACAGCACACCTCAAGTGTCTTACCATGTCTGCTTTCTGCACTCTAATGCCTCGCTCAGCCTAGTAGACCTACAGCCATGTGGTGCTGGTGACTGGGCCCAACTAGGCTTCACCATCATGGGTGTTCTGTGCCAGCAGGTCTCGGGGAACATGATGCTCCCAACCATGCTTCCCCCTGCCTGACATCCATGACCTGCAGAGCAGCCATGCACTGCTCGACTTCCTACGCAAGGAGTGTGGGGGTCTGGAAGTGCTGGTCAACAACATGGGCATCGTCTTCCAACCCTCCTCTCTCTGTGTGATCTAGTCAGGTTAGTGGAACCTCACTACCTCCAATTCATAAGGCCGGCCTAAAACCTATCACCTGCCTAGAATATTCCAGGATCTCCAGAGCACATATTTGTTTTCCTGCCTCTCCACCTGCACCTATGCCCTCCCTTCCTGCCTCAAATCCCTCTAACCCCATCTAAAACCAACATTTCCTGAGGACACTGCTTTTTCCATTTCCTCCATTCACTATAGCTTCTCTCTGGTTTGTGCTCCTCTGGAAGACTGCAACTTATTAACTAGATTCAGGACCTCCATCAATTTGGTGTTTCTGTGGTAAACCAGGGATAGGACTTCCTACTCTCCCATCTTGCTGATGTGACTCTACAGATGCTTTTTGGCCTGAATCTCCCTGATTCTCTCTTCCCTGAATCTCCAGCCTGCAGGCCTCCCTGCTGATTTTGGACTCGTCAGCCTCCATAATTGTGAGTCATTCCTTACAATTCTCTAAAATAAATGTCTCTCGCTCACTCTTTCCCTCTCTTCCTCTAAGCATGTGTATGCACACACACCCTATCAGTTCAGTTTTTTCTGGAGATTCTAGACTGATTAACACATGTGGCAAAAGAACAAATGTTACTCTATATTGTCACAAATGCATTAGGTTGGGATTTCAAGCAGTGGAACCTATCCCGGATTATCTTGGAGGGTCCTCGATGCCATCACATGTACCCTTGTTTACAGAGGTGAGGAAGTTTTGAGGATGAAGAGGAGGCCTGTGAACATGGAAGCAGTGAGTGGACTGATGTAGCCATAAGCAAAGAAACACCTTTAGCCACCAGAAGGTGGAAGAGGTAAGGAAGGGTCTTCCCTAGAAACCGGAGAGTGCACAGCCCTGGAAGCACCTTGATTTCAGACCTCTGGCCTCTGGAGCTTCAAGAGACTAGATCGCTGTTGTTTTAACTGGGTACAGTTCGTAATCATTTGTTATGGTAGCCCCGGAAGAGTAAGATCCCCATGTTCCTTGTTTACTTAGCAGTTTGGCCACATTGGTGACTCAGTGTAAGTTTTGGCAGATTACCTTAAAGATCCCCCAGGTAAAAACCTCTGGCATTTCTTCCTGGCAGCTCTCCCTAGGATTACCAGTTGTTCCAAAGTATTGCTCTTGAAGAACAAAGAGTTCGGAAAGTTCTTTGCCTTCAGTCAAAGGCAAGGAACACACACACTCAGCAATTATGTCTCCACTGCTCACTCGCTGTCTGTCTCTCTCTCTCTCAAAACTAAATAAACATAAAAAAAAAAAAAGATGAGGTCATGCTAGATCAGGAAGGGCCCTAAGTCCAATGACTGGTGTCTTTATAAAAAAGGAGGAGGACACAGAAGAGAAGGCAGGGGTTGGGATGATGTAAACACAAACCAAGGAATCCCAAGGAGAGCCAGCGACCACCTGAAGCTGGAAGAGGCAAGGAAGGATACTTTGCTAGAGTTTTAAGAGGGAGAACGACCCCGTCAATACCTTGATATTGGACTTCTGCTCTCCAGAACCGTGAGAAAATACCTTTCTGTTGTTTTGAGCCCTAGCTTGTGGTACTTTGTAAGATGGTCACAGAAATGGATCCAGACGCCATGTAGTTTGGCCACTAAACCACCAGAGGGCACTGTCTACCAGCAAGTACTGCATACACAGACACGAGGACCCAAAAGAATTACTGAAGTTTACAGACACAGCCACGTCCTGTTCAGATCAAACACTTGTACTTTTGATGACGGTAAACACCTTTAATGTATCACTTAGAAACATTACAACCGTTATCATCTTGCTGGATAATTTTGTGACCTTTGCAACAACTTGGCTGGGAGCTTTTAAAGAACATCCTTGCCCTGCTGTCATTCTGTACCCCAGGGAGGGTATCTGTAGGATCAATTCCACCCCCCCCCCAAAAAAAAAAAAAAAAACAATTTCCCTTCCAGGAATAGATGCATGTCCTTTATTTCCATAGACAGGTCCTACTGACTCTGAGGTGGCTACAAGGCCGGGTCGCAGTGAGTGTAAGCTCTGCCCCAGTCCTAGGTGGCCTTGGGCATCTTGGTGCTGAACTGGGGAAATCTGTGGTCTATCAAGAGACCAATGGAGCAACAAGACTTGAAATAAAAGAATCTATTCATGGCCACGATATTTTCATTATACAGACAAGAACCAGAGATGTGAATACAGCTGTGATGGAGTTACTGAGCATGGCTTAGGCACTGAAGACAGCCCGTGCCAGGAACATTACTAGAGTCATCCCTTATTTCCCCTACAGCAAGCAGAGCAAGGTGAGGAAGAGGGGTTCATTCCATTGTGTGTAAATTCTTGGCGAACATTCTGGCAAAAGCAGGTTTAACTCACATGATCACCAAAGATCTTCATCAAAAGTAAATACAAGACGTTTGCAGCTTTCCCATGTACAACCTTAGAGCCTCACCCTTTGTGTTGCAGTATAACCAGGAAGAAATTCCGAATTCTAGGAATGCAGTCATCGTAGCAAAGTCTCCTGATGCTCACCAGTCATATGCTGAGAGACTCCATTCGGGGTTAGCTGTAATCCACGCAGAAGCCCAGGGTACAGAGCGGGACATGGATGAAGGTCGTCATTCTCCCCCAGTAGTCAAAAATGCTACTGTCCACCCAGGTCTGGAGTTGCCGCTGATGATGGCCAAAGACAAGCCGCCGGTAACTGTAGTCAGAGATGATGGTGGGCACACTGCATGGTGGATGACATTATGGATGATGCAGGAAGATGTGTTGCTTCTGCGGAGACACTGGAAGAGAGAGGGTTTACAAGATCTATGTCATGGCCACTGAAGGCATCCTGTCTGCAGAGGACCCTGCCTGAGTGAGGAGTCCGCCATTGATGAGGTGGTGGTGACGAATACTGTCCCTCACGGCATGCAGAAGCCGCAGTGTCCCAAGACAGAGACTGCAGATATCAGTCTGATTCTTTCTGAAGCAATTCGGAGAATCCACAATGGGGAGTCCATGGCCTAGCTTTTCCCGAAACATCACTGCGGAGGACTAGGTGCCACAGTTGCCTGGACTGTGGAGCTCCCGAGGAAAACGTGTGGAAAGCGGTGCCATCAACTTACATACAAAGTGCTTCCTTTCAGGGGAGGACTACAAACAGCCTGGAGTCAGATGGTCTGTCTTGCCAGGTTTGGTAGGTAGGAGGCATTAAGATGGTCAAGGGGAAGACAGAGTTCATGGATAAATGGCCTGAAATGTCTGCCAGTGTCATTCTGTCCCTTAAACAAAAGTTACAGACACTTTCCTGAAAAGAATCTCCAAATCTCATTAATATGGAAAAGGGGCAAAAGGCAGATAAGGTCTTAACTCCGTACTTGGCAGTCGTTTCCACCGCAGAGACATGCGTGCGTCGATGTGGATCTTGATTAGGGAAGCTGAGTGCCCTGGCACTGTTGCCAGTCTAGTTGTCCTCTCCCCGGTTAACCTCACACGAGTCTTTTGTGGAAAACCCTAATAGTCTGTGAGAAGCTGCTATGTCCACAGCCAGTGAACAACGAAGCATGTGTGGCACGACCCCTAGCAAGGAGGTCCGATTAGACAGTAGCATCCTTTCTCTCTCAATACCTGTGTTGCTCTTCCATGGAAAAGAAAAGAATCTGTGGTCTTCCTAGTCTGTTCACTACACTGCAGAGCTGTCCACTCTCCCGCCTTCATGGTGACTGACTTCTGTCCAGACTGTGCAGAAAACAATGCCTACAAAATAAAAGGTGTTCCAGGTCCACGGATGGTCCCAAACCCTAGACGTGAGGCTCCATCTGTACGTTCCATCCCCTTCCTGAGCATCAAAGTCAAATCAGTGTTGGAATATTGGACTTAAAAACCTAAAGTTTTAAAATATAGGACTAACTATATACTTTTTCTTGTGTGACAGGGGACACTTTTGTCAACTCAATTACTTAGGGCTGCACTTGACCTTTCTATCCAGCATTTAAAATTACCTAGTCATCGGGTGTCTGGGTGGCTCAGTCGGTTAAGCATCAGACTCTTGATTTCAGCTCAGATCGCGTCCTCATGGTTCGTGAGATCGAGCCCCGTGTCAGGCTCTTCAATGACAGCGTGGAGCCTGCTTGGGATTCTCTCTCTCTGTTCCTCCCCTGCATGTGTGCACGTGCATGCTCTTTCACTCTCTCAAAATTGGTAAAACATTTTTTAAAAATTAAAAAATTACAAAACACACGTTCATGCTCTCTCACTCTCTCACAATTGATAAACATTTTTTTTTAATTAAAAAATAAAATTAAAAAAAACAGACAGGAACTAATTCCTCTGCAAAGAGGTAATAGTATGTTACATATTCACCAGAAATGTACAGAAATGGCAGTTTTTCTAACCTTGGCAATACTGCTCTAGAACAAACAGTGAGGTGGGTCCTAAGGACAGGGCTAAGGGCCCTTAGACCATCATCTCCCAGTTCAGCTGCCTCACCAGTGTTATGGGTAATACAGATCCCCAGTCTTCCAGAAACTCTTCTCCAGCCTAGCATGGGCACAGTTGATTCCCTCTTCAGCCATGGAGTCCAGCCTCTCAGACACAGCCCTGATACTGGTTCATACCAACTGCAGGGAGAACGTCTTCCTCCAAGTCCACAGTGTTCCCAATAAGTATAAGCAGCACCCCTTTTCCCTGAGTCCCTCTGAATACAGAGGCCTGAAACCAATTCCAGGGTGCCACAGGGATAGCCACCGTGGTGGCCTCAAGAACAGCCCTCACACCCAAGCATGTTTGACGAAGGAGCCAAGAATACTCAATGGAGAAAAGACATTATCTTCAAAAAATGGGGCTGGGGGGCATCTGGGTGGCTCAAAGGGATGAGTGTCCGACCCTTGATTTTGGCTCAGCATGTGATCTGGAAGTTTGTGGGACTGAGACCCATGTGGGACTTCAGGCTGACAGTGTGGAGAGTGCTTGGGGTTCGTTGTCTCCCTCTGTCTCTGCCCCTGTCTCTCAAAATAACAAACATTTTTTTTTAATTGTGGTGGGAAAATTGCACAGTCCCATGGAAAAAAAATGAAACTAGACTTCTACCTTACACCACTCACAAAAATTAACTCATAATGGATTGAAGATATTTACATGTAACACCAGAAACCATAGGGCGCCCGGGTGGTTCAGTCGGTTAAGCATCCAACCCTTGGTTTTGGCTCAGAAATCGATATCATTAGTGAGTTCGAGCCTCATGTTGGGCTCTGTGCTAACAGCACAGAGCCTGCTTGGAATACTCTCTCTCCCTCTCTCTCTCTCCCTATGTACTCCTCCCCGGCTCACACACACAGTCTCTCTCTCAAAATAAATAAATAAACTTAATAAAAAACCCTACTCTTGGCAGTGATTTTTTTGACATGATATCTAAAGCACAAACAACCAAACAAAAAACAAACAAGTGGGACTACATCAAATTAAAAATCTTTTCTACAGCAAAGGAAACCATCAACAAGATGAAAAGACAACCTGCAGACTGAGAAGTAATATTTCCAAAACATATATATATATATATATATATAGAGAGAGAGAGAGAGAGAGAGAGAGAGTTAGAGGTAAATATCAAAAATATATTAAAAAATTATACAACACAATAGCAAAAATACCCACAAAAAACCAAATAATCCATTTGAAAAATGGGCAAAGGATTTGAATAGACATTTTTCCAAAGAAAATATACCAATGGCCAACAGGTATATTAAAAGGTACTCAACATCACTCATCACCTGGGAAATGCAAATCAAAGTCGTGAGATACTACCTCAACCTGTTAGAATGATGATCATCAAAAAGACAAGAGATTAAAACAATGCTGGGCAGGATGTCGAGAAATGGGAATTCTTATGCACTGTTGCTACGAATGTAAGTTGATGCAGCCAATATAGAGAACAGCATGAGGTTCCTTTAAAAACTAAAAATAGAGATGATGGCGGAAGAGCATGGAAGTTTTGTGTGTGTCTCACGCCCAGGAAATACAGCCAGACCAACAATAAACCATCCTGCACACCTAGAAAACTGATTGGAGGATTAACACAACAATCTGCACAACCTGAACCACAGAAGTCAGCAGGTATGCGGCGCGGAGAGGTGAACTTGGGGAATGAGAAGTCCCGGTGGGCAGGGAGCTGCTTTTGCGGGCAAAGAGAGGACAGAGACGGGGAGGGGGAGGGGGGATACGGGAAAAGCACCCCTCCCCAAAAGCAGCTGCACACAAAGTGGAAAAGTGGAAACAGCCACAGGGACTAAACTAACAAAGGAGAAAGCAGAGGGTTTAAATTCCATTAAGACCGTAAACAAGGGGAGCACAGAGTCTGCAACTCCGCCGCTCCCTACCTGGAGATGCTCTGGTGGGAACAGCGAATCCCTAGGAACAGAGTGGGGTCTGGCAGGTTCACAGGCCACGCGGGGAGAAGCGGTTCCACTGCTGGAAGGACATTTGGTAGAGGCTGCGAGGCAACCTGGGCCTAGCAGACCCCAGAGAATGGCCACATTTGCTGGTGCTGGAACACGGACGTTAAGGGTGAAGCCTGGTGCCAGATGTGTGTTGTGATTTCCCATAATCCCTGAAACGCTGCTGCTACACTATCTTGCAAACTTTTCCTGAGGCAGGCTGGCACCTGGCCACAGTCTCAGGGCACCGGCAGCAACAGGGTCCAGCAAGCGAGCGTTCCTGAGTGCAGCTGGCATTCAGCCATTGTTCAGTGAGACCCTCCCACAGAGGGGCAGAACGGGTCAAAGCCACAGTCCTTCAGAAGTAAGGGGAAAACAGCCACATCTGAGACAAAATTCGGGGCACAGGTACTGCCTGGGGCTTGGTCGTGGACACCGAAAAAGTGGGGAGTGGACAAAAGTTGAAGACAGAGGACAGGTGCGTGATTGCTGATCCGGGAGAACAGAGTTCCGATACTAGAGACTGGGCAGCTGGGTGACGCCATTTTCACTGCTCCCGCGCCTGCGCAAATGCACCTACGGGCAACACAACAATCCACCTCAGTAGGCTAGCAGCGCCATCTAGTGGAGAACGGAGCCATTACACTAAGCCCTGCCCAACTGGGCCCACCTCACTCTTCAGGAACACAAGTCTCACGACCTGCACAGTTTCTGGACTATAAAGTACTTCATAGTCTGAATTCTAGGGGAAAACAAAGCAATTTCAGTCGTATTTCAATCTGTTAGCAGGTCCACCTATTCAATTTTCTTTGTTTTCTCTCTTTTTCACTTCTTTTTCTTGAATACAGAAAGAGAAAAAATCCATTTTTATTTTCAATTTTTATTAAAAATATTTAATTTTTTACTATATTTTTTACTTGTGTGTAAATTATTTCAAACTCTCTTTTACTTCCATCACTTTATTTTATTCTCCTTCAGTGTACTCACTTTTTCAAATTTTCAAATGATTTCCTTTTTTTGTTCTTTCCCCCCCACCTTTTTTCTCTAATCTATCAAAATACTTTCAACACCCAGACCAAACACACCTAGTCATTTACTCGATTTTGTGTGTGTGTTTTCAATTTTTTGATCTTACTATTTTTTAATTTTAATTTTTATACCTCATTAATTCCTTTTCTCCCTTCAAAATGATGAAATGAAGGAATTCACCCCAAAAGAAAGAGCACGAAGAAATGACAGCCAGGGATTTAACCAACACAGATACAAGCAAGATGTCTGAACCAGAATTTAGAATCACGATAATAAGAATATTAGCTGGAGTTGAGAATAGACTAGAATCCCTTTCTGCGGAGATAAAAGAAGTAAAAACTAGTCAGGATGAAATTTAAAAAATGCTATAACTGAGCTGCAATCACGAATGGATGCCACGCTGGCAAGGATGGATGAGGCAGAACAGAGAATCAGCAATATAGAGAACAAACTTATGGAGAATAATGAAGCAGAAATAAAGAGGGAGATTAAGGCAAAAGAGCATGATTTAAGAATTAGAGAAATCAGTGACTCATTAAAAAGGAACAACATCAGAATCATAGGGGCCCCAGAAGAGGAAGAGAAAGAAATAGGGGTAGAAGGGTTATGTGAGCAAATCATAGCGGAAAACTTTCCTAACCTAGGGAAAGACACAGACATCAAAATCCAGGAAGCACAGAGGACCCCCATTAGTTTCAACAAACACCAACCATCAACAAGGTATATCATAGTCAAATTCACAAAATACTCAGGCAAGGAGAGAATCATGAAAGCAGCAAGGGAAAAAAAGTCCCTAACCCACAAGGGAAG
This sequence comes from Lynx rufus, assembly GCF_022079265.1. Taxonomy (NCBI): domain Eukaryota; kingdom Metazoa; phylum Chordata; class Mammalia; order Carnivora; family Felidae; genus Lynx; species Lynx rufus. The sequence continues at coordinate 149,836,167 of NW_025814867.1, forward strand.
ACAGATCAGGTTTGCAGCAGACCTATCCACAGAAACTTGACAGGCCAGAAAGGAGTGGCAGGATATATTCAATGTGCTGAATCAGAAAAATATGCAGCCAAGAAGTCTTTATCCAGCAAGGCTGTCATTCAAAATAGAAGGAGAGATAAAAAGTTTCCCAGACAAACAAAAATTAAAGAGGTTTGTGACCACTAAACCAGCCCTGCCAGAAATTATAAGGGGGACTCTCTGAGGGGAGAAAAGATGAATATATATATATATATATATATATATATATATATATATATATATACATACATACCAAAAGCAACAAAGATTAGAAAGGACCAGAGAACACCACCAGAAACTCCAACTCTACAAGCATTGTAATGGTAGTACTCACTCTAAACGTCAGTGGACTCAATGTTCCATTCAAAAGACACAGGCTAACAGAATGGATAAGAAAACAAGATCCATCTATATGCTGTTTACAAGAGACCCACTTGAGACCTAAAGACACCTTCAGATTGAAAATAAGGGGATGGAGAACCATCTATCATGCTATCATGGTCAACAAAAGAAAGCCGGAGTAGCCATACTTACATCAGACAATCTAGACTTTAAAATAAAGACTGTATCAAGAGAGGCAGAAAGGCATTATATCATAATCACGGGGTCTATCCACCAAGAAGACTTAACAATTGTAAACATTTATGCGCCAAATGTGAAAGCACCCAAATATATAAACCAATTAATCACAAACATAAAGAAACTCATTGATAGTAATACCATCATAGTAGGAGACTTCCACACCCCACTCACAGCAATGGACAGATCATCTAATCAAAAAATCAACAGGGAAACAATGGCTTTGAATGACACACTGGACCAGATGGACTTAACAGATATATTCAGAACATTTCATCCTAAAGCAGCAGAATATACATTCTTCTCTGGTGCACATGGACTGTTCTCCAGAATAGACCACATACTGGGACACAAATCAGCCCTCAGCAAGTGCAGAATGATCGAGATCATACCATGCATATTTTCAGACCACAACACTATGAAACTCAAAATCAACCACAAGAAAACATTTGGAAAGGTAACAAATTCTTGGACTGAAGAACATCCCATGAGAGAATGAATGGGCTAAGGAAGAAGTTAAAGGGGAAATTAAAAGTATATGGAAGCCAATGAAAATGATAACACCACAACCCAAAACGTCTGGGACGCAGCAAAGGCGGTCATAAGAGGTAAGTATATAGCAATCCAGGCCTTCCTAAAGAAGAAAGATCTTCCTAAAGAAGAAAGAAACAAAGATCTACACAACATAACCTTATGCCTTAAAGAGCTGGAAAAAGAACAGCAAATAAAACCCCAAGCCAGCAGAAGACAGGAAATAATAAAGATTAGAGCAGAAATTAATGCTGTTGAAACCAAAAAACAGTAGAACAGATCAATGAAGCCAGAAGCTGGTTCTTCGAAAGAATCAACAAAATTGATAAACCACTAGTCAGTCTGATCAAAAAGAAAAAGGGAAGGACCCAAATAAATAAAATCAAGAATGAAAGAGGAGAGATCACAACCAACACAGCAGAAATAAAAACAATAATAAGAGAATATTATAAGCAATTATATGCCAATAAAATGGGCAATCTGGAAGAAATGGACAAATTCCTGGAAACATATCCACTACCAAAACTGAAACAGGAAGAAATAGAAAATTTGAACAGACCCATAACCAGTAAAAAAATCGAATTAGTAATCAAAAATCTCCCAAAAAACAAGAGTCCAGGGCCAGATGGCCTTCCAGGGGAATTCTACCAAACATTTAAGGAAGAGTTAACGCCCACTCTCTTGAAGCTGTTCCAAAAAATAGAAATGGAAGGACAACTTCCAAACTCCTTCTATGAAGCCAGCATTACCTTGATTCCAAAACCAGACAGAGACCCCACTAAAAAGGAGATCTATAGACCAATTTCCCTGATGAACATGGATGCAAAAATCCTCAACAAGATATTAGCCAACCGGATCCAACAATATATTAAAAAAGTTATTCACCACGACCAAGTGGGATTTATACCCGGGATGCAGGGCTCAATGGTTCAATGATCGCAAAACAAGTAACATGATTCATCACATCAATAAAAGAAAGGACAAGAACCATATGATCCTCTCAATAGATGCAGAGAAAGCATTTGACAAAATACAGCATCCTTTCTTGATAAAAAAAAACGCAAGAAAGTAGGGATAGAAGGAGCATACCTCAAGATCATAAAAGCCATATATGAACAACCCAAGGCTCATATCATCCTCAACGGGGAAAAACTGAGAGCTTTCCCCCTAAGGTCAGGAACAAGACAGGGATGTCGACTCTCGCCACTGTTATTCAACATAGTATTGGAAGTCTTGGCCTCTACAATCAGACAACACAAAGAAATAAAAGGCATCCAAATCGACCAGGAGGAGGTCAAACTTTCACTCTTCGCAGATGACACGATACTCTATATGGAAAACCCTAAAGATTCTACCAAAAAACTGCTAGAACTGTTCATGAATTCAGCAAAGCTGCAGGATATAAAATTAACGCACAGAAATCGGATGCATTCCTATACGCCAACAACAAAGCAACAGAAAGAGAAATCAAGGAATCGATCCCATTTACAATTGCCCCCAAAACCATAAAATACCTAGGAATAAATCTAACCTAATAGGTGAAAAATCTATACACTGAAAACTACAGAAAGCTTACGAAAGAAATTGAAGAAAGACACAAAAAAATGGAAAAAGATTCCATGCTCCTGGATAGGAAGAACAAATATTGTTAAAGTGTCGATACTACCCAAAGCAATCTACATATTCAATGCAATCTCTATCAAAATAACACCAGCATTCTTCACAGACCTAGAACAAACAATCCTAAAATTTGTATGGAACCAGAAAAGACCCCGAATAGCCAAAGCAATCTTGAAAAAGAAAAACAAAGCAGGAGGCATCACAATCCCGGACTTCAAGCTATACTACAAAGCTGTAATCATCAAGACAGTATGGTTCTGGCACAAGAACAGACACTCAGATCAATGGAACACAATAGAGAACCCAGAAATGGACCCACAAATGTACGGCCAACTAATCTTTGACAAAGCAGGAAAGAATATCCAATGGAATAAAGACAGTCTCTTCAGCAAGTGGTGCTGGGAAAACTGGACAGCGACATGCAGAAAAATGAACCTGGGCCACTTTCTTACACCACACACAAAAATAAACTCAAAATGGATGAAAGACCTCAGTGTAAGACAGGAAGCCATCAAAATCCTCAAGGAGAAAGCAGGCAAAAACCTCTTTGATCTTGGCCACAGCAACTTCTTACTCAACACGTCTCCAGAGGCAAGGGAAGCAAAAGCAAACATGAACTACTGGGACCTCATCAAAATAAAAAGCTTCTTCACAGCAAAGGAAACAATCAGCAAAACTAAAAGGCAACCGACAGAATGGGAGAAGATATCTGCAAACGACGTATCAGATAAAGGGTTAGTATCCAAAGTCTATAAAGAACTTATCAAACTCAACACCCAAAAAACAAATAATCCAGTGAAGAAATGGGCAAAAGACATGAATAGACACTTCTCCAAAGAAGACATCCAGATGGCCAAGCAACACATGAAAAAATGCTCAACGTCACTCATCATCAGGGAAACACAAATCAAAACCACAATGAGATACCACCTCACACCTGTCAGAATGGCTAACGTTAACAACGCAGGCAACAACAGATGTTGGCGAGGATGCAGAGAAAGAGGATCTCTATTGCATTGTTGGTGGGAATGCAAGCTGCTGCAACCACTGTGGAAAACAGTATGGAGGTTCCTCAAAAAACTAAAAATAGAACTACCCTACAACCCAGCAACTGCACTACTAGGTATTTATCCGAGGGATGCAGGTGTGCTGTTTCGACGGGACACATGCACCCCAATGTTTATAGCAGCACTATCAACAATAGCCAAAGTATGGAAAGAGCCCAAATGTCCACGATGGATGAAAGGATAAAGAAGATGTGGTATATATACATATATACACCACACACACACACACACACACACACACACACACACACACAGTATTACTCGGCATACAAAAAGAATGAAATCTTGCCATTTGCAACTACGTGGATGGAACTGGAGGGTATTATGCTATGTGAAATTAGTCAGAGAAAGACAAGTATCATATGACTTCACTCATATGAGGACTTTAAGAGACAAAACAGATGAACATAAGGGAAGGGAAACAAAAATAATATAAAAACAGGGAGGGGGACAAAACATAAGACTCATAAATATGGAGAACAAACTTGTGGGAGGAGGGATGGGCTAAATGGGTAAGGGGCACTAAGGAATCTCCTCCTGAAATCTTTGCACTACATGCTAACTAATTTGGATGTAAATTAAAAAAAAAATTAAAATGAAATTCTCATTTAAAAAAAAAAAACTAAAAATAGAGGGGGCGCCTGGGTGGTTCAGTCCGAAGAGCATGCACCTCTTGATCTTGGAGTCATGAGTTCAAGCCCCACTTGGGGTGCAGAGATCACTTAAATAAATAACACTTAGCATCTCTCCTGTCCGTGGGTCCTGGACCTGTGCTTTAATAAAAGTACCTTTTTACACCAAAGACGTCTTAAGAATTATTCCTTGGCTGTCAGCTCCGAATGCCATGAACCCCACCATCATCTCAAACTGCCTCAACTGCAAATATCTTCTCCCATTCCGTTGGTTGCCTTTCAGTTTTGCTGATTGTTTCCTTTGCCGTGCAGAAGCTTTTTATTTTCATGAGTCCCAATAGTTCATTTTTTGTCGCGACCGGCGTGACAAACACCGAGGTCAGGGTCCTGAGGGTAGGGGAATGCAAGAAAAAAGGAGAGAAGAGAAAGTTTGGGAACAGGAGGGTCCCCTGGGCTGATGGCCCAAGTGACGGCTTCATTGTTGCTGTACACAATCTTTTATATCCAGACTCTTATGGGTCAGGCCATTCTAAGAATAAACAGGTTTCACATAATCGCTGCCAACCAAAACATTTAGTTCTGTGTTTCTTGTGCATTTTCTAGACGGGTCACAACAAGACCTTGTTGATAAGATTGCTAGCAAAACACAATTTCCATGTTTGTTTCTATCTGACTCGGGGTAGAAAAAGGAAGGTAGCATTACTGCCAACACCTGCAGACCACAGGCTTCAGGAGTTAACTTTCTCAGCCTTGACAAGGCTTTCGTATGCCCTTGAAAGTGAGGGAATGGGAGGGGGAACCACCGGGTTGGCTAAGTCAACAGGGAACGTTGCTCGACCCGGTCTCAGCCTGGCGCCGGGGCCCGGCCTCCCACATGAATGGGAGGGGGAACCACCGGGTTGGCTTGAGTCAACAGGGAACGTTGCTCGACCCGGTCTCAGCCTGGCACCGGGGCCCGGCCCCCCACAATTTTTGCTTTTGTTTCCATTGCCTCCGGAGACGTGCTGAGAAGTTGCTACAGCTGAGGTCAAAGAGGTTTTGGCCTGCTTTGTCCTTTAGGATTTTGATGGCTTCATGTCTGACATTAGGTATCCTGTTGTTGCCTGGGGCAAGAGGTCAGACTTGCGCACCTTTCCACCTGTGAGACCCTTCCGTTTTGCATTTGGCTTGCCTGTCATTGTTCCCCAACCCTGTGTGGGTTCCAAGTCCTGTGACACCTAGCTGCTAGAATGCCCCCTCCAGCTACAAATGATAAATGACTCAGATCCAACATGGCGGAGCAGTAGGGGGACAAAAAGTTCCCTCGTCCCTCAATCACAACAGGGTTGAGGCCAAAGGACTTTGAATTCCAAGAGTCCGGGCTGCAGAGTGACTGAGACATCTCCAGGGGCCCACAGGGACAACCTGGCATGTCAAAGGTGTGTGATTGTGAACTGGGAGAGATAAAACAGGGAGCATAGGCTCAGATGGGAGGGATCCCCTTCTGTGGCGAGACAAAGGGAAGAGAAGAGGGGCTGTGGAAGTGTAGGACTGTATATGGACTAGAGAAAAACGATGGACCAGGACAGAGAAAGATTCAATCTCTAACCGTGGGGCTTTCAGGGCACCCAGCAGTTTTGCATTTTCTGATTTAACTCTTGGACAATTTTTATTAGATATGTTTTCTTTTTTCCTTTTATCCTTATTTCTTCCCTCCTCTAGTCTGGTTATTCTGTGTGTTGGTTTGCTTAAACAGACATATGTAATCTGTTCTCTTCACACCTGTTCTTTATCTCCTTTATTTTCCTCCCTCTCTGGAGTAAGCCCTATAGTTTCTCTGCCTGATCAATTTTCTTTTCTTTCCTTTTTCCTCGCCCCTGTCATTAATCTCTTTGTATGGGATAAGACCTCTTCCATACACCCCACCCCACCCCATTGGTTTTTTTGTTATTGCTGGTATTTTGTATGTTTTTTGTGGGGTTTTTTGTTTTTCTTTGTTTGCTTGTGTTTTGTTTTGTTTGTTTCCTTTTCCGGGGCTACTTCAAGGCACACCTGGTGGAGGGTCCAAAACATCACTACTGAGTAGGAAGATAAAGCAACCAGGGTCACGACAACAGAGAGCAAGTAACACATTCCAAAAAACACCTGCTGAAAGGCCAGGCCCTGGATAATGTATGACCCGTCTTTAACATAGTACTGCTCATGGGTGTGGGACACATAACAAGCTTTTAAAACACATAAGGAACAGAAAATGAGCCAAAATGGTGAAATGGAAGAACTCTCCTCAAAAGAAATTCCAGGAAGGAATGACAGCTAAAGAATTATCAAAACAGATATAAACAATACAACTGATAAAGAATTTAGAATAATAGTCGTAAGATTAATTACTGGGGTTGAAAAAAGCATAGAAGACAGCAGAGAATCTATTGCTATAGACATCAAGGAACTAACAAATAGTCATGATGAATTAAACAATGTTGTAAATGAGGTGCAAAATAAACGAGGTAGTGACAGCGAGGATTGATGGGGCAGAGGGGAGAATAAGCGAAATAGAAGATAAAATTATGGAAAAGATGAAGCTGAGAAAAAGAGAGATAAAAAAATTTCTAGACCACGAGGGGAGACTTTGAGAACTAAGCGATTTGATGAAACATATTATCTGTATCATAGGAGTTCCAGAAGAAGAAGAGAGAGAGAAAGGGGCGGAAGGTGTACTGGAACAAATCATGCTGAGAACGTCCGCAATCTGGGGAAGGAAACAGACACTGAAGTCTAAGAGGCACAGAGAGCTCCCTTCAGACGTAACAGGAATTGATCTTCTGCACAACATATCATAGTGAAACTGGCAAAATACAAAGATGAAGACAGAATTATGAAAGCAGCTAGGAACAAAAGGGCCTTAACCTACAAGGGTAGACACAGAAGGGTACTAGCAGACCTATCTGCTAAAACTTGGCAGTCCAGAGGGAGAGTGGCAGAGGAAATATTCAACGTGATGAATAGGAAAAATATGCAGCCAAGGATCCTTTATCCAGCAAGGCTGTCATTCAGAATAAAAGGAGACATAAACGTTTTCCCAGACAAACAAAACTGAAGGACTTCATCAATACTAAACCAGTCCTACAAGAGATCCAAAGGAGGACTCTGAGTGGAATGTTGCAAAGACCACAAAGGACCAGAGACATCACTACAAGCACGAAACCTACAGACAGCACAATGACACAAATCCATATCTTTCAATAATAACACTGAATGTAAATGGACCAAATCCTCCAATCAAAAGACATAGGGTATCAGAATGGATAAAAACAAAAAACAAAAAAAAAAAAAACAAAAAACAAGACCCATCTACAAGAGACCCATTTTAAACCTGAGGACACCTTCGGATTGAGAGTGAGGGGATGGAGAACTATCTATCATGCTACTGGAAGTCAAAAGAAAGCTGGAGTAGCCATACCTGTATCAGACAAACTAGATTTTAAAGTAAAGGCTGTAACAAGAGATGAAGAAGGGCATTGTATAATAATTACGAGGTCTATCCATCAAGAAGAGCTAACAATTATAAATGTTTCTGCACCCAATTTGGTGACACCCAAATATATAAAACAATTAACCACAAACACAAGCAATCTTACTGATAAGACTGTGGTAATTTCAGGGGACTTTAATACTCCACTTACAACAATGGACAGATCAACTAGGCAGAAAATCAATAAAGAAACAATGGTCCTGAATGATACACTGAACCAGATAGACTTCACAGATATATTCAGAACTCTTCACCCAAAAGCAGCAGAATGCACATTCTTCTCGAGTGCACATGGAACATTCCCCAAGATACATCACATACTGGGTCACAAAACAGCCCTCAATAAATATAAAAGAACTGAGATCATACCATGCACATTTTCAGATCACAACGCTATGAAACTTGAAATCAACCACAGGAAAAAGTTTGGAAAACCTCCAAATGCATGGAGGTAAATGAACATCCTACTAAAGAATGAATGGGTCAACCAGGCAATTAAAGAAGAAATTAAAAAATACACGGAAACAAATGAAAATGAAAACACGACAGTCCAAACCCTTTGGGATACAACAAAGGCAGTCATAAGAGGAAAGTACATTGCAATCCAGGCCTATCTCAAGAAACAAGAGAAATCCCCAATACAAAATCTGATAGCATATCTAAAGGAACTAGAAGCAGAACAGCAAAGAAACCCCAAGGCCAGGAGAAGAAGAGAAAGAATGAAGATCAGAGCAGAAGTAAACAATATAGAATCCAAAAAACAAAACAAAACAAAACAAAACAAAACAAAACAAAACAAAAAACCAAAACAGATCAATGAAACTAAGAGCTGGTTCTTGGGGGAAAAAAAAAAAAAACGCCCCAGCAATACAAACAATTATCAGAGAACACCATGAAAAATTATATGCCAACAAACTGGACAACCTGGAAGAAATGGACAAATTCCTAAACATCCACACGCTACCGAAACTCAAACGGGAAGAAATAGAAAATTGGAACAGACCCGTAACCACTGAAGAAATCTAATCAGGTATCAAAACTCTCCCAACAAATAAGAATCCTGGGCCAGATGGCTTCCCTGGGGATTTCTACCAGACATTTAAAGCTGAGACAATACCTATCCTTCCCAAGCTGTTCCAAGAAAACAGAAAGGGAAGGAAAACTTCTGGACTCATTCTGTGAAGCCAGCATTACCTTGATTCCCAAACCAGACAGAGACCCCACAAAAAAGAACTACAGGCCAATATCTCTGATAAACATGGATGCAAAAAATTCTCAACAAGATACTAGCATATCGAATTCAACAGCATATAACAAGAATTATTCACTTGGGATGCCTGGGTGGCTCAGTCGGTTAAGCCTCTGACTTGGCTCAGGTCATGATCTCGCACAAAGGTCATGATTGGCACAAAAACAGACACATAGACCAATGGAAGAAAACAGAGAACCCAGAATTGGACCCACAAATGTACAGCCAACTAATCTTTGACAAAGCAGGAAAGAGTACCCAATGGAAAAAAGACAGTCTCTTTAGGCAATGGTGCTGGGAGAACTGGACAGCAACATTGCAGGAGAATGAACCTGGACCACTTTCTTACACCATACACAAAAATAAACTCAAAATGGATGAAAGACCTAAATGTGAGACAGGAAGCCATCAAAACCCTAGAGGAGAAAGCAGGCAACAACCTCTCTGACCCCAGGCACAGCAATTTCTTACTCAACTCATCACCAAAGGCAAGGAATTAAAAGCAAAAATGAACTATTGGGACCTCATCAAGATAAAACGCTTCTACACTGCAAAGGACACAATCAACAAAACTAAAAGGCAACCAACAGAACGGGAAAAGATATTTGCAAATGACATATCGGATAAAGGACTAGTATCCAAAATCTGTAAGAACGTAACCAAACTACACAGCCGAAAAACAAATAATCAAATGAAGAAATGGGCAGAACACATGTATAGACACTTTTCCAAAGAAGACATCCAGATGGCCAACAGACACATGAAAAGATGCTCAACGTCACTCATCATTAGGGAAATACAAATCGAAGCCCACACTGAGATACCACCTCACAACAGTCAGAGCAGCTAAAATGAACAAATCAGGAAACTATAGATGCTGGCAAGCATGTGGAGAAACAGGAACCCTCTTGCCCTGTTGGTGGGAATGCAAACTGGTGCAGCTGTTCTGGAAAACAGTGTGGAAGTTCCTCAAAAAATTAAAAATGGAACTACCCTATGACCCAGCAAAAGCACTCCTACGAATTTATCCAAAGGATACAGGAATGCTGATTCACAGGGCACATGTACCCCAATGTTTGTATTTGGCTTTTAACAACAGCCAAATTATGGAAAGAGCCTAAATATCCATCAACTGATGAATGGATAAAGAAAATGTGGTCTCTCTCTCTCTCTCTCTCTCTCTCTCTCTCTCTCTCTCTCTATATATATATATATATATACAATAGAATACTACCTGGCAATGAGAAAGAATGAAATCATGCCATTTGAAGCAATGTGGATGGAACTGGAAGGTATTATGCTAAGTGAAATACGTCAGACAGAGAAGGAAACATATCATATGTTTTCACTCATATGTGGATTTTGAGAAACATAACAGAAGACCGGGGGGAAGGGAAGGGGAAGAAAATAGCTACAAACAGAGAGGGAGGGAGGCAAACCATAAGAGACTCAAATACAGAGAACAAACTGAGGGTGCATTGAGGGGGGTGGGGGAGAGGGGAAAATGGGTGATGGGCATTGAGGAGGGCACTTGTTGGGATGAGCACTTGGTGTTGTGTGTAAGCGATGAACCACGGGAATCTACCTCCAAAACCAAGAGCACACTGTACCCACTATATGTTAGCCAATATGACAATAAATTACATCAAAAAAATTTTTTTAAATAAAAATAAATTAAAAAAATAAAGTTGGAAAAGGGGACGCATATAATAGTTGGAGAGTTCAGAGCTGCGGACCCAAGGAACATTCCATAATGCTGCTTGATAACAATGTGGCAGTACAAAATCAAAATGATTAAGGAAAATAAAAAAAATAATCAAACAATAAATAAATACATACATACATACATACATACATACATACATAAAGAAATAAATAAGTAACACTTATCAAAAACTAAAAATAGAACTACCACATGATCCAGCAATTCCACTTCTGGGCATATGGAAAATGGAATCAAAGAGATAGCTGCATTCCCATGCTTATTACAGCATTATTTATCATAGCCAAGACATGGACACAACCTAAGTGTCCACAGACAAATGGATGCAGAAAGTGTAGTATATACACGATGGAACATCATTCAACCACAAAAAAGGAGGATATCCTGCTGTTTGCGACAACACAGATGAACTTACAAGGTCTACGTGATCCCACCGCAGGAAAGCCTCCCTGATTCCCCATGTAAAATATCTACCAAGCCATTATCCTTTGCCACAGCACCCTGCTTCTCCTCTTCAAGGTGCTAATCACAATCGACTTAATCTATGTGTTTGTTGGTTGCCATATGGCCCATCTTTCCACTTGAATATCTGTTCAACAGGGGCAGCAACCTGGTCATCTCCTTTGCCATCATATCACCAGCACCAAGCACAGGGTCAAGGCTCAATGAACATGGAATGGATGGATGGATGGATGGATGGATGGATGGATGAATTTGCACCAAATCTATTTATGAGATGTCCTCCCCCTGTCAGAAGGTGCTTAGTGCTGATGTGCCCTGTCCTTGGTGTCAAGCAGGAACACATTTCCCCATGCTCAACATTGTGCTCCCACACGAGATCCTTATTTGCACTTAACCCACTGTGATATCCACACCTTGGTAACAGTGCTCCAGCACCCGTCTTCCCAAGCCCAAGCCTCTTCTCCATCCTTGAAATGTATACCAATGCTTTTCAAGCAGTCTATTTGTGTGGTTCAGAGCAGTGGCCCACGTGCCTTTGAGAAAAGCTACGTGTGTCTGTGAATAACCATCAACAAAGGATTCCTTTTTTTTTCATCACTGGCACCAAAAGATCAAAACTGTGCCTCCTCTTGATACAGAACTTCTGAAGAGTTTCCATCTTCTGATCTGGCTTGTTCGTCCTCTTGCCATCTTCATATTAAAATTGCACTTTCTGTTCAGGTGCCCAATCTAATATAAAAGCTTTTTCTTTGCCTTTCTTTCCAGTTGTATGATAAGCACTGTTCTTTGTACTTACAAGGATTTAAATACACAAGCGTATATTATTTGCTAAACCATTACCCTAGTGGTTTTCAACACAAAACATTTATACTGTGAGTTACATCATGATTCCTTGTGCAGTAAGGCACTGCCCATTATACTGCTCCCTTTTTTTTTTAAACGTTTATTTATATTTGAGACAGAGAGAGAGACAGAGCATGAATGGGGGGAGGGTCAGAGAGAGGGGGACACAGAATCCGAAACAGGCTCCAGGCTCCTAGCTGTCGGCACAGAGCCCGACACGGGCCTCGAACTCACAGACCGTGAAATCATGACCTGAGCCGAAGTCGGCCGCTTAACCAACTGAGCCACCCAGGCGCCCCTATACTGCTCCCTTTAAAACACTTCTACCTTGAGGCGCCTGGGGGGTACAGTTGGTTAAGAGTCGAACTCTTGATCTCAGCTCAGGTCATTATCTTACAGTTTGCGAGTTGGAGCCCCGCATTGGACTCTGTGCTGATGGTGGGGAGCCTGCCTGGAATTTTTTCTCCTTCTCTCTGCCCCTACGCAGCTTGTGTTTCTCTCTCTTTCTCTCCCAAAATAAACAATCAAAAAAATTAATAAAAATAAATAAATAAATAAATAAATAAATAAATGTTTTCTTTTAAGGTCCAACTAAATGCTGATTAATCATCGAAATCCACATAACTGATTTCACAACTGTTTGCTTTGGTGACTTACATATCTCAATACTAATCAACATTTACTAAGCACCAACCAAACATAATTTGAAAAGACAGTAGCCATGAAGCTTCCATCAGCTAGGAAACATTAGAGGAGAAAAAAATCTGGGCTCCTGGGTAGCTCAGTCACTTAAGAATCTGTCTGTTGATTTCCGCTCAGGTCACGATCTCACAATTTGTGACACCAAGCCCCACATCAGCTCTTTGCTACCATTTTAATATATTTTTTTGTGACCCAGCATATGATCTATCTTGGAGAATGTTCCGTGTGCACTCGAGAAGAAAGTATATTCTGTTGCTTTGGGATGCAGAGTTCTAAATATATCTGTCAAGTCCATCTGATCCAATGTCTCATTCAGGGCCCTTGTTTCTTTATTGACCGTGTGTCTAGATGATCTATCCATTTCTGTAAGTGGGGTGTTAAAGTCCCCAGCAATTACCACATTCTTATCAATAAGGTTGCTTATGTTTATGAGTAATTGTTTTATATATTTGGGGGCTCCGGTATTTGGCGCATAGACATTTATAATTGTTAGCTCTTCCTGATGGATAGACCCTGTAACTATTATATAATGTCCTTCTTCATCTCTTGTTACAGCCTTTACTTTAAAGTCTAGTTTGTCTGATATAAGTATGGCTACTCCAGCTTTCTTTTGGCTTCCAGTAGCATGATAAATAGTTCTCCATCCCCTCACTCTGAATCTAAAGGTGTCCTCAGTTCTAAAATGAGTCTCTTGTAGACAGCAAATAGATGGGTCTTGTTTTTTTATCCATTCTGATACCCTATGTCTTTTGGTTGGCGCATTTAATCCATTTACATTCAGTGTTATTATAGAAAGATACGGGTTTAGAGTCATTGTGATGTCTGTATGTTTTATGCTTGTAGTGATGTCTCTGGTACTTTGTCTCACAGGGTCCCCCTTAGGATCTCTTGTAGGGCTGGTTTAGTGGTGACAAATTCCTTCAGTTTTTGTTTGTTTGGGAAGACCTTCATCTCTCCTTCTATTCTAAATGACAGACTTGCTGGATAAAGGATTCTCGGCTGCATATTTTTTTCTGTCTAGCACACTGAAAATCTCGTGCCAATTCTTTCTGGCCTGCCAAGTTTCAAAAGAGAGATCAGTCACGAGTCTTATAGGTCTCCCTTTATATGTGAGGGCACGTTTACCCCTTGCTGCTTTCAGAATTTTCTCTTTATCCTTGTATTTTGCCAGTTTCACTATGATATGTCGTGCAGAAGATCGATTCAAGTTACGTCTGAAGGGAGTTCTCTGTGCCTCTTGGATTTCAATGCCTTTTTCCTTCCCCAGTTCAGGGAAGTTCTCAGCTATAATCTCTTCAAGTACCCCTTCAGCACCTTTCCCTCTCTCTTCCTCCTCTGGGATACCAATTATGCGTATATTATTTCTTTTTAGTGTATCACTTAGTTCTCTAATTTTCCCCTCATACTCCTGGATTTTTTTATCTCTCTTTTTCTCAGCTTCCTCTTTTTCCATAACTTTATCTTCTAGTTCACCTATTCTCTCCTCTGCCTCTTCCATCCGAGCCGTGGTGGTTTGCATTTTGTTTTGCATTTCCTTTAAAGCGTTTTTCAGCTCCTCGTGACTGTTCCTTAGTCCCTTGATCTCTGTAGCAAGAGATTCTCTGCTGTCCTGTATACTGTTTTCCAGCCCAGCGATTAATTTTATGACTATTATTCTAAATTCACTTTCTGTTATATTATTTAAATCCTTTTTGATCAGCTCATTAGCTGTTGTTATTTCCTGGAGATTCTTCTGAGGGGAATTCTTCCGCTTGGTCATTTTGGATAGTCCCTGGTGTGGTGAGGACCTGCAGGGCACTTCCCCTGTGCTGTGGTGTATAACTGGAGTTGGTGGGCGGGGCCGCAGTCAGTCCTGATGTCTGCCCCCAGCCCACCGCTGGGGCCACAGTCAGACTGGTGTGTGCCTTCTCTTCCCCTCTCCTAGGGGCGGGATTCACTGTGGGGTGGCGTGGCCCGTCTGGGCTACTTGCACACTGCCAGGCTTGTGATGCTGGGGATCTGGCGTATTAGCTGGGGTGGGGAGGCAAGGTGCACGGCGGCAGGGGGGGGCAGGCTTAGCTCGCTTCTCCTTAGGTGATCCACTTCAGGAGGGGCCCTGTGGCAGCCGGAGGGAGTCAGATCCGCTGCCGGAGGTTTGGCTCCGCAGAAGCACAGAGTTGGGTGTTTGCGCGGAGCGAGCAATTTCCCTGGCCGAACCGGTTCCCTTTGGGATTTTGGCTGGGGGATGGGCGGGGGAGATGGCGCTGGCGAGCGCCTTTGTTCCCCGCCAAACTGAGCTCTGTCGTCCGGGGACTCCGCAGCTCACCCTCCCTTTGTCCTGCAGCCTTCCCGCTTTCCGAGCAGAGCTGTTAACTTATGACCTCCCAGACGCTAAGTCGCGCTTGCTGTCGGAACACAGTCCGTCAGGCCCCTCCGCTTTTGCAAGCCGGACTCGGGGGCTCTGCTTGGCTGGCGAGCCGCCCCTCCGCCCCGGCTCCCTCCCGCCAGTCCGTGGGGCGCGCACCGCCTCGCCGCCCTTCCTACCCTCTTCCGTGGGCCTCTCGTCTGCACTTGGGTCCGGTGACTCCGTTCTGCTAATCCTCTGGCGGTTTTCTGGGTTATTTAGGCAGGTGTAGGTGGAATCTAAGTGATCAGCAGGACGCGCGGTGAGCCCAGCGTCCTCCTACGCCGCCATCTTCCTGTCCCCTCAATATATTTTTTTTAAAACTCTCTTTTAGGCTCGCCTGGGTGGCTCAGTCGGTTAAGCGTCCGACTTCGGCTCAGGACATGATCTCACAGCTTGTGAGTTCGAGCCCCACGACGGGCTCCGTGCTGACAGCTCAGCCTGTTTCAGATTCTGTGTCTCCTTCTCTCTCTGCCCCTAACCCACTTGCATTTTGTCTCTGTCTCTCTCAAAAATAAATAAACATTAAAAAACAAAACAAAAAAAAAAACCCTCTTTCAATGTGAAGTAAATAATTTGTTCTTAGAACCAGGATCCTGAAATCAATATAAGTAATGGGTGTTTGCAACAGAGTATGGAGGAATGAGAGCCAAGGAGGCACACAAAGCAAAGAAGTGATCAAAAAATCTAAGATGACTATGGGAATATTACTTGGTACTCAAAAAAAGGAAGTCTTGCCATTTGCAACAACATGGATGGAACTAGAGTGTAGCCCTAAGTGAAATAAATCAGAGAAAGACAAGTATCATATGATTTTACTCATACATGGAATTTCAGAAACACAACAGATGAACATAGGGGAAGGGAAGGAAAAATAAGATAAAAACGGAGGGAGGCAAACCATAAGAGACTCTTAAATACAGAGAACAAACTGAGGGTTGCTGGAGGTTGCACCCACCTCCCCTCCTGAGGGTGATAGGCATCAAGGGGAGTTAAAAGGGTGATAGGCATCAAGGAGGTCATTTGTCAGGATGAGCACTAGGTGTCCTATGTACGTGATGAATCACCGGGTTCTACTCCTGAAAGCGATACGACACTATATGTTAACTAACTTGAACTTAAAAACAATACAAATAGGGGTGCCTGGGTGGCTGAGTCAGTTCAGAGACACTCTTGGGATCAGGTCATGATCTCCCTGTTGGCGAGCTGGAGCCCTGCATCAGGCCGGCTACTGTCAACGCAGAACCAGTTTCAGATCCTCTGCCCCCCTCTCTCTGCTCATCACCTGCACACCCTCTCTCAAAACAGTAAATATTTTAAAAATAAATAAATAAGTAAATAAAACATTTTCTCATAAATACACTAACAAATAAAAAACAATTACGTAGCCAGTAACAAGAAGGTATGCGTTGTATTCAAGATACATTAAGTTAAAAAAAAATTAAGCTGCAGAATATTCAAAGATCTCTGGGGTTGGCTTTTGACGCATCCTGTACGTTTATAAAACAAGAGGATTTAAGGAAGGTTATTCCAAAGACGTGCCCGGGCAGGGGGCCTTTACTATTACTTTGGCAGCCTCCTGTTCTCTGCCTTACATATGTCTCAACACGTAAGTGACACAACAGGAATATTCCTTAGGGGCGGGCATATGTATGCAGCGTAACCACACGACTGCTTTTAAACTCTTCGACTCCTAAACACCGGACGGAAACGAGGAAGAAGTCCTGGCGCTACGGCGACCCCACCCCCGCGGGGGAAGGCTCGCCCATCTGCCCAAAGTCCCGAGGCCAACCGCGGCCCGTCCCCTCCGGTGCCCAGCGCTCCGCCCGCACCCGGACGCCGGGTGACAGCGCGACGAACGCCACGGGCCTCGCTCCCACAGGCACGGACTCGCACGGGAGGCCGGGTCTCGGCCCCGGCGGTACGAACTCCCGGCCGCAGGCTCCCGCGCACCCCCAGCGCGACTCGACCGCGGTTGAAGGGGCTACACCCGCTGAGGGATGGCCAGGTGACGGGGGTGACGGCCGTCGCAGCGTAACGCCAGGCCTGGTGGGGGTCTGCGAGCCGAGCTGTTCTCTTCACCCCCAACAGTGAAAACATACGGAGAGCTCCAGCGCTCCCGGATCCCGGGACCGGGACCCCGGGTTCACCGCTTTCCGTCTCCCCGTCGGCCTTCCGGCTCACCTCGCGGCGGCGGCGCCGGGCACACCGCACGAGGAAACCAAAATCAGCGCCCCAGAGAAACGTGGGTTAAGGCAAGAGCCCGAGCGTCACACGGAGAGGTCGAGCTGCCGCGCCCGCTTCGAGTCCTGACCAACCCAAGTCCTCAGGCGACCCGCGGAGGTCTAGGGGTGCTGTAGCCCCCGCCTCCTGGCGTGCGACTGCGCCTGCGCCGGCGCCTGCGCCTTCGCGTGCGTGTGCGTCCAGGTTCCCGGAAACGCCACGGCCGCTCCTCCCCGGCCCGCGCAGCCGGAGTCACGGATGAGAAGACCCAGCGGTCCCGGGGCGTCAAGGCTGGGTGTGACGGAGTAGAGCTGGCCTGCGGAGGCTTTCCTTCCCTAGTAGAGGGAACGAAACTCCTAGGGCGCGCGTCCCGCGTCGGCTCGGCCAGTAAAGCCGCCAGGCCCCGCCCGATCCCTCCATCTACTGACCTCCGCCTGGCACTCGAGCCCAGGTAGCGTCCGGCCCTACCAGGCAACCTTGGCCTGGACTTCGCCAGGGGAAAGCCAGTAAAATCCAAATAAAGCACGGAGCATAGTCACTACTGCTGTTCGACGTTGCCTTTTTACTTCTGCCAAACGTGACCAATAAAAGTAAGATGTTGATATAGGGAGAATTTGATGACGAGTGCACGGGAATTCTCTACTACATTTGCAACTTTTCAGTGTATTTTTCTAAAATTACGTTTTTTGAAAAGGAAGGGGGGAAGGGGGGCCTGGAAATAGTTGGATCCAGATTTGGACCTATGATTCATGCCGTCATCAAGGATCAAGGCTCTCTCTTAGATTTTCATCTGTTAGTTTGCTTCCTCATGGTGTCAAGACAGTTTTGCTGCAGCTCCAAGTATCACATTCTCACACAAATGCGTTCGAGATAGAAAAGGATCAGATGAAACAAGTATTTTCCTCTTATGAGGGAGGAGAATAATACCTACTCCCATTTCAACATGGGAATTGACAAAGATGCTGTCCTCAGCATTCTCCAGCCAGGCTGTTCTGGGGCTTCTCAACTAGACCTCAGCCCTGACCTATAAAAAGTACAAACTCAGCCCAACTGATTTCATCCACTCCCCCCCCCCCCACACACACATAGTAAAACACTTAACATCATATTTTTAAAAAGCGAACACAGAGTTTCTTCTTAAAAAATATTTTTTTAGTGTTTACTTATTTTTGAGTGAGACAGAGTGTAAGCAGGGGAGGGGCAGAGACAGAGGGAGACACAGAATCCAAAGCAGGCTCCAGGCTCCGAGCTGTCAGCACAGAGCCTGAGGCGGGCTCGAACTCACGAACTGTGAGATCATGACCTGAGCCAAAGGCAGACACTTGGCAGACTAAGCAACCCAGGTGTCCCTAACATGCTTTTCAACAGCTCAAGCCATATCCCTAAATGACCCTAGCCCTCTATACCTGCCAAAAGAATTTACTATTTGTTCTAACCAACAATTGATCATAGGCCCTTCACCACCCTTTCTTAGAGGATTTACTAAAAAGGATTCACGATTTGCGGGTCCTTCCTTTGTCCATTTGAGGTAGGTATCTATCTCCTACAACCGAGTCGTGTCTTTCTCAAGCACTGGAAAGCCCTTCCTTTGAAATGTAATCATCAGAAAAGATAGGGCCTCGGTCTCCCAGACTCTGTGCGGCACATACAGCTGGCCTCATGGCGTTTACACGACCCACTCTGGGTAATTTTTCACTTCCCTGACTCTACTCAAGCCCCTCCATTCCCCATCTCTACACCCTTATTCACCCTTTAAAACACTCAGCCACCTCTGTACAAATCCAAGTTGAGTTCAGTTCATGCTGGACCCAATTCTCTATTTCAGTAGTATATTACTGATTAAAATCTGCCAAGTCCAAGGGAAATCACAGCACTTTTCATCCAGAGCGACCTTTGGTTTCTCAGACTCCTCGGATTATTTCCAGGTTGTCACATGGTTTCTCTGGGATTGGACTTTAGGGCAGTTGGGTGAATTTTTAATACAGGATGAAATAAACAAGAAAAGGGCACAAATTGGTGAACACAGATCCCATGTGTGCACCTTTCACCCACCCTCCCCAGATGGTGCCATCTTACAACATTCTACAACATCATCAAATGAGGACATTGTCATTGGCACAATACTACTAACTAGAGGCCAATTTTACACAAAATTCACCAGATTTCACGTGCACTCTTCTTCTATATGTCAGTCTGTGGAATTTGGCCACACGGCTGCTATTATGCCTCTCTTTCTCCCGAGAAGCAAGTGATCCGACACCGTTTCACATTCAAGCAGAAGTGATGATGAAAATAAACTTCTCTGGTAGCTGAGGCGTGTGCGCAAAACCGCTGCCTCCAATGAAACCCCAAGGTGGGTGTGATGCTGGGCCCGAGTGGTGGTATTTCTGGCATGATCTAGCAAGTGCCTTCCATTTCGGTCCACTCACATTCGTGTAGGATAGGGCTGCACAGGTCCCAAACGAGCTGGTGTCTCAATACTACACAGTACAGCTACATTCACTGTCTCCCCAGTTTTGCCAGATGGGGAAAGGCACAATATACTCCATTGTGCCCTTAGGAATTCTGACTAAAGTTTTAAAGCTATGGTGCCAGATTCTTGCCCAGAGATAAGCCTTGCTTCCCGTGTCCATAGTTGCAGCTCTGGTCCCGGGACCACTGTATGAGTTAGAAGCAAAGGAAGTTGGGAGGATGTAGGGAAGAATTGTATACTCAGTTCGGTATCCCCTCCCCACCCCCTGTCCCCCACACTCCCCAGCGAAGCCGAAAACTCTGTCCAGTGAGGGATGTCCCTCGGCCCCGCTCATGTTGAGCGTGAATCCTTGCTCGTGAACGTGTGTGAGCCCTACATACCCTTGCCTCCTGCTTGACACAACCAAGGTTTCAGATGCCTGTTACAGTTCTCTGTGGAACCACTTCTCTGCAGGTGAAAATGTGTTGCTTGGCCTGCAGAAACGTATCTCGTCAGCGCAAATTGTTCCCGTATCTTCTGCTCTCCTCTCGCTCTCCACCGGCATCTTCTGCGTACACAAACCCACGTCCAGAAATAGTGTGTTGTCTGGACCATTAGTAGCCTCCCAGGCTACGACCTTCACCCAACTGGCCAGCTGTGGACAGTCTCTCCCATAACCTTCTACAACCTTGGTCTGTCTTACAGAGAAACATAAGGGTCCTCGGCAATTTTTTTGCCTCAGAGGGTGCAAGAGTCCCTGTCCACAATTATCCCATCTGTGCATTGCTGGCTCTCCCCCACCTCCACGCATGTCATGGATTCGCCTGCCACTTCCCACAGACACACTGGAATAGCCACCTGCTTGGCCCAGTCCCATTCCAGTCCTGGAAGCAGTTCTAATGATGAGCACTGGCGTGTCCTAGGCTAATCCCTCCCCTTCATTCCCATTGTGACTTCCACAGGGCCACGCCCAGTATTGGCACCCTTCAATCCCCAGCTTTCCACTGCCTCTCCCCATGACCATATTCTCAGGCTGTAACATTATAGACACGCAAGTTAGAGACCCAAACAGACAGAAATCACCGTGCAATCCGGCCACTCTACTAATTTGCTTTTACCATCCTTGAGCAGAGTAGATGTAGCTGCCCTCCTTAAACCAGTCAGCTCTTTGTTGGTCCGTAGAGATCTGTTTGTAGACCATGGCCCAAGCGACCGTGAAATCCTCGGGTGGTCCCAGAGCTGGCCTTCAGGGGAAAGAGGTACTCCGCTCATGAAGGCAGTGAGTGTCCTTTATATTCTCCTTAGCCTGTTCTTGTAGGAGCCATTTCCGATTTCCTGTGGAGCATCTGCTTGGCGCCCTCCCCACCAGAGCATTTCTCAGGCATCATCGGAGACATTATGGGTATAACAAGTTAAGGACCATCCTGTCCTTGACTCATGCAGGCAGTCTTTATTAATGCTCACAGCAAACTCATGATACTTCAGTGGAAATTTTCTAGTACCAAATCTTAGAGAAACTGGAATTCATCTTTCTTTGCCCTTCTCCATAACATTTTGTGTTGTATTTTAGGCAGATTGGTCGATGTGTGAGCATAGTGAGCCTCAGATCGCTTAAAAACTGCAGCCCAGGACTGCAGCAGAAGTTCAGAAGTGAAACCACCACAGAGGAGGAGCTGGTGGGGCTCATGAACAAGTTCGTGGAAGACACAAAGAACGGGGTGCACAGGAAGGAGGGCTGGCCTGATACTGCATATGGAGTGACAAAAATTGGTGTCACGGTCCTGTCCAGAATCCATGCCAGGAAACTGAGTGAGCAGAGGAGAGGGGACAAGATCCTCCTGAATGCCTGCTGCCCTGGGTGGGTGGGTGAGATCAGACATGGCCGGACCTAAAGGCTCTAAAAACCCAAAAGAAGGAGAGAGACCCTCATCTCCTTGCCCGTTTGCCCTCTGATGCTGAAGGGCCTCATGGGAAGTTTATTAAACAGAAAAAAGTTCAACAGTGGAGAGCTGAATTCACACCTCCATCCATGGGCCCCTCTGTGATACCCCCCTCCCTTGCCCAAAAGGACTCTTTCAATGTCAATAGTATCCCTATCCAAAGGGTGAAATATCCCTACTAGTATTTAATTTCGCTAGGTTGCTAATTCTATAGAGGATTCTTTCTCTTTTTATTTTTATTTTTATTTTTTTCAAACATGAAATTTATTGTCAAATTGCTTTCCATGCAACACCCAGTGCTCATCCCAACAGGTGTCCTCCTCCATAACCAATACCCACCCTCCCCCCTCCTACCCCCCATCAACCCTCAGTTTGTTCTCAGTTTTTAGAGTCTCTTATGTTTTGGCTCCCTCCCGTTCTAACCTCTTTTTTTTTTTCCTTTTTAAAAATTTTTTTCTGTGAAAAGGCAGAGACAAAAGAGATCAGTGAAATAGTGAACACCAGAAATGGATAAATGGTTCTTTATGAATGCCTGTGTGTATAGACTGTATATTCAAAACTTCCTGGAAAATCTAATACACCTAATTAGATCAAGAGAAGTTACATACAGTTTAGTTCAAGGGGAAGCAAACATAGAAAGGGACAAATAAGTGTTTTACATTTGCAGGACACGGAGTCCCTATAGGATCTACTCAGATCTGCTCTTATAGCTGAAAGAACCTAGAGCCAATGAGCATGGTTGGATGTGCCAGGCAGCATTTTTCACCAGCCTCTAGTATATCATGGGCAACACATCTGCTGTTGTCCATGTTCTAACATCCCTGTTCTAAAGGTGCCTCTACTCACTGATTACTTTTCACTCTTCACCAGGGATTTTCAGGCTTACCCAAATGAAAGGTGGTAGACCCAGAAAAGAAGGGTAGGGTCCTCATTTTAAAAGTGTTTCACATCAAAAGGGCTAATGATTTCCTCCCTGTGAACTTGTATTTCTACACTGACTGTGAGGAAACTCAATGTGTAGAGCAACACAGTAGAATCTCAATTGCTACTTTGGCAATCCATGACAAACATCTTCTTTCCGGGATACCATAAAAACAACACTATATACACATATGTACATACATATATATATGTATGTATGTACATATGTGTATATATATATATAACTGCTACAGGCTACAGTCTCCAAGACTTACGAACCATGTGATCATGACCTGTGCTGACCTTGGACACTTAACCGATATAGCCACCCAGGTGCCCTGAAAATTATTCTCTATAGAGAAATAAGCTGTTGCTCCCATTTATTCTCTTTAAATTATTCCATGGTTTTATTTCAAAAAGATATTACAGTATCCTCATCTCTAAGGAATTGAGCAAACGTTGGAAATCTGAACATTCTTCTTCAGATACTAACTTAAAGTAGTAGTTGGAAATACAGTCTTATTAACGCTACACTTAGCAAGGAAACCTTAAAGAAGGTGTTCTCAACACTCATTTAAGAAGGTACTGCTTTGCAACATCCTATAGCCTGAAAAGCTACTGAGGAATTTGGTGGCAAAAATCACAACAGTAAAGGTATCTCACTCACACACACACACTGTCTGACATATTGATTCTAGAGAGGATAGATGGGCGGACATTCTAGATGTAACGTGCTGGGCATTTTATATATGGTCCCCATTAAGAACATGGAGGAATAATGGATCTCAAGGTCACAAGCACATCTGGTTGCAGACGGAGGTCATGTGACATCCAAACTAGTGGATCTTCTCACTCCTCGAGGACCTCACATCATTTTCCCTACATCTCCCTTCTTCAAATGAAGCCTTACAAAGTAATGCCAGAGAAACAGAAAATAAGAGGACTGTGCTTGATCGGGCCAATATCTTCCTTATTACAGGGCCCAGGTATTTCATGGAAAACCACAGGAGGCACATTTTAAAACTTTGAAGTGTTTTCTAAAAATCTCTTGTCAGTCCAGAGGCTTAACAACTGGTCCTCTTGATATTAGAAAACATGAATCTTCCCGGGAATGTGATGAATGTTAAATCATCAAAGGTCATGAAAACCAGCTTGGAATTATAGACTCTGAATAGCCTTGAGAATCAAGTAATGCACTGGAACTTTGTGACCCCAGATGAGATGATGTCTAAAATATCCTGTGTTGTGTAGATCACTGTGGCTCTGCTTGAGATCAGTGAGGTTTGAAGAGTAGGAGACGGTGAGAGATTTCCTAACAATAAATTCCTGGTCACATACACAGTAATGGTTTGGATAAACTGTAAGCCCAACACACACCCTGGCCCGCACAGCACAAGAGTCCTTTCTTACCTAGGTTACCAGCTTTTCACAGTGACTGTGGCAAGGCAACCCTTTTACATACCACCTCACACACAGTGTCACACACTGTCACACACACAGGCTCTTTCTCAAACACTCACACTCACACATCACTCACTCCCATGCACTCATACACCCATAAAACAAGGACATAGGGATGGCCCATACACTTCTTTGTGCATAGACTGTATGCATTTCAGTTCACAGTCCTCACAATAACTCTTAAAAGCCACGAGTCCACGCTGGAGACAAAATGTTTGGATCAGAATCTCTGCTGTGTAAACTCTACAAATGCTTCCCATTCCTGTGTGTGTCCTGTTCTGAACTGTCAGACCAGAAGGGTCTACCATCTCTCCCAGTTCCAAGGAGAAGTCCCCTAACAGCCCCCCCTGTCCATTTGGGGATGTGCTCAGTGGGTGGGATATGCCTGGGAAGAGAGAATGGTTGTGGCATCCACATCTAGGAATTTCCACACAAAACCTTTTACTCCCCATCTGACTTCTCTCATATACCCCAGTAAGCATTCTCACAGGTGATTCTAAACTTCCTGAGATAAACAATACAGAATAGACAAGAGGTCATCACTCCATTACAAACAACCTACAGAAAATTAGCAGCGATTCTCCCTCTACTGACTATACTAAAGGTACATAAGAAAATGGTTCCAACCCCTGTGAGTAAATGCAGCTGCCTTTCTGGTATACCGGTTACCCAGTGTGGGTTCTTCTGCCCCCATCTTTTTTTATTTCAAACATTTCTATGTGTTGCAATTTTGATTCCTAAAACATATTTTATTTTTATTATTACACAGGCAGATAATATTTTTGAAAGTAAAATAAATATGATTAGTGGTCAGTAACAAAATCTGACAGGTGCTTATTAAACATCTGACAAATATTTTCCATTAAACTTACACTTAACATGCTGTAGATGAAAGGAAGGACTGGAATCACTGACCCCTTTCTAAAAAGTGTTCACCTTAGAAAATAGTTACATTACTAAGAGAGTTTCTTTAACTCATTTTAATTATCTCTAAACACCACTTCATGAGAGTCACAGGGTCATGCATTGTCTCTCCCAGTGAACTTATATGGCACTGCCATTCTGTCTTTCCAGGATATTGACATAAAACAGGGACAGTTTCCTAAATTTCTTGAAGCTCTTATCATTGGTACATTCTCATAACCTTTCTATTGGGCAAGAGATACTCATTTAAATACAAAAATAGTAAACTATTTATACATGTCAATAACAGCTCACTTTTATGAATATCTATATTTTTAAAAAGAATTAGTGACAACTGTGAAATTGGTTTAGACTTTTAACGGTTTTACTGAGATACAATTTACATATCATACACGTCACCCATTTCAAATATGCGATTCAGTGGAGTTTAGTATATGGACAGACTTGTGGAATGATCACCGCTTCAAGATTAGCATACGGTCATCACCCCGAGGAGAACCTGTGCCCTTAGCACCAGCCCTCTTTTCCTGCAATCCCACTATCTGAAGCAACCTCCAGTCTATTTTCTGTCTGAACATTTACTTTTCTGAACATCCTGTATAAAGAAAATCATATAATGAATAGTCACTTTTGTGACTGGCCACTTTCTTGTGGGTAACGTTACCAAGATTCATCCGTGTTGTAGCATTTCTTTTTATAGCACCTCTTTAACATGTCACTGTTCCACAGCCCCTTCCCATGACCATATTGCCTGGTAATTTCTCACTGCTCCCGTTGATGAAATCCCAACATAGAGAAAATAGCCATGCACATTAGCCCATGAGGTGATTTGTTTTTACCTGGTTACAACAGAGCAGCAGCCCACAAAACCATGCAGTCCGTCCTCCTACAAAAGGTAATCAATAAACTGATCAATTGCTTGTTTGTTATAGACAACCATTCATAGAGCACTGGCCATGGGACAATAAGATGTTAAGATGGTCTCAAAGGCGACCTGTGAAGAAAAGTGGTTCTCTACTCATAATTGCAGTGAGTGCCCCCTCACGTTCAGATGGCATGTTCCCATATAAATCACTCTCTTTTCTTTTGTTTTTAATTTATTTTTAGTTTTGAGACAGAGAGAGACAGAGCATGAGCAGGGGAGGGGCAGAGAGAGAGGGAGACACAGAATCCGAAGCAGGCTCCAGGCTCTGAGCTGTCAGCACAGAGCCCGACGCGGGGCTCGGACCCACGGACCATGAGTTCATGACACGAGCCAAAGTCAGCCGCTGAACCGACTAAGCCACCCAGGTGCCCCTCACTCTCTTTTCTTTATGGGACATCTGGGCACTGTGCTCTCCAGTAGATCATTTCTCTCACATCATCTGAGACATTACGAGTGTTACAAAGGTCAAAACTGTATCGTATCCTTCACTTATATAAGAAGACTACATTAACACTCTTAGCATACTGCTAATTGTCTCCCAAATGGACAAATGCAGGAATTTTGGTACTCATCATTCTCATGCATGTGATTCTATGTGACTATTTGTGTTGTATTTTAGGCAGAGTGGTCACTGTGTCTAACGTAACGAGCTTCATAGCTCTTAAGAACTGCAGCTCAGAACTGCAGAACTCCAGAAGTGAGACCATCACAGAGGAGGAGCTGGTGGGGCTCATGAACAAGTTCGTGGAAGACACAAAGAGTGGGGTACACAGGAAGGAGGGCCGGCCTGATACGAGGGCACTCACATATGGAGTGTCAAAGATGGGTGTCACCGTCCTGTCCAGAATCCATGCCGGGAAACTGAGTGAGCAGAGGAGGGGAGACAGGATCCTCCTGAATGCCTGCTCCCCTGGGTGGGTGAGAACAGACATGGGTGGACCTACAGCCATTAAAAGCCCAGAAGAAGGAGCAGAGACCCCCGTCTACTTGGCCCTTTTGCCCTCAGATGCTAAGGGGCCTCACGGGGAGTTTGTTATGGAGAAGAAAGTTGAACAATGGGGACCCCACCCTCAGTTCCCTCCATGGGACCCATTGTGATACTGCCATGATTTGACCAAAAGAACTCTTACACTGTGAACAATTTCCTTAAGCAAAAAGATGAATAAATAAAAGGAAGAATCAGTGTCCATACCGAATACTCACAATGAATTGGCTACTAATTCTGTGAAGTCTTTTGTGATTTCTTCTGTGATATATAAGGGGGAAAAATGAAATTGATGAAAATAATAAATGAACATCATAGATGAATAAACAGGTTAAGTAAATGTCCACGTGTGCAAATTGTTTCATGCCAACCAGCCCAAATTCTAACAGACCATAAGCTAGGTCAAGAGAAGGGACAGTTTAACTCAGGGGTTGGTAAACATTAGTGAATGAGCCAAATAGTGAATATTGTTGCCTTTGTACACCAATGGTCTCTGTTGGACCTACTCAAATCTGCCGTTCTAGCTTGAAAGTCAACAGAGACGACTTATAATCTCATGAATGGGGCTGGGTATCCCTAGCCAGCATACTTTATCAGCCTCTACTATGACATGGGCAACCCCACCACAGATAGACATTCACTGTGGTCTCGTTAAATATCAAAGTCATTGGAGGAAAAGGAGCTGCAAGGTGTGAAATGGGAGTGGGCACTAGAGGCATATCCATGACACAACCTGAGACAAGGGGGAAAAGGGAATATGCATTGGTATCAGTGCATATGAAAGAATTACTGTCAAATCTCCTCAAGGCTAATGTGCTATTCATGTAGGGATAAACGGTCACCAAGTGTGTAACATTAACACGGTTCAGCAAAGCCTCCACAGAAGATGAACATATAAGGAAAGTGAAATACTCATCACGGTTGGGGCTAGTTTGGTGGATACATGGGTGTCCGCAGTCCTATTCTTCCCACTTTTCTCTCTGAGAGCTTTCAAGACAAACATCTGGAAATAAAAAGGTCTTGGCTCTGCTGCCTTACGCGACGACCTTGAGCAAAACCCTGCCTGTTGCTGTCTGTCAATCTCCTCAAGCGTACAATTCAGGGGAACTCATAGGATTGCCGAGAAGAGTAAAGGCACTAATACAGGTGAGCGGGCTGCAAACAAGGGCGGTGCAAAGTGCCCTCCGTAGGCGTCCCCGGACTGGGGCCGGACACCTCCAGGGCCCAGAGGGGAGCTTCTTACTGCCCCACACCCAGCCTGGCTCCCGGGGGGCCTCCCACCACCTCCCACCCCTCACAGAAGCATCCATGTTGTACAGACTTCCTCCCCTCATGATTATTTTTCAGTCTTCACCAGGGGTTTCAGGCTGACAGAAATGAGAACTGATGGGCCCTGCAAGGAAGTGTTGGGTCCACACTTTAAAAGTCTTTCCCTTCAGAAGGGCTATGATTTTCTCTCTGTTATTTGGCTTTTCTAAACTGACCCACGATGAATAACAAATTCTAGGACAAAACAGTAGCATGTCAACTACTGGGTTGGAAATGTACCCCAGTATCACAGAGATCTTTTTTCCTTGATGCTTTAAAAATAACACCTATTTGTATATAACCCTTAGCAACTGTGACCTTGGACAAACATAAGAAATAGGCAGTATAGGCAAACAGGAGATTATGTAACCATTAGATCAAACATTCCAAGCAACTCCTTGGCTTACACTCCACGGTAAGTGTTCATAAACATTCCCTTCCACTTGGGGCCCACTGGGAATCACACAGAGGGAGGAGCCCTGCTCACACCCCAGTCTCAGCACAGGACCTAATTCTCTGTTTCTCCCTCTTGAGATTCTCCTAAAAGAGCAAAGGGGACAGTGTCCTCAGACCAAAGGGGACTGCGTCCTCAGAGGCAGTTCCCCTGTGCAAGCAACTTCACTGCATCTTGGAAGAAAGCAACCTTTCTCATTCTGCAAAGCAAGAAGGACAGGGGATATTGTCCCAAGACAATATACATACTCCTTCTTTACTTTTGAGGTTTTCCGAAAATAATTTTAACTCGCCTACCATGAATCACTAGCCCCCTATTAACCCAAAGCCAACCACCTTAGTTTGGGGAGCCCATCAGTCGACCTCAAACCATTGCTTGGTTCACAGGTAGCATCCTAAGAGGACACAGTCCTGGTTGGGCTCAAGGTGCAGCCCCATGAAGTACGGATTTGACACAGCGCCATCAGGAAAACTTCTGGCGCTCTGGCCCCTCCTTTCATGGAAGGACAGGGGTGGGGCTTTGGCTCTAGGAGTCACAGCACTGGAACCAAGAACATAGTTCTATTGGCATCTCTGACTCTGGCCAGGTCTCCGCACCACTAGCCCTCGGTGTGGCCCACAGCACCATCGGCTCCACACACAGGGCCTCGCTCGCGTTCCCCACAGCTATGTGTTCACACACCCGCGTGGCCCTGGTGACCGGGGCCAACAAGGGCATCGGCTTGGCCATCGCACGTGACCTGTGCCGGCAGTTCTCCGGGGACGTGGTGCTCACGGCACGGGACGAGGCGCGGGGACGGGCGGCCATGCAGCAGCTCCAGGGCGAGGGCCTGAGTCCGCGCTTCCACCTGCTGGACGTCGATGACCTGCAGAGCATCCGCGCCCTGCGTGACTTCCTGCGCAAGGAGTACGGGGGCCTGGACGTGCTGGTCAACAACGCGGGCATTGCCCTTGATAGTAAGAACGTGGGAACTCTTAGGCCAGGAGACCTCCCTTAGGGGACCAGCCAGGGTGGGTTTGGGGCTGGTGTCTCAACTGCTGCTCTGGGGTCCAGAGCTCTGAGGGGATCTAGAACGGCCTCCCTAGGGAAGAAGATGGACTGGAGACACAGGGAGAGCAGGACCCTCCAGCAGTTGCAAGCATTTCCAGCCAGAGGACCTTCACACTGGCGTGGATCAGATTCTCAGGGACCTCACCCAGGTTTCTCCAAGTTCCTTTCTGATTGGGTCTGAGTCATTTGGTAAATATTAACCTATTTTGCAATAAACAACATATTGTAAACAAAGGTACACAGAAAACCCATTGTGCACCCTTCCCTTAGCATCCCCAAGTGGTGCCAAGTTACAAAGCTACACGGCATCAGCCAGCCAGATAATTCACACCGGGACAATAGTGTTACCTAACACAGAAATGGCTGAGAATTCACATTTGCAGATGAAAAAAAAAAAATGCTATCGTCACTTCATGGAATATTCTCAGGAGGCAACTGCTTACTGACCTATTCTCCTTCTTCCTTACCAGTTGATGATCACACACCCTTACACATTAAAGCGGAATTGACAATGAAAACAAACTTCTTTGGTACTCGAAACGTGTGCACAGAACTGCTGCCTCTAATGAAACCCCAAGGTAGGTGTGATCAGGGGCCCAAGCAGTGCCATTTCTGGAATGATCTGGCTCTTGCCTCTCTAACCTTATCTAAGGGCCCTGCTCCCTCTCGCTTCTCAGCCACACCCACTTCACTGCTGTGTCCCCACCACACGGGTGCCCTTCTCCTCAGGACTCTGTACACGCGTGTCCAGCAGCGAGCAGTGCCTTCTGTCCTGCTGGCCTTTCACAACTGGCTCTTTCTTCTCCTTCACATCTTCATTTCAAATTCTCCTCACAAAGGCCTTTCCTGCCTCTGTACCCCTCACAGGTGCACTTCCCTGGGAATTCCTTCCTGGACCCTTTCTCTTCCTTCTGCCTTCCTCTGAGTGATTTTATTCAGGCTAGTGGACTCTTCACCATCCAAACTTCTCAGGCTCCCCTAAAAGCTGTCACCTGCCTAGTACATTCCCTAGAGCATTCTCTTCCTACCTCTCCTTCTCCTCAGGATGCCCTCCCTTCCCTCCTCAGATCCGACCCCTCCAGCTGCCCACCCAACCCCCCACCTAAACATCTCAAATGTGTCCAGATGACACCTGTGATTCCCCAATATCATCCTGGTCATGGACCACTCCATCCACCCACCATGAAAAATGAGGTCACCATGCCCACCTCCTGATTATCACTGACCAGGTCCCTAACAGTTGTCCTATAGATTTTGTCCCCCAAGCTTCCAACTTGGGGGAAAGCTTCCAGCTTTCTCCATCCCAACTCTCCAACAGAGACTCGGCTGTCATTTCTGGACAATTGAAACCTTCCTAAGAGATGCTGCTTCTTCTGTCTTTTCCTTTCTGGTTATTCTCTGTACTCCCTGAGTGCTCACTTTCTCGCAAAAGCCCTTCAAGAGCAAAGTCCAATCCTGAGCACAACTCGTAGCGATCTCTGTCGTCAGACCTGCCAAAGTCCAGGCCCATCAACCTCCCTTCACCTTGATCATTGTTTGCACAAACAAACTGCCACAATTCCTTGGCTGTAAACTACTGCAATATTTACCCCCACGTTAATGTGATGGGGAAACCACCACCCATTCAGTACACTGACTAAATAAGCCGACACTTTTAGAAAGATTAGGGTGTCTGGCTTGAATGAGTACATGCGTGTACAGTTTACCCTCAGTTCTGCCTCCATTGCCTCTTCATTCCTGGAAACTTCCATCACTTCTTCTACCACTGGCTTCTCTGGCCCCCAAAGGGCAGCTCTCAAATGTCCCCCGACTCCTTTACTCACCACAGCGTTGATGTTGGGCGAGTCCCGTGTGCCAGCATCACACATCCTACACGTATTCCACTTAAAAGGCAAAAATCATACTCTGGCTGATTGTTTTCTCACTTACTAAGCAGTGTGGGTGCCTGCTGTGTATTAGGCCTCAGGCCAGAATGAGGAATGAGTGTTCTTCTGCATTTGCTAAGGCAGGCTCTAATCAAATATTGATCTTGCCTCAGGAAAACTAGGCTCAGGGACATGGAAATGCAAGCTATATTCCCAGTGTAAGACCAGGGTTCCCTTGCCTTTGGAAATAAGAGAGTTCTTCCATTATTTGAGGGGATGGCAGCCACAGTGGTTCATGTTATCAGAACATTACCCCTTTGGGGAGACTATCTGGGAGAAGTCCTAGCTAGGGCAGCCAAAGGAAATGCTGTCCTTCCTCCCCCATACTTCAGAAACCAGGATACAAAGAACAACCTCCAAGGACATCCACCAGTCCTCTGTGGGTCAGAACAAATGCAAAAGGCCAACGTGTGCTCTGTTTGTAGGTGTGTAAGGACAAACCAAAAGACATAATTGTGACTTTAAGGATATTGAAAGATAGTAAATGTTGATTTTTCTTATTTTTTTAACCAACTGAATCATCCAGGCACCCCTATTCTTACATTTTTTTCAGATTATTTATTTATTTATTTATTTATTTATTTATTTATTTATTTATTATTTCTTTTGAGAGAGAGAGAGGAAGAGAGAGAGCCAGTAGGGAGAGGCAGAGAGAGCAGGAGAGAGAGAGAAGCCAGCCCCATGCTTTCATTGCAGAGCCCAAAGGAGCCTTGAACTCATGAGCCAAGAGATCATGACCTGAGCAAAATTAAGAGTTGACGCTTAACCAACTGAGCCACTCAGGGACTCCAATTCTTCTTATATTTTAATCCTCTTTTCAATAACAGTTTTAGTTAAACCATTTAGGCAGAAAATGAAGATAAGAACTTAAAACAACCAGGTGCCTATCACCAGTCTTAACCATGCAATTAGTGTCAAAGTCATATAAATCCCTTCCCACATTCCATATCATTTCACTCTCATTCCACCAAAATTCCTATTCCTGAATTTGAAAGATATTCTCTTTAAAAGGATAAGCTGTTGTTATTCTTTCACTCTTTAAATTATACTCTACATTTATTTCAAAAAGATATTAAGGTATAATCATCTCTAAGGAATTGAACAAACATTGGAAAGCTGAGCACTCTTGCTCATCAGATATAAGCTTAAAATACTAGGCAATAATATGGTCTTATTAAGGCTACTGTTAGCAAAGAAACCTTACAGAAGTTGTTCTCAACCTTTCTTTGAGAAGCTACTGCTTTGCAATATCCTGTAGTCTTAAAAACCACTAGAGAAATTTGGAGAGAAAGTTACAATAGCAAATGTATCTCACTCACACTCACTCTGACATATTGATTCTAGAAAGGATAGGTGGCTGGACATTTCTAGGTGTGATGTGCTAGGCATTTTATATATGGTCCCCATTAAGAACCTGGAGGAATAATGGATTTCAAGGTCACAAGCACAGCTGGCTGAAGACCAAGGTCATGTGACATCCAAACTAGTGGTTCTTCCCACTACTCAAGGTCCTCAAATCATTTTCCCTACATATCCCTTCTTCAAATGAAGCCTTACCCAGTAATGCAAGGCAAGGGAAACAGAAAATGAAAGGACTCTGTTCTATTGGGCCAAGGCCTTCCTTATAGCAAGACCCCCAGGTACCTCAGGGAAAACCACAGGAGGCACATTTCAAAACTTGAAGTGTTTTCTGAAAAACCCTTATCAGTCAAGACACTAAAGAACTGGTCCTCTTGATATTAGAAAACATGGATCTTCCAGGGAATGTGACAAATGTTAAATCATCAAAGGTCATGAGAACCAGCTTGGGCTTACAGATTCTGAATAGCCTTGAGAGTCAAATGCTGCCCTTGAAGTTTGTGACCCCAGATGAGATGATGTCTAAAATACCTTGTGTTGTGGAGATCACTGTGGCTGTGCTTTCGGACACTGAAGTTTGGAGAGGGAGAGATGTTCCTAAATAGATCCCTGGCCACATACAGAGTAATGGCCTGGATAGACTATAAGCCTGAGACACACGCCAGCCCCACCAGAACAAGAGCCCTTTCGTATCTGGGTGACATGCTTTCACACTGATTGTGACGGGGCAATTCCTTTACACGCTGCCTCATACAGGTCACACACTTACAGTCACACATCCAGTCTCTTTCGCACACACTCACATGCAGACATACGACACACTCAAATGCACTCACACACCCTTATCACAAGGTCTTATGGATGGTCCATAAACTTCTTTTCTTTTACGTTTACTTACTTATATTTGACAGAGAGGGCACGAGTGAGGGAGGGGCAGAGAGCGAGAATGAGCATCCCAAGCAGGCTCCAAACTGTCAGCACGGAGCCCAACGTGGGGCTCCAACCCACGAACCGTGAGATCATGACCTGAGTTGAAATTAAGAATCAGTTGCTTAACTGACTAAGCCATCCAGGCACCCCACCCTTAAACTTCGTAGCACACGGGCTGCGTGCATTCCAGCTCAGAGTCCTCAAAATGACACATGAAAGCCATGAGTCTATTCTGGAGACTAAATGTTTGGATCAGACTCTTGGCTGTATAAACTCCATAAGTACTTCCTATTCCTGCACTTGTGTTTCCTGTCCTGAGCTGTCACACCAGAAGGGTCTACCATCTCACCCAGCTCTGGCTGACAGCCAGCCTGCCACTTGCAGATGTGGTCAGTGCAGGGGACAGGCCTGGGTTGAGGGAATGGTTGCAGCATCTACTATGAGGAATTTACCTACAAAACCTTTTACTCCCTGTCAGGCTTCCCTCATATACACAGCTGATGTACCATTTTCACACCTGATACTGGACTTCCTGAGAGGGACAACACAGAATAGACAAGAGGGCAACAGCCTACAGACAGTTAGTAGAGTTTCTCCATTACTGACTATACTAAAGGTACAGAAGAAAATGGCTCCAAGCCCCTATGAGTAATGTTGCTGTCTTTCAGGTATACCAGTTACCCAGGGTGGGTTCCTCTGCCCCTGTCTTATTTCATACACTTCTGTGTTTTGCAAATTTGAATCATTAATGTGTATTGTTTTTATTGTGAGACGGGCGGATGATATTTTTGAAAATACAATAAATCTAATTATTGGTCTGTAATAAAACCTGAGAGGTGCTTACTAAAACATTTGACAAATAAGTTCCATTAAACTGACACTTAACATGTTGTAGATGAAAGGAAGGACTGGAATAACTGACCCCTTTCTAAAAGGTGTTTATGCTCTTTCCATAATTTGGCTATTGCTGAAAGTGCTGCTACAAACATTGGGGTACATGTGCCCCTATGCATCAGCACTCCTGTATCCCTCGGGTGAATTCCTAGCAGTGCTATTGCTGGGTCAATGGATAAAGAAGATGTGGTTTATATATATAATGGAATACTACTTGGCAATGAGAAAGAATGAAATCTAGCCATTTGTAGCAATATGGGTGGAACTAGAGGGTATTATGCTAAGTGAAATAAGCCAGGCAGAGAAAGACAGATACCATATATTTTCACTCATATGTGGATCTTGAGAAACTTAACAGAAGACCATGGGGGAGCAGAAGGGGAAAAAAAAGTAACAGAGAGGGAGGGAGGCAAACCATAAGAGACTCTTAAGGACTGAGAACTAAGGGTAGATGGGGGGGTGAGGGAGAGGGGAAAGTGGGTGATGGGCAGAGAGGAGGGCTATAGTGTCATGCATTCTCTTTTTCAAGAAACTTGTATGGCACCGCCATTCCTTAGTGGGATGGAGCTCAGAGTTAACTGACTATGACTGTTCTTCCTGAATATTTTCATAAAACAGGGACAGTTTGCTAATTTTAGTGAAGCTCTTATTGTTCATAAATTCTCATAACCTTTCTATTAGGCTAAAGATACTCATGTAAATAGAAAAATAGTAAACTATTTATACATGTCAATATAAGTTCACTTTTATGAATATTGACTATGTTTTTGAAAAAGAATTAGTGAGAACTGTGAGATTAACACTTTTAACAGATTTACAGAGATACAATTCACACATCCCACACTTCACCCATTTCAGGTATGCAATTCAGTGGAGTTTAGTAAATGGACAGAGGTGTGGAGCAATCACCACTTCAAGATTAGCACACTGTCATCACCCCAAGGACAACCTGTGCCCTTAGCACCAGCCCTCTGGTCTCACATTCCCACTGTCCTAGCAACCTCCAATCTATTTTCTGTCTGAACATTTACTTTCCTGGACATCCCATATATAGAGAATCATATAATGAGTAGTCCTTTGTGACTGACCACTTTCTTTTGGGTAATGTTATCAAGATTCATCCATGTAGTAGCATTTCTTTTTATAGCATCTCTTTAACATGTGACTTTTCCATCGCCCCTTCCCGTGACCATATTGCCTGGTGTTTCCTCACTGCTCCCGAGTTGATGAAATCCCAACATAGAGGAAACAGCCACGCACATTAGCCCATGAGGTGATTTGGTTTTGCCTGGTTACAGCAGAGCAACAGCCCACACCATGCAGTTTTTCTCCTTCAAAAGGTCATCATTAAACTGATCAGTTGTTTGTTGGTTGATAGACACTTGTTCATAGAGCACTGGCCATGGGACCGTAAGATGTTAACATGATCTCAAAGGTGACCTGTGAAGAAAAGTGGTTCTCTACTCACGATTGCAGTCAGTGCCTCCTTACCTTCAGAGAGCACGTTCCTATATAAATCACTCTCTCCTCTAAATGGGACACCTGAGCACTGCACTCCCCATTAGATCATTTCTCTGATATCATCTGAGACATTATGACTGTTACAAGGTTCAAGACTGTATCGTGTCCATCACCTATATAAGAAGACTACATTAACACTCCTAGGAAACTGGTAATTGTCTCCCAAATGGACAAATGCAGGAATTTTGGTACTCACCATTCTCGTGCATGCAATTCTATGTGACTATTTGTGTTGTATTTTAGGCAGAGTGGTCAATGTGTCTAGCATAATGAGCTTGGTAGCTCTTAAGAACTGCGGCCCAG
Organism: Lynx rufus; assembly: GCF_022079265.1. NCBI lineage: Eukaryota > Metazoa > Chordata > Mammalia > Carnivora > Felidae > Lynx > Lynx rufus. The sequence goes on from NW_025814867.1 coordinate 149,873,089, forward strand.
AACTGCAGCAGAAGTTCAGAAGTGAAACCATCACAGAGGAGGAGCTGGTGGGGCTCATGAACAAGTTTGTGGAAGACGTAAAGAACAGAGTGCACCAAAACGAGGGCTGGCCTGATATGCAAATGCTTACATATGGAGTGTCAAAGATGGGTGTCACCGTCCTGTCCAGAATCTATGCCAGGAAACTGAGTGAGCAGAGGAGGGGAGACAGGATCCTCCTGAATGCCTGCTCCCCTGGGTGGGTGAGAACAGACATGGGTGGACCAAAAGCCCTTAAAAGCCCAGAAGAAGGAGCAGAGACTCCCGTCTACTTGGCCCTTTTGCCCCCGGATGCCAAGGAGCCTCACGGGGAGATTGTTATGGAGAAGAAAGTTGAACAATGGGGACCCCACTTTCAGTTCCCTTCATGGCTCCTGATATGATACAGTCATGATTTGACCAAACAGATTACACTGTCTACAATGTCCTTATCCACGTCAAGTACTCACATTGAATTGGTTACTAATTCTGTGAAGTCTTCTGTGATTTCTTCCATAATATATATGAGAACAAAAAGTGGAATTAATGACCATAATGAATGAACATCATAGATGAATAAACAATTCTAAGTAGATGTCCACATGTGCAGATCACCCCCTGCCAACCAGCCCCAAAAATTAACAGAACCTAAGTTAGGTCAAGAGAAGGGACAATTTAACACAGGGGTTCATAAACATTAGTGAATGAGCCAGATGGTGAATATTTTGCCTTTGCACTTGAATGGCCTCCGTTGGACCTACTCAAATCTGCTGTTTAGCTTGAAAGTCACCATAGATGATATATAGACCCATAAGGGGGTGGGATTTCCCTAGCCAGCGTTCTTTATCAGCCTCTACTATGACATTGGCACACCACCATGCATAGACATCCGCAGTGGTCTCATTAAATATCAAAGTCATTGGAGAAAAAGGAGCTGCAAGGTGTGAAATGGGAGTGGGCACTAGAGGTGCATCCATAAGACAACCTGAGACAAGGGAGAAAAGGGAATTAGGATTGGTATCAGTGCATATGAAAGAATTACTGTCAAATCTCCTCAAGGCTAATGTGCTATTCACGTAGGGATAAATGGTCACCAAGTGTGTAACATTAACACGGTTCAGCAAAGCCTCCACAGAAGATGAACATATAAGGAAAGTGAAATACTCATCACGGTTGGGGCTAGTTTGGTGGATACATGGGTGTCCGCAGTCCTATTCTTCCCACTTTTCTCTCTGAGAGCTTTCAAGACAAACATCTGGAAATAAAAAGGTCTTGGCTCTGCTGCCTTACGCGACGACCTTGAGCAAAACCCTGCCTGTTGCTGTCAATCTCCTCAAGCGTACAATTCAGGGGAACTCATAGGATTGCCAGGAAGAGTAAAGGCACTAATACAGGTGAGCAGGCTGCAAACAAGGGCGGTGCAAAGTGCCCTCCGTAGGCGTCCCCGGACTGGGGCCTGACACCTCCAGGGCCCAGAGGGGAGCTTCTTACTGCCCCACACCCAGCCTGGCTCCCGGGGGGCCTCCCACCACCTCCCACCCCTCACAGAAGCATCCATGTTGTACAGACTTCCTCCCCTCATGATTATTTTTCAGTCTTCACCAGGGGTTTCAGGCTGACAGAAATGAGAACTGATGGGCCCTGCAAGCAAGGATTGGGTCCATACTTTATGTCTCTCCCTTCAAGGGCGCTTGAGTGACTCAGTCAGTTGAGTGTCTAACTTTGGCTCAGGTCATTATCTCAAGGTTCATGAGCCCCACATGGGACTCTGCCATCAGCACAGAGCCCACTTCAGATCTTTCTCTCTCTCTCTCTCTCTCTCTCTCTCTCTCTCTCTCTCTCTGACACCCTCCCCTGCTCTTTCTCTTTTTCTCTCTTTCAGAATAAATAAACTTTACACAACCTAAAGTCTTTCCCTTCAAAGGGGCTATTAATTTTCTCTCTGTTATCTGGCTTTTCTAAACTGACTCATGAGGAGCATCAATGTCTAGGACAAAACAATAGCATGTCAACTGCTGGTTTGGAATGTATCCCAGTATCACAGAGATCTCTTTTCCTTGATACCTTAAAAATAACACCAAATTATATATAACACTTATTAACTAAAACCTTGGTCTACACCAAATATAAGCACTTTTAACAAACATAAGTATTTATAACCATTAAAGCAGACATCCCAAGCAATTCCTCAGCCACAGTGAGCTTCACAAACATTCCCTCCCACTCGGGGCCCACTGGGAATCACACTGAGGGAGGAGTCCTGCCCACACCTAAGTCCCAGCACAGGACCTCATTCTCTGTATCTCTCTCTTGAGTTTCTACTGAGAAAGCAGGGGATCTGTGTCCTCAGAAGCACTTCCCTGTACAACCAGTTTCACTGCATCTTAGAAGAAGGCAAACTTTCCCATTCTACAGAGGAAGAAGGGCACATTCCCAACACAATGGCTATATTCCTTTCTTCCTCATGGGGTTTTCCCAAAATATGTTTAGTTCTACCACCATGAATCTCTAGCTCCTATTAGCCTATGACTACCCATTTTCTTTCCGAGGAGCACATCAGTCCGTCCTGAACCATTGCTGAGCTCAGAGGAAGGATCCTAAGAGTGGGGAGTTCTGGTTGGGTTTAAGATACAGACCTGGGAGAGACAGACCTGGTATAGCATCATTAGGGAACCATCTGGAACCTTTGGCCCCTTCTTTGATGGGTGATGGAGGCAGGGCCTCTAGCTCTAGGGGTAACATCCCCAGATACCAGAACACACCTGTGCCAGTGCACGGGGCCCACAGCACACCTCAAGTGTCTTACCATGTCTGCTTTCTGCACTCTAATGCCTCGCTCAGCCTAGTAGACCTACAGCCATGTGGTGCTGGTGACTGGGCCCAACTAGGCTTCACCATCATGGGTGTTCTGTGCCAGCAGGTCTCGGGGAACATGATGCTCCCAACCATGCTTCCCCCTGCCTGACATCCATGACCTGCAGAGCAGCCATGCACTGCTCGACTTCCTACGCAAGGAGTGTGGGGGTCTGGAAGTGCTGGTCAACAACATGGGCATCGTCTTCCAACCCTCCTCTCTCTGTGTGATCTAGTCAGGTTAGTGGAACCTCACTACCTCCAATTCATAAGGCCGGCCTAAAACCTATCACCTGCCTAGAATATTCCAGGATCTCCAGAGCACATATTTGTTTTCCTGCCTCTCCACCTGCACCTATGCCCTCCCTTCCTGCCTCAAATCCCTCTAACCCCATCTAAAACCAACATTTCCTGAGGACACTGCTTTTTCCATTTCCTCCATTCACTATAGCTTCTCTCTGGTTTGTGCTCCTCTGGAAGACTGCAACTTATTAACTAGATTCAGGACCTCCATCAATTTGGTGTTTCTGTGGTAAACCAGGGATAGGACTTCCTACTCTCCCATCTTGCTGATGTGACTCTACAGATGCTTTTTGGCCTGAATCTCCCTGATTCTCTCTTCCCTGAATCTCCAGCCTGCAGGCCTCCCTGCTGATTTTGGACTCGTCAGCCTCCATAATTGTGAGTCATTCCTTACAATTCTTTATTTTTTTTTTAATTTTTTTTTCAACGTTTATTTATTTTTGGGACAGAGAGAGACAGAGCATGAACGGGGGAGGGGCAGAGAGAGAGGGAGACACAGAATCGGAAACAGGCTCCAGGCTCTGAGCCATCAGCCCAGAGCCTGACGCGGGGCTCGAACTCACAGACCGCGAGATCGTGACCTGGCTGAAGTCGGACGCTTAACCTCTGCGCCACCCAGGCGCCCCACAATTCTTTAAAATAAATCTCTCTCGCTCACTCTTTCCCTCTCTTCCTCTAAGCATGTGTATGCACACACACCCTATCAGTTCAGTTTTCTCTGGAGATTCTAGACTGATTAACACATGTGGCAAAAGAACAAATGTTACTCTATATTGTCACAAATGCATTAGGTTGGGATTTCAAGCAGTGGAACCTATTCCGTGTTATCTTGGAGGGTCCTCGATGCCATCACATGTACCCTTGTTTACAGAGGTGAGGAAGTTTTGAGGATGAAGAGGAGGCCTGTGAACATGGAAGCAGTGAGTGGACTGATGTAGCCATAAGCAAAGAAACACCTTTAGCCACCAGAAGGTGGAAGAGGTAAGGAAGGGTCTTCCCTAGAAACCGGAGAGTGCACAGCCCTGGAAGCACCTTGATTTCAGACCTCTGGCCTCTGGAGCTTCAAGAGACTAGATCGCTGTTGTTTTAACTGGGTACAGTTCGTAATCATTTGTTATGGTAGCCCCGGAAGAGTAAGATCCCCATGTTCCTTGTTTACTTAGCAGTTTGGCCACATTGGTGACTCAGTGTAAGTTTTGGCAGATTACCTTAAAGATCCCCCAGGTAAAAACCTCTGGCATTTCTTCCTGGCAGCTCTCCCTAGGATTACCAGTTGTTCCAAAGTATTGCTCTTGAAGAACAAAGAGTTCGGAAAGTTCTTTGCCTTCAGTCAAAGGCAAGGAACACACACACTCAGCAATTATGTCTCCACTGCTCACTCGCTGTCTGTCTCTCTCTCTCTCAAAACTAAATAAACATAAAAAAAAAGATGAGGTCATGCTAGATCAGGAAGGGTCCTAAGTCCAATGACTGGTGTCTTTATAAAAAAGGAGGAGGACACAGAAGAGAAGGCAGGGGTTGGGATGATGTAAACACAAACCAAGGAATCCCAAGGAGAGCCAGCGACCACCTGAAGCTGGAAGAGGCAAGGAAGGATACTTTGCTAGAGTTTTAAGAGGGAGAACGATCCCGTCAATACCTTGATATTGGACTTCTGCTCTCCAGAACCGTGAGAAAATACCTTTCTGTTGTTTTGAGCCCCAGCTTGTGGTACTTTGTAAGATGGTCACAGAAATGGATCCAGACGCCATGTAGTTTGGCCACTAAACCACCAGAGGGCACTGTCTACCAGCAAGTACTGCATACACAGACACGAGGACCCAAAAGAATTACTGAAGTTTACAGACACAGCCATGTCGTGTTCAGATCAAACACTTGTACTTTTGATGACGGTAAACACCTTTAATGTATCACTTAGAAACATTACAACCGTTATCATCTTGCTGGATAATTTTGTGACCTTTGCAACAACTTGGCTGGAAGCTTTTAAAGAACATCCTTGCCCTGCTGTCATTCTGTACCCCAGGGAGGGTATCTGTAGGATCAATTCCACCCCCCCCCAAAAAAAAAAAAAAACAATTTCCCTTCCAGGAATAGATGCATGTCCTTTATTTCCATAGACAGGTCCTACTGGCTCTGAGGTGGCTACAAGGCCGGGTCGCAGTGAGTGTAAGTTCTGCCCCAGTCCTAGGTGGCCTTGGGCATCTTGGTGCTGAACTGGGGAAATCTGTGGTCTATCAAGAGACCAATGGAGCAACAAGACTTGAAATAAAAGAATCTATTCATGGCCACGATATTTTCATTATACAGACAAGAACCAGAGATGTGAATACAGCTGTGATGGAGTTACTGAGCATGGCTTAGGCACTGAAGACAGCCCGTGCCAGGAACATTACTAGAGTCATCCCTTATTTCCCCTACAGCAAGCAGAGCAAGGTGAGGAAGAGGGGTTCATTCCATTGTGTGTAAATTCTTGGCGAACATTCTGGCAAAAGCAGGTTTAACTCACATGATCACCAAAGATCTTCATCAAAAGTAAATACAAGAAGTTTGCAGCTTTCCCATGTACAACCTTAGAGCCTCACCCTTTGTGTTGCAGTATAACCAGGAAGAAATTCCGAATTCTAGGAATGCAGTCATCATAGCAAAGTCTCCTGATGCTCACCAGTCATATGCTGAGAGACTCCATTCGGGGTTAGCTGTAATCCACGCAGAAGCCCAGGGTACAGAGCAGGACATGGATGAAGGTCGTCATTCTCCCCCAGTAGTCAAAAATGCTACTGCCCACCCAGGTCTGGAGTTGCCGCTGATGATGGCCAAAGACAAGCCGCCGGTAACTGTAGTCAGAGATGATGGTGGGCACACTGCATGGTGGATGACATTATGGATGATGCAGGAAGATGTGTTGCTTCTGCGGAGACACTGGAAGAGAGAGGGTTTACAAGATCTATGTCATGGCCACTGAAGGCATCCTGTCTGCAGAGGACCCTGCCTGAGTGAGGAGTCCGCCACTGATGAGGTGGTGGTGACGAATACTGTCCCTCACGGCATGCAGAAGCCGCAGTGTCCCAAGATAGAGACTGCGGATATCAGTCTGATTCTTTCTGAAGCAATTCGGAGAATCCACAATGGGGAGTCCATGGCCTACCTTTTCCGGAAACATCACTGCGGAGGACTAGGTGCCACAGTTGCCTGGACTGTGGAGCTCCCGAGGAAAACGTGTGGAAAGCGGTGCCATCAACTTACATACAAAGTGTTTCCTTTCAGGGGAGGACTACAAACAGCCTGGAGTCAGATGGTCTGTCTTGCCAGGTTTGGTAGGTAGGAGGCATTAAGATGGTCAAGGGGAAGACAGAGTTCATGGATAAATGGCCTGAAATGTCTGCCAGTGTCATTCTGTCCCTTAAACAAAAGTTACAGACACTTTCCTGAAAAGAATCTCCAAATCTCATTAATATGGAAAAGGGGCAAAAGGCAGATAAGGTCTTAACTCCGTACTTGGCAGTCGTTTCCACCGCAGAGACATGCGTGTGTCGATGTGGATCTTGATTAGGGAAGCTGAGTGCCCTGGCACTGTTGCCAGTCTAGTTGTCCTCTCCCCGGTTAACCTCACACGAGTCTTTTGTGGAAAACCCTAATAGTCTGTGAGAAGCTGCTATGTCCACAGCCAGTGAACAACGAAGCATGTGTGGCACGACCCCTAGCAAGGAGGTCCGATTAGACAGTAGCATCCTTTCTCTCTCAATACCTGTGTTGCTCTTCCATGGAAAAGAAAAGAATCTGTGGTCTTCCTAGTCTGTTCACTACACTGCAGAGCTGTCCACTCTCCCGCCTTCATGGTGACTGACTTCTGTCCAGACTGTGCAGAAAACAATGCCTACAAAATAAAAGGTGTTCCAGGTCCACGGATGGTCCCAAACCCTAGACGTGAGGCTCCATCTGTACGTTCCATCCCCTTCCTGAGCATCAAAGTCAAATCAGTGTTGGAATATTGGACTTAAAAACCTAAAGTTTTAAAATATAGGACTAACTATATACTTTTTCTTGTGTGACAGGGGACACTTTTGTCAACTCAATTACTTAGGGCTGCACTTGACCTTTCTATCCAGCATTTAAAATTACCTAGTCATCGGGTGTCTGGGTGGCTCAGTCGGTTAAGCATCAGACTCTTGATTTCAGCTCAGATCGCGTCCTCATGGTTCGTGAGATCGAGCCCCGTGTCAGGCTCTTCAATGACAGCGTGAAGCCTGCTTGGGATTCTCTCTCTCTGTTCCTCCCCTGCATGTGTGCACGTGCATGCTCTTTCACGCTCTCAAAATTGGTAAAACATTTTTTAAAAATTAAAAAATTACAAAACACATGTTCATGCTCTCTCACTCTCTCACAGTTGATAAACATTTTTTTTTAATTAAAAAATAAAATTAAAAAAAACAGTCGGGAACTAATTCCTCTGCAAAGAGGTAATAGTATGTTACATATTCACCAGAAATGTACAGAAATGGCAGTTTTTCTAACCTTGGCAATACTGCTCTAGAACAAACAGTGAGGTGGGTCCTAAGGACAGGGCTAAGGGCCCTTAGACCATCATCTCCCAGTTCAGCTGCCTCACCAGTGTTATGGGTAATACAGATCCCCAGTCTTCCAGAAACTCTTCTCCAGCCTAGCATGGGCACAGTTGATTCCCTCTTCAGCCATGGAGTCCAGCCTCTCAGACACAGCCCTGATACTGGTTCATACCAACTGCAGGGAGAACGTCTTCCTCCAAGTCCACAGTGTTCCCAATAAGTATAAGCAGCACCCCTTTTCCCTGAGTCCCTCTGAATACAGAGGCCTGAAACCAATTCCAGGGTGCCACAGGGATAGCCACCGTGGTGGCCTCAAGAACAGCCCTCACACCCAAGCATGTTTGACGAAGGAGCCAAGAATACTCAATGGAGAAAAGACATTATCTTCAAAAAATGGGGCTGGGGGGCATCTGGGTGGCTCAAAGGGATGAGTGTCCGACCCTTGATTTTGGCTCAGCATGTGATCTGGAAGTTTGTGGGACTGAGACCCATGTGGGACTTCAGGCTGACAGTGTGGAGAGTGCTTGGGGTTCGTTGTCTCCCTCTGTCTCTGCCCCTGTCTCTCAAAATAACAAACATTTTTTTTTAATTGTGGTGGGAAAATTGCACAGTCCCATGGAAAAAAAATGAAACTAGACTTCTACCTTACACCACTCACAAAAATTAACTCATAATGGATTGAAGATATTTACATGTAACACCAGAAACCATAGGGCGCCCGGGTGGTTCAGTCGGTTAAGCATCCAACCCTTGGTTTTGGCTCAGAAATCGATATCATTAGTGAGTTCGAGCCTCATGTTGGGCTCTGTGCTAACAGCACAGAGCCTGCTTGGAATACTCTCTCTCCCTCTCTCTCTCCCTATCTACTCCTCCCCGGCTCACACACACAGTCTCTCTCTCAAAATAAATAAATAAACTTAATAAAAAACCCTACTCTTGGCAGTGATTTTTTTGACATGATATCTAAAGCACAAACAACCAAACAAAAAACAAACAAGTGGGACTACATCAAATTAAAAATCTTTTCTACAGCAAAGGAAACCATCAACAAGATGAAAAGACAACCTGCAGACTGAGAAGTAATATTTCCAAAACATATATATATATATATATATATATATAGAGAGAGAGAGAGAGAGAGAGAGAGAGAGTTAGAGGTAAATATCAAAAATATATTAAAAAATTATACAACACAATAGCAAAAATACCCACAAAAAACCAAATAATCCATTTGAAAAATGGGCAAAGGATTTGAATAGACATTTTTCCAAAGAAAATATACCAATGGCCAACAGGTATATTAAAAGGTACTCAACATCACTCATCACCTGGGAAATGCAAATCAAAGTCGTGAGATACTACCTCAACCTGTTAGAATGATGATCATCAAAAAGACAAGAGATTAAAACAATGCTGGGCAGGATGTCGAGAAATGGGAATTCTTATGCACTGTTGCTACGAATGTAAGTTGATGCAGCCAATATAGAGAACAGCATGAGGTTCCTTTAAAAACTAAACATAGAGATGATGGCAGAAGAGCATGGAAGTTTTGTGTGTGTCTCACGCCCATGAAATACAGCCAGACCAACAATAAACCATCCTGCACACCTAGAAAACTGATTGGAGGATTAACACAACAATCTGCACAACCTGAACCACAGAAGTCAGCAGGTATGCGGCGCGGAGAGGTGAACTTGGGGAATGAGAAGTCCCGGTGGGCAGGGAGCTGCTTTTGCGGGCAAAGAGAGGACAGAGACGGGGAGGGGGAGGGGGGATATGGGAAAAGCACCCCTCCCCAAAAGCAGCTGCACACAAAGTGGAAAAGTGGAAACAGCCACAGGGACTAAACTAACAAAGGAGAAAGCAGAGGGTTTAAATTCCATTAAGACCGTAAACAAGGGGAGCACAGAGTCTGCAACTCCGCCGCTCCATACCTGGAGATGCTCTGGTGGGAACAGCGAATCCCTAGGAACAGAGTGGGGTCTGGCAGGTTCACAGGCCACGCGGGGAGAAGCGGTTCCACTGCTGGAAGGACATTTGGTAGAGGCTGCGAGGTAACCTGGGCCTAGCAGACCCCAGAGAATGGCCACATTTGCTGGTGCTGGAACACGGTCGTTAAGGGTGAAGCCTGGTGCCAGATGTGTGTTGTGATTTCCCATAATCCCTGAAACGCTGCTGCTACACTATCTTGCAAACTTTTCCTGAGGCAGGCTGGCACCTGGCCACAGTCTCAGGGCACCGGCAGCAACAGGGTCCAGCAAGCGAGCGTTCCTGAGTGCAGCTGGCATTCAGCCATTGTTCAGTGAGACCCTCCCACAGAGGGGCAGAACGGGTCAAAGCCACAGTCCTTCAGAAGTAAGGGGAAAACAGCCACATCTGAGACAAAATTCGGGGCACAGGTACTGCCTGGGGCTTGGTCGTGGACACCGAAAAAGTGGGGAGTGGACAAAAGTTGAAGACAGAGGACAGGTGCGTGATTGCTGATCCGGGAGAACAGAGTTCCGATACTAGAGACTGGGCAGCTGGGTGACGCCATTTTCACTGCTCCCGCGCCTGCGCAAATGCACCTACGGGCATCACAACAATCCACCTCAGTAGGCTAGCAGCGCCATTTAGTGGAGAACGGAGCCATTACACTAAGCCCTGCCCAACTGGGCCCACCTCACTCTTCAGGAACACAAGTCTCACGACCTGCTCAGTTTCTGGACTATAAAGTACTTCATAGTCTGAATTCTAGGGGAAAACAAAGCAATTTCAGTCGTATTTCAATCTGTTAGCAGGTCCACCTATTCAATTTTCTTTGTTTTCTCTCTTTTTCACTTCTTTTTCTTGAATACAGAAAGAGAAAAAATCCATTTTTATTTTCAATTTTTATTAAAAATATTTAATTTTTTACTATATTTTTTACTTGTGTGTAAATTATTTCAAACTCTCTTTTACTTCCATCACTTTATTTTATTCTCCTTCAGTGTACTCACTTTTTCAAATTTTCAAATGATTTCCTTTTTTTGTTCTTTCCCCCCCACCTTTTTTCTCTAATCTATCAAAATACTTTCAACACCCAGACCAAACACACCTAGTCATTTACTCGATTTTGTGTGTGTGTTTTCAATTTTTTGATCTTACTATTTTTTAATTTTAATTTTTTTACCTCATTAATTCCTTTTCTCCCTTCAAAATGATGAAATGAAGGAATTCACCCCAAAAGAAAGAGCACGAAGAAATGACAGCCAGGGATTTAACCAACACAGATACAAGCAAGATGTCTGAACCAGAATTTAGAATCACGATAATAAGAATATTAGCTGGAGTTGAGAATAGACTAGAATCCCTTTCTGCGGAGATAAAAGAAGTAAAAACTAGTCAGGATGAAATTTAAAAAATGCTATAACTGAGCTGCAATCACGAATGGATGCCACGCTGGCAAGGATGGATGAGGCAGAACAGAGAATCAGCAATATAGAGAACAAACTTATGGAGAATAATGAAGCAGAAATAAAGAGGGAGATTAAGGCAAAAGAGCATGATTTAAGAATTAGAGAAATCAGTGACTCATTAAAAAGGAACAACATCAGAATCATAGGGGCCCCAGAAGAGGAAGAGAAAGAAATAGGGGTAGAAGGGTTATGTGAGCAAATCATAGCGGAAAACTTTCCTAACCTAGGGAAAGACACAGACATCAAAATCCAGGAAGCACAGAGGACCCCCATTAGTTTCAACAAACACCAACCATCAACAAGGTATATCATAGTCAAATTCACAAAATACTCAGGCAAGGAGAGAATCATGAAAGCAGCAAGGGAAAAAAAAGTCCCTAACCCACAAGGGAAGACAGATCAGGTTTGCAGCAGACCTATCCACAGAAACTTGACAGGCCAGAAAGGAGTGGCAGGATATATTCAATGTGCTGAATCAGAAAAATATGCAGCCAAGAAGTCTTTATCCAGCAAGGCTGTCATTCAAAATAGAAGGAGAGATAAAAAGTTTCCCAGACAAACAAAAATTAAAGAGGTTTGTGACCACTAAACCAGCCCTGCCAGAAATTATAAGGGGGACTCTCTGAGGGGAGAAAAGATGAATATATATATATATATATATATATATATATATATATATATATATACATACCAAAAGCAACAAACATTAGAAAGGACCAGAGAACACCACCAGAAACTCCAACTCTACAAGCATTGTAATGGTAGTACTCACTCTAAACGTCAGTGGACTCAATGTTCCATTCAAAAGACACAGGCTAACAGAATGGATAAGAAAACAAGATCCATCTATATGCTGTTTACAAGAGACCCACTTGAGACCTAAAGACACCTTCAGATTGAAAATAAGGGGATGGAGAACCATCTATCATGCTATCATGGTCAACAAAAGAAAGCCGGAGTAGCCATACTTACATCAGACAATCTAGACTTTAAAATAAAGACTGTATCAAGAGAGGCAGAAAGGCATTATATCATAATCACGGGGTCTATCCACCAAGAAGACTTAACAATTGTAAACATTTATGCGCCAAATGTGAAAGCACCCAAGTATATAAACCAATTAATCACAAACATAAAGAAACTCATTGATAGTCATACCATCATAGTAGGAGACTTCCACACCCCACTCACAGCAATGGACAGATCATCTAATCAAAAAATCAACAGGGAAACAATGGCTTTGAATGACACACTGGACCAGATGGACTTAACAGATATATTCAGAACATTTCATCCTAAAGCAGCAGAATATACATTCTTCTCTGGTGCACATGGACTGTTCTCCAGAATAGACCACATACTGGGACACAAATCAGCCCCCAGCAAGTGCAGAATGATCGAGATCATACCATGCATATTTTCAGACCACAACACTATGAAACTCAAAATCAACCACAAGAAAACATTTGGAAAGGTAACAAATTCTTGGACTGAAGAACATCCCATGAGAGAATGAATGGGCTAAGGAAGAAGTTAAAGGGGAAATTAAAAGTATATGGAAGCCAATGAAAATGATAACACCACAACCCAAAACGTCTGGGACGCAGCAAAGGCGGTCATAAGAGGTAAGTATATAGCAATCCAGGCCTTCCTAAAGAAGAAAGATCTTCCTAAAGAAGAAAGAAACAAAGATCTACACAACATAACCTTATGCCTTAAAGAGCTGGAAAAAGAACAGCAAATAAAACCCCAAGCCAGCAGAAGACAGGAAATAATAAAGATTAGAGCAGAAATTAATGCTGTTGAAACCAAAAAACAGTAGAACAGATCAATGAAGCCAGAAGCTGGTTCTTCGAAAGAATCAACAAAATTGATAAACCACTAGTCAGTCTGATCAAAAAGAAAAAGGGAAGGACCCAAATAAATAAAATCAAGAATGAAAGAGGAGAGATCACAACCAACACAGCAGAAATAAAAACAATAATAAGAGAATATTATAAGCAATTATATGCCAATAAAATGGGCAATCTGGAAGAAATGGACAAATTCCTGGAAACATATCCACTACCAAAACTGAAACAAGAAGAAATAGAAAATTTGAACAGACCCATAACCAGTAAAGAAATCGAATTAGTAATCAAAAATCTCCCAAAAAACAAGAGTCCAGGGCCAGATGGCCTTCCAGGGGAATTCTACCAAACATTTAAGGAAGAGTTAACGCCCACTCTCTTGAAGCTGTTCCAAAAAATAGAAATGGAAGGACAACTTCCAAACTCCTTCTATGAAGCCAGCATTACCTTGATTCCAAAACCAGACAGAGACCCCACTAAAAAGGAGATCTATAGACCAATTTCCCTGATGAACATGGATGCGAAAATCCTCAACAAGATATTAGCCAACCGGATCCAACAATATATTAAAAAAGTTATTCACCACGACCAAGTGGGATTTATACCCGGGATGCAGGGCTCAATGGTTCAATGATCGCAAAACAAGTAACATGATTCATCACATCAATAAAAGAAAGGACAAGAACCATATGATCCTCTCAATAGATGCAGAGAAAGCATTTGACAAAATACAGCATCCTTTCTTGATAAAAAAAAAACGCAAGAAAGTAGGGATAGAAGGAGCATACCTCAAGATCATAAAAGCCATATATGAACAACCCAAGGCTCATATCATCCTCAACGGGGAAAAACTGAGAGCTTTCCCCCTAAGGTCAGGAACAAGACAGGGATGTCGACTCTCGCCACTGTTATTCAACATAGTATTGGAAGTCTTGGCCTCTACAATCAGACAACACAAAGAAATAAAAGGCATCCAAATCGACCAGGAGGAGGTCAAACTTTCACTCTTCGCAGATGACACGATACTCTATATGGAAAACCCTAAAGATTCCACCAAAAAACTGCTAGAACTGTTCATGAATTCAGCAAAGCTGCAGGATATAAAATTAACGCACAGAAATCGGATGCATTCCTATACGCCAACAACGAAGCAACAGAAAGAGAAATCAAGGAATCGATCCCATTTACAATTGCCCCCAAAACCATAAAATACCTAGGAATAAATCTAACCTAATAGGTGAAAAATCTATACACTGAAAACTACAGAAAGCTTACGAAAGAAATTGAAGAAAGACACAAAAAAATGGAAAAAGATTCCATGCTCCTGGATAGGAAGAACAAATATTGTTAAAGTGTCGATACTACCCAAAGCAATCTACATATTCAATGCAATCTCTATCAAAATAACACCAGCATTCTTCACAGACCTAGAACAAACAATCCTAAAATTTGTATGGAACCAGAAAAGACCCCGAATAGCCAAAGCAATCTTGAAAAAGAAAAACAAAGCAGGAGCATCACAATCCCGGACTTCAAGCTATACTACAAAGCTGTAATCATCAAGACAGTATGGTTCTGGCACAAGAACAGACACTCAGATCAATGGAACACAATAGAGAACCCAGAAATGGACCCACAAACGTACGGCCAACTAATCTTTGACAAAGCAGGAAAGAATATCCAATGGAATAAAGACAGTCTCTTCAGCAAGTGGTGCTGGGAAAACTGGACAGCGACATGCAGAACAATGAACCTGGACCACTTTCTTACACCACACACAAAAATAAACTCAAAATGGATGAAAGACCTCAGTGTAAGACAGGAAGCCATCAAAATCCTCAAGGAGAAAGCAGGCAAAAACCTCTTTGATCTTGGCCACAGCAACTTCTTACTCAACACGTCTCCAGAGGCAAGGGAAGCAAAAGCAAACATGAACTACTGGGACCTCATCAAAATAAAAAGCTTCTTCACAGCAAAGGAAACAATCAGCAAAACTAAAAGGCAACCGACAGAATGGGAGAAGATATCTGCAAACGACGTATCAGATAAAGGGTTAGTATCCAAAGTCTATAAAGAACTTATCAAACTCAACACCCAAAAAACAAATAATCCAGTGAAGAAATGGGCAAAAGACATGAATAGACACTTCTCCAAAGAAGACATCCAGATGGCCAAGCAACACATGAAAAAATGCTCAACGTCACTCATCATCAGGGAAACACAAATCAAAACCACAATGAGATACCACCTCACACCTGTCAGAATGGCTAACGTTAACAACGCAGGCAACAACAGATGTTGGCGAGGATGCAGAGAAAGAGGATCTCTATTGCATTGTTGGTGGGAATGCAAGCTGCTGCAACCACTGTGGAAAATAGTATGGAAGTTCCTCAAAAAACTAAAAATAGAACTACCCTACAACCCAGCAACTGCACTACTAGGTATTTATCCGAGGGATGCAGGTGTGCTGTTTCGACGGGACACATGCACCCCAATGTTTATAGCAGCACTATCAACAATAGCCAAAGTATGGAAAGAGCCCAAATGTCCACGATGGATGAAAGGATAAAGAAGATGTGGTATATATACATATATACACCACACACACACACACACACACACACACACACACACACACAGTATTACTCGGCATACAAAAAGAATGAAATCTTGCCATTTGCAACTACGTGGATGGAACTGGAGGGTATTATGCTATGTGAAATTAGTCAGAGAAAGACAAGTATCATATGACTTCACTCATATGAGGACTTTAAGAGACAAAACAGATGAACATAAGGGAAGGGAAACAAAAATAATATAAAAACAGGGAGGGGGACAAAACATAAGACTCATAAATATGGAGAACAAACTTGTGGGAGGAGGGATGGGCTAAATGGGTAAGGGGCACTAAGGAATCTCCTCCTGAAATCTTTGCACTACATGCTAACTAATTTGGATGTAAATTAAAAAAAAAATTAAAATGAAATTCTCATTTAAAAAAAAAAAACTAAAAATAGAGGGGGCGCCTGGGTGGTTCAGTCCGAAGAGCATGCACCTCTTGATCTTGGAGTCATGAGTTCAAGCCCCACTTGGGGTGCAGAGATCACTTAAATAAATAACACTTAGCATCTCTCCTGTCCGTGGGTCCTGGACCTGTGCTTTAATAAAAGTACCTTTTTACACCAAAGACGTCTTAAGAATTATTCCTTGGCTGTCAGCTCCGAATGCCATGAACCCCACCATCATCTCAAACTGCCTCAACTGCAAATATCTTCTCCCATTCCGTTGGTTGCCTTTCAGTTTTGCTGATTGTTTCCTTTGCCGTGCAGAAGCTTTTTATTTTCATGAGTCCCAATAGTTCATTTTTTGTCGCGACCGGCGTGACAAACACCGAGGTCAGGGTCCTGAGGGTAGGGGAATGCAAGAAAAAAGGAGAGAAGAGAAAGTTTGGGAACAGGAGGGTCCCCTGGGCTGATGGCCCAAGTGACGGCTTCATTGTTGCTGTACACAATCTTTTATATCCAGACTCTTATGGGTCAGGCCATTCTAAGAATAAACAGGTTTCACATAATCGCTGCCAACCAAAACATTTAGTTCTGTGTTTCTTGTGCATTTTCTAGACGGGTCACAACAAGACCTTGTTGATAAGATTGCTAGCAAAACACAATTTCCATGTTTGTTTCTATCTGACTCGGGGTAGAAAAAGGAAGGTAGCATTACTGCCAACACCTGCAGACCACAGGCTTCAGGAGTTAACTTTCTCAGCCTTGACAAGGCTTTCGTATGCCCTTGAAAGTGAGGGAATGGGAGGGGGAACCACCGGGTTGGCTAAGTCAACAGGGAACGTTGCTCGACCCGGTCTCAGCCTGGCGCCGGGGCCCGGCCTCCCACATGAATGGGAGGGGGAACCACCGGGTTGGCTTGAGTCAACAGGGAACGTTGCTCGACCCGGTCTCAGCCTGGCACCGGGGCCCGGCCCCCCACAATTTTTGCTTTTGTTTCCATTGCCTCCGGAGACGTGCTGAGAAGTTGCTACAGCTGAGGTCAAAGAGGTTTTGGCCTGCTTTGTCCTTTAGGATTTTGATGGCTTCATGTCTGACATTAGGTATCCTGTTGTTGCCTGGGGCAAGAGGTCAGACTTGCGCACCTTTCCACCTGTGAGACCCTTCCGTTTTGCATTTGGCTTGCCTGTCATTGTTCCCCAACCCTGTGTGGGTTCCAAGTCCTGTGACACCTAGCTGCTAGAATGCCCCCTCCAGCTACAAATGATAAATGACTCAGATCCAACATGGCGGAGCAGTAGGGGGACAAAAAGTTCCCTCGTCCCTCAATCACAACAGGGTTGAGGCCAAAGGACTTTGAATTCCAAGAGTCCGGGCTGCAGAGTGACTGAGACATCTCCAGGGGCCCACAGGGACAACCTGGCATGTCAAAGGTGTGTGATTGTGAACTGGGAGAGATAAAACAGGGAGCATAGGCTCAGATGGGAGGGATCCCCTTCTGTGGCGAGACAAAGGGAAGAGAAGAGGGGCTGTGGAAGTGTAGGACTGTATATGGACTAGAGAAAAACGATGGACCAGGACAGAGAAAGATTCAATCTCTAACCGTGGGGCTTTCAGGGCACCCAGCAGTTTTGCATTTTCTGATTTAACTCTTGGACAATTTTTATTAGATATGTTTTCTTTTTTCCTTTTATCCTTATTTCTTCCCTCCTCTAGTCTGGTTATTCTGTGTGTTGGTTTGCTTAAACAGACATATGTAATCTGTTCTCTTCACACCTGTTCTTTATCTCCTTTATTTTCCTCCCTCTCTGGAGTAAGCCCTATAGTTTCTCTGCCTGATCAATTTTCTTTTCTTTCCTTTTTCCTCGCCCCTGTCATTAATCTCTTTGTATGGGATAAGACCTCTTCCATACACCCCACCCCACCCCATTGTTTTTTTTGTTATTGCTGGTATTTTGTATGTTTTTTGTGGGTTTTTTTGTTTTTCTTTGTTTGCTTGTGTTTTGTTTTGTTTGTTTCCTTTTCCGGGGCTACTTCAAGGCACACCTGGTGGAGGGTCCAAAACATCACTATTGAGTAGGAAGATAAAGCAACCAGGGTCACGACAACAGAGAGCAAGTAACACATTCCAAAAAACACCTGCTGAAAGGCCAGGCCCTGGATAATGTATGACCCCTCTTTAACATAGTACTGCTCATGGGTGTGGGACACATAACAAGCTTTTAAAACACATAAGGAACAGAAAATGAGCCAAAATGGTGAAATGGAAGAACTCTCCTCAAAAGAAATTCCAGGAAGGAATGACAGCTAAAGAATTATCAAAACAGATATAAACAATACAACTGATAAAGAATTTAGAATAATAGTCGTAAGATTAATTACTGGGGTTGAAAAAAGCATAGAAGACAGCAGAGAATCTATTGCTATAGACATCAAGGAACTAACAAATAGTCATGATGAATTAAACAATGTTGTAAATGAGGTGCAAAATAAACGAGGTAGTGACAGCGAGGATTGATGGGGCAGAGGGGAGAATAAGCGAAATAGAAGATAAAATTATGGAAAAGATGAAGCTGAGAAAAAGAGAGATAAAAAAATTTCTAGACCACGAGGGGAGACTTTGAGAACTAAGCGATTTGATGAAACATATTATCTGTATCATAGGAGTTCCAGAAGAAGAAGAGAGAGAGAAAGGGGCGGAAGGTGTACTGGAACAAATCATGCTGAGAACGTCCGCAATCTGGGGAAGGAAACAGACACTGAAGTCTAAGAGGCACAGAGAGCTCCCTTCAGACGTAACAGGAATTGATCTTCTGCACAACATATCATAGTGAAACTGGCAAAATACAAAGATGAAGACAGAATTATGAAAGCAGCTAGGAACAAAAGGGCCTTAACCTACAAGGGTAGACACAGAAGGGTACTAGCAGACCTATCTGCTAAAACTTGGCAGTCCAGAGGGAGAGTGGCAGAGGAAATATTCAACGTGATGAATAGGAAAAATATGCAGCCAAGGATCCTTTATCCAGCAAGGCTGTCATTCAGAATAAAAGGAGACATAAACGTTTTCCCAGACAAACAAAACTGAAGGACTTCATCAATACTAAACCAGTCCTACAAGAGATCCAAAGGAGGACTCTGTGAGTGGAATGTTGCAAAGACCACAAAGGACCAGAGACATCACTACAAGCACGAAACCTACAGACAGCACAATGACACAAATCCATATCTTTCAATAATAACACTGAATGTAAATGGACCAAATCCTCCAATCAAAAGACATAGGGTATCAGAATGGATAAAAACAAAAAACAAAAAAAAAAACAAAAAACAAGACCCATCTACAAGAGACCCATTTTAAACCTGAGGACACCTTCGGATTGAGAGTGAGGGGATGGAGAACTATCTATCATGCTACTGGAAGTCAAAAGAAAGCTGGAGTAGCCATACCTGTATCAGACAAACTAGATTTTAAAGTAAAGGCTGTAACAAGAGATGAAGAAGGGCATTGTATAATAATTACGAGGTCTATCCATCAAGAAGAGCTAACAATTATAAATGTTTCTGCACCCAATTTGGTGACACCCAAATATATAAAACAATTAACCACAAACACAAGCAATCTTACTGATAAGACTGTGGTAATTTCAGGGGACTTTAATACTCCACTTACAACAATGGACAGATCAACTAGGCAGAAAATCAATAAAGAAACAATGGTCCTGAATGATACACTGAACCAGATAGACTTCACAGATATATTCAGAACTCTTCACCCAAAAGCAGCAGAATGCACATTCTTCTCGAGTGCACATGGAACATTCCCCAAGATACATCACATACTGGGTCACAAAACAGCCCTCAATAAATATAAAAGAACTGAGATCATACCATGCACATTTTCAGATCACAACGCTATGAAACTTGAAATCAACCACAGGAAAAAGTTTGGAAAACCTCCAAATGCATGGAGGTAAATGAACATCCTACTAAAGAATGAATGGGTCAACCAGGCAATTAAAGAAGAAATTAAAAAATACACGGAAACAAATGAAAATGAAAACACGACAGTCCAAACCCTTTGGGATACAACAAAGGCAGTCATAAGAGGAAAGTACATTGCAATCCAGGCCTATCTCAAGAAACAAGAGAAATTCCCAATACAAAATC
The DNA here is from genome assembly GCF_022079265.1 of Lynx rufus. Taxonomy (NCBI): domain Eukaryota; kingdom Metazoa; phylum Chordata; class Mammalia; order Carnivora; family Felidae; genus Lynx; species Lynx rufus. The sequence goes on from NW_025814867.1 coordinate 149,893,287, forward strand.
TGATAGCATATCTAAAGGAACTAGAAGCAGAACAGCAAAGAAACCCCAAGGCCAGGAGAAGAAGAGAAAGAATGAAGATCAGAGCAGAAGTAAACAATATAGAATCCAAAAAACAAAACAAAACAAAACAAAACAAAACAAAACAAAAAACCAAAACAGATCAATGAAACTAAGAGCTGGTTCTTGGGGGAAAAAAAAAAAAAACGCCCCAGCAATACAAACAATTATCAGAGAACACCATGAAAAATTATATGCCAACAAACTGGACAACCTGGAAGAAATGGACAAATTCCTAAACATCCACACGCTACCGAAACTCAAACGGGAAGAAATAGAAAATTGGAACAGACCCGTAACCACTGAAGAAATCTAATCAGGTATCAAAACTCTCCCAACAAATAAGAATCCTGGGCCAGATGGCTTCCCTGGGGATTTCTACCAGACATTTAAAGCTGAGACAATACCTATCCTTCCCAAGCTGTTCCAAGAAAACAGAAAGGGAAGGAAAACTTCTGGACTCATTCTGTGAAGCCAGCATTACCTTGATTCCCAAACCAGACAGAGACCCCACAAAAAAGAACTACAGGCCAATATCTCTGATAAACATGGATGCAAAAAATTCTCAACAAGATACTAGCATATCGAATTCAACAGCATATAACAAGAATTATTCACTTGGGATGCCTGGGTGGCTCAGTCGGTTAAGCCTCTGACTTGGCTCAGGTCATGATCTCGCACAAAGGTCATGATTGGCACAAAAACAGACACATAGACCAATGGAAGAAAACAGAGAACCCAGAATTGGACCCACAAATGTACAGCCAACTAATCTTTGACAAAGCAGGAAAGAGTACCCAATGGAAAAAAGACAGTCTCTTTAGGCAATGGTGCTGGGAGAACTGGACAGCAACATTGCAGGAGAATGAACCTGGACCACTTTCTTACACCATACACAAAAAGAAACTCAAAATGGATGAAAGACCTAAATGTGAGACAGGAAGCCATCAAAACCCTAGAGGAGAAAGCAGGCAACAACCTCTCTGACCCCAGGCACAGTAATTTCTTACTCAACTCATCACCAAAGGCAAGGAATTAAAAGCAAAAATGAACTATTGGGACCTCATCAAGATAAAACGCTTCTACACTGCAAAGGACACAATCAACAAAACTAAAAGGCAACCAACAGAACGGGAAAAGATATTTGCAAATGACATATCGGATAAAGGACTAGTATCCAAAATCTGTAAGAACGTAACCAAACTACACAGCCGAAAAACAAATAATCAAATGAAGAAATGGGCAGAACACATGTATAGACACTTTTCCAAAGAAGACATCCAGATGGCCAACAGACACATGAAAAGATGCTCAACGTCACTCATCATTAGGGAAATACAAATCGAAGCCCACACTGAGATACCACCTCACAACAGTCAGAGCAGCTAAAATGAACAAATCAGGAAACTATAGATGCTGGCAAGCATGTGGAGAAACAGGAACCCTCTTGCCCTGTTGGTGGGAATGCAAACTGGTGCAGCTGTTCTGGAAAACAGTGTGGAAGTTCCTCAAAAAATTAAAAATGGAACTACCCTATGACCCAGCAAAAGCACTCCTACGAATTTATCCAAAGGATACAGGAATGCTGATTCACAGGGCACATGTACCCCAATGTTTGTATTTGGCTTTTAACAACAGCCAAATTATGGAAAGAGCCTAAATATCCATCAACTGATGAATGGATAAAGAAAATGTGGTCTCTCTCTCTCTCTCTCTCTCTCTCTGTATATATATATATATATATATATATATATATATATATATATATATATATATGTATATATATATATATATATATATATACACAATAGAATACTACCTGGCAATGAGAAAGAATGAAATCATGCCATTTGAAGCAATGTGGATGGAACTGGAAGGTATTATGCTAAGTGAAATACGTCAGACAGAGAAGGAAACATATCATATGTTTTCACTCATATGTGGATTTTGAGAAACGTAACAGAAGACCGGGGGGAAGGGAAGGGGAAGAAAATAGCTACAAACAGAGAGGGAGGGAGGCAAACCATAAGAGACTCAAATACAGAGAACAAACTGAGGGTGCATTGAGGGGGGTGGGGGAGAGGGGAAAATGGGTGATGGGCATTGAGGAGGGCACTTGTTGGGATGAGCACTTGGTGTTGTGTGTAAGCGATGAACCACGGGAATCTACCTCCAAAACCAAGAGCACACTGTACCCACTATATGTTAGCCAATATGACAATAAATTATATCCAAAAAAATTTTTTAAATAAAAATAAATTTAAAAAAATAAAGTTGGAAAAGGAGACGCATATAATAGTTGGAGAGTTCAGAGCTGCGGACCCAAGGAACATTCCATAATGCTGCTTGATAACAATGTGGCAGTACAAAATCAAAATGATTATAAGGAAAATAAAAAAAATAATCAAACAATAAATAAATAAATAAATACATACATACATACATACATACATAAAGAAATAAATAAGTAACACTTATCAAAAACTAAAAATAGAACTACCACATGATCCAGCAATTCCACTTCTGGGCATATGGAAAATGGAATCAAAGAGATAGCTGCATTCCCATGCTTATTACAGCATTATTTATCATAGCCAAGACATGGACACAACCTAAGTGTCCACAGACAAATGGATGCAGAAAGTGTAGTATATACACGATGGAACATCATTCAACCACAAAAAAGGAGGATATCCTGCTGTTTGCGACAACACAGATGAACTTACAAGGTCTACGTGATCCCACCGCAGGAAAGCCTCCCTGATTCCCCATGTAAAATATCTACCAAGCCATTATCCTTTGCCACAGCACCCTGCTTCTCCTCTTCAAGGTGCTAATCACAATCGACTTAATCTATGTGTTTGTTGGTTGCCATATGGCCCATCTTTCCACTTGAATATCTGTTCAACAGGGGCAGCAACCTGGTCATCTCCTTTGCCATCATATCACCAGCACCAACCACAGGGTCAAGGCTCAATGAACATGGAATGGATGGATGGATGGATGGATGGATGGATGGATGGATGAATTTGCACCAAATCTATTTATGAGATGTCCTCCCCCTATCAGAAGGTGCTTAGTGCTGATGTGCCTTGTCCTTGGTGTCAAGCAGGAACACATTTCCCCATGCTCAACATTGTGCTCCCACACGAGATCCTTATTTGCACTTAACCCACTGTGATATCCACACCTTGGTAACAGTGCTCCAGCACCCGTCTTCCCAAGCCCAAGCCTCTTCTCCATCCTTGAAATGTATACCAATGCTTTTCAAGCAGTCTATTTGTGTGGTTCAGAGCAGTGGCCCACGTGCCTTTGAGAAAAGCTACGTGTGTCTGTGAATAACCATCAACAAAGGATTCCTTTTTTTTTCATCACTGGCACCAAAAGATCAAAACTGTGCCTCCTCTTGATACAGAACTTCTGAAGAGTTTCCATCTTCTGATCTGGCTTGTTCGTCCTCTTGCCATCTTCATATTAAAATTGCACTTTCTGTTCAGGTGCCCAATCTAATATAAAAGCTTTTTCTTTGCCTTTCTTTCCAGTTGTATGATAAGCACTGTTCTTTGTACTTACAAGGATTTAAATACACAAGCGTATATTATTTGCTAAACCATTACCCTAGTGGTTTTCAACACAAAACATTTATACTGTGAGTTACATCATGATTCCTTGTGCAGTAAGGCACTGCCCGTTATACTGCTCCCTTTTTTTTTAAACGTTTATTTATATTTGAGACAGAGAGAGAGACAGAGCATGAATGGGGGAGGGTCAGAGAGAGGGGGACACAGAATCCGAAACAGGCTAGCTGTCGGCACAGAGCCCGACACGGGCCTCGAACTCACAGACCGTGAAATCATGACCTGAGCCGAAGTCGGCCGCTTAACCAACTGAGCCACCCAGGCGCCCCTATACTGCTCCCTTTAAAACACTTCTACCTTGAGGCGCCTGGGGGGTACAGTTGGTTAAGAGTCGAACTCTTGATCTCAGCTCAGGTCATTATCTTACAGTTTGCGAGTTGGAGCCCCGCATTGGACTCTGTGCTGATGGTGGGGAGCCTGCCTGGAATTTTTTCTCCTTCTCTCTGCCCCTACGCAGCTTGTGTTTCTCTCTCTTTCTCTCCCAAAATAAACAATCAAAAAAATTAATAAAAATAAATAAATAAATAAATAAATGTTTTCTTTTAAGGTCCAACTAAATGCTGATTAATCATCGAAATCCACATAACTGATTTCACAACTGTTTGCTTTGGTGACTTACATATCTCAATACTAATCAACATTTACTAAGCACCAACCAAACATAATTTGAAAAGACAGTAGCCATGAAGCTTCCATCAGCTAGGAAACATTAGAGGAGAAAAAAATCTGGGCTCCTGGGTAGCTCAGTCACTTAAGAATCTGTCTGTTGATTTCCGCTCAGGTCACGATCTCACAATTTGTGACACCAAGCCCCACATCAGCTCTTTGCTACCATTTTAATATATTTTTTTGTGACCCAGCATATGATCTATCTTGGAGAATGTTCCGTGTGCACTCGAGAAGAAAGTATATTCTGTTGCTTTGGGATGCAGAGTTCTAAATATATCTGTCAAGTCCATCTGATCCAATGTCTCATTCAGGGCCCTTGTTTCTTTATTGACCGTGTGTCTAGATGATCTATCCATTTCTGTAAGTGGGGTGTTAAAGTCCCCAGCAATTACCACATTCTTATCAATAAGGTTGCTTCTGTTTATGAGTAATTGTTTTATATATTTGGGGGCTCCGGTATTCGGCGCATAGACATTTATAATTGTTAGCTCTTCCTGATGGATAGACCCTGTAACTATTATATAATGTCCTTCTTCATCTCTTGTTACAGCCTTTACTTTAAAGTCTAGTTTGTCTGATATAAGTATGGCTACTCCAGCTTTCTTTTGGCTTCCAGTAGCATGATAAATAGTTCTCCATCCCCTCACTCTGAATCTAAAGGTGTCCTCAGTTCTAAAATGAGTCTCTTGTAGACAGCAAATAGATGGGTCTTGTTTTTTTATCCATTCTGATACCCTATGTCTTTTGGTTGGCGCATTTAATCCATTTACATTCAGTGTTATTATAGAAAGATACGGGTTTAGAGTCATTGTGATGTCTGTATGTTTTATGCTTGTAGTGATGTCTCTGGTACTTTGTCTCACAGGGTCCCCCTTAGGGTCTCTTGTAGGGCTGGTTTAGTGGTGACAAATTCCTTCAGTTTTTGTTTGTTTGGGAAGACCTTCATCTCTCCTTCTATTCTAAATGACAGACTTGCTGGATAAAGGATTCTCGGCTGCATATTTTTTTCTGTCTAGCACACTGAAAATCTCGTGCCAATTCTTTCTGGCCTGCCAAGTTTCAAAAGAGAGATCAGTCACGAGTCTTATAGGTCTCCCTTTATATGTGAGGGCACGTTTACCCCTTGCTGCTTTCAGAATTTTCTCTTTATCCTTGTATTTTGCCAGTTTCACTATGATATGTCGTGCAGAAGATCGATTCAAGTTACGTCTGAAGGGAGTTCTCTGTGCCTCTTGGATTTCAATGCCTTTTTCCTTCCCCAGTTCAGGGAAGTTCTCAGCTATAATCTCTTCAAGTACCCCTTCAGCACCTTTCCCTCTCTCTTCCTCCTCTGGGATACCAATTATGCGTATATTATTTCTTTTTAGTGTATCACTTAGTTCTCTAATTTTCCCCTCATACTCCTGGATTTTTTTATCTCTCTTTTTCTCAGCTTCCTCTTTTTCCATAACTTTATCTTCTAGTTCACCTATTCTCTCCTCTGCCTCTTCCATCCGAGCCGTGGTGGTTTGCATTTTGTTTTGCATTTCCTTTAAAGCGTTTTTCAGCTCCTCGTGACTGTTCCTTAGTCCCTTGATCTCTGTAGCAAGAGATTCGCTGCTGTGCTGTATACTGTTTTCCAGCCCAGCGATTAATTTTATGACTATTATTCTAAATTCACTTTCTGTTATATTATTTAAATCCTTTTTGATCAGCTCATTAGCTGTTGTTATTTCCTGGAGATTCTTCTGAGGGGAATTCTTCCGCTTGGTCATTTTGGATAGTCCCTGGTGTGGTGAGGACCTGCAGGGCACTTCCCCTGTGCTGTGGTGTATAACTGGAGTTGGTGGGCGGGGCCGCAGTCAGTCCTGATGTCTGCCCCCAGCCCACCGCTGGGGCCACAGTCAGACTGGTGTGTGCCTTCTCTTCCCCTCTCCTAGGGGCGGGATTCACTGTGGGGTGGCGTGGCCCGTCTGGGCTACTTGCACACTGCCAGGCTTGTGATGCTGGGGATCTGGCGTATTAGCTGGGGTGGGGAGGCAAGGTGCACGGCGGCAGGGGGGGGCAGGCTTAGCTCGCTTCTCCTTAGGTGATCCACTTCAGGAGGGGCCCTGTGGCAGCCGGAGGGAGTCAGATCCGCTGCCGGAGGTTTGGCTCCGCAGAAGCACAGAGTTGGGTGTTTGCGCGGAGCGAGCAATTTCCCTGGCCGAACCGGTTCCCTTTGGGATTTTGGCTGGGGGATGGGCGGGGGAGATGGCGCTGGCGAGCGCCTTTGTTCCCCGCCAAACTGAGCTCTGTCGTCCGGGGGCTCCGCAGCTCACCCTCCCTTTGTCCTCCAGCCTTCCCGCTTTCCGAGCAGAGCTGTTAACTTATGACCTCCCAGACGCTAAGTCGCGCTTGCTGTCGGAACACAGTCCGTCAGGCCCCTCGGCTTTTGCAAGCCGGACTCGGGGGCTCTGCTTGGCTGGCGAGCCGCCCCTCCGCCCCGGCTCCCTCCCGCCAGTCCGTGGGGCGCGCACCGCCTCGCCGCCCTTCCTACCCTCTTCCGTGGGCCTCTCGTCTGCACTTGGGTCCGGTGACTCCGTTCTGCTAATCCTCTGGCGGTTTTCTGGGTTATTTAGGCAGGTGTAGGTGGAATCTAAGTGATCAGCAGGACGCGCGGTGAGCCCAGCGTCCTCCTACGCCGCCATCTTCCTGTCCCCTCAATATGTTTTTTTTAAAACTCTCTTTTAGGCTCGCCTGGGTGGCTCAGTCGGTTAAGCATCCGACTTCGGCTCAGGACATGATCTCACAGCTTGTGAGTTCGAGCCCCACGACGGGCTCCGTGCTGACAGCTCAGCCTGTTTCAGATTCTGTGTCTCCTTCTCTCTCTGCCCCTAACCCACTTGCATTTTGTCTCTGTCTCTCTCAAAAATAAATAAACATTAAAAAACAAAACAAAAAAAAAACCCTCTTTCAATGTGAAGTAAATAATTTGTTCTTAGAACCAGGATCCTGAAATCAATATAAGTAATGGGTGTTTGCAACAGAGTATGGAGGAATGAGAGCCAAGGAGGCACACAAAGCAAAGAAGTGATCAAAAAATCTAAGATGACTATGGGAATATTACTTGGTACTCAAAAAAAGGAAGTCTTGCCATTTGCAACAACATGGATGGAACTAGAGTGTAGCCCTAAGTGAAATAAATCAGAGAAAGACAAGTATCATATGATTTTACTCATACATGGAATTTCAGAAACACAACAGATGAACATAGGGGAAGGGAAGGAAAAATAAGATAAAAACGGAGGGAGGCAAACCATAAGAGACTCTTAAATACAGAGAATAAACTGAGGGTTGCTGGAGGTTGCACCCACCTCCCCTCCTGAGGGTGATAGGCATCAGGGGGAGTTAAAAGGGTGATAGGCATCAAGGAGGTCATTTGTCAGGATGAGCACTAGGTGTCCTATGTACGTGATGAATCACCGGGTTCTACTCCTGAAAGCGATACCACACTATATGTTAACTAACTTGAACTTAAAAACAATACAAATAGGGGTGCCTGGGTGGCTGAGTCAGTTCAGAGACACTCTTGGGATCAGGTCATGATCTCCCTGTTGGCGAGCTGGAGCCCTGCATCAGGCCGGCTACTGTCAACGCAGAACCAGTTTCAGATCCTCTGCCCCCCTCTCTCTGCTCATCACCTGCACACCCTCTCTCAAAACAGTAAATATTTTAAAAATAAATAAATAAGTAAATAAAACATTTTCTCATAAATACACTAACAAATAAAAAACAATTACGTAGCCAGTAACAAGAAGGTATGCGTTATATTCAAGATACATTAAGTTAAAAAAAAATTAAGCTGCAGAATATTCAAAGATCTCTGGGGTTGGCTTTTGACGCATCCTGTACGTTTATAAAACAAGAGGATTTAAGGAAGGTTATTCCAAAGACGTGCCCGGGCAGGGGGCCTTTACTATTACTTTGGCAGCCTCCTGTTCTCTGCCTTACATATGTCTCAACACGTAAGTGACACAACAGGAATATTCCTTAGGGGCGGGCATATGTATGCAGCGTAACCACACGACTGCTTTTAAACTCTTCGACTCCTAAACACCGGACGGAAACGAGGAAGAAGTCCTGGCGCTACGGCGACCCCACCCCCGCGGGGGAAGGCTCGCCCATCTGCCCAAAGTCCCGAGGCCAACCGCGGCCCGTCCCCTCCGGTGCCCAGCGCTCCGCCCGCACCCGGACGCCGGGTGACAGCGCGACGAACGCCACGGGCCTCGCTCCCACAGGCACGGACTCGCACGGGAGGCCGGGTCTCGGCCCCGGCGGTACGAACTCCCGGCCGCAGGCTCCCGCGCACCCCCAGCGCGACTCGACCGCGGTTGAAGGGGCTACACCCGCTGAGGGATGGCCAGGTGACGGGGGTGACGGCCGTCGCAGCGTAACGCCAGGCCTGGTGGGGGTCTGCGAGCTGAGCTGTTCTCTTCACCCCCAACAGTGAAAACATACGGAGAGCTCCAGCGCTCCCGGATCCCGGGACCGGGACCCCGGGTTCACCGCTTTCCGTCTCCCCGTCGGCCTTCCGGCTCACCTCGCGGCGGCGGCGCCGGGCACACCGCACGAGGAAACCAAAATCAGCGCCCCAGAGAAACGTGGGTTAAGGCAAGAGCCCGAGCGTCACACGGAGAGGTCGAGCTGCCGCGCCCGCTTCGAGTCCTGACCAACCCAAGTCCTCAGGCGACCCGCGGAGGTCTAGCGGTGATGTAGCCCCCGCCTCCTGGCGTGCGACTGCGCCTGCGCCGGCGCCTGCGCCTTCGCGTGCGTGTGCGTCCAGGTTCCCGGAAACGCCACGGCCGCTCCTCCCCGGCCCGCGCAGCCGGAGTCACGGATGAGAAGACCCAGCGGTCCCGGGGCGTCAAGGCTGGGTGTGACAGAGTAGAGCTGGCCTGCGGAGGCTTTCCTTCCCTAGTAGAGGGAACGAAACTCCTAGGGCGCGCGTCCCGCGTCGGCTCGGCCAGTAAAGCCGCCAGGCCCCGCCCGATCCCTCCATCTACTGACCTCCGCTTGGCACTCGAGCCCAGGTAGCGTCCGGCCCTACCAGGCAACCTTGGCCTGGACTTCGCCAGGGGAAAGCCAGTAAAATCCAAATAAAGCACGGAGCATAGTCACTACTGCTGTTCGACGTTGCCTTTTTACTTCTGCCAAACGTGACCAATAAAAGTAAGATGTTGATATAGGGAGAATTTGATGACGAGTGCACGGGAATTCTCTACTACATTTGCAACTTTTCAGTGTATTTTTCTAAAATTACGTTTTTTGAAAAGGAAGGGGGGAAGGGGGGCCTGGAAATAGTTGGATCCAGATTTGGACCTATGATTCATGCCGTCATCAAGGATCAAGGCTCTCTCTAATTTTCATCTGTTAGTTTGCTTCCTCATGGTGTCAAGACAGTTTTGCTGCAGCTCCAAGTATCACATTCTCACACAAATGCGTTCGAGATAGAAAAGGATCAGATGAAACAAGTATTTTCCTCTTATGAGGGAGGAGAATAATACCTACTCCCATTTCAACATGGGAATTGACAAAGATGCTGTCCTCAGCATTCTCCAGCCAGGCTGTTCTGGGGCTTCTCAACTAGACCTCAGCCCTGACCTATAAAAAGTACAAACTCAGCCCAACTGATTTCATCCACTCCCCCCCCCCACACACACACATAGTAAAACACTTAACATCATATTTTTAAAAAGCGAACACAGAGTTTCTTCTTAAAAAATATTTTTTTAGTGTTTACTTATTTTTGAGTGAGACAGAGTGTAAGCAGGGGAGGGGCAGAGACAGAGGGAGACACAGAATCCAAAGCAGGCTCCAGGCTCCGAGCTGTCAGCACAGAGCCTGAGGCGGGCTCGAACTCACGAACTGTGAGATCATGACCTGAGCCAAAGGCAGACACTTGGCAGACTAAGCAACCCAGGTGTCCCTAACATGCTTTTCAACAGCTCAAGCCATATCCCTAAATGACCCTAGCCCTCTATACCTGCCAAAAGAATTTACTATTTGTTCTAACCAACAATTGATCATAGGCCCTTCACCACCCTTTCTTAGAGGATTTACTAAAAAGGATTCACGATTTGCGGGTCCTTCCTTTGTCCATTTGAGGTAGGTATCTATCTCCTACAACCGAGTCGTGTCTTTCTCAAGCACTGGAAAGCCCTTCCTTTGAAATGTAATCATCAGAAAAGATAGGGCCTCGGTCTCCCAGACTCTGTGCGGCACATACAGCTGGCCTCATGGCGTTTACACGACCCACTCTGGGTAATTTTTCACTTCCCTGACTCTACTCAAGCCCCTCCATTCCCCATCTCTACACCCTTATTCACCCTTTAAAACACTCAGCCACCTCTGTACAAATCCAAGTCGAGTTCAGTTCATGCTGGACCCAATTCTCTATTTCAGTAGTATATTACTGATTAAAATCTGCCAAGTCCAAGGGAAATCACAGCACTTTTCATCCAGAGCGACCTTTGGTTTCTCAGACTCCTCGGATTATTTCCAGGTTGTCACATGGTTTCTCTGGGATTGGACTTTAGGGCAGTTGGGTGAATTTTTAATACAGGATGAAATAAACAAGAAAAGGGCACAAATTGGTGAACACAGATCCCATGTGTGCACCTTTCACCCACCCTCCCCAGATGGTGCCATCTTACAACATTCTACAACATCATCAAATGAGGACATTGTCATTGGCACAATACTACTAACTAGAGGCCAATTTTACACAAAATTCACCAGATTTCACGTGCACTCTTCTTCTATATGTCAGTCTGTGGAATTTGGCCACACGGCTGCTATTATGCCTCTCTTTCTCCCGAGAAGCAAGTGATCCGACACCGTTTCACATTCAAGCAGAAGTGATGATGAAAATAAACTTCTCTGGTAGCTGAGGCGTGTGCGCAAAACCGCTGCCTCCAATGAAACCCCAAGGTGGGTGTGATGCTGGGCCCGAGTGGTGGTATTTCTGGCATGATCTAGCAAGTGCCTTCCATTTCGGTCCACTCACATTCGTGTAGGATAGGGCTGCACAGGTCCCAAACGAGCTGGTGTCTCAATACTACACAGTACAGCTACATTCACTGTCTCCCCAGTTTTGCCAGATGGGGAAAGGCACAATATACTCCATTGTGCCCTTAGGAATTCTGACTAAAGTTTTAAAGCTATGGTGCCAGATTCTTGCCCAGAGATAAGCCTTGCTTCCCGTGTCCATAGTTGCAGCTCTGGTCCCGGGACCACTGTATGAGTTAGAAGCAAAGGAAGTTGGGAGGATGTAGGGAAGAATTGTATACTCAGTTCGGTATCCCCTCCCCACCCCCTGTCCCCCACACTCCCCAGCGAAGCCGAAAACTCTGTCCAGTGAGGGATGTCCCTCGGCCCCGCTCATGTTGAGCGTGAATCCTTGCTCGTGAACGTGTGTGAGCCCTACATACCCTTGCCTCCTGCTTGACACAACCAAGGTTTCAGATGCCTGTTACAGTTCTCTGTGGAACCACTTCTCTGCAGGTGAAAATGTGTTGCTTGGCCTGCAGAAACGTATCTCGTCAGCGCAAATTGTTCCCGTATCTTCTGCTCTCCTCTCGCTCTCCACCGGCATCTTCTGCGTACACAAACCCACGTCCAGAAATAGTGTGTTGTCTGGACCATTAGTAGCCTCCCAGGCTACGACCTTCACCCAACTGGCCAGCTGTGGACAGTCTCTCCCATAACCTTCTACAACCTTGGTCTGTCTTACAGAGAAACATAAGGGTCCTCGGCAATTTTTTTGCCTCAGAGGGTGCAAGAGTCCCTGTCCACAATTATCCCATCTCTGCATTGCTGGCTCTCCCCCACCTCCACGCATGTCATGGATTCGCCTGCCACTTCCCACAGACACACTGGAATAGCCACCTGCTTGGCCCAGTCCCATTCCAGTCCTGGAAGCAGTTCTAATGATGAGCACTGGCGTGTCCTAGGCTAATCCCTCCCCTTCATTCCCATTGTGACTTCCACAGGGCCACGCCCAGTATTGGCACCCTTCAATCCCCAGCTTTCCACTGCCTCTCCCCAAGACCATATTCTCAGGCCGTAACATTATAGACACGCAAGTTAGAGACCCAAACAGACAGAAATCACCGTGCAAGTCCGGCCACTCTACTAATTTGCTTTTACCATCCTTGAGCAGAGTAGATGTAGCTGCCCTCCTTAAACCAGTCAGCTCCTTGTTGGTCCGTAGAGATCTGTTTGTAGACCATGGCCCAAGCGACCGTGAAATCCTCGGGTGGTCCCAGAGCTGGCCTTCAGGGGAAGGAGGTACTCCGCTCATGAAGGCAGTGAGTGTCCTTTATATTCTCCTTAGCCTGTTCTTGTAGGAGCCATTTCCGATTTCCTGTGGAGCATCTGCTTGGCGCCCTCCCCACCAGAGCATTTCTCAGGCATCATCGGAGACATTATGGGTATAACAAGTTAAGGACCATCCTGTCCTTGACTCATGCAGGCAGTCTTTATTAATGCTCACAGCAAACTCATGATACTTCAGTGGAAATTTTCTAGTACCAAATCTTAGAGAAACTGGAATTCATCTTTCTTTGCCCTTCTCCATAACATTTTGTGTTGTATTTTAGGCAGATTGGTCGATGTGTGAGCATAGTGAGCCTCAGATCGCTTAAAAACTGCAGCCCAGGACTGCAGCAGAAGTTCAGAAGTGAAACCACCACAGAGGAGGAGCTGGTGGGGCTCATGAACAAGTTCGTGGAAGACACAAAGAACGGGGTGCACAGGAAGGAGGGCTGGCCTGATACTGCATATGGAGTGACAAAAATTGGTGTCACGGTCCTGTCCAGAATCCATGCCAGGAAACTGAGTGAGCAGAGGAGAGGGGACAAGATCCTCCTGAATGCCTGCTGCCCTGGGTGGGTGGGTGAGATCAGACATGGCCGGACCTAAAGGCTCTAAAAACCCAAAAGAAGGAGAGAGACCCTCATCTCCTTGCCCGTTTGCCCTCTGATGCTGAAGGGCCTCATGGGAAGTTTATTAAACAGAAAAAAGTTCAACAGTGGAGAGCTGAATTCACACCTCCATCCATGGGCCCCTCTGTGATACCCCCCTCCCTTGCCCAAAAGGACTCTTTCAATGTCAATAGTATCCCTATCCAAAGGGTGAAATATCCCTACTAGTATTTAATTTCGCTAGGTTGCTAATTCTATAGAGGATTCTTTCTCTTTTTATTTTTATTTTTATTTTTTTCAAACATGAAATTTATTGTCAAATTGCTTTCCATGCAACACCCAGTGCTCATCCCAACAGGTGTCCTCCTCCATAACCAATACCCACCCTCCCCCCTCCTACCCCCCATCAACCCTCAGTTTGTTCTCAGTTTTTAGAGTCTCTTATGTTTTGGCTCCCTCCCGTTCTAACCTCTTTTTTTTTTTTCCTTTTTAAAAATTTTTTTCTGTGAAAAGGCAGAGACAAAAGAGATCAGTGAAATAGTGAACACCAGAAATGGATAAATGGTTCTTTATGAATGCCTGTGTGTATAGACTGTATATTCAAAACTTCCTGGAAAATCTAATACACCTAATTAGATCAAGAGAAGTTACATACAGTTTAGTTCAAGGGGAAGCAAACATAGAAAGGGACAAATAAGTGTTTTACATTTGCAGGACACGGAGTCCCTATAGGATCTACTCAGATCTGCTCTTATAGCTGAAAGAACCTAGAGCCAATGAGCATGGTTGGATGTGCCAGGCAGCATTTTTCACCAGCCTCTAGTATATCATGGGCAACACATCTGCTGTTGTCCATGTTCTAACATCCCTGTTCTAAAGGTGCCTCTACTCACTGATTACTTTTCACTCTTCACCAGGGATTTTCAGGCTTACCCAAATGAAAGGTGGTAGACCCAGAAAAGAAGGGTAGGGTCCTCATTTTAAAAGTGTTTCACATCAAAAGGGCTAATGATTTCCTCCCTGTGAACTTGTATTTCTACACTGACTGTGAGGAAACTCAATGTGTAGAGCAACACAGTAGAATCTCAATTGCTACTTTGGCAATCCATGACAAACATCTTCTTTCCGGGATACCATAAAAACAACACTATATACACATATGTACATACATATATATATGTATGTATGTACATATGTGTATATATATATATATAACTGCTACAGGCTACAGTCTCCAAGACTTACGAACCATGTGATCATGACCTGTGCTGACCTTGGACACTTAACCGATATAGCCACCCAGGTGCCCTGAAAATTATTCTCTATAGAGAAATAAGCTGTTGCTCCCATTTATTCTCTTTAAATTATTCCATGGTTTTATTTCAAAAAGATATTACAGTATCCTCATCTCTAAGGAATTGAGCAAACGTTGGAAATCTGAACATTCTTCTTCAGATACTAACTTAAAGTAGTAGTTGGAAATACAGTCTTATTAACGCTACACTTAGCAAGGAAACCTTAAAGAAGGTGTTCTCAACACTCATTTAAGAAGGTACTGCTTTGCAACATCCTATAGCCTGAAAAGCTACTGAGGAATTTGGTGGCAAAAATCACAACAGTAAAGGTATCTCACTCACACACACACACTGTCTGACATATTGATTCTAGAGAGGATAGATGGGCGGACATTCTAGATGTAACGTGCTGGGCATTTTATATATGGTCCCCATTAAGAACATGGAGGAATAATGGATCTCAAGGTCACAAGCACATCTGGTTGCAGACGGAGGTCATGTGACATCCAAACTAGTGGATCTTCTCACTCCTCGAGGACCTCACATCATTTTCCCTACATCTCCCTTCTTCAAATGAAGCCTTACAAAGTAATGCCAGAGAAACAGAAAATAAGAGGACTGTGCTTGATCGGGCCAATATCTTCCTTATTACAGGGCCCAGGTATTTCATGGAAAACCACAGGAGGCACATTTTAAAACTTTGAAGTGTTTTCTAAAAATCTCTTGTCAGTCCAGAGGCTTAACAACTGGTCCTCTTGATATTAGAAAACATGAATCTTCCCGGGAATGTGATGAATGTTAAATCATCAAAGGTCATGAAAACCAGCTTGGAATTATAGACTCTGAATAGCCTTGAGAATCAAGTAATGCACTGGAACTTTGTGACCCCAGATGAGATGATGTCTAAAATATCCTGTGTTGTGTAGATCACTGTGGCTCTGCTTGAGATCAGTGAGGTTTGAAGAGTAGGAGACGGTGAGAGATTTCCTAACAATAAATCCCTGGTCACATACACAGTAATGGTTTGGATAAACTGTAAGCCCAACACACACCCTGGCCCGCACCAGCACAAGAGTCCTTTCTTACCTAGGTTACCAGCTTTTCACAGTGACTGTGGCAAGGCAACCCTTTTACATACCACCTCACACACAGTGTCACACACTGTCACACACACAGGCTCTTTCTCAAACACTCACACTCACACATCACTCACTCCCATGCACTCATACACCCATAAAACAAGGACATAGGGATGGCCCATACACTTCTTTGTGCATAGACTGTATGCATTTCAGTTCACAGTCCTCACAATAACTCTTAAAAGCCATGAGTCCACGCTGGAGACAAAATGTTTGGATCAGAATCTCTGCTGTGTAAACTCTACAAATGCTTCCCATTCCTGTGTGTGTCCTGTTCTGAACTGTCAGACCAGAAGGGTCTACCATCTCTCCCAGTTCCAAGGAGAAGTCCCCTAACAGCCCCCCCCGTCCATTTGGGGATGTGGTCAGTGGGTGGGATATGCCTGGGAAGAGAGAATGGTTGTGGCATCCACATCTAGGAATTTCCACACAAAACCTTTTACTCCCCATCTGACTTCTCTCATATACCCCAGTAAGCATTCTCACGGGTGATTCTAAACTTCCTGAGATAAACAATACAGAATAGACAAGAGGTCATCACTCCATTACAAACAACCTACAGAAAATTAGCAGCGATTCTCCCTCTACTGACTATACTAAAGGTACATAAGAAAATGGTTCCAACCCCTGTGAGTAAATGCAGCTGCCTTTCTGGTATACCGGTTACCCAGTGTGGGTTCTTCTGCCCCCATCTTTTTTTATTTCAAACATTTCTATGTGTTGCAATTTTGATTCCTAAAACATATTTTATTTTTATTATTACACAGGCAGATAATATTTTTGAAAGTAAAATAAATATGATTAGTGGTCAGTAACAAAATCTGACAGGTGCTTATTAAACATCTGACAAATATTTTCCATTAAACTTACACTTAACATGCTGTAGATGAAAGGAAGGACTGGAATCACTGACCCCTTTCTAAAAAGTGTTCACCTTAGAAAATAGTTACATTACTAAGAGAGTTTCTTTAACTCATTTTAATTATCTCTAAACACCACTTCATGAGAGTCACAGGGTCATGCATTGTCTCTCCCAGTGAACTTATATGGCACTGCCATTCTGTCTTTCCAGGATATTGACATAAAACAGGGACAGTTTCCTAAATTTCTTGAAGCTCTTTTCATTGGTACATTCTCATAACCTTTCTATTGGGCAAAAGATACTCATTTAAATACAAAAATAGTAAACTATTTATACATGTCAATAACAGCTCACTTTTATGAATATCTATATTTTTAAAAAGAATTAGTGACAACTGTGAAATTGGTTTAGACTTTTAACGGTTTTACTGAGATACAATTTACATATCATACACGTCACCCATTTCAAATATGCGATTCAGTGGAGTTTAGTATATGGACAGACTTGTGGAATGATCACCGCTTCAAGATTAGCATACGGTCATCACCCCGAGGAGAACCTGTGCCCTTAGCACCAGCCCTCTTTTCCTGCAATCCCACTATCTGAAGCAACCTCCAGTCTATTTTCTGTCTGAACATTTACTTTTCTGAACATCCTGTATAAAGAAAATCATATAATGAATAGTCACTTTTGTGACTGGCCACTTTCTTGTGGGTAACGTTACCAAGATTCATCCGTGTTGTAGCATTTCTTTTTATAGCACCTCTTTAACATGTCACTGTTCCACAGCCCCTTCCCATGACCATATTGCCTGGTAATTTCTCACTGCTCCCGTTGATGAAATCCCAACATAGAGAAAATAGCCATGCACATTAGCCCATGAGGTGATTTGTTTTTACCTGGTTACAACAGAGCAGCAGCCCACAAAACCATGCAGTCCGTCCTCCTACAAAAGGTAATCAATAAACTGATCAATTGCTTGTTTGTTATAGACAACCATTCATAGAGCACTGGCCATGGGACAATAAGATGTTAAGATGGTCTCAAAGGCGACCTGTGAAGAAAAGTGGTTCTCTACTCATAATTGCAGTGAGTGCCCCCTCACGTTCAGATGGCATGTTCCCATATAAATCACTCTCTTTTCTTTTGTTTTTAATTTATTTTTAGTTTTGAGACAGAGAGAGACAGAGCATGAGCAGGGGAGGGGCAGAGAGAGAGGGAGACACAGAATCCGAAGCAGGCTCCAGGCTCTGAGCTGTCAGCACAGAGCCCGACGCGGGGCTCGGACCCACGGACCATGAGTTCATGACACGAGCCAAAGTCAGCCGCTGAACCGACTAAGCCACCCAGGTGCCCCTCACTCTCTTTTCTTTATGGGACATCTGGGCACTGTGCTCTCCAGTAGATCATTTCTCTGACATCATCTGAGACATTACGAGTGTTACAAAGGTCAAAACTGTATCATATCCTTCACTTATATAAGAAGACTACATTAACACTCTTAGCATACTGCTAATTGTCTCCCAAATGGACAAATGCAGGAATTTTGGTACTCATCATTCTCATGCATGTGATTCTATGTGACTATTTGTGTTGTATTTTAGGCAGAGTGGTCACTGTGTCTAACGTAACGAGCTTCATAGCTCTTAAGAACTGCAGCTCAGAACTGCAGAACTCCAGAAGTGAGACCATCACAGAGGAGGAGCTGGTGGGGCTCATGAACAAGTTCGTGGAAGACACAAAGAGTGGGGTACACAGGAAGGAGGGCCGGCCTGATACGAGGGCACTCACATATGGAGTGTCAAAGATGGGTGTCACCGTCCTGTCCAGAATCCATGCCGGGAAACTGAGTGAGCAGAGGAGGGGAGACAGGATCCTCCTGAATGCCTGCTCCCCTGGGTGGGTGAGAACAGACATGGGTGGACCTACAGCCATTAAAAGCCCAGAAGAAGGAGCAGAGACCCCCGTCTACTTGGCCCTTTTGCCCTCAGATGCTAAGGGGCCTCACGGGGAGTTTGTTATGGAGAAGAAAGTTGAACAATGGGGACCCCACCCTCAGTTCCCTCCATGGGACCCATTGTGATACTGCCATGATTTGACCAAAAGAACTCTTACACTGTGAACAATTTCCTTAAGCAAAAAGATGAATAAATAAAAGGAAGAATCAGTGTCCATACCGAATACTCACAATGAATTGGCTACTAATTCTGTGAAGTCTTTTGTGATTTCTTCTGTGATATATAAGGGGGAAAAATGAAATTGATGAAAATAATAAATGAACATCATAGATGAATAAACAGGTTAAGTAAATGTCCACGTGTGCAAATTGTTTCATGCCAACCAGCCCAAATTCTAACAGACCATAAGCTAGGTCAAGAGAAGGGACAGTTTAACTCAGGGGTTGGTAAACATTAGTGAATGAGCCAAATAGTGAATATTGTTGCCTTTGTACACCAATGGTCTCTGTTGGACCTACTCAAATCTGCCGTTCTAGCTTGAAAGTCAACAGAGACGACTTATAATCTCATGAATGGGGCTGGGTATCCCTAGCCAGCATACTTTATCAGCCTCTACTATGACATGGGCAACCCCACCACAGATAGACATTCACTGTGGTCTCGTTAAATATCAAAGTCATTGGAGGAAAAGGAGCTGCAAGGTGTGAAATGGGAGTGGGCACTAGAGGTGCATCCATAAGACAACCTGAGACAAAGGGGGAAAGGGAATTAGGATTGGTATCAGTGCATATGAAAGAATTACTGTCAAATCTCCTCAAGGCTAATGTGCTATTCATGTAGGGATAAACGGTCACCAAGTGTGTAACATTAACACGGTTCAGCAAAGCCTCCACAGAAGATGAACATATAAGGAAAGTGAAATACTCATCACGGTTGGGGCTAGTTTGGTGGATACATGGGTGTCCGCAGTCCTATTCTTCCCACTTTTCTCTCTGAGAGCTTTCAAGACAAACATCTGGAAATAAAAAGGTCTTGGCTCTGCTGCCTTACGCGACGACCTTGAGCAAAACCCTGCCTGTTGCTGTCTGTCAATCTCCTCAAGCGTACAATTCAGGGGAACTCATAGGATTGCCGAGAAGAGTAAAGGCACTAATACAGGTGAGCGGGCTGCAAACAAGGGCGGTGCAAAGTGCCCTCCGTAGGCGTCCCCGGACTGGGGCCGGACACCTCCAGGGCCCAGAGGGGAGCTTCTTACTGCCCCACACCCAGCCTGGCTCCCGGGGGGCCTCCCACCACCTCCCACCCCTCACAGAAGCATCCATGTTGTACAGACTTCCTCCCCTCATGATTATTTTTCAGTCTTCACCAGGGGTTTCAGGCTGACAGAAATGAGAACTGATGGGCCCTGCAAGGAAGTGTTGGGTCCACACTTTAAAAGTCTTTCCCTTCAGAAGGGCTATGATTTTCTCTCTGTTATTTGGCTTTTCTAAACTGACCCACGATGAATAACAAATTCTAGGACAAAACAGTAGCATGTCAACTACTGGGTTGGAAATGTACCCCAGTATCACAGAGATCTTTTTTCCTTGATGCTTTAAAAATAACACCTATTTGTATATAACCCTTAGCAACTGTGGCCTTGGACAAACATAAGAAATAGGCAGTATAGGCAAACAGGAGATTATGTAACCATTAGATCAAACATTCCAAGCAACTCCTTGGCTTACACTCCACGGTAAGTGTTCATAAACATTCCCTTCCACTTGGGGCCCACTGGGAATCACACAGAGGGAGGAGCCCTGCTCACACCCCAGTCTCAGCACAGGACCTAATTCTCTGTTTCTCCCTCTTGAGATTCTCCTAAAAGAGCAAAGGGGACAGTGTCCTCAGACCAAAGGGGACTGCGTCCTCAGAGGCAGTTCCCCTGTGCAAGCAACTTCACTGCATCTTGGAAGAAAGCAACCTTTCTCATTCTGCAAAGCAAGAAGGACAGGGGATATTGTCCCAAGACAATATACATACTCCTTCTTTACTTTTGAGGTTTTCCGAAAATAATTTTAACTCGCCTACCATGAATCACTAGCCCCCTATTAACCCAAAGCCAACCACCTTAGTTTGGGGAGCCCATCAGTCGACCTCAAACCATTGCTTGGCTCACAGGTAGCATCCTAAGAGGACACAGTCCTGGTTGGGCTCAAGGTGCAGCCCCATGAAGTACGGATTTGACACAGCGCCATCAGGAAAACTTCTGGCGCTCTGGCCCCTCCTTTCATGGAAGGACAGGGGTGGGGCTTCGGCTCTAGGAGTCACAGCACTGGAACCAAGAACATAGTTCTATTGGCATCTCTGACTCTGGCCAGGTCTCCGCACCACTAGCCCTCGGTGTGGCCCACAGCACCATCGGCTCCACACACAGGGCCTCGCTCGCGTTCCCCACAGCTATGTGTTCACACACCCGCGTGGCCCTGGTGACCGGGGCCAACAAGGGCATCGGCTTGGCCATCGCACGTGACCTGTGCCGGCAGTTCTCCGGGGACGTGGTGCTCACGGCACGGGACGAGGCGCGGGGACGGGCGGCCGTGCAGCAGCTCCAGGGCGAGGGCCTGAGTCCGCGCTTCCACCTGCTGGACGTCGATGACCTGCAGAGCATCCGCGCCCTGCGTGACTTCCTGCGCAAGGAGTACGGGGGCCTGGACGTGCTGGTCAACAACGCGGGCATTGCCCTTGATAGTAAGAACGTGGGAACTCTTAGGCCAGGAGACCTCCCTTAGGGGACCAGCCAGGGTGGGTTTGGGGCTGGTGTCTCAACTGCTGCTCTGGGGTCCAGAGCTCTGAGGGGATCTAGAACGGCCTCCCTAGGGAAGAAGATGGACTGGAGACACAGGGAGAGCAGGACCCTCCAGCAGTTGCAAGCATTTCCAGCCAGAGGACCTTCACACTGGCGTGGATCAGATTCTCAGGGACCTCACCCAGGTTTCTCCAAGTTCCTTTCTGATTGGGTCTGAGTCATTTGGTAAATATTAACCTATTTTGCAATAAACAACATATTGTAAACAAAGGTACACAGAAAACCCATTGTGCACCCTTCCCTTAGCATCCCCAAGTGGTGCCAAGTTACAAAGCTACACGGCATCAGCCAGCCAGATAATTCACACCGGGACAATAGTGTTACCTAACACAGAAATGGCTGAGAATTCACATTTGCAGATGAAAAAAAAAAATGCTATCGTCACTTCATGGAATATTCTCAGGAGGCAACTGCTTACTGACCTATTCTCCTTCTTCCTTACCAGTTGATGATCACACACCCTTACACATTAAAGCGGAATTGACAATGAAAACAAACTTCTTTGGTACTCGAAACGTGTGCACAGAACTGCTGCCTCTAATGAAACCCCAAGGTAGGTGTGATCAGGGGCCCAAGCAGTGCCATTTCTGGAATGATCTGGCTCTTGCCTCTCTAACCTTATCTAAGGGCCCTGCTCCCTCTCGCTTCTCAGCCACACCCACTTCACTGCTGTGTCCCCACCACACGGGTGCCCTTCTCCTCAGGACTCTGTACACGCGTGTCCAGCAGCGAGCAGTGCCTTCTGTCCTGCTGGCCTTTCACAACTGGCTCTTTCTTCTCCTTCACATCTTCATTTCAAATTCTCCTCACAAAGGCCTTTCCTGCCTCTGTACCCCTCACAGGTGCACTTCCCTGGGAATTCCTTCCTGGACCCTTTCTCTTCCTTCTGCCTTCCTCTGAGTGATTTTATTCAGGCTAGTGGACTCTTCACCATCCAAACTTCTCAGGCTCCCCTAAAAGCTGTCACCTGCCTAGTACATTCCCTAGAGCATTCTCTTCCTACCTCTCCTTCTCCTCAGGATGCCCTCCCTTCCCTCCTCAGATCCGACCCCTCCAGCTGCCCACCCAACCCCCCACCTAAACATCTCAAATGTGTCCAGATGACACCTGTGATTCCCCAATATCATCCTGGTCATGGACCACTCCATCCACCCACCATGAAAAATGAGGTCACCATGCCCACCTCCTGATTATCACTGACCAGGTCCCTAACAGTTGTCCTATAGATTTTGTCCCCCAAGCTTCCAACTTGGGGGAAAGCTTCCAGCTTTCTCCATCCCAACTCTCCAACAGAGACTCGGCTGTCATTTCTGGACAATTGAAACCTTCCTAAGAGATGCTGCTTCTTCTGTCTTTTCCTTTCTGGTTATTCTCTGTACTCCCTGAGTGCTCACTTTCTCGCAAAAGCCCTTCAAGAGCAAAGTCCAATCCTGAGCACAACTCGTAGCGATCTCTGTCGTCAGACCTGCCAAAGTCCAGGCCCATCAACCTCCCTTCACCTTGATCATTGTTTGCACAAACAAACTGCCACAATTCCTTGGCTGTAAACTACTGCAATATTTACCCCCACGTTAATGTGATGGGGAAACCACCACCCATTCAGTACACTGACTAAATAAGCCGACACTTTTAGAAAGATTAGGGTGTCTGGCTTGAATGAGTACATGCGTGTACAGTTTACCCTCAGTTCTGCCTCCATTGCCTCTTCATTCCTGGAAACTTCCATCACTTCTTCTACCACTGGCTTCTCTGGCCCCCAAAGGGCAGCTCTCAAATGTCCCCCGACTCCTTTACTCACCACAGCGTTGATGTTGGGCGAGTCCCGTGTGCCAGCATCACACATCCTACACGTATTCCACTTAAAAGGCAAAAATCATACTCTGGCTGATTGTTTTCTCACTTACTAAGCAGTGTGGGTGCCTGCTGTGTATTAGGCCTCAGGCCAGAATGAGGAATGAGTGTTCTTCTGCATTTGCTAAGGCAGGCTCTAATCAAATATTGATCTTGCCTCAGGAAAACTAGGCTCAGGGACATGGAAATGCAAGCTATATTCCCAGTGTAAGACCAGGGTTCCCTTGCCTTTGGAAATAAGAGAGTTCTTCCATTATTTGAGGGGATGGCAGCCACAGTGGTTCATGTTATCAGAACATTACCCTCTTTGGGGAGACTATCTGGGAGAAGTCCTAGCTAGGGCAGCCAAAGGAAATGCTGTCCTTCCTCCCCCATACTTCAGAAACCAGGATACAAAGAACAACCTCCAAGGACATCCACCAGTCCTCTGTGGGTCAGAACAAATGCAAAAGGCCAACGTGTGCTCTGTTTGTAGGTGTGTAAGGACAAACCAAAAGACATAATTGTGACTTTAAGGATATTGAGAGATAGTAAATGTTGATTTTTCTTATTTTTTTAACCAACTGAATCATCCAGGCACCCCTATTCTTACATTTTTTTCAGATTATTTATTTATTTATTTATTTATTTATTTATTTATTTATTATTTCTTTTGAGAGAGAGAGAGGAAGAGAGAGAGCCAGTAGGGAGAGGCAGAGAGAGCAGGAGAGAGAGAGAAGCCAGCCCCATGCTTTCATTGCAGAGCCCAAAGGAGCC
Source organism: Lynx rufus (assembly GCF_022079265.1). Lineage (NCBI taxonomy): Eukaryota > Metazoa > Chordata > Mammalia > Carnivora > Felidae > Lynx > Lynx rufus. The sequence continues at coordinate 149,917,305 of NW_025814867.1, forward strand.
TTGAACTCATGAGCCAAGAGATCATGACCTGAGCAAAATTAAGAGTTGACGCTTAACCAACTGAGCCACTCAGGGACTCCAATTCTTCTTATATTCTAATCCTCTTTTCAATAACAGTTTTAGTTAAACCATTTAGGCAGAAAATGAAGATAAGAACTTAAAACAACCAGGTGCCTATCACCAGTCTTAACCATGCAATTAGTGTCAAAGTCATATAAATCCCTTCCCACATTCCATATCATTTCACTCTCATTCCACCAAAATTCCTATTCCTGAATTTGAAAGATATTCTCTTTAAAAGGATAAGCTGTTGTTATTCTTTCACTCTTTAAATTATACTCTACATTTATTTCAAAAAGATATTAAGGTATAATCATCTCTAAGGAATTGAACAAACATTGGAAAGCTGAGCACTCTTGCTCATCAGATATAAGCTTAAAATACTAGGCAATAATATGGTCTTATTAAGGCTACTGTTAGCAAAGAAACCTTACAGAAGTTGTTCTCAACCTTTCTTTGAGAAGCTACTGCTTTGCAATATCCTGTAGTCTTAAAAACCACTAGAGAAATTTGGAGAGAAAGTTACAATAGCAAATGTATCTCACTCACACTCACTCTGACATATTGATTCTAGAAAGGATAGGTGGCTGGACATTTCTAGGTGTGATGTGCTAGGCATTTTATATATGGTCCCCATTAAGAACCTGGAGGAATAATGGATTTCAAGGTCACAAGCACAGCTGGCTGAAGACCAAGGTCATGTGACATCCAAACTAGTGGTTCTTCCCACTACTCAAGGTCCTCAAATCATTTTCCCTACATATCCCTTCTTCAAATGAAGCCTTACCCAGTAATGCAAGGCAAGGGAAACAGAAAATGAAAGGACTCTGTTCTATTGGGCCAAGGCCTTCCTTATAGCAAGACCCCCAGGTACCTCAGGGAAAACCACAGGAGGCACATTTCAAAACTTGAAGTGTTTTCTGAAAAACCCTTATCAGTCAAGACACTAAAGAACTGGTCCTCTTGATATTAGAAAACATGGATCTTCCAGGGAATGTGACAAATGTTAAATCATCAAAGGTCATGAGAACCAGCTTGGGCTTACAGATTCTGAATAGCCTTGAGAGTCAAATGCTGCCCTTGAAGTTTGTGACCCCAGATGAGATGATGTCTAAAATACCTTGTGTTGTGGAGATCACTGTGGCTGTGCTTTCGGACACTGAAGTTTGGAGAGGGAGAGATGTTCCTAAATAGATCCCTGGCCACATACAGAGTAATGGCCTGGATAGACTATAAGCCTGAGACACACGCCAGCCCCACCAGAACAAGAGCCCTTTCGTATCTGGGTGACATGCTTTCACACTGATTGTGACGGGGCAATTCCTTTACACGCTGCCTCATACAGGTCACACACTTACAGTCACACATCCAGTCTCTTTCGCACACACTCACATGCAGACATACGACACACTCAAATGCACTCACACACCCTTATCACAAGGTCTTATGGATGGTCCATAAACTTCTTTTCTTTTACGTTTACTTACTTATATTTGACAGAGAGGGCACGAGTGAGGGAGGGGCAGAGAGCGAGAATGAGCATCCCAAGCAGGCTCCAAACTGTCAGCACGGAGCCCAACGTGGGGCTCCAACCCACGAACCGTGAGATCATGACCTGAGTTGAAATTAAGAATCAGTTGCTTAACTGACTAAGCCATCCAGGCACCCCACCCTTAAACTTCGTAGCACACGGGCTGCGTGCATTCCAGCTCAGAGTCCTCAAAATGACACATGAAAGCCATGAGTCTATTCTGGAGACTAAATGTTTGGATCAGACTCTTGGCTGTATAAACTCCATAAGTACTTCCTATTCCTGCACTTGTGTTTCCTGTCCTGAGCTGTCACACCAGAAGGGTCTACCATCTCACCCAGCTCTGGCTGACAGCCAGCCTGCCACTTGCAGATGTGGTCAGTGCAGGGGACAGGCCTGGGTTGAGGGAATGGTTGCAGCATCTACTATGAGGAATTTACCTACAAAACCTTTTACTCCCTGTCAGGCTTCCCTCATATACACAGCTGATGTACCATTTTCACACCTGATACTGGACTTCCTGAGAGGGACAACACAGAATAGACAAGAGGGCAACAGCCTACAGACAGTTAGTAGAGTTTCTCCATTACTGACTATACTAAAGGTACAGAAGAAAATGGCTCCAAGCCCCTATGAATAATGTTGCTGTCTTTCAGGTATACCAGTTACCCAGGGTGGGTTCCTCTGCCCCTGTCTTATTTCATACACTTCTGTGTTTTGCAAATTTGAATCATTAATGTGTATTGTTTTTATTGCGAGACGGGCGGATGATATTTTTGAAAATACAATAAATCTAATTATTGGTCTGTAATAAAACCTGAGAGGTGCTTACTAAAACATTTGACAAATAAGTTCCATTAAACTGACACTTAACATGTTGTAGATGAAAGGAAGGACTGGAATAACTGACCCCTTTCTAAAAGGTGTTTATGCTCTTTCCATAATTTGGCTATTGCTGAAAGTGCTGCTACAAACATTGGGGTACATGTGCCCCTATGCATCAGCACTCCTGTATCCCTCGGGTGAATTCCTAGCAGTGCTATTGCTGGGTCAATGGATAAAGAAGATGTGGTTTATATATATAATGGAATACTACTTGGCAATGAGAAAGAATGAAATCTAGCCATTTGTAGCAATATGGGTGGAACTAGAGGGTATTATGCTAAGTGAAATAAGCCAGGCAGAGAAAGACAGATACCATATATTTTCACTCATATGTGGATCTTGAGAAACTTAACAGAAGACCATGGGGGAGCAGAAGGGGAAAAAAAAGTAACAGAGAGGGAGGAAGGCAAACCATAAGAGACTCTTAAGGACTGAGAACTAAGGGTAGATGGGGGGGTGAGGGAGAGGGGAAAGTGGGTGATGGGCAGAGAGGAGGGCTATAGTGTCATGCATTCTCTTTTTCAAGAAACTTGTATGGCACTGCCATTCCTTAGTGGGATGGAGCTCAGAGTTAACTGACTATGACTGTTCTTCCTGAATATTTTCATAAAACAGGGACAGTTTGCTAATTTTAGTGAAGCTCTTATTGTTCATAAATTCTCATAACCTTTCTATTAGGCTAAAGATACTCATGTAAATAGAAAAATAGTAAACTATTTATACATGTCAATATAAGTTCACTTTTATGAATATTGACTATATTTTTGAAAAAGAATTAGTGAGAACTGTGAGATTAACACTTTTAACAGATTTACAGAGATACAATTCACACATCCCACACTTCACCCATTTCAGGTATGCAATTCAGTGGAGTTTAGTAAATGGACAGAGGTGTGGAGCAATCACCACTTCAAGATCAACACACTGTCATCACCCCAAGGACAACCTGTGCCCTTAGCACCAGCCCTCTGGTCTCACATTCCCACTGTCCTAGCAACCTCCAATCTATTTTCTGTCTGAACATTTACTTTCCTGGACATCCCATATATAGAGAATCATATAATGAGTAGTCTTTTGTGACTGACCACTTTCTTTTGGGTAATGTTATCAAGATTCATCCATGTAGTAGCATTTCTTTTTATAGCATCTCTTTAACATGTGACTTTTCCATCGCCCCTTCCCGTGACCATATTGCCTGGTGTTTCCTCACTGCTCCCGAGTTGATGAAATCCCAACATAGAGGAAACAGCCACGCACATTAGCCCATGAGGTGATTTGTTTTTGCCTGGTTACAGCAGAGCAACAGCCCACACCATGCAGTTTTTCTCCTTCAAAAGGTCATCATTAAACTGATCAGTTGTTTGTTGGTTGATAGACACTTGTTCATAGAGCACTGGCCATGGGACCGTAAGATGTTAACATGATCTCAAAGGTGACCTGTGAAGAAAAGTGGTTCTCTACTCACGATTGCAGTCAGTGCCTCCTTACCTTCAGAGAGCACGTTCCTATATAAATCACTCTCTCCTCTAAATGGGACACCTGAGCACTGCACTCCCCATTAGATCATTTCTCTGATATCATCTGAGACATTATGACTGTTACAAGGTTCAAGACTGTATCGTGTCCATCACCTATATAAGAAGACTACATTAACACTCCTAGGAAACTGGTAATTGTCTCCCAAATGGACAAATGCAGGAATTTTGGTACTCACCATTCTCGTGCATGCAATTCTATGTGACTATTTGTGTTGTATTTTAGGCAGAGTGGTCAATGTGTCTAGCATAATGAGCTTGGTAGCTCTTAAGAACTGCGGCCCAGAACTGCAGCAGAAGTTCAGAAGTGAAACCATCACAGAGGAGGAGCTGGTGGGGCTCATGAACAAGTTTGTGGAAGACGTAAAGAACAGAGTGCACCAAAACGAGGGCTGGCCTGATATGCAAATGCTTACATATGGAGTGTCAAAGATGGGTGTCACCGTCCTGTCCAGAATCTATGCCAGGAAACTGAGTGAGCAGAGGAGGGGAGACAGGATCCTCCTGAATGCCTGCTCCCCTGGGTGGGTGAGAACAGACATGGGTGGACCTACAGCCATTAAAAGCCCAGAAGAAGGAGCAGAGACTCCCGTCTACTTGGCCCTTTTGCCCCCGGATGCCAAGGAGCCTCACGGGGAGATTGTTATGGAGAAGAAAGTTGAACAATGGGGACCCCACTTTCAGTTCCCTTCATGGCTCCCGATATGATACAGTCATGATTTGACCAAACAGATTACACTGTCTACAATGTCCTTATCCACGTCAAGTACTCACATTGAATTGGTTACTAATTCTGTGAAGTCTTCTGTGATTTCTTCCATAATATATATGAGAACAAAAAGTGGAATTAATGACCATAATGAATGAACATCATAGATGAATAAACAATTCTAAGTAGATGTCCACATGTGCAGATCACCCCCTGCCAACCAGCCCCAAAAATTAACAGAACCTAAGTTAGGTCAAGAGAAGGGACAATTTAACACAGGGGTTCATAAACATTAGTGAATGAGCCAGATGGTGAATATTTTGCCTTTGCACTTGAATGGCCTCCGTTGGACCTACTCAAATCTGCTGTTTAGCTTGAAAGTCACCATAGATGATATATAGACCCATAAGGGGGTGGGATTTCCCTAGCCAGCGTTCTTTATCAGCCTCTACTATGACATTGGCACACCACCATGCATAGACATCCGCAGTGGTCTCATTAAATATCAAAGTCATTGGAGAAAAAGGAGCTGCAAGGTGTGAAATGGGAGTGGGCACTAGAGGTGCATCCATAAGACAACCTGAGACAAAGGGGGAAAGGGAATTAGGATTGGTATCAGTGCATATGAAAGAATTACTGTCAAATCTCCTCAAGGCTAATGTGCTATTCACGTAGGGATAAACGGTCACCAAGTGTGTAACATTAACACGGTTCAGCAAAGCCTCCACAGAAGATGAACATATAAGGAAAGTGAAATACTCATCACGGTTGGGGCTAGTTTGGTGGATACATGGGTGTCTGCAGTCCTATTCTTCCCACTTTTCTCTCTGAGAGCTTTCAAGACAAACATCTGGAAATAAAAAGGTCTTGGCTCTGCTGCCTTACGCGACGACCTTGAGCAAAACCCTGCCTGTTGCTGTCTGTCAATCTCCTCAAGCGTACAATTCAGGGGAACTCATAGGATTGCCGGGAAGAGTAAAGGCACTAATACAGGTGAGCGGGCTGCAAACAAGGGCGGTGCAAAGTGCCCTCCGTAGGCGTCCCCGGACTGGGGCCTGACACCTCCAGGGCCCAGAGGGGAGCTTCTTACTGCCCCACACCCAGCCTGGCTCCCGGGGGGCCTCCCACCACCTCCCACCCCTCACAGAAGCATCCATGTTGTACAGACTTCCTCCCCTCATGATTATTTTTCAGTCTTCACCAGGGGTTTCAGGCTGACAGAAATGAGAACTGATGGGCCCTGCAAGCAAGGATTGGGTCCATACTTTATGTCTCTCCCTTCAAGGGCGCTTGAGTGACTCAGTCAGTTGAGTGTCTAACTTTGGCTCAGGTCATTATCTCAAGGTTCATGAGCCCCACATGGGACTCTGCCATCAGCACAGAGCCCACTTCAGATCTCTCTCTCTCTCTCTCTCTCTCTCTCTCTCTCTCTCTGACACCCTCCCCTGCTCTTTCTCTTTTTCTCTCTTTCAGAATAAATAAACTTTACACAACCTAAAGTCTTTCCCTTCAAAGGGGCTATTAATTTTCTCTCTGTTATCTGGCTTTTCTAAACTGACTCATGAGGAGCATCAATGTCTAGGACAAAACAATAGCATGTCAACTGCTGGTTTGGAATGTATCCCAGTATCACAGAGATCTCTTTTCCTTGATACCTTAAAAATAACACCAAATTATATATAACACTTATTAACTAAAACCTTGGTCTACACCAAATATAAGCACTTTTAACAAACATAAGTATTTATAACCATTAAAGCAGACATCCCAAGCAATTCCTCAGCCACAGTGAGCTTCACAAACATTCCCTCCCACTCGGGGCCCACTGGGAATCACACTGAGGGAGGAGTCCTGCCCACACCTAAGTCCCAGCACAGGACCTCATTCTCTGTATCTCTCTCTTGAGTTTCTACTGAGAAAGCAGGGGATCTGTGTCCTCAGAAGCACTTCCCTGTACAACCAGTTTCACTGCATCTTAGAAGAAGGCAAACTTTCCCATTCTACAGAGGAAGAAGGACACATTCCCAACACAATGGCTATATTCCTTTCTTCCTCATGGGGTTTTCCCAAAATATGTTTAGTTCTACCACCATGAATCTCTAGCTCCTATTAGCCTATGACTACCCATTTTCTTTCCGAGGAGCACATCAGTCCGTCCTGAACCATTGCTGAGCTCAGAGGAAGGATCCTAAGAGTGGGGAGTTCTGGTTGGGTTTAAGATACAGACCTGGGAGAGACAGACCTGGTATAGCATCATTAGGGAACCATCTGGAACCTTTGGCCCCTTCTTTGATGGGTGATGGAGGCAGGGCCTCTAGCTCTAGGGGTAACATCCCCAGATACCAGAACACACCTGTGCCAGTGCACGGGGCCCACAGCACACCTCAAGTGTCTTACCATGTCTGCTTTCTGCACTCTAATGCCTCGCTCAGCCTAGTAGACCTACAACCATGTGGTGCTGGTGACTGGGCCCAACTAGGCTTCACCATCATGGGTGTTCTGTGCCAGCAGGTCTCGGGGAACATGATGCTCCCAACCATGCTTCCCCCTGCCTGACATCCATGACCTGCAGAGCAGCCATGCACTGCTCGACTTCCTACGCAAGGAGTGTGGGGGTCTGGAAGTGCTGGTCAACAACATGGGCATCGTCTTCCAACCCTCCTCTCTCTGTGTGATCTAGTCAGGTTAGTGGAACCTCACTACCTCCAATTCATAAGGCCGGCCTAAAACCTATCACCTGCCTAGAATATTCCAGGATCTCCAGAGCACATATTTGTTTTCCTGCCTCTCCACCTGCACCTATGCCCTCCCTTCCTGCCTCAAATCCCTCTAACCCCATCTAAAACCAACATTTCCTGAGGACACTGCTTTTTCCATTTCCTCCATTCACTATAGCTTCTCTCTGGTTTGTGCTCCTCTGGAAGACTGCAACTTATTAACTAGATTCAGGACCCCCATCAGTTTGGTGTTTCTGTGGGTAAACCAGGGATAGGACTTCCTACTGTCACCTTGCTGATTTTAGTCTTCAGATGGTTTTTGCTTAAAGCTGAAAGGTCAACTCTTCCCTGAACCTCTAGCCTGCAGGCCTGCCTTGCTGATTTGGATTTGTCAGCTTCCAAAATTGTGACTCATTTCTTATAATTCCTTAAAATAAATCTCTCACTCACTCTTTTCCTCTCTTCCTTTATGCATGTGTACACACACACACACACACACACCCTATCAGTTCATTTTTCTCTGGAGATTCTAGATTGGTTAATACATATGGCAAAAGAAAAACTACTACTCTATATTGGAACAGATGCATTAAATTGGGATTTCCAGCAGAGGAACCTACCCTGGATTATCTTGGAGGGCTCTCAAAGCCATCACATGTACCCTTATTGATAGAGGCAGAGGAAGTTTTGAGGATGAAGAGGAGTCATGTGACCATGGAAGCAGTGAGTGGACTGATGTAGCCACAAGGAAAGAAACACCTTTAGCCACCAGAAGGTGGAAGAGGTAAGGAAGGGTCTTCCCTAGAAACCGGAGAGTGCACAGCCCTGGAAGCACCTTGATTTCAGACCTCTGGCCTCTGGAGCTTCAAGAGACTAGATCGCTGTTGTTTTAACTGGGTACAGTTCGTAATCATTTGTTATGGTAGCCCCGGAAGAGTAAGATCCCCATGTTCCTTGTTTACTTAGCAGTTTGGCCACATTGGTGACTCAGTGTAAGTTTTGGCAGATTACCTTAAAGATCCCCCAGGTAAAAACCTCTGGCATTTCTTCCTGGCAGCTCTCCCTAGGATTACCAGTTGTACCAAAGTATTGCTCTTGAAGAACAAAGAGTTCGGAAAGTTCTTTGCCTTCGGTCAAAGGCAAGGAACACACACACTCAGCAATTATGTTTCTCCTTCTGCGAGTGCTCTTGGTCTCTGTCGTAGGGTTCCCACCTCTCCCTATACACAGAACATGCTATCCAGTGGGACAGGACACTGTCAGCTCTGCGTGCAGTTTGAGAAGAGAGCTTACCACATGGACCTGGGTCCAGGAGCAGGTGACTTTGAAACCTCTTGCCTATCAGTGACAAGTACAGTTTCCTAAATGCAGAGTCTAAGCAAGTGTCCATGAGCTGGGAAGAGATCAGGGGGAAAGAAGTAGTGGGAACAAGAGAGGTTTTGTACAGGTTGGCCGAGTAACAAACATGCAGTAGTGGCAATATCATAATTCAGGGGGAAGCGGTTGATGGTAGAGCCATGCATAGAACATAGTGATATAACAAAAGCAGTTTACAAAATTGTTCTGTAACTTGTTCTGGAAATTCTGAAAACACCAGAATATCTGTGGCTTCCATTTAATTTCTATCAAGAGGCCCAAGCTCCTTCCCATTGGACTCAGCAACAGCTTGCTTGGTCTTGTGTTCCAGAAAGTTAAGACTATAAACAGTAAACTGTTTAAACACAGACTATTTCAACAACTGACCTAGTTTACAAATTCTTATCCATCTCTGCCCAGATCCCAGACTCAATAACTCCTGCCTTCAAACTCACCTATGGCTAACTCTTTACCAAAAAACAAACAACAATAACAGAAACAAAAACCCAGACTCTTATAAAACCCAATTGCTCAAATTATTGAGGAGATAGTTTGGTGATTTCATTTGGTCAGTGGAACTTTTGACTGACAAGTTTCTAATAAACTCAGCTTGTGGGGTTTTCTTTTCAATCACAAAAGTTTTCCTGGTGCTTTTATGGGGATGTTCAACGGACTTAGAGGTCCAGTGATATAGCCAAAATCTCCTCATCCATTTTGGCCCAAGATCCGACATCATTAACAGCATACATCCCCAAAACCCCTGAGTACCCCTATCTGAGGTCCTCAGCTGTCATTGCCACTGTGTCTCCAACATTAAGCCTGAGTTCCCATTCCTTTTCCTTGAACTCCTTAGCTGAGATTATTTTAAATTCAATCAGTATCCTTCAAGAATTGTTCAACTTCCAATACTAATCCAACTTCTATTCAAATTCCTTGTTGGAAATCTGATTAAGCATTTATTGACAACTTATTCTTCTTTTTACCACTCATGATGTTTTCTGTCTATAAGAGGAAGCTCTTAGTAAGGTAGGGAGCCTACAGAGGTCTGAAAAGTCTACCTCTAAACTGGCCGTGAGGATAAATGAATAAAAAGTCTTACTACTCTGCCTTCCTTTCTTAGACACCTCTACCTTCGATTGCCCATCAAAACTTTACAACAGCTTTTAGTTTGCTCTGTATGAAAGAAATTCCTTCTAGCAGAAATCTTCTCACCACACTCCATCTTCCAGGGCCATTGATTTATCATTTCAATGACTGGAAATGCCTCAACTTCAGGTTGAGGGGCCCAAGACATGGGTTTTATAGAAGTAACACTTCCTACTGACGGCTAGCTAATTCCACATGGATTCACCTGCTAACTAACTCATCTACAATTCTACCTGGCAGAAGTCTGGCTTGTTACATGTATTCCCACTTAATCCCAACGCCCTCCTATGTGCCATAATATATGCCATAATTCTACCAAGGGTAATATGAACTTGCAATGGCCACTATGGTGATATTTTGATATGACAAAAATATATGATCTAAGGGGTACATTAAAAAACAGACTAAACAAACCCCTAATATTTTGGTCAACACTTTTGATTGGTATGAGTAAGCTTCAAAAAGAAATTCAGACTCAAAATTGGACATTTACAATATAGCTTAGCCAAAGCTAATGAAAATGGGTCAAGCTTAAAACTGTGTATCCATTAGACTCATCATAAGCAAACACATACCATGTGTAAACCTCCCTCTTTTTCCCACCCACATGCCTTCTCTAACTTCCGCCTCTACCTAGGTATGACTCCCTTTCCTTTCCCTCTAGTCTACCTGAATCATGAAAGGCTCAATAGCCCCTTAAAGTCAGACAACTGGAAACCTTAAAATAGACTTGAGGGACTTCTAGGTGGCTCAGTTGGTTGAGTGTCTGACTGTTGTTTTTTGACTCAGGTCACGATCTCACGGATTGTGAGTTTGAACACCATGCTAGGCTCTGTGCTGGAGGTGCAGAGTTGGCTTGGGATTCTCTCTCTCTCCCTGTCTCTTTCTGCCCCTCCCCTGCTCGCTCACTCTCTCTCTCAAAATAAATAAATAAACTTTACTGGCGACATAGGTAGGTAGGAAGGTAGGTAGGTAGATAAAAAAAAAAACAGATTTGAAATCATTGCCTGGGTCAGAATTCAGAGACATCAATGACTATCTTAATGTTTATTGAGAAACTCAAAATAGTCTTATGAAATTATAATTCTGGACTGCCAGGCTTATATTGACTTGCACACTGGTGGGCTTCTCAGATGCCAAATCTTAGATGAAAACGACTCGCTAGGATGAAACCACACAAAATGTTAGGACACCTGAATTCTGGAGGACAGCCTATTAGGTCAACAAGGCTATCAGAATAGAAGACAAGCTCCTAAGGATCACATCAGAAACATCCCCTGTAAACACTGACTAGACTCTTCCTCAGTTTTATAAATAAGACAAAGATCAAACTATGGTCAATTCAAAGACAGATTATTAAGCAACACTTAGTATAGATGCTAAGGTCAGTCTCAGTGTAGACCTGTTTTTGTGGTTTCTCAATGAATGAAAACCTTAATAGAATATTTGACTAGGAAAAGCAAGTTAGGGTGGAAAATAACTCCCTTCCCTCAACTACAGCACACAAAAGAATACCTTTAGAGGGGAAGAGAACAAACCCAGGATAAAACTCAGAATAAATTTAAGATTTTCCAGTGTAAAAAATGACATGTTTCCCATAAAAATAATTGCTGGAACCATAAACAAGGAGATTCCCAGGCAAGTGCACTTGTCCATACTGCAAGCAAAAGGAGGGATGGGAAAAATAATTAACTTGTATTAGCTATGAAATAAAAAGAAAGGATTAAGAAGCCTAAACAGAAAAACAGCATCCAATTTCATGTTGTACCTTTAAGTTCATGTGGAAACATTTATCTAAATATAAAGGACCACCATACGAATTTATAATTGATGTGGGTATTGGGCTGAATAGGGTCCTCAAAAAAATCATGTCAATGCTGAGCCTGTGGATGTAACCTTGTTTGGAAACTGGGTCGTCAAGTAAACATGATGTCATACTGGATTACAAGAAGGCCTTATGAAGACACTGAGGACCTCACGTAACAAGAATCCCACATAACAAGAGAGTTGGAGATTAGGGTGGGGCTTCTACAAACCAACGGGATGCCAATAATTGCTGACAACCACCAAAGCCTAGGAAGAGGCATGGAAGGATTCTTCTCTAGAGCCTTCAGAGGTACCATGGCCCTGTCAATGCCCTGCTCTTTGACTTTAATCCTCCAGAACTGAGAGAATATTTTTCTTTTCTTTTAAGCCACCCAGTCTGTGGTACTTTGTCATGGCAAACATGGAAAATGAATACAATATGGATACTACCAAAAACAGTGAACCTACCACTGTCACAGAACCTTTCCTTCTGAAGTGGACGCCAGCCCACCAATTCTGAACTCCCATTTCCAAACGCATAATTATCACTTTTGGACTTTAACAGGATAATCCTTCTTTGTGACACCTCATCTGCTCATTTAAGAGAGAAAAGCCACTCACTAAGCCAAGGGAATTGCCAGATGAAATGACCTTCCAAGAGTTCCTCTTGAAATTCCTAAAGATTTCCTTATTTATAATCAAGTTAAAATTAATTTAGACACTAACTTACCACTGCCTTATGTTTAAATTAACCCCAAATGGAGGTACTCTGGACTGCTTTGGGACAAAGAATTCCAATGACAGTAGCAGAATTATTGGAGCTGAACTCATTAAGGACTGATCCACGTACCTTGAAATTTCACAGTAACCTCAAAGACCAGAAAGCAAAGACATAAAGACCTGTAATGCAAATTATGATAGAAAATGAATCACGCCTTACAGGAATCTGAGAAATCCAATAGACAAAATTATCAATTTGTGCAGGATTTCTGAAGTATAAACACAAATAGGCATACCTGATTTTTCAGTGGTAGCTAGCCCCAATACTATCCTATCCTTAATGCCACCTGAAGCCACTTTCTTTAGTCATAGACCTGTCCACTGCCTTCTTTAGCACCCTCTAGGTCAGGACACCAGTGCCTGTTTATTGAGCTTGGTAAGAGATAAAGTGGTAAGAAAGTACTTATACTAGTGCAGGATTCCTCTCTTATATGGATTATATCAGGAAAAGTTGGTCTCCTTGACTATGGATCTCCCTGCTGATCTCTACTGTGTATCTCACTGTCTAGTGCTCACCTACCGTTGTTGACTTGTGTCAAACCTGTAAGACACAATCAGACAACCTCATAAGGGTATTTGGGCCAAAAGTGGGTCACTGGATGGCCCCAATGACTGTTAATGGATTTGTTCTGCAAATAAAAAAAAAGAAGAAAGGAAGGGAAAGGAAAGGAAAGGAAAGGAAAGGAAAGGAAAGGAAAGGAAAGGAAAGGAAGGGAAAGGAAGGGAAAGGAAGGGAAAGGAAGGGAAAGGAAGGGAAAGGAAAGGAAGGGAAAGGAAGGGAAAGGAAGGGAAAGGAGGAAAGAAACCAACTTGTTAGGTACTGCTCACAAATTAAACAGGGACTTAGCATCTCAATAAACTGATGCCCACTGTCAAGAAATTCCCTGATATCCCTGTGGATCCATTTGGCTCACTCATTTTCCCTCTTAAGAAAAAGCAGTCTTTAGACCTCCTACTTCAAAGAATAGAAAATCTGAAACCTCAAATTTTAACTCCAACAGAAAATTCTGGGCTGCTTTATTCTGTCCTCAGGCATACCCATCTCACACTTTAAAGAAGGTCAAAAATGTGGTGCCAAAAACTCTACATGCTGTGGTTCAGAGATTGACAGCAGAACCTGACAGTGCCACTAAGGCTAAGGATCTCCTTGCCTGAGAAATTCATAAGATTGCACAGGCAGTAGGATAAAACAGAGCCATCCTAGACATATTACTGCCTTCTCAAGGCAGACCATGTGCCATCTTTAGGAAAAAATGTACTTCCATCCCTATGGAAATCTGTTCTTTGATGGTTAATGTTAGTTAAAGAGATCTGGAAACAAAGACATTAGAAAATTCAGTAATATGGGGGCACCTGGGTGACTCAGTTGGTCAAGAATTCGACTCTTGGTTTCACTCAGGTCATGATATTGCCATTTTATGGGTTAGAGCCCTGCATTGGGCTCTGCGCTGGCAGCACAGAGCCTGCTTGGGATTCTTTCTCTCCTTCTCTCTCTGCCCCTCCCCTACTAACACTGTCTCTGTTTCCTTCAAAATAACTAAATACACTTTTTAAAAAATTAATGTTTATTTATTTTTGAGAGACACAGAGAGAGCGTGAGCAGGGGAGGGGCAGAGAGAGAGGGAGATCCAGAATCTGAAGCAGGCTCCAGGCTCTGAGCTGTCAGCACAGAGCCTGATGCAGGGCTTGAACTCCTGAAGCACAAGACCATGACCTGAGTGAAGTTGGACACTTAACCAGGGACCCCAAAATAAATAAACTTAAAAAAAAAAGGAAAGAAAATTGGATAATCTGGATAATACCCCATATTTGGTTCAACAGGCTCTTCGAATTGGAGGTAAGATCTGTTTTCTTGGCTTCAAGTAGACATCCTTGGCTTAGAAGTAGACTACCAAGTCAGTATTTGTTAATGTCACAATGATCAAATATATGATCGCACAGAATCTTAAATTTTGCCACACAGCTGCTGTTTTATCAGCTGATCTTGTTGACAGAAGCAAAACATGTCTACTAAACTCAGGTGATCTCCATCGTGACTGTGTACTTAACCCAGTGGCATAGCTCTAGATTGATCACATGGTCAAGGATATGGTCTGTCCCATAGACATGATAGAAGTATCCAAAAATTATGACTGAGAAAAAGGTGAGGAATTTATATCAGCCAACCAGATAAACTAGAGAGAATCTACACACTTTAAATACAGTCAGGCTGTTGAAGCCAAGACAGCTTGAGCAACAGTTTGCTTGGTGGATTCCTATGTTTCCAAAGAATAAGCTCAGGGAAAAACTATTCAGATACAAACAATTTCAACACCTCTCCTAGTTTATAAATTCTGACCACCTTCAGTTTAGATCTCCATGTCTAATTTCTCCCCATGATTAACAATTCAAACAAAACTTTATAAAACCCAATAATTCATAAACAAACAAACCTCAATAGTTCAAGACCCTGGGGGGGGGGGCTATTACAAGACCAGTGCTCTAACCCCTGAGCTATGGAGCCAGGGGGGTGCTATTAGACGGAACTTATTCAACCAGTGGCTCCCTTGCCTGGCAAGTTTCTGATAAACTTAAGCTTTTCTTATTTCTTTTTTAGTAACCATATGACTTTACTGATAGTTTCATATGAGGTCTTTGACAGCACCTTGGGCAATTATCAGAAAATGTAGGGGTGCCTGGGTGGCTCAGTTAGTTAAACATCTGACTCTGGATTTCAGCTCAGGTCATGATCTCACAGTTGGTGAGATCAAGCTCCACAGTGGGCTCTGTGCTGACAAGATGGAGCCCACTTGGGATTCTCTCTCTCCCTCGCTCTTTGCCTCTCTCTCTCTCTCAAAATAAATAAACATTTTTTAAAAAGAAATCAGAAAAAATAAATATGGCTTTGTATTCCCTTGAACTTGCTTTCCTCCATGCTATATATAACCAACTATTCTGGGATGGGGAATAGAAGAATAAGGAGGTGGTTTTCTGATTGCATATTCCCTTACTTTTCCCAATCTCCAACAACACTATGCTATGTAACTCAAAACTCAGAAGCAAAACTGGCTGTAAGCCATGGTCATTAATAGGGTAGAGTACATCCTCCAGTAGTACAGTTGGGAAAAAAAAAGCATTGAAACTACCGGATTATAAATCACCAGTGCAAACTTATATATGTAGGTGATATGACAAAAAGTTACTATAATTGGTTTTTTTAAAACTATGACTTCCAGAAGTAACTCGAAAGGAAAAAAGGAAAAAAAAAAAAAACCTCTCCAGGTCACTGTTCTCACCTCTTTCTCCCATGTGATATTATCTGATTCCTGAGTGGGTAAGACTGTGTGTGCCTGAGTGAGTGTGTGTGTGTGTGTGTGTGTGTGTGTGTGTGTGTACATACAGGTGCAAAGCATCAGAGGTAGCGAGTGGAGGTGGGGCGAGGCAACATTGTGGTGTGAGACCTGGAACTCCCAGCACCATTCACATTGTCGGTGCTGCTAGTGCTATTTCCCACTCCCCTCAATCCCATATCCTAAAGCGCTGCTGTCCTTCATGCACATCCATTCCATGCTAAAAGCCTTGAAGGACCACCACTACCGGGAATGAAACCAACTCTTGCCAAGGCTGGTCTTTAATGATAATTGTGAAGGACAGAGAAACAGCCTCTAACAAAGCGTTGGTTCGAACACTGGCCCTTGTACTCACAGAGAGCAAGGAGAGACCAAAGAAAGGGGCAGACCACTCCAGACTGGTTAGGTGGCAGGTTTAATAGGCAGGAGAACTTACTGACAAGCCTGGTCTTGGGTATCCACAAGATGAGTAGATCTCTGCACCTGCCCAACAGAATCTTAGAAGTTTTTAGAGAGGCCCTAACTGGTTTCACTCCCATGCCCAGTCCAGATGTTCTCTGCAACATCCTACTCTCTCAAGGCTACGTCCATGAAAACAGTTCCCATGGTGGGGGTGGGGGGCCAGAGCATACACCGAAGGACAGGGGAGGGGTGAGGAGCCTTCAATTGCCCACATCTGACTCGAGGGTCAACCAGCGGGCATGCCCTCTCCATTACCTCCTCCAACAGAATCCTGTGAGAATTTTCAAATTCTTAGGATCTAGGCATTAACTTACATCTCCACCGAGACACAAAGGATGACCAAGCATGGGGAAACTATCCTGGTGTTCAGGAGGAAAGTCAGAAGTTTCAAATAGAAGACACACAAGACACAAATCCAGGAGGCAGTTTAGAAGAACACGCATCCTGCAAGTTGCAAGCCGCTGATATTGAAGAACATAGTTCTGAATCCAGTTTACGTCTACCTAATGGTTTAGACCCCTATTCACTGCAAGGTGCAGAAAACCAGACAAGGAAAATTACAGAATTCTCATGGTTTTTTGCCAATATGAAATGAAGGTTCAGAATCATGTTTAGCTGCCAAAGACTCCTGACCCAGCCCGTTGCTATTTTGGTCCAAAAACCATCACGGTAATGGCACTGCATTTGGGACACTGTAACCTCATCCTCTAAATCAGGCAGCTGTACTGAAGGTGTTCAGTGGAGGTAACCAACAGCAGAATTCAGGGAGTTGACCTCCATTCCGAGGGCCACCTTAGGTGGGTGCCATCAAGACCAGTTTTCAGGATGTCTCCTCCTCAAAAGCCATTGTCCCTCACAAGAAGCTCTATACTGAGAGCACGGTGCTCCCTACCCAGATGACATTCAGGCAGAAGCCATCAGAGGCCGGCTTCCGCTGGAGCAAGAAGTCTTCGATCTTCCCGCAGATGAGATCTCACCACAGAACTAAGGTTTCCTGCTACTCGAAGCCAGCCCCTCTGCCCCATCAAGATGCACAGGCTAACCCGGGCACAGACATGACCATCCTTAAATTGACGGGCTCTATCTCCAGCACCTACCTCTCCCTAGACCGGAGGCACCAAGGGGTCCTTCTGCCCAGGTCTCTATGCTAACCAGGCTCAGGGTTTTCAGCACTAGCTGCAGATCAGGGCCTTTGGGGCCAAGGAGAGTCTAGGCATTAAACCCAGAAACAAAATCCAGGTCCCAGCTGTGCTGCCCCACTTCCCCACAGGCACAGTCAGAGTCCTGCAGCCAGCAGTCGGGTTCCTCTGCCCACCACTCTGGTCTCAACTGCCCCCATGACCATTGGGCTGTCACCATCCTGGGCACACTGGCCTTTACTGTCAGAGTCAGCACTCAGGACTCCCAGGAGTCCTCCGGGTCACCTTCTTCAAGCTCTTTGTACTCTTGGCTCACACTCTGTGTTCTGACTGCCCCCGGAGTTGGCCACCCACCAGGGCTTTGCCCCCAAAACCAGCCTGCAGCACAACCAGAACCATTTTCCACAGCATCTCTAACATCACTGCGCCTACCACCTCCAGCCTACGCTCCCATTTGTCAGCTTAAATTGTCCAGCACAGCAGATAAGCCAGGTCCTCCCACGGACAGCCTCAGAGACTCACACGCCTCTAAAAATAGTGACACCCCGCGTCCACACTGGACCTAGCCTACTCCTTCTAGCTAGCTAGCTAGAAGGAGACCCCTTCTCGTGATGCAGATTTCACTGTCCCATTTAGAGATATGTAGCAGTCTCTATCCCAAAGATATCTTCGGTCACGGCTCTTAAACCCATAAAATCTCTTTCATTATATCAGTTTCTATTCTCAGCACACACCCCCTTCCATTTCATGGAATTATCTTGATGTTTCTAAAAATAAAAGGCTTGGGTGGGAGAAGATCACAAGTCCCACAGAACGGGGTCAAGTAGCACTTTTTGAGCACCTACTATGCTCTTTACCTTTGCTTTTTGCCTTCAATTTGGGATCCTACTAGCAGAGCTCTTTAGCTTTTTTAAACTTTTACTTTCCTATTGGAAAATAGGAAGCCACATTTGACAAAACATCCTTTTAATTTGTGTGGTGCCAACTTGGGTTTCATCAAAAATGAGTTTACCGATTCCTGCCAATCGTGTCGTAACCCTTAAGGCATTCACTTAGAGATCAGCTCACAAGAGTCACAGATTTCTGGTATACCTTCATTTGATTTGCTATGCATCTTGCTTTTCTGGAGTTGGTCCTATTTGGGGAAATCAGAGTGGGATTCTAGAATTCAGTATTGCACAAAAAGTAAATATGCAAGATACACTTCTTTCTTACCTGGAACAAGCGTTGGAGGCATCTAAGTAAGGACTGGTAAACTGAGACACAATTAGGAAAGTTGTTGGGGAAATGCACTAACCAGGGAGGTGGATGTTATTATTAACAGCTAACATTTATCCGATCCTTAGGCACCCACTAGGTGTGCCTTTTTAGAGATGTTTATGGAGATTCTTCTACAGTCCTCATGATACTTCCTTGAGCTGGTACTATTATAAGCCCATTTCACAGGGGAGAAAACAGGTTTCAAATTTAATGGGACTCCAAAGAAATCAGTGAAACTGAGTGCAACTAGTCAGTATGCTAAAGCCTTATCATCATTCAGCCTTATGGGGGATCAAGACGAAGGAACACGTGGGCAAAGTGAAAACCCTGAGAGGAGGACAGACCCTAAAGAGTGAGAGAGGCGCCCTCTAGTGACCATCGTGGTGATTGGAAGCAGTTGGATTTTTTCATTTTTTTTTTTATATTTTAATTTTTAAAACCGTCACATTAGCTAACATACAGTGTATACAATGTAGTCTCGGCTTCAGGACTAGATTCCCATGATTCATCACTTACAACACCCAGTGGTCATTCCAACAAGTGCCCTCCTCAATGCCCATCTCCCATGTTCCCCACCCTCCAACCCCCATCAACCCTCAGTTTGTTCTGTGTATTTAAGAGTCTCTTATGGTATGCCTCCCTCTCTGTTGGTAAATTAATTTTAATTACCTTCCCCTATGGTCTTCTGTCAAAAAGAAATTTTTTTTAAGTTAATTCTACATGGGGCTTGAACTCAACCCACAGATCAAGAGTTGCACTGTAGCCAGGTGCCCCTGGATATTTTCTTCAATTAAGTAGTATTATAGATATGTGCTCAAGAAAACTAACAATACAATGCTGATGAATCACCACTCCATTTAAGACCTTTAAATTGTTTCTTCATTTTACATAAATACATGCACACTAATAAAAAAAAAAAAACAAAGCCAATGAGAGATATACAGTGTAAAGTCAGCCTTGATATCCCCCATGACCCAGTTCTCCCCATAAATAAATACTATTGCCAGTTACTTGTGTGCCCCTCCAGAGAGTGTCTGTTTAAATAAATGTTTTCTACACACAATGGTGCATACTTTAGGCAGAATAATGCCTTCTCCTCAGAAGGTCCACATCCTAATCCCCAGAAGCTGTGAATGTATTACTTTACAGGACAAAAGGGACTTTCCAGGGGTCTTTCAGGTTAAGGATTTTGAGATGAGATTATCCTGGATGATCCAGGTGGGCCCAATGTCATCATATACTAATCCTTAAAGCTGAGAATTTTTCTGGGTTGTGACCAGATGTGGCTATGGAAGGATGGTCAGAGATGCAATGTTGCTGGCATTGAAAAGGCAGGAAGCCACGGATACAGGCAGCCCCTAGAAGCTGGCAAAGGTAAAACAAAGAGAAAGAAAATAAAAAATTATTCTCCCCTAGAAACTCCAGAAAGGAATGCAGCCAGGCTGACACCTTAATTTTAGCCCAACCGAGACCTGCATCAGACTTCCCACCTAAGGAAACGGAAGATAATAAATCTGTGGTCATTAAGCCAGTTTGTGGGAATCTGCTGCAGCTACAATAGAAAACTAATGTGCACACTATAAGGTGCCTGGCTTTTCTCCTTAATATATTTTGAAGCCTCGTCCATTTCGTTACATTTAGAGCTGCCTTATTCCTTTTTTTGTTTTTAAGTTAATTTTATTTTTGGGAGAGAGGGAGAGCGAGCACCTGTGCTAGCGGGGGAGGGGCAGAGGGAGAGAAAGAATCCCAAGCAGGCTCTGTGCTGTCAGCACAGGGCTCCTTCCTCGAACCGTGGGATCCTGACCTGAGCCAAATTCAAGAGCCGAACGCTTGACCGACTGAGCCACCCAGGCGTCCCACCTGTTGTATTTTTAGTAACGGCTACAAAGCATCCCATCATATGGGTCTTTAACCATTCTATTAAGGATGGTCATTAGCCTGTGTGAGTCTCACAGGAGTTCTAAATAAATCTGAAATGTGGTAATTCCCAAGTTCTCTCATTTGATAGCACACACAGACGTGCTAATGTTTATATAACACGCTGCAGTGAGCCTGAGGCACAGAGACCTTTTACGCGGAGCCTTGATAGAAAAGGTGACGGCATTTTCTTTATATTACATAATTACAAGAATAAAACACGAAACGCTAAGGAGGATATTGAATATTGAATTAGTATAAAACTTCTAAAGTCTTCAATTTTTTAAGTGAGAAAATTGACTTTTTTTTCAATTAGTATTTTAACATCAGGCTGTATGCTTGAGACAGTCAATTCCCATTGAGTTTCCCTGCAAACTGTGCGTTAGTAACTACAGAACTGCTAATACTTAGGGTTAGGTTCCTGCAAGTCTCTGGTCAGAACATTTTCAGCAGAGATGCCACATGTGTTACATGGCTCATTTGCCAACACCCTCCCAAAACAAGCCAGTTTCATGAACACTGAACACCTCTCCTCCATGCAATCCTTTTATTTTGAGATGCGTGAGTTTGCCTGTCCTAGCCAAGGGTATAACAGTGCTCCTGATCCTGGGTAACATGACTGTAAGTTTCTTTGGTTTTCAGCCTCACAACAATCCTCTCCACTACAATTCTAATTGTTTTTCTTTTCTTAAAATAGTCATCTCCTAGGGGCACCTGGGTGGCTCAGTTGGTTCAGCATCTGACTTGATTTTGGCTCAGGTCATGATCTCATGGGTCCTGGATGGAGCCTTCTGTTGGGCTCTGCACTGACAGTGTGGAGCCTGCTTGGGATTCTCTCTCTGCCCCTCCTCCACTCTAAATCAATCAATCAATCAATCAATCAATCAGGAAAGAGTCATCTCCTAAATCCACAAACTTAGCCCCCTTTCTATTTTCTCTGCTTCATCACACACTATAGTTGTTACTGTAGCACTTTCCAGAGCGGCCTTATATACAGATCTGCACGTTTATTCTTCCTTTTTCTGGATGCATCCTGTTGTTCATTCATTACCATCAAACTCACAGCCAACAGCACCAAAACATGATGAGTGGCAGAATATGCCACCCCAACATGGGTTACTTTGAGCTGAAGGCCCTGGAAAACAGCAGATGCAGGGAAGTCTATGACCTTCCTCATCTGCCTGAACACATCTCCTCCAGAAGGAACTCCGTCCTCATCCAGCCCCTCCTGGGGGTGTCTTCGGCAAGGAAGATGGACTCTCATCACAGGAGACGAGACTAGAAGTCGGCACCGCACCCACATACACCATGTCCCAAACTATCAGACCCTCATCAAGTCTCCTGAGGGTCCCTTTGGCTTTCCTAAAACCATCTGCTGTCCCCCGAGAGGCCTACCTCCCCTCTCCTTCCCCGACGAAGATGGCATTTAATCCTGAGATCTAAGCCACCTCGGGGAGTTACTCATAGTTCCCTGGGTATCTCCCATGTGTACGTGAGGTAGACGTTGTTTATACACTTCGGTTTGTCTTCTCTTGTTACTCTGTTATTTCAGGGGTCTCGGCTAAGACTCAGAAGGGCAGAGGGGCAATTATTTTGCCTTTCCTCACAAACTCTTGCCCGAAGGAAGACTATCTAACATGGATTTTCTCCATAAAGCACACCACAGCCTTCCCGAGCTTAGGAAACTACACAGCACCTCCGCACTACACTTGGGCCATTTCCAACAGCAGAATCACCAACGAAAAGCACAGAAATATTACACTCGGGCCACTTCCACAGCAGAATCGCCAACGAAGAGCACAGAAATTAAAAAAAGAAACAAAACAAAAAACCCCATGTCCCTGAATGAACCACAAAAAGGACACTTGTATGCGGTATGAGAGAAGAAACAGGAACACAGAGGGTCACTCTTTTGACCTTAGCTGGGTACCTGCACTTTGAAAGACTCACATGCTTTGCCACTCTGTTCATATCTGCGATGGGTGTGAAAGCCTTGGGAGCGGTGATTTGGGGGTTGGCGAGTAGGCAATTGACAAACAGGGGTTCATGAATAATGAGGACCAGGTGTATATGCAATCCCAGATCAAGATGACTTTCTAAAGATGATCTCTTCCCCTTTTTTCAGAGTTACCCTCATGGACAACTTCATTTGCACAAGTAGGCAGTAACAAGAGACTGTGTTTCCCCGTCTTCCAGAGATTCTCTGGTCTTGCCATGAACAGGTTTCAGATAATTCAATCTCTTTAATGCAGAGTTCAGGGAAATGATCCATTCTTTAACTCTAGCAGCCTTTGTTTGTATTCTCCGACTAGTGTTTTCTTGCGATACTGCCCATGGATTTTATATCCAGTCAAAATTTGAGATTTTCCATCCCAAATCAGCACTCCCCAGATGTGAGTCACAAAAAAATGCAAGTACATGTAACTAAATTTTGCAGGGGCTACATTAAAGTAAAAAGAAACTGGTAAAATTCCTTTTAACGTATTTAACCCAACACAACCAAAAATGTCATCGTTGCAACATGTAATGAGTATGAAGAAGGCTGGTAAGATAATTCACAATTTTTAACTAAGTCATTAATTTTAACATTTATGGGATATCTCTATTTAGACTAGTTACATTTCAAGTGTTTGATAGTCATATCTGGTTGGTGGCTACCATATTGAATAGCATAGTTTTATTACAAAATAACAGTGAAGCCTCTCCTCAAGAATGTACAGATGTTACTCTCCCATCTAATTCTTTTTTAGGATTCACTTTATCAGCCTCATTAGTGATTGCTAGTACACAATTTCTAAACTCTTTCAAAGGCTGCACTTTTGCTTTAAATATCCAAACTTTTTCAATATACATTCATATATAGGTATACACACATACAAAAGATATGTTCACATGGTCCATGCAATTTTCCTTAAGCTCAGGTGTTCAGATGACAGTTAAAAAACACACTTACTTAGGGGTACCTGGATGGCTCAGTCGATTAAGCATCCGACTTCAGCTCAGGTCATGATCTCATGGTTCCTGAGTCCGAGCCTCGCGTTGGGCTCTGTGGTGACAGCTGGGAGCCTGGACCCCGCCTCAGATTCTGTATCTCCCTCTCTCTGCCCCTCCCCCACTCATGCTTGTCTCTGTCTTCCAAAAAGAAATAAACATTAAACACACACACACACACAGAGCTGACCTAATCTTTACTGCTTCATGAGCCACTTCAAATGATTTTTGGACCGTGTCAGCCTGGGGAGTCAGATGATTTCCCAGCTTAGCCAGTCAAGACTGTCGTGAGAGCCCTGCCTATTGTTCATATCCTGTGCAGGCTCCTCCCACAGTGGATCAGAGTGTCTGTGTGACCAGGCAACAGGGCAAAGCGATGACATGTGACGTGTGGACCTAGACCACAAAAGACATTTGGCTTCTTTCTCACTTTCTCTGGATCACTCACTCTGGAGGAAGCCAGCCGCCAACCTTGAAGATACTCAAGCTGCCTAGGAAGCGTCCACTTGGCCCAGAAACCCAGGCCTCCAAACCAAGGCCTATGAGTCAGTCATATGGGAAGGGATCCTCTAGCCCCAGTAAAGCCTTTGCATGACTGCAGCTCCAACTCACAAGTGTAACCTCCAGAGACACCTTCAGCCAGAACCACCCAGCTAAGCCACTCCCAAATTCCTGCTCCATGGAAACTGAGAAAATACAAGTGTCTTCATTTAGACCATGGTGTTTTGGAGTAATGTGTTATGCAACAATAAGTTACTAATACACAGCTTTGATTTAAAATTAAAATTGGTAAGGGGTACTACCTCTATAAACTTCTATTTAGATATAAAGTACTTATGGGATCGAAGACATATGGTTTCACAGATTTGATATTTCAGAAAAATGTGTTTTACAGCAGCCATTTCTTTTCTTTTCTTTTCTTTTTTTATTTTTTTGAGAGGAGGAGTACGAGCACGGGCATGCAAGCAGGGAAGGGGCAGAGAGGAGGAGAAACAATCCCAAGCAGGCTCTGCACTGTCAGCATGGAGCCTTGATGAGGCGCTCGATCTCAATCAAGTTGGGAGCTTAATCAACTGAGCTACCCAGGTGCCCCTACATCAGACATTTCTTAAGAACACTTTAAAACAAATCAACTTTTTAAAAAATTTAAGCATACCTGAGCAAGTTAGAATACTGAAATGTTTTATTTAAAATTCTGAAAAAGTTGGGACACCTGGATGGCTCTGTCAGTTGAGCATCCAACCCTTGATTTTGGCTCATCAGGTCATCAACCCTCGGTTGTGGGATCAAGCCCTCGGTTGTGGGACTCCCTCTCTCTCTCCCTCTTCCTCTCTCCCCCGCTTGCACTCTCTCTCTATAATAAATAAACAAATAAATATTTAAAAGTTTAAAAATAAAATATAATTCTGAAAAACTGATGAAATAATTACATTTATACATACTTTTGAAAAATGGATTTTGAAAGCCATACATCTATAAGATCTTTGTTGTATCCACTTTATTATGTTCAATTAATACTTCAAGAGATAAATATTTCAATGACCTCAAAGTTCATTATAAAGTCCTATCAAGAACCAGACTTGCTAAACTTCAAAAGTCAATACAACACAAATGAACCCTGAAACAGTATATTAAGTGAAAGAAGTCAGTCACAAGACCACACATCTGATGGTTCCATTCAAATGAAAAGTCCATAATAGGCAAATCTACAGACAGAAATTACATTAGTGGTTGCCCAGGGCTGGGGGGGCATGGGTGTAACTACTAATGGGTATTGGGCTTCTTTCTGGGGGTAATGAAAATGTTCTCAATTTATGGTGATGCATACTCAATTCTCTGAACATACTGAAAACCACTGAATTGTATGCTTTAAATGGGTACATTGTTCAGTATGTGAATTTTATCTCAATAAAGCTGTTTTTTTTTTAAAAAGGGGGGGAGGGTTCAGAGAAGAAGAGTTGCTAAATAGCAGAAGATAAATATATCTTTTGACAGAAGCACAAAAGTTATTTTCCAAGGAATGTGATGTCTGGAAATTGATTGCTGAAGAATCTTTTCTTCTTATAGACTGCTGATAATTGAGTGTAGCCATCACCTGTTGAAACATAGAGGTATAGAAAGCAGGAGACAGCTATGAAAGAAAATCAATGTGGCTATCTAGATGATTTAAGTCTGTTTTCTTCTTCTTCTCCTCCTCCTCCTCCTCCTCCTCCTCCTCCTCCTCCTCCTCCTCCTTCTCTTCCTTCTCCTTCTCCTTCTTCGTTTATTTATTTTGAGAGAGAGAGACCATGAGCAGAGGAGGAGCAGAGAAAGAGGGAGAGAGAGAATCCTAAATGGGCTCCACATTGCCAGTGCAGAGCCCCCACAGGGCTAGATCTCACAAACCAAGAGATCATGACCTGAGCCAAGACCAAGAGTCAGACACTTAACCCACTGAGCCACCCAGGTGCCTGAAATCTGTTTTCAAAATGTCTCCACCAAACTTGACTCTGGAATGGGTTATGGTGCAAAGTACTGAAAACAGCATCAGACCCTGGGCAAGAACTCAGCAGATTAGCCATTGTCTATTTTACAAGCCAGGGAGGAGAAGATCTTTTAAAGATTCTGTAAGAGGTTGAATAGTGTCCCCCCCCCCACCCGCCCGGAATTCATGTCCACTGTGGCCTTATTTATAAAAAGGGTCTTTGTAGATGTAATTAGTTAAGATGAGGTCATGCTAGATCAGGGAGGGCCCTAAGTCCAATGACTGGTGTCTTTATAAAAAAGGAGGAGGACACAGGAGAGAAGGCAGGGGTTGGGATGATGTAACCACAAACCAAGGAATCCCAAGGAGAGCCAGCGACCACCTGAAGCTGGAAGAGGCAAGGAAGGATACTTTGCTAGAGTTTTAAGAGGGAGAACGACCCCGTCAACACCTTGATATTGGACTTCTGCTCTCCAGAACCGTGAGAAAATACCTTTCTGTTGTTTCAAGCCCCAGCTTGTGGTACTTTGTAAGATGGTCACAGAAATGGATCCAGACGCCATGTAGTTTGGCCACTAAACCACCAGAGGGCACTGTCTACCAGCAAGTACTGCATACACAGACACCAGGACCCAAAAGAATTACTGAAGTTTACAGACACAGCCATGTCGTGTTCAGATCAAACACTTGTACTTTTGACGACGGTAAACACCTTTAATGTATCACTTAGAAACATTACAACCGTTATCATCTTGCTGGATAATTTTGTGACCTTTGCAACAACTTGGCTGGGAGCTTTTAAAGAACATCCTTGCCCTGCTGTCATTCTGTACCCCAGGGAGGGTATCTGTAGGATCAATTCCCCCAACAATTTCCCTTCCAGGAATGGGTGCATGTCCTTCATTTCCATAGACAGGGACTAAATCCTCTGCAAGGAGGTAATATTGTGTTACATACTCACCAGAAATGTACAAAAATGGCGGTTTTTCTAACCTTGGCAATACTGCTCTAGAACAAACAGTGAGGTGGGTCCCAAGGACAAGGCTAAGGGCCCTAAGACCATCATCTCCCAGTTCAGCTGCCTCATGAGTGTGATGGGTCCTACAGATCCCCAGTCTTCCGGAAACTTTTCTAGCCTAAAATGGCTGATTCCTTTTCAGGCATGGAGTCCAACCTCTCAGACACAGCCCTGATACTGGTTCATACCAACTGCAGGGAGAACGTCTTCCTCCAAGTCCACAGTGTTCCCAACAAGTATAAGCAGCACCCCTTTTCCCTGAGTCCCTCTGAATAGAGAGGCCTGAAACCAATTCCAGGGTGCCACAGGGATAGCCACCGTGGTGGCCTCAAGAACAGCCCTCACACCCAAGCATATTTGACGAAGGAGCCAAGAATGCTCAATGGAGAAAAGACATTATCTTCAGAAAATGATGCGGGGAAAATTGGATAGTCACATGAAAAAAAATGAAACTAGGCTCCTATCTTATACCACTCACAAAAGTTAACTCAAAATGGATTGAAGACATTTTAAGTGTAAGACTAGAAACCATAAAACAGAAGAAAAGTAGGACAAAACTCCTTGACATGGGTCTTGGCAATGATTTTTTTGATAGGATATAAAAAACCAATAGGTAAGACTATATCAAATTAAAAGTCTTCTGTGCAGCAAAGAAAACCATCAACAAGATGAAAAGACAACTTACAGAATGAGAAAAAATATTTGCAAGCCATATATATACCTGATTAGAGATTAATATAAAAAATATATTAAAAAGTCATACAACTCAATAGCAAAAACAAAAAAACAAAAAAAAAAGCCCAAATAATCCACCTAAAAAATGGGCAAAGGATCTGAATAGACATTTTTCCAAAGAAGATATGCAAATGGACAACAGGTACATTAAAAGGTGCTCAACATCACTCATCACCCAGGAAATGCAAATCAAAACCATGAGATATCACCTCACACCGGTTAGAATGATTATCATCAAAAAGACAAGAGATAAAAAGTGCTGGTGAGGATGTGGAGAAAGGGGAACCCTTATTCACTGCTGGTAAGAATGTAGGTTGATGCAGCCACTATAGTAAATAGTATGGAAGTTCCTTTAAAAACTAAAAGTAGGGGGTGCCTGTGTGGCTCAGTAGGTTGAGTATCCAACTTCGGCTCAGGTCATGATCTCACTGTGAGTTCGAGCTCCACGTCGGGCTCTGTGCTGACAGCTGACAGCCTGGACCCTGCTTCCAATTCTGTGTCTCCTTCTCTCTCTGCCCCTCCCCTGCTCACACTTCATCTGTTTCTCAAAAATAATAAATAAACATTAAAAAAAAAACTAAAAATAGAGGGGAGCCTGGCTGGCTCAGTCAGAAGAGACTCTTGGGGTCATGAGTTCAAGATCCACATGGGGTGTAGAGATTACTTATATAAATAAAACTTTAAAAAAATAATTAAATATAGAACTACCATCTGATCCAGCAATTCTACTTCTGGGTATATGGGAAATGGAATCACGAGATAGCTGCATTCCCATGTTTATTACAGCGTTATTTATCATAGCCAAGACATGGACACAACCTAAGTGTCCACAGACAGATGGATAAAGAGAGTGCAGTATATACACGATGGATTATCATTCAACCACGAGAAGAAGGAAATCCTGCTGTTTGTGACAACATGGATAAAATTTGAAGACATTATGCTAAGTAACAAAGTAAGTCAGACAGAAAAAGGCAAACACTCTATGATCGCATTTAAATGTGGAATCTAAAACACACACACATACACACACACACACAGAGGACAGATTGGGTAAAGGTGGTCAAAAGGTACAAACTTCCAGTTATAAGATGAACAAGCCTTGGGGATGTCGTGCACAGCATGGTGACTACAGTCAGCAATACTGTATTATGTATTTGAAGTTGCTAGGAAAGTGGGTGGTAAAATTTTCATCACTAGAAAAAATGTTTGTAACTAGGTACAGTGATGGATGTTAATTAAACTTAGTATGGTGATCATTTCACAGTACCTACATACGTCAAATCATTATGTTTTATACTTTAAACTTACACAAAACTAGGGGCACCTGGCTGGCTCAGTCAGTTGAGCATCCAACTTTGGCTCAGGTCGCTATCTTATAGTTTGTGAGGTCAAGCCCCACGTCAGGCTCTGTGCTGACAGTTCAGATACCTGTGTCTCCCTCTCTCTGCCCCTCCCACGCTAACTCTCTCTCTCTCTCTCTCTCTCTCTCTCAAAACTAAACGTTAAAAAAAAACTTACACAAAACTGTATGTCAGTCTTCTGGAGTGCTTTTTGTGGCAAAATGCCCCCCCAGCTCCCTCAATCTGGGTATCAAGTAACCGAGGTGTCAAACTTGACTCTCCTTTGCCTCCATTGTCCACCTGCCATCAAGTCTTGTGGGTTTATTGTCCAAAATAGTTCTCAAACTTCTACATGTGCCCCCATCTGTACCACCGTCCCTTAGCTACCATCAGCTCTTCCCCAGATAGCTGCAAACAGCTTCCAAACTGGTCCCTGCTTTGACTCCTATGCAATCCATTACGCAAATGACAACCCAAGGAGCTTTCTGCATTACAAACGGATCGTGTGACATCCCTCCCCTGCTTCGGCCCCTCAGTAGCTCCCCACATGCTTAGAGCAGACTCCAAGTTTCTTACCATGGTCAACAAAGCCCTGCATGATCTGCCCTCACAGCTCTCTGATCTCCACGACCAGCATTTGCCCTTTATGCATGGTGGTTCAGCCATGCTCTCTATTAGGGTTTTCCCAGAAGCAGTCCTCAAGACAAGGATTTTGGTTCAAGTAGATAATTTGAGAGAAGATCCCAGGAAGCGTGGTGAGGGAGTGGGAACAGGGTACACGAATGAGGGGATTCCTTCTGTGCACAACTGGGGCTCAGCTCTGCCAGGCGCCCTCTGTGTGGACATGCCTCAGAGTCATCCCAGCTCAGAGCAAGGAACGTGGGGGGTTTATCCACCGTGTCCCATCGCTCACTGGCGAGCATGGCTCTGGAGATGGAACTTCCCAGTGCTCTGTCAGGTGCCCGTCCGGGGCTGGAGAACACTCTTAGGAAGACACGGGAAGCCATGACTGCCCGGATCAACTGGGGGGTCTGTTTGGAATACCATCAGCACCTGCTCCTTCAGGACTGCTCACCGTGTGGCGTTCAGACCAGCTACCCTCCCCAAAATGTAACCTGTGACGAGGTGAGGGGTTTGGGCCCGAACGTGGACCAGCTACATCATTAAAACACACCACTAGATTCTGCTGACGTTTTATTGACAGCAAGACTTTCTCAGTGAGCCAAGCATCACGTTACTGTGCACTCCGGTGTAAGCTCCTGACAGGTCATAGCCTGGCACAGTCACAGACAGGTACTTTGAATAGCCCTGTATATTATCCTAGAACATTTCGAGTTTATTCTGACCTCATGATCTCTATCTTCACATTCCTGCTGCCTGAAGCCATATTCTCCTGGCTCCTTCCCAGCCTTCATGTTGTCTATGCGACCCCACCTCGGGAAGGTCTCCCTGATTCCCCATGCAAAATATCTACCCACCTATTATCTTTACCTTCTTCAAGGTGCTACTCACAATCGATTTAATCTATGTGTTTGTGGATTGGCATATGGTCCATCTTTCCACTTGAATATATGTTCAGTGGAGGCAGCAAACTGGTCGTCTCCTTTGCCATCATATCACCAGCACCGAGCACAGGGTCAAGGCTCAATGAACATGGAATGGACGGATGGATGGATGGATGAATGGATGGATGAATGAATTTGCACCAAATCCATTTATGGGATGTCCTCCCCCTGTCAGAAGGTGCTTAGTGCTGATGTGTCCTGACCTTGGTCTCAAAGGAACACACTTCCCCAAGCTCAACATTGTGCTCCCACACGAGACCCCAAATTGCACTTCACCCACTGCGATAGTCACACCTTGGTAACAGTGCTCCAGCATCCGACTTCCCAACTCAAGCCTCTTCTCCATCCTTGAAGCGTAATGACAGTACCAATGCCTTTGAAGCAGTCCACCTGTGTAGGTAAGAGCACTGGCTTAGGAACTAGACACACACAGCTTCAAACCCCAGCTCTGCCCCTGAACAGTTGAGAACTTGGGTAGATGAGTTCACCCCTGTGAGCCTCAATGTTCTCACCAGGGTTGTTGTAGGGATTAAAGAAGACCACCTGTATACAGTGGGGGTTTTCAGCCTGGGCACTAGTGACATTTTCAGCTGGGTAATTCTTGGCTGGGGTAGGACTGGGGGACTGTCCTGTACATTGTAGAATGTTTAGCAGCGTCCCCGGTCTCTACCCACTAGATACCAGTAGCAAAATTCCCAACATCATGTTGACAACCAAAAAATGTCTCCAGACATTGTCAAATGTTCCCTCGGGGGAATGAGGGCACAAAATCACTGCTGCTCGATAGCCACTGGTGTAGAGTCTTTAACACGGTACCTGGCAAGTTTATTGCACTATGTACCTCAGTTTCCTTACCTGTAAAATGGGCATAAGAATGGTGCTTAACTATAGATTGGCGTAAGGAGTAAATGAGACAACGTAAGAGATGTAAATGGGTAATACAATATGAAGGACTAAATAAGTGACTACAGTGTAGAGGGCTTAGCAGAACCTTACACATGCTAGAGATTTTAAAACAAGAGGCTACCATGTGAGGTGACGAATGTGTTAATTAACTTGACTGTGGTAATCATTTCACAGTGTGGATGCATATTAAATTGTCATGTTGTGTACCTTAAAAAAAAAAATCTCACCGTACAGCCTAAATCTAGACAACTTTTATTTGTCCGTCATACTCAATAAAGCTGGCGAAACAACAAAAATATGCTGTTTTGTGTAAAGAAAAATGAATAACACAATTAACTATTCATATCATAAAAAAAATGTTCTATGTCTGTCATAGCTCAGTAAAGCTGGAAAAAGATAGGATACTTTTGGGTAGTTTAATAGAAATAAGACATGAGTGGACCGGTTAGTGGCACTCCTCTCGGTACTGGTCAGGACAGTAACGTGGCAGAGAGGGCGCCTGGGTGGTTCATTCACTCGAGTGTCCGACTTCGGCTCAGGTCACGATCTCACGGTTCGGGAGTTTGAGCCCCGCATCAGACTCGCTGCTATTAATGCGGAGGCTGCTCGGGATTCTCCGTCTTCCTCTCTCTCTGCCCCTCCCCCTCTTGTGCTCTTTCTCTCAAAAATAAATAAACTTAAAAAGAAAATAATGTAGGAGAGAGGAAATTAAACTAGGAATTTGAAGACTTGATTGTATTCCAGTTCAGGCATCAACAGGCAGTATGACCAGAGGCCTTAATCTCCTCATGTGCAAGCGAACTGGGCCAGACGGTTTCTGCAACAATTCTGCTTTTGGAAAGCAGTAGAATGTGTACGCCCACGTTCGCTACAGCATCATTCACAATAGCCAAGAGGAGAAAACGTGGTGTATACATACAATGCAATATTACTGCCAGAGAGAGAGACAGTGCGTGTGCATGAGCTGGGGCGGGCAGAGAGAGGGACACAGCATCTGAAGCGAGCAGGCTCGGTGCTCTCTGAGAGCAGAGAGCCTGACGCGGGGCTCGAACTCACGAACCGCGAGATCATGACCTGAGCCGAAGTCAGATGTTTGACCCACTGAGCCACCCAGGCGCCCCGCCGGGCTAAAAAAAGGGGGCCCCATCACGCACTACAACACAGATGAACCTTGAAGACATCATGCTGATTGAAATAAGCCGATCGTACAAAGACCACCGCTGAGTGATTCCGCTTTGATGAGGTCCCTCAAGTGGATGAAGGTGTAGACACAGAAAGTAGAACGTGGTTATGAGGGGCTGGGGGAGAGGGGTGAACAGGGAGTTGTTCGAGGGGTCTAGAGTTTCAAGTGAGAAAAGATGAAAAAGTTCTAGAGGTCTGTTCCACAATATGCGCATGTACTACCCACTCGCAAATGGTTAGGACGTTCTACTTCATGGGGAGTTCCTTACAACAAAAAAAATAGAAGAAGGAGGGGGGAGGAGGAGGAGGAGGAGAAGAGGGGAAGAGGAAGAAGAAGAGGCAGAGGAGGAGGAGGAGGAGGAGCCACCACACTAGCTTATCCCATCTCCCAGGGATGACCAATCCCCAAGCTCTGTGCTCAGGCACACTGCCCAGAGGACAGGAAGGAGTGGGGGGGAGGAGGGGCGGTGCGGAGCAGGCAGGCAGCGCCTGCCAGGATCTGCCTTCTCCCCGCCGCCTCCCTGGCACTCGCAGCACCACAGTTGTGACCCCCAACCACTCCACTGTCCACACCTAGGAGGGCCAGGGGCTGGAAAACTGGGGATGGAGAAGAGGAGAGGAGCAGTGACCAAACCGCGTTGACCTCTTCATTTGACTCAGGAATCGGACCTTCCCCTGGCTTTCCAGAAAGACCCCAGGCCCCATTCCTGCCCCGGCTTGCCTCGAGCATCGCAAATGTCCGACGAGCTGAGGGAGTCAACAGCGCTTCCTCTAAGGCAAGGCTGGAGACCGGTCCTCCTCCCACCTCTGCCCACGTTATCTGCCTCCAGCAAAGCGAGGTGGGCACTTCTGACGGTGCCTGGTGCCACTCCGGTTATCCAGGAGGACCTCAACAAGCACACGGCTGTGTTGGTTTGAGAGGACTGTCTGCCTCCCCTCGCTGGAGAACGTAACGGCAATGATCAAATGCTCCCGTTCGCAAGCGCTGCTCTAAGTGCTTTTATGATCCTAACTCACTCGACCCTCATACCAATCACGAGAACGAAGCGCTATAATCGTTTCCGTTTTACAAATGGCCAAACTGAGGCTTGCCCGAGACCGCACAGCCAGGAAGCAGCAAAGCCAAGAGCAGCTCCATGGGAGCGGGGAGCTTTCTTTCCCCTGCCTGTTCATTCCTCGATATGCTCGGAGCCTAACTGGTGCTCAGATATTCACCAGAGGGATGCAGATGAATGAGTGCCACGTACACCCAGTCATCTAGATGAAAATGTGCCTTCTGCAGGAGAACTAGGGACGTCCCATGTTGCTGGCGAACACTTTGGTTCTTGCCATGATGATTTAAGAAACCCAAAGGGATAGTAGCCTCACTGAGTGCAAAGCCAGTTTTAAAAGAATCGCAGCTGTAAAAAACCACCAGAACCCCTAACTCTTCTGAACAGGTACCCACGGCTCTTCAGCTGGTGGCGGTTTGGATCAGGCCCGGGAGCTTGCCCTTCCCTTCTGCTTTTTAGTTGACATAGACCCAGCAACCAGGTCAAGTTTTGCATGAGACAGAGGATGTCAAGCAGCTTGTTCCCTTCAATTCGCTCTTCCTCAATCCTCGGGAAATAGATCAAAGCTTTTTTCCCCCCCAAACCAGTCCTTTTCCTTAAAAATGCGTTCATGATGCAAACCCTCCATGTGATGCTGTGCTGGGTACAAGACTGTTTTCCTGCCATCCTGGAGGTGAGGCAAGAACCCTCTGAGGAAACGCTGATCAGTTTCCAATGGCTACCACGGCAAACTACCACAAACCCGGTGGCTTATGGCAACACACATTCTGGAGATCCTAAGTCCTGAAGTCAAGATGTCAACAGGGGGCACCTGCCTGGCTTAGTTGGTTAAGAATCTGACTTCAGCTCAGGTCATGATCTCATCCCGGGTTGTGGGTTGTGAGTTCGAGCCCTACATCGGGCTCTGTGCTGACAGCTCAGAGCCTGGAGCCTGCTTCGGATTCTGTCTCCCTCTTGCCCCTCCCCGACTCATTCTCATTCCCGCACACGCTCTCTCTCTCTCTCTCCCTCTCTCTCTCTCTCTCACACACACACACACACACACACACACACACACACACACACACACACAAATAAATAAACATTAAAAAAAAAAAAGATGTCAACAGAGCTGCATTATTTCTGAAGTGGGGTTTTTCCAGCTTCTAGAAACTGCCTGGGTTCCTGACCCTTCCTCTGTCTTCAGACCCAGCTGTATGGCATCTTTCAATTTCTCTCTCTCTCTCTCTCTCTCTCTCCTGTTTTTTCATCTCCTTCTCGGCTTTTGGCCTTCCGGCTTCCCTTTAATAAGAACCCTTGTTGCACGGGGGTGGCTGGCTCCGTCAGTAGAGCATGCAACTCTTGAGTTCAGGGTCATGAATTCAAACCCCACACTGGGCATAATTACTAAAATAACAGCAGAAAATTCCAAATAAAAGGCAGTGATAATACAGAAAAAAAATCAGGAGGAAAATACAAGCCAAAATTGAAATCTAACATTTCCTTTATGAGGAAGACAGACTCTGAGAGACAATCACCTGCAATGGCTTTAGGAGACGAATAAAATCTGTTTCCTAATATTCAAAGGGTTACTGCTAAAGGCAACAAAAATTTTAAAAAGAATTTGGGTTTCTATTCTTTGAGATTCAGTCAAAAATCAATTTGGAAGTCAAAAACTACCCCATTCCAAAAACAGTAATTAACAAAAGTACAACTGAGAAAAATAACATTTTGGGGGGAAAGTGGAGAAAACCTTTACATAATAATAAAATAAAATGTAACTAAGGATGCTTGGGATTACACTGGGCCCAGCAAGGTAGTCCAGGGTGATCACCCCATTACAAGATCCCCAACTGAATCACCTCTGCAAAGTCCCCTTTGCCCAGTAAAGTAACATTCACAGGTTCTGGGGATTAGGACATGAACATCTGGCGGGGAGGTGCTTATTCTGTCTACCACAATAACCTGTGCAAACCCTCAGCCTCTCTCTTTTGAAAACACCAACTCTCTTGAAGATCGCGTCACTTCTAACCCACAACCTGCCTTGCCACTATAACCCAATGGCCGCCAACCTTTGCTGCGCATTTGAATCACCAAGAGAGATTTTAAGACTCCCAGTCCTTGAGTTACACTCAGACCAATTCAATCACAATGTCCAGGGATGGAGCCAGGCATCTGTATTTGCTTTTTTAAAGAGATCCCCAGGAGATCTTAACATGAAAGACTTGGGATCCATTGCTATGAGCGACACACGACACACTTCTATCAAGCCAGGCTCCCACACCCCTTCTTTCATGGGTGTCACAGGGACCTGCCACATAATTTACAGGGCCCAGTGCAAAATGAAGATGGGGGGCCCTTATTTAAAACTCAAGAATTCCAGGACAGGAACAGAAGAAGGGCACTCACCTTGAGTCCAGCACGACTCAGTATCTTTGTCCCCTCCAAGCCTGGCCTCATCTCTGATAAGGTCAGGAGCCATGTGCAGGATCCATCCAGTATCCTGGCTTTCCAGTCCCTTGACTTTCATCACACCAACGAGATTTCCCTGCCCCCTCCATGTAGTTCCCCACACATTTTCTGAGCCCTCCATCTCAAAGCATCCCACACTGACCCCCAGGACCTGGCTTCCTCCAGAGGTGTCCTAACCTTGGAGACCTCTCCTTCCATCAACGCTACTGTTCTTCCCTGTTATCAATCTCCAACTTCCTCAGGTCCTATGCTCCACCCTTTGAGGCCACAGCCCTGCATTATAATCCTTTCCATGCAAACACCCTTCAGGCTGCGTGTGAGCGTGGCAAAACACCAACCCTCCACCATCACCACTGTTTCCAGCCTGTGTAAGCAGCTAGGCATGAGGCGGGGGAGGCGAGAGGGGGGGCGGGGGGAATGGCAGGAAGCTGCCCATGTTGTCGTGACATTTATGACCACAGATCATAAATGGCGGCGCCCCGGCTCCACAGACAATGCTGCCTAGTTCCCTAATACATTCACCTTCACACTCCACAAGATGGCTATTACTTCCTCAAATCTCTCAGACTGAAACCTCTGGCCGACTTTAAATGGCTCATCCTTCAAAGAGTAAATAATGCCATCAAGAAGAACCACCTAGCGAGTCCCACACACTCTGCTTTCCTCCCGTGATAAAAGTCCTGCTCCAATGACAAGCCCCCATCTGAGTTCTAGATCCCAACTACACCGGCCTCCCACACATTTTAGTCTTGAATTATTCCCTTCCTCTCCTTCATCAATAATCTCTCCCTTTGAGATTATTACCGTTGCACAAAACATGCTTTAATAGCTCTCTCCCAGCTTTTAAAACTTTTTTTTTGAGAGAGAGAGAGAGAAAGCCTGCGCACGTAAGCAGGAGAGGCGCAGAAGGAGAGACAGTCAGAGAATCTTAAACAGGCTCCACACCCAGCTCAGAGCCCAACGCTGGGCTCAATCTCATAACCATGAAATCATGACCCGAGCTGAAATCCAGAGTCAGACACTACACTGACTGGGCCACCCAGGCACCCCTAAAACTCTTTAAAAAGAATTCAGGTCTTATATGGCATGTTCTCTGATTATAATATAATTAAGTTAGAAATTAGTAACAGCCAGATATCTGGAAAATATCCAAATAGTTGGAAATTTAAGAATATACTTCTGGTGCATCTGGCTGGCTCAGTCAGTAGAGCATGCGACTCTTGATCTCAGGGTTAGGAGTCAGAACCCCAGATGGGGTATAAAGATTACTTAAAAATAAAATCTTCTAAAAATTTTTGTTAAATATAAGTTTCTAAATACCCTTAGTCAAAGAATACGTCAATAGGTAAATTAGAAAGTATTTTAAACTGACTAAAATTGAAAAGTCAACATATCAAGATTTGTGTGCTGTTATTCCACTAACAGCAGTACTTAAAGGGAAAATAATAGCCCTTAACACCTATATAGAAAAAGAAAAAAGATCTCAAATCAATGGCCTCAGCTTCCATGGTAAAGAAACTAGAAAAAGAGAAAATAAAACCCAAAATGAGCAAAAGAAAGGAAATAATTTGGGACACCTGGGTGGTTCAGTCAATTAAGCATCCAACTCTTCTTGATTTGTGTTCAGGTCATGATCTCACGGTTCATGGGATCAATCCCCGCATTGGGCTCTGCACTGATGGCATGGAACCTGCTTGGAATTCCCTCTCTTCTTCTGTCCCTCCCCTGCTCGCATACTCTCTCTCTCCCATAAATAAATAAACAAACATTTAAAAAAAGAAGAAAGGAAATAAAAGTTAGAACAGAAATATAATATAATCAGGGGTTGCCTGGGTGGCTCAGTTGGATAAGTGTCTGACTTCGGGTCAGGTTATGATCTCATGGTTCGTGGGTTCAAGCCCCGTGTTGGGCTCTGTGCTGACAGCTCAGAGCCTGGATCCTGCTTCTGATTCTGTGTATCTCTCTCTCTCTCTCTCTCTCTCTCTCTCTCTCTCTGCCCCTCTCCCACTTATACTCTCTCTCTCTCAAAAATAAACATTTTTAAAAATATGTATATAATCAGAAAAAAAAAGAGGAAAAATAAAATAAAACCAAAAGATGCTTGTTTGAGGGGGAACAAAATCAATAAAATTGATAAACCTCTAGCCAGAGCAGGAAAAAAAAAAAATATGAAACACAAATTACCAATATCAGGAATAAGGGAGGTGGCATCACTACCAATATTAAAAGGACTAATAAAAGCATATTATGGGGGTGCCTGGGTGACTCAGTCAGTTAAACATCCAACTCTTGATTTTGGCTCAGGTCACGATCTCACAGTTCATGAGTTCGAGACCTGCATCCGGCTCTGTGCTGGCAGTGAGGAGCCTGCTTGGGATTCTTTCTCTCTCTCTCCCTCTATCTCTGTCCTACCTGCTCATGCTCTCTCAAAATGAATAAATAAAACATTTTAAAAAGAGCATATGATGAACAACTTGTCAACAGGATCAACAACTTAGATGAAATAAACAAATTTTTTGAAAAACGTGAATTAAGCTCACTCAAAAAGAAAGAGAAAACCTGAATAGCCCTACATCTTTTTTTTTTTTTTTATGGTGAAAAAAATTTGTGTTTAGATTTAGTCAGCCGGACTCAGTTTAGATGATCCCAATTTTGTTGGCAACATCCAAAGTTGAACGTATATGCCTTTTCTCCATCAGGCCTGATCAGAGTGTTGACCTCAGCCACATCAATGTCATAGAGCTTCTTCACAGCCTGTTTGATCTGGTGCTTGTTGGCCTTAACATCCACAATGAACACAAATGTCCTCTATTTTCTTCATGGCTGACTCTGTAGTCAGGGGGAACTTGATGATGGCATAGTAGTCAAGCTTGTTTCTCCTGGGGGTACTCTTTTGAGGATATTTGAGCTGCCTTTGGAGACACGGTGTCTTAGGCGATCAGAATGTAGGTGATGTGAGGATCTGTGTGTGTGTGTGTGTGTGTGTGAGAGAGAGAGAGAGAGACCGTGGATGCCTTTCAGCACCGCTTTCTTGCCTTTCAAAGCCTTTGCTCTGGCTTCTGCTTTGGGAGGGGTAGGGGCTTCCTTCTTCCCTTTCTACACCATCTTCAGAAAAGGCTAGTCCCACAACTTTAAAATAAAGTTCCAAATAATTTTTAGAGAGAAAAAAATATATTGGTTGAGCTACAGTAAGGGACCACCCAGCAAGAACCCACTTTCCTGATCTTGTTTGTTGATTTGATAGAGAAGGGTAGAGGCAAGGTGACAGACACCAGCAGCTTAGCCAACTCTGCTTGGGAAAAGCTGAGTCATAATGAGGTCGCAGCTCTCCATAAATCTAAGTGTCACCAATCAAACACCCTCAGATTACACTAAAGAAGACGCATGGGGGAGTTCTGATTGTCTGTGCAGACCTTGACACACCAGGGGATTCATTTCTGTTTGAACTTTGCAGGTGCACAGTTTTCACTGGGAGAAAAAAAAAAAAAAATATATATATATATATATATAGCCTCCTTGGACAGACCTAAAATGCAGACACTTAGCACCCAAATGAGTTATGTAAGGATTAAATAAAAACATTCCAATAAGAGGCTTGGCACACAGTAAGAGCTTCATAAACACTCCCTCTCACTCGGGGGCCGGCTGGCAATCACACACAGCAATGAACCCTGCCCGCACCTGAAAATCTACTCATAAGACCTTTCTTTTTTCCTTGAGTTTAAGGAAACGGGAGAACCTATGTCCTGAGAGGCAGTTACCGTGTCTAAATCATTTCGCTGCATTTGAGGAAAAAGCAAACATTTTCATTTTGCAGTGGATGATGGGCGCACGCCCAAGAAAATTACTCAGCCCTTGTTTTTCTCCTTTTGGGGTTTTCCTAGAATAGTTTCAGTCCAACTGCAATGAATCTCTAGATCCCATCACCATCGGTTTGGGCTTTGGGAAATCGACTAACCGCTCCACCCCGCAGACCACCGCTGGGCTCAGACGCGGGATCAAAAGGGCGCAGCGCCGGGAAGGGGCGGACTCCGGAGTGGGGCGTTACGAAACCTTCGGGAACGGACGGCCACTCCTCGCAGGGGAGGGACCGAGGGCCGGGCCTCGTTCTCTAGAAGTCGCAGCACTGGATCCCAGAACTCAGTTCTCTGTGGCTTCTCTGTGTCCGAGCCTCCGCAGCGAGCTCCCTAGTGGCTCACAGCCCGGGCCGCTCTCCACGCGCCAAGTGCCTTCCCCGGCCATGTCGTCCTGCAGCCGCGTGGCGCTGGTGACCGGGGCCAACAAAGGCATCGGCTTCGCCATCGCGCGCGACCTGTGCCGGC
This sequence comes from Lynx rufus, assembly GCF_022079265.1. Classification (NCBI taxonomy): domain Eukaryota; kingdom Metazoa; phylum Chordata; class Mammalia; order Carnivora; family Felidae; genus Lynx; species Lynx rufus. Next base: position 149,957,966 of record NW_025814867.1, read on the forward strand.
AATTTTCGGGGGACGTGGTGCTCACGGCGCGGGACGCGGCGCGGGGCCGGGCGGCAGTGCAGCAGCTCCAGGCCGAGGGCCTGAGCCCCCGCTTCCACCTGCTGGACATCGACGACCTGCAGAACATCCGCGCCCTGCGCGACTTTCTGCGCAAGGAGTACGGGGGCCTCAACGTGCTGGTCAACAACGCGGGCATCGCCTTCCAGCGTAGGTCGGGGGTGGGTCTCTGGGGGCGCCAAGGGTTCGGGGCAGAGAGCCGCGGGCGCCCCCTACTTGTGGGCTGGAGTGATCGCGGAGCGCAGCGCCGGCCCTTCAGGATGCGCTCAACATTGGCCTCCCTCGGCGGCTTCTCGCTTTCCGCGGAGTCGCGGGAGAGGTTCGCTTAGCGCGAAGCTGGCGGGGCGCAGCCCTGGGCCCTCCCGGAGCCGTCGGCTGCTGCGGTTTGCCAGAAAACCCGCCTCCTGGGAGGGGGCCACGCCCTGCTAAGCTCATCAGCTTTCTGTCTAAAGCAAAAAACATTTTCCCTGCGAAGGGTCTCCAGCTCACTTTGGGCTTTCGCTTTCCTTGAAAGGGAGCTTTCATAGAAGCCCGGAGGCATCTGCTCGGGACAGGAAATGGATCGCTGAGACGCGATCAGCGCGCACTTGCACAATAGTGGACTTGAGATTTTGTTTAATGGAAAGCTTTGATAGGCTCAGCCAGAAAGGAAGCGAGCCTTGTTCCCTCCCCCAGGGAATTTGTTTGTCATCAAACATACATTTTAAGTGTGATTTTAAGTATCATCTTTGGCGGTGGGGGGGGGGGAGGTCAAGGATATTGCTCTACTGATCTACTGAGAAAGTTGTTGAGCCGCCGTGTGGTGGAGGTAGAAAGAATAACCAAGCCAGACTCACCTACAACCTAGTGGAGACGAGAAACCCAACAGGCAGAAGGGAGTAAAAACTGCCGTGAGGCCTTGAATGACCAGCCCCCCGGCTTGAACCCTCACCGAAGCTGTGCACCCGCACCTCCAAGTCAGCGGGTCCGCTTTCCGGAAGCGCGGGTGGGAGGTGGCAGACACCCGCTGGTACAACCCTCAGCCCCTGGCTGAAGGATTGATGGATAAATACGCCGCTTCCCGGACCAAGCGTGCAGGAACGCGGGTCCGCTGGCAGCCCTTGCCCCCTCAAAAGCGTGGGCGGTGGACCAACAGCACGTGCAGCCCCAGGCACTCGCTGGGATCGCAGGATCTCGGGCCTCACCCCACACCCGCTGAATCAGAATTTCATTTTAACAGGATTGCCAGGTGCCTCCCGTACCCTTTCAAGATTGAGCCGCTGCCCTGAAAGCCAGGAATGCTCAAAGTGGGGCCAGACCTGTAGCTGTAGCGTCACCCGAGAACGCGTTAAAAATGCAAATTCTGGAGCCCCACCCGACACCTTCTCAATCCCAAACTCTGGGGGCGGAGCCCAGAAAGCTGTGTTTTAACAGGCCCTGCAGGTGATTCAGATACACCCTTGAAGCTCGGATCCGGTGGCTTAAAAAATCGTTTTAAAGTTAGCTTGTTTTAGGGGCGCCTGGGTGGCTCAGTTGGTTGAGGCTGGGCCTTCAGGTCAGGTCATGACCTCGGGGTTCGGGAGTTCGAGCCCCGCGTCGGGCTCTGTGCTGACGGCCTGGAGCCCACTTCGGAGTCTGTGTCTCCCTCTCTCTCTCTCTGCCCTCCCCCACTCAAGCTCCGTCTCTCTCAAAAATAAACTACAAAAATATAATAATAAAGTTAGCTAGTTTTTCCTTTAATTAGAGATAAAATCTAGGGCGCCTGGCTAGCTCTGTCCGTAGAGCATGAGGTTCTTGATCTTGGGGTTGTGAGTTCCAGCCCCACCTTCCGCGCAGAGATTGGTTAAATAAACTTGAGAGAGGGATAAGATTCACTTTGTTATATACATTTCAAGGGGAAATGCATGACTTTGTTTCCTTCTCTTTTTGGAAGCTGATGATCCAACACCCTTTGACATTCGAGCTGAGATAACACTGAAGACAAACTTTTTTGCCACAAGGAATGTCTGCATAGAATTACTGCCAATAATAAAACCTCATGGTAAGTCCAGCCATATGTCTGCCCCTCCCCTGCTCATTCTCATTCTCTCTCTCTCTCTCTCTGTCTCAAAAATAAAAATAAAAAAAGATGTATAATGGGGCGCCTGGGTGGTTCAGCTGGTTGAGCATCCGATTCTTGATCTCAGCTCAGGTCTTGATCTCAGGGTCGTGAGTTCAAGCCCCAGTTTGGGCTCCACGCTGGGCGTGAAGCCTACTTAAAAATAAAATGAAAGATATGTTTGATACATGGCAGTGCTCTTTGGTCCCATGATATGAACTCAACCCTAGAATAATAGGTGTTACAAGTCCCCAAAGGCCTCTTGCCTTTGAGCAACCTCAGTGGGTCCTTCTCAGCTCCTCAGGGTGGTGGGGCCACACCAGCTCATTTGGGAGCCTGGCAGGGAAGGCTCTGTTTTAGCATCATTATGACTTTCCCTGTGTTCCTTTCTTCACTTTGTCAAGCTAATGAAGAACCTCCCAAAGAAATATTTCTTTATTAGGAAGTATCTTGCCCACACTCCCAAGTATTCAATAACTTTTATTACTTTTTCCACAAATACTGGAGGGCCTACCATAACCCAGGGTGCTGGGGACACAGTGGTAAGCACTGTGAACAGGGACAATCCTGACCATGGAGCACTGAGTCCAGTGGACAAGACCCTCATTGACAAAGAATCCTACAACTGTACCGGGAGGGGGCAGAGAAGGCTCGCTTCCTTGACGATTCTCTTTCCCAGGAAGGCAGCTGTGATTCTTAGGAAGAAAAACTCTGTGGTTCTTATAAGAAATGTGCTTTTCTTGGGGTGCCTGGGTGGCTCAGTCGGTTGAGCATCTGACTGTTGATTTCAGCTCAGGTCTTGATCCCAGGGTCGTGGGGTCGGAGCCCTGCATTGGGCTCTGTGCTGAGTGTGGAACCTGCTTAAGATTCTCTCGCTCTCGCTCTCGCTCTCTCTCTCTCCCTCCCCCTCTCCCCAGCTCATGCTTGCTGTCTCCCAAAAAAAAAGAAAAAAAAAGTGCTTTTCTTAATTTAACATTTTGAATAAAGATGATCTCTAGTGCAAAAATCTTAAAATCTAAAAAGATGTTTGGTGAGAGCTGCACTCAGACTCATGCTCCCCCACTTGCCCAATTCCTGTCCCCAGTCTCTACAGGCGATTCCCTTTGTCTTTTCCCAGTGGGATGAGATCACAGAAAGCCGGCAGGCAGAGTTGCTGGGACTGGCTGAAGGAAGCCTTGCTTGGTTCTAGGTGCGTGGAGTTGCTGAGTGCTCAGGGCCAAGGGCATAGTTTTTAAATGCAAATCTAAGTTATGTATGTGTGTGTGTGTATCCCTTTTTTACATAATGGGAACATTAAGTATAATGTTTGCTACTATGCTTTTTTTCACTATCTCTGGGACTCTTTCTAGATCAAGACAGAAAGCTTTCTTATTTTTTTTACAGCTGCATAGTATTCCATTTGCAAGGGTGATGTCTACCAAGTGTCTAGAAGTCTTCTCTCTATGGGTTTTAGAATCCTAGAATTGGAAAACTACAAGGTATTGAAGAAACTTGACATTCCTATGACTTCATTTTACGAGAAGGAAATTGAGACCCAAAGACATGAACGCAGTCAGGTAGTGATAGATCTGGAAACAGTGTTCAGGTTTCCTGACTTCACCCCTCAATCAAATCAGGATAATTAGTTCCAGTGAAGGGAAGGATCTTAACGCCAAACAATTGCAAAACAAGCCATTTTGAAAGATGAAAGGCAGCTTGGAGGAGGGTGGAGCTCGGGCATCAACCCAGAAGCAGATGAATCACTGGCTTCAACCAGTTCTCTGTAACAGTAATTCCCAACTTGGGAATCTGGTTTACAACACATTGAGAATACTTGTGAATTTTCAGTAAAACTCACGTTTACCCAGAAGGCAAAAAGCGAGGATCCTTGCCTCTTGATTTGTAGGGAATCTCTACCCATGCAAAACTGACTTAAATGTCACATTTGATTTGGCTTTATAATACCTCCTTATTTAAAAAAAATTTTTTTTAATGTTTGTTCGTTTTTGATGGACAGGGTGTGAGCAGGGGCGGGGCAGAGAGAGAGGGAGACGCAGAATCTGAAGCAGGCTCCAGGCTGTCAGTACAGAGGCTGAAGCCTGGCTTGAACCCACGAGCTGTGAGATCATGACCTAGGCCGAAGTCGGACGCTTAACCGACTGAGCCACCCAGGCGCCCCTATAATACCTCTTTAAAAGAAAGTTACTTCTGGGACCCCTGGGTGGCTCAGTGGGTTAAGTGTCTGACTTTAGCTCAGGTCATGATCTCACGGTTAGTGGGTTCCACCCCTGCTTTAGGCTCTGTGCTGACAGCTCCGAGCCTGGAGCCTGTTTCAGATTCTGTGTCTCCCTCTCCCGCTGGCACTTGGTGTGTATCTCTCTCAAAAATATATGCACAGTTAAAAAAAAATTTTTAAGTTACCAAACCTTTTGCTTGTTCATTCAAGATTCTGAGTGAATAAGTTAATCCAACGTTTACCCACTAGGGGGAGCTACTTGTCCACTCTTTCTAAGAATGGCTAGGGGTTGTTTCAGGACCAGGGGGCCCACCTGGACCTCAGCAAATGGTGGTGGTTGTGTGGGTGCAGCCCTTCTCAGGACTGATTGCACCCAGCTGGCTGCTGAGATGGTCATCCCTTGGCCTCACTGATGATCACCTGAGATGTCACCTGAGATCAGAGGACACCTCTGACTCTTAGAAAGTTTTTTATTTCTACCAAAGGCAAAGAGTAGCACCCCTATGTTCATTTTTCTTTCTTTCTTTACCCTTTTGAATTTAATTCCTTGTAGCAACCAGGCAATTAAGAACAAATTTGTTTAGGGTGCCCGGGTGGCCCAGTTGATTAGGTGTCTGACTCTTGATGTCTGCTTGGATCTCCATCTCAGGGTTGTGAGTTCAAGCCCCACGCTGGCTTAAAAAAAAGAAAAAAGGGGGGCGCCTGGGTGGCTCAGTCGGTTAAGCGTCCGACTTCGGCTCAGGTCATGATCTCATGGTCTGTGAGTTCGAGCCCCGCGTCGGGCTCTGTACTGACAGCTCGGAGCCTGGAGCCTGCTTCCGATTCTGTGTCTCCCTCTCTGTCTCTGACCGTCCCCCATTCATGCTCTGTCTCTCTCTGTCTCAAAAATAAATAAACGTTAAAAAAAAAAAAACAAACAAAGCTGCTTAGAAAGTAATGAAGAACACAATTTCATCAAAGTAGTATTCCTGGCCAAAGCATTGAAGTGAATCTAATTAGAAAACCATGCCAGTCCAAATGGGAGAAATACTACAAAATAATAGCCTAGAGTCTTCAAAAAGATCATTGTTAACTACTCTAGGTTAAAACTAAAGAGCTATGACTGCTAAATACAATCCGTGATCCTACGTTGGAGCCTGGATGAAAACAAAAACTATAAAGAAAGACTATTGAGATAATTGGACCCTTTGAATACGGACTGTACTTCAGATAATAGTGTTATATCATGATAAATGTCTTGAGGGTGATCACTCTTGTGGTTATGTAAGGTAATACCCTTGTTACCGTATATAAAGTGCTTAGGGCAAAGTTTTATGATACTTGTCTGCAATTAAGACAAAGAGAAAGCAAATGTGGCCAAATGTTAATAATTGAGGGGCTTAGGTGAAGGGCATACGGGTATGTATTGAACTATTCTTGCAATTTCTCTGTAGGCTTCAAATTTTTCACAGTTCAAAGTTGGGAAGGAAATATGTATTACAAGAGAGGAAGAAAATACTGAAGAGTCTTAGGTACCTGGGGATAAGTGAGTGCTCATATTCAAGACAGAGTGAGGCCATCTCTGTGTGCAGTTGGCCCACAAAGATATCTAGTAGAATGTACAACACACACACCCCCAACCCCATGGTGAATGAATGCCACTCAGAAAATGCAATAAAATCCACCTATCCTAGTGGATACAGAAAGAGTGGATTCGGGATAATATGTAAGAAAAGAACCCCCTAAATGTGGTGTCTTTTTTTTTTTATGTTTATTCATTTTTTGAGAGTGAGAATGAGTGGGGGAGGGGCAGTGAGAGAAGGGGACAGAGGATCCGAAGTGGGCTTTGTGCTGACAGCAGACAGCTCCATGTGGGGCTCGAACTCATGAACCATGAGATCATGACCTGAACTGAAGTCGGACACTCAACCGACTGAGCCACCCAGGTAACGCAACGTGGTGTCTTCTGATGTTAGGTGAACTGTGTAAATTCACACACTGGTTTTGGGATTTCCAATCAATGTTTCCAGCCGTCTTCTAGTTTCTGGCCTGCATGTTTTTTCATAGACATAACCGTCTTTTTAATAGCCGTGAATTATGGTTAATGTGAATATTAACTCATTAATTATATTTAATTATTAATGATGGGCTAAAGAAAGTGAAGAAAATCAAAACTGGGATGGAGAATCAACCCACTCCATGTGTGAGAGTACCCATCATTCAGGATAGACAGGGTCATCGTAAGGCATTGCTTGGCCCTGATATTTGGCAGTTGGAGGCAAAGAGGTGGTGCCCAGGGCCCTAGGAAATTGTGCAAACCAGTAAACAGCTTTAATCCTTGGGGTGAGGGTGCTGTCTCTGGGAAACCAAGTTCACAGGCGCCTGGAGTGTTTGTGTGTGTGTAGTGGGATGTTTTATAAAACTGCCCACTGGAGAATCACTGCCCTTTAGCCCCTGTTACTGATGGAAATGTGTCCTTTCCTTTGGGGGAGGAGAGCACAAAATAATGTTAAAGCCCACTGGGTCCCTTCTAGAGTCTTTTTTTTTTTTTTTTTTTAACCAGCAATTAAACCTGCAGTATCAATCAATTGCATGTTAGGTATAGTCACCCAACAATCGTTTATCTGTGACCTGCTTCCATATATTTACTATTCTGTTTCAGGCAGGGTGGTGAATATCAGCAGTTTAGAGGGCTCCAAAGCTCTTGAAAATTGCAGTCCAGATCTACAGAAGAAGTTCCGATGCGAGACGCTCACAGAAGGGGACCTGGTGGACCTCATGAAAAAGTTTGTGGAGGATGCAAACAACGAAGTGCACGAGAGGGAAGGCTGGCCCAACTCGGCTTATGGGGTGTCCAAGCTGGGGGTCACGGTCTTATCAAGGATCTTGGCCCGGCGTCTGGATGAGAAGAGAAAAGCGGACAGGATTCTGCTGAACGCATGCTGCCCGGGGTGGGTAAAAACGGACCTGGGTGGGCCTTGCGGCCCCAGGACTGTGGAGGAGGGAGCTGAGACCCCTGTCTACTTGGCCCTCCTGCCTCCAGATGCTACCGAGCCTCATGGCCAACTGGTCCATGACAAAGTCGTCCAAAACTGGTGAATGTCTGCTTTGGTGCTTAATGCTTAATAAACGTTTGTGGAGTGAATGAGTGAATTCTGGTGGTATAGTCGACTTCATTTTCTGTCGACTAGAATCTCCCTGTGAGAAAGCGGGTCTCGTCTAGAATCGGGCCGAGAGATTTTACTGTGCCCAGACTCTAACCTGAGATGGAGAAGAACCTGGTCCAGTGGTTCTCCAGTGTCAGAGGGCATCACAATTACCTGGAGGGCATGTTAAAACATTGCTCAGAACTGGGGCACAAAGATGTGCACTTCTGACAAGTTCCTGGGTGCTGCTGGTGTTGGTCGAACGAGAGCCCTCAGGGCTACGGAGTGGGCTGCAGCCGTGTTCCAGCAATCCCATGCTGTTTCTAGGTTGTTGACTCTTCGAGGATGTGATTCCTCCTCCATTTCTATTGTTCTGCAATCCTGCTTTGTACCACATTCTGTTTCATTATATTTGGGCACATTTGAACGGGTTCTTATGAAGCAGTATGGCTTGAAGGACTCAGGAGGAATGTCCTTTTTTTTCACTGGGATACGATTTCTTCCATACTGGGTTTTTCACTTGGGGTTTTGCATTCTGTGTTCCCAGAATGTTTGCAAAGTTGCCCTGCCCCTTCTTTCAAATTGCCCCGGCATAGGCAACTTTGTGCAGACCATCTCTGCTCTCGCAGAGGCAGATGTCTTCTCCCTGACCTGTTCCTGCTCCCCTACAGCCCAGGGTGATTCTTGAGCGTTCCTGGGCCTTTTGTAGTCTCTCCGACAACCAACTCCACATTCACTGCTTCCAAATGGGACTGGCTTTGTAATCAGCCCCCTTGGTTCTGGTTATACCCTGTAGAAGAAGGACTTGGAGACTAAAGAATCTTACGAAAGAGACGTACACTTGTGAGGCAAGTTTGCTAGGGCGTCAAGACCTCAGAAGGAATGGCTAGCCAAACAACAGAAATGCAACAGGTGCAAGATGGACAAATGACAAAGGAAAGAAACCACAAATTTACCAAGTTTATGATGGGTTGTTCACGGTGAGATACAGCAATGTTGTCACCTGATCATGACCACAAAGGTCACATCATATCACCTGACAACAGCATTGCAGAAATAAGATGATGCTGGCTTCCATTTGATAATAAGTACAGTATGGGAGTACCCAAGATTTCCCTCATTTGGCGGACCAGGACTACTCAGGTAACCCTGTTAGGTCTGGTCTGTCACAGCGTGCAAAGTGTTTCTTCGTCTTGACTCTCCAACGTAACGACGGCAGCATGGCAAAGTGTCGTGTAGCTCCTGACAACCCACACCTCACTTCTTCATCCACTTTGGGTGGAGGACATCTGAATCCCACCCAGATTACATCTCACTTCCTTTAGCCATCTCTATATTGCCTGATTAAACCCAGCTTGCTCTTACATTCATCTCAGACCATAGCTCCTAGGACATTTTTAATGCCTTCTTGTCTGGCTCTAAAAACATTTTGATGGTTTTCAATATGTTGCCTCAATAGCTTTCATACTCTGGTCTCCCTCTGCAGCCAGCCTCCAGAACGCTGCCAATGGCAGGCAAGAGGTCTGGGACCATGGAGCACTTTTAGGTTCTGCCTAATGGGGTCACAGACAGGAAATGCACAAGTAAACAGGCCATTTCCTTTTATTTCTTCTCCCTTTTTTCTCTCTAGCCAATCACCTTGACATCTTGGGATCAGTGTGTAGCCTGCTTAAAAGACCCTTGGTGGTAAACTGCTGACCAGAACGGTGTGTCTCATTTTTTTATGGAAAGGTCATAGGAGACGATTATTAGATGGTCTGCCCAGCACCCTCCCCCGCTGCTTCCTCCCATGTTTGCAGCTGCAACAGCCACAAAGTGACTTTGCCCTGCTAGCCTCTGTTGACTGTTCCAGCTGTAAGCCTGTCTTCTAAAGAGGAGGAGCAGCTGGACTGCATCAGGAAAAGCTCCAAGCTGTTACTGTGAGTGGCCATGCCTCACACCATATGGTTGAGGAAGCAGAGGGAACCAAGCATAGCCTGAAAAGGAAGAAACCAATTCTCGAGGGACGCACTTACAAAATGGCCCCAAGAGAGACTGTCCCACCTCCCCAGAGTGGCATCCCTTAGCTGGCCTCAGGCTATTCCTTTCGTTTTATTTTAGAGAGAGATTGAGAGCATGAGTGGGGGAGAGAAGCAGAGAGAACGTTAAGCAGGCTCCATCTTCAGCACAGAGCCTGAAGCGGGGCTCGATCCCACGACCCTGGGATCATGACCTGAGTCAAAATCAAGAGTCAGATGCTCAACTGACTGAGCCACCCAGGCGCCCAAGAAATGTCACTTTCCTCAAGCTAGTTTGAATTATGTTATTGCTTGAAACGAAAAGGAACCTAATACATGTGCATGAAATATTTCATTGTGGTCTGTAGTGAAAAAAAAAAATTGGGCTTAGAATCAGAAGGGAAAAAAGAAAAAAATTCATGAGTTGAGAACCATGGCATACGAGGCCATACGTCATGCTCAATATTTACCCTACATTGTTTTATGTATTTCTCATGGCAGTTCTTTGAGATAGGTATTAATATCATTTAAATGAGTCATTATCATTCAAATAAGGAAAAAAGGCTTGGAGAAATTGACTAACTTGCCCAAGATCACACAGCTAAGAGCCAAGAGCCAGGATCATCCAGGACTAAGGCCAGTTCCTTGGCTTTTCTTGGTGCCAAGTGCTTGGCACATCCAACTTCACTATGAGGAGTCTGGAGACCAGGGCAACTCCCTCGGTGTAAAAATTAAGGGGGATGATATGTCAAATCTAAGTGATTTGTAAGCCATATGATTATTAGATCCCTAACGTAGCCTTTGTATGAACTTTTCCATAAGGTAGGCAAATGAAATATGGTTTAAAAGTGGCATATTTTAAATGGATTATCCCATTATGTGTGTTTCTTAGGTACCAAATTGAGCCAGTGACCCTCTCTGAATCAACGTCTCTGTGACATACTTTCCTAAGTTGACACGTGTGTTAAGCCCGCATACAGAATCAGGTGTAGGCCTGGCCTTTGGGCTTCTCCCTCACCTACTGAGCTGCAACAAGGATTGTGACAGACCGAGATGCTGAACGGTGATGTAGTGTGGAGATGAAATGGGTGATAATGACGATCCTGACAAAGGTTTACTTGTTACTGCAAGTCAACCACAAAGCAGGCACAATATCAAATACAGAACTAAGCAGGACTTTAGATGGGATGGAGTAGAATCCAGTTTATAGCAAAGACAGGGTTAGAGGATTACCAGTATTTGCATATGGAAACTCTGAACGTGTTTACCTCCCCAATCTCTCTACTAGGTAGGCCAGCCTGAGCCAGAGAATGTAGTCACCTCTCATTTATAACCCCTTCTTTATTATCAGAAGGGGTAAGGATTCAGGTTCTGATTCAAATGAACTCTGAAATGCTCTGATTAGAACATTATTATGTGAGGAACCTGCTCTATTTATGTGCCTTAAACAGATGAATACACCTAAGTAGACTTTGAAGAGTGACGACCTGACCCACGAAAACAGAATTTGTGGGGGAATAAACTTTCAAATCTTAATACTTGTACATTGACTATCAATCCTGATTATCAATGAAGTTGTTCTTTTAAGGGTTTATGATACTTCAAACTGTCAAAGCTAATTTAACTTTCCATACACCTGGATTTCTTTAGAGATAGGTGACACAAAAAGGCAAGTATATCATTTAATGTATAGGACAAAGTTACACATGGTGGTTTTGACATGAATAGACTGGTTCTCTCTTTCAATGGGAAGTAGAAGTAGTTTTTTCATTATGAGTTAAATGCAGTATGGAGTGTGGCTAGGATTTGAGGAAACTAAGACCAAAAAACCCACCTCACCCTTTGGCATCTGTTTTTGTAAAAATGGAGTTTCTCAGATCAGGAAATCAATTTTCACGAAAGTCTTTTTTTCCTACTCAATGCTCTACCCTTTAGTTTTCCTTGGCTTCCACTTTAAGACTATTCCTAAAATTGACCGTTAGAGAATTGACATCTGGGCCCTTGGTGTATGGCAAATGTAGATGGAAACAGAATCAGAAGCCTGGGTGGGCCAGGGGTGGGGTCAGCATCACAAGCTATAAATATATTCTTGGTGATTTGGGAGAGGTGGCAGATCCCTTTGGGAATCTGACACAAACTATATACCCTTTTGCAGAAACATATACACAAAATGTTCTGTACAATTTTTAAGTGTGCATGGACCTCCTAACTCTTTCATGACCGCCTAGCTTTTAGGAGCCCCAGACTAGATCTGAAAATTCCTTAAGGGACTGTCAAGGGTTAAATGATTGGCGGCCTGTGCAGAAATTACTACCTCACTCAACAGGAGCCACTGGTTTGATTGGCTGGGAGCCCCAGCTGGTGCAATTAGGATGCTCAGGTGAACTCTGCCTGACTCCCATCCTTAAGGTGCATCTGGCCCTGCAGGCGTTGGGCCAGGTTGTGTGGGTCTGAACTGTCCAGGTCCGAAGGCTCGTAAGGATGACAGGAAGGAGTTAGACTTTATCCGGAAATATTAATGCTCTCCTTTCTGAGCCAGAGCCCACGTAAAGGAACTCATTACAAAAATTAACTTCCTCACCTCTGATGCCGAGGGCCAGAAAAGCGCGGCCTCCGGGGGTGGGGGCGCTTTAACCAGGGTCCCCGAGCCTCCAGAGGCCCCAGCATGTATGGAAAGGTTCATTTCATCTCCTCGCAAAAGGTTTGGGTGTGGCTCCGACGGAAAGGATGGGGTGAGCCAGGTGCCATCGGCCCCAGTCTTTTGGGCCCCCGCAGTTCTCCTTGTCTCTAACTACAAAGCCCCTCCTGGGGTACGCTGATTCACTGACAGAGGTTCTGGGGTGGCGGGGGAGCCCCAGGTGAAAGCCGAAGCCACCCCGCCCACCCGAGCAGGCCTTCCCCAGAGCAGACCCGCTGCGAGGGCGGCAGTTAGTCTCTGCTACTCAGAGCGACGCCCACCGCCTGGAAGCTGTGGAAGACCGGAGGCTGGAGCCCCGAGCTCGCTAGTCGTCGCCCAGGACCCGCCCCCGCACGCTAAGGTACCGCCTCCTGATCCCGCCCCCCGGATCGAAGGCCCGCCTACTGCCTCTGACCCCGCACCGAGGGCTCGCCCTTGGTCCCGCCCCGGCTCCGCCCCCGCGCGCCGAGGGCCCGCCCCGGCTCCGCCTCCGCCCGCCATGACCACGCCTCCATGCCGAGGGCCCTCCTCACGGTCCCGCCCCACCGCCTGGGGCCGCGGCCGCTCCGGCTCGGGCGCGGTGCTTCCTCCGCGGTCCCGGCTTCCGACTGAGCCGCAGCGGGCCGCTCGCTCTACCTGCCACAGCCCGGCCGGCTCTTCCGCGCCGCACGTGGGCGCGCCCGCCGACAAGGGACGCTGCCGCTGCCGCCGCCGCCGGTAAGCCGGCCCCGCGCCCTCGGCGGCCGGGCGAAGCCCGGGCGCCTCGGGCGTCTCCTCCCGCGGGCCCTGGGGCGGCGAGGCGGCGCGGGCGTCCTCCCCCCGGACGCGCAGGGTTCGAGCGGCGCTGTGGGGGCGGTCCCGGGGCGAGGGGAGCCCCCCGAGCGCGGCCAGGGCCCGCGGCGGGCGCTGCTGCAGTGCGGGGCCAGCCCCGGCGAGGCCGCGCGTGGGCGTGGGCTCCGGCCCGGGACCCCCGGGGACACCCCGAGGGCAGGGCGGGGTCCCCCAGTCTCCCCGGCCCTCTGCGGCGAAGGAAGTGCGGCCAAGTCCACACAGGGCCGGTCCGGCCTCTCGTCGGGCAGGTGGAGGTCAGGTGGGTCACCGCTCGCCTTCCCCTCACCTCGGCCGGCGTACGACGCAAGCCGCGCCTTTGTTTGCTTGTGCCGTCCTGGTCCGGGCGGAGGGCTAGGGACTGAAATCTTTGTAAACTGAGGGCTTTCCTGATGAGGGAGGACCCCAGAGTCTCCTAGACTGCCCCCAAGACAAGAGATCCAAGCCGCAGTGCGAGCGCTCTCCCCCCATCCTGGCCCCGGAGTCTTGCAGGATTGTCGCCTGCGGCCGGCGTGGTTGGACCTTTAGCAACTCCTAGGGCTGCTTAAGGAGACTGTTAGCCGCAGGTGTTTCCCTAACCTGGGACAGTTGCTCAATATTTGGAGAAACCTTTGTAGGATTTTTTGGTAAGGCGATGGAGGCCTTCCCCCCCCCCCCCCCCCCCGTCCCCAAAGCCCGCTGCCGTTAGGGTCTTAAATTTTTTCCGCTGCAATTTAATTACCACTCTGAAAGACCGAATTCAAAATAATGTGCCCCAGAGTTGATTAAACCATTGGCAGAAGAGTGTTTCCGTGCTGTAGACTAAGGGTCATTATCTAATGTTCTTGCGAGAGGGTGGCTATTTGTCGTTTTTCACTCTGGTTTCATCTTATTCCCATGTTCTTTCATGTACATGTCTTTACAGTTAACTTCCTTCTGATCTGGGCAGTTGATTTTTCACCTGAACTTGTTTTTCTAAGAAATTAGGAATGGAAAAGGTGAGAGATTTCTTGCTGACATTTTCGATTTTAAGGCGGCTACTTCTGGTCAGATGTACTTGTTTATATGGTTATTCCTTTGTGTATTTAATTGTTAGTAGTCTGTGGGACTCCATCAGTTTTGCTGAGCTGAGCCTCTCACAGGGAAGGTACTCAGGATACATTGCAAGAGCATTGTCAAAAGAACTATTTGAGGGCTGAACTGTTCATTTTACTTGCCGCATAATGTAGTAAAAGCTGTGTACCATTATGCTGACCTGAACTGGATCCCTAACTCTGCCAGTTGGTTGCTGAGGGCCCTGGGCAGTTTTTCTGATTCCCAATATCCTCATCTTGAGCAGCATCAAGATAATACCCATCTCCTAGGCTTCTGTGTGTTGCATAAGATAAATGCATGCATAATGATGGATTTACTGAGCCCAGAAGGCTTGTGTAGTAGCATAGTATTGAATGCCCATATTTTGAAATAAAGGAGTTTGCTTGAATGCCTCTTTCCAAACCTCCCATCTGTGCTTTTAGTTACACCAGATAGTACTTTCTTCATGTAGCCAGCCATGACACTGAACTGCTCCAGTTACCTGCTCTTACCTGGCCAACCCCTTCTTTGCCAGGAGCAATGGCGCCACCTCCTAAACACGAGCCTGATTGCTGACCGTGGCTCTCTTCCTACTAACTAGCCGCCCAAACCTGTGGACTTTGAGGACTCCTCTGCTGGTAGTTGGGCTTCCTCTGACCTTTCCTTGTGCCAGTGTTATGTCGGCACACCCTCTGTCCCTGCGTGTGCCACCTTAAATTGAAATTATGTTTAGGTATTTCCTCTTTCAGTTATGTTCTGAACTATGAAAGGGGAACCCTGTTTTTTTCCGTGTTTCCTTTCCCTGTACTTAGACACTTAGTATAGTGAACAGACTATGTATGGAGTTTTGCAGTGGTTCAGAGATGCTGGATTTCAAACCTGTAAATTTCCTGGGGAAAAAACCCAATTATGGTTTCTTTGGGTGTACTAACTCCTTACTCGGGAAAATAAAGTACCATTTCTCATTACCATCCTTTAATATTTTTAAGGAGTGTGATGGCTAGTGTTTCAGAAAAAGGGACAAGCCTTCCCAAGGATCAGTGGGCAATTTTACTGTGTGCGTTGATATACGTAGTCCAGTGTATTTTTGCAGAGAGCCACAGAATGTGCAAAGGCTCTGTGATAGGCTGAGTTAGCTCTAGAACAAGCAGAGTGCCTCAAAGAGAGATAGATGGAGCCTTGTAGGCCATGGGGTGAGGGGTGAGGAAGTTTGGATTATGATAAGCTTAATGGGAAGAGTTTAAACATGGTGGGGGTGCAGGGGCGCCTGGGTGTCTCAGTCGGTTAAGCGTCCGACTTTAGCTCAGGTCATGATCTCACGGTTTGTGGGTTTGGGCCCCGCATAGGCTCTGTGCTGACAGCTCAGAGCCTGGAGCCTGCTTCCGATTCTGTGTCTCTCTCTCTCTGCTCCTCCCCCACTTACTCTCTGTCTCTCTCAAAAATAAACATTAAAAATAATAATAAACATGGTGGAGATGTACTGTAAAGTATGTTTTAAGAGGATTCTTGAGGTGCTATGTGAAAATGCATTGGAGAGGGGCAAGAGTGAAGAAGAAGCGTCAGGAAATACCTGCAAGCTTGTAGGGGAAAGGTGGCTTCTTGCACAGTGGTGCCCTGGGGATGGAGAGCAATTGAGGCCACAGGTGTTTTGGAAGAAGAGTCAGGACTTGGGTTGAGTGTGGCAAGTGAAGAGAAGGAAGAATCCAGGATGATGTCAGAGGTCTTGTGAATGGTGGGGCCACTTTCTGAGGAAAGGAAGACTGGAGAAGGAGCATGTTGAGCAGGTCACATCAAAAGTATAGTTTCTTTGGGGGGGGGGGGCGGGCGCCTGAGTGGCTCAGTCAGTTAAGCGTCCGACTTGGGCTAAGGTAATGAGCTCACAGCTAGTGAGTTAGAGCCCCGTGTCGGGCTCTGTGCTGACAGCTCAGAGCCTGGAGCCTGCTTTGGATTCTGTGTGTGTGTGTGTCTCTCTCTCTCTGTTCCTCCCCCACTTGCATTCTGTCTCTCTCTCTGTGTCTTTCTGTCTCTCTCTGTCAAAAATAAAGATTAAAAACATTTTTTTAAGTATAGTTTTTTTTTTTAATTTTTTTTTCAACGTTTATTTATTTTTGGGACAGAGAGAGACAGAGCATGAATGGGCGAGGGGCAGAGAGAGAGGGAGACACAGAATCGGAAACAGGTTCCAGGCTCTGAGCCATCAGCCCAGAGCCCGACGCGGGGCTCGAACTCACGGACCGCGAGATCGTGACCTGGCTGAAGTCGGACGCTTAACCGACTGCGCCACCCAGGCGCCCCAAGTATAGTTTTTTTTAAGGTTATTTTGAGAGAGCGTGTGCGTGCATGTGCACATACACACACACACACACACACACACACACACACACACACACACATTAGCAGGGGAGGGGAGAGAGAGAATCCCAAGCAAGCTCCACACTGTCAGCACAGAGCCAGACACGGGGTTCAAACTCACAAACCATGAGATCGTGAACTGAGCGGAAATCAAGAGTCGGACGCTCGACCGGCTGAGCTACAGGTGCCCCAACAGTATAGGGTTTTCTTAAAGACAGCTTTATTGAAGTGTAATTTCCAGATCATAACCTTCATTTAAGGGCACAGTTTGGTGATTTTTAGTCATTCACAGAGTTGTGCAACCATTGCCACAATCCAGTTTTTGCACTTTTGCTTTACCCCAGGAAGATCCCGTGCCCAACAACTCCCTGTTGTTACTCCCTTCCCTAGGAGGCCACTAATCTGCTCGTCATCTCTGTGGCTTCACCTATTCTGGGCATGTGGTATGAACAGAATCATCCAGTATGCGACCTTTTGTGCAGCTTCTTCCACCACGTTATGTATTTCTCAGGTTCACCCGTACTGTGGTGTATGTACATCAGTACTCTGTTCATTGTATGGCTAGACCGTATTTTGTTGATGGATGTTTGGGATGCACTAAGGCTGAGACACTATGCCTCATCCGAGTGGAAGAGTCAAGCAGACAACTGCATGAATTTGGACCTCAGAGGGGAAAGTTTGGGCAGGCATTATGAATGCATGGGTCATTAGCTTGAAGATGGTATTTGCCAGATGACCAGGGATAAAAAGAGAGAGGACCCAAGGCCTCGTACCAGGACATGCCAACATTGGCAGCAGGTAGAGGAGGATCAGCCTGCAGAGGAGAAGGAACCACAGAGAAGGAAACCCGCTCAAAGCTGCTGGGGCCAGAGGAGTGTGTGGGCTGAAAGGAGGCTGTTTTGAAAAGGAGGGAGTGGTCTGCTACACACTCCTCCTGAGTGGTAAAGGCCCACTGACGTGACAAACTTGAAAGTTGTGGTGGCCTTGGGAGCTCAGAGTGGGCCCAGAATGACCAGAAAGTGAACTAGCAGATATCATGGGATTCTTAGAACTTTGCCAAGGCCAGTAAATGAAAGATCCAGGCCTCAAGAACATTTCACATCTACAGTTCAGTTTCTTTCTTTCTTTCTTTTCTCTTTCTTTCTTTTTCTTTCTTTCTTTCTTTCCTTCCTTCCTTCCTTCTTTCCTTCCTTCCTTCCTTCCTTCCTTCCTTCCTTCCTTCTTTCCTTGCTTCCTTCCTTCCTTCCTTCCTTCCTTCCTAGTTATTTATTTGAGAGCAAGAGAGACGCTGGGGGTGGGCAGGTGGGAGACATAGAGAGAGAATCCCAAGCAGGCTCCACATTGTCAGCATAGAGCCCGACGTAGTAATCGAACCCATAAGCTGTGAGATCATGACCTGAGCTGAAACCAAGAGTAAGATTCTTAACTGACTGAGCCACTCAGGCTCCCCTACGGTTCAGTTTCTTTCATCTGTGGTTTTGCCATTTCGACTGACTACATGCGACTTTGTTAGCAAACTCACTATGGCATTTTCAGTATATTTAATTACATCACAGTGCTCTACATTTTATTCTCTTTTCAGACTACGTACTAGTGACTGTCAGCCTCGTATATCAATCAGGCTTGATCGTGTTTGGTTGTATCACAAAATGTGATTAAACGGTGGCTTACATTATCTCTTCTGTGCAGAAAACATCAAGTCCAGAGGCAGAGTGTCCAGGCTTGACGTGATGCCTTCTTAAAGACATCTCTGGCCTCAGCTGCTGTGTCTTTCCACTTACCCACAAAAGTTGCACACTGTGGATGGTGGTTTCTTCTTGGTTGCCACACGTGGCTTCACCTCCAACATTAAACCTTTGTCCAGGCAGAAAGAAGGGCAAGAGTGAAGGGCAGAAGGCCCATGCCAGAAGAGTCTACCTCCTTTCAAACCGCCTTCCTGATGGCTCCACCACCAGCTTCTACTGACCGTTCATTGCCTAGAACTGTTAATGGCCACCTAGCTGCAAGGGAGGCGGGGAACTGTTAGCACTGCCCCGAGCAAACTTAGTGTTCCCTTAGTATGGAAAAGGGGACAAGGAATTTTAGGGTAGATGCCTGCCATACTTTACATAGATCTTAATCAGGTGAAGGCTAAAGAAGGAGGGCAAATCAGAGCCTTAAGGCAGCCTTTTTGAGAAAAATGTCAAAGTAAGGAACTTGGTGACTTTCAACATTTCCATATCTTGTGGAATAGCTTTTTTTTTTTTTTTTGAAGGTTTATTTATTTTAGAGAGAGAGAGAGAGCACAAGCCGGGGAGGGACAGAGAGAGAGAGGGAGAGAAGATCTGAAGCGGGCTCTGCGCTGACAGCAGTGAGCCCAGTGTGGGGCTTGAACTCACAAACTGGGAGATCGTGACCTGTGCTGAAGTTGGATGCCAAACACAGGCACCCCTGGAATAATGTCAGAGTTGTTATTTATTTGAATAAACTGATAGGTTGACCTACAGATCTTTTTTAATGAAGGAAAAAAAAAAACAAAACTTGACCTAAGCACGCATACGTTATAATGTTTAAATGACAGATATTTCCACAAAGTCAAATCAGTGCAGTATTCTGTGTTATTTTTTGTTTCCTTTTGTCGCACTGAGGATAAAAAGAAGAGGAAATGGTTGCCATTGGAGCTGGGATTAGACCATAAAGGTCTCAGGCTTTATACCAGCTGCAGTGGTTCATACATAATGAATGCATCTAGCCACAGGGAAAAATAAAAGAATCCGTCAAAGAATATACAAAGGCAAGGAGAATAAAATGGTGATTGCTTGGGCCCTGGTGTCACCACCCTGCGTCCAGACTCTTCACACTGAGGCATGAAGCTGTCAGGGCAGTGCCTGGTTGGGGAGATGGGTGGGTAATTGGAGCTCAGTGACCGAACAGGCACATGGTGGATTTCTGGCAACACTGGGGTCACATACTGCATTCTTACATCCTTATTGTTTAAACTTTTCTTGTTTTTTCCATCAGATCTTCCTCTAGAATATTTCCAATCCTCTAACATAGTCTAGTCGAAAAGGACTAGATCACTAAAGAGGTTGTTCTGGGTAATAGCATTGACCTGCTTTTCCTTAGCCTTTATAAATGCCCTTCAGTAGGAAGGGCCGTCTGCGTTCAGAATTACCAGTGGGCAACAAGACTGGTTTGCCGCTTTGTAAGTTTCACTCCTAGAATTAATTTTGTCAACTCAGGAATCCTAGCCTTTTTGCTTCTTTTCTGCTCCGTCCATTTGTCTCCAGAATCCAAGAGGGCCGGAACTGTTTATCTTTTATCTACCACAGTGCCTGGCCCAGAAGCCTTGCTAAATATTTGAATTGGATTGCTGAGTACGTTTGTGCACAGTAGTGTTTGTGGACGCGTGTCCTCTGTAGCTCTGGGCTGGGAACGCTTTGTGTCCTTGGGTAGCTCCCTCATTTATTTCTTAATTCACTTTTAGATCCTTTCTCCACTGTGAGAATGTAAGATGGATCCAGAAGAGCAGGAACTCTTAAATGATTACAGATACAGAAATTACTCTTCAGTGATTGAAAAGGCTTTAAGAAATTTTGAGTCCTCAAGTGAATGGGCGGATCTCATATCTTCACTGGGCAAGCTCAACAAGGTAGGTGGGGTGGAGAGTGGATTGCATGGAGGGGGGGACACCCCTATCTTTTTATTATTTCAAGAAATTACCTTTTTTAAAAAAAGATCTTATTTTTTTTAACTTTTATTTATTTAAGTAAGCTCTACACTCAATGTGGGGCTTGAACTCAAGACCCAGAGATCAAGAGTTGCCTGTTCTACTGACTAGGCCAGGCAGGGAATTATCTTTTTTTGTTGTTGTTACACAACATGTTGATTATAACAATTAGGAAATACTGATAAGAAAAACTACCCATGTTAGAGAGGGAGGGAGCCAAAGCATAAGAGACTCTTAAAAACTGAGAACAAACTGAGGGTTGATGGGGGGTGGGAGGGAGGGGAGGGTGGGTGATGGGTATTGAGGAGGGCACCTTTTGGGATGAGCACTGGGTGTTGTAAGGAAACCAATTTGACAATAAATTTCATATTTAAAAAAAAAAAAACTGCCCATAATTCTGTCACCCAGTTACCTGCTGTTATCCTGGTCAGTATACTTACCACCTTTTTTTTTTTTTTCCTGATCATAGAATTATACCGTGGATATAGTCAATGGAATAGCTGAACAGTCTCTTTCTCAACTATATTTACATCTAAACAAGATAAACTATAAAATTGTCCAATCAGTTATTCAAAGATGAATTATTTTTCAGGTACTACTTAGGATTTTTATGGCTTTTTCTTTTTTGGTCTATTTTTATGGCCATTTTTACTGCAGATTGTCAAATTTTGGTCTTCCATGAGTTACCATCAATATTGAAATCTGCCCAGAGATTGTGAGTGTGTTTGGACTAGGAGAAAAGGGCCAAGTCTAGGAAGAGCAAAACTGGTCACATGCAGGTTTGACCTTGTGTCCTATAGATGGGACCACTGCATGTTCCCATCCTGCCCAGCAGGATGACCTAGTAATGCCCAGTGCTTCTACTGTAGGTAGAAGATACTCGGGCTTGAAGGTGCCAATCCCGGGCTCCATTGCTGCCTGGCCAGGATACCTGAGTTTGGAACCCTAGTGCCATATGGGACTTGAGAGATACCCATACCTACTCTGCAGATCTCCACTCACCAGGTCACACACACCAGGGTCCTCTAACGAAGGGAAAGAATTGACCTCTGCAGGGAATGCGGGAGGGGTCTGGGGAGGGAGTGAAAAATTCCAGCAGCCTGACCATGATTACAGTCCAGCTAGCAGTCCGGCACCGACTACCAGAGAGCAGCTGTTGGCCTTCACAGATGCCCGTCAGGCACAGTGGAGGTAGGCAGTCATGACAGGTAGTGGCCGGGAAACGACGTGATCTCTTTCAAGGTATATTTACCACTTGTGAATGCCACGGCTGGTGCTTGCTGGGATAACTAGGTGTAATAAAACAGCAGATAAGAGCTGGAGAGTTCTTTGGCTGTAGAGCTCTGACTCTGGAATGTGCAAGCTAAACACAGTAGTCACTGTCATTCATGAAGGTGGGTCTCCCTTTTAGGGGAAAGGGAGAAGCGCTGGAATGGGATTTAGGCATATTCAGGTTCTTCTAGATGTTTCCATAGTTTAGTGCTTGACTCTCCTGGAATCTAAAAATAGCATACTTATTTTGGGACAGGGTGTGTCCATTATTTTTTGTTGCAGTAAAATTCACATAACCTAGAATTTGTCGTTTAACCATTTTAGAGCTTATAGTTACATGGCTTTTACTACATTCGCAGTGTTGTGCAACCATCACCACTATCTAATTCCAGAAGGTTTATACCACCCCGAGAGGAAACCTTCCCCATCCCCCCCAGCCTCCCCACATAGGCCCCGGCAACTACTAATCTACTTTCTGTGTTTATGGACATTTCATGAAAAATGCACACATACGCTGTCCTTCAGTGTCTGGTTTCTTTAACTCAGCCTGTTTTCAGGGTTCATTCATGTTGTAGCGTGTGTCATTGCTTCATTGACTTTTGTGGATGAATAATACTCCATTGTATGGATAGACCACATTTTGTGTATCTGTTCATCTACTGATGGACACTTGTGTTTTTGCCTTTTGGCTCTTATGGATAGTGCTGCTGTGAACATTCATGGACAAATTTTTGTTTCAACATCTGTCTTCATTCCCGTGGGGTATAGAGACCTAGAAGGGGAATTACTGAGTCACGTGGTAATTCTATGTGTAACTCCTTAAGGAACCACCAGACTGTTTTCTGAGGTGGCACCAGTTTACATGGCCACTGGCAATGGTTGAACATTCCGGTTTCTTCGTATCTTCACCAACATTTACTTTTAGATTTTTAAAAAAATTTTGATGATAGCTATCGTAGTGGTGTCTCATTATGGTTCTGATTTGCATTTTCCTAATGACCAATAATTTGGGTATTTTTTCACGTGCTTATTGGCCATCTGTATACATATAAAATATATATGTATATTTGTTTATTTATTTGAGAAAGAGACATAGGGAGAGAATCCCCAGCAGGCTCCACACCATCAGTGCCGAGTTCACTGTGGGGCTCAAACAGTGAACCATGAGATTGTGACCTGAGCTGAAACCAAGAGTTGGACGCTCAACCGACTGAGCTGCCTGCTGGTCGCCCTTGTATGTCTTCTTTGGAGAAATTTCTGCTCAAAATCTTTGCCCATTTTTTAAAGTGGGTTGTCTTTTTGTTGTTGATGTGTAAGAGTTCCTTACATATTCTGGATACTAGGCCCTTATTGGATATATGGTTTGCAAATATTTTTTTCCCATTCTTATGTTGTCTTTTCACTTTTTTTTTTTTTTTTTAATTTTTTTTTTTCAACGTTTATTTTATTTTTGGGACAGAGAGAGACAGAGCATGAACGGGGGAGGGGCAGAGAGAGAGGGAGACACAGAATCGGAAACAGGCTCCAGGCTCTGAGCCATCAGCCCAGAGCCTGACGCGGGGCTCGAACTCACGGACTGCGAGATCGTGACCTGGCTGAAGTCGGACGCTTAACCGACTGCGCCACCCAGGCGCCCAATCTTTTCACCTTTTTGATGGCATCCTTTATGCAAAAACTTTTTAGTTTTATGTAGTCCAAGCTATCAACTTTTTCTTCTGTTGCTCGTGCTTCTGATGTCATATCTGAGAAACTTGCTGAATCCCAAATCGTGAAGATTTGCCCCTGTATTTTCTTCTGAGAGTTTTAGTTTTAGATCTTATGTTTAGGTCTTTGATCCATCTCGAGTTAATTTTTGTGCATGGTGTGAGGTAAGGCTCCGAGCATATTCTTTTGCATGAGGAAATCCAGTTGTTCCCGCACCATCTGTTGAAGACACTGTTCTTTCCGAGGGCCTTGGAACCCTTGTTGAAAATCAGTTGGCCATAAGTTGGGTTTATGTCTGGACTTCCATTTCTTTTCCATTGACCTGTCCATCCTTATGCCCACACTGCACATTTCGATTATTGAGGCTTTGTAAGCTTTTAAATGGGGAAATGACTTTGTTGCTCTTTGTTGTGCTTTTCACTGTTGTTCTGGCCGTTCTGGATTCCTTGAAATTCCATATGCCTTTTAGGATCAGCTTGTCAGTTTCTGCCAACAAGCCTGGTGGGATTCTGACAGAAATTATATGGACTCAGTAGATCACTTTGGGGAGTGTTGCCATGTGAACAGTATTAAGTCTTTCAGTCCATGAATACAGGATGTCTTTCTGTTTATTCAGGAACATATGCATTTTGAGCTAGGTAAGATAATAAACTTGGTAAGTGCAGTTCTCAAGCCACAAGGTAGTCTGTTAAACAAGCCTCGTTTCAATATGCCTGACAAACTTCCTAAAATGTTTAATCGTTTTAACCCACCTTTTATTTATTTTTTTTAAGTTTATTTATTTACATGATCTCGATACCCAACCTGGGGCTCAAACTCATGACCTTGGGATCAAGAGTCATTCACTCTCACACTGAGCCAGCCAGGCGCCCCTTAACCCACCTTTTAAAATGCAGGTTATCGAGTACAGATGAACCCTTTTTGGAGGAGCTTTAAAAGCATTGGCTATTCATTCGGTAGCTATGGGAGTCCCTGCAACGTGCTAGTACTGTCCTAGGTGTCAGGGCAGAGCAGAGAACAAAACCAAGACTCTGCCCACACCGGGATCAGGGGAAAGCTGGATGATAAACAAAATATAGGGGCGGGTAGATAGTGATGAGCGAATGGGAACAGTAAAGAAGGGAGGGGACGGTGAGTGTTGAGGACACGCTGTGATATTAAATGGGGTCTTTAAGGAAGGCTTCGTTGAGAAAGTGCCCTTTGGCTAAGTGTAGAGGCTCTCGTGTGTCTGAGTCCAGTGAGGTCACAAAGCAGGCGAGGGATGGGGAAAGGGTAGTACACAAGGCTATAGAGGTAAGGGGTGGGGAGGGCATCCAGTCTTGTAGGTCCTTTAAAACTGGAGTCTGACAGTGGCCACTGAGTCAGGGACTGCATGGGGGAGCCCCGGAGGGGAGTTGAGTGAGTAGTGTAGCCCAGCTTAGCCCACTGGAGCCGGCTCCAGTTGCTCTGTGGGGGCTAGAAAATGGGTAGGAGTCAGGCAAGGCAGAAACAGGGAGACGATTTAGGAGCTGTTGCTGTAACATAGGTGCACCGGTGGAGAAAGGTTTGGATTCTGATATATTTTGAAGGTGTAACAGGATTTGCTCATGGATTGGATTTGGGATACAAGAGAAGAAGAGGAGTCAAGTAGGATTCACAGGTTTTCTCCCAGGCTGTTGGCTTGAGAAGCCACAAGATGCAACGGGGACCCTGGGGGCGGGGCCCACTCTATGGGGTGAGCAGGGAGACCAAGGGATGGGTTGGTTTGATATTTCTGGTGGATGTCCCCACGTGATGTCAGTAGGCAGTTGGATATGAGTGATAGTGAATAAAAGTTTCAAAAGACAACTTTTTGTTACAGTTGGTACCCAATTCCATGTAACGGCTCTACTGTGTTTTCTGTGATCAAGCTTCCTGTGCTCTGCTGCTATGTATGATTAAGTGATGAGTGAAAAACTTGCAAGACATCAGTGGGATGAGGTGACACTGTCCATCTTTGCCTCAGCCCTGCCTGTGACAGTGGACATTCATAGAGAGCATACTGTGTGCTAAGGACTTGGTGTGCATTATTTTATAATACTGTGTATCTGGAGATATGCTTGATCCCAAATTAAGAAACTTCTGCAGTATTCGAGCCTGCAAGTGCAGAGAGCTCAAACCCTGGCTGCCTGGCTGCAAAGCCCATGCTCTTGAGCTTTTTTTCAAGTCATTATCTGTATGGCTTACATAAGGGGGCAGTGATAACCTCTTTGCTGTCAGGGGCACTATCTTCATTATCCAGATGAAGTAGGTGCAATGAATTATTAAGACCCATTTTATTGATGAAGGCTAACTAACTTGCCCCATGTCGTACAGCTGCTAAGTGGTGGTTATGGGTTGAATTGCGTCCTCCAAAAAAGATAGGTTCTCGTCTTAACCCCCAGTATCTCAGAGTGTGACCTTATTTGGAGATCTGGTCTTTACAGAGCTAATCGAGTTAAAGTGAAGTCACTAGATTAGGGTGGGCCCTGATGCACTCGTTCTAGAGTCCTTCTAAAAGGGGGCAATTTGGACTCAGACACAGACATGCACAGAGGGAAGACCCCATATGAAAATGAAGGCAGAGGTCTGGCTGATGCAATTATAAGGCAAGGAACACTGGAGATTGCCAGCAAACTTCCAGAAGCAAGAGGAGCAGTCTGGAGGTATTCTCCCTCACAGCCCCCAAAGGAACCAGCCAGCTGACACCTTGAGCTAGGACTTCTGGCCTCCAGAACTCAGAGACAATCCTCTTCTGTTGTTTAAGCCATCCAATGTGTAGTGCTACGTTACAGCAGCCTTAGCAAAGTAATACAGTGGTAGAACCAAGATAGACCGAACACCTAGGTGCTGGGGATATGGCATTGAACACAAAGTTCATAAGGCTTTGTTGGCAGAAGGCAGACAATGAATAAATATGTGATATCCGGTGCTGAATGCTAAGGAAAAATAAACCAGGGAAGGGAAGTAGGGTAGTGAGGAAGGAGGGTGGGGTGCTCTGATAATGTGACATTTGAGATTTGAGTAGAGGCCTGCATGCAGTGAGCAAGCTGGTGGGGAGACCATCTGGGGTGTGGGACTGTGTCCAAGGTACAGTAGGGGGTGGGTGTGACTGGAGTAGAGAGGTGAGAGGAGATGAGGGAGGAGAGATAGCCAGGGCAGATGACAGGGTTTTGTTCTGCAAGGGAGGAGAAGCCAGGTGACTTCTGCCTCGCCTGCTGGAAGAATCCTGGCTGATGCGTGGGCAGTGAGCCCGAGCGCAGGAGCCTGCTGGGGTGGCAGTGAGCAGCTTTTGTGGTCAGATCAGAGTTATTGGAGGTTCAGGAAGTGCTGGATGGAGCAAGCCCCGATCAGTGTTGGCAGCTACCTAACTTCTGGGAGACTCACAACTGTATTCAGGGAACCTTAGTAGGAGTTGATGTGAATAAGGGATTTAAGGCCATGGTGGTGGTCAGGCTTCCTGAGCTCATGGGTGTACACAGAGATTCAGTGAGTAGATGGGTGATGAATTAGTAAAAAAATCTTCATAATGCAAATGGAAGCAATATTATAGGTTAATAGTAAGGTTAGATCAAGATACTTTTTAATTAAGGTAGGTGATTGCTGGTTATAAAACATAAACTGTAGACAGAACAGAAGGCTCATCTAGCTCCAGGCTTGGCAAATGAGGAAACTGAGCCCCAAAAGGTCTTGGTTTGTCAGACTATCTTCACGTTCTAAGTACATCAGGGTTTTTGTTTGTTTGCCAAACTTACAGTATGATTTTGAGATTTTTATGTAGTAGAAAAAGTTTATCTTTGATTGCTTTCAGGTGTATCAACATGAATAGGGTAGATTTTGCTTAATTGTTTATCTGAGATGCCAGGCCATCATCTTTCACTGATTATTTTTAGATAAATTTTAATTAACAGGCGGCATGTTGAGCTCTTATGAACCCAACCACTTGCCAAGCCTGGATTACGACTTTGATTATTGAAATGAAGGACAGTAGAAATGAATAAACTCTGGGCATTTGAAAATCTTATCACCGAAACATCTTTTTTAAAAACTTCATAATGGTCCTAAATGAAGTACCTTTTTTGTGGCTTTTTTTCCGGTACCACTTTGTTTCACAAAATGGCCAGAAAGCAGGTGACATGAATAACGAGAAATAGGAGGTGCTGGGTATTGTAATATGTTTCAGCTTCTCAAGTCTTATCTAATGATGACACCTCCTTGGTAAAGCACAGCCCCCCTGTGGCATCTCAGAATTAGCACTATTTGGGGAAGAACGTGGGCTGGAGATGGGAGACCTGGTGAACCTTTCTGGTCTACACTGAACTGATTAGCCCCGGGACCTCTTTTGCCTGGAAACTCGAGGAGTCTGAGCTGGATCTCGATTTTTTTTTAATTTTTTTTTGAATGTTTTTATTTATTTTTGAGACAGAGAGAGACAGAGCATGAGCAGGGGAGAGGCAGAGAGGGAGGGAGACACAGAATCCAAAGCAGGCTCCAGGCTCTGAGCTGTCAGCACAGACCCTGACACATGGCTCGAACTCACAGACTGTGAGATCATGACCTGAGCTGAACCGACTGAGCCACCCAAGCGCCCCTGGATCTCAATTTTTACCCTAGTCCTAGTCAACTACTTTTCTCTGTTAGATCGTGTTAGTTCAGATAAAGCCCCTTTGGTCTGAGGTCTTATGTTAATCAGCTAAGGCTGTCATAGCAAAATCCCACAGGCTGGGTGACTTAACGGAAATTAACTTTCCCATAGTTCTGGAGGCTAGAAGTCCAAGATCAAGGTGCCGGCCGAGGTGGTTTCTTTTGAGGCCTCTCTTTTTGGCTTGTAGGCAGCCAACTTCTCACTCGGATCTCATGTGGTCTCTCGAGTGTGCATGTCTGTGTCTTGATGTCTTACAAAGACACCAGTCATATTGGACGTTCCCTAGAACTACATTTTGCTGTAGTTATCTTTCTAAAGTCCCTGTCTCCAAATATAGTCATACTGTGAAGTATTAGAGATTAGGGTTTCAACTTATGAATTTTGGGGGATACAATTTAGCCTGTAACAGGGTCTGACAATGAAGTACAGATTGTTTTTCCATGTAAATCAATTTTTTCAAAAAGCTCATTTCTGATGGCATCCCGGATGGTTTTTCATCACATCCCTTATGGAACAGTAGAGTGTTACTTCCTTAATCTTTTTTTATTGCCCCACAGTGTCGTGAAGAACTTCACTTCTCATATGCATGGTGATTCAATGTGTGCCAAGAACTTCTGAGTCACTCTGGGCCACCTTCCTGGCTGTCTTAGTCTGTGTGAGCTGCTATAACGAAATAACCCCAGACTGGGCTTCTGAACAGCCAGCCTTTCCCAGTTCTGGAGGCTGGGAGTCAAATCTGGGCACCGGCAGATTCAGGGCCTAGTGTGGGCTGCTTCCTGGTTCACAGTGGCGGTCTTGCATCACCTCCTCACCTGGCGGAAGGGGCGGGAGAGCCCTGTGAGGTCCTTTCTCTAAGGGCACTAACCTCATGAGGGCCACCTCCCACAGCCACCCCCACCCCCCGCTAATACCATCGCACTGTGGGACACAAACATTCAGACTGTGACATTAATGATTGGTGTCCCATCTGACTGCACCTCACTAGCCCTGTACCAGTTTTTTCATAAGGGCTTAGTTGTGGGGTGTCTTTTTGGCGGGGGACATTGTCCTTTCCCACGTGTCTCTCTATGTCCTCCTCCCCAGCCTCTTCATGCTTCCAGTGAGATGTGGTTTAAATCACTGCTCCATATCCCCTCTAGCCGGTGACCCGGGGTAGGGCCTCAACCCCTCTCAGCCTTCACTGTTTATGACTTTTAGCTCTGAGCCTGTGTGATGCTCGGTTCCTTCTTGTCATCTTACTTTGGGGGTCCCACGTGTTAGAGTGTGGTACCTCAGTTTGGGGCAGATATTGTAGTCATTTTCCAGCAACCTTCTGCTGCTGTGACCCTGGGGGTGGAAGTTGTCAGTTAAGTGTGGTGTCAGGGTCATATTGGAAAGATGTGGCCTGAGTGCCTTCTGGGAAGAGACCAGATTGAAAGCCTGTCTTTGGCAGGTACTGAATCTTCATGGGTCGGTAAACTAGAACGGGTGGTAAGCACAAGGCCCATTGGCTTCTGGCAACATGCTGATTGTCTTGGCACCAGAACTTCGGTCCTGGAGACATAGCTAGTTAACAGAATGTCAGGCAGAGCTCCTGATCCTAACGTGAGGCAGAGGCTGCTGGGTCCTCTGCTGCTGTTCGGGCCTCCTCCTCTCGGTAGGTGACGCATGGGGCTCAGATGGCATTGTGGCTTCTCACCCTCTCGCAGGTTCTCCAGAAGGGGCTGAGGATCAGCACGGGCGTCGCTGGTTTGGGCTTGTGGTGGCCGCCTCATGTGAGCCTCTCAAACACGTGTCGGCATGAGGCTGGCATGGTCCTTTGGAAAGAAGATTTCTATGCTGAAATCAGGAGGCTGTTATCCTTTCGATAATTTATAGCTAGGGTAGTGTATATGTTTTGCATGTGAGCAGAGGATATTTTTGCTGTTCTTTGAGGTCTGCTGGTGGGGCAGAAATAGTCCAGATTCGGGCAGGTGATTTGTTCCTCTAGCAATCTAATGACAAAAACCCATCTTTGGGGAGGGAGCGGGGAAGCTCATCTAGCAGAATTGAGTTTATGGACAAGGGTAAGAGCTTGTTGTCTGCTCACATTTTATAAATTCTGTCAAGAAAGTTATGAAACTAGAAATTTCCTGTCAGCCATTGTAAGGAAAGTGCTATGAACCGAATTATGTCTCCCCCAACCCCACCAAACTCGTACATTGGAGGCCTAACCCTCAGTGTGACTGTATCTCAAAACACATCTTCAGGAGGTAGTTGAGGTTAAATGAAGTCATTCATTAGCGTGGGGCCCTAAGCCAATAGGAAGGTGTCCTTCTGAGAAGAGGGACAGAGCGAGAGATGGCTCTTCCCCATGTGAGCACACAGTGAGAAGGTGCCCTCTACAAACCAGGAGAACCCAGTCAGCCAGCACCTCGATCTGGGACTTCCAGCGTCCAGAGCTGTGAGACATAAGTTTCTGTTGTTTGAGCCCCCTAGTCTGTGGTATCTGTTGCAGCAACTCAAGCAAACTAATGCAGAAGGAATTGAATTAAATGTGGCTATTTTTCAAAAAGGACAACTGATTGAACACGAATATCTGTATTCAAGCTTGTATTTGAGCCAAATGCAGGCATTCCCATTTATTTATCTTTTTTCAAATGGTGTTTTCCTTTTTCCTTTCCTTTTTTTTTTTACAGCTTTGTTGGCATGCGATAAACTAGATGTACTTAAAGTGTATAGTTTGATGAGTTTTGACGCGTGTCTATCCCTGTGAAACCATCCCCACGCGAAGATAATAGGGTGTATTTGTCACCCCCAGAAACTTTCTCATGCCCTTTTGCAGTCTCTCCTTCCCTCCCGTCTCTGCCCCCTTCTCCAGGCAACCACGGATCTGCTTTCTATCACTATAACGCTGGTTTGCATTTTCTAAAATTTTATATAAACAGAATCAAAGGGCATATACTCTATTCCCTGGTCTGGTCTCTGTCGCTCGGCAGAACTGTTTTGAGAGTCATCCAGGCTGTTGTGTAGATGGAGAGTTCACTCCTTTTTACTGCTGAGCAGGATGCCATGGGTATATATCATTTATTTGCCCATTTTCCTATTAATGGACATTTGGGTCGCTTCCAGTGGATATATATTTAACTTTTTTAAAAAACCTGCCGGATCGTTTTCAAGACTGGTCGTGTCATTTTTCACCCATTCGGCAGTGTACGGGAACTCCATATATTCCGTACTCTTGCCAGTGCTTGGTACGGACAGTCCTTAATTTAGCCGTTTTAGTGGGACTACAGTACTGGCTCCTTGTGGCTTTTGCATTTCCCAAAGAACTACTCATTAGACAGTTAGTACACGATCGCTGTAAATTTGTGTTGATCTTCTGGAAGCACAACACAAAGATAACCATAAGAATCTGTGCTATTTTATTGTATGTAATAGACAAAAAAGTGCAAGTAGCCCCCCTCGATGGGGGGGGTGGTGGCAGGAGTCTAAGTCATGCCACAACAGGATGATGATGGATGTAGCCATCCGGATGGAGTAGTCTTACAGTCACCTGAGCGAAAAATGCTTAAGATAAGGGGACAAAAAAAAAAAAAAAAAAAAAGGGCTAGTTGACCAGTTCATCTATAGCTCTAGTCTTGTATGTGGGAGAGAAGAAGAGAGAGAGGGAGGTTGTATGGAAGGGGACAAAGTCTGGAAGCCCTTTAGTGTGGGACTGGTTTGCTTCCAGTTTTCCCTGATTCTACATGAAGCTCTAAGGAACATCTCTCCCCACGTGTCTGTTTTTGCCAAGGTCCATCGAGGTGGGGGCAGGGGCCATGTCAATGGGCAGGGAGCTCAGCCTTCGGACACATGAGTCTGTGTTCTGCTCGTCTGTATGTGTTGGTGCCAAAGCTATGCCCTTGAACCACCATGCTATAGAGTGTGTCTGTCTCTGTCTACACCAACCAACCCCCTCTGCTCTTTCGGAATTTTTATACCATTGCCAGGTC
Organism: Lynx rufus; assembly: GCF_022079265.1. Classification (NCBI taxonomy): domain Eukaryota; kingdom Metazoa; phylum Chordata; class Mammalia; order Carnivora; family Felidae; genus Lynx; species Lynx rufus. Next base: position 149,989,627 of record NW_025814867.1, read on the forward strand.
ATTTTCCTGCAGATGGACTTCGGAGTCATTCGTAAAGTGAAAGGACTCCTTGAGGGGTTGACTGGTATTAGGTAACAATTGTAGACTATTTGGGGGAAGAGGTGACATCTTTACACAGTTGGCTCTCCCGCGTCGAAATGCAGGCATTCTCTTCATTGATGAGAGAGTATTCACTTTTGTCCCTAAGAACTTAATCATTTTTCTGGCATAAGTCCTTCCTGTTTCCTAAATGTATTAGATATTTTATACGTGTACTTTTGCTGTATGACTGGGTTTATTTCCCACTCTATGTTTTAACTGGTTGTTGGTAAGTAGGAAGTGATTAACTTGCAGGATTTGAAAACTGGCCATCTTAGTGAATTTATCTCTCACTTATTTTCAGCTAGTTGTTTTGAGTTCTTTTTTAAAAGTTTTTTTTTTTCAACGTTTATTTATTTTTGGGACAGAGAGAGACAGAGCATGAACAGGGGAGGGGCAGAGAGAGAGGGAGACACAGAATCGGAAACAGGCTCCAGGCTCTGAGCCATCAGCCCAGAGCCCGACGCGGGGCTCGAACTCACGGACTGCGAGATCGTGACCTGGCTGAAGTCGGACGCTTAACCGACTGCGCCACCCAGGCGCCCCAAGTTGTTTTGAGTTCTTTAGCTAGACAAGCATACATATGATCAATCAATACTGAATTCGTGTTTTTTCCTATTTTGCTAGTAGCAGTTACTGGAACAATGTTAAATAATGATGACACCCGTGGTATATCAGTTACAGAAATGTCAGCTGCCGTAACAGAGCTGTCCAAAAATCCAGAGCCACCAGTAAGATGGAAGTTTCTTGCTCGTGTACTGGTTCAGCGTGGTGTTCCAGATGGGCAGCTCTCTTCCCCACGGTCGTTCTAGCGACCCAAGCCCAGGACTCTGCCATCTTTAACACATGGCTTGCAGAGTTGCTCTGTTCGCTGCCATTCTGTTCCCTGGGAAGGGGGATCAGCATATAGGAGCGTGCATAGACCTTAATGCCACACATTACTTCCACTCGTATCTTCAAGGGAGAAAATTACCCTCTGGCCGCGCAGCCAGGGCCCAGTCACAGCCTTACCACAGAAGCAGGGAGCACGATTCGGGTGCACCTGGCAGTCCCCATGCCCACCTGGTGCACGTGGATTCTGATGGTGGTGCCTCCTGTTTCACTGTTATTTCACCGCTGTAGGTCCATCAGTTTGCTGTCTCCTCAGACATCACTTTATTCATTCTTTACTAACTTTAATGACTTCTCATCTTTATGTGGCCAGAAAGCATGGCATTTCATTACCTGATCAGTTTGTAAAGTGTTGAATTGCTCTTTTCAAAGCAGCACAGTTCTGCCTTACCCCTTATTCATGTGCTTTTGGTGATGATTGTACTTAAACTAGTTCTCTCAGTGGCAGAGGTACGCCTTGGAAATCAATCTGCTGGAAGGTCCGCTAATTCAGATATTGTGGAATGAAGGAAGGGGCACTGAGCTTGGAGGCAGAGCTCCCGGGGGCGCCTGGGTGGCTCATTCGGCTGAACGCCTGACTCTTGATTTCAGCTCAGGTCATGATCTCACAGTTTGTGGGATTGGGCCTCACATCAGGCTGTGTGCTGACAGCGTGGAGCCTGCTTGGGATTCTCTCCCCACCTCCCAGTCTCTCTGCCCTCCCCCACTCACGTGCATACTTGAGTTCTCTCTCTTAAAATACATTTTTAAAAAAGCAGAGCGCCCTGGTTTATGTTCAAGCTCACCGCTGCTTAGACTGAGACACACGTGCTGGTTGTTCCCCAGCTGCTCACCCCCTGCCTCCTCGTCGGAAGAACCCAGCTATGTGTAGGCATCAGGTAACAATGTGCTGCAGCGTGGCAGCTTCCATCTCCCAGCCTCAGAGGTCAATGCTACTGGTCTACGACTTCTTCCTAGTAATTCCATTTCCCTGGGCAGGAATTGATTCAGACACGAGCATGTGACCTTCTCTGACCTATGAGGTGTGGCCAGCTGGCTTCTGGAAAGGGTTTCCTCTAATATGAAGAGACAGGAAAGGAACCAACACTTGACGTTTTGTTCCCTTCTTTAATTGAGGGGGAATTTAGGGCTGATATGTGGCAGACATCTGAGGCCACAGTAGGAAAAGGCTGAGGATAAGTCAACTCACCGTGAGAAGCACACAAGCATGAAAAGGTTCAGGTGCTTTTAGGATGTCACTAAGCCCTTTGCATTAGCCAAATACAGGAATATGCTCCCCGAGACCAGTTTCTTGGCCTTGGTGCTGGTGACCTTCCGTGATGGGGCAGGGAGTGCTGCCCTGGGCGTTATAGAATGTTCATCAGCATCCTGGCCTTTGTCCACATCCCACCCCCAAACCCCATTATAACAGCCAAAAATGCCTCCAGACATGGTCACGTGTCCCTAGGGCAAAATTGCCCCAGTTTGGGAATCACTGCTCTAGACTTTAGGTTGTGCTGTAGGTTGTGAGGTGATACGTTTCTTCATTGAGATTTGTATACTTGGATATCCTGTGCTTTACAGCCCAAAGCTTGGTAACTGAGTCGGCAACCTTGGACCATCCTTAATCCGTGGGAGCCTGTTTCCTCTGGGGGCAGAAGCAGGCACGCTTGTTTCTCAGCAGTAAAGGTGTTTATGTGTCCTTAAAAGGCACGGAATGTCCCCTGCTGATCTGTGCCCTCGCCATCTGCACCGGCGTGGTTCTGGTTGGCATCAAGGCATTTTCAGAGAAACTGCAGAGGGTTTCACCGTCAGTGCAGAAGCCCCGTTGTGTTTCTGAGGAGGCAGTGTTCCTTGAGTGCCTGCTTTATGCCAGCCATGTGTTCAGCGTCTTGGTTCTGAGGGTCCCGGGCAGTTTTATAGCTGCTGGGGTTTGCAGAGTGGAGCCAGCTTTGGGCTTGAATGGATCTGGAAAGAGCCAGGCTTTCACACCTTGGTCACCGTCCCTGTGTGCCTGGTTAGCAGCCTTTTCCCTCCCCCTCACCAAGAGCTACCTTGTTCTTCAGCTGTCCCTGCTTTTATGCAGCTGGCTTGTCTCAGGGACTGGGAAGCAGAGGAAGAGCAGAGAGGAGGAGACGCACAGGTCAGGTTCGGATCAGCTTGAACAGGCAGTGCAGCGTTGGGGCGGTGTGTTCTTCTTCTTCACCCCCGGCTTGTGACTCTGAATTACATTCCTTGCCGCACGCGCGGGTCACAGGAGCCCAGTGCGTTCCGGTGCCCGAGGCTTTTGTGGGCTGTCAGAGCCAGAGCGCTGGGAAGATGTGTCCCAAGCTCTACACAGCCCTGCTGAACCCATTTTGCTTCAACGTTGAGGATCAGGAAGTGCTGCTCTGGAGCTCTCTGGAGAAACCTCTGCCCAGGAGGGGATAATATTCAGTCCCATTTGAGCGTGCCAGTTCTGTTCTTCTGGCTGTGACTTTGAAAGAATATGGAGTTCTATGAGTAGAACTTTTGGGACTGAAGCGTGTTTGGGATTTGTAATGAGACTCTTTCTCCAAGATACTCTTGCTGCTTTTTTGGCTCTGACTTGAACAAGTTGGTTTCCACATAATAGGCTTTTGGTTTGTTTGTTAAATGTATCATTTGTATGTGGATTAAAATACGTTTGAAAAGCAGAAAAGAACATATGTCCAGACACTGAGTCATTTAGTATCTTCACGATAGGCTTTTATTAGATCTTCTGGTTTATGGTTATAAATTCTTCAAGTATTTTGTGTTGTCTATATCATGTATGTTTCCGTGTTTAGTTCTGAAGGGCGTGTTTGCCCTTCTAATTCACTAATTCATTTCCTTTCGTGTGGTTCACTATCTAACTCTGCTGCCGTGACCTCCTCCCACCCTTTTCCATCACCCCTGAGCCTCTTGGCTCATAGCCCCCAAAATAGAATGATTCCCTTTAGTGAGCCCCCCTTACATGCTTGTCACTCATTGTTTTTTCAAACCTGTAATTCTCCGAAGTTGGTGTCATTCAACCCCTTTTACTGGTGAAGGCACTGAATGCAGGTCAGGCTTGCTTGAGACTTCTTAGTTCAGCATCCCGTGTTTCAGCTCAGCCAGCGCAGCCACAGCGCCCACACAGGGGTGCCTGGGTGTAAGGGAGGGCTCAGGACCTGCACCGCAGCCGGGAAAGAGTAAGATGTGTCTGGAAACCTGGAAAGCGTCACAGCTAGCCGTCTAAAGTTTCCATGTGGAAGATTGGGAAAATCGCCATTAGTGGTGAGAGGGAGTGACTTCTACGATCTAGATGTTGTAATAAACTCAGAAGGGGAAAAATAAAGAACAATACTGGAACACGTGTGTCGCAGCTTGCCCTCTGTGAGGTAGCGATGCGTCTGTCACGTTGTGTTTTAAAAGGAGTTTCCCGACCCAGTGTGGAGATTCCCCAGTCCTCTCAAGCGAGAGCCTGGGGTGCACCCCGTGATCCTGTCGAATGCACTCCTTGTTAATCCCGATGCCCTGGGGAAGTGGGAACGGCATGAACGTGGAACCTTTCAGCTCCTTTTGAGTCTGGCCTGTGTGCTCTGGGGAACTTGTGCCCAGCGGGGCAGCTGAGCAAGGCTGGTGCCCCGATGGGGCCCCAGGTCACCTGATTCCGAGCCCGTGCTCATCATCACGGGGCCCCTGCCCCTGCCTCTCCTTGTCATGAGTTAGACCAGCACAGCATTCCCTCCACAGCCCAGCCAGCTCCGGTTAAGCTCAGAAAAATGGATTCCCAAGACAGCCCCACAGAGGCTGGGGCCCAGGGCTTGTGGTATCATCAGGTAGTCAGCGGTGGGTCCGGCTGGGGTTGGCCTGCCATGTGCCCCTCCACCCCTCACCCCCAGCCCGGCCCTGGACAGCCCGCTGCTCTGCCTTCGGGCCGCGCTTTGTAACATCTCCCGCCTTTGTGTGTGCTCAGCCTTTGCTTGTGCTCCTATGCAGGCAGCATGGTGTTTGCTCAGAAAGTACAAGTTAATATCAGCTATAGCAGTAAGGTGGAGCTGATTCAAAAGGGACAAAAATAAGCATAAGGAATTTTAAAAGCAGAAACATATTCTTGTGCGTCTCTACCTCCCGTGGAAGGTTGAGTGAACCAGAGGCCGCGGCACCCTGCCAGGGTTGTGGGGTGTGGGTGCTGTGACCCTGGTCGAGAGCGGACTGCTCACTCAGTTCACTGTGCTGTGGGCTGGTCCTGAGCGGTCAGCTGACACGTCCCGCGCAGGACAGTCATGTTGCAGCCCGTGACCTTTTTAAAGAAGGAAGCTCTTCTTTTACAGAGGAGTTGAGCCCGTGTCACTCCCCCAGTTAAACAAAAGCTGGCTTCATTGGTTATCTGTGAAATCTCAACATCCTGTAGTAGCTGTTAGGGGCCTGTCTGTCCTCTTCCTGTCTCTAGCCCTCCCCAGCTGGCGTGGTGGCTGAGGCACTGCCATGTCAGGTAAGGCGTGACGCTCTCCACCATCCCCACCTTCAGCACTTGGCCTACTTTAGTGTGGGGAGTCCTGGCCACTTTGTTATTACTCAGTGTCTGTTCTGTTTTCCTTCTGTCTGAAGGGCATCGCGGGTGTCCCTTGGCCAAGTATTTAATGAGTGTTCAAGCTCATGCTACCTGGCCAGCCTTACTCACTGTTCGGCTTCGTTCTCATAGCATGAAATGAACATCCTTTTAGACATGACCAACTTCCAGAAGGAAGACCTGCTGGTATTTTACCATTCGCTTGACGCGAGACCTGCTTTAAAATTGGCTTGCTTGAGTTTCTTTATAGATGGGCATCTGGCATTCCGAATTCCAAAGTCAGGGTGATCACCGCGCAAAATTAGGTTTGGGCGAGCTCTTCTAGGAACTTTTTTTTTCTTAATGTTTATTTTTGAGAGAGAGAGAGAGACAGAGAGAGAGAGAGACAGACAGACAGACAGACAGAGCACAAGCAGGGGAGGGGCAGAGAGAGGGAGACACAGAATCTGAAGCAAGCTCCAGGCTCTGAGCTGTCAGCACAGAGCCCAACGCGTGGCTCGAACTCACGAACTGTGAGATCATGACCTGAGCTGAAGTCAGACACTTAACCAACGGAGCCACCCAGGCACCCCGAAACTTTTTAAAAATCAAATATAACTCACCCCCTTACCCATATTGTTAAATGACCCTTTAAAATTTTCTTAATTGTGATAAAATACACTTTACATACAATTTGTCTTAAACCATGTTTAAGTGCATTAAGTTACTTTTTTGAGTTGGTGGTCTACCCTTTTGGAATTTTTAATCATGTTTCCTACACGCAAGGTCTCTAAATTGTGCTGAGAGTCCTAGAAGACGTCAGACTGTCAGATAGGCTGACAGTTTACTGTCAGAGTTTAACAAAGTGCGACACAGATGTTGTCTTGGGTGGGGCAAAGTGAGACACTTCCTGGTCTCTATTAATGAAGCTTGGATGTGGTTCAAACCTTTTTTTTTTTTTTTTCCAAACTTACGTTTTTTAAGTTTTTTTTATTATTTTCAGGTCAACCTGCGGAGCCTACACATACAATGAAGTCCAAAATATTATAATTGTATCTTGATTATAGCTGAAGGAATGTTTTTAAAATAGTGTAGTTCTTGAGGAAAATAAGGAAGGAAGGTTTATTTGTGGTTTGATCCTAGCTTTTCCTTTCTGTTTAGCACTTTTCCAAGTGACTCTGAAAACATGGCCATTTTTTCCTTCCAGATTCCTGAGTTTCCCTGAGATGTCTCTTCTGTAGCTGAAGAATGTTTCTCATCTTTTTTTTTTCTTTTAGTAAACATCATTTTTATTCCGTGGTTACCATGCGTGTTGTAGATGGAATATAAATACATATATTATATACTATATCTGTATACTTATCCGTATCTGTTTGTCAATGTATCTGTTAACTTGCTTGGGTTTTGGGTTTCCTAAAAAACACAACCCAAACAGTTTCTGAAACTTCCCTGGAAATACTCACTGGGCTTTGCCCGCCGGAGAAGCAAGCGTCTGCATAGAGGCTGGCAGGAAAGAGGCAGAGTCGCAGGGGTCCAGTCTTGGCAGCTCTTAAACAGCTGGGAACGGATGAAGGGAAATCAGGAGTTTTCAAGCAGTGGAAGCTGGACTCAGTTCAAGGTGGCTAGTTTGCTATTGAAGGGTTGGAAACACTCAGGAGAGGCTGGACCCAAGTCCCTGGGTCCCTTCAGGGTTTATTAAAAGGAGTTCCTTTGTTCTCTGATAAGGAAAGAGTTTGTGGTTTGTCCAACATGCAAACATCGCTCGAGAGTTCATGGTTCTTGTAGCCCGGCCACAGGAGCGGTTGGGTGAAACACAGCATTCATTTCTTTTTTCTTTTGGGGTGATAAAATCTACGTAATATAAAATTTGCCGTTTCAACTAGGTGAGTGTACAGTTCAGGGGCGTACAACAGTCACCACCATCCGAACCTGAACCTGTTCCCATTAGACACAAACACTAGCTCCACTCACTTCCCCTCCCCCGACCCCTCCCATGCTGCTTTCTGTATCTGTGGATCTGACTGCGTTAGGTCCCTCACTTAAGGGGAGTCATAAAGGATTTGTCCTTTTGCGTCTGGTTTCTTTCACTGAGTGCAATGCCTTCAGGGGCCCTCCATGTTGTAGCACGTCAGAATTTCTTTCCTTCCTTTTTTTTTTTTTTTTTTTTAAATTTAACGTTTATTTATTTTGAGAGACAAAGACAGAGTGCCAGTCGGGGAGGGGCAGAGAGAGAGGAAGACACAGAGTCCAAAGCAGGCTCCAGGCTGTCAGCACAGAGTCTGATGCGGGGCTCGAACCCATGAACTGTGAGATCATGACCTGAGCCGAAGTTGGACACTTGCCCGGCTGAGCCACCCAGGTGCCCCACAATTTCCTTCCTTTTTAAGGCCAAGTAATATTCACTGTATATATAGACCACATTTGGTTTATCAGTTCATTGACATTTGGGTGTTTTTCACCTTTTGGCTGTTGTGAACAGTGCTGTAGTGACCATGGGTGTGCAAATATCTGTTTGATATTTGCTCTCAGTTCTTTTGCACGTGTACCCAGCAGTGGGGTTACTGGATCATATGGTAGTTTGGTAAACAAGTCAAATGTTTAATCTTTTGAGGGGCCACCATGCACAATGCTGTGTGCACAGTGATTACACCATTTTACATGCCCATCGCCAGTGCCCAGCACTCCGTTTTGAAACCTCCTAGGCCAGGGCTATTCTAAATAGAACATTCACTTTTTCAAGAGCAGTGACAGCTCTGGGCATCTGGCTTGATCTCACTCTCAGAGAGGATGCGGCAGAATGCTTCCAATTTCCAACTGAGAAGTGCTCTTCAGATCCTAAAAGTGGGCCAGCCACATGGGCCAAGCACTTCCGCATGTCCAGGGATGCCTAAGTGACAGCTTCCAGGTAGAGGAGCTCCTGAAAAAAGACACGGTGGCTCAAACACCACCCTGAGCTCCGAATCTTTAGCAGCCAAAGTGGCAGAGTGAATCATTGGATGACTCATTCTCATCTAAGTTTGCCCTGAAAACATGGAGCCGTTCCCCTCATGGCCATGCATTAGCCCTCAACGAGAATAAAGGAAAAGTCTTAGAAAGGGAGTCTTCTAAAGGGACACCACTTTGTGACCACTGACCAGAAGCAACTGGCTCTTCCTTCACTGGTCCCCCTCCCCCCCACCGCCCCCAGCTTCTGCACACAGGGTAGGGTGATGGCGAGCAGATCACTGTTTCCTTAATGGCATCAAGAGTTAGGTTATGTTCCCCTTCAGGCATGTTTGCGAGATGCTACTTAGTACTGTCCACGCAGAAGGTGTTTTTAGGGGCTGCTCGTGGCTCAGTGGGTTAAGCGTTCAGCTTCGGCTCAGGTCACGATCTTACAGTTGGTGAGTTTGAGCCCCGCATCCAGCTCTCTGCTCTCAGTGCAGAGCCTGCCTCAGATCCTCTGTCCCCCTCTCTCTCTCTCTCTCTCTCTCTCTCTCTCTCAAAAATAAACGATAAACATTTTAAAAAGTGTTTTTAAATAGGGCCCCCAACCTCCTTTCCTGCATGAAGTCCATCACTCTGGGGGAGGAGGTGCTCTGTCTAAGGGAATCCCTTATTTCAGAAAGTGCTTTAAATGCACTACAGACAAAGCGTTTCACTGGCAATTCTTTTTTTTTTTTTTAAGTTTTTTATTTTATTTTATTTTTTATTTTTTAAAATTTACATCCAGGGGCGCCTGGGTGGCGCAGTCGGTTGAGCGTCCGACTTCAGCCAGGTCACGATCTCGCGGTCCGTGAGTTCGAGCCCCGCGTCAGGCTCTGGGCTGATGGCTCGGAGCCTGGAGCCTGTTTCTGATTCTGTGTCTCCCTCTCTCTCTGCCCCTCCCCCGTTCATGCTGTGTCTCTCTCTGTCCCAAAAGTAAATAAACGTTGAAAAAAAAAAAAAAAATTTTAAAATTTACATCCAAATTAGCATATAGTGCAACAATGATTTCAGGAGTAGATTCCTTATTCACTGGCGATTCTAATCTCCAGTTTTAAGGCTTGCAAAATGTTTAGAAATTTTGCCTCAAATATTATTTAAGAAGTAGTACTTTATTATCCCTTTTAATCTTCAGCATTGGTGTTTATCTTTGCCTCTGTCTTCCTAAAAGTAAATTTCATGTTCTCCCAACTCTACCTCCTCTGTGCAGATTTCCTTTTTCGCTTTAGTGTCTCTTGGGATTTTCATCATATTTTGGGTCTGCAGTGATCTTACCACCAAACATAAGAGCGGTTTGAGTTTTGCTTTTCTGATTTGATATATTTTTCACCCTTCCTCATCAGCACCCCTAACTAGTGTCCTTGTTTGCTTTTGTGACAATAAAGGGCATTATCTGTAAACAACTGGGTATCAGTCCATTCTTTTATTATTTTTTTTAGAGAAACTTTTTAAAATTTGTTTTTTAATGTTTGTTCATTTTTGAGATGGGGGTGGAAGGGACAGGGAGAGAGAGAGAGAGAGAGAGAGAGAGAGAGAGGATCCGAAGCGGGCTCTGCACTGACAGCAGAGAGCCCCATCTGGGACTTGAACTCACGAACCATGAGATTATGACCTGAGCCAAAGTCAGACACTTAATGACTGAGCCACCCAGGTGCCCCATCAGTCAATTCTTTTAAAATTTTTTTTAAAGTTTATTTATTAATTTTGAGAGAGAGAGAGGGAGAGAGAGAGAGAGAGAGACAGTGTGAGTGGGAGGGGGCAGAGAGAGAGGGAGACGGAATCCCACACAGGCTACGTGCTACCAGCGCAGAGCCCAACACAAGGCTCGAACTCAGGTCACTGCCCTGAGCCAAAACCGAGTCAGATGCTTAACCAGCTGAGCCACCCAGATGCCCCTGCCCATCAGTCAGTTCTTTTAAAATGCAGTGTATCTTCTCTCCATCTCTAAGTCTTGTGGTTCCTTTTCAGTTTGTCCTTATTTTTTTTTTCAATTTTTTTTTTAATGTTTATTTATTTTTGGGAGAGAGAGACAGAGTGTGAGCGTGGGCGGGGCAGAGAGAGAAGGAGACACAGAATCCGAAGCAGGCTCCAGGCTTTGAGCTGTCAGCACAGAGCCCGACTCGGGGCTTGAACTCACAAACCGTGAGATCGTGACCTGAGCCGAAGTCAGATGCCCAACCAACTGAGCCACCCAGGTGCCCCTTCAGTTTGTCCTTATAGTAAGAGGTCATGTGCTTCCCGGGTGCCAGACAGCGTGCTGTCCTGTTTTACATGTGGTGTCTCACCTGATGCTTGCAACTTTGTGAAGCGCCATGATCTTCATTTTTATAGATGAAACTATAGCCAGGGAGGTTAAAGAATTTGCCCAATGAGCAAATAAATGGTGGGACTGGAATGCCAGGCTGTCACCCCCACGCTCACATGTTAAACCGGTCTAACGATACTACAGTCTTGTTTGCTTAGCCTCAGCGTGGAAGCACCTGTTAAGTGGCAGGCTCTGTGGGAAGCGGGTTAGCACAGCCACTGTGACCGAGGCACTGTTTCAGTCCCGTCATTGGTGATGGAAATCTGCAGGGTGGAATGTCCTGACTGTTCCACAGAGCAGGCTCGCAAGTTCTGTTTGGCCACATCCTGACTCCAAGTGAGGAACTTGGTTCATGATCCCTGGCTGGCCCTGCTCCGCTCCTGAACCTGTGCGCCTTGATCGAACTTGACAGTCTGATGGGTGAAAAGGATGGTATTTCCTTGTAGTTTTAATTGGTGTTTTTCTTACCAGGAAGGAGGAACAGCTTCCCGGTTTTCTGTGTATGATCTGCTTATCTCCTTTATTCTTGCTGAATTTTCAGATCAAGCAGCATCCTATATTTCTAGGCACCTTTCCCTCAACAGCACAGAGCCCCTGTCTCAGGCATGCCGTGTTTGTGTGGATTAACGTGGACGGCATACAATGAACAACCAGGTGCACCTTTGCTGGTTACAGTCTCCGTTCTTGGTTATATTCCTTTTCCTATATCTTTTTCAAATTACATGAAGTCACACATTCAAATGAAAAAGAAATAGCAAGCAGCCCCCTTCTTTTGGAAAGAATGGTTGTGGTTCATCATCATTGCATTTATGTGGGAAGAGGTGTATCAGTCAGGATAAGGAGGGTTATGCCAGGGTAACAAACAATCCCTAATCTCTGTGAGTGTTATAGCATGGTTGAGTTCTGCCTCACTGGGCTGCAAGGGGTTTCTGCTCTGTAATTTCTCAGGGAGCCAGGCTGGGAAGGGCTTTAGCTCAACCCACATTTCCATGATCTTAGAGTCAAGAGAAGAGAACCCGACAAGCTTTGAGTTGGCTCGTAGAGCCTATGCCAATATGACACGTATCACTCTACTCATCTCTCTGGCCAGAGTAAGTCATGCTGCCACACCTAGGGTCACAAGGGCAGAGAAATGGGATTCTACATGCACAGCCCAAGGGAAGCAGATGCTGGTGAGTCCCGGATGACCACCATGGGAGGTGCATCACATCTTTTCCACCTCAGATAGAAGAAGTCCTGAGGATACTGAGGCGAACAAGAGTAGGTAGTGACTTAAAAAACAGAGGATACTGAGGCGAACGAGAGTAGGCAGTGACTTAAAAAACAAGTGCTTTATCCTGATAGAAATAATTGTTACAGGTGAAGACAGAGGCTCTCTCTCCTGCTCTTAAATCCATGGAGAAAGCCCACAGCCACATTATTGTTAAGCCAGTCAAGTCTCAGATGTGGTTTTCCAAAAGCTGCGTCTTCAGGATTGGCCGGGAGTTGATACTCGTTGAAGCCGGGTGCTGGTTACATTGCTGTTGCACCTGCTTTCCTGTGCGTTTCCCACATTCATTTTCCCTCTGCCAAAACTCTCAGTTTGTTCTTATCCCTCGTCACAGCATGTGTTTCCAGTCACCTCAGGATTTGTTTTGACAGGAGACATTTAAAAAAAATTAATTTGTTGGCTTTCCCTTTGTTTTAAAATATCAGACTTATATATATAATGTTTCAAGGTGTTTCTTGATGACTTCTAGTTGCATGAGCTTTTTTTTTTTTTACTTTTTGAAACATAGGTTTATTGAATTCAAGAGTTCAGTTAGACTCCAGCCTTCCGATGAAAAATATTCTTTTCCTTCCTTTCCCTTTGCCTCCTGCATAACCTCAGTGTATGTTTAAGGTCATTTTCTTCGTTGATCAAAAGAACATGTGGTCCAGCGGCCAGCAGTTGTGACACAGAGTGCAGGTGGCATCACACATGTCTTCTGACATTCTTCCAGAACACGCCGGCTTTGTTTCAGGTGCTATGCAGAGTGCCCAAGTGATTGTTACAGGTGAAGGAAGACCATAGACCCAGCCCTCAAGTCACTGCCCACCTGAGTCAGCCGTGGAGCAGATGATCAGTAGAACAGGGTTGTAAATCCGTGACAGATATGCCCATGGAACCCGGAGTAGCCAGAACTAAGTACGGGGAAGGGGACGGGGGGCCCCTGCCAGGGAGAACCATTCCGCCTCCGTGAGGCGGGGCGCTAGGTCTCATGTGAGGGAGATTAGCAAGGTGGACAGGATGGAGCTTGGGCAGAGAGCCAGGCAGGAATCACAGATGGGTCTGAAGTATTAAGAGTCACGGCAGGCAGGAGTCATGCTATGGAGGCCTTTGAGTGGCTTTTTGAGAAGCGTGGACTTCACCCTGTAGGCCTTCAGCAAATATTTGTGGACTGTTCCCTAATGACAGACACTTTGTCTCATAAGGTTGAGTCATGAGGACCCACCCAACCGCAGCACTCTGCCTGTGGTCACTTGAGGCCGGGCAGAACGGCCGCGGTCCGCTCACACGCCTGATCGTGGTTCTCAGGTGCTGCGAATACCCAGGCAAGGCCCGGCTCAGGAGTGCCGTTGCCGCATCCCAACAGGGCTGGGCGTTTCTCCTGCGGGACGCAGGTCCCTCCCAGCAGGATCACCAGCTGGTGGAGATGCCAGGAGTCATGGCCGAGAGGTGTGCCCCCATTTCTTCTGGGGTGACCCCTCTCTCAGAGCCCCCCGGCTGTGAAGCCAAGCTGGGAGAATGATGGGGATAACTCAGACCCCTTCTTCTCCCTGGACAGAGTCCAAGGGCTTCCTCAGTGCAAGAATGAGGGTCTTCTTAGGGACGGGGGTCACCTCCCCCAATACGGTCTGTGCTCCGCTGAGCCTCATGCGTGGACTGGAGCCCTCACCTGTACCTGGTTTCCTGTGTGTGGCCAAGAGGCTGGTCTGATGATGACAGAATCTTCCTTGCTATTGATTTTGATACCTGCCTCATCTCCAGCATTGCTGGGGGCTTCCCTGATACCCGTGCCCCCTGGCTCGTGGCCCCCCTGGTGTTCCCCACGATGACCCTCTGTCTTCCTTTTGAATCTGTTCTTGTCTTCCTGGCCTCGACAGATTTACTTTCCATTGTAAACATTGCTCCCTTTTTCCTCCTGTTTTTCGTCTTGTTTTCCAGGCTCTTCAGAGTAACCTGAGGTATTCCTTATTGCCAAGACGGCTCCTCATCAGCAAGAGATTAGCCCAGTGCCTCCATCCTGCTTTGCCCAGTGGAGTGCACCTAAAAGCCCTAGAAACCTATGAGATTATCTTCAAAATTGTGGGGACCAAATGGCTGGCCAAGGATTTGTTCCTATACAGGTAGAGTAGCTTCCCTACCGTATTACTTTTTTGTTACCTGAGTAATCATAGTTCAGTTCACGAGATTAGAAAAGGACAAGCAACGTGGGGGAGTGGTAGGCAACAGTTCATCCTAAAGACGTCAGCAGGAGATGGCCAGGGCTCACCTTCTGGAGGCATCCTCCCTGGCCTCCCCGTAAGTGTGTCCTAAGTGGACGTGTAACGTGCATCCTGCCTAGACGTCCGCTCTTTGCCGAATAGCACATTGTGACCATCCCGTGCCAGGCAAACGTCTCCGTCCCTAGTGTAAATGGCTAGCTGGCTGCTTTTGAAAATCCCCTTTGGGGGCACCTGGGTGGCTCGGTCCATTGAGCGTCCGACTTCGGCTCAGGTCATGATCTCACAGTTCGTGGGTTCGAGCCCTGCATCAGGCTCGCTGCTGTCAGGCTGTCAGCACAGAGCCCACTTCAGATCCTCTGTCCCCTTCTCTCTGCCCCTCCCTCACTTGTGCTCTGCCCAAAATAAATATTTTTTTAAAAACATAATAAAAAAAATGAAAATCCCCTTTGGCTGGGTGATTGTGCCAAACTTCTGATTCGGTGTCTCATTTATCCCCCACCCCGATCTCCCTTTCTCTTTCCCAAAGCTATGGGTTGTTTCCTCTTCTGGCAAACGCGGCCATGTCGGTGAGGCCCGTGCTGCTTGGCCTGTATGAGAAATACTTTCTCCCGCTGCAGAAGCTTCTCCTGCCCAGTCTCCAGGCCTTCATTGTGGGCCTGCTGCCCGGCCTGGAGGAGGGCTCGGAGATCTACGACAGGTGGGTCTCATCCAGTGCTGATGGCGGCGGGACTGCTGGTGGGGGGCGGGGGGGGGGGGGTGCTGGTGCACCGGGGGAAGGGGTGCAGGGGGACCTGCTGGTGCACAGCGGGGGGACATTGGGGGGCCTGCTGTGTAAGAAGCAGGGAAGGAGGAGCAGCAGGGAAAGGTGCAGAAGTCGGGGTGATGCTTTACATTGCCGTGGTGGTCCCTGCTTGACCGAATGCTGTGTTCTCCTGGGAACTGCCTTCAGTTACAGGTGAGAGTCAGAAGGTAAGGTTTCCCAGAGTTACATGGTGAGTGAGTGGCAGAACTGGGATTCTGAGCCACGTAGGTCAGATTCCAAAGTCTTCCTGCTTCCCATTACACCTGGCTGCTTCTGAACGAAAGCAGAGCCATGCTCATTGATGGCTGGGGCTCGAGAAGGCAATGCTAACTAAGCAGAATAGCTCGACACCTTTCAGCAGCACTTTGGGGACATTTGTAAAGCTCCTAAGCATAAATACTCATGGAGGGCTTGTTTCACTCATGCTTAGGAGCAGAAGAAGGCATAAGTCTATTCAGACTATTGGGTATATACCGTGTCCTGTTTGGGGAATTATCACATAAGAACTCACTTCCGTTGTATCAACCGTCTGATCACTGTGATTACCCTCTATTTAATAGGACCTGTTTTAAGAGCCTGTGTGCAGCCTGACTGGGAGGTTTAGAAACCTTGGTGCTTGCAAAAGTTTTCATTTGATTACACAATGCACTGCCCAGATTTCCCCCACGCCAGAGGCCCCAGCCGCCCCACCTTTGTCATGGCTGTGACTGGGGGGTGCAGGGGCTGGGGTGGAATCAAGGAATCAATCCAAGGTCTATTTGGAGTGCTCCCCTAAATTCAGAGAAACCAGATAACTAGAATGGTTTGGGGGATTGTGGCTAGTGGTTATTAAGGGTGCATTTAAGTCAACAGCATTTGTAGTGGAATTTGACAAACCTAACCAAAAATTTACACTGGAACATTTCAAGCTTTCACATAGAGCAGGTGGTGGCTTCCCACTTCCCAGCGGAGAGCCCCCCCTTGCCGCGGGTCCGGTCAGCCGTCCACTTCCATAGGAGGCAGAGTCTGCGTCACTGCCTTGTTAAGCCGGTGGCCGCATGCAGGATCGGTAGGTGTGTGGAGGTGGTGAATGGAAGGTCATGTAGGAGTCAACTAGAGGTCCCTTACCAGATCTGTCTCTTGACTCCTAGTTCAGGCTCTTTCTAGAAGTTCTGGCCCATTCATGTTTCCCAGACAAATATGGTATGTTCACGTGTGTGTGTGTAAACGCTTTTTCTGTCATCTGACAGATGAACACCTCAGTTCCCTAAATGTGTTGTGATTTGTGTTTTTTTTTTTAATCTATAAGAATGAATCACACCAGAAGAGCGTAAATAGTTGGGGTGTTTTTGCGTGTTGTCTTAGTTGATCAATGAGGGTTCATTTGAACAGTTGCTAACATTGCTTAACATAGCTTTTTTTTTGTGATTTCTTGACATCCGACCAAGAGCTGAGTAGAGCTGCACGAAATCACTGGGTAGATGGAGCTGTGACAGGAAACCAGGCCCAGTGTCTGCAGCACCCCAGAGTCATTCGTTTTCAGCTCTCCAAGGTGGTGACTGGTCGAGGGTTCTAGAATCTCTGAGTGGGTGTGCACGGGCACAGTAATGGGAAGATTGCACCAAAGTCTTTGGTCTCCGTGTCCGTGTTAATTTGAGAGAAGTCGTCATTTTGAGAGAGTCGTCAGCTCTTTCTCCCCCTGAGTGCTCTGGAGCTGAGTCAGACACCCCCCAGCAGACACTGTGCAGGAACAGGGAAAGGAGGGTCAGTGGGGGTCCTGCTGTCCTGTTGGCAGCACATGCAGAGGGGTGAGTTGGGCTGGGGCCGCTGCGGGCAGGGTGACTCACGAGTTTCGCGGAGGTGGAGGCTTCCTGGCTTGTGTGTCAGTGAACCCTAAGAACAGAAACTCTGACCGGTGTTAGGACTTCTTATTCACCCTGGCTTTCCGACCCTTGTATGCCTGCAGACGACTGGCCAGAATGTCTTTTCTAAAGTGGCTACGAGGGGCACCTGAGTGGCTCAGTT
This sequence comes from Lynx rufus, assembly GCF_022079265.1. Classification (NCBI taxonomy): domain Eukaryota; kingdom Metazoa; phylum Chordata; class Mammalia; order Carnivora; family Felidae; genus Lynx; species Lynx rufus. Next base: position 150,006,652 of record NW_025814867.1, read on the forward strand.
GGCTTAGTGTCTGACTCTTGGTTTTAGCTCAGGTCCTGATCTCATGGTTTGTGAGTTTGAGCCCCGAGTCTGGCTCTGTGCTGACAGCATGGGGATTCATTCTGTTTCCCTCTCTCTGCGCCTTCCCCACTTGTGTGCACACTCTCTCTAAAAAATAAGATAAGATAAGATAAGATAATAAAAGTGCTGTGAAATAGCTTCATAGCTGTGTTTTGCTGCACTGAGAAAACAAGAGTAGTTTGGAGAAAATCTCAAACTCCTGAGGAAATGGAGGAAAGGTGAATATTGTCAGAGGTTTGTAAGCAAGCAAAAACTGCTTGGCAGAGATTTTCACGTAAGTTCATGGTTCTCAGCTGGGGTGATTCATGTCCCCCACGGACATTTGGCATCATTTTTGGCTGTTGCCACTGAGATGGAGAGGGTGTTACTGGCATCTAGTGCTAAACATCCTGCAGTGACACGGTTGTCCCCACAGTGAAGACTTACCTGCCTCAAAGTCCATCGTGTCAGGGTTGAGAAAGCCTGACTTAAATGGTAGTTGAAACATTTATTGACCTTTCTTTTGGTCGGTTCCAGGCACCATGATGATCAGCTCTGCTGGCTCTAGAATTTTTGTACTCTGGTCATGTATCTGTGGTGGTGCAGGACACTGTTGTGACCGTTGTGCTTGTTCACATGGCCACGCCTCGAGCTCTTTGCTCCTGTGACAGGTTGGCTTTCCATGACTATCCCCTACGCAAGTGGCAAGTTGGGAAAGGCTTACAGCAAACAGCCAGTGTCACTGACTATCCATTGAATAGAGGGTGAGCTTGTGTTCGCAGGAGGCACGAGAGAGCGGCAGGCGGGGTGAGGCAGGAGGCATGGAAATAGGAGGGGTCCGGAGGCTGCTTTGGTTGCTGATTCGATCTGAATAGAAAACATTTGAGTCCCGGGCTCTAAACGGTGTAAGCTAATTTCACATTGGAGATGATAGGAGTGATTCTTACTTAGTAGAGAGTTATTTGGCTTTTCTTTATATATATAAGGATTATTTATTTATTTTGAGAGAGAGAGAGAGAGAGAGAGAGAGAGAGAGAGAGAGAGAGAGAGGAAGAGACAGAAGCCCAAGCAGGCTCCACACTGTCAGCACAGAGCCTGACACGGGGCTCAGTCTCAGGAACGATGAGATCATGACCTGAGCCGAGGTCAAGAGTTAGAGGCTTAATCGACTGAGCCACCAGGCGCCCCAGAGAGTTGCTTGACTTTTAACCCAGTTATCTTGCCCTTCACTTTAACCTCCTTAGCAAAGTCTTGTCACAATTGCCCTTTTTTGAACTACAGCATCATTGACATTTTTAATGTGTATTAATCTTTTTAGGATAAAATGAGACATAAGCTGCATTTCTCCAACAAAGGGAACTAGCCCGTGCACTCTGAATGCAAAAGGGATAGCTTAGGTGGCACCTCCTCCATTGCTGGACAGTTGAACCTTCTGTGAATAGCTCGTGGTTGGTGTTCCGTGGAACCGACTTTGGGAATACACTGTTCCAGCAAAGGGAGATGCCGCGGCAGTGAGTGCACTGCTGTGTCTGCGATGGGCTTTATCTAAGCATCAGTCCCCGAAGAGGGGTCAGGCTTTGTCTAAGCATCAGTCCCCAGAGAGGGGTCGGGCTTTATCTAAGCATCAGTCCCCGGAGAGGGGTCGGGCTTTATCTAAGCATCAGTCATCCCCTGAGAGGGGTCCCGGAGAGAGGGGAGCTCTCCCCGGGTTTTCTCAAATCTCCTGCTGTAGGAATCTCTTCCTAGCTCCAGACCGGCCTGTCGGCCTGCCCAGTGCACTGCAGCCGCCGCTGCTGAGTGAGTGGCGCTCCTGCCTCAAATCGGGGCCTTTGCTGGGCTCTTTTCAGAGCCAGGCGAGATAAGCTCTATTTGTTTGCTCAGCCTCAATAGACCAGTCGATATCTTTAGCCACCAAACCATTCTGTGTGCTTTTCCTGAACATTTGGCTGTCATTCGTGCCTCTTCAGTTTTGGTTTTTTCTGCAGAGGTGGTAATGTGCATCACGTGCCCAGTAAAATTCAAGTATTTTATGACTAAAAGGGTCAGACTAGTTTTATTTATTATTTTTTTAAGATTTTAAGTCATTTCCTTACCCAACAAGGGGCTCGAGCTCACAACCCCAAGATCGAGAGTCACATGCTCTACAGACTGAGCCAGCCAGGTACCCCAGACTAGTGTTAAAGAGAACAAAATTTACTGTTAATATAAAGAGGTAGTAATTTTCTGTACGAAATGCCTTTGTGTACCTTGAACTGATTATTGACAAGTAAGCTGAAGGTGACTCGGGTCATAATAAGAGGGAAAGAGTGACACTCCTCTCCCCGTGTTTTTGGGTGCCAGCTGTGTGTCCGACAATCATCTGGACCCTAGGGACGTGTCAGCAAGCAGAGCAGACCTGGTAGTAATGGGTGGGAGGTGATAGCTCTGGTCGCCTGTGCTAAGGTTTACGGGAGACTCTCAGGTCATGGTCCGAACATCTCCATCTCTTCTCCGTATCTCAGAGCCACAAGCTAACATGCACAGAGGTTAAACTCGTCCTAGGGACCCTTGCCAGGAAGCAGACACAGGATCTGGACAGCACAGGCCTGATTCTGGGAACCTGGGTAGGCCACTGTGTCACCCTGGATGACCAGTCCTGTGATTTTTGCCTGTCTTCTTTGCCAGTAGGAAACCCGGCAGGTAGAATTCTTTTGGATTTTGAGTCACTTCGCTCATTAAATGAAATCGCTTTGTGGAGATTTCCCTCTGCCATTTACTGACAGGTGCTGTCATTGGCCCCGTAAGCCGTTCTCACTGTTGACGGGGAAGGTGCCCTAGTCAGCTGCAGGCACACCACTGAGCGGAGAGGGGCCGGGCCTTGGTCAGTGTCCGTGGAAAAATAAGCCCGGACCCGCTGAGGACCCTGCTTCTCTTCAAGGGCGGACGTGGAGTTGCTGATGTCCCGTCATGGGAGAGAGACCCAGATAGAGATAAGAGACAAAGGAATGTCAGACATCAGCAGGAGAGCGTCCCAGAGCAGGACTCAGCAGAGGGGGTGCTGTGGATGGAGTGACAGGCTTTATGGGGGTTTGCAAATTCCCAGGGGAACTTTGTCCCCAGTGTTTCTAAAGTCAAATGTCCCTTGGCTCTGCTCAGATGGAGGGCTGTCTTTATCATCATTTGAGTCTCCAGTCAGTCGCACTGACCTTTTATTTTTTATTTGACGTGTTAATGAAAGTGACTGGTCTGCTCATCCCCCTTTTGGTGGCGGAACCGCCCACCTACCGGGTCTTGCAGCATCAGGATCCACAGATGGATCTGAGCCACGGTGCCACCACCAGTCAGACACTTCCCGTTGGCCAGGAAGCTGTACCTCTCAGCGACATGCTTGTTTTAGCAAATTCGGTTTCAGTGATGGCCAGCAGGTGGACAGAACAGAAAGGCAAGAGGCGGCAGCCTCTCAGAACCACGAAGAAATGGTCCCACAGCCAGGGGAAGGCGAGCAGGGGCTGTTGGTACCGTGAGACACGGACGCCTGGGACCAAGCCCTTACCTTCCGTAACGTCTTGTCCACAGAACAGACGCTCTGCTCCTGAGGCTGTCCCTGGTGGTCGGCAAGGAGGTGTTTTACGCTGCCCTTTGGGGGAGTGTCCTGGTGAGCCCCGCCATCCGCCTTCCTGCCTCGCTCTTCGTGGTGGGCCACATCAGCAGGGACTCGCCCGGCAAGGAGCAGAAGTACATGCTGGGGACGGATTACCAGCTCACGGTGGGTGCTTTGCTTCTCACGCGGGTGGAGCGGGGCACGCAGGTCCCGGCTTCCTGGGCACAGGCCGTCACTGGGGCTGCAGAGGGGCTTCGGAGAGCGGCAGGGAAAGGGAGGTGTTGCAAGCTTCAGAGCGTGTGTGCTCTGCTGCTGAGCAAAACGAGGAGGAGGCTTCAAGGCGTCAGTACCCAGAATCAAACCCAGGATGGTGGTGTTTGTTTTCAACATACGCGTTAACTAACGCTTTACATATTCAAACAAGTACTTGCACCTAAGGAGGGCCCTTCGGGAAGCAGTTAACTGTGACCAGTGCTCTGAGGCCTCACGGAGTGTGTTGCTGTAGCTAGAACCTCGTTTCCTCCCTGTCCTGTGTCACACTGCACACTGTCCACACATCAGGCTCCCTCTTCCTCCAGCCACTGTCTCTGTTAGTCCTGTTCTTGCCATCGTCCTCTCCTCTGGCTGCTCTCAAACCTAGACTGTCAAGGTTCTTCCTGTGTCCATCCCCAGGCCCTTTGGAGGGCCGCTTTCTTTCCTGGCAAGGTCATCCCTTCCCTTGACCTTCCCAGATCTTTAGACTTAACGTCTTGTGTGTCTGATGGCCCGCAGTCTGTCGCCACCTAGTGGTAAAACTGAACAGCTTTGTCCATTTCCACTGCTCTCCTTTCAGCTTCTGATCCTTGCTCTGGACCACATCATAATCTTCTGACTGCCCATCCTGTGCCCATCCAGGCTTGTTTTGTGTGTGTGTGTGTGTGTGTGTTTTTTTACTGCTCTTAGCTCTTTGCTTTGTTAAAGCATAGCTTTGTTCGTATCCATGCCATGCTTGAAAAATATCTGGCTTCCTCTTGCCTACAGATAAAGTCCAAACTCGAGAGTATTATAGGTTTGCTCCCAACCCACCAGTCTCACTCTCCCTTCAGGCCCTCTGCACCCCCAAACTGACTGCCCGGCCTGGCCTGCAAGTCTGTGATGCTGCCTCCCTGCTCCTTGCCCTCACTCCCCACCCCTTCTCCCCCGGCCTCAGTGCAGGCCCTCCCTGACCTTCCTGCTCAGCTTTCCTACAGAACTCCAATGTTTTCCCTCCTCTCTTCCGAATTAACATTTCCCTTATGGCTCTTCTCAACTGTTCTGCATCTGTGTTCCTGTATATCTATACTTGGAAAAGACACATAGAGTATAGATTGAATTGGTTTGGAATCCATGTAACTGAATGGAGTTTGGGGTTAGTCAAAAGATCCTACCGGAACCTAAAGACATTCCTTTCTGGATCCTAGAATTTGAGGTCTTAGAACCTGACCATCTCGTCCAAGGCCTTCAAGCTCTCAGATGCAACGTGTGAGAGCTGCAGCTGATCCACTGTCTGATGTTACACTGTTTACAGCCTCCTTGGGAACTTCCTGGGTGTGACCTGGAATGTCTCATACATGCAGAGGGCAGGGGGAGGCCAAAGGAAGAGGCAGGCCACTCCAGATTGGTCGGCGGCCAGTTTACCATGCCGGGGAGCTTACTGACAAGGCTTGTCTTGGGTGGGCACAGGGCAAGTAGATCTCTGCATCCACCTGCCAGATTGTAAAAGTTTACTATGTAGAGACTTTGCCTGGGTTGGTCACATATACCATGCAGGTGTCGTCAGTGCCACATCACCATGTCAAGGCTGCGTCCCTCAGGCAGCTTCTGAGGCAGGGAAGGCAAGCAGAATGCACGCTCCCAGGACAGAGGAGAAGGTGAGGAGCCTCCAGCTCACAGGTCAGCCAGGTCACGTCATCTCGATGACCTCCTCTCACCGCCCCACCCCCAGTGTCTAGAGCTAGAACCCATATTTCCACATTTCCGCCTTACTGTTGTATTCCATGTGATTTAACACAGTGGTTTCAAGATTCCCAGGAAGAGTTAATTGTATTTTTGTGAGTGTAAAGAGTAGCCTATAAATGATGTTAAATGACTTGATAGTGAAATGTCCATGCTGTTTTATCATCTACAGGTAAAGTCTCTGTGTGCATCACTGTTGGACTCCAATGTTCTGGTGCAAAGAAATAATTTGGAAATTGTTCTGTTCTTCTTTCCATTTTATACATGTCTGGTAAGCCGTTTGTGTTCTCCCAGGAAGTCCCTAGTATTCCCGAGGATGTGGGGGGCAGGGGGCAGTTGGGACAGATCCAGGCAGCTTTATAGCAGCCACTTTGCGGTCACCATTTGCTTCCAGCTGGCTGAAGCGTCCTTGTTCATTTTTGTGAGGATGGTGTTTCCGTAGCAAAAACTGAATAGCTTCTGCCCGTGGGCATCGTGAAGAACCAACCCCTTTTGAGAACTACCTTTTTAAGAGCAAGCTTGGTAGACCGGTAAGGAAGGGCCACATTCAGAAAGCCGATGATCTACTTGTGCATCCCTCTGCAGTAAAGTTTTCTCTGTCTTCCAATAGGATTCCAACGAGAGAGCCATTCCTCTGCTCAGATCTGACATCGTGCATATTCTGTCAGCCGCCACCCAGACCCTCCTGAGAAGAGATATGTCTCTAAACAGAAGACTTTATGCGTGGTTACTAGGTACTGAGCAGTATACGACAATCGAAAGTCGAAGTTAACATGAAACCTTATAGTGCTGATTTGTGGATCAAGTTTCAGTCTTGGTGATATGTTTCTGAATCATGAAGTATGGAGAGAGGACACACTGACGGAATATGGCACCGGTCAGATGAGTTCTGCCTACGCTGTAGCTTTGCTTATGTTGCAGCCGTTACACAAAAAACAGGGAAATAAACAAATGGGTTTTTTTTTTAATTTTAGAGATTGAGAGAACATGCGCGATTGGAGGAGAGGGAGACAGAAAGGGAGGGAGGGAGGGGGAGAGAGAGAGAGAGAGAGAAAGAGAATATCTTAAGCAGGCTCCACGCTCAGTGCAGAGCCCGACGTGGGGCTCCATCCCATGACCCTGGGATCATGACCTGAGGCAAAATCAAGAGTCAGCCGCTCAGCAGATTGAGCCACCAGGTGCCCGTAAATGGGATATTTAAAATGCTCGCTGAATTGCATTTTAAGAAGCTTGAAATACCACAAAAACTTGTAGTGAAACCTCCTTCAAGTAGAAGCTTGCTGCTATGAAGAAGTCTCATGGGCTTGAGGGGTGTGAGAGCAAACCCACAGACGGTTTGAAACAGATGGGAATGTTTGTGGTATTGACCTAAAGTTTTGGAAGACATTTGGAACTGACTTTGGGAGAACCTGAGAACCCGGGCCCATGTTTCTGTGCACAGCCCATAAACTTGTAGAAAAACCTTTGACGGTTGGTTCACAGGGACAGAGTTCAGGAAATCCCAGGGCTTGGAGGCTAGCACTTCAGAATTTTATAAATCTGCATGTTCGTGTACCTGAGCACAGGTGGCACACAAAGTGACCGTGAAAGGACTCCACAGCCTTTTTTTTTTTTTTTAAGACTTTATGATTTTAGAGCAGTTTCAGGTTCACAGCAAAATTAAGAGGAAGGTACACAGTTCCCAGCTCCCCCTCCCCCCCCCACAACCTCCCCACCAGGGTGGCACATGTGTCACAGTCTGTGAACTGGGGCTGGCACGTCATCACCCAGCGTCAGTGGCTTCCCCCAGGGCTCACTCGTGGTGGTGAGCATTCTGTGGGCTTGGACACGTGTAAGGACACGCGTCCACCTTTACAGCATCACGCAGAGTGGTTTCACTGCCCTAAAGAATCCTTTGCTTCTCCGCTTTTACAACTCTCAACATATAGGTCTTCTCACACCAAAGTCAGGAAGTTCTCTGAACCCTTTCCTTCCTCTCTTCTCCCTAGTTACAGAACTGCCAGAACCCATTGCATGGAAGCCAGTGAAGGATGTCAAGAAGAATATTTACAGACTCTTTAAGCATTTTTATCAAAAGGATGATTCTGATAAATGCTCAGCTCCCTCTTAGTTGGCCTTGACTTGCTGTATATAGAGAGGACCTGGGATCAAGTTGAGTGCTGGCTCCCACCTGTTAGCCTCAGCCCCAGAATCCGTGCTCCTAATACCATGAGATGCCTTTCTTGCCCTGAAGACCTCACAGACTTACCCAGAACTCACAATAAGAGCATATAGAGGAGAATAGCTTGAGTTCACATACTGCCATATAAATGCTGGATTTTAAAAGTGATCCTCTTTCCATTCCTTGTAATCAGACTTATCCAAGACAGGGTGAACTCTTGGGACGAACTAAATTGATGCCTGTTGAGCTGGAATCCTTAGCATACCACTTTTTTTTATCAGAAGAAGAAAATGTGACTTAGTCTCACCAGGTTGGAATTTGGTTTTCTCTTGGAAGAGTTCTCTTTTTAAAAATACCGCAGCATGTGACCCTTGCATAATGTTATGTACCTTAAAATTACAGATCTTGGTACAGCTCATGGCTCTTGTTCTCTTGCAGGTTCAGATATTAAAGGAAATACCGTTGTGCCAGAATCCGAACTCTCAAATTCTTACGAAGACCAGTCCTCGTATTTTTTTGAAAAATATTCTAAGGATCTTTTAGTTGAGGTAAAGGAGACTTTCTGGAAAGTAGATCCCAATCAGAACATTCCTGATCATAATTCCTCAGTAGGTTGATTTGTAGGACCTCAAAGTAGACGTTGGGAATGTTGCTGGATACGCGGTTGGGAAAATTCTGTGTGTGTCTGTTTCGTGCCCTGTGACTGGTTTTCTATCAGAAATACTATCCCAGAATACTTAAAATTAGAAAAAACCAATAATGTCATACTGTGCTTAAAATTAGAAAAACCAAGAGTGTCATGCTGTGCTACAATGTCCTACAATATCCTAATATGTGGCTTTTTTGGGGAAAAAAAAAAGGGTCTAGCTGAGATACTGCACCAGAAGTTCTCAGATGCTGACATAGAGGAACGCCATCATGCGTATCTGAAGCCTTTCCGCATCCTCGTCAGTCTTCTGGACAAGCCGGAAATAGGTAATGTTAGAAGTGCGGTTACCGGGGTGCCTGGGGGGGCGGGGGGCTCAGCCGGTTAAGAATCCGCCTCTTGATATCAGCTCAGGTCATGATCCCAGGGTCGTGGGATTGAGCGCAGTGTCGGGCTCTGCACTGCCTTTGGAGCCTGCCTGGGATTCTCTTTCCCTCCCTCTCTTTGCCCCTCCCCTGCACTCGCTTGCATGCACGCGCACGCTTGCTCACTCTCCCTCTAAATAAACTTTAAGGAGAAAAAAAAAAAAAAGAAATGCAGTTATCCTCATAGGCCCGATGTGGATTGCCTGTGTCGAGGGAGTTAAACTTGGCGAGACACGGTCAACGTGTTATTTTGAATATAATTCAGTCATTGGAATTTCAGAATCTTGAAGCATTTTCATCACCTTGTGTGTTCAGTCATCCTGTCTGGGCACCACTTAAAAGTTTTGCACAATAACTTGAACGCTTTTGTTGGAAAAATACCTTGGAGCTCCTATCGTGCGCATCTGTGTGTGTGCCTACAGAGCACATAGGGCACTGATTGTGTGAGAATGTTTCCTCAGTCCAACGTCATGCTTCAAATGCACTTTGATTTTATTTTCAAGCGAGTAGGGATCCTCCTCCCTCTCTTTGCCTCACGACCCGGGGAAAGCCACGTCTGCCGTGTGGGCCTCGGTCTGTTCCTCTGCCAAATGAAAGGGGTTGAACTAGACTCCAGCTCCTGAAGGGTCCCCTCTTGCACACTGTGGTCCTGTGAGTGTCAGCTAAAAACACGATGGCCTCTGTCCCTTGCTTAGAGAATAGAAATTGCTCTGATATCCATTCACGGTAAGATCTTAACATCCAATCACTTGAGTGGGGGAGGGGCAGAGAGAGGGAGACAGAGACTCCCAAGCAGGCTCTGCAATGTCAGCACGGAGCCCGATGCGGGGCTCGAACCCACGAAACCGTGAGACGATGACGGTGCTGAAACCAAGAGCCTGACGCTTAACTGACTGAGCCACCCAGGCGCCCCCAAAGCATTCAACGTTCTTATACTGTAGGTAAAATATACTTGGGGCTGATCATCAAAAAAGTTCTCAAAAATGAATAAATAGAAGTTTTCTCAGAGGCACGTTTTCGGTTTTGTGGAAAAGCAGCATCAAAGATTAATCTGCTGATTGCTTTTTACACGGATACATTGAGAGAGCTTTTACTTTCTCAGAATCAATCCTGTTTTCATCCCTTTGCACACTTGGGTGAGAAGTTGCTCCCTTCACTGCCTGGTGGCTGCTGGTTGTGGGGCAGAAATGTCCAGCCACCTTCCACCTGCCTGATTGACAGCAGTGCTTCTCTAACCTGCAGCTGGTCCAGTTCTTTTGTGCCATTTTAATAAGCTTTTCAAGAGCAGTGTTATTTTTTGGGGGGGTTCTAGCTCACGATGAAAAGGATTTAGACGGGCACCTGGCTGACTCCGTAGGTAGAGCATGTGACTGTTGACGCTGGGGTCGTGAGTTTGAGCCCCTTGTTGGGCTCGAGATTACTTTAAAAAAAAGATTAAAAGCAAAAATTCAAAGTGTAAAAACATTTTTTTTTACTGAAAAAATAAGGAAAGTTGCCCTATTCTACTCTGTTGGTATTTATGCCGGGTAACGTCTCTGGCCAGAGGTGATGCACACTTAACGCACACCAAGCACACGCCCTGGATCCGTCAGGCAGAAGCAGGCGTGGGCAGGTTACTTAACCTGCCTGCCTCTGTCCCCGTATCTGTAGTCCGTACAGCAGTCGGTACCTGGTCGCGCGGCTGTTGTGAGGATGGAATAAGTTAATAGATACAACGTGCTTAGGGCGCTCTCCAGCCCATAGTGTGCGTGACAGAAATGCTGGCCGTTTACATGAATGTTGTTCCCCCAGCTAAAGTTGTCATTATCTGACTAAAGTTTCTGAGCATTTTAGACTCTAAAATTGTGTGTACGGTTCCTCTCTATTTCATGAGTGCGCCATTTATTTATTTATTTAAATACGGATTATTAACCTCTCTCTGTTTTCTTTTTCATCACAGGGCCTCGAGTGGTTGGGAATTTGTTCCTTGAAGTCATCCGGGCCTTTTATTCTTACTGCAGAGACGCTCTCGGCTCTGACCTTAAACTTAGCTACACCCAGAGTGGAAACTCGCTCACAAGGTACGGGTTTGGCCTCCAGCTTCGCACTTCTTCCTCCCTCCCTGATGCTGCTCGTCTCACTTCCCCTGCCGTGTGGTATAAAGTGTGCGGGGCTGGAGAAAGTGGACACCCAAGGGATGGCAACCCGCGTGAAGATAAAACCTGTGCGCTTGAGTCAGTCGTCGTGAAAGGACAGTTCCCTGCTGAATACCGTGAAGAGTTTAAAAGGCGTTGAAGCCAGTCTCCACCCAGCCTGGGATGTACAAAATGTATTTACTGAGCGAGTAGGAAACCCGGATCTGGTGTGTGTCCACGTGGTGACGTACAGGGAGGATGGCAGGAGGAGGGTAAGGTTGGGAAGTGGAGCCCGTGGCAGAGGGGAGAGCCAGGCAAGGGCACGCTGAGGGCAGGTGCCACAGGACCCTGAAGGCAGAGCAGGTGAGGTTCAGGACATGGCAGACGTGGTGCCTTGGAGTATGTAGTTCTTTCTCGACCCTTGGTTTTGTTTTTGTTCCTTTTAAGATAGTGCAGTGTCTTCCTTTTGACTTTATTATTTTTTTAATGCTTTTATTTATTTTTGAGGGAGAAAAGAGAGAGAGTGTGCACAAGCGAGCCAGGGAGGGGCAGAGAGAATCCCAAGCAAGCTCCAGACCCCAATGCAGGGCTCGATCCATGAGATCATGACCTGAGCCGAAACCAAGAGTCGGATGCTTAACTGACTGAGCCACCCTGGTGCCTCTTACTTTATTCTTTATTTTTTTTTTATTTATTTTTTTTTCCAACGTTTATTTATTTTCGGGACAGAGAGAGACAGAGGATGAACGGGGGAGGGGCAGAGAGAGAGGGAGACACAGAATCGGAAACAGGCTCCAGGCTCTGAGCCATCAGCCCAGAGCCTGACGCGGGGCTCGAACTCCCGGACCGCGAGATCGTGACCTGGCTGAAGTCGGACGCTTAACCGACTGCGCCACCCAGGCGCCCCTATTCTTGATGTAGTTTCCTTCTGCCTGAATTAGCATTGGATACATTGAAAATTTAAAGCTATTTGAGGATTGATCTGGCTTCTTAATTGTAAATGTACCAAGAGTTCCGAGTGTTTGCTTTTTTCCTCCCAGAATTTTTCCTCTTTTCCTCCCCTTTTTTCCTCTTTTCTCCCAGAATTACTGTTTTTCTAAATATGAAAGTAACCATGCTCTTTGTGGAACATACCAGTATTTGAAAATGTCAGGAAAAAAAGATACCACCCATACTCCACCACCCTTGAGAGAAAAACATAAAATATTTTCATTTTTTTCCAAACTTTGAATGCATATATAAATATACAGATGCCTGTCTTTTATTTTAAAGATGGTATTACGAGCTATTTAATTGCCTGTTTTTTCTTTTAAATGCAAGTTGTGAGTAGCTCTGCTCTCTTCTACGATGGAATATAATGGTTGTCTTAGGTTCCTCAGTAAGGATTGATCATCTGTTTAAATAAATCCTGACCGATTGCTCAATCTCCTGCTGACCGACTTGTAGGTGGCTTCCAATTTTTCAGTATTTTTAAATGGCCTTGCAACGGTATCCTCATGCATATATCTTTGGGTGACCATGCAAGGATTTCTGTAGGGTAAATCCATAGAATAAGTTTCCTGAGTCATAGAAGGTACACATTTAAATTTTAGCCAAATTTACCACCCAAATGGGTATACCATATTATTTTACCAACAGACTATCTCATTACCCACAGCTGGACTCAAACTGATTTTCTATACCAGATTCTTTTCATAACAGCTCTGACACTTATTTCTTTTTATTTCTTTTTTAAATGTTTATTTTTGAGAGAGAGAGACAGAGCATGAATAGGGAAGGGGCAGAGAGAGATGGAGACACAGAATCCCAAGCCGGCTCCAGGCTCTGAGCTCTCAGAACACAGCCTGACACGGGGCTCGAACTCACAGACCCCAAAATCATGACCTGAGCCGAAGTCATACGTCTAACCAACTGAGCCACCCAGGTGCTCCTCTGACACTTCTTTCTAAGAGAATGTGTCAATATAAATCCTGTTTAGGATGGCATGCAAACTCTTTCCAGTAACAGGACAGTAACATTTTTATCTTTCTTGGGATTTGTCCATCTCTCCAGAAACAAGTAAATGAATTACAGGTTTTCAGGAACAGTGTTCTCGTAGTGAAGGGTTTCTCATGGATATAGTTAAGAGTCTCCACCTTCCCTTACAGTGCAATAAAAGAAAACAGAAATGCCTCGGAGATTGTTAAAACGGTGAATTTGCTGATCACTTCCCTAAGCACAGACTTTCTCTGGGATTATATGACAAGGTGCTTTGAGAACTGCTTTCGGTAAGTGTCCAGTTCGAGATTATAGAATGTTCAGGAAGGACTGGAAGCTCTTGTGGTTTCATAGCTGCTTTTTGTGGCTCAGGGTGGGTGATCTCTGCTGAGCACACGACGGGAAAGAATTCAGATCTTAGCAGAATAAAAAATATTGCCATTAAGAAGGTTCAGGTAATCTCTGCCACATAATTCTGAAGCTTTTTTACTTATTAATTCTAATTAATTAATTGATTAATTGATTGATCAATTAATTGAGATGAAAATCCTGTGCATTTTCAAGTTACGTTGACTAAATAGACTCTTTGCACAGTTCTCCTGGAGGCTGATGTGTTTAAGGAGGCTTAGTTTTGTGGCTCTGTGTCTAGAGTGAGTGGTTTTGAAATCGTCAGTCTCCTTAAATTCTTACTGAAATTGTTCCATAACAGGTCCGATAACAGCATAATGTCTCAGCTGCCACAATCAGCTTCAAGTCACCTTCGGTCTGATGACTTGTACCACCTTAACATCGTGGATGGTGGCCCCGCTCTGGGGATCCACGTGCCTCCCTGCGAGCCTTTCCCCGGTCCCTCTCCCTACAGCAGGGGAATAGCGTCATTTCTCAGAGCCCGTCTTGTCCTGAGTCCCCCTATCAGCCTTCCTTCCTGTCACCCTTGAGTGCGATGCTCTGTGCCGTCACTGTCCTCCACTACCCAGCAGCTTAGCAGAAGCCTGACTTGTCGCTTCCTGTGGGCCCTTCTCTGGCCTCAGAGCCCTACATGCACTCATTAACGCCTCGGGACAGCCCAAGGAGAAGTGGGCTTTTGTATCACGTAAGAAAGCCGGGGCCCAGTGACACGCAGCCCTTGTGTGGCTGCGCGGCAAGTTAGCAGCAGCCGAGATGGGAACCCGGGAGCGCCTCACTTCCCGGCTGCTCCCACAGTGCAGCTCTGTGTCCCCTAGAGCCAGGTCCCAGCAGGCGTTCAAACCTGTGATGAACGAATTGTAGCTGGACCCACGGGCAACCCAAGGCCACGTTATACTGAAGATGGACTATATTTTGGTCCTGTTTCCACTTCAGAGTTAGAAGGTGTGCTTTCTTTTTTTAAAAAAATCAACTACGAAGCATTTCAAGTATAAGGAAAACCAAGAAGTAATGTCAGATACACATGCACCCATTACTGAAATTATAGTTAACCCTTGGCCGTTTTTTGTTGTTTTTTTTTCAGATTTTTTTTTTTTAAGGAATAAAATGTTGCTATCCAGATAGAACTAACTCCTACCTTCCCAGCACCTTCCCCCTTCTTACTGGGATTATTAGTGTCCGTCCTAGCCGTGATGTTGTCTGTGCATTTATAACAAGTGCGTATCCAGAAATGATACAGTCTCGTGTGTCTGTTCAGGCTTTCCATAAGCGGTATCAGGTTGTATATAACTTTTTACAGTGTGCTGTTTTGGTGGTGGGTTAACAGTCCTTTGGAGAGCAGTCTGTACACCTGGTAAAAACACTAGTTTCAATTTTTCCATTGTTGCAAATGTCCTTTGTCCTGTCTCTTTACACACACATGCGCAAGTTTCTTTAGAGGAGACACGGAGAACAGTTGCCTAGGCTAGAGTGTGTGTACTTCTTCAAAGTGCTCAGATAAATGCCAAGATAACTACATGGTAATTTGCAGTGAAGACAGTGAACTCAGGTCGAGTTGTCCCATGAGAGCTAGATGAATCCAAAGTTACTCTGTTTTGAGCACCGATAGTTATCTATTTTTTAACTTACCTATTTAACCAGCCACCTGCTTCTTTGAAAAGAAGTGTTGAGTTTTATAGCATAAGCAGCCACCGATAGAGCTGAGCGGTGTGGACGCTGGAGAGTCTAAGCCGCTCCCGTGCCCGAGCTCATGGGGGTTATGGGGAGGCACTGTGTCAGGTTGCTTTCAGGAAAGTAGAACGACTGCTCAGCCTGCCCTTCTCTAGCCAGGCGCCTTCCCTCGGAACATGCCTTTGGTTTGGGGCGGGGGACCTAGTGTTGCACCCGTAGCAGAGCTCCGGATCCGCTGGCCGTGGAATCCCACCTGGGCGTGGGACCACCCTCATCTGAACTGATGAAGTTCAGATCTGACCAAACCCGTTTTGGAGATAAGCAGATTCAAGACACTGACACTTCTTTGTGTTAGTTTTAAAAAGCTTAATTATGAGAATTACAGAAGCTATCTTTCATTATGTTTGAGCTAGAGGAACTTTATTGGGCGTCATGAATGCTTGAAGTTACCATGGGAGAAAGAACTGATTTGTTTTTCTTTCCTGTGACTTCTGTAGACCAGCGAAGCAGAGTTACACTGTCGGGAACAGCGTCAGCCCTCCTCCGACGGTCTCGGAGCTCTGTACCCTTCTGGTGTTCCTTCTGGATGTTATTCCCCTGGTGAGGCCCCTTGCTGTGAAGAGGAGGCTCCATGCTTGGCTGATACTTACGCTTTTCATTAGTGTCATTGGCCTGATAAACCTTGCCACACTGAAAAGTGGTTTTATGTAAACACACAACACTTTTTTTATGTTTATTTATTTATTTATTTTAACATTTATTTGTTTTTGAGAGACAGAGAGGCAGAGCGTGAGCAGGGGAGGGGGAGAGAGAGATACAGAATCTGAAGCAGGCTCCAGGTTCTGAGCTGTTTGTTAGCACAGAGCCCGACGCAGGGCTTGAACTCACGAACTGCAAGACCATGACCTGAGCTGAAGTCGGACGCTCAACCAACGGAGCCAGCCAGGTGCCCCTTTAATGTTTATTTTTGAGAGAGAGAGACAGAGACAGAGACAGAGCATGAGTGGAGGAGTGACAGAGAGAGAGACACAGAATCTGAAGCAGGCTCCAGGCTCCAAGCTGTCAGCACAGAGCGCAACGCGGGACTCGAACTCACGAACCGCGAGATCATGACCTGAGCTGAAGTTAACTGACCAAGCCACCCAAGCGCCCCCAATGCACGACACTTTTAATGTTTGTTTTGGCGCAGAGAATGTAGCTGAACTTAATCTCTTATGGCTTTTATGTCTTATTTAAAAGAGGTTATAACTTTAAGCCACTCATAAGCGCCCCGAGGCAAAGTTATGTAAACCAGAGATGACCTGGGCATCATTCTACACTATGTTGTTTAGTAGTGAGAGTAAATGTACCTCTACACTTGATCTTAGCCAAAAGGCCGAGAAGCGATTAAATGTACCTCTAGGTAAAATTGTGCAGTTGATTAATTTTCTCAAAGGAAGCTAATTTACTTAATATAGAAACAAATGTGGCAACAGTTTTCTACTAGAAAAGGTAAAGACAGTTGAAAAAAAGAGGAAGAATGTCCGTTGATTTGTCTAGATCAAAAAGAAAATACTTTGTTTTCTGATTTGGGAACGAACATGAAACTTATGCTCTTAAAAAATGGACTTTTCTAAGGTGCCATTTTGAGGTGCGTTTGCTTTTTTCTGATCAAAACTTGAAAGCCCATTAAACCCGGGTCTTTTTTCCACAGGAACTTTACTCTGAGGTACAAACCCAGTACCTCCCGCAGGTGTTGGGCTGCCTGGTGCAGCCTCTGGCCGAGGAAATGGAGACTCTAAGCTTACCTGAGCTCACGCATGCCTTGAAGACATGTTTCAAAGTGCTGAGCAAGGTCCAGATGCCACCTTCCTACCTGGACATGGAGCCCACGAGTGGAAGCACGGTACGTGCCTCGAGGAGCTGACGTGGTTCTCCAGGTGAGGCTTATGCCCTCCTGGGAGCAGGAAGGAATTAGGGTCGGTTAGGGGAGGAGTAAAGGTCAGAGGATGTAGTGGTAATATCTAAGTTATGCTTCTAAAATCCTCAGACACTTTCCAAAGCTTTTAGCATGGAAGCTGATCACCCCTTCACTTTGCCTACCCACCCCCCTTCCTCCTACAGCTCTCGGTTAGCTTCCACTCACCTTCCAGATCTCGTCATGTGTATGTTTTTGTGTGTTGGCGGTATCTCTCTAAACGCGTAAGTGAGGGGCGCTGGGTGGCTCAGCCGGTTAAGTGTTCGACTTTGGCTCAGGTCATGATCTCGCAGTTTGTGGGTTCGGGCCCTGTGTCGGGCTCTGTGCTGACAGCCCTGTGCCTGCTTCAGATTGTGTCTCCCTCTCTCTCTCTGCCTCTCCCCTGCTCGTGCTCTCTTTTCCTCAAAAATAAATAATAAACATTAAAAAAACGACACCACCACCACCTAAGTGAGATACTAGTTTACCTGGTCTGCAATAACAAAGTACCAAGGACCGAGTGACTTACGTGAGAGGAAGTTGTTGTCTCACGGTTCTGGAAGCCAGAAGTCTCCACAACAGTCTAGCTGTGGGCTTTCCAGTGTCTTCCAGTCTTGCCCCGTTGGGGTTATTTAGGCGGTTTCTGGGTTTCACTGTTACCGCGCTGCGTCCTAGTGCAGCTTGTTCGTGGCTGCGGGTTTCTCTGAAGGATCAATGACTTGAAATGGGTTGTAATGAAACCCATTTCTTTTTAAACTGGGAGAGAGGTACGCTTGCCCCTTCTGACTTGATGTGGGCGCTGCCAGACCGGGTCCCCAGAAGACTGTGTCACAGTTCCCTAAGCAGTTCGATTTTTTTTTTTATTTTCCACTTCGCTTCAAGATTTGAAAATTCTGAGGTGCCTGCCTGCATGGCATAGTCCCTTGAGTGTCTGACTCTTGATTTCAGCTCCGTTCATGATCCCGGGGTCGTGGGATCGAGCCCAGAGCCCCGTGTCGGGCTCCATACTGAGCATGGTGCCTACTTGGGATTCTCCCTCTCCCTCTGCTCCTCTCCCCCACATGCTCGCTCGCTCTCTCTCTCTCTCTCTCTCTCTCTCACTCAAAAAAAAAAAAATGATTTGAAAATTCTGGCCTTGACACCCATTCAGTGTAGCCAAGAGCAGGAGAGTGGACAGGCTGGTAGCCAGGCACTCCCGGAGGCGCTGGGCCTGCTCCTCGGGTGCAGACTCACTCCCAGACATTTCCTTTCCACAGTGAGCCCTTTTCTTGTTCTAGCTGTTATAGCTAATCGGAAAAAAATCCTATAAATGATTTAAGGTACAAAGTTTAAGCGTTTGTCTATAAACATAATTAACCGTGTTTTTAGAAGTGCGTACTGTTTCATTCTTCCCTAGAGAGCACAGTGGCGTAAATGGTGAAGTGTTTTAAATTTAATGTAATATTATGTAAGTTAACAGTGTAAGAGGAGAGGGTGGTGATCAAAGGTTGCAGTGGCATCCCTTTGAAAAAGCCACAAAGTGTAGACACACACACACACACACACACACACACACACACACACACACGTAGATGGATGGATAAGGTGCTATATATACAGGGGCAAACCCTTCATTCTAGTTCTCTGCTCTCGTTTTATTTCTTCATGCCTTTATTTTACCCCCACTCCAATGTCCTCATTCACGTTTGAAATTTAAATAGATCAGAAACTGTTTTTGCAAAAGGTTTTTGAACCTCAAAGGCCTAAATGAATGTACAAAGTGGGCTCAAAGCCAGCCTGCGCAAAGAGCTGGAGACACAGCGGCCTCTCTCTGGGCTTGCACCCATCTCCATCCCCCTGATGGGCCTTCTTCATTTTATTAGACACTTTTGCACGGGGGTTGTCTTGGGCTAGAGAATTTTGATTTTGGAAAACAGGAGGTGCAAGCTTTGGTTTGCTGGATTCGGCTGATTCTTGAATCCCTTGGCCCCGTGAGATGGTGTACAGTTACAAATCTCCATTTTTTGCAGAGTCCAGTAAAAGGTGAAAACAGTGAAGTAATTATAGACACAAAGGCGGTGATTCCGGGTGATGAAGAAGCTTCGTTTCCTCCCCTTAAATCTGAAGACAGCGGGATCGGGCTCAGCGCCTCGTCCCCGGAGCTGTCGGAGCACCTGCGGGTCCCCAGGGTGTCTCCCGACAAGGATGACGTTTGGAAGAAGGGTGGGAGCATGCAGAGGACGTTTCTGTGCATCCAGGAGCTGATTGCCACCTTTGCCCACAAGAACATCTTTGGGGTGCAGCCGACGGCGTCTGGAGAAGAAACCAAGTGCGAAGAGCCCACAGGCCACAGGGACGAGGGCGGGCCACCAGGCACGGCGGTCAGCGACACCGGCGGGAAGAACTCCTGGGATGCCAAGCCCATCAGCGTGCCCCAGTTTAAGCAGATGCTTTCTGACCTCTTCATGGCTCGAGGGTCTCCATTTAAGACAAAAAGTACGGAGTCACCGTCACCTGTGCCCCGGAGCCCTGGCCGGAAGAAGGAGGGTGACTGGGCCGTGGAGCAGAGGGTCGTGGACCTGGGGAGCTCACGGGAGGCCTGCCGGGAGGCCTTCGCTGCCGCATGCCATCTGCTGCTGGACTGCGCTACCTTCCCTGTGTACCTGTCCGCGGAAGAGACAGAGCGTCTTTGTGAAACGCTCTTCCGGCTCCCCGGTGAGCACCCTGCCCCACGGAGCCACCCCAAGGAGTCCCGACAGCTAGCTGATGTTTGCAGACAGGCTGAAACCGCGTCTGCTGGGAGGAGACTCTTCCCCACACTCGTCTCCTCCTTATTTTGTCATAAGCTGTGTGTGCATTTGCCTTGTGTCTTACTGATGGCAGATTGGTGAGGCTGGGGCTGTAGTTTTGACCTTTAGGTGTCCCGTGCAGCCCATTAAAGGATCTGGAACATAAAAGGTGCTTAATGATAATCAAGAAGTAGGCTGTTTCATGAGGCCTGTTGTTAAAGATTTGTGTTAGTTTGCTAAGGTTGCCGTGACAAAGTCCTCCCAACTGAGTGGCTTAAAAAAACAGAAAGGTACTGTCTCCGGCCCTGGAGGCAGAAGTCTGAGATCAGCCCGTTGGCAGAGCCGTTCTCCGTTTGAAGGCTCTGGGTAGGGGTGTGTTCCAGCCCTCCCCCTTAGCTTAGCCCTCCCCGGTAGTTCCTGGGACCGTGGCGTTGTAACTCCAGTCTGCATGGCATTCCTCCATGTGCGTGTATGTGTCCTGCATTCAGATTTCCTTCTTATAAGGACACCAGTTGTGGTGGATCAGGGACCCATTCTAATGTGACCTTGTTTTAACTAATTACATCTGCATCAACCCTGTTTCTAAATAAGGTCACATTCTGAGGTCCTAAAGGACCTTATGACTGCAACATAAGAATTTGGGAGAGTTGGGGGGTGAGGGGTACACAGTTCAGCCCATAACAGGCAGCTTCTTAGAAGCTCAGGCCGCCATAACAAAATCCCATAGATCAAGTGGCTTAAACCACAGAAATTTCTTTCTCAGAGTTCTGGAGGCTGGAAGTTGGAGATCAGGATGCTGGCATAGTCCGTTCCTGAGGAGGGCTCTCCCCTCGGTTATAAACAGCCACCTTTTTGCAGGATGCTAACATCCTGGGGACGCGGGTGGGGGTGGATCTCTCTAATGTGTCTTATAAGGGCACTAATCCCGTCATGAAGGCCCCACCTCTGAATACCAGCACCTTAGGGTTTGGGGCTTCAACATCTGAATTTGGGGCAGACACAATTCAGTCCTTAGCAGGCATTGAACACTTTAAGAAAAAGAGAGGAACATGGAAAACAAGAAAGAAGGGATCAAATTGAAGGGAACACAGGAACACAGGACAAAGCTGTCCCCTCTTGTACCCATTACGGTAAATTTCCTGTGCGGTCTGTCTCTCAAATCATTAGCTGCAAATGACACCGTACTTGGAGGCACTGCACTTGGAATTCAAGTCCACAGTATATTTTGGGCCTCTCTTAAAGCTAATGCCATGAGTCCCACTATCGAGAGAGCAGCCTTGAAAAAACATTTTGAACTCTACACCAAAAAATGTGGATATACTATATGTAAATTTAAAAGAAATTTTTAATGTCAGTTTTACTGGATGTAAACTTTTAAAATAAAAGACGCTTTGAATCATCCCAGAGCCCTGACACGTTTTCAAAATTCAGGTAATCTGACAAGCTTTTGAAGGCAGGCCCAGTCCCCTTTGTCCTCTGGCCCTGAGCAATGACTGATAGCACATCCCCACGAGAGATTATCGCACCTGCTGGCCGTGTGACTTCTGGACCTCAGGGTGTCTTAGGATCTGCGAATTGTGAACCATTTTCACGCGATTTTCTTTATCTCCATCCTCTCTGACTGGCTTCCTCCCAGGAGGCGGCGACTGCACTTTCCCGTCGTGGCTGAGATCCCTCATGACCGTTTGCTGCTGTGTGTCTGACTGCTTCCTCCAGAACGTAGCCATCTCCACTCTGCTGGAGGTCATCAACCACTCCCAGTCCCTCGCCCTGGTCATCGAAGACAAGATGAAACGCTATAAAAGCTCTGGACACAACCCGTTTTTCGGCAAGCTGCAGATGGTGACCGTCCCTCCCGTTGCTCCAGGAATATTGAAAGTCATTGCAGAGAAAACAGATTTCTATCAGGTACGTCCCACTGGGAGGAGGGGGGTGACGCCCTCTTCCCAGCCAGCTATCTAAAGTTTCCCCAAGGTCCCAGTCACTGTGATAAGAGGGATGTGGCAGCTCTGGTGACAGCTGGAGAGGGTTGCTCGAACCCTGTGCCTGCCTTGCCTGTCCCTCTGTCCCAGGCTCCTGGTACAGTTTCTGGCTCTGTGGCAAGAGGGCAGTAAAGTATTTGTGTTCAGTTTTGGGCTGACTGGACTTCGTACATAAGGACTGTTAGATTCTCTAAACATACGGAAGAAGAGACTGGGCCCTAATTTATAGGGTTAAAGGCTCCGAAGCTATTTAGCCTCAAGGAAAACTTAGTTACTTGTCAAATTTAGGAAAGCTCGCTGAAGATGGTGAGCAGCTGTTGTTCCTCTTTCTGGGGACAGTGTAAAATAGTTTAAAGCTACATATGATAGGGCTCTTTTAACTGCAAGAAGTTAGAAACAGTTCCAGCTTGGGCCCCGGGTGGCTCAGCTCATGATCTCACAGTTCGTGAGTTCGAGCCCCGTGTCAGGCTCTGTGCTGCCGGCTCAGAACCTGGAGCCTGTTTCAGATTCTGTGTCTCCCTGTCTTTTCTCTCTGCCCCTCTCCCACTCGAGCACATGCTCACGCGCGCTCTCTTTCTCAAAAATTAAAAAATGTTAAAAAAACAGTTCCAACTAGGTCATGAGGAAAAGTGAAATTTATTATAAAGGTGGTGCCCGTGGATGCCAAAGGGCAAGCGTAGACTGCAGCTGGGTCTCCTGGGCTCTCCGCTGGGCGGCTGTTAGATCCTGAGGCTGCTCCTTCTCCACGTCGCTCGGCCGTTCAGGGGTCACCTAACTAACTCGGTTGCCACTTGACCTTTGGTCTGCCATGTGACCCTCAAGTTCCTGTAGCTAATGATGTTTGTATGTCTTTCCCACAGTTGTGAACTGGTCAGTGTTACTAAACAGTCTGTCAGTGAGGCACCTGTGGGTCAGGGCCCTGCTTCTCCGGCCCGCCCAGCAGCGATGGGGGCCCAGGGGTGCAGAAAGGGATGTGCCTGCTCACCAGGACCTTTTCCCTGCAGTGATGGGGCAGCAGACACCCTGAAAAGTTTTGACACTGAGGAAGAGAGCTTTCTGATATTTTATGGGTGAATGAGATATTGAAACCGTCCAGTCCCTTTAGGTCCTAACAGCCTGTGCTCTGAAAGGCCTTTGAGATAGGCCACCCTTCTCCTGTTTGGGATGAGCGCTTCTCAAGCAAGTCACGTAACTGAGGCCACCTCTCGGCTTTATTGCTTTTTGGTGTTGTTAGTGACAGCTTTATTTAGATAGAATTCACATACCACATAAATCACCCATGTGAAATGTGCAGTTCAGCAGTTTTTACCATATTCACAGAATTGTACCATTTTACCTATTTTCTCTTTTTTTAATTTCTCTTTTGCAATTTTCTTTTTGAGCAAATGAATGCTTTCCAGTTCAGTATTTTAATCGCTTTAATGATTTTCCTCAGTATATTTTTGGAGCTGTTAGTGGTCGGTCTAGGGCATAGCAGGTACATCCTAACTTGCCAGAATCGACTCACTTCCCAACTAAATTCCAGTGAAACCCAGAGGCCTCCTGCAGCATGGGCTTCTCCTCTTCCCCTTCTTGTGCTGTTGGTGCGCACGTGACATCCATGCACGTCACGAACCCAGCGATGTGGTGTTATAGTCGTTACGTAATTTTATGTCCTTATCAGGAAGCTGGGAGAAGAAAGGAAAACACACAGCGAGACAGAGTGTGTTACTTAACCTCCTTTTTTTTTTTTTTTTACCATTTCTGGCTCTTGTGGATTTCAGTCCGTACCTGGGCCATTTCCTTCCTCCTCTGCACCTGCACTGCCACCCCCTCCCCCGTGCCACTGATGCTGTGTCCCGCCAGTGCACTTGAGCAGTACCTGTGTGCCTGTTGTTCACACAAACTTTTGAAGAGAATCAGTGGAAAGAAAAAAGGAGATACACACTTAGGTTGTCTTTGTAGAACCATGTAATTACCTTTACTGGTGCTTTTTGCCTTTTCTATGGATTTGATTCACTGGGGTCGATTGCTTTCACCTTGAAGAACTTCCTTACATGTTTCTTATAAGACAGGTCTGCTGGCAACAAATTTGCTCAGTTTTTGTTTATCTGGGAATGTCTTCATTTCACCTTCTATTATAAAAGATAGTTTTACTAGATAGCATGCTCTTCATTGGGCTTTTTTTTTTCCTTTCAACACTTTGAATATAAGAACAAATCTACTTTAATCAGCCCTGGGTATGCCTGAATATGCAATATTTAAGGAAAGCAGCACTTTTTATTTTTATTTTATTTATTTTTTAACATTTTTATTTATCTTTGAGAGAGACAGAGTGCGAGTGGGGGAGGGGCAGAGAGAGAGAGAGAGAGGGAGACACAGAATTGGAAGCAGGCTCCAGCCTCTGGGCTGTCAGCACAGAGTGCAACGTGGAGCTCGAACTCCCCAACCACAAGATCGCGACTTGAGCCGAAACCAAGAGTCGGGTGCTTCACCGACTGAGCCACCCAGGGTGGCCCCAGGAAAGCAGCACTTTTTAAATAATCTGTAACAAATGCTCATGTGAATGTTCAAATGAACTTACCATTTGAATTCACCATTGGATACGTGATCCCACTGTCTTGTCTCCAGCCTTTCCTATAAAAAGGCAACTCTTAATCTTACTGGGTTTCCCTTATAAATGATGAGTGAGTTTTCTCTTGGTGCTTTCAAGATTTTCCCTCCTTTGTCCATTAGCATCTCATTGTGATGTGTCCAATGTGAATGGCTTGGAGTTTATCCTACTTGGAATTCTTTAAGCTTCTTGGATGTGTACATTAATGTTTTTTCATCAAATGTGGGAAGTTTTTTTTAGCCATTATTTCTGCACATATTTTTCCTGCTGCTTTCTCTTCTCCTCACCTTGCACTCCATTTGTGGGAATCTGCTGCATTTGATGGCGTCCCACATTTCTCTAAGGCCCTGATCATTCTTCTTCATTCTTTCTTCTCTCTGTTCTTCAGATTTCATAATTTCTGTTGACCGGTTTTCTTCACTGATTCTTCCTCGTCTTTGATATGAACTGCTGAGCCTCCTCAGGGGTGAAAGTTTCATTTCAGTTATTGTACTTTCAATTCTAGATTTCCATTGGGTTTTTTTTTTCTTTTTATGCTTTCTACTTGTTGATATTATCTACTTGATGAGAAGTTATTGTACCTTTCTTTACTTCCCCCCCCCCTGCCCCGAGAGAGGGCACGAGTAAAGGGCAGAGAGAGAGAGAGGGAGAGCAAGCGAGCGGGGGCACACTCGAGGCAGGGCTCAAGCTCACAGACGGTGAGATCATGACCAGAGCCAAAGTCAGATGCTTAACATCTGAGCCACCCTGGTGCCCTTCCTTTACTTTTTAAAACATGGTTTCCTTTAGTTTTTTGAACACATTTATAGTGGCTACTTTGATGTCTTTGTTGAATAAATCTGACACCTGGGTCGCCCTCACAGACACCTTCTGTTGCCTGCTTTTTTTCCCTTGTGTATGTATTGTATTCTTTTGTTCCTTTGCATGTCCTATAGTTTTTCTTGAAGACTGGGCATTTTAGATAATGTATCATAGCAACTTTTCTGACCCCTCTCCCCAAGTCTTTTTGTTGTCTTCATTTCTTGTTTATTGCTTAGTGACTTGCCTAGACCGTTTTAGTGAAGTCTGTTTCCCCGGAGGTGTGAGCCCTGTGGCGCTACTCCCTGGAGGAATGTGCAGGCCCCTGAGATGACGGTGGTCTTAGCTGGGTTCTCATTGACTATATCTCTCCCTGGTCTCTCTGAAGCTGTGTCTTTTGGTATCACACCCAGTTGTTAAGCTCCACTAACTGCTGACCGATTGCTCTCTTGTTTCCAGCGGGGCCCAAAGGCGTAAATTACTCCACAGCCTGATAATTTTTTGACACTAGTCTTTGAGGGGTTTTGTGTTTTGTTGTTTTTGCTTTGCCAGGAGAGTTCTTCCTAGCTCCCTCTTTTCCTGGTTATTTCTTTTTTTTTTTTAATTTTTTTTTTCAACGTTTTTTATTTATTTTGGGACAGAGAGAGACAGAGCATGAACGGGGGAGGGGCAGAGAGAGAGGGAGACACAGAATCGGAAACAGGCTCCAGGCTCCGAGCCATCAGCCCAGAGCCTGACGCGGGGCTCGAACTCATGGACCGCGAGATCGTGACCTGGCTGAAGTCGGACGCTTAACCGACTGCGCCACATTTCCTGGTTATTTCTGATAAGCAGCTGGCCTGTGGTTTAATTTGTTGCTGTGCTGGAGCTTCCAGCCTCCTCTTAATTACTTACTACAAAAATTCCATTGTTTTTAAGAGTACCCTAGGCTTGAACTTCCTCACCCTCTTCCAAGTAAACTCTTTTCCCTTGATGGAGCTCTCTGTTTTGTGGCCTGCCTCTCCCCCTGGGCGAAGTCTCCATGTCCCATTGCTCAGGAAGAGCTGGGACCCAAATAGTGACCTGCTTCTTTTGGAGTGAAAGCTCCACAGGTTACTTGCAGGGGGGGAAACCTCCAGTCTTGTGAGCTGGCTTCTCCCAGCATATAACCTCCCCCCTGTAAGGAAAGTAGGGTAAGAATGACCAGAACCCCAGCACTGTTGGCCTGCAGCCCAGTTATAGCCTCCACCCGAGAGGAGGGATGAGGAGTGAAATGCCGCTGCCTTCCCTTTCGCAGAGCCTTGGACTAGGAGCTGGTGGGGAGGGGACTCTACCTGGAGTGGGTAGTCACCCTGTTCCTCGAGCCTCACTGAGCCAAGGGGGTGGGCAGGGTTGTAGTTCAACTGCCACAGACTTGTTGCTTTAATTGTAATTTAGTAGATATTCTTGAATAAATGTTTCTTTATTTCCTGAATGCCCTTAGGATAATTTCCAAAGACCCTAAATTATGTTTTATTTTTTTATAACTTTCTGTAATTTTTTAAAATGTTGTAATTTATATTTTTATAATTTTATAATTTTTTTGTAATTTTTTTATTTTTATTTTTCTCTGATAGTCCACAGAGCTCCTCACACAGCCGTACTAACTTGCATACTCAGATCCCGTTTACAGTATTAGGTCCTGGTGGAGCTTTATTTAATTGCTATTTGGCTTGGGCCCCTTGTCCCCCTCCCCTTCCTGCCAAAATTGAGCCCGTGTGGATCTTGCAACTGGAAACAGTGTCACCGTAATACAGCAGCAGTGATTGGGCAAGTCCTTCTTCCTCAGTCCTGCATATATCTGAGAAGCTTGGCATCATTGTATTATAGGCACAGAGAGGAAAACAGAGGAAAGAACTTAGCCCATGAATCTTTGACCGCATTAATTACTCTTGCGATGATACACGCTTAGTGATGTTTTTGAAAAGGACGCTTTTTCGAGTTCTGTCTGAAGTCTTGAATTTTGTTTTGAATCGATTTAGTACATATCTCCGTACTTACCACTCATCATGCACTGTAGCATCCTTTATTAAAGTATACAACTCTCAAGGGCTGGGGCGGCAGGGGCCGGTGCCTGACCATGTCCAGATGCTGGACAGGAGCCAGTAAAGCAGCCCGCACCAACATCCAGGCCGCCCCCCAGTTCTCGGGCTCTAGGAAGAGGGCTGCTTCCAGATCTTCTAGACTTTTCTCATTCCCACGGAACAGTCCACGTACCAGTGTTCCTGTTGCCCACGACGTACAGAATAAGGTCTGCAATCCCATGAATCCCCTGACCTTTCCGATCAGGTGGTAAAGGCAGAATTCAGTTCACTAATGAAGTGTCCAGAACATAGGGATCAAGAAGTCCAACGTAGATGAAGGAGCAGGTGTGTGTTTTGGGATCGACATCCGCTCTCCAACCCTTCAATTCCAGGAGGAGTCTCTTACCTGTAAGTTTGCCCATGGGGACTACAAGTAAAGGGACTACTCTGCTTAGTCAAAAGTTTTGTATCAGAGGTTTAATTGCAGTTTGATAATTGGAAACCACATTCCTTTAGATTAAAAAAAATAATGGACATCAATGGTTAGGGGCTCGAGGCAGTCGGTGGTTAATCTGATCTATGCAGAGAAGATAGTTTTGTCGAATAGAAGTAAAGGGGCCAAAAAAGGAGTCATTTGGTCTAAGATGTACTTATAAAGTATTACAGTCTATAAGGCATAGTCTTTTTTTTGTTTTTTGGTTTTTGGTTTTTGTTTTGTTTTTTTAATTTACATCCAAGTTAGCATATGGTGCAACTATGATTTCAGGAGTAGCTTCCTTAATGCCCCTTACCCATTTAGCCCATCCTCCCCCCACAACTTCTCAGGTAACCCTCTGTTAAAACATAAGAGACCCTTAAATATGGGGAGGCATAGTCTTTTAACATGACCTGGAAGAATGCCTTCAGAGATTCCTTCCAGAAAATGGGATTGACCCTCCCTTTGAGTCTCACCCAGTGGGGCAGGCACCCCCAACCCTCACTGGGGCTCCCTGGAATTTAGGGAAGGGCTGCAGCCAGGTACAGACCCTGCATGTTTAAAGAGCTAAGATCAGGGCTGAGGAGACAGAAGACTTGATTTGGGTGTGATTTGTGTCCTGAAAGTGAGCTGGGCATCTGCCACGGCACTGTGCGTGGAAATGGGAACAGGCAGGTTTATGGAGTTAACACCTCGAAAGACACGAGTCTTCATCGCTGCCGTGTGGTGACCAGTTTGAACCAGCCACAGGTGGTAGGGAAGGTGCTGCAAGTGTCACCTCGAGACTGGTGACCACTGCAAATCTACCACACTGCCAGCACATAGTAAGACTGGGTCAAGTGTGCTGGTCGGACGGATACGTCAGCCAATAGGTTCTTGCTTCCAATTGATATCTCTTGGAAAGTAACGTCAAGGTTTGGGCAAGAGCTGCAGTGTTCTTAGCTGGTCAGAAACCTCCAAGTTTCAAGGGGTGCCTGGCTGGCCCAGTTGATTGAGTCTGCAACTCCTGATGCCAGGGCCATGAGTTCAAGCCCCACAAGGCATAGAGCTTACTTAAAAAATGAAAAGAGTGGGGTGCCAGGATGGCTCAGTCAGTTAAGCATCCCACTTTGCCTCAGGTCATGATCTCACAGTTCATGGGTTCGAGCCCCGCATCAGGCTCTGTGCTGACAGCTCAGAGCCTGGAGCCTGCTTCAGATTCTGTGTCTCCCTCTCTCTCCCACACTCATGCACTCGCTCACTCTCTCTCTCTCTCTCTCTCTCTCTCTTTCAAAAATAAAAATGTTAAAAAACACATTTTTAAAAATTAAATGAAAAGCGTTGTTTTGGGGCGCCTGGCTGGCTTAGTCAGTAGAGCCTGCGACTCCTGATCTCAGGGTCATGAGTTTGAGCCCCTCATTGGATGTAGAGAAACCTCCAAGTTTAACCTATCACATTACCTGCTGGGGTTTTAGTTTGGTTTGGAGTTTGGTTTGCTTTGTTTTGTTTGTTGATGCTACTTCTCTGTATATTAAGGATTCTCACGTAGCAAGTGTAGATAGAAGCCAGTTCCTTGGGGCTGGGACTGGACTGGCACAAGGAAGAAATGCGGGTGCTGGCTGTGTTCTCATGGTCTCCCTTCTGTCACAGAGGGTGGCTCGTGTGCTTTGGAATCAGCTGAACAAGGAGACCCGGGAGCATCACGTCACCTGTGTAGAGTTGTTCTACCGGCTGCACTGCCTGGCCCCGACGGCCAACATCTGTGAGGACATCATCTGCCACGCCCTCCTGGACCCTGACAAGGTCAGTCTTAGCAGCCTATCTTCTCTGTCCTATGATCCCAACTGCCAGGCCACCCATCACTGCCTGTGCCCGGGACAGACTTACACACATACAGTCATGCCGGGGCTCAGCGGGCATCCTGATCAATCAACAGGTGTTATAGAATCTTGGGGTTGGGAGGCCTTCAGAAGCTCTAGCCATCCTTTTCAGAGTCCTGAGAACATGGGTTGTGTCCATATTAAGGCTCACCAGGGGAGTCTACCCCAACTCCTGTGATGTTTGCAGGAACCGTGAGCTCTCGCAGGTAAAGTAGGCAGTCATAGAGAATGCATCGCCCTTTTAGGCCCTGGCCGTCCTTTGCAGTCAAGTTGTATCCTGGTTCTCTAAGCCACTTGGGCCTGACACCTTCAAGAGGTGTGAGAACGCCACGCTCTCTTGTGATCTTCGATCACAGGCCCAGGTGTGCCCCTGGATGTAGGCTAACGTGGCATCTGACCATGCGCGTTATTGTGGTAAAGTGAGCAAGGAAGAGAGGAGGACGTAGGTCTTCCTCCCTCAGGCCGGTCGGAGCCCAGCGCCTCTGCCGCCCTGCTGAGCTCCTGTTTGTTACGCGGTGGGGTTTGCTGACTGTGGACAACATGCTGTTAGGAAACTAGTGCCTCACTCCCGTTTGTTTCCTCATCAAGGGGACAAGACTAGAAGCTCTGTTTAGGTTCTCCGTCATCTGGCACCTGACGAGAGAGACCCCAGGCAGTCGCGTGACATCTCACAACCGCTCCTTAGACAGGTAAGGTGGTCCTTGTGGGCAGTTACCCTGAACGCACAGGACGCTCTGCCGAGGTTCCTGGTCAGTGCGTCCGGCTGGGGATGGGAGCGTGTGAAGTGGAAAATGTGACCCCATGTTCTGGATGTACAGCAAACGGTTCCCACGATCCCCCAAGTGAATTCTGGCCAGACACATGTGAATACGTGGTAGGAATGTTCTCAGTTTGATCCTGGGGGCAGGAAGCCCAGCATGTATCAGAATCACTGGAGGAGAACATGCCTCATGAGGGGACCTCTGTAGGGGACGGTGGTCTGGGTCTGGAACGGGCCGGTTGGCTACGCTGGGTACATACATTCGCAGTGTCCACCATGTTCATGAGATGTGAACTTCACTGCACTACAATCTAGTGCACTTTTTTTTTTAAATCCCCTTCCTTGGGGCGCCTGGGTGGCTCAGCCGGTTAAGTGTCTGCTCAGGTCACGATCTCACGCTTCATGAGTTCAAGCCCCGTGTCCAGCTTTGCGCTGACCGTGCAGAGCCTGCTTGGGATTCTCTCTCCCTCTCTCTCTGCCCCTGCCCTGCTTGTGCTCGCTCTCGCGTGCTCTCTCTCTCTCTCTCTCTCTCTCTCTCTCTTTCTCTCCCCCTCTCTCAGAGTGAATAAATAAACTTAAAAAAAATTTTTTTAAAGCCCCTTCCTTGTTTCCAAACCTGGGTGTGGTACCAGGTGCCCAGCTTTAGAGAGATGCCAGCTGATTCTGATGCTGGCGGCTTAGCCCCACAGTCAATTGAACCAACGTGAGGTGAAGCCCGAGTGAGGCCCGGGGACTTGGAAAGCTCCCCCGGCGATGCTAGTGTGAAACCAAGGTGGAAATCCCCTGGCCTTTGTCTGCGTGGGTCTTTAAACCCGGTTTGCATGGAGCCTCCTGGGGGCGTCCTGGTGCACGGGGTCACCGAACGCTGACTCAGTGGTGCCCTTCCCACCCACAGGTCCCTGTTCGTCGTGCTGGACAGTCTGGCCTGCACGGACGGTGCCATCAGTGCGGCAGCACAGGGCTGGCTGGTGCGGGCGCTCTCCCTCGGTGATGTGGCACGCATCCTGGAGCCCATGCTCCTGCTCCTGCTGCAGCCCAAGACCCAGAGGACCTCCATCCACTGCCTCAAGCGGGAGAACTCAGCAGGTGAGCCCGCCAGGGAGGGCAACCCCGGGGTCCCTGGGCCTGGGAGGGAGGGAGGGGCAGCCCCGACCCCAGTTGCCCGTGGTGACAGTCAAGTTCCTTTGCCCCACTCAGTGGTTTTGTCAGGTTCAAATGGTGTGAGAGTACTTTGTAAAGTTGTGAAGACTTTTGAAGGTTAAGGAGCAGATGAACCAGCACTTAGAAATGCTACGGAGTGTGCTTGTCGTTTTCACTGAAAAATCGGATTTTTTTTTTTAATAAAAAAGGAAATGTTTAGTAACCCATGCTCCAATAAGAAATAGCTGAGGGGGCGCCTGGGTGGCTCAGTCGGTTAAGCGTCCCACTTTGGCTCAGGTCACGATCTCACGGTTCGGGAGTTTGAGCCCCGCGTCGGGCTCTGTGCTGACAGCTCGGAGCCTGGAGCCTGCTTCGGATTCTGTGTCTCCCTCTCTCTCTGCCCCTCCGCCCCTCCCCCCCCCCAAAAAAACATTAAAAAAATAGCTGATTTTTTTTTATTCTTTTGCTAATGAAAAATTCAAGTGCACCTAAGATAGGAGGAAAGAATAACAGACCATCCACACCAGTCTTCCCAAGCCGATGCCTTCACTTAGAAGTCATAGTTTGGTGTCCAGCAGGAAGTTAAGTTTGCGGAGGCTAGGCTGGCACTTCTCTCCAGATCCCTGCTCAGAGCTAGGGATAGTTTAGGTGGCCTCCAGCTAGGAATGGCCGAGAAGTTGAAATTTGCATGTAATCTGGTCAATTGTATCTATGAAAAATGACTTGTGAGCCTTCAAACACATGGTAAGAAACCACAGAAACCACAGTGGTTTCTGTTTATCCATTTTTCTGTCTGCTCTCTAAGGTTCTTTCCAGCTATAAATTCTGTGAACATACAATCAGAAATGCAGAAGAAATAAGCCTTTGAGTTCCAAAAAACTTCCAGAGGCATCTTTAGCACAAGTAACAGTAAATAGGAAGAAGAAAAGAAAGGCTAAAATAAACCTGATGAGTGCGTTCCATTTGGGTGATTAGCTCCTGGCACAGTTTATGAACTAACATGACTTCCCACAATAGGTGTGTTTTATGACTTCCTGCAGTTTTCTAAGCAGTGGGTTAACAGGCTTTGAGTTAACTTGTTTACGGGCTTTGAGTTAGCTCACTGGGCTGTAAATACTGTTTGCACCAGTCTTGTCTTACAGAGAAAAGCAGCCTAACACCTGCATAAGCAGCAATTTTGGAGATGCTGCCTAAAACCGTAATCTCCCGTTTTCCTCTAGGAAAGAAAGCTGGCTGCCTCCTCAAAGACAAGGCCTTTTATTATTCCATATTATGAGAAAGTAAAGTCCAAAGAAATGTAAACTAAAGCACCTTCTCGAAAGTTTGGCTATCATTTATGGCAGCTAAATTTTTTAGTGTTCCTTTGTGTTACGAAGGAAGCTCTATAAGGGAAGCGAAGCAGAAATAAGATAAAAATAGAGACAAACCATAAGAGACACTCTTTTTTTAAAAATTTTTTTTTTAATGTTTATTATTGAGAGAGACAGAGACAGAGTGTGACCAGGGGAGGGGCAGAGAGAGGGAGACACAGAATCCGGAACAGGCTCCAGGCTCTGAGCTATTAGCCCAGAGCCCAATGTGGGGCTCAAACTCACAAGCCATGAGATCATGACCTGAGCCGAAGTCGGATGCTTAACCGACTGAGCCACCCAGGCGCCCCAGGAGACTCATAAATACAGAGAACAAACTGAAGGTTGCTGGTGGGGTGTTGGGTGGAGGGAAGGGCTACAGGGGTGATGGGCATTAGGGAGGGCACTTGTTGGGATGAACACCGGCTGTTGTGTGTAAGTGGTGAATCACTAAAATCAATTCCTGAAATCATTATTACACTATATGTTAACTAACTTGGAGTGAAATTTAAAAAAAAAAAATGAAAAAGGAAGTTTTAATGACACGTGTGCTGGTTTTAAAAGTCACACAGCACTTCCTGCTGCTTCCTGTAGCCCATGTTCCCTGCACCCTTCCCAATAAGAGAAAATGTTTTTTCCCTGCCTTGCCCTTCCCCTGGAAGGAACTAGAAGTGTAGTGCCTTACTCACACTATCTGTGTAATAGTGTAGAAATCTATACTGGAGATATTACTATGAGCATCAGGCAGCTCGTCTATTTCTGTCTTATTCTTCCTCCTTCCCTAATCTTATTTAATGTTCATGGAATAGATTTGCTGAGAGCTGTGTATTAAGATGGTTTGGTGATACATACCAAAGTCTTCTTTCTGGTTGTTGTTCCTGTTTACAGAGACCTGAAATATAATATAATATAATATAATATAATATAATATAATATAATATAATATAATATAATATAATATAATATAATATGTATAATTGTATTTAATATGTAATCATGTATTTTATTTTTTATAAAACATATGTTATTTTTTTATCTTATTTCTTTGTTTTGAGAGAGAGTGTGCATATGCGCAAATAGGGGAGGGGTACAGAGAAAGGGACACAGAGAATCCCAAGCAGACTCTGCACTGTCAGCACAGAGCCTGACACAGGGCTCCATCTCATGAACCATGAGATCATGACCTGAGCCGAAATCAAGAGTCGTACGCTTGATGGACTGACCCACCCAGGTGCCCTAAGACCTAAATATTTTAAAGTATTGCATATTTTCTGATTATAGAAGTACTAACATGCTTATTTTAAAAATTGAACGGGGCACCTGGGTGGCTCAGTCGGTTAAGTGTTGACTTTGGCTCAGGTCATGATCTTGTGGTCCATGAGTTCGAGCTCCACGTCGGGCTCTGTGCTGACAACTCAGAGCCTGGAGCCTGTTTCAGATGCTGTGTCTCCCTCTCTCTCTTACCCTCCCCTGTTTGTGCTCTGTCTCTCTCTGTCTCAAAAATAAATAAACGTTAAAGAAAAAAACTGAAGTAAAAACATACATCAAAGTC
This sequence comes from Lynx rufus, assembly GCF_022079265.1. Lineage (NCBI taxonomy): Eukaryota > Metazoa > Chordata > Mammalia > Carnivora > Felidae > Lynx > Lynx rufus. The sequence continues at coordinate 150,040,898 of NW_025814867.1, forward strand.
CCTTGAAATGCGATTAGAGCTAGGTACGGATAATAGTTTGATAGTCTTCTAGATTTTTTTCATAGCTGTGTATTTCAGATGCTCTCATGTAAATGAGCTCATTCACCACAGCCTGATTCTGCAGCTTGATTTTTCTTCCCCCACCCCTTTTTTTTTTAATTTATTTATTTATTTTGAGTGAGAGACAGGGCAAGTGGGGGAGGAGCAGAGAGGGAGAGAGAGCGAGAGAGGGCGAGAGGGAGGGCACGAATCCCAAGCAGGTTGCACGCTGCCAAGAAGCCACAAGTTTATAACCTGAGCCACAACCAAGAGTCGAATGGTCGCTTAACTAACTGAGCCATCCAGGCGCCCCTTGATTTTCCTTTTTTCGTGTAATATATCCCACACACTGCCCCGTATCAGGACACATATCTTTTAAAAACCCGAGTAGCACTTCATTGCATGCGTGAGCTGAGGTTTTTTTCCAGTCTACATGTTTTATTCACTTCCCGGTTTATCCTCACACATGACTGTCCAATGAATACCCTTACAGCTTTGAAAACTTCCTGCTTTCGTTTCTGTGGGATGCGTTTCTTGAAAGGAAACTGCCGAACAAAATAATACACATTTTTAAAAATCACCCTCCCCGTTAAAGTTGTTTTACTTATCTGCCTGTTGTCCATAATACAGCGTGGACTCTAGTTGTTATAGTTTTTTGGGGGAGTTTTATTAACATTGATCTTTCTGTCTGGCTTTTTAAGATAAAGATCGTTCTAGAACTGACTTATCGTGGCTGACCCTCCTGTTCTGAAGTCATTTGTCGTTTTGTAATTTCCAGAAGACTTGCACCGTTGGTTTCACCGGCAGAAGACGCCCTTCAAAGAGGCGGGTGGAGCGCCCGAGCTCCAGGAAGGCAGCTCGGAGGAAGGTGCGTCTCTGAGCCAGTTCACCACCGTCGACCGTGAGGCCATCTGGGCCGAGGTGGAGAAGGAACCAGAGAAGTGCCCCCCAGGAAGCGAGCCGAGTGAGGACGACCTGCCCTACTACATGGACCTTCCCGACGGGCCCGCCTGCAGCGCCGTGGACAGCAGCGAGCACACGGAGTCTGCGGACACGAGCTCTGCCCACACGGACAGTGAGAACACGTCCTCCTTTTCTTCTCCTTCCCACGACCCGCAGGAGCTGAGCAACGAGGAGAACTGCTGCGCGCCCTTCCCCACGGCTGGCAGGGCCTACCCCGAGCGCTCGGCCTTGCTGGCGGCCTTCCAGGCCGAAAGCTTCAAGCCCACTGCCAAGTTGAGCCTGGCGCGCGTGGACTCAGACAGGACCCGGGCGTCCGAGTCGTTGTCCAGCGACGAGGAGGCCGACCTGGAGCTCCAGGCCCTCAGTGCGTCCCGGCTGCTGAAGCAGCAGCGGGAAAGGCAGGAGACCATCGAGGCCTTGTTCAAGCACATTCTGCTCTACCTGCAGCCCTACGACTCCCGGAGGGTCCTGTACGCCTTCTCCGTGTTAGAGGCCGTGCTCAAGACCAACCCCAAGGAGTTCATCGAGGCGGTGTCCAGGACCAGCATGGACACCAGCGCCACCGCGCACCTCAACCTCATCTCCAACCTGCTCGCTCGCCACCAGGAGGCCCTCATCGGCCAGAGTTTCTACGGGAAGCTCCAGACCCAGTCTCCCAGCGTGTGTCCCCACTCGCTGCTGATCGAGCTCCTCACCTACCTGTGCCTGAGTTTCCTGCGCAGCTATTACCCTTGTTACCTGAAGGTCTCCCACCGAGACATACTCGGCAACCGGGACGTGCAGGTCAAGAGCGTGGAGGTTTTGATTCGAATAATGACCCAGCTGGTCTCCGTGGCCAAGTCCGCCGAGGGGAAGAATGTGGAGTTCATTCACAGCTTGCTGCAGAGGTGCAAAGTTCAGGAGTTTGTCCTGCTTTCGCTGTCGGCGTCCATGTACACCAGCCAGAAGCGCTACGGCCTGGCCACCGCCGAGCGAGGCCGGGCCCTGCAGGAGGAGAGCCTCTTCGAGGAGAGTCTCATCAACCTGGGCCAGGATCAGATCTGGAGCGAGCACCCGCTGCAGATCGAGTTGCTGAAGCTCCTGCAGGTGCTGATCGTCTTGGAACATCACCTGGGCCAGGTCCAAGAGGAGGCTGAAAATCAGCCAGAACTGTCCCGGGAGTGGCGGAAAGCCCTGAACTTCCAGCAGGCCATCAGCGCCCTGCAGTACGTGCAGCCCCACCCGCTCACCTCCCAGGGGCTGCTGGTGTCCGCCGTGGTGCGAGGGCTGCAGCCGGCCTATGGCTACGGCATGCACCCGGCCTGGGTGAGCTTGGTCACGCACTCCTTGCCATACTTCGGAAAGTCCCTGGGCTGGACGGTGACACCTTTCATTGTCCAGATTTGCAAAAATTTGGACGAGCTAGTCAAGCAGTATGAAAGTGAATCTGTGAAGCTCTCTATCAGGTACGGCCAACTCTTTGATACGCTATTCTTGCCTTAGTGACAGTTTTTTGCGAGGAATGACTAATTTGCCGTAGAAGCCACTTGGAGAATCATTTCAGCCTGATCAGCCGCCTGTCTAGCGTCGTCAGGAGGGGTATCTAGGAACGAAATGCTCCCATCCTTTACTTTTTATTCTACACAGATACCCAGCCCAGCTGAGTATTGCCGTCACCCTCCGTTGTTTTTGCAAAACAAAACTAAAAACATGCATCACCTTCACAGAAATTCTAAAACATCTGAAAACATTTTTCTAGAATGACCATATGAACTTTACGTAAAATTGCACAAAGGATGCCCATCGTTATTATAACCATTTCAGTATGAGGGCCCCGGTTTATTTAAGATACCGCTGTCTCTCTGGTTTCTGTGTTTCTAGGTAGGATTAAATACTTTACAGCCTCGTTTTTAAAAATTCTCAAAACAAGTTTCTCATTTCTTCACCAAAGCATAACCGCCAAGAGGGAAAACATCTCTCCGGATTATCCGCTCACTCTTTTGGAAGGCCTGACAACCATTACTCACTTTTGTCTTTTGGAACAACCCAACCAAAACAAGAAGGTAAAATTTTTTTTTTCTGAGTTTGAGGCAATTTTCTTGTATTGTTTTGTCTTCGTTGGGTTATGACCGGTTCAAATAAGAAATGTGCAGCACATGTGAGTAATGAAAATATGTATGCAAATGTATGCTTGCAAATGAAGTGCATATGCAAATACGCATGCACAAGGCTGTGTGAGAGTAAACAAGCATAGTTTGTTCTTCTGGCGCTCCCTGGGGCTCCTTACCAGTGCCCAGTGTTAGATCAATAACCAAATGGGATAAAATGTCCTCTTTCTTGGACATATTTTCTCCTTGACCTCATGGCGTTTGTGAAATCTGCAGTCTGAAGCCATTTTAGCTGTTGGTTGCTCTGACCTGTTGGGGATTAAAATTTTAGAATGCAGCTGCTGCTTTGGCCGGATGACCAAAGGAGTCTGTGACGTGGGGCCTCGGACTCCCAGGGGCGCCTCTTAGAAAGAAGGCTATGGGTTGAAATGCACAGGAAAGCATTTTGCTTCCAGATCCCTGCCTGTGGGACCTGTCAGAGGTGTGAGTGCTACGGCCCAGACTCCCATCCCACCGGTGCCCTGGCGATCACCGGATTCTGGTTATCTAGTTCTGCCACACACGCAGCCGAGACTCATGTTCATTTCCAATTCTTAGACCACTGCTGTAAGCGATCCGACCAATTTGAAAAATGCCAAGAATGCCATTCTGGAAGAGTTGCCTCGAATCGTTAACACCATGGCCCTTCTCTGGAATGTTCTCAGAAAGGAGGAGACTCACAAGAGACCCGTCGATCTGCTTGGAGCCACGAAGGGATCCTCTTCCGTTTACTTTAAAACCACCAAAGTGAGAGAACTTCCTCTGTGGTTTGATTATTTCTTTTGTCTTGTGTTGTCCCACCAAAAATAAGTACGTACAGGAATGTGTACATAAATAATCAGTGTGTGCTCAGTGAAACCCAAGTTAGGCATAAGTCGGAGATAGAAACCTCCAGTTAGTTTGTTAGAATAACTTTCCTATTCCTGACTAAAAGGCTTTGTGAGTTTTTAACCTGTTTTTTTCCTTTCGCCCTTTTCTTTTAAACTAGAAGTTTCTGGGGGTTTAAAGATCTTTCCTATTGCTCTCAAGCATTTCTGTAACACAGCTTGTCTCTTATGTCCAGCTTTTAATATTGCCTTGGACACATGGGCACGTCAAGGCAGAATGTTAGGGTGTCGCTGGTTTTTTTTACTAAACCAGAAATGCAAAGCTCTAGTTTACTGAGCTCTCCCCCAGTTCTAACGGTCTCTGCCTTAGAAGCATCCGGGCACATGGCTCAGTCTCTGTTTGCCAGGTATGGCGGCTTGGAATTATCTGGCCATGTCTTGTGTCTGCTGACCACCCAGTGCCAGGTGTGGCCTCTGGGCTCACTCAGGCATCCAGCAGCCCAGGCTGGGTGGACTGGTTCAGAGCATGGGGAGCTGGGGAGCCTGGGTTCAGTTCCCTGGGACCTTGGGAAAGTTCACTAGCCTCTCTGTGCTGGAGTTTCTTTGGTTGGAAGCACACACCGTCCAAAGTGCTGTACAATTATTAGCATATCTAGCCCTCACATAGGAGGTAAGCACTCTTATTAGTCCCAAGTTAGGAACAAGAACACTGGGGCGTAGAGAGAGTGAGTGCTTTCCAGTCAGTTATACATCTGATAAGGCAGCCCTGAGGCTGGACCCAGGACCCAGGAAGGAGGACATCTCCCTCATGTGCTCGTTGTATCTAAAAATAATAAAATGATATTAAATATAGGCATAGGGGCATAGTACGTGCTCAGTAAATTCATTCGAACAAATATTTGCGTGCCTGCGGCTGTGTGCTGGGCCTTGTTTATACCCGGTGAGCAAGATGGAAGAAGTCCCTGTGCTCACGGCAGACACAGCCGTTACCCTCCAGTTTAAAAGTAATGACGAGAAACAGAGGAAACGCAGGACATTCTGATGGCATGTGACCAGGGAACCGGACTGGGGCTGGGCTTGCGGGGCAGCCTTCCCGAGGCCAGCTAGCGGGCTTCTACTCCTTGCGTTACAGGCGCTGCGTAGCGGCCCCGGCCCCACTCTGCCATAACTCTTCTTTTTCCCGTGTTCTAGACCATACGACAAAAAATTTTAGACTTCTTGAACCCCTTGACGGCGCATCTGGGAGTTCAGTTAACAGCCGCTGTTGCAGCAGTATGGAGCAGGAAGAAGGTTAAACGCCTCAGTAAGATGAAGGTAGCGTTTAAAAATCAAAGTTGTATTTAAACTTGCTCTGCCAGGATCACCAGAGTCACATGCAAGTGACGGTGGTGGTAAAGGCCGGCTCGGGAAACCGCTGAAGTGCTTTCACTGCTTTAAATGCGTAGATGACACAGGCGTGTCTCACTCCAGCTGGGACTGCGGGCGGGCAGGCGGGCAGGCAGGGAGCTACCCCTGGCTTCTGCTTTCGGATCTCTCTGTGATGAATGTAGAATACTTCTTTCTATTATTATCTTTTTGAGATTATTTTGAGAGAAAGAGAGAATGTGTATACGCAAGCAGGGGAGGGACAAAGAGGGAGACAGAGAATCCCAAGCAGGCTCCACGCTGTTGGCACAGAGCCTGACACGGAGCTTGAACTCATGAACCCAGAGATCATGCATGACCTGAGCCGAGATCAAGGGTTGGGCACTTAACCAGCTGAGCCACCCAGGTGCCCCTCTTATAGATGTTTTTAAACCATAAAATACTTTGCTTTTTGTTTTAAGAGAAGTCTTAGGTTCACAGCAAAATTGAGGGGAAAGTACAGAGATTTCCCCAGTACCCCCTACCCTATACACGCATGGTGTCCCCCATTATCAACACCTCCCCACAAAGTGGTGTGTTTGTTGTTACAGTCAGAAACCTACTTTTTGACACATCATTATCACCCAGGACCCATAGGCTTTTTAATTTGTAAAAATAGTACTTACAAAAATTTATACCTGATTCAAATCCTCACGTTCCTGTTCCCAAAGATAACTTCGTTTTACATTTCATCCATTCTTTATCCACTGTGGTCCATCACTCAGTCCTCCAGGGACTTGGTTTATTTCTGTAAAACCAACACAAGCCTTTTCCTTTTTTCTCTCTTGACCATCTAGGTTCCTACGTCACACCTCCCTCAGAGGGTCTTTCCCACCCCCTGGACACTATCTCAGTGTCCAACATAGGCTCCTATTCCCTGAGGAGGCATAAGAGGTTGGTGGCCCAGGCCACCCAGCTTAGCACCTGTGGGGTATTCACTGGTTGTAAGTCTGATCCTTCCAAGTGCATGTAGCCACATTATAGAGACTCTTGACATCAAAAATGTGTCTCCGGGGGCACCTGGGTGGCTCTCAGTCAGTTGGGCATCTGACTCTTGATTCTCAGCTCAGGTCTTGATCTCAGGGTCGTGAGTTCAAGCCCTGTGTTCAAGCCCTACATTAAAAAAAAAAAAAAAAAGATGTGTCTCCCATCCCTGGGATTTCCTGCCAAGGCCAACTATCAAGAATCTGATTTATCTGTTTTCTCTGTTACCATCCTCATACTTCTAGGGCTACCTTTCAATGTCGGCCTGCTTCCTTCAAATTAAGTGTATCTGTTTCTAAAATGCTCTCTGGGGCGCCTGGGTAGCGCAGTCGGTTAAGCGTCCGACTTCAGCCAGGTCACGATCTCGCGGTCCGTGAGTTCAAGCCCCGCCTCAGGCTCTGGGCTGATGGCTCAGAGCCTGGAGCCTGTTTCCGATTCTGTGTCTCCCTCTCTCTCTGCCCCTCCCCCGTTCATGCTCTGTCTCTCGCTGTCCCAAAAATAAATAAATGTTGAAAAAAAAATTTTTTTTAAATAAAAAATAAATAAATAAATAAATAAATAAAATGCTCTCTGAAGGGTGCCTGGCTGACTCAGTTGGTGGAGCATGCAACTTTTGATCTTGGGGTTGTGAGTTCAGGCCCCACGATGGGTGTAGAGATTACTTTAAAAAATAAATCCTTTCTGGAGCACCTGGGTGGCTCAGTCAGTTAGGTGTCCAACTTCAGCTCAGGTCATGATCTCATGGCTCATGAGTTCAAGCCCCGTATCGGGCTCTGTGCTGACAGCTCAGAGCCTGGAGCCTGCTTCAGATTCTGTCTCCCTCTCTCTCTCTGCCCCTTTCCCACTCACACTCTGTCTGTTTCTCTCAAAAATAAATAAATGTTGAAAAAAATTGCTTTTGATAAATAAATAAATGCTTTCTGAGCTTGAACGTACCAGTGTCACTGCCCCATCATCAACTGCACCTGTTATTCCTAATGTATGTCAGATGCTAATTCTGTCACAGTGATTAAATGCTTAGCTCACTCTTTGTCCCCACCAAGAGAGTCCTTTACCCAGTTTTTGTTTAAATATTTATTTAAAATATCAAAGTTCTTTCTCTGGGGGCAGCTCTTATAGAAGACTTTCTGTGCATTGTTCTTATGTTTGTTTTCTCTCTGTGAGCCTTAAGGGAACTATTTTTTTCCTTGGCAGATTGTCCCGGCGGCAAGCACATCCCAGCTGACCCTTGTCGACTTGATTTGTGCGCTCAGCACCCTGCAGACAGACACGGTGCTTCACCTGGCGAAGGAGGTGGTGAAGAGGCCGCCGCAAATCCGAGGGGACGAGGTCAGGAGCCTGGGGATCTTCCAGATGAATGCGTGGCGCCCTCCTGTCTCTGTGTCTTATAAATTGTGTTTGGAAGGGAAGCAGAAGTCTCAGGAGCAGCTAGGATTCCCTGGGGGGTGGCATGGAGGTATTTTGCTGGGCTTGGAGGAGGCCACGTGAAGTGTGCCCAAAGGGCTTTGGTGCACCTGTTTGAAGGTGGGAACCACCGGAGGTCAGCGGCCATCTTTCATCGTTCCCTCCTTGCTGCGGCACGCACTGCCTGGGAGTGGGTTCTTACCAAGTGCCTGCAGTATGCCAAGTTGAACAAAACCTTTAAAAAGAGGAAATGACACTTGCCTCAAGGAACTAGCAGCCTAAGAGGCATCAAAGAGAAGCAAAGCCAGACACTAGTTGAAGGTGGTAAAGGCCAACTTATATTCCGTAGCTACTGTGTTAGGGGAGAGAGCGGACCTCAGTTCTGATTTGTGCAGAGGTAACAGAGTACTTTGAGAAATGGAGGAGTAGGAAGCGTGAAGGAGCAGGGGCTCCAGCAAAGCCAGGGAAGTAGAAAATTACAAAAAAGTGGGGAAGGGGATTGGTCATTGTGAGTAGGCTGTTGGGTTTGCTGACCGGTGCTCATGGAAGGTAGGCTCCTATACTCCCGGAGACTGGGAGACAAGGGCCCTGTCTTTCCCAATGATGGTACTCCAGAGGACGGCTCCCAGCTCCTTGAGAAAAACAGTCCTGTTGTAAGAAATGTACGTGCAGGGGCGCCTGGGTGGCGCAGTCGGTTGAGCGTCCGACTTCAGCCAGGTCACGATCTCGCGGTCCGTGAGTTCGAGCCCCGCGTCAGGCTCTGGGCTGATGGCTCAGAGCCTGGAGCCTGTTTCCGATTCTGTGTCTCCCTCTCTCTCTGCCCCTCCCCCATTCATGCTCTGTCTCTCTCTGTCCCAAAAATAAATAAAAAATGTTAAAAAAAAAAAAAAAAAAAAAAAAAAGAAATGTACGTGCATCTCAAAGGACAGAGGAAGGATTTATAACTACACTTTCCTTAATAAATGCTCTGAGAAGGAAGGTCAGGAGCCCGTTGGGTGCCAACTGAGCACATGGTCGATTGTTTTGGCAGCCTTGAATTCTCTTGGGCAGGCATTTTAAGGGGGCTGGGGTCATCACCTGAGGGACACCACCTTGGGCTGCTAGAAACCCTGGTGGTGTTTGTTCAGGTTAGCGTGGGGGATGGACGGGATCATTTCTGCTGAAAGTCAGTCCTCATAGGCCAAAGTGGAGGCCTGGTGGAGAAGAGAGCTCTGACCAGAATTCAAACTTTGGTAATTTTTACATAAAAGAAAAAAAATGGGTCAGAGGACAGGACTCATGTGAGGCATTCTGAGAAGGAAGAGATTTCATCTGGCTGCGGCAGAAGCCGTGGTGTGTAGAGAGCTAGGATGGGACCATGAGGCTCCTATGGTTTTGCAGGCCGTTTCTGCATAGCGGGTGTGGAGTCCTTGCTGCCCAAGGCCTCTTGCAGTCACGTACAGTGGTTTTGAAACAAAACCACTTGGGGTTTGTTTTTTTTTTGGTAAGATTTTATTTTTAAGTAAACTCTACATCCAACATGGGGCTTGAACTCCCAACCCCAAGAACAGGAGTCACACGCTCCATTGACCGAGCCAGCCAGGCTTCCCAGAGGTTTTTGTTTTTACCAAAGCGGGGAGCCTCATTGAAAGTGTAGGAGCTGTTTTTGTTCTTAATTCATTAATTTGATAGAAAGCAGGGATTTATTTCAGCCTTGAAATAATTGCATTCTATGAAGTGATTTAAAATTGTTAGGAAAAATATAAGAATAATTACATAAATGGAAACTAGTGGAACGGACAAAGTGATTATTTAAAAATGCAGTTTTACTGAAAAAAAAATTTTTTTTGGCAGCTGGGTAGTGCAGTCAGTGAAGCATCCACTTTCGGTTCAGGTCAAGATCTCGTGGTCCATGAGTTCAAGTCCTGTGTCAGGCTCTGAGCTGTCAGCCTGTGTCAGATTCTGTGTCTGCCTCTCTCTCTCTCTCTCTCTGCCCCTCCCCCACGCTCACACGCATGTCTAGGCATGCGCACATGCTCTCGCTTTCCAAAGTAAACATTAAAAATATATAAAATAAAATAAATAAAATACAGTTTCACTCAAACAGGTATTTGTTGTATACCAGTATTTGTAGTAGCGTTGCTCACAGAAGTGAAAGGGTAGAAGCACCCCAGGTATCCATCGATGAATGATTACATAGACCAAAGCAGGTGCATCCATGCAACGGGGTATTCCTCAGCCTTAGAAAGGAAGTTAATTCTGACACCTGCTGCGACACAGATGAACGTTGAGGACATGTCAAGCGAAGCCAGTCACAGAAGGACCAAAGTGAAAGGATTCCACTTATAGGACGTCTCTAGAATATTCAGTTGTGTAGACAGAAAGCAGAGTAGTGTTGCCAGAAGTAGGAGGAGAGAGGACAGGAGTTACTGTTGAACGGGGACAGAGTTTCAGTTTGGGAAGATAAAAAAGTCCTGGAGACGGCTGGTGAAGATGGCTGCACAACATTGTGAAGGAACTTAACGCCACGGAACTGGACACATAGGAATGGTTATAATGAGGGGCGCCTGGGTGGCTCAATCAGTTATGTCTGACTTTGGCTCAGGTCATGATCTCACAGCTTGTGGGTTTGAGCCCTGCATCCAGCTCTGTGCTGACAGCTCAGAGCCTGGAGTCTGTTTTGGATTCTGTGTGTGTGTGTGTGTGTGTGTGTGTGTGTGTGTGTGTGTCTGCCCCTCCCTTGCCCTCTCTCTCTGTCAAAAGCTAAATAAATGGTTTTTAAAAATTAAAAAAAAAAGAAATGGTTAAAATGGTAAATTTTATGTACACTCTATTACAATAAAAAGTTTTATAACAAAGGAATATAGCTTTGAATTTTAAAGTTCTCACCCAGGATGGCAAACAAAAGCTGAACCTTGGAATAAGCACTGTTCTCAGCCATTTGTCACCCTGTATGTGAGAAAACTGGCCAAGAAGGTCTTAGGCCATGTTCATAGCTCTGCTTGTCTTGAAGCACAACTCTGCCTTTGGTCACGTCTTCCTCCAGAAGGGCTCCCCTTGCACGTGGCACAGGGTAGTGGTCTTCCAGCCAGTGGCACGTGGCACAGGCCTGCGAGGTCCTCCAGCCAGTCAGCTGTGCCCTTCCTTCGTTCCAAAACTGAAGATAACTGTGCTTCGGGGGTAGGGAATCCTCAATAGTGAAACCATGTCTGCCCTCAGTCAGCTGTGTTCTAGTTGGGAAAAGAAGACGAGCCAGCCTAAAAATGAGCGCCACGAGGCCCGGATGATGGAGCTGTTGAAGCCCTTAAGGGATCAGCTGTAAAATGTCATGGGAGACGTCCACGGCGTGTGTTTGACGTCTGCCCTCGGGGCCTCCCTCGAATGCCCAGGAGACTTGTCGTCTTTCGTTCTGGTACATAAATATTAAAGTAATCAACCCTGAAGAGAGGAGCAGGGTTGGAGAAACTGTCAGATCCTCGGTGACTTTGCATCTATAACTCTGAGCCAGTCTCAGGTGTCAGGAAACTGACCCTGCAAGCTGTGGTCACTTCTATGAGCAGCATTACAGCTGCAGAACCAGAGGGAGCTGTCCTCCAGAAGGAGGCTCTGCCACGGCTTTTGTGGACCAGGCAGGCCCTTGTAGTTTTGTTCCTTCATGTTGCTTGAAATTCTACAAATATCTGCAACTCGTGGGCTAGAAATAAACCACGAGGGGGCGCCTGGGTGGCTCTGTCAGTTGAGTGTCGGGCTTGATTTTGGCTCAGGTCATGATCTCCAGGTTTGTGAGATTGAGCCTTATGTCAGTGTGGAGCTGCTTGTGATCCTCTCTCCCTTCTCTCGCTCTTCCTTCCTCACTCATGCGTGTGCCTGCTCTCTCTCAAAATATATAAATAAACATTAAAAAAAAACCATTAGATCTCGTCTGGCTGGCTGGTTTTTGACTGTTCAAACAACAAAATTACATTTTATTGATTAGTTAATCAGTTCAACTTCCATAACTTCCGCAAATAGCTTTTTATAAGCAAGAAGAGAAAAAAAATATGTTTTTAAAACCAGTTTCTAAGTGGCTCCAACCCCTTGGGATGTAGGGAAGTTGTCTGGGCTGAGTTTGAGGGAATTCCTTGAGCTAAGAATTAGAACTTTTTATTGTCTCTTGTCGGTAGTGAGTCTCATGCACTCATGAGGGTCCACTTGGGCCACCAAAGTTTTATTACACCACAGCTTCCCCCAAATACTTGTTACAAGCCTGGAGGGGACTCGCCCTGAAGTCTGGTAAGAAGGGCGGTGATGATTTGGGACCTCACAGTGTGCATGTGTTTTGTCACGCTTGGGGGCTGCTTTCCCATGTGCTATCCCATCTGAGAGACTCTGGCTAAAATCCTTTGCTTTGTGAGGATATAGACTCTCTTTCGTTTTGTATTCTAATTCTTTTTTTAACCTTATTTCCTAACCAACTTGGAGTGATTGGTTTCACTTTCATTTTCAGAAAGCGCCGCTCGTGGATATCCCCGTGTTGCAGTTTTGCTATGCTTTCATCCAAAGGTAAGGCAAACCCTTCACAAACTTTGCTCAGTCTCAGTAATCTCTGCACAGATGCAGTTGCGCCGATTATAAACGTAACTCCCAATTGCATTTCTTGCCAACTGGAGAGCCTTAGTTCAGAAAGCATCTTGAAGGTGTCCTGCCTGGTTTCTTCCCAAGGTGTGAGAATGAATGCCCTGAGGCTCTTCCTTCTCCTCCAGAGATCCAATCGGACTTTGTAAAATCCGTGTGCTGTCCCTTGAACACTTCACGTTTGGCATCAAAGTGTTAAAGACTTAGAAAAAGGAGAAGTGATTGTTTTGAGTCCTCAGTGCTTTCCTGTGGTTTCTGCCTGTGAGCTTCGTGTCTGTTTTCAGCCTCTGCTACAGGGGACGTTGAAGCAGGTTCCGCAGGTGGAAGGGAAGCCATACCGGATCCACCATGCGGGGCCGCCTCTGTCACGGTCATGAAGGCGAAGTGGGGGACACAGTCCCCTTCTCGTGTGGCGGGAATTGCACAGTCAGGCAGTCTGACAACCAGGTCCCAGCCCCTTGGTTAACAAGGCTCTCGGGCCAAGCTTCTTGCAGCTTGCCACCCCCACGGCTACAGGCGGGTAGATCCGAGCGTCATAGTGCCAGGAGTCCCTGGGTCTGGGGTTAAGTTCGAACCCGCTGTCGATACTTCGCCCACAAGCGATTTTCCAGTTCCTTCTTCCAGGGGTTAAAGAGGAGCTGGTCACGTCCGTCCTGGTGGTCACTGCTGTGCTTTGTAATGCTGGCGGGTCTCAGCATTACGGTGGTCTCAGTGACCCATGAGCCGTCAGCAGCTGCAGATTTCCATCCTCCTCCTCTTGCAGGGGAGGCACTGCTGAGGTGGCTCAGGACTTGAACCTGGGGCCCTTGGGCTGCGGCCTGTCGCCCTGTGTGGCCTCACCATGAAAACTACTGAAGATCAGCTCCTGGCGGGTGACCTTGTGGGCTGATGGCTGTGCCCGTTACCAGCGACACTGGAAAGGCCAGATATTAGAGCTAGACTGGCCCGAGGGGTCAGATAGTCCTCTGGTTCAAGGCCTTTATTTGATACACAGGAAACTGGGAGCATCTGACTTGTCAGCAGCAGGATTTCTGGTCTCCAGACTCCCCAGGTTCTTGCCAGAATAAAAAAATGTAGCTCGTGCGTATTTTAATTTGAACAAGAACAAAGAGGTCAGTCAGATAGGCCATATGTCCTCTGCTTTCCAACTGCCTGGACCTAAAATGTGCTTATAATGTATGTTTTGACTTGTTCACCGTCGGGTTATTTTTTCCTGGTTTTTTAAACATAGGCTGCCAGTCACGGCCTTGCAAGAGAACTTTCCTTCGTTGTTGGGTGTGCTAAAGGAATCCGTGCAGTTGAATCTAGCTCCGCCTGGATACTTTCTGCTTCTCAGGTACCGTGCCCCAGCAGTCACGTCACCGTGTTTTCCTGCCGGAATGCATCTTGTTCCTGCAACATTCTTAGTCTGAAGCTGCTTGTCTCTCAACAGCATGCTGAACGACTTTGTGACGAGAACTCCCAACCTGGAAAGCAAGAAGGACCAAAGAGACCTGCAGGTCTGTGTGTGAAAAGGGTAGCGATGCCACCGTTCCAGGAGTAGTGGCCGCCTTTAGAGGACGTGCTCGTGGATAATCAGCACTGGGCAGAATCAGCTCTTAGATCTCACTTCCTTCGTTACTGTCTCTCGGAGGCTCGAGGGACCCGGGCCGGGGTCTCCTGCTGAAGTTCTTGCGTCTGGCCTGAGCAGTCCGCTAGGGATTGACACGATGCCCCCTCTCCCCCACCGCACACAGATAGAGGTGGAGACGCCTCCTGCACAGCGTTAGGACAGCAACTCCGTACACGTGGATTTCTGTCCTTGAAACCATTTTGGCCCCTCCTTGCTGAAGCAGTATTTGCTCACAGAAAGTTTCCAAAAACCTGAAAAGTAAAGGTGAAATTCACCCCAGGAGAAGGGAAGCCTTAGAGTAAAATGCCAACTACAAATAGAATGGTGGGGTCAGGAAATCACGATTTTGCAACCATTAGAATCGCTGGTTGAGGGGCTTTTGGAGCCACGGCTTCGAGTTAAACCGGGATGTGTATCAGTTTTACAGCCCTGGGGATGTTACTGCTGACCATTATCCCTGGCTTTTGTGAAAGGTCTCTCCGGTTCCAGTGCTGATCCACTGGAGCACGGTTTAAAGCACAGCCAGGCTTAGTTAGACAACCCAGGGACCCGCGTGGCCTCCACTTGTGGGGAAGAAAGCTGACGCTGCACGACCAGTACTTGGACAGCACTTCCCAGACTAGCCTCTCAAGGTCACCTGCCTCGTGGCCTATTACCTACAGCACGCCCCTGCCTTCTGTCTGTTCTGGCGGTAGCGTTGGCCTCGGGGGTTACGGCAGCTGGTGTGCCTCACCCCTGCTCCCTTTGGTTGCTCCCATCTCATGATGCCCAGCCTCCCTGACACCCCAACTCCTCACCCCTGCTTCGAGGCACACCTACACCTTTTCCCTGCCCACTCGCTGCGTGGGAAGTGGGATACCCCCGAGCCCTCAGTCTCTTTTCTTGCTCTTTCTTGCCACCGTCGGCCACACCACACCTCTGCCCGGGTTCGCCGAGGTAGCTCCCTCACGTGCGCCCCTCTTCCCATTGGCAGTGGTCTCGCTCTGTGCCTGACCACCCCAGCCTACCAGTTGGGCTTACGGTCTAAGTCAGGATTGTTCCGTTCTCAGACGGCAAGGATGTGCAACCAGTCTTTGCTGGTGAGACTTGATGGTGCTGGCTTGAGAAAGGGGCTCAGCATTTCTGCCTCTATCCCAGCTACTTGGCCAGATTCTTTACTGATTATACTCCTGATATGAATCGTTCCTCACTTCACCCTCATCGAGTCAACTTAATTCAGTTAATTTTGTTTCTTGTTATATTATCGAAGGATGCCATTCTAGCAAGGACCCATGGTCCCAAAGATACCGGAAACAAATCTGCTAGATGGCAGTGTGCAGCTATAACTTCCTGTTTCTCTGTGGCATGCCCATGATGGCCAGTATGGTAGCCGTTAGCCCCCTGTGGCTGGTGAGCACTTGAAATGTGGTTGGTCTGAATTGAATGTGCACATCAGATTTCAAAGGTCTAGTGCAAAAAAAGAGTGTGAAATCTCATTAATAATTTCTATATTGATTACGTGTCGATCATGTTTTGGGTATATGAGGTTAGAAATTGTGAACTTGTTTCCTCTGACCCTCTAATATGGTTCCTGGAAAACTTCACGTTACCTGTGTGGTTCATAGTTGTGACCTATGTTACGTTTCTACCGAATGGTGCGGTTTTAGGCATTTCAGCATCTTTTCCTGAGCTAACTTCCTTTCTTCTTTTCAGGAAGTCACTCAAAAAATCCTAGAAGCTGTAGGGAACATTGCTGGCTCTTCCTTGGAACAAACAAGCTGGCTAAGTAGAAACCTGGAAGTGAAGGCCCAGCCTCAGATCTCTCTAGAAGAATCTGATGCTGAGGAAGATTTGTGTGGTAGGTACACGGGGTCAGAAAATGATACCTGCTGGGGTGCCTGGGTGGCTCAGTCCACTGAGAGTCCAACTCTTGATTTTGCCTCAGGTCATGATCACAGGGTCGTGGGATCGAGCCCTGCATCAGGCTCTGTGCTGTGTAGAGCCTGCTTCAGATTCTCTCTCTCTCTCCTTCTTCCCCTCTCCCCCACTCATGCTCTCTCCCTCTCTCTCTCTCTCTGAAATTAATTAGTTAATTAAAATTAAAAACTAAAAGGATTTCACAGTGGTGTGGGCAAGAGACAGTGTTGGCTTAGAGGCAAGGGCGATACAAAAAGGTGGACTGATTTAGATGCAGAGTCCACAGAACTTGCTCATGGGCTGGATGTAGTGGTTAACAAAAAAGGCAATCAAGGATGACTTTGGTTTTTGGCTTACGCAATTTATTGAGGTGGAAAAGACTGAAATAGCATTCTGGAACAGGAAATTGAGCTTGGTTTTGCAAGTATCAAATTTGAGATGTCAGAGAAAGAGCCAGAAAAGACACTTAGGTGGTCACTGGGGTTGGACAAAAACCAAGAGAGCGTAGGGTCACAGAAACATAAGAGTGCTTCCAGAGGAAGGGAGGAATAACACAGTGGAAGACTGCCAAGAAATGGAGGCAAGTCAGACAGAGACCCACTGGGCTCAACAACATGGAAGTCTTTGGGCTGGGAACACCAGAGTAGGTAGAGAAGAGGCTGGGGAGAAAAGGAGGGGGAGGAGACAGCAGTGATGGCATGAATGCAGAGAACTCCCTGAAGCTCACTTGTCAATAGGACAGTAACCAAGTAGAACCAAAGACCAAAGAATATCTCTTACTTGATTTGTTTTTAAATTGGAGTATGCCAGGGGCGCCTGGGTGGCTCAGTCAGTTGAGTTTCTGACTCTTGATTTCGGCTCAGGTCATGATCTCACAGTTTGTGAGTTCGAGCCCATGTCAGGCTCTGTGCTGACAGCACGGGTCCTGCTTGGGATGCTCTCCCTCCATCTCTCTCTCTCTCTCTCTGTCCCTCGGCTTGCTTTCTCTCTCTCTTCCAATCTCAAAATAAATAAACATTAAAAAAAATAAAAAGTAAATAAATTGGAGTATGCCAACGCATATTTGTGTGGTGACCGAACAGTGCGGCAGAGGTGTGCCTGGGTGGCTCAGTTGGTTAAGCATCCGACTCTTGGTTTCAGCTCAGGTCATGATCTCACTATTCGTGGGTTCAAGCCCTGTGTCAGGCTCTGCACTGACAGTATGGAACCTGCTTGGGATTCTCTCTCTCTCTCTCTCTCTCTCTCTCTCTCTGTCTCTCTGTCTCTCTCAGTCTCTCTCAAAATAAACAAACTAAAAAAACAGAAAAACAACAGTGCAGCAGAGAAGAAATAAATACCACAGAGAGAAAGGATAGTTAGAAAGCAAAACCCTTGATGGCCATGGGGCCAGGGTTGGTGTCATAAATGGAATTATGGTCTTCCCATAGGAGCTAGGGGCATGTTTATCAACACAGGAGACCAGGCAGAGAACATAGATATATATGTTGTAGATTAATAACTCATCGTGGCCAAACTGACAGAGTCCTGTTTGTTTCCATTAATTTTCTCCATGAAATATGAATGAGGTTACCAGCTGACAAGGGGAGAGTATTGATGGTTATCGAAGGAGGATCTGAATTATGTTGGAGAGAAGGGAAGCCAGCATACCACCAAGGTCCATGGGTGGGACTATCTGGTAGCCATCAGGTTCTTTTTGAGGTTCATGGTCATGGGGGGAAGTGAGGTCTGTCTCGTGGTTTGGTTTTCTCCAGAGCACTTACCTACACAGAACTGCATAGGCCGAACTTTGGGTTTCTCCAGGTTTGCATTTTTCCAGGTGAGTGCCTCAGAGGGAGAGAACAGCAAAAGTCGGGATGCTTCCCAGGTAGAAGGCAGACCGTGGGTGCAGGTGGGGAGGCAGAGAAGGGCAGACCTGGAGGAGTTGATGAAGGATTTGGTGGCCTGTGCGAGGATCTGGGAAAGATAAGATATAGTCAGAGAAGGAGGCTGGAAGTGGAGAGTTGAGAAATTGATGACATCAAGGGTGTGATGGTGACAAATGACAGAGCTGGTGCAGAGTAAAAGATTGTCAGAAGAGAGAAGAGGGTCAGGGGGCTCAGAGGCCAAGGTGTCAGATGGATCACCTAAGGGGCTGTTGATGCCCCGAGAACGATTCAGAGCACAGAGCTGGGGAGGAAGACAGTGAGTCGGCACTGACGCCCTTGATCACAGTGCCCAGATGCTTACTGTGGAGTCGAGCACGCTATGGAGGACATTCATACTCCGCGTGAGAAGAGGGACTCGTCACACGTACATACGATGCTTTCGAGGCGTGAATGGTGGCCCAGCCTTCGTGACTGAAACACAGCTGCCTCTTTCTGTCAGCAGATGCCACCGCCACGGCTGCAGCAATGGTGTCCGCTTCCGCCCCCTCGGTATACAGCGTGCAGGCCCTGTCTCTCCTGGCAGATGTAAGTGCGCCCCCTACTGGTCCTCCCTCGCGGGCCCGACGGCCGGCTCCACGCTCTGTGCAGGCAGGCCGCCCCTCGCAGGGGAGCTCGGGAGTCGCTCTTGCCCCCAAGCTGCACCCCAGACTTTTCTTGGGAGGTGACGTCCACCCTGAGGACCGACTCTCACTGTCGCTGGCTTCAGCAGGTTTCTGTCTTCTTGTGGTCCTGCTCCGGTAGGTCCTGGCCTCTCTCCTGGACATGGTTTATCGAAGTGACGAGAAGGAGAAGGCGGTGCCACTCATCTCCCGCTTGCTCTATTATGTGTTTCCGTACCTGCGCAATCACAGGTATCCTGCCCGTAGGTAGCACACTAGCTTATGGGAAATGCATCAAGTGGCTTTCTTTGCACAGTCTTTGACCTCGACCCTCTTCCCTCCCTGCCCCTGTTCAGTGCCTACAACACCCCCAGCTTCCGAGCCGGCGCTCAGCTGCTGAGCTCCCTGAGTGGCTATGCCTATACCAAGCGAGCCTGGAAAAAAGAAGTCCTGGAGTTATTCTTGGACCCTGCTTTCTTTCAGATGGACACTTGCTGTGCACAGTAAGAAACGCTGCCCTGACAAAAGGGTGCTGCAAATGCTTGAGTGGAAAAAGGGTTTCGGTTTACATAATTAATTCTCATACTTGAAATGGGAGCGGTCAGCATCAGCCCAGATCCTGGGACGTCATTGTCACAAGCTTGCAGGCTAACTGTGTTCATGGAAGAAAGATCAGGTGTTTTAAAAATACAGAGGTGCATTTTTTTCTCAGAAGAATCTCAATTAAGGGAGCGTATTATCCCCAGAGCACACAAAACAGGGTTCCCGTGGCCCCTGGTCTGGTACTGCTCCATCTGGGAGTCACACGATATTCCACTGGCACTAAGATGACAGAGCCCACTAGTGACGCCGTGGTGTCCTTATCCCATGTCTCAGCTTACACAGGTTCTCAGACCGTGCAGCCGGCCAGACACTTTGCTGGCAGAGATCCATTGAGGTACACACACAAGGTGAACTCCCAGTGCCTTTTGCTGGAAGGTCAACAAAACCACTCAGTGCCTCTCCCCCTGGTGTGGCCCAACATGTCCTCATTAACCACAGGGATAGAGGGGGACACTGGTCAGCAGTCCATAAAGCTTGACAGTTTGCCCTGCCTCCCCCCAGAGTCCTGTGGCTTCCATCTCGAGCTCCTGTTAACCCTCCTGGGGACCCCATTTGAAAACTGGTGGTGTTTATTGCCACTACTCCCCACTTGTGTCCATCAGCACAAGCGTGTGAACAACGTCCTGTGTGAACATAGTCAAGGGCAACTCTTGAAAAAAACCATTCTTTGTTTACCATAAGCTGGGAATTATTCATTCTTTTCCGTGTTATTCGTTGCCTGTGTTTAGTGTGTAAATGAAGAGCTTTTGCTCACCTTTCCCTTGTATAGAAACTATTCATTTCAGTAACTTTTCAGAAAAGTCTTTAATACATCTAAAAGGGGGTGTGTTCTTAATGCCTTTAATCAGACTGTCATCCTTGACATAGTTAATTTTGCTCTTTTCAATATCCAGTTGGAAGTCCATTATTGACCATCTCCTGACTCACGAGAAAACCATGTTTAAAGATCTAATGAGTAAGTTGTATGTTACGTGCACATAAGTCACTTTTAAAGAACCAATACATCATAATCAGCTTTTATCACGTATTTCAGAACCCCACTAGGATCTTTTCTGGTGCCATCTAAGCTGCAGACCATAATATAATGTGCATAACATGTCAGGACTAATGAACGAGCCTTCCCAGTTCCAGTCTGTTGACCAGAAGGCCCTGACAACCTTTTTGGCAGCTTTTCAGTGGAGGGATACTTTTTAGAGAGTAAGGATTGGTTCACTCACCGTAATTTATTAGGAGTACTTGTCCGTCCTTCATCCTCTCTTCCAACTCCCTGTCATTAATGATCATTAGAGAAATGTTTCTGTTTACAAATAAATATGTGAATAGTAACCACAAGATCATAATTACTTAGTCAAGATCACGACTTTTTCACCAGGAAGGATAGAAATTGCACTAGTGTGAATTTCCTGTTGCTTCCCTCTGACTACGGTTTTCTCACTAAACGGAACTTCCTGACTGTATTTATCATAGACATGCAGAGCAGTTCTTTAAAACTGTTCTCAAGTTTCGAGCAGAAAGCGATGCTGCTCAAGCGTCAGGCTTTTGCTGTCTTCAGTGGAGAACTTGATCAATACCACCTGTACCTTCCTCTGATACAAGGTAAGAAGGCCACCCTCCCTTGCCCTGAGCACACCCCTCTGCCGGATGGCAGACCCCCCGGCTGGCTGACACGGGCCGGCTACCAGAGCGGGCCAGGGCACATTCTGGCAGGATGGTTGAGTGTTGAAATAGGCACTTGGCAGGGGTTATCGTAGAAGAACAATCCAGAAATGTATTGGTGAATCTGAAGCTTTATTTTAAAACTCAATTATTATAATGCTATTAGATTCCACTAGGTAGTCTCTAAAAGTCTGACAGTACTTTCTCGGCACTGTCCCTGCCGGATCCCTCCTGTAGTCAAGATACTGTGAGGTCACAGCACCAACCGAGGCTAGTGAAGGAGCATGATTTTGGGGAAGTGCCTGACCTTTCCTTAACAGTACTTCATACTCACTCTGTTCTTTGCTTCAAAAATGAATTATTGCAGCTATTTCTTTTGCTTTATTTTTTATTTTTTTAAATTTATGTTCAAATTAGTTAGCATATAGTGCAACAATGATTTCAGGAGTAGATTCCTTAGTGCCCCTTCCCCATTTAGCCCATCCCCCCTCCCACAACCCCTCCTGTAACCCTCAGTTTATTCTCCCTATTTATGAGTCTCTTCTGTTTTGTCCCCCTCCCTGTTTTTATATTATTTTTGTTTCCCTTCCCTTATGTTCATCTGTTTTGTCTCTTAAAGTCCTCATATGAGTGAAGTCACGTGATATTTGTCTTTCTCTGACTGACTAGTTTCGCTTAGCAATAATACCCTCCAGTTCCATCCACTTAGCTGCAAATGGCCAGATTTCATTCTTTTTGATTGCCGAGTAATACTCCACTGTATATATATACCACGTCTTCTTTATCCGTTCATTCATTGATGGACCTTTGGGCTCTTTCCATACTTTGGCTATTGTTGATAGTGCTGCTATAAACATGGGGGTGCATGTGTCCCTTCGAAACAGCACACCTGTATCACTTGGATAAATGCCTAGTGGTGCAATTGCTGGGTCATAGGGTAGTTCTATTTTTAGCTTTTTGAGGAACGTCCATACTGTTTTCCAAAGTGGCTGCACCAGCTTGCGTTCCCATGAATTATTGCAGCTATTATACATGATTTTGAAGGGTTTTTCTCTTCATAAAATGTGGAGATGGTGAAGTGAGCATTCTAAGTTCACCCTTCTCCACGATATGAAAGAATTCTCAAAAAGAAATATGTTCTCCTTAAGACTCACAGCCTGATTGGAATCAAATAAATTAATACAATTCTTGACAGATTTTTTAATTAATACTACAAAGACTAGTGTAACATAATTTTACAAATATCAGAATTATGTTGTGAATCTTCTTTTGAGGGTCGGGTTTACTAGGCTATAATTTACATAAAGTAAAAGTCACCCTTTTGGGTGTACAGCTCTATGAATTGGTGGATACGTATAGTCACGTAACCACCACCACAGTCAACGCACAGAACATTTTCATCACCCCGGAGAGTTCCCTTTGCTCCTTGGAATCATCCCCTCCCCTTCCCCAGCCCCTGGCAAGTGCTACTCTGCCTTCTGTTCATACGGGTTTGTCTTTTCCACAGTGCCCGAAATGTAATTAGCTAGGGTGCAGCCTTCGAGTCTGGCTTTTTTGACTTGTGTCATCTGTTTGAGAGTCATCTGTTCCATTGCATTTATCAACAGCATACTCCTTTTTATTGCTGAACGGTATTCCAGTCTGTGACTTGAAGGACGTTCGGGTTTTCAGGTGGAATTATGACATAAATCTCGTACTCTATCCTTTAAAAAAAATGTTTTATAGGGGCGCCTGGGTGGCTCAGCCGGTTAAGCGTCCGACTCTTGATTTCGGCTCAGGTCGTGATCTCACAGTTCCTGAGATCGGGCCCCGTATTGGGCTCTGTGCTGACAGTGAGGAGCCCGCTTGGAATTCTCTCTCTCCCTCTCTCTCTGTTCCTCCCCTGCTCACACGCTCTCTCTCTCAAAAATAAATAAAATAAACGTTTAAAAAAATGTTTATAAGTACCTGTCAGCTCACAAAGCAGTCCTCTTCCCAAAGTTATCCTGATTACTCACTCTTAACATTAGTGGTAAGTGTCGGCCCGCATCCCATCTTGACATTAGTAGTAAGTGTCGGCCCACATCCCAACTTGACTATTTGAAAGCTCCTAATTGTCTTAATTCAGAACACTAATAGCTTTTACAGTTACTAATTATAACTATATATTTGCAATAATAAAATATCTTTACAGCGAAACTGACATAACTTCAACACGTGAGGCACATTAGATTTTTCACGTCCTAACGCCCTGAACACTTGAAATACGTGAAAGCGAATGTTCAGATACTGACAGATCCTTTCTGGAACTGCTGACGGGAGGCTGACTTGGTCAGGTGGCGCCCAGGAGTGCCAGTAAGGGTAACGGCAGACCTCCAGAGACTTTGGCTGAATGCAGAGTCCGAGCCGAGCTCTGTTGCACCCCCACAAGATCTGGAGGGAGAGAGGACTGCAGGGAGCACCGCCCCCTCGTGCCTGTGCAGCGTGCGAGCAGGTGCTTTAGGCACCCAGCCGCTCAGCAGCGTCTGAAAGTCCACTTTCAGTGGTGGCAAGAGGGGGAAGCTGGAAGGGAGAACGTGTTGGCCAGAGCACCTTGCAGTCCTTCCCGTGCCTTTCCAGTCTGAGAGCAAACACCTGCTCGTTCTCTCCCGTCTCCCATCACACACGCCTTTAAAATTTAGGGTGAGGCCCAGAGAGCTAGAAAGACGGTATTACCTGTGTAGGACAGGAAAAGTATAGATGACAGCCTTTTTCAAACAGTGGTGTGGTTTGACCATGGCAGGATTGAAGCATCCAGCAGTTCTAAGCAATCGTACCTCTGAGGAGAGGCAATATAACACTGTACATATTATATAAAAGCATGTGTGTTTGTGCATGTGTGCTGACTTTAATCTGGAGGTGGTTTGGGGGCCCTGAGAGAAGCAAGAATTTCCCCATATACCCTCCATTTTGCATAGCTCAAATGCTGCATTTTAAATAATGATCCATGTTTTTAAACATGGGCATTTTTACCCCATTTCATATTTTGTTAACTGACAGTTTACAAAGCATTTTCCACTTTATTGTCATTGTCCCCAAGACTGTTGATAGACGCAGCCTCTGTGAGGCAGGGGTGATAGAATTCAGAGCATTCTCTGATAGTCTTGGGACACTTGACTGGCCCCCAAGGAGCAATGATGCCCAAGTCAGGAGAAGAGATGCATCCAGAAGCTTCTAACTTGCATGCCATGGTAAATAGTTCAGGCCTAATCTAAAATTAGTCAGGAATTTCTAACATTTCTCCCCTGGGATACACCCTGGAGTCCCTTTCCCCTGACTGATGGCACCATCAAGGAGCCCTGGAGGAGGTCGGTGTGTACAGGGTGTAGAACTGAGTGGCTCTGTACAGCTTGGCGCAGAGGGACATAAATTTTACATTGATCACAAAAGAAGCTGTAGATAAGCCCAAACCAAGGATTTTTTTTTTTTAAGGGGCAAAAAGCTGTTTGTCTCAGGTGAGAGGAGACCACCCCCGACAAAGGCCCTGACTAGGGGCATCAGAAGGATCTAGTGGCAACACTCTGTACCCTTCAGGCTGGGTGACTTTGGCCCTTCCCAGGTCTGTTGGAGGATGTCCCACCTTTTAAGTCTCCCTCCTTGTCCTGTATGTATTAGCTCTATTTTTACATCAGGATACTGCTGCTCAGAGAGAGCAGCACCTGCCTAAAGTTGTGTTGCCATGACCGGCAAAACCAGGCCTGAAACCTGAGCCCTTTGGTTCCCAGCGATAGGCTGTGGTCTTGAGTAGGTGCCCTGGGAGGGGGGTGGAGTAGGGGACTGCTCCGGTTTCACAGATGGGAGACAGAGCGCGGCAAGATTAGGTGGCCGGCCTGCACAGGGTCCCACGACCTGGAACGGTGGGGCGGGGACTGTCTCCGGCCCTCCCGCTCTCTGCTCGCAGAAGCTCCTTAGATTTCTAAGGTTTTATCACTCAGCTGAGGAAGGAATATTAGAATTGAAGAACGTTAGTGATTCTGCAACAGATCGTCGTGGCTAAAGAAGAATCTCACGAGTTTAGCTTCTGTTCGGAGCACCAACATGAAACGGGCCCTGTGCGTGCAAACCACTTTTTCCGTAATACTTTCTGTCCTGAAATGGGTTAAGACTCAGAAGCAGCCGCACAAACAGTAGCGGGTGTCCTGTGTACCATACGTCCAGCTTCCCCTGTGGTGGCGTCTCACATGGCATAGTCCACCTCCGATGCCACTTCCACTGTCCCGCGTAATTTCAAAAGATAACATCATTTTTACTCATGGATTTACCCTTTCTGTCGCTTTTTTGTCTTGCTGTTCCACACTTCCTGCCGTTACCGTTCCTTTTCTGTCTGAAGAACATCTGTTAGACATTCTTGGAGCGCAGATCTGCTGGCTGCAAGTTTCCTCCGTTTTCCACGGAGACTGTCTTCCTTCTTCTTGGTCTGGGTTGGGTTTTTTCCTTCCACCTTCATTCCAGAAGGATGTTTTCACTGGAAATGGAGTTCTGGGGTGAAGTTCTTTTCTTTCCGGGCTTGAAAAAATGTGCCGCTTCTTTGTGACTCCGTGGTTTCTGAGGGAAATCTGCTCTCCTTCAAATTAGTGTTCCTTTCTCAGCACAGTGGTCTCCCTTTTCCACAGGGGATACATTCTAAGACCCCCGGTGGACTCCTGAAACCATGGATAGTTTCAAATACTACTTGTACTGTGGTTTTTGTCCTTATGTAGGTACCTAAGATAAAGCTTAATTCGTAAATTAGGCACAACAAGAGATTAGCAACAACAAGAAAATGCAACAGTTGTAACAGTATCCCTAGTGAAAGTTGCATGAATGTGGTCTCTCTCTCTCTCTCAGAATATCTTGCTGTTCTGTCCTCACCCTTCTTGTGATGATGGGAGGTGGTAAAGTGCCTCCATAGTGAGCTGAAGCGAGGTGAGAGGCGCAGGCACTGTGACGTGTAACGTGAGGCTGCTGTTGACCTTCTGACTGCGTGTCAGAAGGATCGTGTGCTTCTGGACCGCGGCTGAGTGAGGCCTCGGGAAGCAGAACGTGGAGAAGCTGGGAGACCGCTGTCATGTAGCTTTCCCTTCTGACCACTGTCAAGGTTTTTTCTGTAGCTTCAGTTTTCGGAAGTTTTATTATGTGACTGAACTGGATTTCCTTGGTTTTATCCCTCTCAGAGCTCACCCAGCTTCTTGTCTGTCTTCTTGTCTGTAGACTTCTACGTCTTTCACCAAATTTGGAAAGTTGTCAGTCATTATTTCTTCAATTATTTTTCCAACCCGTACTCTTTTTCTTTTTTTGGGGGGGAGACTCCAGTGACACAAATGCTAGACGTTTTGTTGTCCCTCTGGTCCCTGAGACTGCTTGCTTCTCCCGACCCCCAGGCCTTTTTTCTTTCTTTTGTTCAGTTCCAATAATCCCCATGAATTCTGTCTTCAACTTCCCTCTTTCTTTTGTCCATTCCGTTCTGCTATTGAGCCCATCAGTGAGCTTTTCGATTTTACGGATTTATTTTTTAGTTCCCAAATTTCCATTTGTCTCTTCTTTGTATCTCTTGTTTCTTTGGTGACAGTTTCTATTTTTCATGTGTTTCGAATGTCCATAATTGATCATTGGGATATTTTTAGACCACATCTTTAAAATCCTTTCCTGATAATCCCAACCTCCATATCCTCTCTGCACTGGTGTCTTTTCTTATCTTTTCTCGTTCAGGTTGAGACTTTGGCATTCCAGCTTATGTTCTCCTCAGGTGTCCAGGCCCGAATAAAATAAACAATTTAAATAAGAGATTTAAAAACCCTAGCAAATTCACAGGTCATTGCTTAAGTCCCAAGATCCTAGCCCATCCTGCTGCCTTTCCTTCATGTTCCAGTTTTCTGATAGTCAATGTATTTTTACTCAAGGGTTTAGTTGTTTTGTTTTTTTAATTGCAGTTAGAAAAATAGGATGTAATATATTTACTCCATCTCATCCAGAACCAGAAACAAAGCCCTCTTCAAAAATGCTAACCTGGGGCACCTGGCTGGCTCAGTCGGTAGAGCATGCTACTTTTAACATCAGGGTTGTGAGTTCAAGCCCCATGTTGTGTGTAGAGGTTACTTAAAAAAAAAAAAAATTTTTTTTTAATGCCAGTCTATCTGTCAAGTGTCTGAGCTATGCTTGATCCTTCATTTGGTCTAAAGTGGTTTTTTTTTTTTTTTTTTTATGGTTTTATTTAATCTCTACACCCAATTTGGGGCTCGAACTCACAACCCCAAGATCAAGAGTCACATGCTCTATTGACTGAGCCAGGCAGGCACCCCTGGTTAAAAGTGTTTTTTTTAAGTTTATTTGTTTATTTTGAGGGGTGCGTGGGTGGCTCAATTGGTTAAGCACCCGATTTCGGCTCAGGTCCCGATCTCACTGCTCGTGGGTTCAAGCCCCACATCAGGCTCTGTGCTGACAGCTGGGAGCCTGGAGCCTGCTTTGGATTCTGGGTCTCCCTCTCTCTCTGCCCCTCCTGTCTCTCTCAATTTTATTTATTTTAAGAGAGACAGAGACGGCATGAGCAGGGGAGGGCAGAGACAGAGAGAGGGAATCCTATGCAGGCTCCATGCTCAGCACAGAGCCCGATCTTACAACCTCAAGATCATGACCTGAGCCAAAACCAAGAGTCTCAAGCTCTACCAGCTGAACCACCCAGGCGCCCCTCCCAAGAGTACTTTTAAAAGCAAGAAATAAAAACCCACTTAAGCTAGCTCACATCAAGAGTTTATTACTGAGATACTACAAATAAATCTTAACTGGCATGAACCATTATCTGGCTGTTTGCTGTAACAATTTGTTACGTTTCTAAGAAACCTTAAATTACGGGCGGGGGGGGGTGTGGTGGTGGCAGGGGAGTCATATTCTACAGTTATTTCAGCAGAGAAGTGGGGAAGACTGTGAGGGGCTGGAGGAACTCACACCTTTTGTTCCTGCAGGAATTAAAGTTTTTATCATGGCCATGAAAAAGTTCACTGAAAACAGCTCTTTTGTTCAGCCCCTGCACTTCTCACCCTTCACTCCCAGAATGTGGTGTCAGCTGCCAGCTAACCTCTGTGATCTTGTAGCTCCGTCACTCACTGAGGACCGTCTGTGGTTCTTGTGTCTTGTATTTCGTATTCTCTGAAGAAAATGCGGTGGCCACTGGCCATCTGACGGGTTTCTGGTTTCAGTCAGAAGTTGGTGTCCCTCTGGTCAGCTGTGGCAGGGCAGTAAAGGGCTGCTTGGTTCACTTCCTTCAACCAAGGCCACGACCTGCTTCACTTCACAGAGAAGAGGGCTGGAGGTCAGCAAGAGGGGCAGAAACAGACTCCCAACACGCACCACTTAGGCTGCGTTGTCGTTAAATGCCAAAGCGATTACAGCTTTATGCTTTTTCTTTGTCTAATGAGAAACCCCAAACTGCATATTTGTGTGACGTCTTTAAAATCTTCTTTCCTTAGAACGCCTGACAGACAATCTCAGAGTTGGACAGACATCCACAGTTGCTGCTCAGATGTTTCTTTTTTTCAGAGTTTTGCTGCTAAGAATATCTCCCCAACATTTGACTTCATTGTGGCCAATAATGGTCTCTGAATTAGTAAGTACAAAAATCTTAACTCTTGAAAGCAGAGTTGGTGCTTTTTAAAATGCTTTTTCAGGAAGAATATTTCATATATATCTTAATTTTTTTTAATGTTTATTCAGTTTTGAGAAAGAGAGTGAGCGAGCACGGGGGAAGGGCAGAGAGAGAGGGAGACTAGATTCAAAGTAGGCTCCAGGCTCTGAGCTGTCAGCACTGAGCCTGACAAGGGGCTCGAACTCGTGAACCCAAGATCATGACCTGAGCCAAAGTCAGACGTTCAACTGACTGAGTCACTCAGGCGCCCCAACTATTCCAAATATATCTTAATTTTATCTGCAAAATTTCCTTTTTATTTTATCTACAAAATTTTCAGTCAGGTTGGTAGCATGTAGTCAGCTCTTGGTTAAATACAGAATTTTTAAAGATAGAACCATTTAATGTAGCTCTGGGAAATTTTATAGTTTGAATAAACAAAGTATAAAACTTTAAGGCACAGTGAATAACTACACATTACAAACCGGCCACTGTTGGACAAGTAAAGAAGGTAAAATTCAAGGAACACGTGGGGCGCCTGGGACGCTCAGTTGAGTCTCCAACTCTTGATT
The DNA here is from genome assembly GCF_022079265.1 of Lynx rufus. Taxonomy (NCBI): domain Eukaryota; kingdom Metazoa; phylum Chordata; class Mammalia; order Carnivora; family Felidae; genus Lynx; species Lynx rufus. Next base: position 150,069,716 of record NW_025814867.1, read on the forward strand.
TTGGCTCAGGTCTTGATCCCGGGGTTGTGGGATTGAGCCCCGTGTCTAGCTCCACACTGAGCGTGGAGCCTGCTTGAGATTCTCTCTCCCTCTGCTTCTCTCCCCAGCTCGCACACTCTCCCTCTCTCTCTAAAATAAAAAAAATAAATAAAAATAAAAAACATAAAACCTCTGAGTTGCTCTCTGCCTTCACCTGCAGTCAGAAAAGTTTCTAGGTAAGCTCTGTTAGATCGAGAGCCTCTAGGGAGAAAAGATTCAGATCCTGTTTAGATAAGTGGATAACCAAATATATGAGTTGGAGATGCTATCTCATGTGAAGTCAAAATCAAATTAGAGGGAAGAGGTCAGGTTATCATGTTTCAGAGCTACTGGCAGGCTATACTTTGTGGTGACATGAATTACCTAATCTGAAGATTAATCCTTTAAATTCTAAATTATAGAGTTTACACCCATCCCTGAAAACATTACCATCACATCCATCACATACCATGACCTACCACTCCATGAATCCATGTAACTGAAGCTTCCTAATGAAAAATTATCTGTCCTAAATCCTTCAAATTTCAGTTGAAGAACTTACTAGCCAGATGTTCACGTTCACTGATACTAGATTTCCATAATAGGCCCCCTGTACTTATGTTGTGGGTTTCTTTGAAGCCATGCCTTATATAGAAATATTTAAAGTGGAAAGCTGAATGCTGTTTAGAGGGCTATTAACAACATTAATCTCGGAAAGCACTAGAAGTTTGTGGATAGGCTTTTAAGAGCAGCATTTCCGAAATACTCCATGCATTTAATTCTTTTTCCTTACCCACATTTAGTTATCAATTACTCATGAGGATATGTCATAAGATTCTGAATAGATATTTAGGAATGTTTTCAAAATTCCCTTTTCAGGACTGATATACTATTTCATCTATATCTAATTTCATCTGAAAATTTTCAAGTTGATAGCACATGGCTCTTGGCCAAATAGAGAATATGTTATCTTCTGTAATTATATTTGACCTTTTTTTAACTGTCAGCTTATTCACACTCATTTGTATTCTTTGATACTATCTGCTTTTTAAACTTGTATTCTAGGTTTACTGAGACATAATTGGCATACAGTATAATATAACCTTAGGTGTACAAAGTGATCTGACTAACATTGTGAGATGAGGACCACCGTGAGTTCAGCTAACATCCATCATCTCCTATAGACAGAAAAAGCAAATCGAGAAAGAAAAAATGTGATAAGAACTTGTGATAAGGACTCTTAAGATTTACCTTAACTACTTCATATATGCCCTCCAGCAGTGTTAACTATTGTCATGTTGTATGTGACATCCCTAATACTTCTTTATCTTGTAATGGAAGTTCGTACTTTTTGACCGCCTTCATCCAATTTCCCCTCCCCCACATCTCCTGTCTGTGGTAACCACAAATCTGATTTCTTTTTCTGTGAATTTGGCTTCGTTTTGATTTTTTAGGATTCCACGTATAAACTAGATTATACAATATTTGTCTGACTGACTTCACTTATCATAATACTGCCAAGGTCTTCCACGTTGCTCCAAATAGCCGGATTTCCTTCCTTTTTTATAGCCGAATCGTATTTTACTGTATGTACATATACAACATTTTCTTTATCCATTCATCCATCAGTAGACATTTAGGACGTTTCCTTGTCTTGGCTGTTGTAAATAGTGCTGCAGTGGACATGGGTGGACATGTATCTCCTGAACCTAGCATTTGCATTCCTTCTGGTATATTCCCAGAAGTGGAATTGCTGGATCATATAGTAGTTCTAGTTTTAATTATTTGGAGAACCTCCGTGCTGCGTTCCAGAGTGGCTGTCCCAATGTACATGCCCACCAACGGTGCCCGAGGGTTCCATTTGCCCCACAGCCTCACCAGCACTTGTCTCTTGTCTTTCTGCCGCTTGCCCTTCTAACAGGTGTAAGGTGATTCCTCACTGGGGTTTTACTTTGCATTTCCCTGATGGTTAGTGATGTTGAGCATCTTTGCATCTGTACCTGTTGGCCATGGTATCCCCTTTGGGAAAATACCTATTCGAGTCCTTGGCCCATTTTTAAATTAAGTTACTGGCTTTTTTGTTATTGAGTTGTATGAGTTGTTTTTTTTTTTTTTCAACGTTTTTTTATTTTTTTTTATTTTTGGGACAGAGAGAGACAGAGCATGAATGGGGGAGGGGCAGAGAGAGAAGGAGACACAGAATCGGAAACAGGCTCCAGGCTCTGAGCCATCAGCCCAGAGCCTGACGCGGGGCTCGAACTCCCGGACCGCGAGATCGTGACCTGGCTGAAGTCGGACGCTTAACCGACTGCGCCACCCAGGCGCCCCTGTATGAGTTGTTTTAAATACATCTTGGATATTAACCCTTTATCAGATACTTGGTTAGCAAGTATTTTTTCCTATTCTTCAGGTTCTTTTTGCCGAGTCTCTTGCTTTATTTGCTCTTTTTTATGGACATATAAATCTTAAACATTAAGCTAGGTTTAACCCCTCTCCAATAGTAAATTGAATTGTTTTCTTTTTAAGATTCAGACATTCATACAGCTTGAAGAAGATCTGAAAGAGGATGACGAATTATTGAGGTAAGCTGTATGAGTTCTATGCACACATGTGAGCGGACATCACTTTGTGATGTAGGATTATGTAACACTCAATATTATCATTTAAAAAAATTTTTTCATGTTTATTTATGTTGCGAGAGAGAGAGAGAATGAGCAGGGGAAGGGCAGAGAGAGAGGGAGACACAGAATCTGAAGCAGGCTCCAGGCTGCGAGCTGTCAGCACAGAGCCCATCGTGGGGCTTGAACCCACAAACCATGAGATCATGACCTGAGCCAGAGTCAGCACTCAACTGAGCCACCCAGGCATCCCCAAACACTCAATATTATTTTCTTGAAATACTTGTGAAGAGACCAGCCATTTGACCATTCTTTTTTTTTTTTTTTTAATGTTTTATTAACAGAGACAGAGCATAAGCAGGAGAGGGACAAAGAGAGAGGGAGACACAGAATCCAAAGCAGGCTCCAGGCTCTGAGCTGTCAGCACAGAGCCCGATATGAGGCTTGAACTCACAAACTGTGAGATCATGACCTGAGTTGAGCCAGAGTCAGACGTTTAACCAGCTGAGCCAACCCTCAACTGTTCTTAAACGGAAAAAACCCTTCTTAGGGACATTGCATAGGTAAATGGACTACAGCATACGTGAATGAATTTATAACAAGAGTTTCTTTGCAAATTTTTAGAAACAGCAACAAAATCAACAGAACAAAAGTTTCAGTTGCTGATGGCAACGGGCCCTCCCTGGGGGAGATAGCCCAGAGTGAGCTCATCTTATATTTGTCAGCTTGCAAATTCTTGGACACAGCACTTTCTTTTCCGCCTGACAAGATGCCGTTGTTTCAAATGTAAGTCAGATAAGCCCGTGTGCCCTCCTTGAATTGGTGACTTTCCTCGTGAGCACTTTCACTTGTTCTGTACAGGGTGGGAGAAGCCGCCGTAGGGGTTTCTGGTGGCCCACGAGCCTCCTCAGAATACCAGATGTCAGAGTGCTTACAACACCTGTGGTTTTCTGGATTTGCCTCACAGTAGTGTTGATGGCTGGGTTTCTGTGGTGTATACGCGTTTAGGTAGTTTTGCTACTGAATGCTCGTAAAACGAGAGTCATGGACTGGTGGTCCTCACTGCATTTGCGTAGATTTCTTCGTCTGTTTGTTTTTAATAAGTGGAACAGGCTGTCTCCACTTCACTTTGCCCCTATTGGCTTACATTTCCTGTAGGCTTAACACAGCTGCTCATACATTTAATTTCATGCCTGGCCCCAGATGCCACTTCTCTCTCTCCTGCCCCCTCTAAAGAAAGAGTTATCACGTAGAAATGTTTGTGGTTAAAATGTGGGTTCTTTTTAACAGCATATTACAAAGTGAAAGAAGCCAATCTGAAATGGCTTGAAATAGTATGATTCCAACTCTGTGATACTCTGGAAAAGGCAAAACTATGGAGACAGTCAAAAAAGATTGTCAGGGATTGCAAGACACGGAGTCAGAGCACAGAGGATTTTTAGAACACTGAAACTACTTTATTTGGTACCTTGATGACGAATACATGTCATTATACATTTATTCAAAGCCATAGAATGCACACCACCAAGAGTGCACCCTGAAGTGAACTCTGGCCTTGGATGATAACACAAATTCATGTCATTTCACTGATTATAACAAACGTACCGCTCTGGTGGGGTATTGATAGCGGGGAAGGCATTGCGTGGAGAGGAGGCTGGGGGCACATGGGAAGCCTCTGTACGTACTTCCTGCTCCACTGTGTTGCAAACCTAAAACTGCTCCAAAAAGGAAAGTTTTTTTAAAAGTGGGTTCTGATGTATATGATTGTGCATAGCTGCGTTACTCATAAAAGGTGGAGGAAATCTAAAGTCCACGAATGTACGAGAGGGTAAATAACGTTGGTATATCCTTACAATGAAACATTCAGCAAAAAAAAAAAAAGAAATACTGACGTGTCCTCCAACATGGATGAACCTTGACCATGTAATGTTAAGCGAAAGAAGCCAGTCACAAAGAACCACATATTGCATGATTCTGTTTCTATGAAATGCCAAATATATTTTCAAATAAGAAAATATGTAGAGGCAGAAAATAGATTGAGGGGATGTAAGGGGTTGAGGGGCGATAGCTAGAGGGAGCGGGTATTCTTTTTGGGGTGATGAAAAAAATATCCTAAAATTGATTATGGTGGTGGATAAACAATTCTGTGAATAAACTAAAAGCTAATTCAATTATGTACTTCAGATGGGCGTACTATATGGTATGTGAATTATTTTTCCATAAACCTGTTGAAAAATCTTTTTCGAAGTGAGCTCTGAGCCAGCACGCCTGACCTCGGATTGTTTTCATCCAGTTACAGGTGGGCATTTGTCCCAGAAGTGGACACAGAGGTCCCTGCCTTCCTGTCAGACCTAGAGGAGAATCACCAAGAATGCAAACCCCACACTGTTAGGATTCTAGAACTTCTAAAGTTAAAATATGGGGTAAACGTCTTCCTTTTTACAGTCAGCGTTTGTGGCGGAGGGGAGAGAGGCTAGGCAGTGAGGGCCGCGAGAGAAGCCCGTCATGTGCCACTTGATCTTAATGACCGAATAGTTTTCAGAAGTTCTTTGGTCTGAGTGTTAAAACTCGGAGGTGGTCCAAATCCCATCTTTATTTCCTCATCGGCACGTCACTTTCTCTGCCCACATGCTGAGGTGCGCCTCCTGGAGAACCACAATCACGTGGAAGAGGTTTCGCACAGAGTCGGTTTATTAGGCGGAGGAAGGCCCTGCAGGAAGAATAGGGGTCTCGGGGAGAGGGGAGGGGCTGGGGTGAAATCCCGGCGGGAAACGTCGGTTGAAGACCTCGCGTTTGAATTTTTTGGGAAACTGCCACCAGTGCTGACGATGAGTGGTCCCCAGAGAACCCATCGCTTAGATTTGCTGCCCACATGTCCTTGGCCCGCACCTCTAACCCTTAACAAAGCCTTATCATCTTTATGCGGTGTTTTTGTTTTTGTAGGAAATTGGCAGCTCTGATGAGATCAGCGCAAAGAATGAATTCCCTCTGCTGCGCCAGCATTCTGTTTCCAGCATTAGGCAATTGATGCCATTCTTCCAGACTCTAAATCGTGCTTTTAAAACCCAGAGTAAGCTGTCTGCCGACACCCAAGGACCTCCAGTCTTAGAGTTCCCGGTCACAGATAGCCCGAGGGTCTTGCAACAGCTAGAAGAATGTGTTGAGTATGATTTTTTGGAACATCTGGAATGTTAGCCCCATAAGACAGGATTTGTTTAATCCATTTACCGATACGTCAGTGACAACCAGGATACGTGCGTTCTAAACGAGAAAGGAGCCAAGGATAGTGCTTTTTAAACAAGCCAATTTCGATTTTGAAGGTAGATTTCAGATAATTTTCTGTTGGGCAAGAAAACACACCTCCCTAAATGCCTTGTAATATATTTGGATCTGATTGTATGTTTCGTCTTCAATTTATGTAAAGAAAATAAAGTTAATGTATCATCTAATGCAAGCACAAAATTCATAATATGAAGCATGAAGGCAATGAAGAGTTGTTTTCTTTGTTGATGCAGCTATATGGGCTGTCTCGGTATATTTCTCTAAAAGTTTACACTTGTTGGGTATTACTCTTAACCCTTCACACATATGTCCTTTAAAATGTTTATTTTGGTACCACATTTTAAAGCCAAAATACATTGTTTTCTGAAAATAATAATTGCCCATTACCATTGACGGTTCAGCAGTGGTGAGGGCTTGAAGATATCTCAACATATTTAACTCTTGCTCATTAAAATCACATATTAAGGGGCACCCGGCTGGGGCGCTTGGGTGGCTCAGTCAGAAGAGCCACCGACTTCAGCTCAGATCGTGATCGTGAGGTCCGTGAGTTCGAGCCTGGCATCGGGCTGTGTGCTGACAGCTCAGAGCCTGGAGCCTGCTTCAGATTCTGTCCCTCTCTCTCTTTCTCTCTCTGCCCCTATCCCTGCTCGCATGCGCACGCTCGCTCACTCGCTGTTTCTCTCTCGCTCTCAAAAAATAAACATTTTTTAAAAGGGGGGGATGCCTGGCTGTCTCAATCAGAAGAATGTGCGACTCTTGATCTTGGGGTTGTGAGTTTGAGCCCCGTGTTGGTTGTAAAGTTTATAAGTAAATAAACTTTAAAATAAGTCATGCATTAAAATCACAGTGCATCCAGCTTTGAAAGAAATACATAGTTTTCAGAACTCTGACAGCTGTAACCTTAGTTATGTACCATGATGTGCCTTGCCAGCACTTTCCATTTAACATAAATCAGTCGATGTAGTCATGGAGCCTTTAATGCCTGAAGCTTCTGTCAGAGAAACGGACTCTCGACTCTTCCCTTTTCCTTTGTCCTTTCTGGGATCTCTTTGCCACTTTGTAGACCTCACTGTTCATTAAAATAATCTCTTCCTAAGCACAGACTCCTCTCTCCTGGCAGGGGGTCACCCCACTCCTGCCGAGCCTCTCTGTCTTAAGCCAGCTACCCTATTTAGAATCCTGGCTCGGCTGCCGGAGCCTGAACTCTCTGCCAGGGAGCATGGTTTGCCTTCCAGACTTGCCTACCTCATGTCCCCTTTTCAGCCTCCAGAGCATCGCATGAAGTCGGGTTCCAGGCCAGATGATGCACGCTGGCCTAATGCGTGCTCTCCTGTCCATCCTTTCTGCACGCCAGGGATCGGTTTGGAATTAACCAGCATCGTCGGTTAAGTTTCCCGTAACATCCTACTAGTTCCTAGCGTGTGTGCAGTGTAGAAGCAATTAGTGTCAAGAGCCCCAGTATGGGATTTGGGGAGGACAGAACCACCCGATTACCTACATAAGGGCTCAAAAGAAGAATTCAAGCTCACCACTAGAAATAGGGGTATTCATACAAATACGTGTTAAGAATTACATGAAAATGATGGGTTTGTGCATGTAAGGGGTATCTCTAAGAACATTTGCAAGCTTGGTGACTAAAGCTTTAAATACCGAAGCGTAGAGCTATAATTTCTATGTAAGTTCTGTGAGTTTGCTGTAATTCAGACTGTGAAGCGATAACCATATGCCGATCAATAGTTAACCTCAAGGGCATGCATATGTTCATACTTCAGAATTTACAAAACTAGTAACTTACATCATCGGGAGCTATTATGCCATCTGTGCTTAGATTTACAAATTTTGTTGATGGTTTTTCTCTCTAGTATCTAAAACAGCTTAATGGTCTCTGAACATGTGTGTGTAAGTGAATCCTTATTTATTAAATGGAAATCTTAAAAGGAATTCCATAGTACATCATGGAACACTAAGGAAGTCTTATCAACGTGATGCACGTTTAAATCTTTAGTTCGTGGGGCGCCTGGGTGGCGCAGTCGGTTATGCGTCCGACTTCAGCCAGGTCACGATCTCGCGGTCCGGGAGTTCGAGCCCCGCGTCAGGCTCTGGGCTGATGGCTCAGAGCCTGGAGCCTGTTTCCGATTCTGTGTCTCCCTCTCTCTCTGCCCCTCCCCCGTTCATGCTGTCTCTCTCTGTCCCAAAAAATAAATAAACGTTGAAAAAAAAATTTTTTTTTAAAAATAAATCTTTAGTTCGTGAATACCGTAGTAGTTGGGGTTATAAGCTGTGAGGTCGGCTTGCCTGGGTGTGGTGTTCAGCTTTCCCACATACTAGCGTGAGCAAAACTTGTGCCTCGGTTTTCTCATCTATAAAATGGGACTATCGAATGCAACTGCATCATAGGTTCTAGCAACTAACCATTTCTGTGATCTGTGAACAGTTTTGCACCCCTCAGTGAAAAAGAAGACTGTGCCCACCCCAATATCGGTAAGATGAGCAGAAGCAAGGTTAGCGGTTCCGTATTTTCTTCTTACTTTGGAACCGAGGCCCTTCACCACACTGTGGAGCCAACTGCTCTGCCTCCATTCCTCCCGGTGGAAATGCTCCGCGTCCAGCCCTCAGCCACTGCACTGAGGGCAGGGAGTGTGCTGGGAGAGGTGGGACTTGCCAGGAGTGGCCGTAGCCAAGGAGAACAGACTGGTGCTCTAACAGAGCGGGTTTGAACACACACAGCTGCGGGCAGTGTCGGTGGGAGGGTGGCCCATGCGTGCGGATGAACCGATCCCTGTAACTAGAGTGCTTTCCAGGGGCCAGGTACGGTGCCAGGCGCCTCCCGGGCGTCACATTCTCTCTTCCCACCCCCTTGGGAAGTAGAGGCTTACCCCATTCTACAAGGCCAGCAGAGCTAGGAAACGGAACCTAGATCTGTCTCCCTCTTAGAGCCCTTTTCTCCACCCCAGTGCTGAGAAAATTAGACAGGAAATCCCCATGGTGGCTACTGCTGTTCCGTAATGTGTGGAAGACAAGTTTCTGAAACTACCCCGCCCATGTATGACTTCCTGCAAAACCAGCTCGTGCTAGGGCCACAGCACAGAGAAAGTAGCGCCTAGCTTTGAAAGTGTGGCGAGATCTGTTTTCAGAGGAGAACACGCCTTGTTTTCCAGTATTTGTACATTATGCGCGGTTAAATTAGGAGAAATGGCTAGGTTTGCCAAAGTAGTTAAGGAAGGTTGAACTTAAAAGTTTTGAACTACCCAGACAGGTTCTGTGCTATTGGAATAAAATGCTTTGGTGTTAAGACAATGCCTGCTAGCGGGTATTACTTGCAGTTCAGTGAGACACATAAACCAACGAACGTGCAAAGTCAACACCTTCAAAGAGAATACGATTAGGAGCAGAATGCGGATGAGCCAAGGGCACACTGAGGAGTCTCCACCTTCTACCTGAAGGAGCAACTGGGCTCAGGAGGGTCAAGTTAGTACCCTGTGTGTGTGATCATGTGTATGTGTTTTGTTATGTCGTGCAGTCATCATTCCACACCATTGCATCCTCTCCAATCGGACTTGGTGCCGTCGCTGAAGTTCAGAGTGAAGAGGACCCCTGCAAGCATTTTTCAGGCTGGATAGGGGTATCCTGAGGTTAGAAATCTGTCAGTTACGGTTAGAATCCAGCAGAGGAACTATGCTTAGCAAGGGTCCTCCCACCTGCATGTGCACGAGGACCACCTGGAGAGCTTGCAAACTTGCAGGATGCCTAGCCTCCTCCCCAGAGAGTCTGAGTCAGTAGAAAGGGTGACAGTCAGGAATCTGCATGTGTAACAAGTTATTTTTGTCACCGGTGCTTCCTGGATCATTCTTGGAGACACGCTAGTTTTCAGAGCAATTTATTCATAAGTATGACGTGGAAACCAGGAGGAAGCCAGCAAGGCTGAACTTGTTTGGTTACTTCTCATCCTATATAGGTAGCTCCTTCCAAGCAGTTCTCCATCGAAATCAAGTAAGTCCACCTTTAAACCAATGGGAAAGGAAATACATTTTAAAATACTATGGGTCTAGGGGCGCCTGGGTGGCTCAAGTCGGTTAAGTGTCCGACTTCAGCTCAAGTCATGATCTCACGGTCTGTGAGTCCCAGCCCCACGTCGGGCTCTGTGCTGACAGCTCGGAGCCTGGAGCCTGCTTCGGACTCTGTGTCTCCCTCTCTCTGCCCCTTGCCCACTCACACGCTGCCTCTCTCTCTCTCTCTCAAAAGTAAATAAACACCAAAAAAATTTTTTAAATACTGTGGGTCTAGGAGAGGAATAAAGTAGTTCCTCAACGAGTTAAAAATAGAATTACCATATGATCCAGCAAGTTCACTAAAATGAACTAAAACCAGGGGCGCCTGGGTGGCTCAGTTGGTTAAGCGTCTGACTTCAGCTCAGGTCATGATCTCACGGTCTGTAAGTTCAAGTCCGGCGTCGGGCCCTGTCCTGACAGCTCAGAGCCTGCTTCAGATTCTGTGTCTCCCTCTCCCTCTGCCCCTCCCCTGCTCATGCTCTGTTTCTGTCACTCTCAAAAATGAATAAATATTTAAAAAAATTTTTTAAAAAGAACTGAAAACAGGGTCTCAGATTTTTTTTATTTATTTATTTTACTGTTTATTTTTGACAGAGAGAGCAAGCAAGCACGAGTGGTTCGTGTGTGAACCCATAAACCGTGAGTCATGACCCGAGCTGAAGTTGGACGTTCATCCGACTGAGCCGCCCAGGTGCCCCTGGGGTCTCAGATATTTGTACACCTACCTACGTTTATGGCAGCATTATCCACAATAGCCAACAGGTGGAAATGACCCAAATGTCCATTGACAGATGAATGGCTAAACAAAATGTGGTCTATCCACACAACAGAATATTATTCAGTCTTAAGAAGGAAGGGAATTCTCACACATGCTACAGCATGGGTGAACCTTGAGGACATTAGGGTACGTAAACCAGTCGCAGGACAAATGGATAACTCCACTTGCATGAGGGACCTGAAGTAGCCAAATTCATAGACACAAAGTAGAAGGGTGGATACCGGGGGGCTGGGAGAGGGGGATGGGGAGTTCGTGTCTAATGGGTACAGTGTTTCAGTTTGGAAAGATGAAAAAGTTCTGGAGATGTGTGATGGTGACACCACAATGTGTGCGTAATTAAGGTCACTGTATTGTACACTGAAAAAGGGTGAAAATGGCAAATTTCATGTTCTGTGTATGTTACCCCAATAAAAATTCTAACACAAAACCAAAATTACTGTGAGTTTAAAAGGAGGGCACGGAAGAGGGTCTAAGCCAGGGTTCCCCTTATGCGATGAACAGTGTCTCATCCGGGGTTTCCCCCACAAAGTCAACCAGAAGCAGAGGGGAGGTGGGAATTTAATCCTTGGGACCTGGAGGCCTCTCGTCTGTCTCTTCTGTCTCCCCTAACCACTCGGCATTTTAATCTCTTGCATATCTTTTCTATGTTGTTCCAGCTACGTGATACTCTTTTCCTTCACCTGACACGTCCCACTCAAACTGTTTATGTAACAAACATATGGGAGCCAGTCTTTGAGATCCGAATTCCTCAGTCTTGCTTCTTTCTGCAGCTCCTCAGACACAGTGAGGCACTTTGTCACAGGACAGCCCTATTAGAGCACCTACTAATGTCATAGCCCATCGCTGGCTGCGAGGCAGGCGCCCTTTTGTGGAAGAGAGAGACCCTGTATCTTCTTCAGTTCCTTCGGGGTCTGGCATATGTAGGCTGTCCACAGTAACTAAATGAAGAACATAAAGGTTGATGTTTCTGATAAAGGTGGTGCTGGAGGAGGAAGAAAGAGTAGGAAACCCCAGTTTGAATAAAGTAATTTGTAGGACTAGACAGTGGGGGGCTCAGGGAACAGTGGGTTTTGGGCCCCAAACTTAGACCCTCTCTAGTAACCACTCCCCGGAGGCTCCTGCTGTCTCACTGAGCACCCAGTGTTGGCGCATGAGGGCACTCTTCTTGGCTTGCTGTCCCCACTCTTCCCTGCTGGTCCTTGAACTACCTGATTTCACAGTCAGCCCAACCCACCTGAAAAACATGTGAAGACTGCCTTTTCTATCCTCCATGAGCGTGTCCTCAATTCTCATTGGACCCTTTGACAACAAAACACTGCTGTACTGTGTGGGAGGTGAACACTTGGCCCTGGGCACCACCGTGCTGGTTGGAGAGCTCTTTGTGTTATAGTAAAGCTACTATCTTAACTCATAAGCACTTGATTGTATATTCTTCCAGGTTTCCCTTGCAACTGTTTTCCGTTTGTTTCTGAATCTAAGCCAGGTTAAGCATCTAATTGTTAAGGAATCTAAATTTCTTCAGGAAACAGACGAGTTGTCTAATATGATTGAGAGAGGTGGAGCTTGTGGTTAATCAAAGAGCATGATTGGCCTAAAGGCAATCAGACTCAATAAAAAGTTAATACATATACATCAAGGGACGCCTTGCTAGCTCGGTCAGTAGAGCATCTGACGCTTGATCTTGGGGTTGTAGGTTCGAGCCCTACTTTGGGGGTAGGAATTACTTAATACAATCGTTAGGGGCACCTGGGTGGCTTGGTCAGTTAAGTGTCCAAGTCTTGGTTTCAAACGGGTCATGATCTCACAGTTTGTGAGTTCCAGCCCCACATTGGGCTCTGTGCTGATAGCACGAAGTTTGCTTGGGATTCTGTCTCTCCCTCTCTCTGTCCCTCCCCCACTCATGCTCATTCTCTTGCACTTGCTGTTTCTCAAAATACATAAATAAACTTTAAAAAATGAAAATAAAAGCTTTATACACACATATGCATATATATATCAATATAGTTTTTTTGACATCAACATCTCTAAATGGCTAGTTATGAGACAGATGAAATCCCACTTACAATAACAACAACAATAAAATATCCAGGAAAAAAAAAAAGCTTCATAAGAACTCCTTGAAGAAAATATTTCTGAAGGAGTAAAGGACACTTGGAGTGAAAGGAAAGGCTCACTAGGTCTTAAAGAGGAAGATTCAACATCATCAAGTTGTAAATTCTAAATTAATCTATGAATTTAAGGCAATCCCCCAGAAACAACACTTGGTTTTTGTTTTGTTTTGTTTTAACAAGATAAACTCATCCTAAATTTTATTTGGAAAAATAGGCAAAAGTAGCCAGAAATTTTCTGAAAACAAGGAGTAAAGAAGAGAACTACACTGAGTAGGTCTTGAAACATATTATAAAGCTAAAATAATTGGTACCAGTGCAGGAATGGACAGCAGATCAACAGAATAAAATAGAAAGTCCATCAATGGACACAAATGCATAGAAAAATGTAGTATTCGAACCAATAGGGGGAAAGACAGGTGGCTTATTTGATAAATGGTATTGGGATAGCTGGGTAACCAACAGAAAAAAATAAGAAATTGGATTTATACCTCCCATCTTTCACCAAAATAAATTCCAAAGAGATCAAAGATTGAAACCATGAAGAAACCATAAAAATACTAGAAGAAATGAAGAGAAGGCATTTATATAAGCCAATAATGATCATTTTTAGATGAATACAAATCCCAGAAGCCATAAGAGAAAGTTCAATAATTTTGGCTATATGAATTTTCTTTTAAAAATTCTGCATAAAAAAATCATAAGCACGGGGCGCCTGGGTGGCGCAGTCGGTTAAGCGTCTGACTTCAGCCAGGTCACGATCTTGCGGTCCGTGAGTTCGAGCCCCGCATCAGGCTCTGGGCTGATGGCTCAGAGCCTGGAGCCTGTTTCCAATTCTGTGTCTCCCTCTCTCTCTGCCCCTCCCCCGTTCATGCTCTGTCTCTCTCTGTCCCAAAAATAAATAAACGTTGAAAAAAAAATCATAAGCAAAGTAAAAGACAAATGGCAAACGAGAAACATATTTGAAAAGACTCCTTTTATGAAGGGCTAATTTTTCCAATACTCAAAGAACACCTATTGAAAGATAAAGTATAGAAAGATGAGCAAAAGAAATGAACGGGGGGTTCTACACACATGAAAAAACAATTGGCTTTAACACATGTCAAATGATGTCCAAACTTACAATATAAGGAAAAACTTAAAATTGCTCTGAAATATTATTCACTGACCGTTTCAGCAGATATTAGTATTAGGGGAAAACAGGATCCCTTCTATAAATAAGGAATATAAATTAGTACAAGCTCTTTGGAGGAAATTTGTCAATTTCTATCAAAACTATGACTGGGTGTATCTTTTGACCCAACAATCCTACTTTTGGGAATTTTTCTGATATACATGTATAACTTACATAAAAATTATTCACCGTAGTCTTATTGATAATAACAAAACTTTGGAGACAACCTTTGCCCACCAGCACAAGGAAGGATTGGCTAAAGAAATTACAATACATCAATAAAATGGAATGTTATTGAGGAATCCAGCTGGCTCAGTCAGTAGAATATGTAACTCTTGATCTTAGGGTCAATGAGTTCGATCCCCATGTGGGGCATAGAGATTACTTAAAAAAAATGTTAGGAAGTTGCAAAATAACATGAGGAAGTTCTTTAGGCTGTTTTGGAAGGATCTACAAAATATACTGTTCAGTGTAAAAGTCAAGGTGCATATCTGTATAGGTTTGTGAAAGCAACCAGATTTCACATTGTATTTATTAAATCAGGGAGAGATTTTATTTGACAAATATTCTAACTCCTGTATGAACTTTCAACATTTCTCTTTCCTTGACCTAGTCCATTTTCCTTTGACTTAGTCCTACAAAAATACTGTAGTCTGGGTGGCTTAAACAACAAACATTCATTTCTCACGGTTCTGGAGGCTAAGAGTTCAAGGTCAAGGTACCTTCCTGGTTGTTCCTGCCTTGTCTTCACATTGCACAAGAGTTGAGGGAGCTCTGGCGGGTCTATTTTATTATAAGGGCACTAATATTCATGAGGGCTCCACCTTTGTGACATAATCACCTCTCAAAGGCTCCACCAAATACATTCATTGGGGGCTAGGATTTCAATGTATGAATTTGTGGGGGAGACAGTCTACAGCGCTCCCCAAATAAGATAGTTTTCTATCATTAAAAAAATCACATCAAACTCAGCTTTTTTTTTAAAAAAATAAAGGTTTCCATGTAAGCTTGGGTTTGATACAAGTACCAGAGGGGTGTGGTGGGGCATTTATTTCTCTGTAAAATCCCCTTTTATACCAATGTAGTGTAAGTTCAGCCTGTACGTGTTTGCCTCACATTTTTTTCGATATGAGTAAGCCTTGAGGATGTAGAATTCCACAGTGTGCTCAATTGTGTTAAAAAAAAAAAGGGGCGGGGGGGACAAGAATCCGTATATATAGGTAAGTACTTGCTTGCACATGAATATATTGTCTACGCTTGTAGTTGTCCTAACAAATTACCACAAATTTAGTGGCTTAAAATTACAGAAATTTCTTCTCTTCCAGTTCTGAAGGCCAGATGTCTGAAATAAGTTTCACTGAGCTGAAACCAAGCTGTCTGCAGGGCTTCATTCCCTCTGCAAACTCTGGGGGCTCTAGAATGGAGTGGCCTCGCCTTTTCCAGCTTCTAGAGCTCATTCCTGGCATTCTTTGGCTCAAGACCCCTTCTTTTCAAAATCAGCAGTATAGCATCTTCAAGTCTCTCTCTGCTGCAGAGGCCAAATAACCTTCTGCGATCCCATCTCCCTCTGTCCCTGTCTTATATAACTTTTTCTTTCAAGTTTACTTATTTATTTTGAGAGAGAGAGAGTACGAGAGAGGTAGGAGCAGAGAGGGAAAGACCAGAATCTCAAGCAGGCTCCATGCTGCCAGCAGAGAGCCCGATGCAGGGCTCAAACTCAGGAATCCTGTGAGATCATGACCTGAGCTGAAGTCAAAAGTCTGACGCTTAACTGAGCCACCCAGGTTGCCCCTGTGTCTGTCTTACAAAGACCCTTGGGATTGCATCTAGGGCCCAACCACATAATCCAGGCTAATCTCATCTCAAAATGTGCTGAACAGCATATGATCAATAAGGGAAGTTGGAATAATAATAATAGTAATAAGTGAAGAAGTTGTCAGCCCTAGACTGACACAGCACTATACTAGTAAATTAAAACTCTTTGGATTCCCACAAAACGATAGTTGAGACTCATCAAATTGATTTCACAAGTCACAAATGGGCCACGATTTATTTAACCAACACAGTCTTGAGATCGTAAGTTCAAGAGAGGAAACCTTGGCTATTTTGTTCACCACGGCATCCTTAGAGCCCTGACATTGACAGATATGAAGAAGGCTCTCAATAAAGAGTTGATAAAAAAAAGCCAGTTACATAACAATCTTAAAGCTGGAGGGAACCGAGAAATTATCCAGTGCAGGGCATTACAAAGGGTAGTAACTAGCACCCTGATTTAGGCGATTCACATTATGTCATTTGCCCAGTGAGTGAGTGGCAAGGGTGACAACAGAACTTTTTTTTTTTTTAACATTTCCTCGTACATTCAGATCTTCCTCTACTTACGATGGAGCTACCTCTCAATAAACCCATTGTAAGTTGAAAATATAGTAGGGTGGGGGCGCCTGGGTGGCTCAGTCGGTTAAGTGTCCGACTCTAGATTTCAGCGCAGGTTGTGATCTCGAGGTCATGAGATTGAGATGCTCACTGAGCCTGGAGCCTGCTTGGGGTTCTCTCCCTCCCTCTCTCTCTCTGCCCCTCCCCTGCTCACACTCTCTCTCAAAATAAATAAACATTAAAAAAAAATCGTAGGTTGAAAATGCGTTTAATAAACATAAACATATCGAACATCAGAGCTTAGCGTAGCTTCACCTTAAATGTGTTCAGAACACTTACGCTAGCCCACAGTTGGACAAAATCATCTAATACAGAGCCTATTTTATAAGGAAGTGTTGGATATCTCTTTGTTTAAAGACTGTACTGAAAGTGAAAACCAGCCTGGTCCTATGGGTTGCAATTGTTGTTAAGTGTGTGGGTTGTTTATTCTGATAGCATGGCTGATTGGGAACTACAGCTTGCTGCTACCCAGCATCATGAGGGAAGATCAAACCAGATATCGCTAGCTCGGTGTTGACCTTAAAAATAAAATAAAAACTGCCAGTTGTTTTACTGGCAAAATTGGGCTTATTGAAGAATAAAAGAGAACTGCAGTTGGGGACAAACAAGTTGCGGCAAAGCCATAGGTGATTCCAGAGAATAAAGGAGAGGTACCCTCTCTTAAGGAGAAAATGGGTAGATTGGGAAGGCTGTTATAAACTAAAAAGTCCACTGGAGTAAATTGGGAGTTCAAAGTATAGTGTCTTGGCTGAGCTGTTTTGGGGGTGTAGGAGATAAGGTAAGGCTTTATTCTTTTCCCCACTCTCCCCCCATCCCCCATAGTAAAGTAGTACCAAGCAGCAAGGTCAAGTCCGGGTAGTGTCAAGACAGTCTCTTCCTGTTGGGCCTGCAATTGACAAGGAGTGGTAGGTAGGGCGGCAGAGCGCCCTCTGTCAAACCCCCTACTCCACTTTACCCAGGTTTCTGGTTATTAATTTTCACATCAGCAAAAGAGCAAAATTCGAAATTCCAAGTACAGTTTCTACTGAATGCGTATCATTTCCGCACCACGGTAAAGTCGTCAAATCCTAAGTAGAACTGGGGTCAGTGGGGGTGGGGGTTGGGTTACCATCTGTATTGGAATATTTAGTCTATAGTAAGCCTGGACTAATGTATACCAAATTGTTTATACGTTCTGGTGAAGAGATTGGGAGTAAATTTTGTGTCATATCTCCGTATGATTTGCATTTTACAAAGTTTAAAAACGCAATAGGTGGGAAGCGGGTGGGAGAAATGGGATAACTTTTTGTTTTTAGTTGAAAAAAAATTAGGGGCGCCTGGGTGGCTCAGTCGGTTGAGCATCAGACTTTGGCTGAGGTCAGGATCTCACAGCTTGTGAGCTTTGCCATCAGGCTCTGCGCTGACAGCTTGGAGCCTGGAGCCTGCTTCGTATTCTGTGTCTCCCTCTCTGTCCCTCCCCACTCAACGCTCTGTCTCTCCCTCAAATAAACATTAAACAATTTTTTGAAAAAATTTTGAAAAAATTAAGCGAAACAAAAACAAGTGTTGGAGACCTGACAGGTGCTTAAACTTACCCCAAATCAGCACAAAGACATAAAAGGAAAAACAAAAAGCAAAAAACCTAAATGGATATTAAAAACAAAACAAAACAAAACAAAACCGTTTCCATCCTCTCTTTACCTGCAATATGTAACAAACAACCCTATACTTCTTCATTTCTCTATCTTCCTCACTCAGCCCGGTGCCTGGCTCCAAGCCGACACCGAATAAATGTGCATGCGAGAAAGGACTCTTTTCATAAGGATGAAGGATGATAATTTCCAGGACAACTCCAGTATGCACAAAATCTACATTTCGTTAACAAGGTTTCAAATCACACGGACACAGGTGGGCATGGGATGGCTTTTTTGGCGCAATTCACGTCCAGCCAGCTCAGGCGCCTGGAGCGCACTTCTCCGGGCCCCGGCACACGTCACTATAGGCTTCGAATTCCAGACCCTCAGGTCTCCAGGTCCGGTTAATGCAGCGACCCGTTCGCGCCCGCCCGTCTCACGCATGCGCCCTACCCCTGCAGGGCCGGGCGCTGCGAGCCCAGTTCTTGGTTTAAACCAGCCTCAATTTACCTTCCCCACAGCTCTCCGTACCACAGCGCCCGAGGCGGAAGTGGGTGGGCGGGGCGGCCGCGCGCCCCGCCCCGGAAGTGGGTGGGCCCAGCAGGCCGTGCAGTCTTCCCGGCCGCCTCCCAGTCGGGTTGCGGCCGAGGCCGGTCCTGGCTTTGTAGCTCGCTCAAGATGGCGGCGCAGCCACCCAGCGGGATCCGCCTCAGCGCGGTGAGCAGCCGCGAGGGGTGGAGCGGGCCGTGTCCCAGGAGGGCGGGCAGGCGGGCAAGCGAGGGGGGGCAGGCAGTGGGCGGTGGCGACTTGTCGGCGCGGCGGTTGGGGCCGCGGCGGGGCCGGGGGAGGGGGCGGCCATCTCGCTCCCGTCCGCGGAGCCGCTCGGCGGCGGGCAGGGTCGGGCGGCGCGGGTCGGGCTGCGTTCCGTTTCCTCCGCGATAGGTTTCTGTTTTGCCTTCGCGGCTTCGGGGCGGGCCGGGGCCGCGGCCCCTCCTCCCGGCTCCCTCCTGGCTGCCTCGCAGCTGTCGTCCGAGGGCGAGGCCTCGGTGGTCGGGTCGCCCGCCCCTCGGACAGCGGGGCCCCTGACCCTTCCTGGCCTGCGGACCCGCGGGGCGCCCCGGAGCGGGGGGGGGGGGAGCGGCAGCGGCAGATCGCGGCCCGAAATGCCAGGCGGCATTGACCTCTAGGCAGTGGGATGGGGTGCAGCGAGCCGGAACGAGTCTTCCTGATTCGTTCACATTCCTGCCGCTTCCCTCCAGTTAAGCCCTCGGGCCCAAATCCCCAGGTCACTGGGCTCTCCCGTTTCCTGTAGCCTCTCGGTCGTGTCTGTTTCGGGGCGTTCTTGGAAATCCTCCAGTATTTCTCGTATCTAGTAGTCCTAAGTCGTAGGGAGCGGTCGCACACTAGAATTAACATTTCACCTCCTAAAATGTGGGCGTGGCTTCTCTGCCTGATTATCCTTAAAAAGTTGGTGTTGATATGCGAAAGTGTACCTCCTCTTTTGAGGTTGGTGACTCTTGCCAGAGAATGTCTACCTTAGTCTCGTTAAATTGAACAATCGGGTGGTAATACCATTGCTTTAAAAATGGTGCATTGCCCTGTGACTTTTGTAGATTTATCCAGATTCTTACCCACACCTGGTATTGTTGGACTTTAACAATTTTTCCTGTGTGACGAGTGTGAAATGTACGTGGGTTTACTTTACATTTCCTTGACTGTGAAGTTAAAAGTTATTAACATTTTACTCCTTAAAAAAATGGGACGCCTGTGTGGCTCAGTTGGTTAAGTGTCTGACTTCAGCTCAGGTCGATCTCCCAGTTTGTGAGTTACAGCCCCGCCTTGGGCTCTATTGACAGCTCAGAGCCTGGAGCCTGCTTCGGATTCTGGTCTCTCTCTGTCCCCTGCCCCCCCCGCACTCAAGCGCGCTGGGGTGTCTCTCTCTCTCTCTCAAAAATGAAGGAAACATTACAAAAAATAACCTATTCGTATCCTTTGTCCATTTTTCTGTTCTCTTTTAGAGAAATTTTTATTGATCTATAAGCATTCTTTACCCATACTGAATGAAGGTCCTTTGGTTACATAACTGGCTTATTGAATGAGATAGTATTTAGTAGTTTGAATATGGAGAAAACTTTATTCTTCTTACGTCTGGCTTTAAATATTACTTGCTAATGGTTCTTTTCCATGCCTGAGTGGATCTGGGCAGATAACACACTCCAATTAGCCTCAGGTATTGTAAAGTGTGACCTCATCTAATTTAAAATCTCTTATTCAGTTTAATGCCTGGCCCTTCCCCTTCCCAGATTGGGCCACATTCTGGACCAGAATCGTGTAGAGGGGAAAGGGAGTGAACTGGTTGGGTCCTATTTCTACACTTGGATTCTCTTTTCCTTCCCTGGCCCCTGCAATGTCTCAGGCTCTTCAAGATTGAGGTGATAAAGGGAGCAAAGACAAAGGTCAAAACAGGGTTAAGAGACCGGTAGTGTTGTTAGTTGGATGTCTGGGTGAAACAGCTGTCCCTGTGCTAAATCTTTCTTTTGTGGGTAATATGGGCTGTTTGGAACCCCATTGACAGAAGTCCCCCATCTGCAGCTTCTGGACCGTATCTCCACCCATCTTCTTGCTTTAGGACAGGAATTGGCAAACTACAGCTCATGGGCCAAATCCAGCCTGCCACCTGTTTTTGTGTGACCCACAAGCTAAGAATGATCCTTAAACAGTTGGAAAAAAATCAAAGAATATTTTGTGACATAGAAAAATTATGTGACATAGACATTTCAGTTTCCATAAAGTTTCATTGGAATATAGTCCTGCTCATTGTTTGCATATAGCTCTCAAATGTTTTCATTAGGGGAGTCTCGGAATTAATGAGTTTATGCATTTGTCAAAATCGTAGAACCTAAGGCACAGAGGTGAACCATAATTATGCAATTTTTTTTTTTTAATTTTGGAGGGTGAGAGATCTTAGAATGGACTGCAGAGTGACGAAAACACTTAAATTGTTGCTTTTTGCTTCCATATTTCTAAGTAAAAATGCTGGTACCATTTTGTTATTTTCCAGTAGTCTGCTATGGATTTAACTGACATGTGCACACTCTTCATCTCCTCCCATCCTTCCAATGCACGTATCTCTCTTTTTTGTTGAATTACTGTCTGATTTATCACTCTTACCACAATTCACAAGTGAGCCAAACAGAACTTATGATTGCATTTCCTTTGCTGTACAGCTTTTTGTTTTTCTGAAGTTAATAATTGTATTTTGTTTGCTTAGATTTGGTCTGTACTGATCACTCTTTCATCCAAACTTTCACAGACCTAGAAAATCTTTTCCAGATGTATTCAAGCACACCCAATATTTTGTCAGTTTTGTTGGCTCACTTGTGTTTTGGGGACTTCCCTTTATCATTTTTCTGGAAATTTCCTTCCCCTTTTTGTTGGGTCCCCATTCCACATATTCCTCTTTCAGGGTTTACTCCCTTGGCAGGGACAACAGGTCAGTGACTGAGAGCATGGGCCCTGGAGCCCACTTGCCTGGGTTCAAATCCTGACACCTGGATGTGTAACCTTGGCAAGTTACTTACTCTCTATGCCTGAGTTTCCAGTCTGAAGGATGGGCATAATTTATCCACTTCAAAGGGTGGTTTTAAACAGTAAAGGAGTAAATACGTATAAAAGGCCTGTGCATATAGTAAGTACTCTGTAAATACTTGCTATTTTTGTTCCTGGTAGTGGCGGAGCCCATCCATCCTTCCAAAAACAGGTATACCTTCTTGAAAGCAGAGTACACGAGAAGAAATTTTATGTCATTTCTTGGAAATACATTGCTTTCTCTTTACATATCATTTAGCTGGGTTTGTAATTCTAAGTTACAAATGATTCTCTTAGAATTTTAAAGGCATGCTTTATTGTGATAGAGTTCTGTGCATTGTATTGGGCACTCAGGCTAGAAACTCAAGTCCTTCATAATCAGGAAAGTGTTCTCATTTATTTGACAAATTTCATCCCTCTGGTTTTCTGTTCTCTGTTGTCTCTTGTTTTCCTTCTCACTGTTTTTTCTTTCTTTTCTGTGAGATTTTCTCCATTTGTTCTTTTACCTTTCTCTTACCATGTGTTTAATTATTATAAACACTATCTTACTCTCTGAATGTCTTTTTAAAGTCTCCCTGGACAAAGTATTTGCTGTTGCTGGGCATATTGATCATAGTATTTTTGTGAAGTTTTTGTTTTGTTTTGCTCACTGCATTGCCACTACCTTGTTCCTTTTTCTGCGTGTTTTTGATTTCTAATTTTACACATTCTCAAATGTCCGGAGGTGGTTAACCTGCTTACATTTCCAAGTGAGACACTAAAAGCTGACTGGAAGATGTTTGTACATGAGTAGAGCCCCTTTGGTGGGCTTCAGTGTTGGGTGACCAGGCAGGAAGGAATCGGTTATATTTTGTTGGGGGCACCCTATGTCAGTATTTGTAAGACCATAAAGAGTGGAAGTGTTAGAACATAAGTTTGTTAAAAATAACTTAAACATTTGTGATGAGCACTAGGCGTTCTCTGGAAGTGTTGAATCAACTATATTGCGCATCTGAAACTTATATTAATGCTGTACGTTAACTGGAATTTAAATAAAAGCTTGACAAAATATAAAATAAACATTATTAAAAGTTTTTAAAAAGTGGGAACAACAAAAATAAGATGCTATCCAGAAGGGCTTGACACAACTTGTCAAAGAACCAAATGGAGCTTTTAGACATTATTCTGTTTTCTAGAGAGGAATTTTGCATCTAGTCTCTTGCCATGGCATATATAATTCTGGTTGGTAGCTCATCTGAAAGCTCAGCTAGGGAAAGGAGGCGTGTCACATTGTTCAGTGTGCTGACTTGGTATTTATCTCTTTGTTTATTATTGTGGCAAAATACACTTCACATAAAATTTGCCATCCTAATCATTTTTAAGTGTACAAGTTAGTAGTGTTACATACATTCACATCGTGGGGCACCTGGGTGGCTCAGTCGGTTCAGCGTCCGACTTCGGCTCAGATCATGATCTCAGGGCTCGTCAGTTCCAGCCCCGCATCGGGCTTTCTGCTGTCAGCGCAGAGCCCGCTTTGGATCCTCAGTCTCCCTTTCTCTCTGCCCCTCCCCACCACATGCATGTGCAGGTGCGTATGCGCTCGCTCTCTCTCTCTCTGTCTCTCTCTCAAAAATAAACATTTAAAAAAAAATCTTCAGATACATTCACTTTGTTGTACAGTCTCCAGAACTCTTTTTATCTTGCAAAACTTAAACTCTGTACCCATTAAAAAATAATTCTCCGTTTCCCTTCCCATAGCCCCTAGCAACCACCATTCTACTATCTGTGAATTTGACTCCTGTAGGTATCTCATATAAGTATAGTCATGAATTATTTGCCTTTTTGTGACTGGTTTATTTCACTTAGCATAATGTCCTCAAGGTGGTTAGCTGTAGCATGTGTCAAGGTATCTTTTTGAGGCTGAAAAATATTCCCTTGTATGAATATACCACATTTTGTTTATCCATTCGTTGATGGATATTTATGTTGCTTCCACCTTTTGGCTGTTGTGAATAATGCTGCTATAAACACGGGTGTACAAATAATCTCTTCAAGATCCTGCTTTCATTTATTTTCAGTATATACCCAGCGGTGGAATTGCTGGATCATGACAATTCTATGTTTACTTTTATAATACGATCCTGGGGCACCTGGGTGGCTCAGTCAGTTGAGTGTCCAACTTCGGCTCAGGTCATGATCTCACGGTGCATGAGGTCGAGCCCCATGCACAACTTGTAAAAGAACCAAATGGAGCTTTTAGAAATTATTCTATTTTCTAGAGAGGAATTTTGCATCTAGTGCATCTGTGCTGACCGCTCAGAGCCTGGAGCTTGCTTTGCATTCTCTCTCTGTCTCCCTCTCTCTCTGTCCTTTCCCTGCTCATGCTCTGTCTCTCTCTCTCTCTCTCTCTCTGTCTCTCTCAAAAATAAATAAACATTAAAAAAAATTTTTTATAATACCGTCCTAATGAGTGTGAGGTGGTATCTCACGGTGCTTTTGATTTGTATTTCCCTAATGATTAGTGATGTTGAGCATCTTTTCTTGTATTTAGTGGCCATTTGTGTACCATCCATGGAGAAATATCCAGGTCCTTTGTCAACTATTTAGGATTTTAGTCCTTTTGGTGTTGATTTGTGTAGGAGTTCTTTATGTGTTCTGGATGTTAACCTTGTACCACATACTTGCAGATTTTTTCCCATTCCATAGATTTTTCATTTTGTTGGTTGTATCCTTTAATGTGCAGAAGTTTTAAATTCTGATACAGTACAATTGATTTTTTTGTTTCCTGTGCTTTTGGTGTCCTATCCAAGATCCAAATCCAGTGTCCTGAAACTCTTCCCCTGTGCTTTCTTCTAAGAATTTTATAGTTTTAACTCTTTATGTTAGATCTTTGATCCATTTTAATTCCCCCCCCCCGTATGATGTGAGGTAACGTGCAACTTGATTCTTTTGTGTGTAGATATCTAGCTTTCCCAGCACTGTTTATTGAAAAGACTGTCCCTTCCCCATTGAGTGGTCTTTACACGCTTGTGGAAGACCATTTGGCCATATATGTGAGGATTTTTTTTCTGGGCTGTCTGCTGACTTGCCTTTAACCCACCTATGTTCGTTGTCTCTGAGCTGCCATCATCACTTGCTCCAGAAAACAGACTGCCCGCTTTCTGCTGGGTTGCTTAGAGTAGTTGCAGGATGAAAGAAGGAACGGGGGTGGGGAGTGAGGGGAGTCTTTACTGTTTCTTATTCTCCATCTCTTTCTTTTTCTTCTATGTTTGTTTGAGAGAGAGAGAGAGGCCGTGCACAAGCAGGGGAGGGGCAGAGAGAGAGAATCCCAAGCAGGCTCCGCACTGTCAGCACAGAGCCAGCCCACAATTGGGCTCCAACCCACGAACCGTGAGATCATGACTTGAGCCAAAGTCAGACGGTTAACTGACTGAGCCACCCAGGCGCCCCAAACCTGTCTTGTTTTCATACAGCCTCTGGTACCTTTGACTTCAGAGCCACAAAAGTCTAATTCCTGAGGCTTTCTGGAGTTCTGCCAAGGTTCCTTCCTGGTCTGCTTCTTGTTTTGTTTCCCCTCTCCTATAGGTTTCAGACTTTGCTCTTTACAGGCTATTAAATCAGTTGTCGTTATCCAAACCACGGACTATTCTATGTACTATTATCCATCATTTCTCTGATTGTTTTTGTTCTTCTGGGTTTATTCCCTTTTTTCCTCCCTTCATTACAGAGCAATTTCAGTTGGGAGCCTAAGTGAACACTCTATGTGTTCAGGCTTCCAAAAAGTTTTATATATTTAACTGATTTTTTAAATTTGTGACTATTTGTTGATGCTAATTTTTTTTTTTCAACGTTTTTTATTTATTTTTTTTTGGGACAGAGAGAGACAGAGCATGAACGGGGGAGGGGCAGAGAGAGAGGGAGACACAGAATCGGAAACAGGCTCCAGGCTCCGAGCCATCAGCCCAGAGCCTGACGTGGGGCTCGAACTCATGGACCGCGAGATCGTGACCTGGCTGAAGTCGGACACTTAACCGACTGCGCCACCCAGGCGCCCCGATGCTAATTTTTTTTAACGTTTATTTATTTTTGAGAGAGAGACAGAGTGCGAGTGGGGGTAGGGCAGAGAGACAGGGAGACAGAATCCGAAGCAGGCTCTAGGCTCCGAGCTGTCAGCACAGAGCCCGACGAGGGGCTTGAACTCCCAAAACGCGAGATTATGACTTGTGCCAAAGACTGACACTTAAGGACTGAGCCACCCAGGCTCCCTGATTCTAAAAGTTATATTGATTCTTTAAAAAATCTGTGTGGTCTTCAGAGCATCTTGGTTTTTTGTGCGTGTTTCCTACTGTTTGGGGGTGGGGGTGATGTCTAGTACTAGCATATCTTGCCTGCTAACATTTTCTCCTGGTGGATTGTTCCCTTAAATGTTATTTTAGATTGTGTACTCAAAATATTCCCCTAAATAATGACGTAGGGAATCGTGTGCTGTCAGATTGAGGCTGTGTCTCCATAGTGGTTCTGTAGGTTATATAAATTGAAACACTTAACCCAAGCAAAGGCATGCCTCTTTTTACAGAACTTCGTGTTACACTTTTTTTTTTTTTAAGCATCCAGATCTAAACAGACAAGCTTCCCATTAAGCAGATTCGCACCCCTCTTCTGCTAATGGAGGGGAAGAGGAGTGGGGAGAGGGGCATTTACTTCCAAATCTATCTCTGAGTCACAATTAAAACCAAAACCTTTGTATTCCAGTCACTCATTGCATCCTCATTATCAAATCTTATTTTTAATTCCTTCCTTACTTGAGGCCATTAATGATTTTCCTCATTTTTATTTTTATATGAGCTCAGTTGTGTCGTTAAGGAACACTTAACTTTTTTTTAAAGAACTCACACAGTGCTTACTATGTTTCTGTTGGTCTCCTGAGCGTTTTACAAATATTAAGTTACTTAATATTCTTAACAGCCTGGTAAGCTGATATGATTGTCATCCTCATTATTATAGATGACAGAACTTGAGGCACAGAGGTTAAGCTTCTTGCCCAAGATCACACACCTAGTTAAGCATACTCTGTTCTACGTGTCAGCGCGCGTGTGCGTGAGCGTGTGTGTGTGTGTGTGTGTGTGTGTGTGTGTGTGTGTGTGCGCGCGTCTATCTATTACTGCTTTGGCTGCCCCAGGGTGTTTTTCCCCCCCTCCTAGCTAATGACATGTTCTCAACATAGAGTTGAGAATTAAGAATAGGTGAGGGGCGCCTGGCTGGCTCAGTTGGTTACGCATCTGACTCTACATTTCGGCTCAGGTCACCGTATCATAGTTTGAGCTTCGCGTTGGGCTGTGTGCTGACAGTGCAGAGCCTGCTTGGGATTCTCTCTCTCCCTATCTCTCCTTCCCTTCCCCCACCTGCATATTTGCTGTCTCTCTCCCTCTCTCTTAAAATAAATAAATAAACATTAAAAAAAATTTTTTAAAGAATAGCTGAAAATAATTGCTTATGTTTAGAGATCCAGAAAGCCACTGTTTGCTATTCATTATTTCTTACTGAAATAATGCCGCCTTTGCTTTGCTCTCCTGGGATTCTTGCTCAAGAACGATGTGTGCTGTGTCAGTTTGGAACTGATGTGTAGGCTGAAGACATTACATGAAAATTGACATTACCACTATCACATTCTGTTCATACATCTAAAATTCAAAATGTAGCATTTCTAACTCCAGACTTCACGTCTAACAGAATGTATAAAATAGAGCAAAGATAAATGCTCTAAGGGATTTTGGTGGTTAATTAATCCTCTCCTTTGGTAGTGGTTTCACACTCTAAAGCCCTGCCCCTTTATAAAATTAGAACAGGTGGGGACCGTACCATTCTTCTGTAACTGGTAGCCTGGTAATTGCTCAGGGGGAGGGGCTGGGATGTGAAGAGCCTCCTGATGGCTGGTCCTGGCACGGTCCTCAGGTAGATTAATTTGAGAAAAGGTCTCTTGTGCAGGGTGAAGATCTGGAAATTGATTTTTATTAAAAACTCGTTGTAATGTATGCTGTAGAAAGTCTGAGTTACTTGCATTCCACATTACATGAATGTGTGCCCTGCTCCCGTCTGAAGACTGCTCTTCTACAGAATTTCATTTCTCACGTGTGTACTTCAGGCTGATGGTGAATGAATGCTTGGGGATTGTTTAAAGTCTAGTGCAGATAGAGGAAAAGTCGACCTCTTTCTGACACCTTGTGGCGGCAGCTGAACACTGCAAACACAGCTGGTTTGATGTGTAATCTCATCCCATTTCCAGAGCTCTTCATCTTAAAGTGTCCACTCTCTTTTTTTCCTTTAAATGTGAGCTGATCTGTTTAAAAGGAACATAAAATACCCATTGCGTGGAAATTGTCTGCATATTGAAATTTTCCAGCCTCGGCCTTTCAAAGCCGCTTGTACATTTTTATACATTTGATATCTGTCTTTCTAAGGAATTTTGGAGAATCCTCTGTAGCATGAGGTTGATTGGTGTAGTCTTCTATACTGTATTACTGTGAATAAAATCAGACCTAAAATCCTTGGAAATCAGTAACGTTTGTTTCACTTGAACTTCTTTTGACATTCTGTAAAAATGGTTGATAAATGTATATTACTCCACTCCTGCAGTTTTAACTGTAATGAACTTGGAGTAAATAATAAGGTATCAAATATTGATTTTCCAAAAGACCACTAGAAAAGCCTGTTGATTAATATGTGAAGTTTATTTTAAAAAATTTTTTTATTACATTTATTTATTTTTGAGAGACAGAGTGAGACAGAGCACAAGTGAGGTAGGGGCAGAGAGAGAAGGAAACACAGAATCCAAAGCAGGCTCCAGGCTCTGAGCAAGCGTTCAGCGCAGAGCTGGATGCAGGGCTCGAACCCACGAACCGTGGGATCATGACCTGAGCCGAAGTCAGACACTTAACCGACTGAGCCACCCAGGTGCCCCTGTGAAGTTAAGTTTATTAAGCCTAACGCACTCAGGAGAAAACACCCCATTGGCAAGATCTTAGTTGTGTTTTCACAGTAATTTTGAGGTAAGTCTTGTAAGGGGGTAACTTTCTGATTGGGCAGTTTATGATATCATAGCTTTGGAATGGTGGACCCGAGGAGGCAAGAGTTTTGAGGCAAGTCTTGATGAGTGAACTATTCAGTAGTTTCACACAGCCTTCCAAGAATCTTATTTCTCGGTTACATCTTCACGTATATCCTGAAGCAAGCAGCTATAAGTTTTATTTGGTCCCAGAATTGTTTAATACAGGGACAGAAAATTATATTGGTTTCTGTCTCAAAAGTAAGACTTGAATTAATTTACATGAATCATTGGTTTGTTTCAGCTTTGCCCGAAGTTTTTACATACAAATTCTACTAGTCACACTTGGCCATTCAGTGCAGTTGCTGAATTAATAGGTATGTAAAATTGACATTTCATGTATAATCTGTTGCTTGTAAGTGAAGTTTTAAAAAGCTTTTCATTGCAAAATAATATGCAAATGTGCTGTTTAATAAAACAGATGGATCTTGAATGATAACCATTGGTAAAGGTTATCTAGTATAACAGCTATTCAGATCGATGTCAAATTAATTGTTCCTCAACTTTCCCTGTATTAGTATTAAAATATTTTGCCAAATGCATAAAACATGTTGAAAGTAGTATAATTATGATTATAAAAGAAATTGATCTATTGCAAAAATGGGAATTGTGGTTTTTAATCGTTGGAAGTATGTGTAACAATGGATTTTTCTGATGTTAGCAAGTAGGGGGATTAATGTTACATTTGATTTGTGATAATTTATTGTTTCCTCCAATAGAATGATTGGGTATAGAATTGTATTTTAATAGTGTTTTAATGAGCAGGAGAAAAGAGGCACGACTGGGATCACATTTGCATGATGGGTCATGATTTTTTCCTCTGGAAGATTCATGCAGGAGAGTGTTTTTCCTGAAGTGGCTGATTAAAAAGATTATTTTATTTTAATTGTAGGCTCCCTTATGGAAGGATAGTTTGAGAACCATTATTTGTGTTTAGTCCTAAAGATTTCAAAATACCTCAGAAAGTAATTTTAGTCAGGGATATTCCGGTGGAACTTAGTTTGAAAGCTGATGTTATTACTGCTTCTGTTGACATTTTTTTTTTCACCTTTCTTTCCTTTTCTTTTTCTTTCTTTCTTTTTCTTCTTTCTTTCTTTCTTTCTTTCTTTCTTTCTTTCTTTCTTTCTTTCTTTCTTTCTTTCTTTCATATTCCTTCCTCCTTCCCTATTCTGAGACAAACAAGAGTGTTTGCTAAACAAGAGTGTTAAGTGAGGATCTGTACAGAGATCATAGAAATATAAAAGCCACCAGAAACTTTGGTTAGAATGAGAGGGCCACAATTTGAACAACGGTGTAGAAGGTAAACCTTCATCTGTGTGTCCAGTTTACCAGAAAACATCACTGCTTTCTAATTTATTCAGTAACTTGTGGCATTCCCTCCGCCTCAACGTGTAGTGCTACTCAGCTCTCAGTTTCTCACTCGATAGCCGGGCTGGTTCTTGGGACAGAAGAAGACCTCCCTGTCTTGATCATCGATTTGGCGCGGTGATTCTTCTCGTTTGTACTTTTTCAGTACAGTCGGTACCAATCTTTGTTCTCTGTGTAACAAATGGAGGGCTTTGGAGAGAGTTAACTCTGTATTGATCGGTGAATGAATCACGTACAACAAGGTACGGTTTAGGGTCGTGTTTTCAAGTCTTAGGAGTTCCCTAAGCATTGCGGTTTTTAAAAATTTTGAAAAATAGATTGCCTGTTAAAGGCTTTTACTGAACTGATTGTTCTTTCAAAATGCAAAGTTAGAGTTTCTCAAAACTTTTGTTTCTCAGACAATGCTTACGATCCCGATGTGAACGCTAAACAGATATGGATTGACAAAACGGTGATAAATGACCATATATGCTTGACATTCACTGATAATGGGAATGGTATGACTTCAGATAAATTACACAAAATGCTAAGGTATGTCAGAATGTCACATTTCTTGAAAACCTTGCTTTTACCCAGGGGTTTCCGGTGTCATACTTAATCGCCTGTAGTTTTTGTTTTTTAAACACATGTGGTACCCACAGTGCCCTGTGTGCTCTCAAGTCTTCCCATCATCTTCTGCTGATTATTAGACAAGCCCTACCATCCTCCCCCTCCCCCACCACGTCTGACTTACCTAAAGTTCCACCATTCCTTTAGAGTGGTAACACTGATGGCAGTTATTTACAGTCTAGCGTTAATTAGTTTTAGCCAGTATTGCCAGTAAAATGCCACTTTTGGTGGGGAGTAATTTTAAAGGGATTCAGAGTGTAAGGAAGCAAGATAAAATAGTCATAAAGCCTTGGGCTCTAGGGTCGTAGAATAGGATGTCAGTATGCAGCCAAATGTGCCTGAAAGGGAAACTGAGGTACGTAGTCCAGGTATAGAGTAGAGAATTGTGGCAGCCAAGCCCTTTCCGCTGTCTCTCAAATACATGTTGCGTTGCCAGAAACTCCACTTGGCGCCATTAGTAATCATACCACAGTGGGCTTGCTCAGATTCAGAAAATCGTTCACATTTAGACATATCTAAAATACCGTGGGGTGAAATCTCAAGGGTCCCAGGAGCCCACCTGAGAATTCAGCCGTTGGGACAGGGTGTGCCAGGCAAGGAGCTCCTCCTGGTTCAGCATGTGTCACCCTTATGCCCTGCAGCGTGGGTTTAGTTTTCTTCTTTTCAAAGATGGGGAAACACCTCAAAATGCAACTAGAAAGGCTGAGTCTAACATTTACACCCAGGTTTTTTACTTGATGTTACAGGTTTTGAATTAAGAAAATGAAGATTATACGTACTTATTTTAAAAATCCTTTTTGTTTTCTTTTTAGCTTTGGCTTCAGTGACAAAGTCACCATGAATGGTCACGTCCCAGTTGGCTTGTATGGGAATGGCTTCAAGTCAGGTTCTATGCGTTTGGGTAAAGATGCAATTGTATTTACCAAAAACGGAGAAAGCATGAGTGTGGGCTTCTTGTCTCAGACCTACTTGGAAGTCATAAAAGCAGAACATGTTGTTGTCCCAATTGTGGCATTCAACAAACACCATATCCTTTTAATTTTGAAATAGAAACTGTGGAGAAACTCTGAAGAAATATTGTGAACCATTCCCTCCTTTTGCCCTCCTCTCGATTCTCATTTTTCAATCACAGTGTGCATTGTAGCTCTTGTTCCAGTCCATTGCCTCTTAACATCTGAGGCAGCCCTTTGTCCCTTTCTCTCTTCCGTTGGAATTGTGCCTTAGAAACCCCTAACGCAAGGTGGCTGTGTTCTGTGTGCAGCTTCCTGTAGCTCTCCTCTGTATTTCAGTTGTATCATGTCTAATAAGATGTGTGGTCTGCCTTGGAATTTCCCCTAATGACCGTGAGAAGCAAGATATCTTTAGGAAAATGTCCTCTATGTCTTTATAAAACACATTCATATATTAGGAACTATGATATTAGGAATCATAATAAACTTGCTTCTACTTCATCTTTCTTGGTGTTCATCTGAAATCAGACTGTAGTTTCAAAACTTAGATATTAATTTAGGAAATAGTTTTTTTTTGTTGTTGTTACCGAAATTTGAGTTCGCATACGTCAATTGTGAAAAATATGTTGTTGTTCTAAGTCTTTAACTTAGGATATACGACAGATGATAAATTTAGCAGAATCCAAAGCAAGCCTTGCAGCAATTCTGGAACATTCTCTGTTTTCTACGGAACAGAAATTACTGGCAGAACTTGATGCTATTATGGGTAAGAAGGGGACAAGGATCATCATTTGGAACCTTAGAAGGTAAATATCGACCTGAACCAGTGATTACGTGTGTGGGAGGTTAACTGTTTGTGCAAAAATAGTTGTGTTCTATTGATCCGTGGTCGTACAGAATAGAAATACTTGGGAAGGTACTCATTTTTTGGCATAGGTCATGATTTGTCTTTTCCATGGGTGTTTTATTGAGGCCACTTTGGCTTCAACTCGAGGTAATTTCATATTATTAAAACTAAATTTCCTAGCCCTGCATATTCAGTATCCAGAGAGGCCAATTCTCACTTTCTGTTATTCTGTCCCTCTCCTCAAAAAGAAACAAACAAAAGAAATGGGAAGATCATATCTCACCTGACGAGCCCCGACCTGCGTAAGTTAGGTAGAGAAGTCTTTGTCCGTGACTTAAAGCTAAGCATGACTTAACATCTGGTGACAAAAGTAATGTGGATGAGGCCTCTGGATTGTTAAGGTTTTGTATCCTTGTGAGGATAAAATCATTTGCAAATAAGATTTTTTTAAAACTTTGGATGAATGTGTTAATGTTGATACCTAGACACGTAGAATGATATGAATAAAGCACAAATTGAGTGGTAAGCCTAAAATACTTTCACTTTAAATCTTTTCTGATCTCCCTTATTCCCCTTTTTCTTGCTTTTTCTTTCATGCCCCTCCCATCCTTACTCCCCTCTTTTTTTTTATTTACACTTTTTATTTTGAGATACTTGTACATTCCTGTGCATAAATAATGGGCCTCGTGTACCCTTCATCCAGTTTCCCCCAGTGGCAGCATCTTGCAAAACTGTAGTGCAGTAGTGTTGATAATGACATTGGTAGAGTCAAGATACGGGACATTTTCATCACCACAGTGATCTCTCATGTTGGCCTTTTGTATTCACACCCACTCCCTCCTTCATCCCTGACAACCTCTAACACGTCTTCCATTTCTGTAACTTTGTCATTTTGAGAATGTCATATGAATAGAATCCTACAGTGTGAAACCTTTTGGGATTGGCTTTTTTCATTCATCATATTTCTCTGGAGATGCATCTGGGTTCTTGTGTGTGTCAGTAATTTGCTCCCTTTTCCTTGCTGAGTAGTGTTGTACTGTATACGTGGAGCACTGTGTTTAACCATTCACTAGTTAGAGCACATCTGGATTTTTACCATTTTGGGTTATTACAAATACAGCTGTAAACATTTATGCACAGGTTTTCATGGAATGTAATCTTCCTTTTTCCAAGGTAAATGCTCAGGAGTGTAATTGCTGGCTCATATGGTAGTTGCCTGTTTAGTTTTTTAAGAAACTGCCAGAATGTTTTTGGAGTGGCTCTACCATTTGACATTCCCACCAGCAGTGTGAGGGTGAATACAGTTTTTTG
Organism: Lynx rufus; assembly: GCF_022079265.1. NCBI lineage: Eukaryota > Metazoa > Chordata > Mammalia > Carnivora > Felidae > Lynx > Lynx rufus. The sequence goes on from NW_025814867.1 coordinate 150,103,543, forward strand.
CCTCTTTCTGGATTCCTGTTCTTTCATTTTTCCCTTGCTTTTGTCTCCCTCCCCCCCCACCCCCCAACCAGGACATCTACCGTGAGTAGGTGTTTTGTTTTGTTAGCAGTGTATTTGCTTATCTTGCCGTGAAGGTAAAATTTACCTCCTTCAAAAAATTGTTTTTATAGCTACAAAAGTGCAACAGAGTTTGATTTTGATAAGGATAAATATGACATCAGAATTCCTGAAGATTTGGATGAGACAACAGGGAAGAAGGGGTACAAGAAACAAGAAAGGATGGACCAAATTGCCCCTGAGAGTGACTATTCCCTGAGGGTTTGTATTCAACTCTTTCTGGACATGGGAAAATCAGCAAATGACGGAAATTACATTTTCTGCTTATGTTATAAATGCTGTCAGTGAAAGTATCTCAGAACCAATTTATTTAACTTTTCATGAGCGCATTGGTGGTTGTATTTGGCTCAGAAAATGGTTTTTTTTTTTTTTTTAATTCTTTTTTTTCAACGTTTATTTATTTTTGGGACAGAGAGAGACAGAGCATGAACGGGGGAGGGGCAGAGAGAGAGGGAGACACAGAATCGGAAACAGGCTCCAGGCTCCGAGCCATCAGCCCGGAGCCTGACGCGGGGCTCGAACTCACGGACCGCGAGATCGTGACCTGGCTGAAGTCGGACGCTTAACCGACTGCGCCACCCAGGTGCCCCAGAAAATGATTTTTTAACTGCAAAGTCATTAGGTCTAATAGCACTTGTAGTTCTTTCACTGTGTGGTTACATTATTTGAATTAGGAATCCTAGAATCAGTATGTCCTATGATAGCCATAGTGATTGATTCAATCAAAAATACCAATTGTTTTTTAATATATATATATTTTATATATATATATATATATATAATGTATCCTGTATTTATAGACTATAGATCCTATGTATTAATACAGTTTTGTGATAAATACCTTTGACATTAAACCTAGAAATGAATATGTTTTTAAGATTGAAGAAATTAATAATCAAATAACAGTAGGATATAAAAAGAATTTTTTTTTTTATTCACTGTGATAAGACATATAATACTGACTTTTCCCTTTACCTTTTGTGCTGAGATTATTCCATAACCCCAAGCTGAGGATACATTTGACATTTACAGGTTTACCATGTAACATTTGGAGATCTTAACAGTTACAATGTAAGATACTTAAGTATTCCTTGATATACCCCAAAACATTATTGAAGTATGAAAATCTTGCTCACTTATGAAACAGGTCCAGAGGCAGTCAGAGTAGATGGTGTGGCTCAGGTCATGATCTCAAGGTCATGGGATCTAAGCCCTGTGTTGGCGCAGAGCCTGCTTGGGATTCTCTTTCTTCCTCTCCCTCTCCCTTTCCTTCTCCCTCTCCCTTTCTTCCCTCTCCCACTTGCGAGTTCTCTCTCTCTTAAAAAAAAAAAAAGAATTGAAAATGGGTGCCTGGCTGGTTCAGTTGGACGAGCATGCAACTCTTGATCTCAAGGGTCGTGAGTTCAAGCCCCACATTGGGTATAGAGATTAAATAGATAGACAAACTAACTTAAAAAAAAAAATTGAAAACACATTTAGATTCCTGCTGATTGTTACAACTCAATTTTGAAAAAAATTGAAAAAAACTAAGCTTATTTACTCAGCATAAGTGTTGGTATATTATTTATGATATTTTCCTTTTGAAGTATATAATAGACCCTTTTGTCTGTATTAGATTTTTTGTCATTTTTGCCTAAATAAAATTTATTGCTACTTTTAAAATATAATAGCAATCAGGGCACCTGGGTGTCTCAGTTGGTTGAGTGTCCGACTTCCACTCAGGTCATGATCTCACACTTCGTGGGTTTGAGCCCTGTGTCGGGCTCTGTGCTGACACCTCAGAGCCTGGAGCCTGCTTAGGGTTCTGTGTCTCCCTTTCTCTGCCTCTCTCTTGCTTGTGCGCTCACTTGCTCTCTGTCTCTCTCTCAAAAATAAATAAACATTAAGAAAGAAAATTTAAAAAATAGTAAATAAAATATAATAGCAATAGGGGTGCCTTGGTAGCTCAGTCAGTTAAGCAACTGACTTTGGCTCAGGTCGTGGTCTCACGGTTGGTGGGTTTGAGTCCCATGTCAGGCTCGGTGCTGACAGCTCAGCCTACTTTGGATTCTGTGTCTCCCTTTCTCTGCCCCGTGCTTGTTCGCTTTCTTTCTTTCTCAAAAATAAACATTAACAAAAATTAAAATGTATAGCAATATATATATTTGACAGAAGAGTCAGAAAATATAGTCCCTTTTTTTGTACATTTGTGCATTAAAAAAAAATTAAAATGAGATCATACCACATGCGCCGTTTTGTAACTTTTTGAAAAGTTTATTTGCAATTTAATATGGCATTTGTATAGGTCAATAGATTGTTTTCTGCAAACCATTTCTCTGGCTTTAGTATATTGAGTTTCATTTTTAAAGAAGAGCAATCAAATGTTAACTAATAACAGCTTTATAGTCTGTATTGTTGAAGAGTTCATGGGTCCTTTATCAAAGCGAGGTCATAGCTTTCTTCCTAAATACATATATCAGTAAAGTTGAACACATTTGTGGGTAATTATTTGGAAAAGACAGATATTATTGTGTGTCTTTTCAGGCTTACTGCAGTATATTGTATCTAAAGCCAAGAATGCAGATAATATTACGTGGACAGAAGGTGAAGACACAGCTGGTTTCAAAGAGTCTTGCCTACATTGAACGTGATGTTTATCGACCCAAGTTTTTAGTATCCTTTATCTTCCTTTTTATGACGCCATATAAAGACACATTAATAAAGTGTATTCCTCTTCCCCCTTTCTCCTTTTATTCTGATATGGAGTCCTCTCCAACTGTGCCCTTTTTTATGCACTTTGGGATTCATTAAAAAATGACTTAGAAAGGATGATTTGAAGGAAGTGAGGTGGCATGTTCAGAATTTTCCTTAACATTTAAGACTAAAACAGTGAGAATTACATTTGGATTCAACTGCAGAAATAAAGACCATTATGGGATAATGATGTATCACAGAAATAGACTCATCAAAGCTTATGAAAAAGTTGGATGTCAGTTAAGGGTAAGCTGTAGATCTGAAAATATCTTTTATAAAGTTAAAATACCATGTTACTGGGTCAAATGTGAAATAACATGCTTTGTGTAATAACTTTTAAGTGTCAATGTGTTTAATGATGTTGGTATGGCACTTGAACTTAAAATACTTTTGTATTTCCCATTTGGTCCAAATAATCTTACGAGGGGGACAGAATATTTTATCTCTGTTTTACAGTTGAGGAGATTGGGGCCAATAAGTTAGGTAACTTGCCCAGACCTAAAACGAGTATGGATCTTAGGCCCGGATGCAGATCTTTTGACTGCATCTGGATATGGATCCGTGATTATTTCTGGGATGAAATTGGTTTTATTTAGTCCTGACTCAATAGCCAGAAAAACAGGATCATATAGGTGAGTACTTCTCTGGAGTTAATTCCTAAATATATCAGGCCTTCCTCCTAAACCACTTCCGTTGTTGCAGAATTCAGTTTAGGTTGATGAACATTACCCACACTATGCTTGTTTGTTCATCCTTAAACATGTTTTCACAGAAAGGTTTTTTGGGGGTGTATGTGTTAAGAATTGAGTGATAAGTTTTGAAAATCAAGTTTGTTAAAGGTTTTATGTCTAGGCATATTTTGTTTTCCAGTTCTATGGTTTTCATTTTCTGTTCATCTTATTTCATTCTAAATTCTTTGTAGAATGATGTGAGCTCTACACAGTATAATAGTGTGGGTTTATTTTCAATATCATGTAGTAAGGGTTGTAACTCTGTTACATGTTTTACATCGACACAAGTCCCGAATATAGCATTTTTGCAAAAGTAAATAAACTTGGTTGGGCTCTTCTTGGTAACCACTAATTTCAGTCAAAAAATAAATGTAGAGGGGCACCTGGGAGGCTCAGTCAGTTAAGCATCCAACTCTTGGTTTTGGTTCAGGTCATGATCTCATGGTTCATGGGATTGAGCCCCTTGTTGGGCTCTGTGTTGGAGCCTGCTTGGAATTCTCTCTCTCTCCCTGCCCCTCCCCCAGCTCATGCTGTCTCATTCTCAAAGAAATAAAACATTAAAAAATAAATAAATACAGAAATATGGCAACCATGATATGCAGTATCAATCACATTTAAAAAACCAATTTTCATTTATAATCCAACTAGTAATTTTCAACAGAAGTATTCTATAATTAAAGTCACTAAATTTCACTGGTAATTGGAAATTCATTTTTGGTAATAAGCCTTATTTCTCAGGTGCTTTGGTTTTCAAAAGAAACCGTGTATCTGTGACAGAATGTTAATTATTTTTTTCTTTTATCATTGATGAAATGACCAAAATAAGGTACACAGCCCATTTTTCCAACCCAATTGTGTTTGCATTGTGTATAATTTCTGGTTAAGCTTGACCTGGTAAAAAATAGGCTTTTACAGCCAACTTTTATTTTTCTCTACCAGGTGATGGATTTGCCTTATAGTATTTGCATTCTTTGAACTCAATAAACAGTTTTTAAATAGGTGTCAGATATTTGATAGGATTTGCCATGCTAGATGATCAGAATAAAAAGATGATAAGGTACAGAGCATGCTCTCAGAGCTCTTTCTGGTGAGGGGACTGTAGTACAAGTCGGAAGCATCAGAAGAAGCTTTTTGGAGAGCATGGTGATGGAGTCTTAGTTGATGTTATTGTGTTGAAAGTCTGGCAAGGGTTTCCCAGGCAGAGAAAAATATCTGCCCAGGAAGGGAAAGAGGCTTCTGAGAACATGACCTCAGTAAGGGAGTAGTTTTGCTCTGCCTGGGGGGCAGATGTTAAGTCGCGAGAATAATGGGAGAGAGGCAAGAAGATGAGGCTCGAAAGGAGGCAAACAGGACCCACACATTGAAGGCTATTGTGGTTTACTGATCGAATGAGACAAACCACTGATGGTTTTGGTAGAGTGGGATTATGGTTAGTTTTGCATGGTTTCTTCTATAGTTGCTCTGTTTATGAACATTTTCACTACGTAAGTTATATATTCTTCCACTTTTTCCTTTTGTAGACTCTGCTACAATTGTGAGTAAAATACACTTGCTGATCACACGTAGGTAATCAGAATATGTGACTCATATACTTTGAGTTCAATATTTTAGCTAGTAGCATTTTTAAAATAACTTGACTTCAACTGACCTAGGTTTTTATTCCATCACCATTAACAACTAGATGTGTAACTTTGGATAAATGATTTTAATTTTTATCTAGTAAACTTTTGGCATATTATTGCTAGAGTCTTTGCTAGTCTTTGTGGATATAGAAAGGAGTTAGTTGTGGTTTCTGCTATGTAAGAAATACATCCCAGTAGAGGTGGTCTGTTTCTCTTGGATAAAATTGGGGGTAATACTTGTCTAAATGGATATTTGACAACAGTGAAAGTGTTTTGGAGGAAGGCTCTAATATATTTGGGAATTAACTTCTAGAAAAGTAAAATTATCTACGAGACACTACTTTTCAATTGAAATTTTCTAAGAATCATGACATAAAATGTAGAAAAATGTTTCGTACAAATTGTAAATCCTTGTGGAAGGGTAATCATGTTGAGTATCATGTCTTATGCTTAAAACACTGATTTTATTTTCTTTTTCAGGCAAACAACATGGGTGTTGGAGTGGTGGGAATTATAGAGTGTAATTTCCTAAAGCCAACTCATAATAAACAAGATTTTGACTATACTAATGAGTACAGGTATGTTACCTATTTAAGTTACTGGTTTTTTACAGTTTTAGAAATACTGTCATAACTTTTCCTTAGCTGAAAATTTTTTTTTCTGTCTTGTGGATGTTTTTATAGCATAGAACTTTAAGGAAATTGGTAGGTGAGAGGCATGGATAGAACACACATTTAACCATCTTCTCCCATCCTAGGAATTATATTGTACTCCATCACAAGTAGGAATACATTCTCTCCTATCTTTATTGATGAAGTATTTCTGAGCTTTGTGGAAAATATAGAGGGTGTGCTTGCTTTCTTGGTGTCAGCATTTATTATGTAATGTCCTGACACTTTGTGCTTATTAGTTGGGAACTGTAAGGTAATTTTGTCCTATGAGCCTTAGACAGAAATAAGAGTGGTTAGAAGCCATAGGATGAATATGACCATCAATGTGACTTATAACTTTAGGAAGCACAGTTTTCCTATTGAGCATATATAACGAAATAGAATGTAAACATAGGAACATTTGTGATAAAGATAATGCAACAGGCCCTTTATTCAAATAAATACAACAGAAATAAAACAGAAAGTGGAAGGAAGAAAATAATAAAGGTGAGAGCAAAATCAGTGAAATTAGGAAACACACATATAGAAAATCAATACACATTCAGAATTCACTCCTGAGGCAGATCCTACTCCTGTTTTTTTTAATGAGGATAATTTAATCTAAGGATTATTAACTAAGATAGTAGAGGGTGATTACCAGAAGGGGTAAAAGAGGACAACAGGTATCCAGAACTAGCAGATATGAAAGACGATTACCTCATGGTTAGAAAAGAATAGACACGGGGCGCCTGGGTGGCTCAGTTGGTTAAGCGTCCGACTTCAGCTCAGGTCACGATCTTACAGTCTGTGAGTTCGAGCCCTGTGTCGGGCTCTGTGCTGACAGCTCAGAGCCTGGAGCCTGCTTCAGATTCTGTGTCTCCCTTTCTCTCTGCCCCTTCCCCACTCATGCTCTGTCTCTCTGTCTCAAAAATAAATAAAAACATTAAAAAAAAATTGTTTTTAAAAGAAAAGAATAGACAATAAAGGAACTAGGACAGGACCCCCCCCCCCCCCCCGGCAGAGATTCAGACAAACACAGGAACAAGCTACCTGCCATGGTAAGAAACTTGATAGAAGGCCTGGCCAGTGCTGGTCTGTAGATGTGGTCCACTGTTGCCAGAGGGTGTGGGTGTGCTGGAGCTGCTCTGTAGAGGAGACCTGTCTTTGCCCAAGGATGTGGGCACACTGGAACTGGTCTTTGTTGCTGGAGGTCGTGGGCTGCTGGGGGCAGAGCATAGCTAGAGAACACAGCTTAGAGCCTCTCTGGGGGGCCACTGGACTCTAGTCAAACAATAACACCGCATACCAGAACATGAAGGACATGTGTCCTGCTATCATCATCTAGCAAGTTCATTGCCCTGTTAATCCAGTTTAACATTTTTCAGGCTGCCGAAGGATAAATATTTATACCATCAAGTTTTAGAATCAGAAATCTGAGCAAAGAAGACTGGATTTGAAGCTGAGAGACAAGTTCATAACAGAAAAAATCAAAAAGCTCAAAGTTTGTTCTTTGATAAGAGTAGTAAAATCTATAAGCATCTGGCAATAAAAGGGAAGAAAAGAGAAAATAGCAATCATCACTATCAGAAATGAAAAGGAGGACATGACTACAGATCTATGGACACAAAAACATCAGAAGAATAATATGAACAATTACCATCTTAGATGAATCGGGTACATTCCTTTGAAATTGAATCAATTTTTAGAAAACTTACAACATACTATGAGGGCACATAACTTTGTTAGTCAACTCATGAATATATTACAAGATGGGAAATTTATGTTGATTCCTCTCATTATCAAGATACAAAAATCTTAATTAAAATAATAGCAAATACCATCCAGTGATATATATAAAAAGAAAAATTAATACATTAAAACCAGTTGGAGTATATTCCAAGATGACATGGGTAGTTTTAATATTCCAAAATCAATGCAGTTCACATTGATGTGAGAAAAGAAAACTCTCAGAGGTTATTTTCATAGCTAAGAAAAAGTACTTGATAAATCACAACACAAATTTGTAATTTAGAAAAAAAAAAGGGGACACTTACAAAACGATTAATGGAAGGGCATAGTAGCAATTAGGAGCATGTACACAGAACACCAAGCATCATTCCTACTGGTGAATTATTGATAGCTTTACCCTTAAGGGTGAAGATGAGACAAGGATATCTGCTATCCACCATTCTTGAATAATAAGGGAAGAAAAAGAAGTGAAAGTTACAAGGGTTGGAAAGGAAGAAATAAAACTTTCCTGTACAAGACAGTATTAAGTATATAGAAAATCCAAAATGATCCACAAATTTAGAATTAATAAAGTAACAAGTTAAGTACTATGTAGTCTAGGGTTGCTGGATAAGAAGTATTCAGAAATGAGTGTATTTGTTTACCAATGACTAAAAACCAGAACATGAAATTTTTAAGAAGTCCTACTAAGTATCAAAAAAATCAAGTACTTGATTTTGGGATAAATAAAATATGCAATATACACATTGAAAACTATGAAATATTGTGGAGTAAAATTAAAGCCCTCAATGAGTAGATATACCAAGTTTAAGAGTTGGAAGGCTGAATATTATAAAATGTCAGTTTTTCTCCAAAATAATTAAATATAATTCCAGTTTTTAAAAAAAATCCATGCCAGTATGTGTTGCTGTTGATATTAATAGGCTTATTCTAAACTTTATGTGGAAAGTCAGAAGAGTCAAGATACTTAAAGACAATCATTAAAGAACGACAAAGCAAGAAAACTTAATACTATTAAATACCAACACTTACAAAGCTGCCATTCACCAAGTGTGGTATTAATGAAAGGATGAACAGTCTAGTGAAATGGAGAAGCCCAAAATAACCCCCCACTTTTTATACATTCGATGACCTGATTTATGACAAACATTACATCATAGTGTAGTGGGAAAATGATCATCTTTCCAAAAATGCTGGGTCAATTGGCAGTTTGTATGGATAATATAGCTCCTGCCTCAGATGTAGCAATAAATTGATACCAGATGGACTTTAGACCTAAATGAGAAAGACAAAAACAGAAAATGGAAACAAGAAAATTTTCAGAACCAGTAGTAAGCGGGTTTTTAAAATAAGATGCAAAAAGTATTGATCATAATGGGCAGAAATGGAAAAGTTATTTAAAATGAGTAAGAGCATGTAGGGCAGTTGGCACTCTCGTCATTGCTAGTGGGTATGAGAATTGATCAGTTTTGAAAACTGTTAGATTATCAAGTAGAGCCAAACATCAATGCACACCCCTGTGACCCCGCAGCTCCACTCCTCGGTGTATTCTCAGCAGAAATGGGTGCGGTCTTCTGGACTAAGGAATAGAGGTGATGAGAAAAAGGGACGAAGAGGGATTGAAAACATGAGATGTAGGGAGGGGATATATCTGGGAGACAAGATTCATTTTCATTTGAATGCTTATGTGTTATGTGATCATGGAGGAAAATTTAGTGAGAGATAATGGTTGGGTATAGAAATATCTGATTTAGCCTGCCAGTGTAGAATATGAATTTTCAAATATCAAGTTTGAAAGCTTTATTTTAAATTTAGAATGTTACACTGACTGTACCTTGTGAGTGAGTAGGTGCTGAACTCAGGTGATTGCTTAAGGATGGCCTTAGCGTTCTTTATCTCAGTAGATCCCATTGATTTGCTTTTTATTAACGTCTTACTGGGGAAGAACGGACAGTCTTAATTGTGGGACAGAAGCTATTTTGAAGTATACTTGCTGGTAACGATTGCCTACATTTATTCTGACTTGAAGCTTGTATTGGTTGGGGTTGGAATTCAGAGCCTGCGATTCTCCCACTAAGTGGTCTGCAGCAGATTTTCCCAACAGAGGACACAAAATATTACTATTTGTGTCTTCAAAGATGGTCCTGGCTCTGGCTCTGCTCTAGGAACTTTTTTTTTTTTTTTTTAATGTTTGTTTATTTTTGAGAGAGAGAGAGTGTGAGCGGGAGAGGGGCCGAGAGAGGGAGACACAGAATTTAAAGCAGGCTCCTGGCTCTGAACTGTCAGCACAGAGCCGGATGTGGGGCTCAAAATCACTAACCGCGGGATCATGACCTGAACCGAAGTCGGACGCTTAACCGACTGAGCCACCCAGGAGCCCCTCTAGGAACTTCTTAATGTCCTTAAAGAAAATTGCCACAAGAGCCTTCTTTATTCACTGTACCTTTGGGAGTCATCATCCCTTCTCCCCCATAATGTCCACACAATCATTACTAGGTTGTTTGTGCTTTCTCTGTATTTGACATAAATGTAATCTTTATCTTTTTTTTGTTTTCTTAAATTGATTTTATGATTTTCTTTCTTAAGGCTGACAATAGCAGCACTAGGAGAAAAGCTGAATGATTACTGGAATGAAATGAAAGTCAAGAAAAATTCAGAATATCCTCTAAATTTGCCAGTTGAAGATATTCAGTACGTACATGAAAAAATGTCAACCATTCTAATATCAAGATGTGATATGGGGAGGGTATAGTGATTGTACAGTGTTCACAAACTTTTGACTAACCCATAGTCAGATGTAAGTTCTACAGCTCCAGTCAGCACACCATGAAATGAACCAATGAATATATACATTTATACATCATGCACGCAAAAGATGCATGAAATAGTGTTTACCCAAATGTTACATGCTGATACTTATTTTAAAAATGCAAGTCTTGCCCCACTATATTGATTTCATGATCCACTAATGGGTTGTACTCATTGTTTGAAAAACCTTCGTCTTGTGTAATAGGATCATGAATCTAAAGCAGACCTGAATTTCGATTGTAATTCTGCTTAAATAATGATGCAACATTGAACATATTACTTGGCCTCTTACAAGTTTACTTTTTCACTTGTAAAATGGGAACATTTTAGTAACACTCATCTCCTAGAGTTATAAGACTTAAAAATATGCCACACAAGCTGGTAGCACACAGTACCAGCTCTATTTATGACTAATAGCTGTGTACTGATGGAAAGATGACCAAGATGTGTAATGAAGAACAAAAAGATGCAATTCAGTGTATTAATTTCCCGTTTTATTTTTTTTAGTTTTTTAAGCATAGAAAATTCTGCCAGGGTTTAAAAAAATGAACAATGGTAGGTTCCTAAAATAAGAGACTTGTATTTACTTTATAAACTTCTAGATTATTTGAAGTTTATCTAACTATAAATGCATTTTTAAAAAACTAGATTTAAAAAGTGTTGGTAGAGGGGCACCTGGCTGACTCAGTCAGAAGGGTATGCAACTCTTGGTCTCGGGGTTGTGAGTTCAAGCCCCACGTGGGGTGTAGAGATTACTTAAGTAAAGAATACTTAAAATAAAAATAAAAGGTTATTGGCATTAAGGTGAAGTCTTCATTTTTTTTTATTTAAAAAATACTGTTTTTTAGATGTTTATTTATTAGAGAGTACAAGTGGGAGAGGAGCAGAGGAGAGAGGATCCCAAGCAGGCTCCCTGCTGATAGCACAGAGTCTGAGTTGGGGCTTGAACCCATAAATCATGAGATCACGACCCGAGCCAAAATCAAGAGTCAGATGTTTAACCAGACTGAGCCACCCAGGTGCCCCAGTCTTCATAGATTAAATGAATTGTTAATAAATAATTGTTAAATGTTAAATGAATACCTACATTATTCATAGGATCATTGCAATTTTCAAATGATAAAATTATGAAGCACTTTATAAAGTAAAAGAATATGCACGTAGATATTCAGAGATATGCTATAGTAGAGGCTAAAAATGTAATACAGTTATTAAAAATTGCTTAAGTTATAGTAACAGCTTGTCTGTTTTATGTACTTCAGTGTTTTGTTGTGCTAATTAATATACTAGATAGGACCTTGCAATTGCTAACTTAATATAAATTTCAAAACAAGGTGTTTGCAATATTTTGAGTTTTTATTATCAGAGAACAAATTGAATAGTATGCTCTTAAGTAGGACATTTAAGTCTCTCTCTTTTTTTTAATCGTTTGTTTTTAAGAGAGAGAGCGCGTATATATATGTGTGTGCGCGTGCACCTTGTGTGCTGGCTAGCGGAGGAGGGGCAAAGAGAGAGGGGGAGACAAAGGATCCAGAGCGATCCAAAGCAGGCTGTGTGCTGACAGCAGAGAGCCTGGTGCAGGGCTCAAACTCACGAGCCATGAAGTCATGACCTGTGCCAAAGTTGAGCGCTCAACTGACTGAGCCATGCAGGTGCCCCAGTCTGTTGAAATTGACCTGTTAGCTTTAATCTTTTGAAGGTAACAAAAATTGTTGGCTTAAAAATTTTAATTTGCTGTATGACAAGAATTATGTCATGGACATTTCGGGGACAAATTAAATAATCAAGGCATTTATCTGTGGAAATGATGTAGAAGACCTAATGAAGTATACTTAGCATCCATATTTTCATGCTAATATTATGTTTTGTTACAGGAAACGTCCTGATCAGACATGGGTTCAATGTGATTCCTGTCTAAAGTGGCGAAAATTACCAGATGGAATAGATCAACTTCCAGAAAAATGGTATTGCTCCAATAACCCTGACCCACAGTTCAGGTACCATATAGTTGGTAGTACCCTTTTTGGAAAGGCAGAAAGTACTGTTCAAGATGTATGAATAGGCGCTGGTGACGTGTTATTCCCATGTGATTTTTCTGACTAGAAATTGTGATGTTCCAGAAGAACCCGAAGATGAAGATGTGGTGCATCCTACTTATGAAAAAACCTACAAAAAGAAGTGAGTGTTGAGCTAACGTACGGTAGGGAAATAATGCGCAGGTTAGCACCAGCGATGGGTCTGCAGCATTAGTTGATGTTTCTCCAAGATCATGCTCGTACAACCCGAAGAAGACTATGACCCCCAAAAAGACTTTGTTGTGGATGCATAATATCGGGTGCTTTTTTTGGTTTGTTTTTTTTTAACAGTATAGTGTGGATATCCACTCTTTTTTACCTGCTGTTTATTGCTGTCCTGTCTACAAGATAGTTTGCATACAGAATAGTTTGTCTTTTAGGGGCCACACACAGATGAATCATAGAGTACTGTCCAGTATGAGCTTAAGCCTTAATAGGGAAGGTGAGGCATGTACGTATTACGAGAAGTTGACAAGTATCATAAAAGGCACGATCCAGTCCTGTTGGGAAGCCCATAAGGAGAGACGACCTCTCGCTGGGGATGGGAAGGGAAACCCAGATGAGGAAAATTCAAGGAGGACATCTGTATAATATGCCTTGAAGGACGGGTAGGATGAGAATGTATAGGAAACAGTGATGCGTTCGGCTTTAACTAGAGTAAATATGTGAATGGACACGATGGAAAATAGAGGTGGGAGGGAGAAGCTGGGTAATGAACGATAGCCCTGGTGAACTTCCGGCTAGTGTACCACACGCAGGGGCTGAGTTCATGCAGAACTTCCAGGTTTTGATATAGAGTGCACTGTTTTTGACGGTAAATCCAGCAGCAGAATTGGGAGTAAAGAAACCAGTTAGAAGCCAGTTGTGGTGTTCCCACTCAAAGGTCGGAATAATGCTGGTCAGGATGGAGAACTTGAGGGCAGACATCAGGGCGTTACTGAGATAAGAGGTGGAAAGTATTTCCTGCTTAAGGCTTACCACTGATGATAATGGAATTGAAGCAAAGTTCAGTGTACCTATTTGAGTGACTCAGGGAAATGGCAAGTATGTCAATGGGAAGCAATTGAAAAATAATAAATAAATTTACATACATTTTCATCTTTTTTTTTTCTTTTTTTAAGAGACAAGGACAAATTCCGGATCCGACAACCAGAAATGATCCCTCGGGTAATGAATTAAGCCTTCCGTTTTATAGCTGTGTCCTATGTTGGGTAGTGGTTAGTTTAGCAAACATTGAGTGTGAAAGCTTGCTATTAAAGCTGTTACACAACAAATTGAAGTGGTTGTTCATTCATTCATTTCACATAACTCCTTTTATTACACCCCTCCTTCCTAACCCAACGACTTGATTCAAACTGTTCAGTTTTGTTATTTTGTGGGGCATCTTCTGAGGAAAGGCAAGTGGTTAAGAATCTTACTGTTCCATAGGCAGTCAGGGAAACTTCCCAGGAAGCCCTGGGGAGCCATGTTCTAGTACCAACCTGGAGCGCTACAGTGTTTCTTTCTCTTTGTTGACCACTCTTCCTGGCCCTTCCATCTCTTTCTCCGTGCTTAATGGTGGTTAAGGAGCGTTTTCTGAGTATGTGGGTAGGGCGCTGTGCTTCTTGTGTAAGAGGCTTTGGTCTGCTGCAGAATCGTATGTTTGCTTTTGATTGCATTGAAATATTTTCTTATGTAAAGGATGAGGGTTTGGAGGTGACACCAGAACTGGGCGAAAAGAATAGTGGGCTTACTTATTCTAAAGGCAGTATCTTTGACTTTATCTTCAGTTTATTTCTCTTAGAAAACTTAATTTCTACTTGTGTCTTGACAAGTCCTATATTAGTACAAGGTCAGCAAATCTTGCTGTAAAAGGCCAGATAGTAAGTATTTTAGGCTTTGTGGGCCACATACAGTCTCTGTTATGTATTCTTTGTTTTGTCACACCTTTAAAAATGCAAAACCATTCTTTGGCTGGATTTGGCTTATTGGCCTGTTTGTTGTTCCCTGGTGGGGCATAAAGAATTTACATGGTTAGGATGGTTCTTAGTGTTTCCTGGGATAAGGGGAGAAGGGAAAATAATATCTCATGTTTTGGGCTTGGCATGTTAAAAAAGCCCTTTTAAGATCACATTTTTTCCTTCCAACAGATTAATGCTGAACTCTTGTTTCGGACACCCACCGTGTCAAGTCAGAGCTTTTCTCCCGTGAAGGAAAGTGTTCCAAGAGGACATCTTTCAGAAGTGGCAAATACATATACAACAAGACTTCTAAACAACCATCGAGGTTCACCCCAGTCGGAACCCGAGAGCAACAAGTCAGTGGCTAAAATGCGCTTTTCCATTTGGGGAATGAATACTAAACAGAGCCTTCACTTGACGTTGTGTGGCAATAATGCCCTTCTGAGAAGCTGTAGTTCCGTGCATGTAAGAAGTCTTAGGGATAAGTTAATTTGCTTTTTTGTCTAAACAAAACCCCCACCCCACTTATGCCACCTATTTACAATAATTTTTAAAATATCAGTTGTATTCGTTGTGGATTTGATTGAATTTTCACCTCTTTCAAATTCTATATAGTATGAAAGTTCCTGCTTTTAGAATTACCAGTATTTAAGAAAAACATGAAGTAGTTAATAGTATATGACACTATAATGTCAGGTGTGACCTGTAAGTTCTTAGCTCGTGGCAAGCTGTGTATGTTGGATGAGTGGATGGAGAGGGAGAGAGAAAGAAATGTATGAGTGATATGTAAATTGAACAGTTAGGTCTCTTGACTGGTCAGGAAAGGCTTTGTAATGAGATACAGTACTTGGTTCCTGAAATTCTAAAAGCAGTTCTCTGTGCAGGTGGCCCATTCAGAGGGAATAGAATGAACACAGGTGAAGAAGAAAACAGGATACCAACAAACTAGGGCATCAGACTGACTGTATTATACTTGGTCTTTTGTTGGAAAACCAACATTGAAAGGAGGTTCTCTGAGATAGCCGGATGGGATTTTCTGAGAGGTTTTATTGCCTTCATTAAATCCTCAGGGATTTTTGACCTCCAAAAAGATTAGAAAGTATTGCTTTTATGCGTATATACATCAGGAGGGCATGTTCTAAAATAGTTTGCTGTTTGTAGCCTACATTTTAGAGGCGTATTTGGGGGCTGGGTTGCTACTTAACTAAGAACTTGTGTGAATTTTTTTTTGTAACTAGTCTCCTTAATATTTTTGACTTTTCTTCTTAAAGATGGTTCCAAACAAAGTAAGAAAAAACAAAATCTGTAAAGCTTACAGACAAAAGATAATGGAAGTTATCTTTAAAGTGATTTATTCCACCCAAGTAGAAGAAGAGAATAGAAATTTTTCATTAATTTTTAAAGCCTGAAGAATTTGCAATTTGAGTTTGAGAAAAACAGAAGCTTTAAGAATAAAGCCAAAGACTGTGGAAAGGTGGTACCGAAACTGAATCTTAAGAAAGATAAATAGCAATTAGCCTGGTAAGAAAAATAGGGCAGCTCCCAGTTAAATGATTAACTCCATGGAAGCCCAGGCATGCTCTAAACTCAGAAGCATCGAGTACTTGTTAAGGTAGAAAATGGGTGAGTACAGGAGGCTTATTTGAGAGTTTAAGGAAGAGTCGTTCTCTAGACTTCTTCACAACCTGCTGAGTCTGTTGACGTGACTTCTCTGTCAGAAGGCAAGACATTTTCTTTTTGGGCCAGTTTCACTGCTGACAGTGTGGGGGAACCACTCTTCTGAAACAGGAGGGGTAAGGGAACATTTGAATACTAAATGGTAAGAAATCCCCCTTCCTTCTTCCCCTCTTCAGGCTCCCAAGAGAAAAGCCCTAGACGGTGCTGAGAGTTGGAGCACGCTTGGAATCACAGGGCCAGCCCTCACTGCTTCCATTCAGCCTCACTCTGAAACATAGAGATAGGCAGGGATCACCACATGTACCAACTGAAACAAAGGGAGTAGCAGAAACCTTTGGAATTTACTGGGAGGTGGGTAGGTGTTGAACAGACACATACTTAGAAAAGATAAGCAGGTAGAGGGTAGAAAAAGGAAAAGACAAGATACAGGAGGGCCAATGTCTCAATAAAGGAATTTCAGATTGGGAAATTGGAGAAAACAAAGGGGAGGAAGTAGCATGAGACTTAACTTCCACCAAATACTCAGCAAAAATGTCTGGGGAAAGATCCATTCTGGGGCATCTGAGTGGTTCTGTCGGTTAAGCGTCTGACTTTGGCTCAGGTCATGATCTCACAATTGGTGAGTTCGAGCCCCACGTTGGGCTCTGTCCTGACAGTGTGGCGCCTAGAGCTTGCTTCGAGTTGTGTCTCCCTCTCTCTCTACCTCTCTCCTGCTCATACTGTCTCTCTCTCTCTCTCTCTTTCAAAAATGAATAAACGTAAAAGAAAAAAAAAGAAAAAGATCTAAGAAACATCATGAAATTTTAGAACACAAGGGAAAATAATTTTTTTCGGGAGGGGAAAACACAAGTTACCTGCTAAAAGATCAGGAATTAGAATGGCAGGAACACTGAATGGTACATGATCCTGGAATGATGCTTTATAAAAACCAAGCAGGCCATAAAATTGAGAAGTGAATAAAGATACTTTTCAGGATGTAAAGTTTTATATTTTTTATGTCCTGTGTACCCTTTCTCGAGATTTTATTGGAGATTGTGCCCCCTTGGCATGAGACAGTAAAGCCAAGCAGAAGAAGAACCTTTCTTGAGATGGAGAAATATGAGGGCTAACACATAGGACCCAAACAGCAAACCAGGACAGATATCACTCTAAGGGGGGAAAAAGACAATCAGTTGGAGGTAAATTCAAAGAAAACCAAGCTGATGAGCAAAATGAGGTGATTTTTACTGCAGGCGAAGTGGAAGGATAGGGTATGCTGGTTTAGTTGGTGTGGCTCCCCTCTGATCACTGAACACTGGTAAAAATTACAGTGAGCGAACGGGAATGGTGCAGAGCCGAGAGCTCGCTCGGATACAAAGAATAGACCTGGCTGGGTTGCGGAGCTCCGTTTTGGGCGTGGATACGTTGAAATGCCCAGAGACATCAAATGAAGGGATGTTTGGCAGTATGTAGAGCTAGTACTTGAAAGCAGCCTCAGTAGTCTAATTGTTTCCTCCACTGTGTAAGGAGAAAATCCTCTTTACTTCATCAAATCATCGAGGAGTACTGTGTCATTTTTTTAAACGAGCACGGACATTTCTTAGAATTTTAAGATCGTTAGATTGCTTCAAGGTCATCTGTTTTGTTCATTTCTATATTGTATAGTCTTATATTTTCTATATAAAATGTTTTCCAGCCTGAAACGGAGACTTTCTACTCGTTCGTCAATTCTGAACTCCAAGACTCGGAGATTGAGTAATCAAGCATTTGAAAATTCAGCTTATAAAGATGATGACGATGAAGATGTCATCATCTTGGAAGAAAACAGTACTCCCAAACCTGCAGTAGATCATGATGTTGAAGTGAAATCAGAACAGAGTCACGTGGAGCCTGTGGCCGAGAAGGAGCCTTGTGGCCAGACGAGCTCATCGGGCGCCTCATCATCCCGGTGTGATCAGGGAACTACCGCGGCCACCCAGACTGAAGTCCCGGGTGTAGTTGTCAAAAAGGAGGAAACCCTTGAAGATGACATAGATGCCAGAAATGACACGGCTGCGCTGCCCTCCTGTGTGGAAGCTGAAGGCAAAACACAGGACACCCAGGAAGCCTTTGATAAATCTGCGGCTGATGCTGGTTGCCAGTTAAATGAACTGAGAAATGAGCTGCTTCTAGTGACCCAAGAAAAGGAAAATTATAAGAGACAGTGTAATGCGTTCACTGACCAAATCAAAGGGTTACAACAGAGGATACTGGAACTGAACGACAAATACGTGAAGAAGGAGACGTGCCATCAGTCTACCGAAACTGATGCTGTGTTTTTACTTGAAAGTATTAATGGCAAATCTGAAAGTCCGGACCACGTGGTGTCTCAGTATCGGCAAGCTTTGGAAGAAATAGAAAGGCTGAAGAAACAGTGTAGTGCTCTGCAACACGTAAAGGCCGAGTGCAGTCAGTGTTCCAACAGTGAGAGCAAAAGTGAAGTGGACGAAATGGTTGTGCAGCTGGATGACGTGTTTAGACAGCTGGACAAGTGCACTGCGGAGAGGGACCAGTATAAAAGTGAGGTGAGTGTGTCAGCCAGCGTGGTAAGAGTCATGGGAGTCCCCGGGCATCTAAAGCATAAAGAGCCCCCAGTGGCTAGATTAGAATAGATCACGTAACAACCTGTTTATTGACTCTGCTACCCCACTGCTTCTCAGCTGGGGAGGCGGTCCTGGGGGGCATATGGACACGTGTGTTGAGGAGATGGGCATTACGGGAATTTTAACGTAGTGACAGGTATGGTAAATTTACTATAGGGTACTGGAAATTTCTAGATAATGAAGGATTGTCCTGCTCAGAATACCGTTCTCCTTCCCATTGAGGCACTCAGTTACTGAATATAGGGAACTTCACATCCGTTATTAACAGGCCTTGCAAAAACCACACAAGGTGGATGATGTCCTCATTTTATAGAGACAGCCTGTATTAGTTACGATCGGGTCTGCCGGCAGGAGACGGAGACGAACATCCAACTGGCGGTTCCGCAGGCCTCAGAGACAGCAGGCTCCTACGTTGTTGCTTCGCTTCTCCGCATGCAGTTATGGTCGGAGGTGGCCCTCCGGGTCCAGTCCTCGTATATCTACATTCCAAGCAGCAGGACAGAGGAGGGGTGTGGTCCCTGAAAGTCGCTTACGTTCCACCTGTCAGAACTTAGCCACCTGGCTAATGGGCGCCTTGGAACTGTAGTCTTTATTCAGGGGTTCCTTTACTGAAGGAGAAGGAGAAAAATGGTAGGTGTCAGGCGTCAAGTAGTAGCCTCTGTGTGTACTCCCCATTCAAATTTGGATCGCTTCTTCCAAAAACAAGTATTTTACGTATCCTGTTAATGTGGCGTTTGAAAGAAGGGTTTTTCTGCTAAGATTTCGGAAACAGCAGTGTGCTGCTCTCCTGCCCCCTCTTCCTGGAGATAATGCGGACGTAACAGCTCATCTGAACGTTCATCTTGATGTATTGGCTTGGAGCCAGATGACAAAATATATAAAAATCAATATAAGCTTTCTGTTGTAGCTTCCAGCTGGTGAGTGTGTGCAAGAAATGAGAGCCACTTTGGTATTGTTTCCAGTGTGACGAAATGTCGAGGTGACACCAAACAGAGGAAGCTTTTTTTTTTCTGTGGGGTTTTTGCCCTTTTTTGATGGTAATGTTCATCACTCAGGTTTTCTACATGTCTTAGCTTAAATTTGCACTTTGGCATTAGTTCTAAATTTTACACTCAATAAATTTTTTTTTTGTCAGGTTGAATTATTGGAAATGGAAAAATCACAAATGCGTTCACAATGTGAAGAACTGAAAACTGAAATTGAACAATTAAAATCCACAAATCACCAGTTAGGAGCAGATGTTTCAACTTCAAGTAACATTGAGGAGTCTGTAAATTATACTGACGGGGAAAGGTAATAGTACACCAGGCATTCCTCTGGGGCGGCCCGCATGGTTAGCGTGATATTTATTTGCAAGCACACATCAGACAGATACTGTTCAATCAAAAGAAGTACACATCCTCATCTTTCCCTTCTAGGAAAGAACAGTGGAAATTCAGCTTAAGAGACACAGGAATTTGGGAGGAATAAATAAAGCACGGGTGGTTGGTTAGAGTGGTTTGGAATGCTGTTTGGGGAAAAGTGGAAATTGAGTTAGCTATCACGGAAGAGGGTGGATTTGGCCATGACTAAAAGACAAGGGACTATTTCGTGAAACTTACTTTTTCACCTGGATTTCTTTTACTTTTGTTCTTGGCCCCATTTCTTTTTTTAAATTTTTTTTTTTTTCAACGTTTATTTATTTTTTGGGACAGAGAGAGACAAAGCATGAACGGGGGAGGGGCAGAGAGAGAGGGAGACACAGAATCGGAAACAGGCTCCAGGCTCCGAGCCATCAGCCCAGAGCCTGACGCGGGGCTCGAACTCACAGACCGCGAGATCGTGACCTGGCTGAAGTCGGACGCTTAACCGACTGCGCCACCCAGGCGCCCCGTTGGCCCCATTTCTTTATGGTTTGCTGTCCTCATTTTACTCTGTGACCTCCCAATCTTAACTTTTAGGTAATCACAAAGTTACTAAAAATTGCCATAGTCCAGGTGGTTAGTAGGAAGAAGTCTTCTGTGGAAATAAGAAAATAGTAAATGAACGGTTACCCTATGGGCTTGGGGTTTTGTTTCAGTGTTGAGAGTAGGGGAGGCAGACGTTCAGGTGGGCGAGGGTGATGGTGCTGCTGATGTGTTGATGTCTTACCATCTGAAAGTAGCCGTTAAGGGCCCAAACTGGGCACCTCTTCCTGCTAATACAGGATGACTGCAGACTGAAAAGGCACTGTTGAGAAATGATCTCCCGCCATCATCTCTTGACATCAGTTATATTATTACCTTGTTTTTTAACTTAAGTTTTTGAAGGATTTCAGTAAATCTGTTCATACACATGGAGCAGAGCAGTACAGAAAAGCCTGGAGGGCTAAGGCTCAGAAGCGATGTTTCTGGGAACCCCAGGCATCTGTGGTGCTTGTAGAAATGCAGATGCTTGGACTGCAGTGTACTTTATTTAATTGGAAACTTTTTTTCTTAATGTTTATTTTCCAGAGAGAGAGAGAGAGAGAGAGAGAGAGAGAATCCCAATTAGGCTTCATGCTGTTAGCACAGAGCCTGATGCGGGACTTGAACTCATGAACCGTAAGATCATGACCTGAACCGAAATCAAAGAGTCGGACGCTTGCTGAGCCATCCAGGCGCCCCTAAACTTTTGGAAACTTTTTTAGAAATTTTTAAGCAATCTCTAAGATGGTTCTCTTGCACACTGATCTTTGAGTAACTGATGATCTTTGATCTTTTATTTTTTATTTACTTTTTTTTTTAACTGATCTTTTAAACCTGTGCTTTCCAAAATAGTATAGGTATATACTACTTGAAATTTAGCTAGTCTGAATTGAGATGTGCTTTAAGTATAGAATAAAAAATAAAATTTTGGGGTGCCTGGGTGGCTCAGTCGGTTGAGCGACCGACTTCGGCTCGGGTCATGATCTCACGGTTTGTGAGTTCGAGCCCCGTGTCGGACTCTGTGCTGACAGCTCAGAGTCTGGAGCCTGCTTCTGATTCTGTGTCTCCCTCTCTCTCTGCCCCTCCCCCACTCATGCTCTGTCTCTCTCTGTCTCAGAAACAAATAAACATAAATAAATAAAATAAAATTTTGAAGCTTTAGTATGAAAAAGGAAAAGGATGTAAAATACCTCATCAATAACATATTTTGAGGGGTGCCTGGGCGGCTCAGTTGGTTGTGTGTCCAACTTCAGCTCAGGGTGTGATCTCACAGTTCATGAGTTCGAGCCCCATGTTGGGCTCGCTGCTGTCATTGTGGAGCCTGCTTCAGATCTTCTGTCCCTCCTCTCTATCTGCCCCACTCCCCCACCCCCTGCTCACGCTCACTGTCCCCAAAACAAAATAAACATCAAAAAAAAAAAATAATGTACTTTGATTATGTGATGAAATAATATTTTAGTTACATTGGGTTACATGTATAACTACAGTTAAGTTTACAGTCGCATTTTACTTTTTACTTTGGCTATTTGAACATTTTAAATTGCGTATGGAGTTCAGAATCTTTCTCTTGGACAGTGCTGTTCTGTACACTAAAAATAAGAATCTGTGGCATGTCCGGTGGACAGGAGGAATCAGCCAGGGACGATCAAAAGACTTAAAGAAAAGGACATGTAAGAGGTCACTGGGTCCTACTAGTCTTTTGCCAACTTTTCATGTAGATAAAAAGTTGTGGTTGTGATAAAGAGGATATTCTTGGTAAGGATATAGAATGGTTAATAACTTCTGAAAAGCAAAGCAGAAACGTGTTTGAACCATGGGCCTCCGATCGAAGATGAGTGGGGAAGCTTGGACAAAAAATGGCTGGCGTGGGAATGATGTAAAATTTTTTCTAAGGACCAACAGAACCTTACCCTGTAAGCTCACAAAACATGCTTAAAATCACATTTCTGTGCATTGTCAACCCAAGGATGAGTATCTTGACTCTTCAGAGATTTCCACCTTAGGTCAGTATCTTAAGTAAATGTGGGCTGCCTTCATTTGGGAGGGGGAGGGGGACAGACTAAGAGCAACTGTAACATTCAGGCCCTTGGTTTCACTCAGTCTTTTGAAGCAAAGGCTGCTGAATAATTGTAGGTATTTAAAGTCTAGGATGTTGATATTCAGATATGTGTATTTCATTTGGAAGGAATGATAATGATCATCTAATCCAGAGATTCCCAGTATTTTTAGCAAAACACCATTCCCTATAAATGCATAGTAAAATGGGCAGCCTGTGAACTTTAGCGTATGAAAGGTCCAGGGAGGTCCTGCATCTAAAAAAACTTGTTTAACATTATTTAGCCCAAAGTTTTGTGAGCTTATGACCCCTTGAACCATTTCCTTTTCCTCTTACACAAGGACGGTATCTCATAGAAATGTTTTAGAGAACAAATCCGTTTTTATTTTCCTCACAAGCTGAAATTCAGAGATGCATTCTTTTTTTTTTAAGTTTATTTATTTATTTTTGAGAGCGAGAGAGAGAGAGAGAGAGAGAGGGCACGAGCTGGGGAAGGGCAGGGAGAATCCCAAGCAGAGAGCCCCTTGACGAAGGGCTGGATCTCACCAGCCCTGAGATCATGGCCTGAACTGAAATCAAGAGTCAGTTGCTTAACTGACTGAGCCACCCAGGTGCCCCCTAAGAGATGCATTCTTATTCTTAGACCAGCGTTCTCACTAGTATACCCCTACTGTTTTCCAGGTGATAATATTTTATATTATAAGTAACATCTTGCAATTAAATGTATTTCACCAGTCCATGTTTTCTTCAGTTGCAAATTAAAATCGTATTAGTTGGAACCAGAGCCACTAGTTTTATGAAACACTCTACTTACCAAGAGATGAGTACTTAGGTATTAAATTATTAAGTTAAGCGACTTCATGTATCACTTAAATTTTAGGCTCTATGTGAATATTAAACTGTGGTAGGACGTTCATCTAATAGATGTAATATTTCTATTTGCAGCCTCAAACTTCGATCTCTTCGAGTTAACGTAGGACAGCTGTTGGCCATGATTGTACCTGATCTCGATCTTCAGCAAGTGAATTACGATGTTGATGTGGTTGATGAAATTTTAGGGCAAGTTGTCGAACAAATGAGTGAAATCAGTAGTACCTAAGGTATATTTTATGTGAGATAATAAAAATATTTGCTTAATCTTTTTGGTTGTACAGCTTTCAAAATGTAAACAATTTTGTTTTATAGATATGATAGGTAACAGACTGAAGAACCATAATCTCTACTGTATTCTATGCATTCAAGTGTGGTCACAAATACTGTGGACACATTATCACACCTTTTGAAATGCCTGTGAATCATTGGTACTGAGCAGCTGAATAGCTAACTCAAGATTCGGTTTTGAAATGTAAATATTTGTAATTAAGTCTGCACATATTTTTTTATTCCCCTAGAGGACTTCAGTGTTTTTCGCCAAGAGCTCTTCAGGTTGCCCCTAGCCTTTGTGCAATCTTTTCTGGTTCCCAAAGTATTTTTCTCTGAAGCGAGGGCTGTGCCATACTACAGATGGAAATGTTACCTTTGGTTTTCTTACAGAGAAGTTTAAACAGGATTTTTTAAAAATGGAATTATACTCCTGATAAGAGAAGTTGTAAGTGAATTGACCCGTAATGTTTCTTTTCTATAAATTCTTATCTCCTGAAATATTTTATTCATGGAAATAAGGTAAGCAGAAACTCTCCATCCATTTTGCCAGGATTTTCCTTGTGTCAGGACTGCCAATCATGGTTAAATGCAGTGTTTTTATAGAACAAAGAAATGATCTTTAGTATAAAAAAGTATCAAAAATATTAAATGTCCCACCACATTTACTTTGAAGCCCATTTTTGGCTGCCTAGTCAGCATGGAGTGGGCACAATAATTGTTGAATATTTCTTTTTGTGAAATTTCCTGTACAGCCTTATGTAGGATTACTACAGGTTAATGAGAGTTGAGGAAGACAATCTTTCTCAAACAGAACAGCATACCTTTCATTATATTACAGACCTAGGTGTTTTATATGTCTTGGAGGTAAGCAGAAAACTGCCCTAGGATTATAGTATTACATGCCATAAAAATTAATGCTTTATTGGTCCCATGTTTGTGCAATTTTAAAGAGATGGCTTTCTATTAAGTATAACTATGTATATATTAATTAAGAATCGTATTTTCCACAACGGAAATGTGCATTATTTTTTTTCAAAGTTTTATCATTGCTATTTATTTTTACTTTTGTTTCTGAACATTCAATACATGTTTCTTTTGTATGTATGCTTAATTACATGTCTTTCATATACAATATTAAATTTTTACTGTACATTAACTTCTAAAAAAAAGCAAATAAATGAAAGCTGTTTTTATTTGCTTGATAAAGTAATTGAAAGTGTATTTTTGGTATGAAGCTGGTTTTCTGTCCTAATTGTATCTGCCCAAATTTTAAAATATCTTGTAATAAAGTAAATATATATATATATATATATATGATAGCTAACTCTTCAGATACTACTTTTAAAGAATTCTATATTCAAATTATATTTTGGAAACTAAAACTCATTGAAGACCCTCAAGTTGAGCTCATTTTACTATATTAATTACAAGTTCTGTTTAGGAGACTAAGACTGTTTCCATTAAGACTCTAAAGACTGAGCTCATCTTGAGAGAATGCGTGAGTGCGTGCGTGTGTATGTGTATTTTACACTCGAGAAGAGACTTTTTCCTCTGTAAATCATTTAGGCTAAAGAAATCTTGCTTAAGTGATAGCAATGTAGAGCATGTCTAAGTTTGTGAATATTTATGTAGCAGTTCTTTCTGGAATTTGCTATTTTCCCCTTCTTTGGGTCAGCTATATTCTTGCAAAAATATATATTTTATATGGCTGTTATCTTGCTTAATGGGAAAGTTAGGCGTAGGATTAGTAAATTTGCTTGCTAAATTGGTTCTTTGGAAGTACTTACATATATTTCACCTTTTAAGCAAATATTGCCAGGATACAATTCTTTGAAAATGTAGCTAACAAAATTTAACAAAACAACAACATGGGTTTTCATGTATATATCATATTTAGGTAGAGGTATCTGTCTTCTGTTGTTAAGTTAAATTTGTAAAAGGCTAATGTGGGAGGACAGTGGTGTTTAAACTAGTTACTACTGTAAAACAAAAACAGTATGAGGAAGTAAACCAGCACAGTCCACAATCCCTATAAACAGGACCCGCTTTAATTAGCTAAGTGTTCACACAGCAGGACTGGTGTGTGGCATATCAGTGTGTTTTTTATTTGGGCCTCAAATTCCTAATGTGGGCGGTACTGCTGGTGACTCTGCCCATGGTCTCAAGACACTTAATTCTTGTAATCAGCAGCTCGTTAGGTCATTATTTGTCATTGAAGAATAATTAAATACATCTGGTGGTTCTCACCCCCTTTCCCCCCCACCCCCAGGTGCATATTAGAATCACCTGGGGAGTTTTTAGAACTCCCAATGCAAGGATGCACCCCATACTAATTCAGAGTCTGGGTTTGGGCCCAGATATCAGGTTTGTTTTTTGTGTTTTTTGTTTTTTTAAGGCCTCTCTGTGTGCCATCAGAACTGAGAACCATTGATCTATACCTTCCTGTGGTGAGTGTTTACAGGTGTTGAACTCAGTTCGTTCCTGAAACAAACTCAGGATTGGCAGGGCTACTTTCTCACTGGGGCGAGCCAGGAGGGAGAAAAAGAAGCAGAGATGGCGCCCAAGTTAGAAATGTAAATGGAACAGAATGGGATCAAGTGGAAAGGCTTTTACCCACTGCTTCCCCAAAGTTAACCACGGTTGCTTTTTGTAGGTCCTTCCAGAAAATATTAGCTGCATACATATACACATTCATATATATGCATTCAGTTTATATTAAATTTTTATATCTTTATATTTGATTATATATTTGTATCTCAAGTTTACACAAAGATGGTACACCAGATAATTGGTATCTTAACATTTCCATGTTACTTTTTTTAATAGGTTTGGTAACATTCTGTGATCTGCATATGCTCCTAATGCTCATTTATTTCTCATGTTTTGACATTACAGAATATACTGTGGAAGTTAATACACACCACACACACTTTTATAAGTATACCCAGAGTGTAAATTCTTTGCAGTGAATATTGATAGGTCAAAGAGTGTATGCTATGTAACTTTTAATAAATGTTACCATCCAAAAAGGAATTTAAACTCCTATGAAAAATAAATGTATAAGTGTGTTTTTTTCCCTCTCTTTCCTCATCAAACTTAAATCTGGTCTGTGAAAAAATGACAGCTTGCATTGTCTCAGGTTGAACATGCTCTCGTATGTTTTATTGACCATTGTAATTTCTTTTCCTGCGTACTACGGCATATTGTTTGACCATTCTTTTCTGTTGGGCTCTTTGTTTTACTGCTTTTAAAACTTTTTTTTTCAGTGTGTGTTTATTGTTGAGAGAGAGACCGCACACATGCATGGAGGTGGGGGGCAGAGAGAGAGGGTTAAAGAAGTGGTTTTTACAAAAGCTAAAAGCCTGGTTAATGTGGCCACAGACACCACCCAGACAGCTAACTTTTGGAAAATCCACAGTAGGCTAAATCTTATTTTGTACAGGGTCTCCTAAACCCTCACTGGGGGGAGTGACAGACACACTGGATGGCCACAGCTCAAAAAGAATGCCATTAATACCCACTTGGTGTAAAGAAAGACATCTATATGTATGATGTTTAGAATTAAATTTCGTGATCACAAAATTAATTTCCGTATTCTGGCCTGTAGGGAGAAAGTCAAGACCAAAGGAGACAGAGTATTGGTAAATCAAGCCATTCAGATAAGGTGAAGGTATTAAATGAGCCCAGTCACAGAGGATGAATGAGCGGTTCTAAAACTGGAATGTGGATCAAAAATACTAACTCGTTAAGGTTTTTTGGTTTTTTTGGTTTTTTTCTGCAGAAAAATACACATAAAATTTGTCATTTAATGATTTGTTAAATGTATGAGTTGCATTAAGTACATTCACTGTACTCCCACCCCCGGTAACACCTATTTTCTACCTCTGAATTTGCTTATTCTAGGTATCTCATAGCAGTGGAATCAAAAATTTGTCTTTTTGTGTCTGGCTTATTTCACTTTGCATAACCTTTTAAAGGTTCGTCCTTGTTGTTGCATATATCAATTTCATTGCTGTTTAAGGCTGAATAGTCCATTGTATGTGCGTACCACATTTTGATACCCATTTATCTGTCTATGGACATTTGTGGTGGTTTCTTTCACCTTTTTACTATGAAGAATAATGCTGCTCTGGACATTGTTTCCTAAGTATCTACTTGAGTCCTTGCTTTCAGTTCTTTGGGATAACATACCTAAGAGTGGAATTGACGAATTATGTGGTAATTATGCAGGTGTTTGAGGAATTGCCAAACTGTTTTCACAAAGACACACCATTTCACATAATAGCCAGCAGTGCAGAAGTGTTCCAATTTTTTCACATCCTCTACAACACTGTAGTTTTCTGAGTTTTTTGTTTTTTTAATTAGCCATCTAATGAGGGTGAGGGGTTATTGTGGTTTTGATTTGCATTTCTCTAATGGCTAGTGATGTTCATGTGTTTACTGGCCAATTTGTATATTTTTGGAGAAATACCTGTTCACGTCTTTTGCCCATTTTTACTTTGGGTTGTTTATATTTTGATATTGATTTGCAGGATATGATTTTTTTTAAAATTCTGGATATTACTCCTTATCAGATATATGATTTGCCAGTATTTTCTCCCATTCTATGTGTTGTCTTTCCACTGTTGAGTTTTAAATTTTGGTGAAGTTGAATTTATTTTCTTGCCTGTGCTTTTGGCATCATACCCAAGAAACCCTTGACTAATCCAATGTCATGAAGATTTTCTTCTGAGAGTTTTATAGTTTTAGTTCTTACATTGACGTCTCTAATCCATTTTGAATTAGTTTTTGCATATGGTGTAAGATTCCAACTTCGTTCTTGTGCATGTGGGCATCCAGTTTTTCCAGTAACATTTTTTGAAGAAGACTATCTTTTCCCCATTGAATAGTCTTCTCATCTTTGTCAAAAATCGATTGACCACATAAGTGAGGGTTTATTTCTGGGCTCTGTATTCCATTGGTTTGTATGTCCTTATGCCAGAACCACAGTATTTTAATTACTGTAACTTTCCAGTAAGGTCTGAAGTCAGGAGGTGTGAGTTCTCCAACTTTGTCCTTACTCAAGATTGTTTTAGCAATTCAGGGTCTCTTGAGATACCACATGAATTTTAGGACAGAGTTTTCTATTTCTGCAAAAAATGCCATTGGAATTCTGATAGGAATTGCATTAAATCTGTGGGTTATTTGGGGTGGCATTGACATCTTAACAATATCAAATCTTCCAATCCATGAACATGGGATGTCTTGCCATTTATTTGTCTTCTTTAATTTCAGCAATATATTTTTTTTATACAAGTCTTTCATTTCCTTAAGTTTATTGCTAAGCATTTTTTTTCTTTCTGATGCTATTATAAATGGAATTGTTTTCTCAATTTCCTCTCCAAAAGTTCATTGTTAGCGTTTAGAAAT
Source organism: Lynx rufus (assembly GCF_022079265.1). Taxonomy (NCBI): domain Eukaryota; kingdom Metazoa; phylum Chordata; class Mammalia; order Carnivora; family Felidae; genus Lynx; species Lynx rufus. The sequence continues at coordinate 150,132,799 of NW_025814867.1, forward strand.
GCAACTGATTTTTATGTGTTTTTTTTGTAACCTGCAACTTTGCGGAATTCATTTGTTAGCCTGAACAGGTGTGGGGGACAGGGGAACTCTTTAGGATATTCTACATATAAAATCATGTCATCTGCACAAAGATAACTTGATTTCTTTCTAATTTAGATGTCTTTTATTTTTCTTGCTCAGTTGATCTGGCTAGAACTGCCAATACTGTGTTGAACAGAAGTGGTAAAATTAGACATCCTTGTCTTATTCCTGACCTTCGGGGGAAAGCTTTCACCACTAAGAATGGCATTCTTTAGCTATGGCTTTTCATATATTATGGCTATCATTGAGAAAGTTTTCTTCTATTCCTAGCTTATTGTTGTTTTTTATTTTTAATCATGAAAGTGTGTTGAGTTTTGTCAAATGCTTTTTCTGCAGCAACCGAGATGATCGTGTGGTTTTGTCCCCTTTCATTCTATTAATGTGGATTAAGTTGATTTTTGCATGTTGACCCATTCTAGCATTCCAGGAATACCGTTTGTTCATGGTGTATAATCCTTTCAGTATGTTGCTGAATTAGTTGTTGGTAGTATTTTGTTGAGGTGTTCTTGTTTTTGCATCAAAATTCATCTTGGCCTGTATTTTTCTTGTACGGTTTGTCTGGCTTTGGTATCAGGGTAATGAATGAGTTAGGAAGTGTTTCCTCCTCTTTACTTTTTTGGAAGAGTTTGAGAAGGATTGGTGTTAATTTTTCAGTAAATCTTTGGTAGAATTCATTAGTGAATCTATCTATCCAGGGCTTTTCTTTGTTTGGGAGGTTTTTGATTATTGAGTCAATTTTCTTAGTAGTTTTAAGTATTCATATTTTCTATTTCTTCATGATTAAATTTTAATACGTTGTATGTTTCTAGGAATTTGACCATTAATACAGGTTATCTATCCAGTTTGCTGGCATGCAGTTGTCCATCGTATTCTCTTTTTATTCCATAAAATAATCCTTTTTATTTTCAGTAGTAATGCCCCTTTCTTTTCTGAGTTTAGTAATTTCAGTATTCTTTATTTTCTTGGTCAATCTAGCTAAAAGTTTGTCAGTTTTGTTGATTTTTTTTTTTTAATTTTTTTTTTCAACATTTATTTTTATTTTTGGGACAGAGAGAGACAGAGCATGAATGGGGGAGGGGCAGAGAGAGAGGGAGACACAGAATCGGAAACAGGCTCCAGGCTCTGAGCCATCAGCCCAGAGCCCGACGCGGGGCTCGAACTCACCGACCGCGAGATCGTGACCTGGCTGAAGTCGGACGCTTAACCGACTGCGCCACCCAGGCGCCCCTGTTGATCTTTTTAAAGGACCAACTTTTGGTTTTTACTTTCTCTTTATTGTTTTCCTGTTTTTTTATTGTCCTTCCCAAAGTTTTGTTTTGTTTTTTTTTAATGTTGATTTATTTTTGAGAGAAAGAGCGCGAGTGGGGGAGGAGCGGAGAGAGAGGGAGACACAGAAACCGAAGCAGGCCCCAGGCTCTGAGCTGTCAGCACAGATCCCAACCTGGGGCTCGAACTTAGGAACTGCAAGATCATGACCTGAGCTTAAGTCGGACACTTAACCAACTGAACCCAGGTGCCCCTCATTTTAGATTTTAAATATGAGGATTTTAAACCACAAAGTATTGTTACACCTTAAAATTTAAAAATTCTTTAATATCAAATCTAGTCCAGTGTTCAAATGTCTTTAATCGTTTTCTAATTACTTTTCCAGGTGGTTGTTCAAATTGGAATCTGAACAAAATCTACAAGTTGCATTTGGTTCAAATGTCTCTGAGGTTTCTTTAAATCCGCAGGTTCTAACTCTGTTTTCTTACTTTTTAGTTGTTGAAAAAACCAGAACAGTTTTCTTTGAGAATTTCCCTCATTTTTGGTATCATTTAATTCTTAGAAAAATCTTTCTCTTGTATTCCTATAAGCTGGTAGTTAGATCTGTAAAGTTAATTAGATTCAAGTTCTTTGGTTTTGTTTCGCTTTGTTTGGAAGAATCCTTAGGTGGTACTACTTTCTTTGTGCTGCATCACATCAGGAGGTACATTCTTCTATCCATCCCCTTTTAATATATTAAGGTTAATTAGTTGAGTTTAGGTGTTGTTCTCTTAAACCATCCTTTATAAAGTTTCCTATCAATCTTTACCTAATAATTTTACCATCCTGTAATAATCACACCTAGATCCATTATTTTATTAGGAGTTGTGAAAAGGTGATACTCAGATTTTATCATTACTTCTGAATTGTGGGACATCTAAAAAGAAACCCATTTAGTTAATCCTGAGGCATATAGCTCATATAGAACAGGCAGGATAGATGTTTGGCTTATGCCTTGTTTCCCAAAGGTAACCAATGAGGCTTTTTCTTGTTGTTAATATTATAAGCTTGTAAACTTTAGCGTTCAATGTGTTTCTATCCACTGTGACAATTTTCCAATGTTAAATTGTTTGACTTCGGCTAGAGGTCTTCATATTGGCCCTCATGTCCTTATTACACAATCCTAGGAGTGTTTGATGATTTTCTTGTTTTCTGTATAATAAAGTATTTCAGGCTCATCTAATACATTTTCTGTTCTAGACCTGGAAACAGCCATTCCTTCAGGGAACTGTGGTTCTTTTCATAGGGAATGCTATTTAGAGACCATAATCGAGGCACAGACCTACTCATTGCTTCTTGTTTGTATATTTCATCTAGGTCTTTTTAGTGGACTGAGCTAGGAAATCCTTTCTCTTTCTTTCTTCTTTTTTTTTTTTTTTTTTTTTAAATCATTTTTTTTTTAATTCTTTTTTTTTTTTAACGTTTATTTATTTTTGGGACAGAGAGAGACAGAGCATGAACGGGGGAGGGGCAGAGAGAGAGGGAGACACAGAATTGGAAACAGGCTCCAGGCTCTGAGCCATCAGCCCAGAGCCCGATGCGGGGCTCGAACTCACGGACCGCGAGATCGTGACCTGGCTGAAGTCGGACGCTTAACCGACTGCGCCACCCAGGCGCCCCATTCTTTTTTTTTTTAAAGACAAAATATATATTGAATATATACCAATACTGCCAATGTAAAGAATCTGTCTTCTTAGATTTTATATATCTAGATTTCTAATCTTTTCTCTCTTGCTGGAAATCTCAGTTCCTAACCACATAACATAATTAAGTTTAAGCTTTCTTTGGGATAGTATCACATTTCTGTGTTTGCCAATCAGTTGAAGTAATTCCTTCTTGTGCTTATCATAATGCTTCTTCATCCATGATGCTGCAGTAAGAGCCTGACACAGGGCACAAATCCATGAACTGTGAGATCACGACCTGAGCCAAAGTTGGCCGCTTAACTGACTGAGTCCCCCAGTCACCCCTTTATTTTGTTTAACATTTATTCATTTTTGAGAGACAGAGCATGAGTGGGGGAAGGGCAGAGAGAGAGAGAGGGCAGAGAGAATCTGAAGCAGGCTCCAGGCTCTGAGCTGTCAGCACAGAGCCCGACGTGGGGCTCTAACCCACTAGCAGTGAGATCATGACCTGAGCCAAAGTTGGACACTTAACCAGCTGAGCCACCCAGGCACCCAAGACATATCTTTGAGTTAGATTACTGAACAGTGTCCTAAAGTATTTGTATCTTGGTTCAGGCTAATATAACAAAGATACCATGGACTGGGTGGCTTAAATAACAAACATTTATTTCTCACAGTTCTGGAGGTGAGGAATTCTAAAATCAAGGCACCAGCAGATCTGGTGTATTGTGAGGGCACTCTTCCCAGTCTGCGGATGGCTGTGTCCTCTGTGATGGAGACCTGGGATAGGGTGGGGGTGGGGAGGGGAGAGAGTAGGAGTGGGCATGCCTGAGCTCTCACCAATCCCATGATGGGGGCTCCACCCCCATGACCTCATCTAAACCTTCTTACCTCCTTAAACTCCCAAATGTAGACACCACATTGGGGATTAAGGCTGCAACATACGAATTTTGGCAGGGGGTGGGGGTACACATTCATCCTACAGCCCTTTGTATCATTTTACACTTCCACTAGCAGTGTGCTAGAGGTTCTGTGCATTCAATTTCTCTCTCCTTTTCTAGTTTTCCTCTTTTTATTCTGATAAAATATGCTTAATATCTTTTCCTAACCCTGCATTGAACTTTCAATTTCTGATGTTAAATTTTAGTGCACTTCTATTTCCTGTCATTTAATAATGTTTTATTAGAACATCCTCTGACTTCAGATTTTTATTCCAGAGTATTTGTATTTAGAAAAGGGAATGATAGTAAAGTACATTCAGAGAAGTCTTTGTTTTTGAGGGCAGATTAAGATTTACTCCCTTTAGGGTTGCCTGGGTGGCTCCGTTAGGCGTTTGACTCTTGATTTTGGTTCAGGTCATGATCTAACAGTTTTTGGGATCGAGCCCTGAGTCTGGCTGTGCGCCGACAGTGTGGAGCCTGCTTGGGATTCTCTCTCCGCCCCCTTCCTCCCCCTCCTGCTCTTGCAAAATAAATAAACTTAAAAAAAAAAAGATTTATTCCCTTTATATAAATTTTCGCTATATAAAGTTCTTGGGAGACCAAATAACTGTGGTCCCCTTCCTTTAAGAGTGATGCAGTGTGCTAAAATCAACGCTTAGGGCCCAAAGTGAAGTTCAGTAGTTGTTGAAGTTGTTGAAGCATCTAGTTGGAATCACCTGCAGCCCAACTTGGTGCAAAACACTGAGGCCTCCATCAAACACTTTCCTTGCTTCCTCCCTCCCTCCCTCTCTCACTCCTTTCTCCCCTCCTTCTTTCCTTTCTTTTTTGAAAACATTTGACACATCTCAGATCCCCACTCTGGCAGGCAACAATGTCAAGCCCCAAAAATTTCCACCAAGAAAACCAACTCTTTGATGTATATTTAGTACCTAAACCTCTGTGTGTGTGTGTGTGTGTGTGTGTGTGTGTGTGTGTGTGTGTGTGTGTGTGTGTGTGTGTGTGTGTGTACTCTATAGTCTAGAAGCCTGGCATGTTAGGAGATAATCGGGATTCCTTTGTGAATCAAAAACATTTGTCAGAAATGTGAAGAAACCTGATGGTTATGAGAGAAACTGAACCACTGATGTCCAAACCAGACTGATTACCAGACTCACCTGGGATCTTGAGAAAATGCAGCACCCCCAACTCCCCAGGGTGCCCCTCTGCTGGATACTCTGAATCAGTGGGCTTAGGTAGGGCCAGGAATCTGTACTTTTAAAACAGCCAGAAAAGCTAAAGTACATATTAGCCATTCCCAGTCCAAGTTCTCTGAATCCCAGCAATGATTTAGGAGACAGGATCTAAAACTACATATCTGGGTTACATTATCCTAGCTTCTCGTAGAAATCAGGCTTAAGGAGCCTCCAGTCATTCCTGTCAACATGAGACATCGTGACAATTTCTATACCTTTCATAAAATTGGCTAAAAGCATCAACCAGAATTTATATAAGAATCCACATTATTCTTTTTCCTGAAAACAGAAGAGTTGGCTCCTCAGATGAACCTGTGTGTTCCTTTTATCAAGTAAGAGCTATGCATCCCAAGGTATTTGTTTCCTGGCCTTCTCAGAAGCTCACAGATAAATTGTCCCATTTGGAAAATCATCCCATTTCAAAAGGCCTGCTGCATCTATTTCTGCCTTCTGATTTACAACCTTATTTGAAAATGTTAAATTATGTTTTTAACAAGTGTTTATAACCACATCTGCTTATTGCAGTGTAATGTAAGCAATCCAGGCATGGGACGATCCGATAGCTTTGAATTCTCCAAAACGTTCTAAAAGCCAACATATATGAAAAACAAAATTCTCAATTTTTGTTTGCTAAAGGAATTAGAAACCTGTTTAAGTTTAGTGCACTGATATCCAGGGAGGGGGTGAAGGGAGAGGGAGAGACGGAGACGGGAAGGGTGGGGAGTGGGAGCGTCACCTGGGGGAGGCTGGCAGCCTTGTCTTCTGCAAGGTTGCACAGGGCAGCACTCGTTTTGGAAAGTCCTTTGGACTTGAAGACTCAGAAACCTGCTGTTAGCATGAGAGTGTCCATCTGTCATCTCGTCCCAACCAAGCTCCCAGACAAATATACACAGAATTCCAGTTAATTTGTAATGAGAAAATTGCCTTTGAGACACATGAGCCCACATGACCTGCTCATTCATGTCTAAATGCTTCCGGGTCTTTGCTCCATCCATGCTTTCCCATCGCGGATCCCACTGCTCCCCCTTTATGCTTTTGTTGTCAACTATGAGTTTCTTTAGCTTGAATTCCCATTTCCCAGAGCCGCTCATCCAAAACTATTACCTGAAGCCCATTTTAAATGCCCTCTTCAAATTTCCTTTGAGCCCTTAAATCCGAAATAACCGCGTCCTCAGAACTGTTAAGAGCACATTGTTCCTTATACACCACTTTTCACTTTATCTTTTTAAAATAATTATTTGTGTACAGGAGGCCAGAAGACCGTCTGCTTGAAACTCCAGAGATGGAGACAGGGCCTGATGCAGGTTACAGCTCTCAAATATTCGCTGTGAAAGAATACCAGTGACAGACGGGGTGGTCTTGGGCGGGTCTCAGAGTTGTAGCCTGCCCACCAGTCGTACAGGGCCGTTCTTTTCCTTTAACCGGACTGAAAACTCCCTGAGAGTAAGTCTGAGTCAGTTTCGCTCTCCACTGCTTATTCAGCTCCGGCACAGGGTGCAGAGGCTAGCAGATGCTCAGTAAATGTTAAAAGAGTTAATCAAAAAGGGAAGAAATGATTGAATGAATGAGTCGATAACTCACCTATTCTTCCACCGATGCGTCGGTCGGACAGGTAATTAACCGAATTAGCAGCGGCCCAACGGGATTCCGAGGACTCCGCAGCTCTGGACCACCCTCTGCAGCCCGAGTAGGGGCGGGGCGCCACGTAATCCCGCCCATGCGAAGGCGGGGCTCCCCGAGGATCCCGCCTGCAAAGAGGCGGGTCGTACCTGGAATCCCGCCCACCCTGAGGCGGGGCCTGTGGCGCGCGGGAAGAAGCGCAAGCGGCGGCGGGAGCTGGGTGTGCAGCCGACTGACCGCGTCCCTGCAGGTATTGCTTCCCTGGCGCCGGCTCCGGCGTCCCCACGGTCTCCCCGCGGGGCCGAGCGAGAGCGAGAGGGTCTCGCTGAGGGCGGGCCGCGGGGTCCCGGCACAGCTCCGGACGGCGTGCGTTTGCGCGCTCTGCGGCTCCCCGCCCCGGCTCCGTGCGGCCTCCTCCCCGCCAGGCCCGCTTTCGGCTTTCCGGCCGAGCGCTTGGTCCCGTGCGGCCTGGGAACGGGGTGGGGGGTGGGGGGATGTCCCCTCTGGTTCCCTCGCCTCGGTTTTCTACCCTGGGCGCACCTCTCCTCCTGGCGGCCCCAGCCGCCTGGGAAGTGGGTGTCTCTCGAAGTCCCCTGACCCCCCAAGCTGTCCACTTGCCCCGGCAGCTTCTCCCGGGAGGCCGCTAGCCCTGGGCAGCCCCTTCCGCCGCGCGACCCGGCCCCTGACTCTCCCCGAACGCCCTCCAACCCCCACTAAGCGGGGGCGGTCGCGCCATAGGGTCGGCCCCTCGATTTCCTCTGCCTGGGTGTTCCATTTTGCTCTTTCCGGACCTAGCAGTAGAATAAACTTCCAACAGCCGCGGCTCAGCGAAGCATTTTAGGTGAACCTGCAAGGTGTTACATTAGAGGTCAACACTAACATCCTTTCCCACTACAGCGTGCATTTTTAATGGTTAGCGGGGCTCCTGGCTCATAATAAGTGTTCAGTACACCTTTCCTGCTGTAATATTCAGTTCATTACCGACGATTTTCAGCTTTCCTCTGTCTTTGGGTAAAGAACGGTGCCCGACGGATTTGTGTTGCTCCATCAAGACTCGGGAGGATGAAAGTCATTACCTGCGAAATAGCCTGGCACAACAAGGAGCCGGTGTATAGCCTGGACTTCCAGCATGGCACCGCCGGGAGGATCCACAGACTGGCGTCGGCCGGTGTAGACACGGCGGTTAGGGTAAGTGGGGCGGAGAGAGAAAGGCCCTGCCTGAGAAGCACTACTGAGGGTGCATTCTCCATTCTTTTCTTTGAAACAAAAGTCAACAAACTCAAACCAATCCGTCATCTAGCCCAGAGGGATGAATGGGATGAATTCTCCGGGCCTTGAGTGAACCATGAAAGCAAAAGAAAGCTTTGTTCCTTGAGTAAAGTTTCCCAGATTGGTAAACGGGAGGCTCATTATTTTTAAGAATCCTGAGCCAGTTCCTGTTGGGGAACGGTTTGCAGGAGAAAGAGGAAGGAGGGAGGGCAGCAAGCCATGGGGTTGCTGGTTTATGTTTCAGAGCAAAGTTCCACTTTACGTTTCAAAAGAAAAACTATTTTCTTACTGAAACTAAGCACAGTGTTGTTTTAGTAAGCACAGATTGGTAAGTGCTCACTGTATGTTTCCCTGAATGAATGTTTTGGTATCAACAGATCTGGAAGGTGGAAAAAGGACCCGATGGAAAGGCCATTGTTGAATTTTTGTCCAATCTTGCCCGCCATACCAAAGCTGTCAATGTCGTGCGTTTTTCTCCAAATGGGGAAATTTTAGCATCAGGAGGAGATGGTGAGTACTAGTATTATCCTTCAAAATTCCTTAGAAACCAGATACCTGTGTGTCTCACGTTAAATAGTGAGATTTGAGCTAGGTGTGATTAAAGAAAAAATTTTCTTTTAATGTTCATTTATTTTTGAAAGAGAGAGAGTGCGAGCGGAGGAGGGGCAGAGAGAGAGGGAGACACAGGATCTGAAGTGCGCTCCAGGCTCTGAGCTGTCAGCATAGAGCCCGACCCGACGCACGGCTCAAACTCACAAATGGTGAGGTCATGACCTGAGCCAAAGTTGGACGCTTAACCGCCTGAGCCACCCAGGTGCTCCTGTACCACTTTTTCATTTTAGGGGTCATTTGACCTCAGTGTGTCATTTAGATAGCTCAGTAAAATAGCGTTCTGGGGAGCACGAGGGGATGGAAGACAGTAAGTTTAACCCGAAAAGACCTGTTTGACAATGGCCCCTCCCCAACTTTCACCAGGATCCGCTGCCCGGTGGAGACAAGTAGGAAGGTGCCCACCATTTTGTCAGAGTCCCAACACACCCGTCCTGGCTTTGATTGCTAGTTTGATCTAAGTGATCACAGCCTTTCCCACATCTCTTTGTAATTAATTGATTCGCTGGGGGAGTATTGTCTGAATGATCCTCTAAATCATGTTTGTTTCCTGGGAATATATTGACTCCTATTTTCTGCTTGTGTTTACGTGGCATAAAGATTGCCTTGAATTTGTAGATTTATTTGGGATACGTTGCCATCTTCACAATATTAAATGTTAAACCCATAAAGCTGGGACTTTTTCCTAAGCAGTTTACTAAGTCGTTCTTCCTTTTTCCTTATGGTTTTACTAAAAAGTAAATCGTTTTCCCACGCTTTGACACCAGAACAGTCTACAAGTTAGTACAAAATAAAACAGAAATCACAGACTTTGCAGGAGGAGGAAAGATACCTAGTTAAGTTCAGTGCCACGGTGTCCAGGGTGTTTGTGCACAGAGGGAAAGGTGGGAAGTGGGGACTGTCCCTGGGGGAGGCTGACAGGCTGTCTTCTGAGAGGGTGTACAGGGCAGCACTTGTTGGGCAAAGCCCTTTGGCTTTGGGGGCCCAAAAACCTGTTAACGGTGGAGAGTGTCCACTTGTCAGTGTTGAAGGCTGATCTCCTTTCCACCAAGCTCCTGGGATTCCGGTGCACTTGGAGTGAGAACACGTGTGCCCACACAGCTGGTGCGCTCATTGTCCTACTGGCATTCAGAGGGAGGCCAAGAGGTGCTCAGGCTTAGGTGGTGAGTTTGGGGTCAGAGCACAAGGGCTTATAGCACTCAGACAATTGATGACGTCAGGCCAAGATACCTGCTGCATCCGTATGTGTAGCTAATGTGTCCGTGGCTTACTTTGTGCAAGGCATTGTGTTATAAGTGCTTTATGCATATTAACTCATTTAATCCTTGAGACAGCCCTATGAGATAGGTATGCGGTTACCCCCATTTTACAGGTCAAGTGACTGAGGAGTCGAGATGCTAAGTCCTGTTGAAGGTTACACAGGAACCATTTGCCAGTCCTTGCCGGTGGCTCTTTGTGGCTCTTTGTTTTTTCCTATTCAGCCATTCATAGGTTATGCCTTAGGATTTTAGAGGTTGGTTTTTTTGTGTTTTTTTTTTTTAGGTTTATCTTATTTGAGAGAGAGGGACAGTGTGCACGAGCAGGGAAGGGGCAGAGAGTAAGGGAGAGAGAGAATCCCAAGCTGGCTGTGCACTGTCAGTGCAGAGCCCGATGAGGGGCTCCAACTCATGAACCGTGAGATCACGACCTGAGCTGAAACCAAGAGTCGGACGCTTAACCCACTGAGCCACCCAGGCGCCCCAGATTCTGGAGTTTTAGATCAGAAGGCAAACCTGTTTTTCCTGTCGAAATTCTTAGAAGTCCGTCATTGTGACCATACTGTCTGTTGAACAACATAAATAGGACTTCAAGCCCTAAAAGCCCAGAAAGGAAGGAGCATGCAAAAAGCGTGGCTTATCTTTCACTGAATCGCTCCACAGATGCCGTCATCCTGTTGTGGAAGGTGAATGATAATAAGGAGCCAGAACAGATTGCTTTTCAGGATGATGATGAGGCCCAGCTGAACAAGGAGAATTGGACTGTCGTAAAAACCCTGAGGTAACTTGCACAGGGACCATGGGAGTGCCTTATCTAACTGCTCTGAGAGCATTAAGCTCACATGCATTTTTTTATTTAAAAAAAAAAAAAAAAGTTCTTTTGAGTAAGCTCTATGTCCAACATGGGGCTTGAACTCACAGCCCTGAGATCAAGAGTCCTATGCTTTACTGAATGAGCCAATCCAGGCGCCCTGCATTTTGACTTACATGGTACTTAAACCTTTTACTTACACAAGGCAGAGATAAGAGAATCATTTTAAAAGCTAGAAACATGATTAAAATGGATTTTATTTCTGCTGTAAAATTTTCTTTAGTCAGATTGAATCAATTACAAAGATACAAGTACCTCTGAAGGTGGTAGATTATAGCTGCAGCTAATAGAGTTCCAGTGGAAGTTTCTAAAATCCTATTTTTTTAAATATTTTTTTAAACTTTGAGAGACAGAGTACGAGCAGGGGAGGGGCAGAGAGAGAGAGAGAGAGAGAGAGAGAGAGAGAGAGAGAATCCCAAGGAGGCTCCACGCTGCCAGCGCAGAGCCCAACATGGGGCTCAAACCCATGAAACCGCGAGACCATGACCTGAGCTGAAACCAAGAGTCCGTTGAGCCACCCAGGAGCCCCCCCCTAAAATCCTATTCTCGTGTATGGTCTCTGAGTTTGCTTACAAGTTTTTGATGTTTTTGTCTTTTTCTTCTTTGGATTGTAGAGGCCACTTGGAAGATGTGTACGATATTTGCTGGGCAACTGACGGGAATCTAATGGCTTCTGCCTCTGTGGATAACACGGCCATCATATGGGATGTCAGTAAAGGTAGCCAATACGTTTCTGTTCTTGTCAGGGGGAAGGACTTTCTAAGGGTCTAAAAAGCTAACCTACTTGACCTTTCATGGCATAAGAGTTTCTTTGGTGAACTAAAATAGGTATTTGGCTCAGTAGGGTGGGGATTAGCCTCCTGTATCATGGGTCCAACTCAGAGTGGTCACGTGTATGAGGGTTTCTGAGTTACTGGTGCCAAAGCAAGGTCCATCCCACATGCTTGGGGGTGTAGACATGTTGGGGGCAGGGCTAATGCCTGCCTTTGCAGAACTTAGGATCTCAGGAAGTTTAGCACATCGTCATGATGGGGCATTGAATGGTCAGTGTTGGGAGAGGTAGGAGCTGGCATCCGTTCGAGGAGACAGAGGACAGCCGAGGACACCTCACTGCTTTTACAGGACCTGTTTTCTGTTTGGGGAGACAGGAGACACGTGAGAAGTTATAAAAATTGCCGTGAAATGCTTTGCCTGCCCTTTTCGCAGGCTGCGGATTCTCCCCCAGCCCGAGGGCCCTGGGTGGGGGGGAGTCAGGGCGGAGCGGGCATCCCACCACGCTGCCTGCACATCCGGTTTATCCACTCAGTGACAGTCTCTGTCCGCTTTAGGTCCCTGCCACCTGCCATCCAGTCAGACCCCCTCTGTCTCATCTCACCTCTGTCATGTTCTACCCAGTCCCTGACTTGGGCACAATGGAGGGCCGGTGTCCCTGTCTTCTTCTCTTCCCCACATCTGGCCACTGCCCTGGATAATTTCACCGTGTGCGTGGACAGTCCACCCAGCAGCCCCCTGAAGCCAGTTGTAATGACCTTGAACGTTGCCAGGTCTTGATATCCTACGTGATCGTGGCTGCCATCTAGCGGGGTGTTAGTAGTGATGGCGCTGGGAAGGGGCCGCAGAGTGAAAGGCTGATCGGAGAAGGTTGCTCCGAGACTTGAATGCGGCAGGGAAGAGGCTCCAGCCTGTGGGAGCAGCCAGTGCAGAGGCCCTGCGGGGAGCTGCTTGTGAGGCAGGACAGGTCCCGCAGAAAGTCCCTCTTCAGAAAACCCTACTCACACACTGACCTAATGATAGCAGTTGTGGGTTAAAAAGCCTCTTGTGGGGCACTCGGGTGGCTCAGTCGGTTAAGTGTCCCCAACTCTTGATTTCAGCTCAGGTCATGATCTCATGGTTCATGAGATCGAGTCCCGTGTCGGGCTCTGCGTTCACAGGGCAGAGCCTGCTTGGGACTTTCTCCCTCTCTCGCTGCTCCTCCCCTGCTCATGCTCTCTCTCCCTCAAAATAAATAAACTTGAGGGGCGCCTGGGTGGCGCAGTCGGTTAAGCGTCCGACTTCAGCCAGGTCACGATCTCGCGGTCCGTGAGTTCGAGCCCCGCGTCGGGCTCTGGGCTGATGGCTCGGAGCCTGGAGCCTGTTTCCGAGTCTGTGTCTCCCTCTCTCTCTGCCCCTCCCCCGTTCATGCTCTGTCTCTCTCTGTCCCAAAAATAAATAAAAACGTTGAAAAAAAAAAAAATTAAAAAAATAAATAAACTTGAAAAAGAGGGGCGCCTGGGTGGCTCAGTCAGTTGGGCCTCTGACTTCGGCTCGGGTCATGATCTTGCACTCTGTGAGTTTGAGCCCCACATCGGGCTCTGTGCTGACAGCTCAGAGCTTGGAGCCTGCTTCGGATTCTGTGTCTCTTTCTCTCTCTGCCTCTCATGCTCTCTCTCGCTCGCTCTCTCAAAAATAAATAAACATTAAAAAAATTAAAAAAGAAAAAAAGCCTCTGTTGTAAAACTCAGGGTCGTTTGAGAAGATGCTGTCACCCGGCTGCAGGCCACCTTACTCTCACAGACCCCCAAAAACACTGGCAAGAAGGCGAGGGGGAAGGAAAGTTAGCCTGAAGCACCCTCGCTGCATTTCACATGGAGGGCGGGTCCCAGGGTCACGGGAGTGTAGACCCCTCTGCAGAGAAGAGCCATTTGAGTTGTTTTTGTTTGGTTGGTTTTTAAGAATGGCCAGGGTTCCGTAACTGCCTCTGCATTTTATCTGGGTAATCTTTGTGTGCTGCTGGTTTTCTCTCTTTCCACAGAGTCCCTTTTCCATCACTACTGGCTTTGCCCGGCCCTTGCCTCCCGCCTGGCCTGCTGTCCCCTCCTAACTAGTGGTACTTCCTATGTCCTCTGTGACCCTCAGTCTTGTCTTCACGATGCAGGTCACTTCCCAGCCAAGTGTTCCTCTCGGCCGCACCTCGAATTCCCAGAACCTTTTCCTGATACACGAGGGTCGCTGTCACATACCTCCTGTCCTTGTCTTGCCGTTTTGGCATCGGACCTCACCCTGTAGACTTCTCAGTGACCCATTGTTCCGTGTGCCGAGGATCGGCTTACAAAACCTCCTTCATAGCCCCCCTCACCCTGCCCTGTAGGGAGAGCTGACCTCAGCTCGTGCCTTGCCGACCCTCACCGTGGCCTCTTAGCTGCCCCGTCTATACCATGCTCAGCTGGCTTGCCTTTTGATGGTGTGTCCCTCCCCCAAAGTAGCAGGCTCCTGGGGAGTGTGGGCCATGTGAAGTCCCCTTTGTCCCCCAAGAGCCTGACACGGCGCCTGGTAAATGACAGGAGGGTATGAAGGGCGCGATACTTAAACTGTACTTTATTCTGCTTGTGCTCGAGTAGGCTTTAGTAAAGCTGTCATGTGCTTTATTCGCAGGACAGAAGATCTCTATCTTTAATGAACATAAAAGTTATGTCCAAGGAGTAACCTGGGACCCCTTGGGTCAGTATGTTGCCACCCTGAGCTGTGACAGGTACGTCAGGATTTGGCAAGTTGTCTTCTCTGCCGGCTTGAAATGTCCTGCAGAGGGATTTTCATCACCATTTACCAATCTGAAGCTCGGTCTAGCTTTGCTTCTTGTTCTTGGTTTCCTGTCAAGCATTTGGTTTTACTGTTACTCTCCCACCATAACGTGAAAGTGGAAACTAATTAGGGCAAGTGCCTTATATGTAGTACTTAGCAAATCTTTATTGAATGGGTGAATGAATGTAGAGGGAGTTTTGAATTGCATTTGAATTTCACGGACAACATTTGTTTATTGTTTTTCTTTTCTTTTTTTTTTTTTTTTTTGAGACAGAGGGCATAAGTGAGCAAGAGGCAAGGAAAGAGGGGGAGAGAGAATCTTGTGAGGGGCAGAGAGAGAGAGAAGCGGGGCTCACCTAAAGTGGGGCTCGTTCATAGGCAACGTTTAAAAAAAGTCTTTTATAAATATGACTTCTGTAAGAAGGGGTTGCTAGTGGTTGGGTTGGAATTTTCCCTTCCCCTTCCCTTCCCTCCTTCTTTCTTTCTTTAAAAAAGAAAATTAACATTTATTTTTGAGAGGCAGAGCATGAGCCGGGGAGGGTCAGAGAGCGAGAGAAACACAGAATCTGAAACAGGCTCCAGGCTCTGAGCTGTCAGCACAGAGCCTGACACGGGGCTGAAAGCCATGAACTGCGACATTGTGACCTGAGCCAAAGTTGGACGCGTAACCGACTGAGCCACCCAGGCGCCCCTGTTTATTTATTTTTTTAAGTTTGTTTATTTTGAGAGAGAAGGAGAGGGGGAATCTCAAGCAGGTTCTGTGCTAATGTGAGGCTCAAACTCACAACCATGAGATCATGACCTGAGCCGAAATCGAGAGTGGGACGCTTAACTGACTGAGCCATCCAGGTGTCCCTGGGTGTTTCATGTTTTTTTTTTTTTTTTTTTTTTTTTAAAGATTTTATTTATAAGTAATCTCTACACCCACCACAGGGCTTGAACTCACAACCCTGAGATCAAGAGTCTCCTGCCCCACCAACTGAGCCAGCCAGGCATCTTTCTTTCATTTTTTGATTATAGTTTACTACTGCAGTCATTTCAATGACTCCATTTAAGTTAATGTAAAAATAAAATATTTTGTCTTTCCCGAAAGAAGGTTTGTTGTGGTGGTTACTGGCATCATTCATTTAATTGTATTCTTGGAACAAAGAACTAAGAACCAGAGGTGGTGGGCGTACTACTCATCAGTCAAGGTCATCCTTTTGAGTATTTTCCAACTTCTTTTAATCGTAACATGTTTGATTTCAGACGGCCCAGCAGTGTGGACGAGTTAGTGTTTATGAATCAAAGCATCTCCTGTTACGTTCCATGTACATTTATTTTCTGATCTGTACGTTTTATTCGGGCAGTTGGGAGTGAAACGACCTGATTAGCTAGTGGGAATAATACGAATTAGCAAGATGCAAATTTATCTGTTGGTGTTTTCCTGACTTGCAAATCCCTGAGGGTGAGACCGTTGGATACAAGAGAAATGTCACTGCAGTCCTACAAACTGCCCCTGGGCCAAGTGTCAAGGCCTGAAAAGGCGAGGCCTGACGAGCATCTTACTTGACAAGTTGAAACACTCGATAAAAAGTGAAGTTCTGGCCCATTTCCTCACTTTATTAGTGACCTCCTTTGGGTGGTTTGCTTCTGTCATAATGAGTTAAGTGGGACAGTCATAAATGGTCTTGGAGGCTGACCTGGTCTAATCGGCCTGCAGTTTTGATGCTAGATTGTTTCTGTGTGGAACACTTCGTTCACTAGAAGAGATCAGTCAGAATGTTTTTCTTTCTTTAGGATCCTCAGGGTGTACAGCACCCAGAAGAAACGTGTGGCTTTTAATGTCTCAAAGATGCTGTCTGGAATAGGGGCCGAAGGAGAGGTATGAAGTGTTGACTTTCTGTGTTAGCAGTGCTTCAGGAAGTCACGGGCTCCTCCGTGTCCTACAGCTAAGTCCCTGGTCTCAGGCACCTGACACTTGAACTACCGTGTGCTTCCTCAGGTCCAGCCAAGGCTCAGTTAGTGTGTTGGGCTGGTCTGCATGGAAATGGGGACATCCGGGGGCCAGGGGAGAGCTGCCAATGGTGGGTAGAGGTGTCCAACCCCAGCTCACTGTGGAGTCGCCTGGAAGCATTAAGAGACATGTGTGCCTGCCCCCCACCCCCCAGGCGTGTGTGATTCGCTTGGCTTGAGGTAGGCAGGGCCTCTGGGATTCTGAGGTGTAGGGAGAGTCACGAGCGTCTGACCGAGGGGGACCCGGCCCTATGCCGCAGGAAGGTGGCAGCGGGCAGTAGGCCGTCTTGGCAGGTTTAGAGCGAATGCTGCCTGCAGGACCGTGGGGACCCAGCCAGCGGTCCTAGAGGAATCAAGACCATGGAGGCAGGCACTTAGACAAAAGGGAGCAGGTTGGTCACTGGAACCAAAAAGGGATGTGGTGCAAACCTGGGCCTCAAGCAGCTGGCGGGGCCAAGCGGGCCACGAGCTGACAAAATGGGGAGCTCATGTACAGTAAGGAGGGTAATGCCGGGTCTTTGGGTCCTTGAGACTTAAATGCTTCATGTTTATCCAGTGGCAGTGAGTGGGAGCAAAAACCGTTCCACGCAGGTGTTCAAGAAAGGTTTGAAAAGATGGGACTACCAGTTTAAGAGCGGACTAGTTTATAAGAGGTGTTCCTTAAGTTGGAAATTCTAAGTGGACACACACATCATCCTGCTTTTCTCCCCGGTCTCATTGTCCAGACACACTGCTCTTGACAGTGCACGGTGTCCTCACGGAGGCTTTTTAAAAAGATAACTGTAGAACCACAAACATGCACGTAGACCTGTATGCACATACGACTTTCTGTAACGCAGGTGGGCAGTTAATCTTTGTGAACGATCACTCTCGCGGTCTGGAGTGATTTGATTTGTAATATATTTCCCCTGTTATGTGAGTGTAATAAATGACACTATATAAAGACAAAAAAAAAAAAAAAAAGGAACTGGTAAACCGTTATTGTGATTGTAAAGATTTGGATTAAAAAAAAAGATTTGGATTAATGTTTAAACTTGTGTGCCTCAGGTCAGAAGTTACCGGATGTTTCACGATGACAGCATGAAGTCCTTCTTCCGTAGACTCAGTTTTACCCCTGATGGGTCTTTGCTCCTCACACCAGGTGGGTTTGACAAGCTTTCGATTTGAGGCGTGATGGCAGCGGTGGGTGATTCCAGTTGCCGCTTGTCAGCTCAGTGAATCCTGATTAAAATAGTGACCCCCCCAGCTTGTTCAGACATTGAAACCTCCAGGGGAGCTTCAGGAAGCACTGGTCCCCGGGTTCCACCCCCAGAGATGGTCTGATTGGTCCGGGGTGTGTGTGGTCTAGATTTTGGAATTTAAAAAATTTCCAAGTAGTTCTGATGTGCAGAGAAGTTGGGGAGCCACTAGGCTAGTGTGACAGACATTTTCCCTTAGATTTAACTTAAAATGTTAATGTCTTTTCACTAGGCATGTATGTAGAGGTCATAGTGCTAAAGCTAAAAGAGGTTTATTGTTTCTATTCTCAATGAAGAAGTCTATTGTGGCAGGGACAAGTTTGGTTGGAATAACTTGAGTATGACGAAACCGCAGAATCAGCAAGGACAAGACAGGTTCATTGTCTACAGGAAGGCATGATGTTAAGCCCAGCAGCGTCAGCTGGGGCACTGATTGCCAGGGTGTTCTTAGAAGAATGTCTCCTGCTCTCCGTGGCTCGGGTCCCATCTTTTTTATGAAGGCGATCACCTAACCCAGGGCTGGGCCAAACAGGAGGGCACAGGTCAGGTTGGCCACTAAGTATTCCAGCCCGGTTGGGCAGAGGAGGCCTGAGAGGGTGTGAATTGTACATGCATACTTGTGATGCCTTAGGACATCGGGGATCATGTGGGAGTGACATTGGCCTGGGGAGGGGGTGTCTCAGAATCAGCAACAGGTGGTTGCTAAGTATATTAAAAGTTGCTTACTAAACTCAGTGACAAATCTTTCCTAAATGACCACTCTAAAAATACTGTGTTAGAATCAGGTATCAGATGGATGTCTGCTTTTGCCATTATTATTCTTTGTGGTGTTAATACATGCAGGAAGAGGAGAGAATGAAATTACAAAGATTGGAAAGAAGAAACCTTGGTGTTAAGATTATGTTTCTAGAAAATCCAAGAGATTTAAAAATATCAGAATAAAAAAATCTGATAAGGTGGCTGGATACTATCTATGAAATACTTAAAAATCTTCTATACTGGAATATGCACTTAGAAATATAAAAAGGAAAATTATTCCATTCATAATGCAAACCCCACAAAACATGGGAAAAAAATTTAATAAAGGCACAAAGCCTTTATGAAGACTAGAAGATCTTATTGAAGATTGTAAAACAAGTTCTGAACGAATAGAGATCTCAAGTTCTAAAATTAACATACGCGTTGATTTCCAATTAGGATCCTATTAGAGGCTTTTGGTTTACTTTTAGTTGGACAGCATGCCAGCTCTGTTAGGAGAATAAATGCTGAAGAATAGATTTAATTTTTTTTAAGTTTATTATTTTTGAGAGAGAGAGAGCATGAGCAGGGGAGGGGCAGAGAGAGAGGGAGAGAGAGAGTCTCCAGGTGATGCCACACAGTCAGCATGGAGCCTGATGAAGGGCTTGAACTTAGAAACTGAGAGATCATGAACTGAGCCAAAACTAAGAGACGCTTAACCAACTGAACCACCCAGGCGCCCCAAGAATAGATTTAAAAGTATGAAAAATAGGAATAATACTTGAGCAGGCACTTTCCTAAATGTCAGCAGATATATGGTGCCACTCTTATCAAATCAATATGGTTATTGGTATAGGAATAAACAGATTAGTGAACCAGAACAGAAAATCCAGAAATAGATCCCGAGATAAGGAAATCTGATACAGTGGGAAGAATGAATTATTGAGTGAATGGTGCTAGAGTGTCCAGCTGTCTGGAAGAAAATTCTATTGGACTCTTAACTTACATATGAAAATAAATTCCGGGTGAAGTCAATACTTAAATCTAAAAGGTGAAAACTTAGGAGGACATCCTAGGGCCAGGGAAGACAGACGGAGACAGGAATCCTGGAAGCTCTGGAACGATGGGTCTGTTTGCGTTTGACGGTGAACTTTTGTACAGTGGAGGCCCAGTAAGCGAAATCAGTCGGCAAGTGATGGAACTGGAAAACACCGTTTACGAGACAGGAAAGAGCTTACGTGTGTCACGTTCAGCGGCTCTTCCAAATCGATGAGAGAAAAAGAAAAACCCAGAAAAAAAGAGGAGTGAAAGAAACAAGAAGGCAGTTTGTAGAGGAGCAAATTCACGTGTTCAGCACCCACAGGGAAAGGTTTGGACCCTCAGTGATAGAGAAATACAAAATAAAGTGACCTACGATTAGGGATTTCTTTATTCTCTTCAGAGTAGACAAAAGTGCAAATCTCCCTGGCTGATGGGCATGCAGAATGTGGGTATTGCTGCAGGAACATGAATTGTTACAGCCAGTTTAGAAAACAGTCTGGAAACCGTTAAATGCATGTACCTTTCAGCCCATCTGTCCCCATCCCCCACCGTCTTAGACTTCATCTTTAAGAAATGAAAACCTAGTACATAAAGTATATCTTCCACGATATTTATTGCAAGTATGGCTTCTAGTCGTGAAGAATAATACCGATGAACAAGACGGGTGGATGAATTACGGCATTTTCATACCAGTGAACATGGGGCAGCTAGTGAAGATACGTCATCCAAGTTAGCTTTCGCGGGTGGTTGACCGAACAGAGCAACAGAAGCGAAGGTATAAACGAGATCCTGTTTTCTTAAACTAGGCTAAAAGCCCCACCCTCTGAATATATACGCGATGGAGTTGTAACTGGGTGTTGGTTGTGCGAGGGAAGAGGACACAGTGGTTTGTTCAGATGGCGGATGTGGGGCGGGAAGGGTGGGCTGAGTCGAAGAGACTACTTGACGGGGTCTCTGCCCACCCTTCCCCACCCCCCAGCGGAGGCGAAACGGTCACATGTGAAATGACGTGTGTGTGTGTATCAGGAAAGATACTGCTGTATGGTTGACAGTCATTCTGTGGCCGGGTCTGGCCTGGTTGTAAGGTCATCCCAGGGTGAGTGTGGAAGAGCTCAAACATGGGCTCCCCCCAGAGCAAGGTCAGCTGCTTCATGGGTTGGGGATGCAGTGGAGGCCTGGGTCTCCTGGCCGCACCAGGCAGGTGGGAAAGGCTAGTGGCAGGCCCTGGCTGGCAGCCAAGCTCAAATCCAGCGGACACAGTGGGGTGATACAGTGAGAGCGCTTCTCCAGCAGGAAGTGACTGGCCTCCCAGACGGAGGCCTGCCCGGTTCCTCCTGCCCAGGCCTGAAGCCCCCCCCCCCCCCCCCCCCCGAGCAGGTGGGCCGCTCAGGGGGAGGTGACAGGTCAGTAGAGCTGGAATAAGAGCTGAGCCCAGCCCGGGACCGTGTGTATTTGTCCTCAGTCACAAAAACACTGTCCAGGGCACGTGGCTATGGGGAGAAATGTTTTACAGGCCAGGGTTGGATGCTCTTGAGTGTGTCTTCTTTCGTCTAATAAAACCTCACCTCTCTCTCTCTCTTCCTGCTTCCCCAGCTGGATGTGTGGAGTCTGGAGAAAATGTAACAAATACCACCTATGTTTTCTCCAGGAAGAATCTTAAAAGGTATGCAGTGGAAGAAATCGTTGAAATGTTTACCCTTTCTTTTTGTTTTTGGTGAGTAACAGTGCCCTTTTCTAAGAAGGTCATGACCGATCTTTTAGGCCCATCGCTCACCTTCCCTGTCCTGGCAAAGCGACGCTTGCAGTTCGCTGCTGTCCCGTCTACTTTGAGTTGAGGCCGGTGGTGGAGACAGGTACGTTAGAGCCACGGTAGTTGTGTTAGGTCTTCGCCGAGGCAGGTCACCAGGCTGCGGGGGTTGTGATGTGGGCTTTCTCCCGTGGGGGGCACGGCTCTGTGGGTTTGGTGCGGTTGAGTTACCGTGAGGAGCAGGAGCAAAGCCCGAGGTTATCAAAATTGTCCCGTGTTCGTCTTGTCTAGAATATGCTGTCTTCACTTTACCTTTAAAGGAATGAAAGTAATTTTTTTTAATCCAGAGCAGATTGAATGTCATTCAGTATCCATTTCCTATGCAGTAAAATGTTTTTTTTTAGTTTTTTTTTTTTTTTCCCTCAAGGTTTTTCTCATTATCAGGGGCTTTAGTCGGATTCTGATGGGCCTTGGTGTAATTTTCTCAGGTTTCTTGTGTTTGGGGTTCATTGAGCTCTTAGATCTATGGGTTTATAGTTTTCATCACCTTTGGGGAATTTCAGCCGTTACAGTGTCAAATGTCTTTTCTGTCATCCCCCTTTCTGCCCACAAGGGGCTCCACTTACACGTGTGTTAGGCCATTTGAGGTTAGTCCTGGGTTTACTATCTGCTTGCTTTTTTCCTTCTCAGTACTTCTGTTTTCTGTACTCTGTGTCCCATGTCTCTACTTAACACACTCCATCCTTCCTCCTCTTGAACATGTAAGATAGATAGTTTTTGTAATAACTTTTAATGACTTTGTGTACAAAGGATTAGTTTTGATTTTTTTTTTCCTTCATTGTGGGTCATATTTCTTTGCATGTCTAGTAATTTTTCATTAGATGCCGGACATTGTGAATTTTACCTCCGTGGATGCTGGGTATATTTTTATAAATATTCTTGAGCTTTGTTCTGGGAGGCAGTGAAGTTACTCGGAGACACCGTGCTGCTTATCCTCGTTCGGTGGGACCATGGCAGCATGTGGTCCAGAGCTAATTTCCCCACTGCAGAAGCAGAGCCGCCTGAGTAATCGGTGCCCCGTGAAGTAGGTTTCCCACTCTGGGTGGAGGAACACGCTCTGTCTGGCCTTGCGTGAGCTTCGGGAATGACTCCCTCTTTCCTGTAGTTCTTGCTCTGGCCTCGGGTGGTTTCCTCACTTGCAAGTGCTGATCAGTGCTCAGCTGGAGACCTGAGAGGGCCTGTAGGTCTGTGCCTGTGAACTCCGGCTGCCCGGGCCTCCCTGCTTCATCCTCTACCTCTCCCGGGCCTGGCAGCTCCAGGCAGCAAGCTGGATGTAGGATTTCCTCCTTGACTTCCCATCCCTCAGAGATCACTGTCCTCAGTGCCTGATGGTTAGAAGTCTTGGAAAACATTATTTTGTAGATTTTGCCTGGTATTTCAGTTGCTTCAGGGGGGAGGGTAAGTCAGGTCCCTCTTCCTCCAACGCCAGAAGCAGCTGTTTTAAGTTTTTTAATCCTTTTATGTGAATGAATGTAATTACCTGGAAGCTTGAAATCACCTTAATAAAATGTTTCTAGGTTACCCTTATTTTTCGTATCAGATAGGACTTGTTCTATTCACAGGTTTTTTTGTTTTGTACCCCCACCTTTTTGGACCTTGGGTGCCCCTGAGTCTTGGATCAAGACACGGTGTCCTCATCAGGTCACGTGTGGTTGTCCTTTATTCCCATATAAATTAAAGGACTGATTTTTTTTTTTTGTAAAGCACATAGCAAACTAGCCTTCAGTAAAATGATGTCATTTCCGTCTCCTGAGAGAGGGCTTTTGGGAATTTGTTTCCTCTGGCTTCTGTTTTCCGCCCTTTGTCCCTGTTTTCACCCGAGCAGACAGAGCGTCACAGGAGCCGGGCACGGAGCTGGTGCACCTGCCCTACCGCCTGGTGTTTGCTGTGGCTTCTGAAGACTCTGTGCTCTTGTATGACACCCAGCAGCCGTTCCCTTTTGGCTACGTGTCTAACATACATTACCACACCCTGAGTGATGTCTCCTGGTGAGTGGCCGGTGGTGAGGGAGGGTGGGCCTGGAGTAGAGCCTTGGGGCAGGGAGCATTCCAGCGCTACAGGTGGCTTTTTTGGCCTGTGTTTACCAATTCTTTTTCTTTTTTTTTAATTATTTTTTTTTAAGTTTATTTAAAACTATTTTTTTTCTGGGGTGCCTGGGTGGCTCAGGCCATGATCTCGTGGTCCGTGAGTTCGAGCCCCACATCGGGCTCTGTGCTGACGGCTCAGAGCCTGGAGCCTGCTTCAGATTCTGTGTCTCCCTCTGTCTGCACACTCCCCTGCTGGCTCTCAGTCTTTCTCAAAAATAAACACTAAAAAAAATGTTTTTTTTTTTTAACTTTTTTTCTAAGTTTATTTATTTTGAGAGAGGGAGAGCGAGCACACATGCATGCCCATGCAAATGGGGGCGGGAGACAGAGAATCCCAAGCAGGCTGCAGTGGAGCCCTGATGTGAGCGGGGCTCAAACTCATGAACCTCAAGATCGTGACCTGAGCTGAAGTCAGATGCTTGACAGACTGAGCCACCCCGGCACCTCTTACCAATTCTTTTTAAAGGAAAGCCGTTTCTAATTTGCAATAATACTGCTTCCTATTGTAACAGAAACATCTGAATGATGCCATTCAGTTGCCCCAGGGGTTCCTCTGATTCTCAGACTGAGGGAGGGGGTACCCTTTGGGCTCCCTGCTTGTTGGGGGCTTGCCAGGCCCTCTGGGCTTGCAGGAAGCCCGCACCCATGAGCTCCTGGCACCCAGAGCTGCACCCAGGGAGTCACCTTGCGCTCCGCCTTCTGCCGGTGGGGTCCTCCGAGCCCTGGGTTCCTGATTTGCGCCCAGCTCTGCCTGGGCCTGCTCCCCCACCGTCTCTTCCTTGCTCTTTACAGCCTTTTTTCTCCTTTTTATCTTGGGGGGAGAAAAACCAAAAAAAGGAAAGGTTCTCACACTTTCATCCAGGTGAATTCGATGACAGTCCTGAGATACTGCGGTGCCCGAGAAACGCGATGGGGTTGGGAAACCAACCACCCAAAGCCTATGATTTTGCTTGAACTGCCATGGTGTCACTAGTCATGAGAGCCTGACGAGGGGCCCATAGACTTGGGTTCGGTTTCTAACCTTTTGTCCTGTTTGGGGAACAAAGGTCCAGCGATGGGGCCTTCCTGGC
Organism: Lynx rufus; assembly: GCF_022079265.1. Classification (NCBI taxonomy): domain Eukaryota; kingdom Metazoa; phylum Chordata; class Mammalia; order Carnivora; family Felidae; genus Lynx; species Lynx rufus. Next base: position 150,157,142 of record NW_025814867.1, read on the forward strand.
CATTTCTTCCACGGATGGCTACTGTTCGTTTGTGACATTCGAGAAGGATGAACTTGGAACACCTTTGAAAGAGAAGCCGGTCTTAAGCGTGGGAACTCCCGATACAGCAAAAAAAACGAAGAGTCAGCCACACCAGGGGTCTTCGCCAGGCCCCAGGCTGGTAGAGGGGACCCCCAGCAGCCCCTGCACACCCCCGCCTCAGGCAAGACCATCTCCAGCCCCAGCAGCGCCTTCCGAGGAGAAGAAGGCCCTGCAGCCCAGCACGCAGAATCCCAAAGCACCCCCATCCCGGAGGGTCACTCTGAACACGCTGCAGGCCTGGAGCAAGACAACACCCCGGTAAGAACCTCTGATGGAAGAAGCAATCGTCCCTGCGGCTTGCCAACAGGAAGCCACCAACCTTTCATGGGGGAAATGCCATAAGTACTTCACACTGCTGCCGGAGACCTCGCTAACCGTGACCTCCGCTGCGTCCCCACTTCTGCCTCTCAGGCCGGCTCCAGACCCCCGTGCGCGGCCTATAGACAGTTGGCCACAGCCTGTCCTCTGGGGCCGTTCCCACTGGCCCTGCCTCACCCTTTGTCCCGTAATCTCTAGCTTGCCCCTGGAGGCCAGGGCCCTGAGCACACTCTGCCCTAGGGGCCTCTCTGCCCTTACCTTCCTCCGGGAGCCCCAGCCATCTGCGTCCCTGGTGACACTGGAGTCTCCCTGGATGTCCCTGCAGCCCTTCCTCTGTCATAACATATCACATTCAGTAGCAGGAGTTTGGTTAGGCTTCTGTTTTCCCTGTTAGGTTATCAGCCCCTTAAGGCAGGAAGCGGTTCCCCAGTCGTCACCTGTTTTCTCCTGCCCAGAACAGTCATGGGCACTGAGCAGCAGGCGGGAAAATGAAAGGAACATCTGTAGGCAGTTTTTACTGCATCTGTGGACTGGCTCATGGTAAGCAGTGTCTGGTCTGATCGTGTCCCCAGGTGATGCTGCAGGTGTCTCTGTCCCTCTTCACATCACTCTGGCGCCTGAGTTCCCCGCCGGTGCTGCAGACAGAGCCCTTCTGTTGTGCACGGCAGCTGGGGTCCAGGGGTCTTCCTAGGACTGGAAGTCCCCTGTCTGACCCTGTGGGAGTCCTGGGGAGGGAGCAGATGACAAGCACCACGTGTCTCGCTTCCTCTGCCCTGCCCGGGACTTCACTCGCCAGTCTGTAATCTGGATTACATGTAGCGTTCGGCTCTTCTCGGGTGTATGAGTTCTGCAGACTAATAACATTTTTTTGTTTTTCTGTGTTTTTTGGTGGAGGAAGGGAGTGGGAAGGTGTTCTTTCAAATACTCTTATGAAACCTTTCCCCTCTTAATTTCTTGGAGTCGTCTTCTGTTGTAACTTAAAAAAAAATAGTTGTTGAAAACTAAGATTGGATTTTAAACAAGAACTGTGTTTCAGAGCTTTCCGTAGTAGAAACCATTGTCGGCTAGCCTTATATATGCGGTGTCCAGTGATGTGTTCAGCATACCACTGCAGATCAACAAAACACGGGTTTTGAAACTTCTAGGTGACTAGCGATTGACTATCATAAGCCTAATGGTTGAACTTAGTACATGAACATAGTCCTTAGTTACTAAGTGGGCACATCGACATTTAATGTCTACATGGTATGATTAGCTGAAAATTTTTAATGTTTCTTTTGGGTAGTTTTGAAATTTGGCATCATCATAAATGATTCTTAGGATACTAATGAACCATGTACCTCTTTCCTACTTTGTTTTTTAATTAAGGAGGATAAATTTACTAGCCTTAAAGACAGAGACTCCACCAAATTCTGTACCAATTAGTATAATCTCCACCCCTTCCACAGAAGAAACTGAACCAGGTAAGTGATACTGTTATTTTAATAGAATTCAAGATATTCTTTTTCTTTTGTTCTTTTGGAAATTAACCACCTAATTTTAAGTCAGTTCTGAGAAAGCAGGGATGTATCTTATTAGACCGTCATTCAGATTCACTGGCTGCCTGTTTATTCTCGGCAGGGAGAGTACCTTTCCACGCAGGCATTCAGGGAGCTGAGTAGGTGGCAGGTTCCGGAGGTGCTGTAGGGTCAGGGTTCTCCACCTGGGCACTATTGACAATCTGGGTCAGATAATTCTGTGTGTGGGGTGTTTAGCACCTCTGAATGCCGATACCCATTTCTCCCCCCAACCCCGCCCCAACTTGTGACATTCTCCAGTGTCCCCACACATTGCCCAGGTGAGATCGCCCCCAGTTGAAAACCACCAGATCCTTTCCCTTATGTGCAGATAGGACCCTTGGTATCTTGTCTGGGCACAACATTTATTTTGTGAATATCAGCTCTTAATTTTAAGCAATGTTCACTTACTTGCCAACCTGCGCTTGTTAATGTTCTAGGGACGCCCGGGGACCCTCAGGACAGTCCTCCGGAGCCCAAGCGGCCTCGGCTTGGTGAACACAAAGGAAGTTCCCAAGGTCTGGAGCCTTGAGGCGATCTGTCTGCTGCTCGAAGGCTGCCAGGTCTGTGACCCCCGTGCACAGAGAGGGGGGGCTAGGCCGGGGACACCGGAGACCAGTGGCAATAGGCGGAGCCTGATGGATACTCGTGAATTGTTTACTGTAACAGAAGATACACATGGACCAGTTTTTCTCCAGAACTATGTTTGCACTTGTATTCAAGACACATGCTTACCTCGGAGCAGTGAACGTTTTCATAGATCGGATCTTCTTTTGAGCTTCTGAAACTGGAGCGGTTCAGCCTTGTCTAGTATGGAACAGGGAGTCCGTCCTTGAAACACAGGGAAAGTGCAGACGCTTTGCGAGCAGACCCTTCCCAAAGCTGGCATGAGAGAGGAGAAAGTTATTTGAGAAGGTTTATTCTGCTGATGTTCCCTTCTGAATAGTTGGTTTTTAGGAGTTAGTTTCCTTTCTGACTGTAAAGGTAATAAAAATGCTTGTGCTGGAAAGCTAGCGAGAATAAAGTAGGAAAAACGGGTCCGAGATGGGACTCTGCCACCCTCTTCCTGCTGGAAGGAACCATGTTGCTATGTTGGCATATTTATTTCCTTTTTCTTTTTTTTTCCCAGGGAGAGAGTGGAGATTTCCCTTTAGAGTTTGGTATCCAAATAGGTTAACTTTTCAGATTGATTTTTCAGAATAAAAGAACTTTTCCTGAGCAGTTTTTGCCTCTGTCTTTGCTTTCCCCATCTCCGGGTTGAGGGTGTGTTCTCTCCTGCGGGGAGGGAACCAGAGCTGGGGGCTGGGCGCGCACAAGGTGCTGGCCACAGGAGGCAGTCCCTGGGAAACGTGCTCGCGGTGGCTGCTGGTCCTGCGGCAACGGGGTGGAACCCCCGTCTGGAAGCGCCCGCTGCTGCTTCTCACCCAGAGGAGGTGCTACCGTTGAATTTCAGGATGTGTGACACCTGCCACTTTGGCATAGCGGACACCATGAGTCGTGCAAGCGAGGCCTTCCCCCCCACCACCCCTGGCGTTCTTCCCAGTCTGGAAGAGACGGAACCCCAGTCAAGTCTGACGGGAAGTGGCCAAGGAGTGGAGGAGTGTGCCCTTTTGAACTCAGGTCAGCAGCAACAAAGGAAAGAATTGGAAAGAGGATCAATTTGTTGCTTAATCCATAACCTAGTTACCCAGAAGAAGAGTCTGCCTCCCGTCTAGATGGGAAAGTGGCACCCGAGGGATGATTCACCGTGGACTGAAGGGGGGTGGGGGGGTGAATGTGTGTACAGCTATGACGACACAGGTGTGGGTCACACTCAGTACGAAGACACTTTTAAGATGTCAAATGGTATCTGTTTTGACCACTGATTCTCAACCTTCACCGCACACTGAAATCACCCAAACAGGTAACAAGGACACCGTCACCTGGGTGCCTGCTCCAGAGCATGTGGCCTGATGGGGCCGGGGGCGTGGTCAGGGTTCTTGAAAAGCTGAGTAATTTTGTTCTTAATGTTTATTTTTGAGACAGAGCGTGAGCGGGGGGAGAGGCAGAGGAGACACAGAATCCGAAGCAGGCTCCAGGTTCTGAGCCGTCGGCGCAGAGCCCGAGCTCGTGAGCCATGAGATCATGACCCGAGCCAGAGTTGGACACTTAACCCACTGAGCCACCCAGGCACCCAGAGCTCCAAGTAATTCTGACGGCCAGCCATGACTGGGAAATCCTAAGAGGAAAGCTTTCCCCGCATGTGATCTCTTCTGGTTAAATACATTTCCACGGAAAGCTTTTTCTCGCTTACTCTCTGTCTTCACTGGCACCCCTAATCCGGTAGCTCTGCTGTGTGTTTGAAAAGGTAACGTGTGAGATGCCATCGGCTCCTCAGAGACAAAAGATCATTTTAAATTTCCTGAGGCTGGGGGCGCCTGGGGCAGGTGGGGGAGCTGGCGGGTCAGGCTCTGCGCGGACAGTGTGGAGCCTGCTTGGGATTCTCTCTCCCTGTCTGCCGCTCGCTCTCAAAATAAACTTGAGGTTTTTTTTCCCCTGAGGCGAGAGTGAGGGATATTTCGTGGTCATCCATTCCTGTGCAAGGAGGTGCGACGATGGGTCCTGTGTTCTCGGTGAGGGAGCCTGCTTTCCTGGCCTGACTCCGTATTTGTCTACACATCTGTCTCTTGTGCAGCAACAAGGTGGTGGGGGGCAGACCAGGAGCACCTTTAGCCTGAGGTAGTGTTTCGAGGTACCACTCAGTTGTCAGCCGCCACCGGATGTCAGTTACAGAATCAGCCGTCAAAGCCCAAGCCGCGTAACCCTGCATCGTGATCTAAAACCGCTTCCATCCGGCTAGTTCCCCGGGGAAGCCTGCTGCAAAAGGAGCCCGGCCTGAAGGGCGGGCGGTAAGAACCGACTCACCACCCGGGATCTGCCGTCCGGCGGGGTGTTTGCTCCTCAGTGTTGCCGGCCATTCCTGGTGCCTCCTCACACCACAGTGGGTGACCGGGCCCGAGCCACTGTGCCAGCGGCCTCCGGGCGGGGTGCCCACCGGGGCAAGGGCGCTCGGGCAGAGAGCGAGCGTGTGCCGCCGGGGGCAGGCACGTCCGTCACGGCCGGTCCTCTTACTCATTTCTGCCCCTGCGGCCACTTCCGCTGTCCTTGGGGGAGCGCTCACATCTGCTCGCCAATGGTACTGTCCACCCTTCTTAGCAAAACAGGTGTCAGCGTCCGTTTCAACAAGTAGGTTCCAAGTCCTGGGCTCTGCAAACTTCAAGTAGGGAGGCATGGGCGGTGGAGGACGGAGAGTAGAGGACGGGTGGCCCAGCCCTTCCCACCCGCACGTTCCCTTTGTTGCTCTGCTGTAGTCCAGTCGGCTCCCTCACACCTGTTGTGTGCGTGTCTCTAAGGGAGGCACAGACCTCGGACAGGTTACTTCGCCAAAAGAAGTTTCTTTACAGCTCAACTGTGCCCACCTTGGCAGGGCAGAGGGTGAAGAGGAAAGGTGGGACAGAGGTGAGAAAAACAGGGGCTGGAGGTAAACCAGGTCGACCTTCCCCCGTCGAAGTAACAGGTACCTGTATTCTCAGGTGAGCTCTCATGGCCACTGGAGGTCGCTGTCCCCCCTGGATCCGTCCTGAGGTTGGGCTCCTGGCGACACAGCCCCGCCCCCTTCCATGTAGGCCACAGCCCTGCCAGGCTGGGAATCAACTTGGCCACAGTGGCCCCGGACGCTGGCTTCAGTCCCCGGTGGCTGGTCCTAGAGGAGCAGGGCTTAAATTGGGGTGGGAGGGGGGTTAAGAAAGTAACATGTGAGTATCCATCTCCATTCATTCACTCACTCATTCATTCAAGAAATGTATATGGGGGCATCTGGGTGGCTGGTTGGTCGGTCAAGCATCTGACTCTGGATTTCGGCTCAGGTCACGATCTCAGTTTGTGAGTTTGAGACCCGCTTCGGGCTCTGCACAGGCCGTCCAGGGTCTGCTTGTGATTCTCCTTCCCTCTCCCTCTCTCTCTGCCCCTCCCCTGCTCTCTCTCTAATAGATACACTTAAAAAAAAAAATGCTTATCAAACACCCAGGTACCAGAGGATACATCAGGGAACAAGAGACAACTCCCAGAGCTTACGTCCTGGCTGGGGGAGACGAGCAATAAACAAGTAAATCTGCGCTGGAAGAGGACCACGGGAAAAGGGAAAGATGGGCGTCAGGGGCGGGTGGAGAGGGTTACAGCTCCAAGAGGAACGGCTCCCCTGAGAGGGTGGCGACAGCTGAGGGGGCGGAGAAACAAGCAGATCAGGGGCCCCAGCTCTTCCAGGAGCGAGGTCACAGCTCAGGGACTGATGGGCTCAGTGTCCAGGCTGGGTGTTTGGGGGTCCCCCGCACCCAGGCTCCTCCTGAGCGATGGGGGTGCTCGCACTCGGGAGACCGGGCCCGGGCCTAGGGTGACCACTGCACCCTTGTCATCGGGACAGGGAAGGCGGCTGCCACGCTCCGCTGGCAGTGGAAGCTTCCTGAATCGTACATCCGGTCCAGCTCTCGCTCCAGATCAAAGAGCCACGCGTCGCACGCTGTTGTGTGCTTCCTGCTTTTAAGCAAATTCTGCAGCGGTTTTAACAGCTAAGTTGTCAGAAGTGGTGGCTGTGGAAGGCGCGTCCTTCACTGTGGCCTCTGCACCTGAAGTTCTTCCTTCCTCAGCACAGACAAGGGCAAATGGGGAGCAACACACTCTCACTCGGATCCCCTACAGAAGCCCTAGGTTTCCTTAAATTTGAGCTTAGAGATGCTGTGAAGAAGTGTTGCTCCTTTTAAAGCGGTGGTAACTGGGGCGCCCGGGTGGCTCAGTCGGTTAAGCGTCCAACTTCAGCTCAGGTCACGATCTCACGGCTCGTGAGTTCGAGCCCCGTGTCGGGCTCTGTGCTGACAGCTTGGAGCCTGGATCCTGCTTGGGATTCTGTGTCTCCCTTTCTCTCTGCCCGTCCCCCGCTAACACTCTGTCTCTGTCGCTCTCAAAAATAAACATTAGAAAAACAATAAAGAGGTAGTAACAGATGCTGGTATTGATCGTGTGGGGTCAGGACATCAGCCTTTTTTTTTTTTTTTAAGTTTATTTATTTTGAGTGAGAGAGAGAGCGCGCGCACAAGCAGGAGAGGAGCAGAGAGAAGGAGAACGAGAATCCCAAGCAGGCCCCACTCTGTCAGCACAGAGTCGGATATGGGGCTTGATCCCACGAACAGTGAGATCATGACCCGAGCCGAAATCAAGTCAGGCGCTCAACCGACTGAGCCACCCAGGCCCTGGCCTCGTTTCTTAATACCCCAGATGACTGATGCCTCCTGTCATAGCACGTTACCTGGGAAAGGTGTCTCAAGTGTAATAACAAGACTTCGAAAACAACTCCACATCCCTGCCCTCAGTGAGCGCCCTGGCGGCTCTCAGGAAAAATGTGTGTCTGGGAGGAAGTCAGTGCTGTCCCCGGCCCCTCCAGACCTCCTTTCCCCAGAGGTCCCTCTTCTGTCCCCATGGCCAACTACCTGCCAAGTACAAGGAGCTGGCAGCACGAGGCTTTCCGGCCATTGCACATGTCATCTGTGGGGCTTTACAAACAAAAGAAAACCAACTCGAGTCTAGGCTTTGTCTAGACCCTGGAATCAGCTTCTATCGGTGGGAAGCCAGGCACGTGCATTTCAAAAACGCTCGGAGAGATTCCATGGGCAGTCGGCATGAGAACCACCAGGTGGAGGTGTGTGAACTCTGAAAGATAACAGTGAAGGACAAAGTTCTTTGAACTCACTGATTTTATAAAGAAATACATATCCAACTACTCAAGAGGAGGCTGGATCTTGAAGACTTTGCCACCCGGCTCTAGTGTCACTCTGCTTCTACTTAAAAAAGTCATAGGAACGAGGAGACACTATGTTAGGGTAGCCACCTCCAAGCTAGCCACCCACAGGGGTCACCCCCCCCCCTCGTTTGGAACGGGGATTCCATGAATTTGGGTTCCTAACGAATGAGTACTCCAAGAAACCACTGGGGGGCGATATTGCCAGTCCGTGACTCCACTGTCCAATCTATGAACTAATGTATTTTTAATGAGAGGATTTTTAATCCCATTGTTATGGAAGTGGCATATTATCTATTGCAATACATTTTCATGTTTATTACTTTCTATATAATTGCATGCTATTTTGTCGTTCCAAAGACTTCTACAAATCCACGGCACATACTGAATCAGAGCCCTCCGCAAGAACCGCACATACGAATATCTAGATTTAAAAGGTGTTTTATGTTAAATGTAGCCAAAGGTATGAGTTTGGAGAAGCTAACCTTAAAAAGGTTTCTTTCTAAACTTTTTAAACCAGAAATACATACACACACACACATACATACACACACACACGTGTGTTTGTGTGTATGTATGTGTGTGTGTGTGGTCTTGGTGACATTTTTTTACATTAGCAACAAATGTAATATCCACTGTGCCTTATAACCATACAAAGATATATGTACAGAGTTGTTGCAGTATTTTGAAACGAAAACAAGATTGGAAATCATCTAAGCGTCTACCGACGGGACAGCCATTAAATTGCAACGCAGCCATAGGGTAGAAGGTTTCGCACTCCTAGCTGGAGTTGCATGTATTGCTGTGGAAAAGGTTCAAGCGCAAAACCAAGGGGAAGAACAGCAGGGGGAGCCTGGCGTGCGCATCCTCTTCCTCCCCGGGAGCTGACGGAACTGGAACGTGCGCCGCAGGCGTGCGCAGGCGCGGTGCCGCGATTGGAGGGCGGTCTGGCTCCCGGACCTTAGCCTCAGGAGGCGAGTGGGGTTGGGGCGGTGCCTGTGGTTAGGGCAGTCGAGGCCCTTCCGGTTTTAGAGCTCAGATCAGCATACATTAAGGTTTGCCACCTGCTGGCGCGCGGAAAACCAGGAAACACGTTTGTCCCTGACGGTGGCAGGGGAAGAACTTAGGTCATCGGGAGGCGGGAAGGGCACGGACTTTGGAACCAGAAAGAGATTTTAATTCTGCCGCTACTGCTACACCGCTGTGTGACTTTGCACATTTTGCATCCCCTCCCTAGGCCTCAGGCCAGCACTTGCCTTATTTGGTGGTTGAAAGGACGGAGTGAGATACAGACCTTCTTCTTCAGCTGAGAACTCCACTGAGAAATTTAGTGATTCCTCGGGAGGCATTTAATCAGGGTTCAGGGTTCTCCAGCGACACAGAACCAAGAGTATATATTATATATACATATACACACATACACACACATATATGCATATATACACACACACACACACACACACACACACACACACACGTTTTATTATAAAGCAATTGGCTCACGCAATTATGGAGGCTGGCAAGTCTGAAATCCACAGGGTGGGCTCTCGGGCTGGCAGCCTGGAGAGCCGGCAAAGCTGACGGCTACAGTTCCATTCCCAAGGCCCTCGGGTGGAGACCCAGGAGAGCTGACAGTGCAGATGAGGTCTGAAGGCGGGTTGCTGCAGAACTGCTTTGTGCTCGGGGAGACTGTTCTTTTTGTTCTAACCGGGCCTTCAACTGATTGGGCGAGGCCCACCCACATTACGGGGGACAATCTGTTCACTGAAAGTTCAGAGTTAGGTGTTACTCTCGTCGAAAACCACACTACAGATTGACACGTAAAGTTAACCATCACAACCACCACCTCAGGCCAACCCTGGGGACTGAGAACGCGTGTGGCCTGGCAAACTGACCATCTCCGGTGCGGAGTCTGCATCCCCGCTCCGTGGCGAATTGGACCTCCTGGCCATTTAGTAGGATGACCCCCCTCCATCTGAACGTCCTAATCTACAAAATGAGGACACACGATGATCTGAGGACTCTAACAGAGCAATTCAGGAATTACTGAAGCGGCATTGTAGGGCTGTTCCTTGGAGCAGGGATAACCAGTCGCCTGTGAGTTAACTCGTTGCCGCTGAACCCAGCGGAACACGGGTTCTCAGCAAGCATAGGGTTTGAAGGTCGCAGGTTCTGGGGCCGGCCAGCCTGCTCGAATCCTGGCTCTTCCACTCACTGTGTGGCCAAGGGTTGATCCCTTCACCTCTCTGAGCCTTGTCCTTCTCACCTGTCAAAGGAGATGCCTGATGGACTTGAGTGGATTAACTGGGAAGCCATGGGTGGAGGGTACGATGTCCCCACAGTGAGCCTCAAAAACCTATCAGCCGTTATTATTCCTTTCTAGACCTCCATCCCCCTCGCCTCTGAACAGGACCGCTTCTCTGTGGGTGAATGTGCTACAGCAGTTTGGGTCTGAAACCAAAGCTTTAGGACCCCAACTCACATCGTGCATCCTCGTTCACCTTCGAGATGGCAGAAGCTATAAAATCAACATCTCAAACGTCTCTCTTGCCAATGGGGTGCTTTGCCATGAGAAGCAGGTGTCAATAGAACTCACACTACACTGGGGAGGGGTTTCTCTTTCTGGGATGAAGAGATTTGAACTGATCACCGAGAAAGGAGCACCTGCCATGAAGGACAGGCTAGGCCCTGGGGCGCTGTAGGGAAGGGCTCCGGGACTTGGGGCACTAGAGGGAAGGGGTCTGGGACTTGGGGTGCTGTGGGGCTGGGGGCTGGGTCCTGGGGTGCTGTGGGGCTGGAGGCTGGGCCCTGGGGTGCTGTGGGGGTGGGACTGGGCCCTGGGGTGTTGTAAGGGAGGGGTCTGGGACTTGAGGTGCTTTTGGGGGGGAGGGGCCTGGGTCTTGACAGACACCCACGTGGCTGGAGCTCTGTGGACCAATGGGTAGATAGTGTGTGATGAGGACCATGGAAAGGAGTCTGGATGCGTTCATAGTGCAAATGGGGTGCTTTACAGTGACCTGATTCCCCTGCGTTCTAGAAAGTCCTCTGCACACCGCGTAGAGAATGGATTGAGGCGGGAACTGTGGTCAGGAGGCTACTGCAATAGTCCAGGCAGGGGTGGTGGGCCTGGACCAGAACGCTGACGCAGGGGGAGCCGAGGGACAGGCCCACTTGAGCATTCTGGAGATAAAGCAAGGAGGTCAAAAGGAAAATACTTCTAGTTGTTAGATTAAGTCCCGGGGATGTAATGTGCAGCGTGGTGACTACAGTTCACAACACTGGGTTGTCTACTTCAAAGTGGCTAAGAGAGCGGATCTTAGAAATTCTCATCCCAAGAAAGCAATATTTGCAACTCTGTGTGATGATGTGTGTTAGCAGAATCCACTGTGGAAACCCTTCCATGATACACACATATATCAGATCCTTATATTGTGCACCTGGAAGTAATCCAATGCTAGAGGTCAGTTCTAGCTCAACAAAACGGAAGGGAAACTGCATTGACTCGTCTCTGGTTACTATAGCTATTGATGGTAGAAATTCTAGAACTCCATTGTTGGGAAGAGCCTCAGGGCTTTGGATTTCAGAGCTAGAAGCAGCCAGTCTGGTAGGATTGCTCCTATCTGCCTAATTTCCCGTTACCTTTCTTACAGAGGGAGGGCCTGAGGCCTGGGGAGGGTGGGTGCCCATGCTGGGCTGTACGACTTACAGATGCCAAAGTTGCTTCCAGGAAAACAAAGCACCAGATCCAGGCTCTTCCCCCCCCCCCCCCCCACCGCCCCAACCCCCCTCCCAGTTCTGCTCATATAATCCACCCTCTTCCTAAAGCAGGGATATCCCGGATCGCTGCTTCGTCTCAGCCTCCCCTGGAACCCTTCCAGTGATGGAGAGCTCACCCCTTTGTGAGGAACCTGCTCCATTTCCACTCAGCCAAGGTAGATCATTCTCTCATCTACGGCCTCAAACCCAGCTCGGGTTCCGTTCTGTGAGCCACAGAGCAGCCCGTTCTCTCTTTCCAGAATTTCAGGTGATTTCAAAATGTCCACCTCCCCCTTTGGGGCCTTCTTTTCCAGGCTACACACACTTCGTGAACAGCGGGACCTCCTAACCTGTAAGTTGCCACCCCCTCCCCCGACTGCCCCTGTTGGGAGGGAGAAGCCGCTTCGGCAGCAGAGGTGAAGACGGCTTTGGCTTCGTAGAGCAGCCTGGCCCGCGTGACAAAGCCGAGTCTGTCTGGTATCGGCTCCAGCTGTGAGTCACTGGCTATCCTTATTTCAAGGGCAGCACTGCGCCTTGAGAGCTCCTGTTCCCTGGCCGATGAAGCAGCTGGAAGAAACATGATCTAGGCATCCAGAGGCCCGTGCAAAATGCAAGACCGAGCTGAGCGTCCTAGGGGAAGCTGAGCGAGGGCTTGGCGGGGTGGGTGCTCTCACGTGTCCTCGTCACCACGTGGCATTCACCTTTGTCTTCTGGTTGGTTTCTCGTGTTTCTCTTCTCAGCAGGGTGGGGAATTGTGCAACCGGTTTTATTTTCTGATGCCATGTGGGGTTGTCCTGTCTTACTTAACTAAATGAACTCACCGAAAACAGAGCCTTGGTTGAGTCGTTCCCAAACACTGTTGGTTTCCCTGGACATTCCCTTTTGGTCTGTCTTCAGGGCTCAGCTCTGTGATGCTGGAGGAGTTAGGATTGGCCCTTTTTCACAGGTCTCCATCAGAACTTACAACTTGTGCAGTGTCCCAGTGGAGGACCTGGGGTGAGCCCTGTGGAGCCCAGAATGTTCCGGGGAAGGCACTGAATGCAGTGGATGTCAAGGGGAAGACTGAGCTCGCCACTCTCCTGCCTGGTTTGGCCAAAGACCCCACTCTCAGCTGCTGTGATGGACCTTCTGGGCTTCCATTGTCAGAAAGGGGCAGCCCTGGGCCCAGAGAGCTGGACTGGAGTCATGGCCCCACCACTGAGCAGCTGTGGCCTTGGAAATATTACGTGGCCTCCCTGTGCCTTAGACTTCTCTTGGGAAAGGTAAGAGCACGGGTAGCTCCTATCTCCTCAGGTCTGTGAGGGTGGAATGAGACACTGAAGAGCTTTCTGTATAGTAGGCACTATACGGAAGTACAGCGAGTGTCAGTGTTTTGCTTTTAAATTTGGAACCACTGAGAGAAAGTCTAAGACTTAGGGAGTATCCAAGATGGCGACACAGGAAGACCCTGAACTCACCTCCTCCCATAGACACACTGAATCCACACCTACCTATAGGGCAATTCCTCCTGAAGAAAAACTGAGGGCTGACTGAACAGCTTCTGCACAACGGAGGACAGAGGGACCACACAGGATGGCAGGAGAGACGGAGAACGGGAACAATGGGAACCCCAGCCTCTACTCTGAAAGCCACAGTGGGGAGGGACAGCCCTAAAGGACGTGCCTGCAGATTCGCCCTCCCTGAGACACAGCAAAAATAGTGGCAGCTTAAGGGGCAATGAGACTAGAAGGGAAGGAAACCCATTCACTAACTCTAGGGTGTCCACCAAGTGGGGGACTGCTGGAACTCCGAGTCAGAGGGGCTTATAAATGCCACTGTTTACATTCCCCCTCCACCTCCATAGCACAGACAGCAGCAGGGTCTGGGCGCCTTAGTCAGCCTGTTGCTTCAGTGAGACCCAGGCCCCCGGTCCACACCAGCTCCAGCTAATCCCCTAGCCGCGCCGCCCCCCCCCCCCCCCCCACCGACCTGTACCTGCCTGAGCTCTAGCCATCCCACCAGTGCAGCCCCAGCATGGTACACTCTGGAACACCACCCCCCAGTGCCTACTTCAGCTCCAGCCATCCCGCCAGGGTGCCCCCTGTACAGAGCACCTGGGGACACTCTGGTCCACACCTGCTTCAGTTTCAGCCACGTCACCACAGTGGCCCCAGCGTGCAGTGCCCCAGGACTCCCGGCTCACGTAGACAGCCAGGCAAAGCAAGCGGGCACATGCAGTCTACACAGGGACTATTTCTATACAAGGCCACTCCTTCAAGACTGGAAGTGGTAGTTATTTTGCCCGATTCATGGAAACAAACACAGAAAGTCAAACAAAATGAGGAGACAGAGGAAAATGCCCCAAAGGAAATAAGACAAAACTCCAGAAGATGAACCCAATGAAATAGAGATAAGCAATGTACTTGATAAAGAGTTCAAAGTAACGGTCGTAAAGATGCTCACTGGACTCGAGAGAGGAGGGGAAGAACCCAGTGAGAACTTCAAAAAATAGATGGAAAATATGAAAAAGAAGCAACAGGGTTTAAGAATATAATAACTGAAATGAAAGAATACACTACCAGAAATCAGTCGTAGATTACAGAATGCAGAAGAATGGGTCAGTGATCTGGAACACAGAGTAACAGAAAACACCCAAGCTGAACAGCAAAAAAGAAAAAGAATTTTAAATTTAAAAACTGAGCATAGGTGGGGGCACTGGGTGGCTCAGTCGGTTAAGCGTCTGACTTTGGCTCAGGTCATGATCTCGTGGGTTGTGGCTTCAAGCCCCACCTCGGGCTCTGTGCTGACCGCTCAGAGCCTGGAGCCTGCTTCGGATTCTATGTCTCCCTCTCTCTCTCTGCCCCTCTACTGCTTGTGCTCTGTCTCTCTCTCAAAAATAAACAAACATTAAAAAAAAAAAAAGACTGAGCATAGTTTAAAGGAACCTCTAGTACATCAAGCACACTAACATTCACACCTATAGGGATCCAGGATTGGGGGGGGGGGCGGGGGGAGGTAGGGAGCAGAAAACTTATTTGAAGAATTAATAGCTGAAAATTTCCCTAATTTGGGGAAGAAAACAGACATCCAGATCCAGGAAGTACAGATAGCCTCAGACAAGAACCTAAGGAGGTCAATATCAAGATACATAATAATTAAAATGTCAAAGATTAGGGGCACCTGGGTGGCTCAGTCCGTTGAGCATCCAACTTTAGCTTAGGTCATGATCTCATGGTTTGTGGGTTCAAGCCCCATGTCAGGCTCTGTGCTGACAGCTCAGAGCCTGGAGCCTGCTTCAGATCCTCTGTCTCCCTCTCTCTCTGCCTCTCCCCCACTCAAGCTCTTTCAAAAAATGAAACATTAAAACAAATAAAATGTCAAAGGTTCAAGATAAGGAGAGAATCTTAAAAGCAGCAAGAAAAAAGCAGCTGGTTACAAATAGGGAAGCCCCCATAAGGCTATAAGTTCAGTTTTCAGCAAAAACTTTGAATATATTATCCTGCTCCCTCTGGCCTATAAAGTTTTTGTGGAAAGGAAAAAATCAACAACCAAGAATACTCTGCCTGGCAAGATTATCATTCAGAATTGAAGGAGAGATAAAAAGTTTCCTAAACAAAAATTTAAAGGAGTTCATCACCACTAAACTGACCATACATGAAACGTTAAAGGGACTTCTTTAAATGGAAAAGAAAAGGCCACAGCTAGAAGAAAATTATAAAAGGAAGAAATCTCACAGGTAAAAAGCAAACATGTAGTGGGGCACCTGGGTGGCTCAGTCGGTTAAGCGTCCGACTTTGGCCCAGGTCATGATCTCGTGGTTTGTGGGTTTGAGCCCCGTGTCGGGCTCTGTGCTGACAGCTCAGAGCCTGGAGCCTGCTTCGGATTCTGTGTCTCGCTCTCTCTCTCTGCCCCTCCCCTGCTCACGCTCTGTCTCTGTCTCAAAAATAAATCAAACATTAAAAAAGATTTTTTTAAAGAAAGCAAACAGTAAAGTTAGTAGGTCAATCACTTATAAAGCTAGTATGATGGTTAAAAGCAAAGTAGTAAAGCCAATTACGTGTTAGGGGATCCACAAAATAACAAGATGTAAAATACGACATCATATACGTAAAACATGTAGAGGGGGAAGAAAATGTGGTGCTTTTAAAATGTGTTGGAACTTAAGGACCACCAACTTACTACAGACTGCTACTTGGGATGTTACATACGAACTTCACGGTAACCACAAATCAAAACCTATAAAAGGTATACGAAAGAAAGAAAAGAATCTAAGCATAATGCTAACGTCATTAATCACAAAGAAAGAGAGCAAGAGAAGAGAAAAAGAGACAAAATACAAAGATGACCAGAAAACAATTAGCAAAATGATAATAAGGACATGCTTCTCAATAATTAAGTGTAAATGGTCTAAATGCTCCAGTTAAAAGACACAGTGTGACAAGACCCATCTGGGGAATTCTGGTCCGAGACGGTGATGCAGGAAAACCCTGAACCCACCTCCTCTGTGGACACACCGAGTCTATACCTATAGATACAGCAATTCCTCTGAAGAAGAACTGGGACTGATTGAACAGTTTCTGCACAAGAGACAGAGAGACCACATGGAGAACTGCAAGAGACATAGAGACACAGTAATGCAGGGAACCCACCCCCCCCCCCCGGCCCCATCTGTGAACTGCAGTGGGGGAGGGATAGTACAGAGACATCCTGAGCAGATTCGTCTGCCCTCATGCACAGAAAAAATACACTGCAGTTAAAAGGGGCAACTAGAATACAGAGGAACCAGCCCTAGAACCCTGCCAAATGGCAAGGGAGCTGCTGGAACTCTCTCTGGGTCAGAGGGGCTGGTGAGCACCATGGTTTATGTTCCCTCTCCAACTTAATAGCATGAATGGGAGTCCTAGCCAGCCTACCACCTCTGTAAACCTTGGGCCCCCAGCACATCGGCCTTAGCCATCCCACCAAGGTGGTCCCCATGTGTCACAACCTGGGACACCCCAGATCATTCACTACAGTTCTGGCCACTATGCCAAAGTGACATAGGCAAAGTACCCCGGAACACTCTAGGGCCACACTGCTTTGGCTCCAGATGGCTTGCTAGGGCACCCCTGGCACAGAGCACCCAGTGCCTCCTAGCTCATGCCTACTTTGGCTGCAGTCACCACACCAGAATCCCTGCACTGAGTACCCTTGGACCCCACCCTGGTCTGTGCCCCACATAGCTTCAGCCACCCCACCAGGGTACCTTCTATGCAGAGAGCCCTGTGACCCCTTGGGTTGCACTTCAGCTGCCCTACCAGGGTGCCTTCTGTGCAGAGCCATCGGGCCACCCTGGCTCAAGCGCATTTCAGCTGGGTCACCCCACCAGGGCAGCCCCAGCATGGGGTGCCCCAACCCCAGCCCACGCAAGCCACAGCTCTAGCCAACCGGCCAAAGTCACCAGGCACAAGCGCTCTACACAGGGAATAACCACACACAAGACCATCCCTTAAGGTTAAGAAAAGTAGCAGTCCCACCCAATTCACAGAAACAAACACAGAAAGCTAAACAAAATGAGGAGACAGAGGAATATGCTAAAAACGAAAGAACAAGAGGCGCCTGGCTGGCTCAGTCAACAGAGCACGCGACTCTTGATTCCAGGGTTGTGAGTTCAAGCCCCACACTGGGTGTAGAGATTACTTAAAAATAAAATTGATAAAAAATAAAATAAATAAATAATAAAGTATATAATAACAAACAATAAATAACAGAGGACCAAAATAAACAAAATCACTGATGAAGGAGGAAAAAGAACCACCAACACCACAGAAATACAAACTGTGAAAGAATATTATGAAAACCTATATGCCAACAAATTCGACAACTTAGAAGAAATGGATACGTTCCTAGAACTATATCATCTTCCAAAACTAAAGCAGGAGGAAATAGAAAATTTGAACAGACCAATTACCAGCAATAAGATTGAATCAGTTGTCAAAAAACTACCAACAAAGAGGGCACCAGACTGGCTCAGTTGGTAGAGCATGTGTCTCTTACTCTCAGAAGTTCAAGCCCCACACTGGGCACAGAGATTACTTTAAACAAAACAAAACAAAAACCCCCAAAATTCCCAACAAAAGTCCAGGACCAGATTGCTTCACAAATTCTATCAAATATTTAAAGAAGAGTTAATATACATTCTTCTTAAACTATTCCAAAAATATAAGAAAACTTCCAAATTCATTCTGTGAGGCCAGTATCACCCTGATACCAAAACCAGATCAAGATACCACACACACACACACACACAGGAGAACTACAGGCCAATATCTCTCATGAATATAGATGCAAAAAAATCCTCAATAAAATATTAGCAACTGAAACCAACAATACATTAAAAAATTATATACCATGATCAAGTGGGATTTATTCCCAGGATGCAAGGGTGGTTCAATATTAACAAAACAATCACTGTGATATGCCACACCAATAAAAGAAAGGATAAAAATCATATGATTATTTCAATAGATACAGAAAAAGCATTTGACAAAGTATAAACATCCATTCATGATAAAACCCTCTACAAAGTAGATCTAGAGGGAATGTACCTCAACATAATAAAAGCCTTCTATGAAAAATCCATAGTCAACATCATACACAAATAGTGAAAAATTGAGAGCTTTTCCCCAAGATCTGGAACAAGATAAGGATGTCTGCTCTCACCACATAAAAAAAATTTTTTTTAATGTTTATTTGTGTGTGTGTGCGTGTGTGTGTGAGAGAGAGAGAGAGAGAGGGGGAGGAAGAGAGGGAGAGAGGGAGGGGGAGAGGGGGAGAGGGGGAGAGGGGGAGAGGGGGAGAGGGGGAGAGAGGGAGAGAGGGAGAGAGGGAGAGAGGGAGAGGCAGAGAGAGGGAGAGGCAGAGAGAGGGAGAGGCAGAGAGAGGGAGACAGAGGATCCAAAGTAGGCTCCGTGCTGTGAGTGCAGAGCCTGATGCAGGGCTTGAATTCACAAACCGTGAGATCATGACCTGAGCCAAAATAAAGAGTTGGTCACCTAACTGACTAAGCCACCCAGGTACCCCCACTTTCACCACTTTTATTCAACATAGTACTGGATGCTCTAGCCACAGCAGTTAAACAACAAAAAGAAAGAAGAGGCACCCAAATTGGAAAGGAAAAGTAAAACTCTATTTGGGATGGCATACTATATATAGAAAACCCTAAGACTCCACCAAAACAACTACTTGAACTGATAAATGTAAAGTCACAGGATACAAAAATCAATGTATGGAAACCTGTTGCATTCCTATACACCAATAATGAAGCAACAGAAAGTGAAATTAAGAAAAAAAAATCCCATTTACAATTACACCAAAAACAATAAAATATCTAGGAATAAAATTAACCAAAGAAGTGAAAAACCTATACTTTGAACACTATAAAACCCTGAGGAAAGAAATTCAAGACTATACAAAGAAATGGGAAGACATTCTATGCTCGTGGGTTGGAAGAACAAATACTGTTAAAATGTCCATTCTACCATAAGCAATCTACAAATTCCTTGCAATCCCTATCAAAATACTAACAGCATTTTTCTCAAAACTAGAACAAATAGTACTAAAATTTGTATGGAACCACAGAAGGTCCCAAATAGACAATCCACAGAAAGAAGAATAAACCTGGAGGTATCATAATTTCAGATTTCAAGATATATTACAAAGCTGTACTAATCAAAGCAGTATGGTACTGGTACAAAAACAGACACATAGATCAATAGAACAGAGCCCAGAAATAAACCTATTCTTATGTGGTCAATTAATCTATGACAAAGGGGACATGAATATACAATGGGGAAAAGACAGTCTCTTCAATAAATGGTCCTGGGAAAACTGGAGAGCTACAAGAAAAGAATGAAATCGGACCACTTTCTAACACTCTATAAAAAAAATAAACTCAGGGGTGCCTGGGTGGCGCAGTCGGTTAAGCGTCCGACTTCAGCCAGGTCACGATCTCGCGGTCCGGGAGTTTGAGCCCCGCGTCAGGCTCTGGGCTGATGGCTCGGAGCCTGGGGCCTGTTTCCGATTCTGTGTCTCCCTCTCTCTCTGCCCCTCCCCCGTTCATGCTCTGTCTCTCTCTGTCCCAAAAATAAATAAACGTTGAAAAAAAAAATTTAAAAAAATAAACTCAGAATGGATTAAAGACCTAAATGTGAGGCCAGAGACCATAGAACTCCTAGAAGAGAGCACAGGTAGTAGTTTCTCTGACATCAGTTATAGCAACATTTTCTAGATAGGTCTCCTGAGGCAAGGGAAATAAAAACTATTGGGACTACATCAAAATATAAAGTTTCTGCACGGCAAAGGACACAGTCAACAAAACTAAAAGGCAACCTACTGAATGGGAGAAGATATTTGCAAATTACATATTCAATAAAGAGTTAGTACCCAAAATATATAAAAAAAGTATACAACTCAACACCAGAAAGCAAATAATCCAATTAAAAATGACAGAAGACCTAAACAGACATTTCTTCAAAGAAGACATACAGATGGCCAAAAGACACATGAAGAGATGCTCAACATCAGTCATTATCAAGGAAATACAAATCAAAACCACAATAAGATACCACCTCGCACCTGTGAGAATGGTTAGACTAAACCAAGAAGCAACGAGTGTTGGCGAGGATATAGAGAAAAAGAAACCCTCATGCGTTGTTGGTGGGAACACGAATTGGTCCAACTACCATGAAAAAGAGTAGGGAGCTTCCTCAAAGAATTAAAAAAAGAACTACTGTATGATTCAATATACTACTGCATATTTATCCAAAAAATACAAAAACACTAATTTGAAGGGATACATGCACCCCTATGTTTATTGCAGCATTATTTATAATAGTTCAACTATGGAAGCAGCCCAAGTGTCCATCAACAGATAAATGGATAAAGAAATAGTGGTGTATGTATGTATATATATGTATACATACACAGAATATTATTCAGACAATCTTTCCATTTGCAACATGGATGGAGCTAAAAAGTATTATGCTAAGTGAAATAAGTCAGAGAAAGACAAATACAATATGATTTCACTCTTATGTGGAATTTAAGAAACAAAACAAGTGAACAAAGGAAAAGGAGAGAGAGAGGCCAAGACACAAACAATTATACAGAACAAATTGATGGTTACCAGAGGGGAGGTGGGTGCAGCAATGGGTGAAATAGGTGAAAAAAATATGCTAATTCTATGACTCTTACAGCTATTGCATCTTTGGAGCTTAATAAAAACAAACAAAACAAAAATAAAACAAAAGGCCTTGCATTTGGGGTTTGGTAACCTTAAGGAACCTTAAAGAACTACCCAAGAGAATCACCTAAAAAAACCCAACAACAGCCACAACAACCACAACAACAAAAACTTCCCAAACAAAAATTAAGAGAGTTCATCACCACTCCACTGACATTACAAGAAATGTTAAATGGACTTCTTTAAGTGAGAAAAAAAAGCCATAATTAGAAGAAAATTATGAATAAAAAATATGTAAAATATGACAACATGTATATGAAATGTGGAAGCGGGAGTAAAAAAAAATTTTTTTTAGAATGTGTTTAAACTTAAGTGACCATCAACTTAATATAGACTGCTACATATTTAGGATATTACATATACACCTCATGGTAACTAGAAATCAAAAACCTATAACAAATACACAAAAAATAAAGAAAAAAGCCAAGCATAACCTTATAGGAAGTCTTCAATCATAAGAAAAGAGAACAAGAGAAGAAAGGAATAAGAAGAACTACAAGAGAAAACAGAAAACAAAGAACAAAGTGTCAATAAGTACATACATATCAATAATTACTTTATATATAATGGTTTAAATGCTCCAAAAAAAGATATAGCAGAATTGATTTAAAAAAAAAAATAAGACCATGCAGCAGCCTGCAAGGGACTCAACTTAAGGTTTACTGATACATACAGTGGAGGGAAAGTGGAGGAAAAGTGGAGGGAAAGTGGAGGGAAAGTGGAGGGATAGAAAAAAATTCTGCCTTCAAATGGAAGTGAAAAAAAGAAGCTGGGGTAGCAATACCTATAGTAGACTAATTAGACTTTAAAACAAAGACTGTAACAAGAGGCAAAAAAGGGCATTATGTAATGATAAAGGAATCAATCCATCAAGAGGATATACCAACTGTAAATATCTATGCACCCAACATAGGAGCACCTGAATACATAAAGCAGATATTAACAGACATAAAGGGAGAAAGCGATAGTAATACATCAATAATAGGGGACTTTAACATCCCACTTACATCAGTGGGTAGATCATTCAGACAGAAAATCAATAAGGAAGTAGTGTTCTTGAATGACACATCAGACCAGGTGGACTTAACAGAACATTCCATCCCAAACCAACAGAATACACATTCTTTTCAATTGGTTGTGGAACATTTTCCAGGATAGATCACATATGGCCACAAAACAAATCTCAATAAATTGAATAAGACTAAAATCATATCATGCATTTTTTCCAACCACAGCCATACGTAACTAGAAATAAATTACAAGAAAAAACTGAAAAACACAAATGTGTGAAAGCCAATAACAAACGGCTAAATAACCAATGGGTCAACAAAGACATCAAAGAGGAGATGAAAATGAAAACAAACGGTCCAAAATCTTTGAGATGCAACAAAAGTAATTTGAAGAGGAAATTTATCGTGGTATAGGTCTACCTCAAGAAATAAGAAGAAGCTCAAATAATCTAGTCTTACACCTCAAGGAACTAGACAGAGAAGAACAAACAAAGCTCAGGGTTGTAGAAAGAAGGAAATAATAAATATCAGAACAGACATAAATGAAACAGAGACTAAAAAACCAATAGATTAATAACACCAAAAGCTGGTTCATTCACAAGATAAAATTGATAAACCTTTAGACAGACTCACCAAGAAAAAGAGGACCCAAATAAATAAAATGAGAAATGAAAGAGGAAAAGTAACAATCAACACAACAGAAATACAAAGGTTTATAACAGACAGGTATGCAAATTTTTTGCCAACAAATTGGACATTCTAGAAGAAATGAATAAATTATTAGACATACGATCTTCCAAGACTGAATCAGAAAGAAAGAGCAAATCCAAACAAATTACTAGTAAAAAAATTGAATAATTAATTTAAAAACTCAACAAACAAAAGTCTAGGATCAGATGGATTCACAATGGTGAATTCTACTAAATATTCAAAGAAGAGTTAATACTTATTCTTCTCAAACTATTCCACAATATAGAAGAGGAAGGAAGCTTCCAAATGTATTCTACAAGGACAGTATTACCTGGAAACCAAAACCAGACAAAGACACTACCAACAAAACAAAACAATGCCCGCTCCCCTAGCCCTGCAAAACTAGTCAATATCCCTCATGAATACAGATGCAAAAATCCTCAAGGAAATATCAAACTATATTCAACAACACATTAAAAGGATCATTCACCACAATCAAGTGGGATTTATTCCTGGCATACAAGGATAGTTTAATATTTGCCAAATCTATGTCATACACCACACTAACAAAACAAAGGATGAAATCATATGATCATCTGAATAGATGCAGAAAAAGCATTTGATAAGATTCAACATCTGTTCATAATAAAAACTTTCAATAAAATAAGGTTAGAGGGAACATAGCTCAACAAAATAAAGGCTATAAATGACAAACCTACAGCTAACATCACTCAATGGTGGAAAACTGAGAGCTTTTTCTCTAAGATCAGGAACGTGCCAAGAATATTGACTGCCACCACATTTATTCAATACAGTACTGGAAGTCCTAGCCACAGCAATCAGACAAGAAAAAGAAATAAAAGCCAACCAAATTGGTAAGAAAAAGTTAGACTGTCACTTTTTTACAGATGACATAATATATATAAAAAACCCTAACAACTCCATCAAAAAATTATAAGAATTCAGTAAAGATGTATTATACAAAATTAATACCCAGAAATCAGTAGCATTTCTATACACTAATAACAAAATAGCAGAAAGAGGAATTAAGAAAGCAATTCATTTATAATTGTATCAAAAAGAATGAAATACTTAGGAATAAACTTAGCCAAAGAGGTGAAAGACTTGTGCTTTGAAGACCATAAAATTGTTGAAAGAAACTGAAGGTGACATAAACAAATTGAAAGATATACCATACTCATAGAGTGGAAGAATTCATATTGTTAAAATATCCATATTACCCAAAGCAATCTAGACACACTGCAATTTTTATCTAAATACCAATAGCATTTTTCACAGAACTAGGACAAATAATTGTATGGGATCACAAAAGACCCGAAGTAGTCAACACAATCTTGAGAAAAAAGATGGAGATAACACAATCTCAGATTTCAAGATACACTACAAAACTAGTAATCAAAGTAGTATGGTAGTGGCACAAAAATAGACACATAGATTAACAGAACAGAATAGAAAACCCAGAAATAAACCCATGCTTACATGGTCAATAAATCTATGACAAAGGAGGGAAGAAACCTGAGTGTCCATCAATAGATGAATGGACAAGGAAGATGTGGTATACATATACAATAGAATATTACACAACCATAAAAGGATGACAGTGTGCTATTTTAGACAACTTGGGTGGACTTAGAGACTATTATACTAAGTGAAATAAGTCAGACTGAGAATGACAAATATCATATGATTTCACTCATGTATGGAATCAACAAAAAACCCCACAAATGAATAAACAAACAGAAAGCAGAATCAGATCTATAAATCTGAACAATGAACAAACTGATGGATGCTAGAGGAAAGGGGTTGGGCAAAATGGGTGGACAGGAGTGGGAGATACGGGCTTCTAGTTATGGAATGAGTAAGTTACAGGGATAAAAGTCACAACATGAGGGATATAGTCAAAAATACTATATGGAGATTGATGGTAGCTACATGTCTGGTGAATGTAGCAAACTGTAGAAACTTGTGGAATCACTATGCTGTATACCTGAAACTAATGCAACAATGTGTGTTAGCCATATTAATAAGATCTATGACAATTGAGGCAAAAATATACAATGGGGGAAAGTCTCTTCAATAAATGGTGTTGGATACCAACAAATTGGACACACTAAAATAAATGGGTAAATTCCTAGAAACATATAACCTACAAAAACTGAAACAGGAAGAAAAAGAAAATTTAAATAGACCAAATTACCAGCAATGAAGTTAAATCAGTCATCAAAAAACTCCCAACAGGGGCGCCTGGGTGGCTCAGTCGGTTGGGCGTCTGACTTCAGCTCAGGTCACGATCTCGCGGTCCGTGAGTTCAAGCCCCGCGTCGGGCTCTGGGCTGATGGCTCAGAGCCTGGAGCCTGCTTCCAATTCTGTGTCTCCCTCTCTCTTTGCCCCTCCCCCGTTCATGCTCTGTCTCTCTCTGTCTCAAAAATAAATAAACGTTAAAAAAAAAATTTAAAAAAAACAAAAAACAAAACCTCCCAACAAACAAAGTCCAGGACCAGACAGCTTCACAGACAAATTCCATCAACCATTTACAGAAAAGTTAACTATTCAAAAAAAAAAAAAGAAGAAAAATTTCCAAATTCATTCTGTGAGGCCAGTATCACCCTGATACCAAAATCAGATAAAGACACCACACACACACACACACACACACACACACACACACACACACACGGGAACTGTAAGCCAATATCTCTTATGAACATAGATGCAAAAATCAACAAAATATTAGCAAACCGAATCCCACAATACATTGAAAAAAATCATGCATCACAATAAAGTGGAATTTATTCCCAGGATGCAAGGGTGGTTCAGTATTCATAATCAATCACCATGATACCTCACATCAATAAGAGAAAGGATAAAAACCATGATTATTTCAATAGATGCAGAAAAAGCATTTGACAAAGTACAACATCCATTTATGATAAAAATACTCTACAAAGTAGGTTTAGAGGGAACATACTTCAATGTAATAAAAGCCTTATATCAAAAATCCAGAGGCCAAAATCCGTAAAGAACTGATCAAACTCAACACCCAAAAAACAAATAATCCAGTGAAGAAATGGGCAGAAGACATGAACAGACACTTTTACAAAGAAGACATCCAGATGGCTAAGAGACACATAAAAACATGCTCAACATCACTCATCATCAGGGAAATACAAATCAAAACCACAGTGAGATACCACCTCACACCTGTCAGAATGGCTAAAATTAACAATTCTGGAAACAACAGATGTTGGTGAGGATGCAAAGAAAGGGGAACCCTTTTGCACTGCCTGTGGGAATGCAAACTGGTGCAGCCACTCTGGAAAACAGTATGGAGTTTTCTCAAAAAATTAAAGATAGTAATTGCACTACTAGGTATTTATCCAAAGGATACCAAAATGCTGATTTGAAAGGGCATGTGCACCCCAATGTTTATTAGCAGTACTATTAACAATAGCCAAATTATGGAAAGATCCCAAATGTCCATTGACTGATGAATGGATAAAGAAGATGTGGTGTGTGTGTGTGTGTGTGTGTGTGTGTGTGTGTAATGGAATATTACTCAGTGATCAAAAAGAATGAAATTTTGCCATTTGCAACAACATGGATGGAACCAGAGTGTATTATGCTAAACAAAATAAGTTAGAGAAAGACGTATATCATATGATTTCACTCATATGTGGAATTTGGAAAACATGACAAATGAACATAGGGGAAGGGAAGGAAAAATAAGATAAAAACAGAGAGGGAGGCAAACCATAAGAGACTCTTAAATACAGAGAACTGAGGGTTGCTGGCAGGGAGGTGGGCAGGGGAATGGGCTAAATGGGTGATGGACACTAGAGAGGGCACTTATTGAGATGACCACTGGGTGTTGTATGTAAGTGATGGATCACTGAATTCTACTCCTGAAATCATTATTACACTATATGTTAACTAACTTGGATTTAAATAAAATTTTTTAAAAAAGAAAAAAAAATCCATAGCCAACAGCATTCTCAGTGGTCAAAAACGAAGAGCTTTCCCCCTAAGGTCAGGCACAAGAGAAGGATGTCCACCCTCACCACTTTTATTCAACATAAGTACTGGATGCTCTAGCCACAGTGATTAGACAGGAAGAAATAAAAGGCATCCAGGTTGGCAAGGAATAAGTAAAATGTTCACTATTTGCAGATGACCTGATACTATATATAGAAAACCCTCAAGATTCCATGAAAAAGACTACTAGAACTGACTAATGAATTCAGTAAGGTCACAGGATGCAAAATCAATATACAGAGATCTGGTGCATTTTCTACAGTAATAATGAAACAGCAGAAAGAGAAATTAAGAAAACAAACTCATTTACAATTGCACCAAAAATAATAAAATACTTAGGAATAAACCCAACCAAGGAGGTGAAAGACCTGTATTCTGAGAACTATAAAACACTGAAGACAGACATGGAAGGTGACACAAATAAAAAGACACCCCATGCTCATGGACTGGAAGAGCAAATATTGTTAAAATGTCCATACTATCCGAAGCAATCTGCAGATTAAAACGCAATCACTATCAAAATGCCAATAGCATTTTTCACAGAACTAGAACAAACAGTCCTAAAATATGTATGGAACCACAAAAGAACCCAAATAGCCAAAGCAATCCTGAAAAAGCTAAGCAAAGATGTAGGCATCGTGATTCTGGACTTCAAGCTATGTTACAAAGCTGTAGTCATCAAGACAGTATGGCACTGGCACAAAAACAGACACTCCAGTCAATGGAACAGAGAGCCCAGAAATAAACTACAATCATACGGTCAGTTGCTCTTTGACAAAGGAGTCAAGAATATGCAATGGGAAAAAAACCATCTCTTCAACAAATGGCGCTGGGAAAACTGGGCAGCAACACGCAAAAGAATGAAAATGGACCGCTTTTTTACACCATACACGAACATAAACTCAAAGTGTATTTAGGACCTAAATGTGAGACCTGACGCCATAAAAATCCTACAAGGGGGGGGGGCGCCTGGGTGGCGCAGTCGGTTAAGCGTCCGACTTCAGCCAGGTCACGATCTCGCGGTCCGTGAGTTCGAGCCCCGCGTCGGGCTCTGGGCTGATGGCTCGGAGCCTGGAGCCTGTTTCCGATTCTGTGTCTCCCTCTCTCTCTGCCCCTCCCCCGTTCATGCTCTCTCTCTGTCCCAAAAATAAATAAAAACGTTGGAAAAAAAATTAAAAAAAAAAATCCTACAAGGGAGCACAGGCAGTAATTTGACATTGGCCTTAACAACATTCTTCTAGGTATGTCTCCTGAGGCAAGGGAAACAAAGACAAAAACAAACTGTGGGACTTCATCAAAATAAAAAGCATTTGTGCAGTGAAGGAAACCATTAATGAAATGAAAAAGCAACCTCCTGAATGGGAGAAGATATGTGCAAATGATAGATCTGGTAAGAGGTTAGCATTCAAAATGTATAATTTATACAACTCAACACCAAAGATATTAATAATCCAACTTTAAAAATGGGCAGAGAACCTGAATAGACATTTAAAAAATTTTTTTAGTGTTTATTTTTGAGAGAGAGAAAGACAGTGTTAGTGGGGGAGGGTCAGAGAGAGAGGGAGATACAGAATCTGAAGAGGGCTCCAGGCTCTGAGTTGTCAACACGGAGCCCGGCGCGGGGCTTGAACTCACGAACTGTGAGATCACGACCTGAGCAGAAGTCGGAAACTTAACAGACTGAGCCACCCAGGTGCCTCTGAATAGACATGTTTCTAAAGAAGACACACAGATGCCAACGGACACACGAAAAGATGTGCATCACTCATCAGTTTAATGACAACTGTAGGGTGACAGATGGTAGCTTCGCTTACTGTGATGGGCGCTGTGTAATGTACAGACTTGTTGAATCACTGTACTGTACCAGTTTCAGGTGTATGTGTCAACTCTACTTCAATTAAAGGGGAAAAAAGAATCATCTCAGTTTCTCCTCGAGCTGACCCTTGCCCCTGACCCAGGACTCCCGCCATCACACCGGCATGGTCTCCAGCGTCGGCTGGGAGCCTGCCTCTTCCATCGCTCTTCTGGGGTGGATGTTGCCACCAAGCTCACCACCGAGGAGCATTTCCACCAAGCTTCCCCTCCCCCTGCTCCATCTGTCCATTACCCCCATCACGACCACCAGTCTGTGAGTTCATGGAAAGTAGGGACTGGATTTTCCTTTTTTTTTTTTAAATTGAGGTAACATACATAGAACATAAAGTTTACCACTGGAATCATCTTTAATTGTACAATTCAGTGGCATTAATTACATTCATTACACTGTGCACGTGTTGCCACCATCCATCTCTAGATTGGTATCGCCCCAAACAGAAACACAGTACCCATTAAGCATTAACTTCCAATCACCCCTCCCTCTGCTCCTGGTAGCTTCTAACCCAGGCACCACGCCATCAATATTTTTTAATAATAATAAAAAAAGGACACAAAATCAATGTACAGAAATCAGTTTCATTCTTATACACTAATAATGAAGCAACAGAAAGACAAATAAGGAAACTGATCCAATTCACAATTGCACCAAGAAGCATAAAATACCTAGGAATAAACCTAACCAAAGATGTAAAAGATCTGTATGCTGAAAACTATAGAAAGCTTGTGAAGGAAATTGAAGAAGATACAAAGAAATGGAAAAACATTCCATGCTCATGGATTGGAAGAATAAATATTGTTAAAATGTTAATACTACCCAAAGCTATCTACACATTCAATGCAATCCCTATCAAAATTGCACCAGCATTCTTCTTGAAGCTAAAACAAGCAATCCTAAAATTTGTATGGGACCACAAAAGACCCCAAATAGCCAAAGTCAAGTTGAAGAAGAAAACCAAAGCGGGAGGCATCACACTCCCAGACTTTAGCCTCGACTACAAAGCTGTAATCATCAAGACAGCATGGTATTGGCACAAAAACAGACACATAGACCAATGGAATAGAATAGAAACCCCAGAACTGGACCCACAAAAGTATGGCCAACTCATCTTTGACAAAGCAGGAAAAAATATCCAATGGAAAAAAGACAGTCTCTTTAATAAATGGTGCTGGGAGAACTGGACAGCAACATGCAGAAGGATGAAACTAGACCACTTTCTCACACCATTCACAAAAATAAACTCAAAATGGATAAAGGACCTGAATGTGAGACAGGAAACCATCAAAACCCTAGAGGAGAAAGCAGGAAAAAAACCTCTCTGACCTCAGCCGCAGCAATTTCTTACTTGACACATCCCCAAAGGCAAGGGAATTAAAAGCAAAAATGAACTATTGGGACCTCGTGAAGATAAAAAGCTTCTGCACTGCCAAGGAAACAATCAACAAAACTAAAAGGCAACTGACGGAATGGGAAAAGATACTTGCAAATGACATATCAGACAAAGGGCTAGTATCCAAAATCTATAAAGAGCTCACCAAACTCCACACCCGAAAAACAAACAAGCCAGTGAAGAAATGGGCAGAAAACATGAATAGACACTTCTCTAAAGAAGACATCCAGATGGCCAACAGGCACATGAAAAGATGCTCAACATCGCTCCTCATCAGGGAAATACAAACCAAAACCACACTCAGATACCACCTCACACTAGTCAGAGTGGCTAAAATGAACAAATCAGGAGACTATAGATGCTGGCGAGGATGTGGAGAAACGAGAACCCTCTTGCACTGTTGGTGGGAATGCAAACTGGTGCAGCCTCTCAGGAAAACAGTGTGGAGGTTCCTCAAAAAATTAACAATAGATCTACCCTATGACCCAGCAATAGCACTGCTAGGAATGTACCCAAGGGATACAGGAGTGCTGATGCATAGGGGCACTTGTACCCCAATGTTGATAGCAGCACTTTCAACAATAGCCAAATGATGGAAAGAGCCTAAATGTCCATCAACTGATGAATGGATAAAGAAATTGTGGTTTATATACACAATGGAATACTATGTGGCAATGAGAAAGAATGAAATATGGCCTTTTGTAGCAACGTGGATGGAACTGGAGAGTGTTATGCTAAGTGAAATATGTCATACAGAGAAAGACAGATACCATATGTTTTCACTCTTATGTGGATCCTGAGAAACTTACCAGAAGACCATGGGGGAGGGAGGGGAAGGAAAAAAAAGTTAGAGAGGGAGGGAACCAAACCATAGGAGACTCTTAAAAACTGCGAACAAACTGAGGGTTGATGGTGGGTGATGGGTATTGAGGAGGGCACCTGTTGGGATGAGCACTGGGTGTTGTATGGAAATCAATTTGACAATAAATTTCATATTAAGAAATAATAATAAAAAAGCTAGATACTAAACACATAGCTGTTGAATGAATGAATTACCCATTAAGGGAAGACAGGCACTGTTGTGTGACTATACAAATGGCAGCCGGGAAGGGGTAAATCTTGGCTGAAGATCCACATTCTGTGAAGAGTGAGCTTCACAAGCTGGAAAACATCAAACCCACAAGGAACGCTTGCCTTTCACACTGCTCACAAGCCAGAGAGTTTGTTGGAATCGTTGGAAACATTGGTCGTTTCTCTCTAAAAGTAATTGTGAAAATGGCTTCTTTGATGGTAGCCTCTCACTCATCCACTCACCCCTTCACCTCCCACCCCCGTCCACCAACCCAGCATCCCAACCAACATCCACCCATCTGGCATCATCTACCTACGCTATAGCCACCGTCCCCCCACCTCTTCATCTACCTCTCACCTTCCACTACCCCATCACTTACTGCCGACCTACCTGAGCACCCTTCATCCACCCATGCACCCCTCCATCCCACTTATGAGCCCATCTCTGGTGCTTGGGCACAGCCTCGTGGCCCATAGTGGCTCCCATTATTGGGAGCCCATCCTAGGGTGCAGCCCAGACAGGGAGGTTTCTGAGGCTTCCTTCCAGACCTCACTGATTTGGGGATGCAGGAAGGGCCAGGCCCAGCCACAGGTTTGGTTTATTCCAAAGATCAACCTGTGGATCTGTCTGGACCCCCATGATTCTGTGCTTGAAAACTTTTCACCCACGGAGAGAGATGCAGGGTGTCTTAAAGGGCCCTGGAGCTGCTTCCCATTTTGACTCTTTTCTCCATGCCCCCCAGGGATGGAACGTTGAGAGCTGGCTGGGACTTAAGTGTTGCTCTCGGAGCCTCATTTACAGAGGAGGAAACTGAGGCCCTAGCATCTCAATGTTCATCTGAGCCAGGGACTACCGTTCCCAAGCGTCCAGCCTGAGACTCAGCACCCTGCCAGGTGACGGGACAGGACTCTGCTGCCCGTGGGCCTTCCCCTTCCCTTCCACCTCACACAGGGGGAGGGTCCCATGCACACATGCCCTGTGGTTGGGAGCAATCAGTTCTTGTCTCTGTGTCTTAAACACAGGGATGGCAACATCTGTTGAACAAGTCACATTGATGCCATGTGCGCTTTTCAGTTGCACTGGCTTCGGGTACCCCCGGACAGCCCCCTTGTAGAAGTGGCCACATCAAATGGAAGTCAAAACACTGGTTCAGGAGAGAGAGATTTCCAAGAATTAGCCAGGTGGCGTAAGGACCTGACAGGTCCCAGTAAGAGAGAGTGAAACATAGCCATGGGCTCTCCCCGCCCGCAGCTCTCAGCGTATCACTAACACCTTCTAGGCTGTCCTTTCGAGACTGTGTCTGCATCAAAGCATCCTGCAGAATGTTATTCCTCTTGCCAGACAAACTTGAGCTGTTTCCCAAACTCGAAATCACACCTCGGAAGAGATTGCTTTGTCAATTCCCTGGCAAGTACATTTCCCGCTCTGCCACCAACAGATCCCCCATATCCTGCTATGGATTTGGCCTTCCTCAGACTCATTTGGTCCTTTTGGAAAAAAACGTACCTTGGAGATAAAAAGCAGGGAAAAGAGAGGAAATAACAGTGGAAATGCAAAAAACCAAAAGGCGGTGACCAGAATGTTAAAAGTCAATAAAATGCCGTTTGAAAGGTTCTTTTTTATACTCTGTTGTAACAAGTCCAAGGGATTAACGGAGACCCCTGCCTCCCTCCGGCAGTGCTAATGTTCCGTGGAGAGAGTGTTTTTACAAGTGGGCTCCATTTGCAATGACATTCTGAAACTTGAAACACTGCAGCTGATTTCACCGCTCGCCTGGACGTACGTATTTATGAGCCTCAGAACCTGCTTTCTGCTGCAATACGTCCATCGTTGGCTCCCATTTTCCAGCCAGGGGATCAGAGGTGGGGTCAACTGTTGGACGGTGGGGATAGCTCTTAGAGCGATGAATTTTCTTTTTCCCTTTTAACAATCACTCTGCAGCAGACTAGCATTCAGGATGGTTAAGGAGCAGGAGAGGGTCCCACGGTTTGCAGAGCTTTGGGGACATCTTTAAAGATGTCTTTACAGCAAATTTTCCAATGTAGGAAGAGCCAGAAGCCACACCTGGAATGCAGTAATACGAGGACAGCTAATATCGTTCTTCTGGACAAATGATAACTGATCAAGTAAATTTCAAAGTGTGGGTTTGAGGGGAGCCTGGGTGGCTCAGTCGGTTAAGTGTCCAACTCTTGATTTCAGTTCAGGTCATGATCTCACAGATCGTGATATCGAGCCTCATGTCGGGCTTTGAGCTGATAGCGTGGAGCCTGCTTGGGATATTCTCTCTCTCTCTTTCTCTCTCTCTCTCTCTGCCCCTCCCCAGCTCATGCTCTCTCTAAATAAATAAACATTAAAAAAACCTCAAAATGTGGATTTAAAAAAGACAACTCATTGTATATATCAAAGTGAATAGCAGATAGCTGGAAGATTTTATTTTATTTTTTTAATATTTATATTTTAGGCGGGGGGAGAGTGCAAGCAGGGGAGGGGCAGAGAGAGGGGGACAGAGGATCTGAAGCAGGCTCTGCTCAGACAGGCTGACAACAGTGAGTCCGATGTGGGGCCTGAACTCACCAACCACAAGATCATGATTTGAAGTTTACACTCAAGTTGGACACTCAACTGACTGAGCCACCAGGTGCCGGGACAGTTGGAAGATTTATACATAAAAATCAGCTACTTTATGTATGCTGCCTCATGGTGACAAGGTGATGGAAAATCCGTCTTGAACTGGTTTATGTGACAGGGGAATATATTGGTTCAAGTAACTGAAAAAGACAAGGGGGTGCTAACAGTCACCAAGATCCATCCATCCTTCCTTCCTTCCTCTCTTCCTCCCTTCCATCACTGGACTTTGTTCTCAGTCTGGCCAGTGACATCAGGTCCATGAAGCCCATCCTGCTCCTCTCTGGCTGCAGTATAAGCCCCGTTGCCTCTCGTGGGCATTGACTGGGTCACGTGCCTATCCCTGGGCAGGCACGAGTCCAAGTAGGCATGGACTCAACTTCACCCAAAGGGCTTGGCTGAGGTGGGGAACCTGGTTGTGTAAAGGTAGAGTGGGCAGTGTCACCAGAAGAGGAGGATAAAGGTGAGTGGATTCTGGGTGGCAAGAAAAAGAGGGGTCTCCTTCCTATATGTTAAGATACCTTCAGGGATCCCGCCAGGTGGCTCATGGGCAGAGCGTCTGACTTCAGCTCGCGGCAGGATCTCACAGTTTGTGAGCTCGAGCCCCACACTGGGCTCACTTCAGTCAGAGCAGAGCCCACTTTGGATGCTCCGTCTCCCCCTCTCTCTCTGCCCCTCCCCTGCTCATGCTCTCTTTCTCAAAAATAAACATTTCGAAGTTAAAAACCAAAAAAGTAGCTTTAATGCCTTGTATACCACGTGCCCCCTTGTTTCTCTTCAGAAATGCCATGGTTATTCTCGTGTGTTAATTCTTACAGGCAAGTTTCAAAATAAGTCTTTTCAGATTCTAAGGAAAAGAAAGCTTTTATCAGAGTGAATTAAATTTACAGATGATCTCAGGAAAAAGGACATCCTTACCATATGGAGTCATCCTACCCCAAAACAGGAGGTAATTCTCTAGTCACTCAAATTTTCATTAATTTTTCTCAGGAGAGTTAAAAAAAAAACTTCTCTCTGAGTCTTATATATTTCTTAAGTTTATTCCTTGAGGTCTTTGTTTTGTTTTTTAATTAACAGTCTTTATTTTCCCCCCAGCAATTTTAGGTTAGCAAAAGAATTGTGATGTAAGTACAGAGTTCTGGTATACCCACTCAATCTCTCCCGTCTGCCTAGATTCCCCCATTATTGACATCTTGCATTTGTGAGGTACATTTGTTACAACTGATGAACAATATTGATACATTGTTCTTAACTAAGGTCTTAAAAACATTAAAAAATTTTTAAAAAATAATGCCATGTAACCACCACTACAGTACCCTATAGAGAAGTTTCACTGCCCTAAAAGACCCCTGAGCTCCATCAATTTATCTCTCCTTCCCTCCCCACCAGCCCCTGGTAACCACTGATGGTTTTCCTGTTTCTATCTATGGTTTTGCCTTTTCTAGAATGCCATATACTTGGAATCACACAGCTTCTTCTGGCTTCTTTGGCTTAGCAATAGGCATTTGGGATTTCTCTATGCCCTTCTGTGGCTTAAGAGCTCATTGCTTTTTATCACTGAATAAAGCCCATATGCATGTGAGCAGTTTATTTATCTGTTCTTTGGGATTTTTAAATGCATTTTTACGATGGTTTATAAGTGAAAATTTTCAGTAATGACTTCTAAGTTGCCTTGCCAGCTATGCACACTGTCTGTTAGCATCAAAGTTGTTTCTAGAGCTTTGTGATGATGGGGCTGGGACTCTGGAAACTTTCTGGATACATTTATAGAATATGATGGCCATTGTAGTGATAATTAACTATTTATTACATTACATAAATATGTTTTCTTTTTAGTAGGTAGAATAAGTTATCGTCCCTCAGCAACGTAAAGATTTTTTTAAAGATTTTTCTTTTTAAAGTATTGTCTGCACTCAATGTGGGGCTTGAACTCACAACCCTGAGATCAACAGCTGCATCCTTCTCCCACTGATCTAGCCCCACCTTAGCAACTTAGATGGTTGTAATACAATACTGTTGTCTATACTGACTGTACTGTGCATTGTATCTCTAGGGCTTATCTACTACTTATAACTTCGTACCTTTAAACAACATCTGTCTGTCCCTCCCTATCCCCAGCCCTCATAACCACCATTTTATATGTTTAATTAAAAAAAATTCCACATATAAGTGATATCACACAGGACTTCTCTGTCTCTGACTTAGCTCACTTAGCATGATGTGTTCAAGGTCCATCCATGTTGTTACAAATGGTAGGATGTCCTCCTTTCTCATGGCTGAATAATATTCACACACACACACACACACACACACACACACACACACACACACCACATTTTAAAATCCATTCATTCATTGAGAAACACTTAGGTTGTTTCCATATCTTGGCTATTGTAAACAATGCTGCAGTGAACATGCTGGTATGTGGGTCTTGGAATTAGTGTTTTCATTTTCTTTGAATACCCAGAAGTAGAATTTCTGGGTCATATGATAGTTCGAGTTTTAATTTTCTGAGGAATTTCTATACTGTTTTCCACAGTGTTTGCACCAATTTACATTTCTACTACTAGAGCACAACTGTTCTATTTTCTTCACATCCTTACCTGCATTTGTTATTTCTTGTCTTTTTGATGATGGTCTCATCAATAGACGGGCGGTTATATCTCACTGTGGTTTTGATTTTCATTTCCTTGGTTATTTATGCAGAACCTCTTTTCATGTACCTGTTGACCATTTGGTGCCTTTTTTTTTTTTGAAAAAAAATATCTATTTAGTTCTTTTGTCCACTTTTAAAGTGAGTTGTTTGTTTTGTTATTGAGTTGTAGGAGTTCTTTATAGGTTTTGGATATCAATCCCTTACCTAATACATGGTTTGCAAAAAGCCTCCCATTCTGTAGGTTGGTTGCCTTTTCATTTTGTTGTTTCTTTTGCTGTGCAGAAGTTTTTAAGTTTGATGTATCCCATTTATTGATTTTTGCTTTTGTTTAGGCTTAATGTCAGGTCCAAAAAATCATTGCCAAGACCAACGTCAAGGAACTTCTTCCCTTCACTTTCTTTTAGGAGTTTCATAGTATCAGATCCTATTTTTAAGTCTTTGATCCATTTCAGATTGTTTGTGGGATGTACAAGATATGGGTTCAGTTTTATTGCTCTGCACGTGTTCGTGCAGTTTTCCCAACACCATTTGTTGCAGACAATATCCTCTCCCCACTGGGTGCTCTTGACTCCCTTGTCAAATATTGATTAATGGAGTAAGCAGGGTTTAATGAGCTCTCTGTGTTCTGTTCTATTGGTCTATGTGTCTGTTTTTTTGTGTGCCAGTACCACACTATTTTCTTTGCTATAGCTTTGTAGTATAGTTCGTAACCAGGAAGTGTGAAACCTCTAGCTTTGTTCTTTTTCCTGGGGATGATTTTGGCTATGTGGAGTCTTTTATGGTTCTGTGCAAATTTTAGGATTTTTTTTGTGTGTGTGTGTGTGAAGATTTCCATTGGTATTTTGAAGGGGATTGTGTTGAATCTATAGAGGGCTTTGGGTAGTATGGACAGTTTAACAATATTAATTCTTCTGACCCATGATCACAAGAGGTCTTTCCATGTGTTTGCGTCTGTTTCTTTTGGCAAAGTCTTGTAGTTTTCTTGGTATAGAT
Source organism: Lynx rufus (assembly GCF_022079265.1). Taxonomy (NCBI): domain Eukaryota; kingdom Metazoa; phylum Chordata; class Mammalia; order Carnivora; family Felidae; genus Lynx; species Lynx rufus. The sequence goes on from NW_025814867.1 coordinate 150,194,304, forward strand.
CTTTCACTTCCTTGGTTAAATGTATTTGTGAGTGTTTTGTCTTCAACATTATTGTGATTTAGATAGTTTTCTTGTTCAGACTATTCACCCTCGGTGTGTAGAAATGCAACTGATTTCTGTACGTTGATTTTGTATCCTGCAACTTTACTGAAATCATTGATTGTTTCCAACAACTTTTTGCTTGAGTCTTTGAGATTTTCTATATACAGAATCACAGCATCTGCAAATATAGTGAGTTTTACTTCTTCCTTTTTGATTTGGATGCCTTTTATTTCTTTGCCTTGCCAAATCATTGTAGCTAGGACTTCTAGTGTTATATTGATTAACATTGGTGAGAAACCAATAGTGAGCAAAGAGACTGAATCAGTAATCAAAACCCTCCCAACACAGAAAATCCCAGGACTAGATGATCTAACTGGTGAATTCTACCAAACATTCAAAAGAGAGTTAATGCAAATCTTTCTCAAACTCTTCCAAAAAATTAAGGAAGAAATACTTCCAAATTCATTTTACAAGGCCAACATTATCAAAGCCAGATAAGGACACTACAAGAAAACCCTAGACCAATATTCCTGACAAATATAGGTATAAAAATGCTCAACAAAATATTAACAAACTGAATTCAAGAACACATAAAAAGGATTATACACCATCGACCCAGTAGGATTCTTCTCTAGGCCATAAGGATAGTTCAACAGATGCAAACCAGTAAATACATCACATTAATAAAATGCAAGATAAAAATCCCACAGTCGTCTGAATGGATGCAGAAAAAGCATTTGATAAAATACAACATCTTTTCATTATGAAAGCCCTGAGCAGATCGGCTATAGCAGGAGTGTAACTTAATAAAGGCCACATATGACAAACTCACACTAACATACTCAATGGATAGAAATGGAAAGCTTTTCCTCAAGATCAGAAGTAAGACAAGGATGTTCACTCTGACATTTCTTCTTTAAATGCTGACTGTGTGTTAGTTTCTGCCAGCAGCGGCACGGAGGGAGACTGAGGCTGGAGGAGGGCAGACTTCCACCTTCCCTGGCTTGCTTTCCTGGGGGCATTGCCTTGCAGGACCCTCACCCTTCCAGAGTGGTTGGTGCTGGGCTGCACCTCCCAAAACAGCCCCCTTGGGCTCGTCGGAGATGCTAGAGGACCGACTCCCGCCCCAGACGTCTGCGCCCCAGCTCTGCAGACCTGTCCTCTGAGCTTTCAGACTCACAGGGGGACAGTGGCCTCCTGCAATTACTTTCTCCGTGTTAACCCAGTGTCCCTGTATGGATTTCCTGTGGCTGCCGCAACAAATCATCACACACATAATGGCTTAAAACAACAGAGATGCTATCTTACAGTTCTGGAGGTCAGAAGTCCAATGCCGGTCTCCCTGGGCTAAATTCAAGGTGTTGGTAGAGTGAGTTCCTTCTGGCGGCTCTGGGGGAGAATCCATTTCCTTGCCTTTTCCAAGGCCGCCTGCGTTCCTCAGCTCATGGCCCCTCGTTGCTCTGCAAAGCCAGCAGTAATGCCGAGCCAAGACCTTTTCTCACCGCGCTCTCTCCACTTCTCCCTTCTGCCTCCTCCTCCGCTTTATAAAGACGCTTGTGATTATACTGGGCCCACCTGCGTACTCCAGGATCCTCTCCCCATCTTAAAGTAGCTGATGAACCGCCCTAAATCCACCTGTTCCCTTAGCGTTCCTTCCCCCTCGCCAGGAAACCTGATGTGTGCATGGGTTCTGGGTATTAGGAGGTAGACATTGTGGGGACTTTCCTTTTCCTGCCATAGTCCCCTTTACACTTTTCTTGTTGTCCAATGCCCGTCTAGCCAATTCCTTATATTAACTACTGTCCTATAACTAGTACATCCTACCTGATCTTAATATCTTAATACTTCACGGTTATCGCTTGTCACAGGAAAGCTTTTTATTTACCTTCCTATCCATCTACCTATCATCTATCTCCGTCTACCTACCTAGCTATCTATTATCTATCTATTCTTTAACCAGCCATCTTTGTTTTTTAACAGAAGTGTGGTTGACACGCAATGTTAAATTGATTTCACTTGCGCGCCAAGGCGATTCAACATCTCTAGACATTATGCTGTGCTCACCCCAAGTGTGGCTACCATCTGTCCCCACACAACACTATTCCAATGCCATTGATTCTTCCCTGTGCTCTGTCTTTTGTCCCCGTGACGAATTCATTCCATAACTGGAAGACCGTACCTGCTGCTGCCCTTCTCCCATTTTGCCCATCCCCCCCACACCGCTGGCTTCTGGCAACCATCAGCTTGTTCTCTGTATTTGTGGGTCTGTTTCTGCTTTTTTTGTTTTTTTAACCAGCCATCTTACTGAACTAGACCCCTCAGACATTCAACCGTAAAACTGGATATAAACATAACTTTCCATTTATTTCTTATGGGTTATTTTGTTCAAAAACGTTCAATAACGGGGGGGGTGTGCTCTTTATACCTAAAATGTGCATATCTGCTCACACACGTACAGAAAATAAATTCTCACTTTAAAGGAATAGTAACCTGGGGCGCCTGGGTGGCTCAGTCGGTTAAGCGTCCGACTTCAGCTCAGGCCACGATCTCGTGGTCCGTGAGTTCGAGCCCCACATCGGGCTCTGGGCTGATGGCTCAGAGCCTGGAGCCTGTTTCCGATTCTGTGTCTCCCTCTCTCTCTGCCCCTCCCCCGTTCATGCTCTGTCTCTCTCTGTCTCAAAAATAAATAAACGTTAAAAAAAAAATTAAAAAAAAAATAAAGGAATAGTAACCTAATCCTAGTTTACCCAAGTATTTTTCAGATTTTTAAAACATTTTTTCTTTTTTAACCTTAAATTTATTGGCTTTTGAATATTTGATACATTCCTATTGTTCACAATTCAAAGGTATAAAAGACTATATAGCAAGAAGTTATAATAAATCATCTTCCCACCCTTGTCTCCTTCCACAGAGGCAGCTAAAGTTATCCGTTTCTTGTGTGTCTTTGCAGAGATATTTCATGCAAATATAAACTTAAGGAAATTTTTTCTGACTCTGTTTTTCTCTGCTTCCAAAAAGAAAAGGCCATGACAGCTTATCAAACGTTAAGGGCTCTTTTTGTGATGTTCATTTTGTTTGTTTTTCTTCTTCGACCTACTGAGACCTCTGAGATTTATCTATCTATTTATCTATTTATTTAGAGAATGCACGCGTGGCGTGGGGAGAGGTAGAGGCAGAGAGAGAGACCCTCCAGCAGGGTCCACGCTCAGCACAGAGCCTGATGCGGGGCTTGATCCCGCCAATGGTAAGATCATGACCTGAGCTGAGATCAAGAGGCAGTTGCTTAAGTGACTGAGCCACCCAGGCGCCCGGAGACCTCTGACATCTGTTTTGAATGAACTTATGTTATTCATGGTGTATGTTTATCTTGATGTGATCTATTCGCCAGTATTTTATCATGCATTTATATCAGTATTTTTAACTGAGATGCTGAGATTGGTCTGTTGTTTGGTGTGTGTAGGATATTTTTAACTGGCTTTGTTAGCGGTGTTTGTATGAGTCGGGGTCCGGCCAGCTAGAAGTCACGCTAGGTGCGTTGGAGGGATTTTAGTGTAGGTCACTGCTTGGTTTCCACTGGCCCCGCTGAAGAGGTGCAGTGAGGCTACCACAGGGTATGTGGGGAGAACCCAGACGTCAGAACCAGCTGCTTCTGGAATCTGAACGGCAAAGGGATCCCAGTCCTGGTATCCACCCGACCACAGAAGGGTAGTGTAGACCAGAGACTGTAGGTAAATAATGAGCACCTGAAAGAATCAGGAGGCTTGCCTTCTTTCTCCGTGACCTGGAGTAGCTTAAATTGTCTCGAAAGCATGTGTTCTTTCAAAGTTTGAAAAAATTGCCATCAACCATCTGAGCATGAGCCCTTTGTGGGGGAATAGCTCATGGACAGCTTTTTTTTTTTTTTTACAATTTTTACCCAAATTGTTGAGTTAGCCTTTCCATCTTTCCTCAGTCCAGTTTTATTGAGATATACTTCCCCAGAATACCATTAACTGGCATAGAGTTGGCTAAAATATTGTTTTATAATTATTTTCCTATTTAATCTGAATTTTATCTCTTTGTGTTCTCCCATTGCTGTCTTTTAATTTTTTTTAATGTTTATTTAATTTTGAGAGAGAGACAGAGACAGAGCACAAGTGGGGGAGGAGCAGAGCGAGAGGGAGACACAGACTTCGAAGCAGGCTCCAGGCTCTGAGCTGTCAGCACAGAGCCCGATGCAGGGCTCGAACTCACGAACCACCAGATCATGACCTGAGCCTAACTCAGAGGCTCAACTGACTGAGTCACCCAGGCGCCCCTCCCATCTCTGTCTTATTAAAAAAAAAAAAAAAAAAAAAAAAAAAAGGGATCAGGGGCGCCTAGGTGGCTCAGTCCGTTGAGCATCTGATTTCGGCACAGGTCATGATCTCATGGTCTGTGGGTTCAAGCCCTGTGTCGGGCTCTGTGCAGACAACTCAGAGCCTGGAACCTGCTTCAGATTCTGTGTTTCCCTCTCTCCCTGCCCCTCCCCCACTCACTCTCTGTCTCTCTCAAAAATAAAATAAACATTAAAAAAATTTTTAAAAAGAAGTGAGCAAGCTACCTTGTGGTCTTTCTACTCTGTTTTTCAAAAAAAAAACCCTAAATCTTAAATTCATGATCAGTTCTTTTGTTTTTTTTCCCCCTTATGTTTTCTTTAAGTTTTATATTAATCTTTCTAATTTTCTTCCTTCTAGAATGCTTGATTAATTTTTGTGTGACGTGTTTAAGGATATGATTATTACTTTTCCTTCAGCTTTGACCTTCTCCCATGGGGGTTGATATATAATATCCTCATTATTGTAATTTCCTAGATAGGCTGCAGTTCTACTTCGATTTCCTCTTTGAAACAAGGAAAAACAGACTTTTTTTTTTTTAACATTTCTGATAGGCTGGGTATTAATATATTTTTTATTTAACTTTATTATTTTTAGTTTTATTAGCTTGAGAATGTGGTTTCTGCTTCACTTCTTGGAATTTGTTGAGGTTTCTTTGTAATCTAATATACAGTGAAATTGTGTAAGTGTTCTATTTTTTTTTTTGAAAAGGCAGTGTATTGTATTTTTTCTTTCTTTTTAGGACACAGAAGTAGGTACGTTTGTACAAGATCAGCCTTGTTCATCCTCTTATTTGGATCATCTATATCTGTTTGTTTGTTTGTTTGTTTTACTTGATGATAGGGACCAAAGGAAGTGAATTAAAATATCTTACTCTCGGGGCGCCTGGGTGGCTCAGTCGGTTAAGCATCTGACTTTGGCTCAGGCCATGATCTCACAGTTTGTGAGTTCGAGCCCCGTGTCGGGCTCTGTGCTGACAGCTCAGAGACTGGAGCCTGCTTTGGATTCTGTGTCTCCTTCTCTCTCTGCCCCTCCCCCACTCATGCTCTATCTCTGTCTCTCAAAAACAAATATTAAAAAAAAGATAAAAAAAATATCTTACTCTTAATGTGTTTCTGCCATTTTTTTCCCCAGTTCATGAGAGATAGCTTTTCATTGTGGATTATAAAATCCATCATGATGAAGTGACCCTTATGTGCCACTTAATGAGTTTTCCTTGAGTTCAAATTTCTGGTATTAATATTAGATACCTTCCCCTGCTTCCTTTTACTTGCCATCATCTTACCCATTACTTATTCATCAGTCTTCCTATCCTTTCACTTGTAATTTTATTTTCAGCTTTTCTGAGTCACTTTGTTTTAATATCAGCATATAGTTAGATTTTATTTTTTAAATTCAGTATGAGATTTTTTAAATATTTTATTAAGTCCATCTGATTATATCACAATTGATTTACATTTATCTGAAAGCATTTTTTGGTGTGTGTGTGTGTAAGTTTATTTATTTATTTTGAGAGAGAATGAGCAAGGGAGGAGCAGAGAGAGAGGGAGAGAGACAGAATCCCAAGCAGGCTCTGCACTGTCAGCCCTGAGCCTGATGCGGGGCTTAAACTCACAAACCCATGAGATTGTGACCTGAGCTGAAATCAAGAGTCCGACACTCCACCAACTGAGCCACCAGGCACCCTGGATGTGTATATTTTTAATACTTTCTTGCTGTTTCTTCTGTTTCTCTCCTTTTGCTGTGCTGACTTTTTTTTTTCTCCTTTGAATTTAGAAAGTATATATAGTCTGGGAATTTACCTTTATAATTTTATATAGTATGCGTAAGCCTATTTTTTTTCACACTATCAACTTCAGTAACACAACCGTCCTTTTTATTTTGTCATATAAAAAAAAAAAAAGATGAGACAATTAGCACAGTAGTCCCTCCTTATTTGTGAGGAATACTTTCCAACATCCCCAGTGGGTACCTGAAACCATAGATAACACTGAACCATATATATATTGGGTTTTTTCCCCTATGCATACATTTATAAATTAGGCACAGTAAGAGATTAGCAACAATAACTAAGTGGGGCACCTGAGTGGCTTAGTTGGTTAAGTGTCCGACTCTTGATTTCAGCTCAGGTCATGATCTCATGGTTCATGAGTCCGGGCCCTGCACTGGGCTCTGCACTGACAGTGTGGAGCCTGCTTGGGATTCTCTCTCTCTGCCCCTCCCCTGCTAGCGTGCACTCTCTCTCTTTCAAAATAAATAAACTTAAAAAATAACTACTAATAAAATAGAATAATTGTAACAATAATTGTAAGGAAAGTTATGTGAATGTGGTCTCACTTTCAAAATCTCCTATTGCACTGTCCTTACCCTTCTTGTGATGAAGGGAGATGATAAATGCCTCCGTAATGAGATGAAGTCAGGTGAGCGATGTAGGCGTTGTGACATCGCCTTAGGCTGCTGTTAATCTGATGATATGTCAGAAGGGGGATCATCTGCCTCCAGACCCTGGTTGACCATGGGTAACTGAAACCACCATGGGGACTGAAATCCTAGGTAAGGGGAAACTACTGTATTCTTGGATTCTCTTCCCAAATTTTATTTGCTTGTTCTGGAATTTTTGTCCTACTTTATATAATTATCACTTAAAAATAACTAAATAGTCCCTACTTTCCCAGGAATTATAATAATTATATTCTTGTTATTAGAATTTCTGTATATTTCATAGTCAATGCTCAATGCTTTTCTAATCCTATGACTTCCCCACTTCTGAATTATTTCTTTTTATCTCTCGGATTACATCTTTAAGTATTTTTTCAACTTTATTGAGATATAATTGAAGTACAGTAAATTACACATATACAAAGTACACAATTTTATCAGTTTATGCACACACACACATTTGTGAAACTGTTGCTACAATCAAGGTAACAAAAATTTATAAAAAACACATACAGAACACACATTTACACACACAAGATAACACACATTTCTATATAAGGAAAAGCAGTGCTCAGTGTGGAGGATAGATAACCAAATATCCAATATATACTTAATTTTGTAGACCTAAAAAAAAAAATAGAATTGAATAGAAAAACAATTAGGAGATATAATAAAAACGAGAGTTTTCTGAAATAAAGAAAGACATAAATTTGTACATCAAAAGAGTTTTTTATTTTTTGGGACAAAAATAATAAAGAACTATAACCTCTTTATGAAATTATTGAAAGATGAGGTTGAAGGGAATATGGCAGAAATAAAATTGTCTACTAAAAAAATTAGTCTAACTTCAGATTTCTCCTTAGCTATTTTATTTTATTTACAGTTTATTTTATTTATTTTGAGAGAGAGAGAGAATGCGTGAGCAGGGGAGGAGCAGAGAGAGAGGGAGAGAGAGAATCCTAGCAGGCCCTGTACTGTGAGCACAGAGCCCTACGCAGGGCTCAATCTCATGAACCGTGAGATCATGACCTGAGCTGAAATCAAGAGTTGGACACTCAACTGACTGAATCACCCAGGCACCCCTCTCCTTAGCAATTTTAAATGAAAGGCTAAAATGGTACAATGTCCATTGAAGGTTTTGTTTGAGGAATACTATTTGACCCAATTTTCCATACCCAGCCAAATTATCATTCGTATGACAAGGCAGCAGAAAGATGTTATCAAATGGTCAGGAATTCATGAGCTATATCATTCATATAGACTTCTCTGAAATATACTGGATTGAAGCTAATATCATATCAATGGTGAAAGACTGAGTTGTTTTCCCCAAGATTGTGAATAAGGCATATGCATTTTGAACGCTTCTATTCAATATAGTTTTGAAAGTTACAGACATTGCAATAAGGTAAGTTAAAGAAATAAAAGGCATGAAGATAAGAAGTGACACAGTGTACTTATCCCTGTTTGAATACTCTAGAGTTTTATATGGAGCCATACTGCAGTTATCTGGGTATACAGATGCAGCAGGAGATGTTAAGGGGCATGACTAAACTTTCGGAGATGATGGAAATGTTTGTTGTCTTGATTGCTCAAAAGTAATGTGGGTGGGACTTTCCTGTGTTCCTGAACACTATTTCAATCCTTCCCTTAGCATTTATTCTGAAAGATGGGAGGTTAATAACCTATGTTCTCTGTTGAGATCTTCAGTTGCTTAAGACTTTGGGAGGAAGACCAAGGTTGTAGGCAGCTGCATTCTGGAAGCTCTTGCCCTGTGGTTTCTCTCTGAATTTGTTGAGTCCGTGGGAAACTGGGTTGATGTCTTATCTTGTTCTGTGCATTTGGAGTTACCTTGGCTTTCAGTTTGTTCCTCTGGTGCGAGAAGTTGAGTGGAAGTTGAGTGGGTGTGATGACGCCTTGCAGCCTGGTTTGTAAGAATTTTGTTGTGGGGACTGTAGTACAATTATTTTTATCCAAGAGCTGCTGCTTGTCTGCAGCTTCCAGAGTTTCCCGTTAGGAAAGGAGGGAGTTGACTCTCTAGGGAGTTGACATTTGAACAGAAGCACAAATGAAGGGAAGGAATAAGCCATTTGAAGATTTAGGGGGCAGCATTCTAGGAAAAAGGAACAGCACATAAAGCTCAGAGCTGGGAGAAATCTTGGTGCTCCTTAGTTGAGAGCCTTTTCTTTAAGTCTTATGTGCCTACTGATCTGCATCGGGAGCTGTTCTAGTGAGGGCTTTTCTGTCCTTCCCCAGCCCGCACATGCCATTAACTCTTTCAAGCCAGGGGATGTTTTCAGGAGGGGGAGATTCTTTCAGAATTTCCTTCCTTTTCTCTGAAAGCACTCACTGTGCTCACAAGCCAAGTACTCCTGTGTATACTCTTGGTGTGCCATTTCTCATGCACATCTGGACAATGGCCTTTGTTTTTTTGTTTTTGTTTTTAGCTTATTTACTTTTGAGAGAGAGAGAGAGAGAGAAAGCACAAGTGGGGGGAGGGGCAGAGTGAGAGGGAGAGAGAGAATCCCAAGCAGGCTCCAACCAGCACAGAGCCCAACACAGGGCTTGAACTCATGAACCATGAGATTGTGACCTGAGCTGAAATCAAGAATAGGATTCTTAACTGACTGAACCACGCAGGCGCCCCTTGACAACGGTCTTCGAAGTCGAGAAGGGGTTGGGGCCTTTCATAATTTTAGCCTAAATGGAGTTGTCTTTCTCACAGAACCCAGATATCAATTGTCTCGTGTCCTTTTGCTCCTGAATCCACATGTAACGTGTGCCAGCCCAGGCAAGGAACTTCTTCAATTTCCCTCCAAACATTTGGGCAAACAGTTGTCCAAAAGCATGAGTGATTTTGCAGATTTTACTGAAGGTTTAGTAGGGAGACAGAGGGGGTAGTTATATCTTGTACTTCATCGCAAACCAGAGATCATCATTAAATGTTTTATTCTTTAGGTCGTGTGGGACCCAAGGAATTTAACAAAAATCCCCTACCCCTGGACAAGCAGAGCAGACTAACTCCATTTTGTGCTACACCCACCATCTCATGTATAACCCCCACATGACCTACTTATTGCTTAAGACACTCCCCCACCCTAGTCAAGCCACTGAGCACACCCTTACTGGAAACCGGCCCATATAGGAATGCGGAACCCCTAACCACCAAAGAATGTAAACCCCGCCTTTTGCCCGCCAACCTTGCGCGCCAATTCTGACCAGAGTGATAGGCTAGTTCAAACAGTTACTATAGGGTAAATTGTAATTCAATTGGCCACCTGTATGTGGACTGACATGACTATGCAACTTTCTGTGTGTGTTACAATCTCATTGGACACTGGCCCCTATAAAATTGCTACCCCTCTTAACCTAGGGGTCCAAGTCCCTGCTCCGTGTCGGGAGTATACCCCAAGTGTCGGGTATACTTGGGCCCAAGCTCGAGCTTGCAAATAAACCCTCGTGCGTTTGCATCGGTATCGGCTCCTTGGTGGTCTCTCGGATTCAAAATCGGGGGCATTACAGTCGCTCTTGAGCGAGTGCCAACACGTGGTGGTTTGTGTGTGGGTGGTCAGAGCAGAGAAGCAGGGCTGCTGCTGTCCCTTGCACCTTGCCGGGCTGCAGCCTCAGGCTGTGAGATCCCCAGCCATGGAGAGCCTCTACTACAACATTTAAACAAAAATTGAGGTGAAATTTACATAACATAAAATTAGTCATTTAAAAAAAAATCACAGTAACATAAAATTAACCATTTCAAAGGGTACAATTCAGTGCCATGTGATCATACTGTTGTATAACTACTGCATCTATGTGGCTCCCAAACATTTAATCACCCCCAAAGAAACCCCGTACCCCTCAATTACTCTCTGTTCTTCTCTCTCACCCTAGTCCCTGAGAACCACCAATCTGACTGGGCTGCTCCAACAGGGAACACACAGAGCACGATCCATGCAAAGGAATATGAATCAGCCATAAAAAGGGAACGAGGTTCTGATACATACCACGACATGGACGAATCCTGAAGATGTTACATAATTGCATATATATATATATATATATATATATATATATATATACACATATATGCAATCATACAATATGTAACGTTTTGTGTCCGTTTTCTTCACCTAGCTTGTCTTCTTTTTTGCTGTTCATCCACGTTAAACCATCTGTTCAGAACCCTATTCCTTTTTATGGCTGAGGAGTATTCCATTGTATGGGTACACCCTATTTTGTTTATCCATTCATCTGCTGACGGACATCTGGATTGTTTCCACCTTTTGGCTATTGTGAATAGTGCTGCTGTAGAAACATTCGTGTACAAGCAGTTGGGTATCTGTTTTCAATTCTTCTGGGTGTGCACCTAGGGGTAGAGTTTCTGGGCCACCGTTACATTTTAATTAGAAGGATTCTCCACTCCTCAAGATGTGTTGGTGAAGCCACTCTCTGGGACTTTCTACAGGACTCTCACCCATCCTCGCACGCTTTCTCAATTCTTCAGTCTCACCTACTGGAAATACGCCCACAGTCCTGGTCATGGACTCCAAGGTACACGCTGTTAGGGTTTCTTAATCCTGGGCCCTCACACACGGCTCTCGATGTGCAGTTTGGTGTTTCGGGAGTGGAAGAAGGAGGCGCTGAAATGGAGCAAGGGCATCATGGAGAAGGGCTGCTCTGCTGCCGGGACCCAGCCAACGTGGGAGGGCAGGAGCGATCGAGGGGCTGCCCCTGGAGCCTCAGCTTCCACAGACTGAGTTACTTCTGGGGGACCAGTGACCCAGAACAGCACCCCGAGGGAGGGAGGGTCAGTGGTAACACCTGTGGCCCTGGGGCTCGAGTGGAGGGGTCTGACCAGAGTGGCCACTCTCACAGAGCGCCACCTTGCCTGAGCAGCGGGATGGAGTTGGGATGCACAGGACAGGCTGAGGACCCAGCTGCCGCTCCGGGGGCTCCCAGAGCTTCCTCCGTGGGCCGCGCCCCCGTGTGCCATCCTCCTCTACCCCAGGCTTTACGTTCCGGCACACCACGTTGACTCTGGAGTGAATTTGACCCAAACTCCAAAGGCAGCCTCTGGGCTGAGTGAGGCCTCTCCGAAGAATGTTCTTTGGTTGTACAGGCTGCCAGATGGTATAGGACCCCAGTCAATCGTGGTGTTCCAGTTTGCCCCGTTTTGTGCCCCTTTCCCTCCACCCTCAGGAACTTGAACTTGCTGAAGGGATCAGTCATTCACACTGTAGTGTGAGTCAATGCTGCTTTGCTAGGGATCCAAGGAGGAACTCACGCTTCTTGCCTTCCCTCCTTCCAGGGAACTCTAATTAAATCATCATAGACCTATTTTTGACCCAGGGCTATGGCAGTCCTTTCACATACAACAGCGAATGCCATGGACAAAATCTCTGCACTGAAGGATCTGGAGTCTAATGGAGGGGTCAGGGAAAAAAATGTACATACAAAATTATAAAACAATTACCCGTTCTGAGAAGGGTGGAGGGAGTTAAAAGTATGCTGAGATAGGGCCTAACAGGGATGTTGGGATGTGGATGAGAAGGAACCAATTATTCTTTCTATATGATCTGAGTCCTCCCCCCTCCCCCGGAAGTTTTTTAAACATCTTTTTTTTTTTTTTTTTTTATGTTCTGAAATTTCATGAGGTTGTATCTTATTTATCTGTGTAAACTTTATTAATTCTAGGGGCACCTAGGTAGTTCAGTCAGTTAAGCATCCGACTTCGGCTCAGGTCATGATCTCGCAGTCCGTGAGTTCGAGCCCCGCGTCGGGCTCTGTGCTGACAGCTCAGAGCCTGGAGCCTGTTTCGGATTCTGTGTCTCCCTCTCTCTGACCCTCCCCCGTTCATGCTCTGTCTCTCTCTGTCCCAAAAATAAACATTTAAAAAATTAAAAAAAAACTTTATTAATTCTATTTAATACTTGTTAAGCCCTTTCAATTTGGAAATTCATGTCTTCTTTCTTTCAGTTCTGGGAATTTTTTTCATGTTTTTAGATAATTGCTATTCATACATCTCCTTTATTATTTTCAGGAACTCCCATCTGTCAGGTGTTTGACCTCCCACAGGGATCCTCTATGTCTTTCGTCTTCTGGTCTGTGGTTCCCTATTATTTGTATTTTTTAAAGCAATCTCTACACCTAATGTGGGGCTCAAACCCATGACCCCAAGATCAAGAGTCACATGCTCTACCAACTGACTCAGCCAGGTGCCCTCTGATTTGTATTTTAATCTTTGTCATGCTCTGGAGTATTTTCTCTACTTTATGTTTCAATTGGTCCAATTTTTTTTAAATGTATTTATTTTATATAAAACTTTTAAATATTCTATTAAAAAATGTTAACTTAAGAGCCTTTCCCATTTTCCAATTCTTTTCATAGCATTCTCTTCTTATGGAAGAGGTAAGACCTTGAATTTCTGTAAAAATATAGATTAGAGATTGTATTTATTTATTTACTTATTTATTTTAGAGAGAGAGCAGGGGAGAGGGGCAGAGAGAGAGAGGGAATCCCAAGCAGATTCCACACTCAGCATGGAGCCCAGCGTGGGGCTCCATCACACAACCCTGGGACCACGACCTGAGCCAAAATCAAGAGTCAAATGTTCAACCGATTGGGCCACCCAGGCGCCCCTAGAAGGGAGATTTTGAAACATTCTCTTCTCTTCCCTGACGCGGCTACTTCCTCTGATGTCAGTTTTTGTCGATTTTGTGCTACAGGCACAGGCTTTCCTCAAATGTCTGACGCTGTTTTGAAGCCTGGGGCAAGGCAGAAGCTGGTGGGGAGTGTGGCTTATGCAAGCAGGACTTGTCAAAAGGCAGGCTTGCCTTTAGCCAAATGGAGCAGGAAGCTGGACTTCTGGAGAACTTCTGAAATGCCAGTAGAGGGCTCATGGTGACGGGCAGACACCTGTGCTACTTGCCCTATGACCTTGTCCCCAGAAAGTGTGTTCAGTTGCTCTAGCCGGATCCTCTGTGTGTGTGAGGTGGGGGTGGGGGGAAGCAGTAAAGGGAGGAACCCCCCCCCCCCCAGTTGCAGACCCTCCACTGCACTCCCTGTTGTGCCTTCCACCACTCTGGTTTGATAATTATATTTTCAGGGGTGCGTGGGTGGCTCAGTCCTTTAAGTGTCTGACTTCGGCTCAGGTCACCATCTCGCGGTTCGTGGGTTCAGGCCCCATGTCGGGCTCTGTGCTGTCAGCCTGTTTCAGATTCTGGAGCCTGTTTCAGATTCTGTGTCTCCCTCTCTCTCCCTCGCTGTCCCTCCCCTGCTCACACTGTGTGTCTCTCTCTCTCATAAATAAATAAACATTAAAAAAATTAAAAATAAAAAAATTTATATTTTCACATCAGCTTTTTGTTTTCAAGAATAAAAAAAACAAACCAACCCTAACAGTCCTTCTTCTGTTCTCTTTGTTGTGCTTTTTACTATTTTATTATTTACTATTATTTTAATGGGGTCCAAGCAGGGAGAGGCATTTAAACACATAAACTTAGTCTGCCGTCTTGAATTGCAAGTTCCCAATTTAAAAAGATTACTTTGGCTGTCTTATGAGAAAGGAGCATAAGAGTGAATCTGGTTCTAGAACCGTCCAGAATTGTTATGACCCCTTCATTAACAAATGAGCTTGTATATCCCTCTTAATATTCTTTGCTCTGGAATCTATTCTATCCGGTAATATTAGAGCCAGTCCATCTTTTTTTCTTTAAATTAGTGTTAACATTGTATATTTTTCTATCCTTTTGCTTTTAACTTATTTTTGTCCTTATTTTTAATTTTTTTTAATGTTTATTTATTTTTGAGACAGAGAGAGACAGAGCATGAACAGGGGAGGGTCAGAGAGAGAGGGAGACACAGAATCTGAAACAGGCTCCAGGCTCTGAGCTGTCAGCACAGAGCCCGACGCGGGGCTTGAACTCACGGACCGTGAGATCATGACCTGAGCCGAAGTCGGTTGCTTAACCGACTGAGCCACCCAGGCGCCCCTGTCCTTATTTTTAAAGTGGATTTCTACGCAGGCATCATATGGCTGGGTCTTGCTTTTTTTTTTTTTAATATTTATTTATTTTGGGGAGAGCACAAGTGTGGGAGAGGCAGAGAGAGAGGGGAACAGCGGATGCAAAGTGGGCTCTGCACCGACAGGCTGACAGCAGAGATCCCAATGTGGGGCTCGATCTCACGGACTGTGAGATCATAACCCGAGTTGAAGTTAGATGCTTAACCAACTGGGCCACCCCGGGTCTTGTTTTTTTATCCAGTTTGACCATCTCTATTTCTGAAATTGAAGCTACTAGTCCCTGTACATTTAATGTGATTATTGATATGGTTAGGCTGACATCAAAAGGACATAATTCTAATTTATGCACCTAATAACAGAGCTTCAAAATACATGAGGTAAAAGCTCATAGAAGTGTAAGGAGAAGCGGACTGCTCCACAATTTATAGCTGGAGACTCCAACCCCTCCCTCTCAATAGGTGGTAGGCCAGGTAGAAAAATCAGGAAGGATATCGAAGAACTGAATAGCACAGGACAGAGAGAAATAGTCGAGGAGGCAATCTGGAGAAGTCTGGAGGGGCTGGGACCCCAGTTTGAAGAAGGCTCTTGAGAGGGAGAGAAGCAGAGAGGACGCAGAACAGGGGAATCGACAAGTAAGTCGGGGGATTTGGAGAGAAGGTTCAGGAAGCTTAAAGCCTTCTCTTTAAATAGGGATGGAAAGGCTTTGCATTCATTACAAGAATTTCATGCACGGAAGATGAGATGTACAGATGTTTCCGAGCACCAGAATGGCACTTCAGAGCCTCTCCCCAAAGACCCTGGTTTAACCCTTACCCTGACACATTTGGGCTCCCTACTGTCGACTCTCCTGGTGAAACAAGGTTCAGCCTCCACTTGGAAAAAGGGATGGGCTCTGGGGCCACTGAACAAAATGCATCGCCCTACATTTTCTCCTCCTTTTCAGCTTTGGTCAAGTTGAGTTTCCGATAGCAGAGTGGCCCATGATGCCAGGAGACCCTGTTTTCCACACACTGAGGTCCTGGGAAGTTCTGTGCAAATGGATTTTTTTAAAAAAAATTTTTTTTAAGGTTATTTATTTTTGAGAGAGAGACAGAGTGCAAGTGGGGGGGAGGACAGAGAGAGAGAGAGAGACAGAATCCGAAGCAGTCTCCAGGCTCCGAGTTGTTAGTACAGAGCCCAATGCGGGGCTCAAACTCACCAACTGCAAGATCATGACCTGAGCCAAAGTTGGAGGCTTAACTGACTGAGCCACCCAGGTGCCCCTGTGCAAATGGATTTTAAAATAAACTAACTCATATGTAAAATATGTGAGAAGAGTTGTATATTTAAAGGGATTCAATGGTGCCTTTTTGTGAATCACAAAGCTGTGCGTTCAGCTACAAGTCTCTTCTTGAGGAGCTGCCATGTTCAAGGCCATGGGAATCAAACGGTGACTAGATCAGGAAGGCTCACAGTCTCGTGGGGAAAGGAGGTGAGCACGGGGCAAGTTGTAAAAAACAAAACACAACAAGATGCACATACCTCAATGATTAGTATCTACCCGGATAAATGATCATAGAACGAATACAGCTGCGTAACTACCACTCAGGTCTAGAGAGGGAACGTTACCAGCACCCAGAAGCCCCCCAAGTGCCCCCTGCCAATGAACAAAGTAATGATACTGATTTGCCTTCTCTCTCCTGAAAACAAAAGTTGCCGTTGCTTCACTTCCTTGCCAACACTTGATGTTGTCGATCTTTTACATTTTAGCCACTCTAGCGGGCACGTGGCAGTATCTCATTGGGGTTTTAATCAGAACCGGATTTTAGGGGCGCCTGGGTGGCTCAGTCAGTTGAGCGTCCGACTTCGGCTCAGGTCATGATCTCACAGTCTGTAAGTTCGAGCCCTGCATCGGGCTCTGTGCTGACGGTTCAGAGCCTGGAGCCTGCTTCGGATTCTGTGTCTCCCTCTCTCTCTGCCCCTTCCCCGCTCATGCTCTGTCTCTGTCTCTCAAAAATGAATAAACCTTTTTTAAAAATTTATAAAAAAAAATCAGAACCGGATTTGATGTTAGAATAACAAAGTCGTGTGATATTCTCATGCCAGTCATTGCAAAGGGGGATGGTGAATTTCGTAATGAGGTATCTGTGAAGCCGTGAATGGAAAAAGAGGCTCCTTCTCCCGCTGAGAGGGTTGTCTGGGGAGAGGCTGGGGGTCAGGTTCTGTCTAGGCTCAAGGACTCCCAAGTGTAGCACTGGGTCCCCTTATTCACATAAGCTCCTCCCCAAGGCAGACACCAGCTTCCCTAGACACCTGCTGAAGCCACTAGACCCAAACTCTCCTATGCTGTCCTGGCTGTTAAATCCTGCCTTCTTGCTATTTACTACGCTGGGTGGGAAATCTATGCAAATGCTTTATTTTGGAAAAATGCTTGGGATGACTGAAAAAGCCCTAGACCTCCCCAGAGCTGGAGGCGGCTGATGCTGCTGGCAGGAGCTGGTGGGCCGCCCTGTGGGACGGAAAGCTTGGGCCGGTCCCTCGGTCGCCCAGCAGGGATGGCGGGTGGCAAGCTTTTAAGTCGAGAGCCCCTCAGGAGAAAGGAATTAAAGTGTAGAGTGTGCGCCGTGCTGAGCTTTTCTGAGGTGAAGCTGCCAGAGCGAGAGGGGAGAGGACGATGCAGGTGAATCGCCCCCAGGGGCTGGGCCCGCCCAGATTTATGGGGTGACCTCCACTGGCCTTTCCCCGGCAGGAAATGGGCTGCTGGCTAATGCCTTTCCCCTGCCACACGCACCTGCAAAGGCCAGTTGGTAGTATTTCAAAATAACTTACTAGAATGAAATTTCTGTGTTTTCATTTGGATAGTTGCCCAGCAATTGGCTTTGTGCTTTTTGATTCAAGAAAGAAATGGCTTCAAATATCCAGGACCTCAGATTTCAATCTCTCCTCCTCTGTCTCCATCTCTGTCTCTGTCTGGCTCCGTCTCTCTCTCGGTCTCTCTCTTACACACACACACACACACACACACACACACACACCGCTGTGTCTCGTCCTGGGGGACAAAGGCATTGTAGATACTATAGGACACTGCAGAGGATTTAATCCTCTAAATCTTAGTTCACCCAGGTTTCCTCGTGTGTCTTTCCCCCTCCCCACCCACCGCCCCAGGCTACCTCTGCTTGTTCCTCCCTCTCCAGTGCACAGTGACTGCTAAGCTACTGGGCGTTGTTAATTCTAATGTCATTTGTCTAAAACTGATGTTTCTGGCAGAAGGAATGTGTAACGGGTTTGCCTTTGCTCTTGGCCTGACTTCGTTTTGCAAGGCTGCTCCCGGGGACTCATTTTCTGTTCCCTCCCTCCTGTCTGTGGATCATGCAAATGGCAGTGCCTGGAAACCTACTATGGGTACTTAAGCCTGGTGCCTCCCTGGCCACCATGAGGAGCTCCTGCTGGGTCTATAACAGGTGGGAATACTGCCTGCGGGCCATTGCAATTCCTTCCCCTGGGGCCTTGAGACGACTCTTCTTGAGAAGTTCAATGTGAAGCCAGGTTCCTGCTGTCTTCAGGAACTGTGCTCCAGGTCTGGGCTGCTGTTCTGGGGTCTCCCAACCCCTACAGATACACATAGGCCACTGGGGTGCCTGGGGAAGCTCTTAGGCCTTATTTCGTTTTAATTTTTAAAAATTTTTCTTGGGGCGCCTGGGTGGCGCAGTCGGTTAAGCGTCCGACTTCAGCCAGGTCACGATCTCGCGGTCCGTGAGTTCGAGCCCCGCGTCGGGCTCTGGGCTGATGGCTCGGAGCCTGGAGCCTGTTTCCGATTCTGTGTCTCCCTCTCTCTCTGCCCCTCCCCCGTTCATGCTCTGTCTCTCTCTGTCCCAAAAATAAATAAACGTTGAAAAAAAAATTAAAAAAAAAATTTTTCTTAAACTTATTTTAGTAATCTCTGCACCCAGCGTAGGGCTCGAACCCATCACCCTGAGATCAAGAGTTGCATTCTCTTCTGACTGAGCCAGCCAGGCGCCCCTCTTAGGGTTTATTTTAGTAAACTATTACGTGCGTGCAGAAGGAAATGTGAATTTCTGCTTGCACAAACTCATGTGAAGGGGCTTTAAATGTATCTTTAAGTCATCCGAGCAATTTGCTTTTTTTTTTTTAACTTTTTATTTCAGCCCTCGGGACTTTATCCCTCCTGGAAATCACAAATATTTTCAAATCAAACAACAGTCATTGCAAATGTCTCAAGATACTATTTATGCTCGTTACTGCTTTGGCCTTCCAGTATTTATCGCCGGATATTGTCATTTAGTGCATTTGAAAAGGAGCACAAATATTGCTATGCCACACTTTGTAAATATGTCGACAACCATGTCAATTATCATTAGTTTCCTTTTGAAATCTTACATAGTTATCTTTTTTCTTTCTGTTCAGAAGCATTTGGGGCACCTGGGTGGCTCAGTTGGTTAAGCGTCAGCCTCTTGGTTTCGGCTCAGGTCATGATCTCACGGGTTCATGAGTTCGAGCCCCATGTTGGGTTCTGTGCTGGCAGCCGGGAGCCTGCTTGGGATTTTCTCTCTCTCTCTCCCTCTTTCTCTGCCCCTCCCCTACTTGCTCTCTCTCTCTCAGAATAAAGAAATAAGTAAACTAAAAGAAAAGTACTAATGTGAGGTGGAGTTCATGGGAACCTATACAGAACCCGGTGAGAGGACCCCCAATGTATTACCTCGGGAGGGATCCATAGGTCGCCTTAGTGCTTACGCAGGAAGAGCGGGAACTGCGTATTTTCCTAGCGGGCTCTCGCAACCTCTGCACTGGAAACAAGACTGTTCTAGTGCGTTCGCTCTCCACTCAGGCAGCTTGCTGCTTCCGCCTGGCAGCCCCCTCAGCTTTCCCTTTGCTTGTCTTAAGCCCAGCTGCCTCCCCTGCCAATGGAGCCAGCCACCGCACCTACATCCCGCGTGAGCGTGAAAGTAGAGGAGTTGATTTAACACCGCTGATCACGCCCTTCTCCTCGGCTTCTAGAACGTTCTCTTCAGTTCTCCTCACTCGCTGGGCATTCCCCCTCTGGCTGCTGGCTCCATCCGCCTCATCCTTCCAGCCTCGAAACGTGAATCTCTCTTGGCCTCTTTGATTCCTCACGTGTGTTCACTTGCAACGTGATCCTTTCTAGCCGCCGGCTTGCGCGACATTCCTGGGCCGATGGCTCCCAGAGTGACCTCTTCCTGAACTCCGGCTTCGTATATCCAAGACCCACTCCACGTCTCCACTTGAGGCAGCTCAGACCAAACACCTGGAGAACGATTTAGTCTCCCTTCCGGGACCAGAACCTTTTCTTTCCGGAATCCCCTTCATTTTAGAAAATAGCAGCCCCATTTTTCCAGGTGATCCAGGCTCAAATCTTGGCATCAACCTTTATGCCTTCTTTTTTTTTTTTTTTTTTCACACTCACAACCAAACCCGCCAGTAAATCCCACTGGCACTGCCTTCCGGTGCATCCCGATTTCTTCCCCTTCCAACCTGCCACCTGGTCCAGACCCACATCTCCTGCCTGGATTGTCGCCATTCGTGCCGTTCCCTTTGCTGGGCAGGGAGAAAGCAAGGAGGGACCAAAGCAGGGAGAAGCAGGGTGGCACTGTGGCCAACCATGGGACTTGGGGGTCGGACACTGAGGGGTGAAAATCCTGGCCCTGTCTTCAGTTTATCGCTAAAAGGTAATGGACGGTTACCACACAGGTTGTGAATGAGCCATAGTTCTTAAATTGTTTCCATTTAGGGCGACAGTGGCTGACACGAAAGCAGGCTTCTCTGGGAACTCATGAAAGCACTCAAGGTGTGTCATCCAAGAGGGGACACTCAGGTGCTCTGAGTACAGGAGGGGTGTGGCTCCATCTCAGGAAGTGGCTTCCCAGAGTCAGGGACGGGGACAAAGCGTTCACAGGGTGGAGGTTTCCAGTGTCTGTTCACACAGGACCCGGGAGGGTCTGGGACACGACGTGGATGACTGGGGATGCACGGGCTGTGGCCTGGGAGGAGCATCGGGAGGCCCTGGGCTGTAAAGGCATCGACGCTGGCCGTCAGCGGGTAACAAGGTGTCCCCAAGGACTAAAGGCTCCTGCAAATCCAGGGCCTCCCTTAGTGCTGCGGCCCTGAGACCTAAATGCAGGGGAGGGAACCAGAAAACATGGCTGGCTTTAGACCTCTCTGGATCAGAGCCAAGTTTGATTTGATTCAGAGAAGCAAAGAAATGTAGCATTTCTTATCCCATAAGGGTCTTGCTGTAATTTAAATCCATAACAACTGTCCGACTCAAGTTTCCTTTTTATTCTGAAATTTGGGGTTGTGTGTTATACCTCCAAAAGGAGACCAGACTGTTGTCAAAGCAGACTTAGTTAAGACCAGCCAGTCCCAAAGATTTGGGCAAAACCAAAAACATGCATCTATGTGACGGCCCTGGTGGTAATGTGGCAAAAGAGGGGCTGGAGCAGGGCCTGGCACTTGTGTTGGGAGTGAAGGAGGAAACTGGGAACTCATCCCTATACCCCGTTACTTGAGGGAGGGAGTCAAGGTCTTGTTCAGATCTACTTCCTGTTTGGGCTGGCCAGGCTATAGGACGGAGCCATCCATGTGTCGCTGTCTTGTGTGTCACTTCCTGCTTCCTATGGGGATTCAAATTTGGACCTCGGGGTCTGACATCACATTTCGTCAATCCAGCCAGAGCCAGAAGCTCTGTGGGATGATGACTGTGGAAAGAGCCGTGTGTGGTCCTGAAATAATCGCTGAATTATTTGCAAATAGTCTGGACACAAAAGTAATGAGACTATGGGTCACGTTGCTACTTGAGTGAACGTATTTGTCCCCTGCTCACCTGTCTTTTAATCCTGGGTCTTTTACTCACTGGCGCTGTGACCCTGGGCAAATACTGCTCAAGTAACTTATCTCTTTATATTTTCATTTCCTCCTTTGTTTCTTTTTTTTTTTAAAGAATATTTTTAAAGTTTATTTATTTTGAGAGAGAGAGAGAGTGAGTGGAGGAAGGGCAGAGAGACAGAGAATCCCTAGCAGGCTCTGTACTGTTAGCACAGAGCCCAATGCCAGGCTTGAACCCGTGAACTGTGAGATCCTGACCTGAGTGGAAGTCCAATGCTTAACGGATTTAACTTCCTCCTTTGTAAAATGAGGTTAAGAATAGCGTTTATCTCATTGGACCAGATTAGTAAACAAAAAGAATGAACTGGGCATATAGTAAGTGCTCAATAAACTCTAATCACTATTATTATCGGTCTTTCACCTGAGTAGGAGATACAGACATATTTAATTTAGTTGTGACAGAATTTGAGAAAGAGTTTGAAAAAAGAAACCTATTTTTTTTCTTTAATTTGTACTAAGTCTATTACCTAGAATAACTTCACCAGGTACATTCTAGACCATGACCATCAAGGTAGGACTAACAGAACATCATGCTCTTTTTAGACTTTCTTTGCCTTCTTTATTGGTTCAGATTGATTGATTTGTGTAATTTAAATCGTAGGTTAAAATTGCTGGTTTCAACCTGCACGAAATGACGTTTCGGGTGTAAATCCCTGGTCTGAAAGGAATGGCAGATCCCAGCCCACGTAGCTTCTCTGCGGTCGGATAAAAGCTAAAATGGACCGCACCCGTCCTTCCGAACAGACATGGCACTTGTTGCCTGGGGTCTGAAGGTCAGCAAAAAACAGTACGGAGCTGCTCCATTAGTCCCTCATTTTTCATGCTGTTACGAGTCAGCAGTGGTGCAGTTCAGTAGCTCTAACTGGTAAGGCCCAAAGGGACCAGATGGGCTCTCAGTGCTTGTACATTACTGGTGAGAGCTTCCGTCTGGGGGAGACACCAATGGCAGGAGAAGCCCACGGCGGCTGGGATTCCCCGTCACCATCTCCATGGCCTGGTCTGAGGGCCTGGAGGACCTTGTCAGGAGGAAGGATGAAGTTCGTTGAGTATAAACCCACCTCTGGCCTTACTGGATCCGGGGGCCCCAGGCTGCGGCCTGCCTGGCCTCTTGACCCTTGTCCTGGAGCCTCCCCTTCTAGCCCCCCCTGGTCCTGGGGCAAGGGTTTCACCAGGCCACGGCAGCAAGCCTGGCCAGTTGGCTCCGGGTCTGTGCTGACCTGTTGTGGCTCTCTTCCCTGCAGGCAGTAATGCTAGAACCCTGGAGCCCTGGTGGCCCTTCTACAAAACCCCTTGAGAATGGAGGAATTCGTGAAAGTGCCACTCTGTGGGTAGGTCTCAGTCTCCACTCTTCCCCCAACAGGGTATTTTCTTTACACGTTCAGAACTTGAGTTCGGGACAGAGATAAGAGCAGGGCACCATCAGGGGACATCATGGGCAAGGCTGTGGAATGAAAGGACATGGAACAGGACCAAGCTCCCCGGACCAGCTAATGGGACAGCTGTAAGAGTCTGAGTGTAAGTGAGTGAGTGTGTGTGTGTGTGTGTGTGTGTGTGTGACCACGTGATTTAGATCACAACCAGAAAACATCATCAATGTTCTGACAGCAGTCAGAGCTCATGTGGCCCGGTCAGCAGTTCTTTCCAGCTAAAGAAGTCAACAGACTCTGGTACCTGCTCTGAAGGCAGCTGGCATCATGCTTCTGTCCCCAGAAAAGCCAGCGGTGATCTGCGGGGCAGTTGGGCTTGAGCCGTGCTCCTAACTGGGCTTCTTGCCAATGCCTCGGGAGCCAAGCGGCCAGGCGCCTTTTGCTCTTTTTTCTTCTGACTTTTGCTTCCTTACTAGTGGAGGCTACCAGGAGAAAACGACTGTTATCTTTACTTTGTGATTTAAAGCAATCATCTTTTCCCCCAGGGACCCCGTACTTCCTGCCCTGCCTCTGGGCTTAAGCTGGAGTGACTGTTCTTGGTGAATATCCCTCAAGCATCATTTCCATGAATATCAGCCCGGCTCTCCTCTGATTTTCCCATCGTATGTGGGTTGTGGCCACCCTCTGAGGGTCCCCATTGCTTGGTGATATGGAGTCCTGACAGTAGGTTGTGGTTACAAGACCTTAGCAGACAGAACAGACTGGAAACAGAAACAAATACTGTCCATTTCATTAATAACCACATCCAAGAGGTTTATTCCTGTATCGCGAACAAACCCCACTGACCCAACTCCCAAGTCGCTTTTCATTCAGCTGTTATTAAATCACCCACATAAATACATATAATAAATACAAAAACAGAAAGGATTTTTTTTTTTAAGTCTTTGGTATACAGAGCTCTTCTCCCCTCTCCTATTTTCCCTTCCTTCCCTGTGTTCTCAGCCCACTCCCTCATACTCATATTAATTCCTCTGGACAAAAAAGTAGCCCGGAAGTAAACTCTGTGCCGGGACCCTGCATCGGAGCCAGTCTGGGTCCTGGTGCCGCTGTGGACTCGGGGAGGGACGGGCCCCGGGGACTCACACATAGTCGTTCAGTCTGTACCCGCTGAGCGAGGCCGAGGTGGCCGAGGGGGCCCGGTTGTCCTTGAAGGCGGCGGGGGGCCGGTAGGCGGGCGCGGTGGCCGTCGCGGCCCTGGGCTGGGCCTGGTAGGGCCTGGAGGGCCCCTCGTCCTGGCAGGACAGGCAGAGCAGCGTGCCGCCGATGAGCGACAGGGACGAGGAGATGAAGCCGAGGTACAGGGCCTGGCCGATCTCGAACTTCATGCCGCTGGGCAGCAGCGGGTTGTAGAAGTTCTGCACCACGTCGTTGGTGGTCCAGGACACCGCCACCAGGCAGAGCAGGCCGGCCAGGATGAAGAGCGCGCCGCCCAGCGCGGCGAACGTGGTCTTGGCGGGCGTGCCCTTGGCGCAGCGCGTGCACTTCATGCCCACCACGGCGCAGGCGCAGGCCACGCCCGAGAGCAGGCAGGAGATGACCATGAGCGCGCGCGCCGCCTGCAGGTCGCGGGGCAGCGCCAGCAGCGAGCGGTAGATCTGGCACTGGTAGATGCCCGTGCTGTGCCACACGCACTCCATCCACAGCCCCTTCAGGTAGGACACGGCCGTCAGGATGTTGGTGCCCACGTGCGCCGTGCGGCGCCAGTGCGGCAGGATGGTGGCGATCAGCGTGCCCACCAGGCCCAGGAAGCTGAGCAGGAAGCCCAGCAGCTGCACGGCGGTGCTGGCCATGGCCCCGGTGGCCGGCTGCCGGGCTCGCTCAGGCGCCCGCCGGAGTCCTAATGAGGCCGGGAGGCGGGGCAGGGAGAGAAGGGAAATGGGTTAAAGATTATCTTGCTGCGTTTATTTCTGCCCCCGAAACTGAGTTTTCCGTGGGCAGTTGCTAGGACAATTAACCTATTTTTAAAAACAGTTTCTGACACTTCATTGGGTGCAAGGATAAGCTGCCTGTCCAAGACATTTTCCCTGCGAGGCCAGAAGGGGAAGGGATGACAGCAGAAATCCGGCCCGCCTGCCCTTCCCCGGCGCCCCCCTCCCCGCCCCGCAAGGGCAATCCAGAGCCCCAGTTTCTGATCTAGCAGCACTTAGCAAGCCGGCGTGGAAAGTTCTACCTTCTGGCTACCCTTAAACACTTCGGCTGCGTTTGAATCTCATTTCGTGCTGCTTGGTCCGGAATCACTTCCGTTGTTAAACCCACACGTGGACTGACAAGGGCTAAGGTGTGCGCTACCTGTGCCTGAGAAATTAGCCCCAGACTGCCTGTCAGGATGAAACGTCTCCCGAAAGGGGGTGACTTCCCTGGGCTCTCAGAGAGGGAAGGGTTTAATACCCACAGGCAGGTCTGACGCTTTCTTCCAGAACCCCAGAGCTGGATGTGAACTTCGAGATTGCGCACTGATGTCAGGGGCCAGGGAGTGACCAAGGTCACAGCTCCTTAGGTGCCGGGGCCAGGACCACAAACCGGGGCACCTCCCCTCACACCTGTCTGCGGAGCGGTGTGCTTGTCGCTACCTGACTTGCAGAGAGACGGGAATGCGGAGCCATTTCAGAGGTTTCAGAAATTCTAACCATGGCCAAACCCAGAACGCTTCTTGGGGGCAAGGATCCGGCACCTATGTAGTGCCAGACGAATAGGGGACACTCAGGAAGTGTTGGAAGGGAGGAAGGAGAGAGGCAGGGAGGCAGGGGAAAGGACGCCACGAGGAGAGGAAGGGAGGAGGGAAGGCGGGCAGGTGAGCAGAAAACCCTGGTGAACACCGCTGGGTCCTCTCTCCTGCCCAGGGCAGGGTACCAATCCACCCTGTCACCCCCACCCGCTGAGTGACTCAGGGTGTCTGTCTGGGCTCAGCTTCTTTCTCTAACATGAGGGAGCTGGACTCCATGGCCCCAGAGTGTTTCCTGGTTCTGGAAGCTTCTTTGCTGATGACAAGTCACTTCAGCATCCCAAACCAAGGAAGAACTCAGTGGGCAAAACCTACTTCCTTCATCTCAGTTAAGCGCAGGAAGGCTGCAGGGAGCGAAATGTGGGCTGGGAGGGCATCTCCCAGGCGGCACAGAGGCTCACTGCGACTGTCTTTAACCCTGGGTCCCCTTGTGGAGAAACCCCCTACTAAGTTACAGCGCAGGATTTGGTTAGTAACACAAGTGACATTGCCACGGGGGGCCCGTACCGTCATCTTGCGGGATTTAGAACTACTGGGCTTCGATGTCTCAGCATTGCAGCGGGTATTTCTTAGTTCCGTGCTGCTTAACAGACAAACAAAACTAGGGGACAACGAAACAGCGTGGTGCCCAGCAGGACACGCAGTGGTCAATGTTAGGGTTTTCACAGGCGTTTTAAATGATGCTTTCTTCAGGACGCGGTGGTCTCCGCACGCACTTCGCCCTGACAGGCCACCTGCACCTGTCATGATGCTGGCTTTCTTTAGATTCTGCTCCAAGGCTTCTGCCCTCCACTTAGCGAGCACCCACTCTGTGCAGGGGCTGGGCTCGGGGTGGGGGGCGCCCGACAATCTCTGCTGTCCAGAGCAGGGCGGGGCCGGCTGTCTTGCAGCCACTGCCGGGGAGGAGATGGCACCCGGGTAGGGGGTCACTCCGATGGATGAGGCAGGGCTGCTGCAGTGAGCCCCCCGCCCCATGTGCTGAGTGCCCCAACAGAGCTACCACCAAAAGTGCCCATTTCTGGGCCTGAGGGATGCCGGGCACTTTGCAGAGCACTGACATAACGTTGCCCCATGTGTCCCCGTAGTAACCCGGTCATGCAGCGACTGTTCATCCTGTTTTACACATGGGGGAACCGGGTGCAGGGGGTGAAGTTCTCTGCCTGGCCTGGCTGGTCTTTTCCCTGGTTTAATTCCTCCTTCAAATGCTACGCTTCGTGAGTCAATAGGACGGACGTTGGCATGAAGACTGAGGGGTGGTGTCATCAGTGTATTCTGGAGAGTCAACACTTGTCCCACTTGTCCCCAGAGAACATTAGTCTTGATCCTTTTGCAGTGGTTCAGGTGGCCAGGGTGACCCAATGGTTCTGGTTGGCTGGAGACTGAGAGGTTGCCCAGGGCGGGGGACTCGCAGTGTGAAACTGGGACAGTCCCAGGCCAGCCTGGACAATCGGTTCCTACACGTAGCCTGGAGGCTCCCAACTTCTCCAAGTGGCCTTTGAGATCCTTCCAGTCCTGCATGGAGGTTGTCCCCAGGCTGATGGCCGCTCAGGCTGTCCCTGGTCCTGGCCATTCTGAGGCTTCTCAAAGCTCTTGCTTGTCAAGGTCAATCGTTAAGTACACTGATCCTCAAGAATGTGGCATAAAAGCTAAGCCCGCTTGACCCCGTTAGTCTAGGGAAGTGGACCAGAAGTTTATTGGAGGTCTAAATATTTATGGAGAGCTGTGACTGCTAATTTTAGAAACCATTAGGTTGCTATTTTTAAACTTGTACTAGAAGGATTTGCTAATTTAAGAAGTGAGTGTTAATGAGCCCCCAACTCCCAGACACCAGCTCCCCACCCCTTCCCTGGAGTTACCAGCAGCTGCTACTGGCATTAGGTCATAATTCAGCTTCCCAGCAACCACTGTTCTCCGTGGGGCCGTTCAATGGAAAAACAATTTCAAATGAACGCACCTCCTCGGAAACCACCTAAAACCATCCCTGATGCTCCGGAAGGATCCTGCCCAAGCATGCCTCCCAAGAGGGGCAGTGCATACAGGACCCGCCGGGCCATGTAGAGTCGCAACTGGCTTCACCTGCGGGCCACTTTTCCCTGCAGACGTGTGCGTGCTTGTGGAAGCGTGCGCTAGAGAGATGTGAGTCCAAGACAAACATGGTTCTAAGAATCAAGTTCCAAAAAAGACCTTGACGGCCTGGGTGGGTGAGGCTGAGCGTAACAAGATAATGCATTCCAGGAATAAATGTTGTGTCTTGCATCTGGGTTTGCAAAGCCTCCAAAGCACACTCCTGGGTGGGCAATACGTGGCTTAGGTGTGTGCGTGAGCACGATTTAGGATGGTGTTTCCCAGCGAGTGTTTCTTGCCACGCTGTGTTTGCAGGATGTCTCCTGTGAGGATGTAAATGTCAGGTGGGTCTGTCGAAAGCCGGTAACCACAGACCTTCTCACCGCCCTTACTATGCAGGTGTGCACTGTGAACTTCTAGAAAACGCTGCGCGGCGTTTCCTAAACTTGCTTGACTAGAGACATCCTCTCCTGACTTTTCCAGGGAACGGGAACGGCCTGAAGTCAAATCACTTTGGCAAGCAGGCTGAGAGGTTATAAGTCCCTTGAAAGTTTCATGGGGCAGTGATGAGCTAGAATTGCTAAAAGAAAAACCAAAAACCAAAAAACCGATTTGGTTTTCGGGAAGGTGAATGAGCATAGACAGGAAGGCCAGCAGGATGTAGGGTTTGCCCTCAGCAGGGTCTCAGAAAGCCCCGGGGCTATAAAGTAACATGAAGGCCAGCTGTGAAACACACCAGGGCACGCTCGGCCCCTCAAACTGGATCTGGTTTTATGAGCACCAGATCTGAAAGGTGAGGGTTTTTTTCCATATAAACTTTTATGGTGCTCCTTCCTCTGTTGTCTGTGAGCTACATTCCTTTTTTTTTTTTTTTAAGGAAATAAAAAAAAAAAAGGAGCAGGAACATGGTGTAGTCTCTCCATTGCATTCATCCTCCCAGCCCACCTGGAGTCTAGCTGCGTCAGCTTTGGAGCTTTGTCTCCTAATTAGGTGTCAACAGTGGGGGCCAGTGGGGACAGCCTGGCTGGGACAAGGGACAGACACAATGTTTGCCTAGCCCCTGCTCCTGCTTTTTTACTGTCCAGTGTCCCTGGGCACATCCATTCTTCATTTTGTCTGGTCTCCCGAAGACCTTTCTCCTGCTGGATAAGGTGTGGGCTCAGGCCTCCCTGCCCCCCAGGCTGCCTGGAGGGGTGCAGATGTGAGGCCAGTAGGACCTTTGAGTCACACGATGTCCCCATCCTGCAGAAGTCTCACCTTTGGCTACTTTAGCTCTCCTGTGGACACACGGGGCTCGTTGGCCCTTCCCCACCCACACTACTGAAGGGCATGTCAGACCCGGCGTGGGAGCGGTGCAGCCCGTGGGGAAGGAGGTTCATGAGCCAGACGTGTGGGAATTTCTTTATCCAGAACCCCCTGGGCTCATGTCTTGGTGAAGAGTTGGAAGATTCGGCCACCCAGCCTCTTTTTAGGTTTTGTCTGCCCTGCAGTGGGAGATATCAAGCCATCTGGGAACGGGCCATCACACACACCTCATCACACACATCACACTGTCCCCAAGGGCTCCTGACATGGGGTTGGATCCACTGTGGAGACAGCATACAACCTTGTTTCCTAGCACTTATCAAGAAAGAGGAAGAGCTGCCTTTAAGTGAAAATGGTCCTTGGACCTTGAAAGAATGCAGAGTTGTCTCAACCTTGATGTTCAGCAGTTTAAGAAAATGGCTCAAAAAACTGTCTGTTCTTGTTGCCCCAGCTAGCTTGGCTGTGCATTATTGCTTAGATATTTCACAAATGCTACAGCCTGGGAACTAAGAATAAACTCAAGGAAGATTTGGATTCACCTTAATGATATAAATGAGCAAAACTAACATGAGAAAAGAAAGACCTTTTATGCTATATCCGAATAATTGGATTGGACTCCAGCGGCAATACTCTAGTATTTCCTAAGCACATGCTGGCTGCCGTGTTCCTTATTAACGTACAAAGCAAATGGATCTCTTTCCTAGAAGCTGGAGGTGCGATTTTAGTACACCTTCTTACACAAATATATAAGAATTATGAGAAAGTGATCAAGTAATACCTTTGAAAAACCATTTCATATTCATTCAGAATGGGCCACACTGTGGGGTTTTTTGGCTCTAAAAATGAAGTTTCCTTCATTACAGCTCCAAACATTCTATAACTTTCCTTGGGTTCTTTTTCAGACTGGCAGGCATCTGTATTTTAAGTTTATGAGGACTTCACTGCCATCTACCCATGTTGTAGAACTGCAGTCTTTCTGTGACAGGCAGAGACAGAATAATTGTATGACTAACTTCTTACTACCATGGTGTTTAGGGCTTGCTCATGTCATTCAGGGATATCAGTGTGAAACATCTTTCCCACATCATAGAGAAATGACAATTTATAGATTAAATTTTTCCCCTCTCTTTTGGAGGACTAAAGAAAAACCTATTTTTCATAATAAGAACTGGTTTGGGGAGAAGCCCGTGTTAATACAAATGAAAACCATGGGTATGTGGTTAGATGCTTGTAGAGACCATTTTCAACTCAGCGAGATTGAGCAATCTATTGATTTAGTGAAAACTCCGAGTTTAAGTAACCACAGTCATAAAAATTCCAAACCATTTCTCAGGAGGCATGATCTCTCTAATTCCAACTCACCAAATTTCATTAGAAGCCATTAAAAATACAGCAGATAGATATTTCTAAATGAAATGATCAGATTTCATTTAATAAAATACATTGGTGCCTTTGCATAGCTGTTTTTCCTGACAAGATAGTTGTCTAGATTTGCTATGTTGTTGTTTTTCCCTTTTCAAGGTATAGGTGAATAAAAACCTGTTAGACAAGAAAAATATTAAAAAGTAAAAAGACACAGGTTATAAGAATATTGTCTAGAGAGTCAAAGATTAGATGATTCATAGTTAAAATGTTCCATGGGAAAGCTTTATATAATAAAGGATGTTATGGGTTGAATTATATCCCCCCCCCAAGAAGATAATGTTGAAATCCTAATGTCTAGTGCCTCAGAATGTGCCTTTATCTGGAGATAAGGTCGTTGCAGATATAACTGCAGATAAGCTCATTATAATATAGTTAAGATGAGGTCATACTGGACTAGGGTAAGCTTCTAAACCAATAAGACTGGTGTTCTTATAACAAGATGGCCTTGCAAGCACACAGAAAAACAGGGAGGACACCATGTGAGGAAGGAGACAGAGATTGCAATGATATGTCTATAAGCCAAGAAATGCCAAGGTTTGCCAGCAACCACCAGAAGTGGGGAGTGGAACAGAGTTTCCCTCACAGTCCTCAGAAGGAACAAGCCCTGCTGACACCCTAGTTTTGGACTTCTGGTCTCTAGAACTGTAAGAAGATAAGTATCTGTTGTTTTAAGCCACCCAGTTTGTGATACTTTGTTACAGCAGCCCTAGGAAGCCAGTACAGGGGACTAGCTGAATGGCAATATGCGGAGTTGTAGAAAAAAAGCACTCGTGTCTGAATAGAAGTGGGTCCTTTCTAGAACGGGTATTGATCACAGTCTGGTGGCTTCACATCTGTCATGGAAAACAATAAGGCAGAAGTTAGCTTTGTGCCCCAAAGCATAGAGGACAGAATCTATGGAGAAGGAAGAATTTGGAAGACTCGTTGTAGTTGTGGAAACTCAAGAGCAAGTGCCAACTACAGTAAGTAACCCATACAGCAATCAGATGACTCAACCTCTCCAGATTGGAAAAGTGTATGAATCCACGGATCCCAGCCTGCCAGACTTTCCCTTGGAAATCCAGTAGAGCTCAGTGGGACCTCCCTTTGGGGCTTAACGTCAAAACAGAAATGAAAACAAGCAACAGGACATTGTCCTAGCTGGACTGGTAACCTCCATGAACAAGATAACTCTTCCATGAAATTTTTAAGCTTGTGAAAATGATTTATCTGGGCAATGAACTGGAAACATTGCAGTGATAAAAAATGTAGTGTTAAATGAAAACATGAGACTGAGATTTACTAATGTTAAATAAAATACAGTTAAATACAATGTCTAATGCTCATTCTCTATAAATTTAGCTTTCTGAACCCAACTTCACAGATGCTGTTAGTTATTAATGATTGGAATAAAAATAACCACAGCTAAATGTAGTGAGTGGCTTGTGATGTGCCAAACATGTGCTAAGCGCTTCCGTTGGCATTAACTTATATAATCCTTCAAGAAATCTATCACGTGTATGTTGTTGTCCTCATTTACAGGTGGGGAAACTGAAGCTTAGGTTAAGTAACTTGCCCAAAGTCACGCCTGGGCTGTTTCAGGGAGACCTGTGATCATCCAGGTAGGAGATGCCGGCAGTGACAAAAGTGAGTGCTGGAAGTGTTTCACTGATGGGTTAGCTGTGGGGTGTGAGAGACAGGTGTCAAACATAGCCCCAAGGTTTCTGCTTAGGCAGCTGAAGAATGGAGTTTCCACTTATTGAGAAGGTGAAGACAGTGGGAGGTGGAAGAATCTGGGTTTGGAGGGTGATGGGCACAAAAGAGGAGTTTTGTTTTGGACATGTTGAGTTTGGGATAGCTGTCACTGCACAGGTGGGGACACCTATGGTTGGATATAGAGGTGTAGAGTTCAGCGAGGAGACTGGACTGGAGAAGGCCATTTGGGACACAACAGCATAGACTTATGATTGAAAGCCATGAGACTAGATGAGAGCTGTAGACAGAAAAGGGGAGGGCCTTGCCAGTGACTCCAGGAATCCTCCGACAGCAGAGATTGGGTGATCAGGAGGACCCAGTAGCATGGGGCACGGGAGTGGCCACAAGGGAAGAGGCAACCCAGAGTGGTGAGTGAAGACAGAGGTCCACACTGGAGAGAGTAAGCCACCATGCCAAGTCCTCAGACAAATCAACTAATATGAGTACTGAGAAGTGATCACTGGATTTAGCAGCATGGAGGAAACTACAGACCCTGGTAAGCACAGTTTTGGTGGAGTGATAGTAATGGGTTCAAGAGAGAATCAGAATGGGGCACATGAGCCCAGAACATTGTTTTAAGGACTTGGACATCAAGTGCCCTCCCAGAGCCCCCCATAAACTTGTTCTTACCATTACAGTCCTCCTCTGGGACCCCAGCCCCTCCTGAGCACTCACTCCACCTCATGTATTAATCCTGGCCAAGAAGTTACTCCACAGGACACTTACATTTTCCCAGATGGCCCCTGAAAATAAATCTCCTGTCCCTGGCCCTAACAAATAACACTTGCATTGGTAAGAATATGACTGGGTCAGCCCTCGGAGGGAGACCAGTGATACCTTCAGGCATGTGTTTTTAAAACACTTAAGAAATTTAGACTTAATTGGGTCAAGTATGAAATTTCAGATTGCAGAATTCTTCATAAAGTCAAAGGCCTCGCAGATGAAATAGCGTGTGGTGTTTCTAGCTTAGTCTTCAGACATAATACAAAGGGCCATTTTGTGCTTTTTCTCTGAAAAGTACAGGGCACTATGGGTTACCTTTGCCTGTTCTCAGGACTGGCTACATCATTTGCAGAAGGCAGTGCAAAATGAAAATGTGGGGCCCCTTGTGCAAAAATCATGAAGAATTCCAAGATGGCGACCACAGTGCATCAAACCAGCATGGGCCTCTCCTGAGGGTGGGTTCCTGTGGGTCCTGTTACAGATGGAGCCAGGAACTGGAGGTTTGGATTTTTCCTTATTTAAACCCATGAGTACATCTAGGTGAGATATTGAAAGGAACAGCAGACACTTTTGCAGTGTTCTGAAGAATAAAAAAATATGGTTTCATATATTTATTTTTTCTTCGTTTAAGTGTAGCCCGCTGTAAGTACTTGCCAAGGAGGAGCCTTTCGAAAACAAAGCTATTGCTGGTCTCCTGTGCCCAAGAGTGGCCTCCGATGGAAACAGACCTGTCGTTCTAAATCTGTTTTCACTTCCCTCTTGTTCCAGGGAAGCTGTTGGTGTGCATGGTGTGGGTGTGCACGTCCCAGAGTTGAAGAGGGAACATCTGCCTCTGGGTGGCTTGCTTCTTCTTGGAGACTCTGCTCCAAGCCCCCAAGCTCTGGCAGGGCCCCCAGCCCCTAGCGAGAAGTGGCCGAGGGTTCTGAGTCCCAGCTACTCCTTGTTCCTTCCAGAGTGCTCCTTCCAGGGTCCTCCACATAGGAGGATCTCGGAGACCAAGCGCTGGGTGCCCTCCCCAAGAACGGCCCCCAGTGGAAAATTCCCGGTGCGTTATTGCCGTTGGCAACCCGGGGCCAAGAACTGTGGCCCTGGCAGCCATCCGTCCCGCAAGCAGAGTGAGGAATATGAAGATTAGCTGAAGGGAGGAATGTTTGAGCTTAAAAGCGCCAAGAATCACCCCTGAACTGGCAAGATTGACTGTCTGCATTTTTAAAAAGACATTGGAAGAAGCCTTGAAAACAGGCTTTTAGACTTCTTGTTCTTCTGTAATAGAAGACGATCTCTGATAGAAGAGAATGAGCCTTTTAAGAACAAAAACTGACATTCAGTTGTATTGATTTTTATCTAAAAACAAAAACAAACACCTAACTGGAAAACAAGTATTTCTAGTAACATTTTCATGGTACCAGAGGACGAATCTGTGTTTCTTCCTTTTCTTTACAGATTTCTCTGTAGAGGCTTAAAAAGCATTGATCCCATTATATATGCAGGTAAGTAAAACACAGTCAGCTTAAAAGATTTTTGCAAAGCAGATGGTGCCAGATAAGAATGGAGGCTGGCTTCAGGTCTGAGTAATTTTGAGCAACTAGCTCAGCCTTACGTGACTCACCTGGCTATCTACATCATAACAGCTGCTTCCCAGAGCCATCTAGAAGATGCTAAGATAATATATGTAAAAACCTGTAAGCCCTGTAAGGACGCCCAACATATGCAAGGCCTGTGCTGCTAAAGATTTATCATCATGATGGATGAATCCATTCCCGAGTCCATCGAAGCTGCGACCCCAGCACCGGGGCTGAGCCCAGACCTGGCGCTGAGTCGCTGAAGAATGGAACCACGGGGCTCTTCTCCGGTTTCCCAAGACTTCACAACTAAACCGAGCGATTAAGAGGTTTTGGACCTTGAAAACTGCAGGAATTAAGTCTCTTGGTGGGAATGTGCAACCAAAAAAGCCAGTGTCCTGAGTGACTCCACGGTTTGGGGACCCTGTCAGGGCACTAATCCCGGATCCCTTTCTACTTTGCCTGTGGCCCTCCCAGCAGGCCTCGGGAAGACCGCCCATCCCGGGAAGACCATGGCAGCTGTTGGGGGTGTGGGGTTCAAGGTAGTTGAAGGATTAAGTCAGGGGTCAGATTGCATGGAATTTCCCCTGTTTTACCCTTATTAAGAGAGATCTATAACTTCCCTTCCCCTTCTCCCATGCCAGTGTGTGTGTGTGAGCTGGCGGGAGGGGTGAGGGCCGTGGGGAGGAAAAGGCTCCCACGTCTGGAAACTGAGTGCCCCGCCTGGCCCTCTTCGCAGGAGAAGCAAGCCTGTCACAGTGCAAAGGGTCAGTGACAGCGAGCTCAAGCTGACACCGCTTTGAAACACTCAACAGATTTAGCCCTAGACCCGGCAGGCAATGAAAGAGTTCTTCCCAAACACTCAGGGACGGGATCTTGTCCTTTCTGGCTCACTAGGAACCCAGCTGCCCTCACAGTCGGCTGCTGGGCTCCCCAGGGGTCCCCGGCCCACTGCAGCTGCCCTTTTGAAGGGGGGACGTTGACTGTGTCACCTGGACAACCCTTGCCTGCCCATAGCTCTGGTAGGCGGGGGCCTCACAGCCCCGAGACACATGACTGTCAACCCCAAACCCTCCCGGCTCAGAGCCTCACCCCAAACTCACATGTCTTTGCGTCCCATCCACTTCATGGGGTCCCTCGCCAGTGGGGCTGCTCTGGACCCTGGCTGGGGCGCAGCCTGTGTGACACAGGACTCTGCAGGGACGCTGCCGCCCTCCTGTCCTCCCTCTCCCTCCAGCTGGAAGCTTCAAAGCCAGAGTATTTGTGAGAAAAGTGCTACCTTGCTCTTTGAGAAGGGCTTGCGTGGGCACGTGTGTCATTGGTTGAATGGTTCACTGCCCCGTGCACGATGTGAGGCAGCTGGGCCAAGGCGGACATTCAGGACCAACCAGAAATGTCATTTCTGTACTTTGGAAAAATGCCCGATACACATAGTCATCTCCCTAAAACACCCTCCGGTCACTCTCTGGGGCTAGTGGGATAAAGCCTGACTGCCAAGCCCGGCACGGAGGGCCACCCACTGTCAGCCCAGCCTGCCTGCCCACACTCCCCGCACTGGGCCCACTGACGGCACACCCCTCCCCTGTATCCTTACTCACGGCTCCCCGGGGAACGGCCTGATTCCCGCCAAGGATCACCTCCTGTTACCCTGTCTGCCCATCCTGCTCTGGGCCGGTCACCTGGCAGTTGTCCCCACACTGCTTGGGACTTTGATCATATTGAGCAACTCAAGGGTTTCTCAACTTGCAGGCTGCTATGCTCTGGTTGCAAATCACTGAATTTTGACCAAGGTGCAACTGTGTTTGTTTGTTTTTTTCCGGGTACAATGGCAGATACGGGCCATTAGGAGAGTCTTTTGGTAGAGTATGGAGCTGGGTGGGCCATGGGGCACTGCATGGAAGGAGGGACGATGTGCCACGAGTTGGAGATAAGGGACAAGGTGAAATGTGAAGCCAGTGCCAAAAGAAGAAGGTGGCTTTCTTGGGATGTACAGGGAGTTTGCCTGGAGAGCCCAGTAGGGCTGGGCATAGTTCTAAAAGTTAGGACAGCACCCAAGGGTGGCCAAGGGAACCGCACTGTGCTGGGAATGCCTCCAGCCTCTCCAGGTGTGCTGCTGGTCATTCTCAGGTACAGAATTGCCGAGAACCACCATTTAACTTGATTCCTGTGTCTGTCCCTTTCTCATTGATTCCATCGTGACGGTCCAAGGGCAGGGACTTGGGCTTCTGTATTCCTTTAGCAGCACCCCTCAATCTGTGTGGCTTTGGGTGGTGCTTAAGGACAGTGAAATGGGCACCTGGATGGCTCAGTCCAACTCTTGGTTTTGGCTCAGGTCATGATCTCACAGTTGTGAGTTCGAGCCCTATGTTGGACTATGTGCTGGCAGTGCGGAACCTGCTTGGGATTCTCTCTCCCTCTCTCTCTGCACCTCCGCCCCCACCACCGCTCATGCTCTCTCTCTCTCTCTCAAAATAAATAAATTTAAAAACATTAAAAAAAAAAAGATGAAGGAACTCAGCCATGGGCAAATGGCCCTGAGTGTGGACCAGAAACCTAATCCCTATGTCCCTGGCAATGGGACAGTGATGGCAGAGAGGGTGTCCCTTGGAAGTGCTGGGAGCTTGGAGTGGTTTAGAAATGTCTGTTAGATATGACTGATTGAGGATTGACCCACAACCCAAATCCACAAAGATTTTTAATCTCTTCTCCAAAAGTAACCGTTGTAAACAAAATCTTTAGTTGAGAGGCATTCATAGGTTCAGAGCCTCTTGTGTTTAGTAAATATCATCTATAGTAAAATGCACCTGCATGATCTATAATTTTAGGCAGGGAATTTGGGGGGAGTGATTTTTGGACTTTTGTCTTTGGGGGAGATTTGGCAACTGCCTTTGATTTCTTGGTACTGATTATGTATTTTTGGGAAATTCTGCAAAGAGAGAGAAAATGCAAACCCCAAATTGTTTCAAAAGATTATAGTATTTTTATAAATACTACATGTAACCATCAACAGAATGGACATAATGTTATGTTTTATAGACTTTCATTAAACCTTTATTAATCTTTATTTTCTCTGGAACAGTTCATTCCTGTTCTGGGCTGAAGTGTGAAAGCTCCCAGACCCATGGCCCTGGCCTGTGGCTCCTGATGGACGAACGAACCTTTCCTGGGCCAGAGGGCAGAGTTACAGGTTCACTGTATGACTCAATCTGTGTATAAATGTATCGATTCATTTTTTTCATTCATTAAATATTTATTGAACTCCAGCACATGTCAGCAACAGGGTGCTTGGTGAGCAAGACAGACACTACTCCTGCCCCCTCAGAGTGTGGGGGGTCACAGGCATGCAAAGCCAGCTGCACCAGGGACAGTTGGCAGGCAGGGAGGTTAGGCTTCGGGGCTCCAGCCCTCCTTTCCCACCCACGACCCTCATCCTCATTTCTTCAACGTGCCATCAAAGTCCAGTTTTGGATCCCTTTTTTAAAGCTCTCAGGTGCAAATGACTCATTATGGCTTAACATTTTATCACACCCGGGAGGTGTTTTTAAATATAAGGTATAAAGATTTAATAGTGAAATTTCAAACACCAATCAGGATGCAAAGGAGAACTGGGGAAAAGAAGGTTTGAGCATTTTCCTAACATCCCTAAAATCATTCCATTGAGTTAGGGTGACCTCTGTCCTTGTGGATATGATAGAAGCCAGTAGATACTTCACATTAGATGAATGGATGCATGGATGGATGGATGAATAGATGGATGGATAGATGGATGGATGGATGGGCAGCTGGATGGATGGATGGATGGATGGATGGAAGGATGGATGGATAAGTGGATGGATGATGGATGGATGGATGGATAGATGGATGGAGGGATGGATGGATGATGGATGGATGGATAGATGGATGGAGGGATGGATGGATGATGGATGGATGGATAGATGGGTGGATGGGCAGATGAATATATCACCTTTATTCTGCTCTCAATTGGTCTTTGAAGCTTGATTCATTTTTTGATTCCTCATAGAGCTGGGCTAAGGTCTGACACACATTAGGAAGTTGGTAAAAAGTTTGTTGAATGAACAATTTAATGAAAGGGAAGCTATATATGCAGTAGGCCTGTGGTTTGGGGTTCAGGCCCCTTTTGGGTCTGCAGTTAGCAGACTCTCAGCTCTCTTCCTGGGGGTAAAGGCCATTGCAAAACTTGACCTCGCTAAATTTATTGACAGCATATCTAGTCAAAGCCACTAGACTCCAGTGGAAACCACTGTTCTAGGTTTCACGTTAACTTGACAGAGGCCTGACTTTGGTGGATTCCTCTTATCAGTAATAATGATAATAAAATGATGCCAAACACTAACATAGCACCCACTGTGTGCTACATGTGATTTTAAGCACATTACATATATTTACTAACTTAACCCTCAAAATAGCCCTTTGCTTTATTAGGCACTACTATTAATACCATTTAATGGTTGGAGAAATGGAGGCTTCAAGGAGATAAATGACCTGTCCAATGTCATCCAGCTTTAAGTACCAGAGGCAAGACTTGAACCCAGGCAGACTGGCCTTAGTATCTGGGCTCATATCCCCATATATATAAATCACATCTCCAAAATGTGCTGGCAGCTGCTGGGCTCCTGTTGCACAAGGAGAGTTTTTGTCACTCTTTCACAGAGAGGGCTCTTGTGGGTGCCAGGTTGCTATGGTCCTGGTTTGGGGTCCTTTTGGGGTCCTGGCATTGACCATGGTGTTATCTACGGAGGGACAGGCTTGGTGGAGGAAGCTCCTTCCCTGCCTGCTCTTTTTTTTTTTTTTTTTTTTTTTAGAGAGAGAGAGACAGCGTGAGTGGGGGAGGGGCAGAGAGAGAGGGAGACACAGAATCTGAAGCAGGCTCCAGGGTCTGAGCTGTCGGCACAGAGCCCAACGCGGGGCTCGAACTCACACCCCGTGAGATCATGACCTGAACTGAAGTCAGAGGCTCAACCAAGTGAGCTACCCAGGCACCCCCCCCACCCCTGTTTATGCTTTTATCCTGGAAGACTAGGTAGACCTTAGTTCAAGCTGGGCTTCTCTGATGTTGTCTGAACATAAATATTTTGGCTAATGCTGGCCACTTGGTGTGAAATGAGAAGTTTCTGAAATTTAAACAACACATCTGTGAGACATGACCTCACTTTTTTTTTTTAATCTGGTGCCCATAATTTAGCTGTCAGCAATCTCAGCAACACACATATCAGCATGATCCTGTATGTGCTAATTGGTCTTTCATACTCTGGACACAGGAAGATTTAACCTTTCGGACGAAATAGATCCTAGTAACTTCACAGTCAGAATGCCCAGAGATTACCTGATATGTGACAACCAAAGATATGTCTTAAATATTAAGAGATCACCAGAATTGAAATTGGAAACTCAAACAGATATCTGTACATCCATGTTTATAGCGGCATTATTCGCAGTAGCCTAAAGGTGGAAACAATCCAGATGTCCAATGATGGATGCATGGATAAGCAAAATGAGGTCTATCCATGCAGTAGAGTATTATTTACAAGCCTTAGGAAGAAAGGAAATTTGGACACACGCTACCACATGAACCTTGAAGACGTTATGCTGAGTGAAATAAGACAGTCATGAGAGTCAAATATTATGTGATTCTACTTATCTAAGGTCCCTAAAGGAGTCCAATTCATAGAGACCGAAAGTAGAACAGTGGTTCCCGGGGGCAGGGGAGGGGGGATAGGGAGTCAGAGTTTAATAGGGACAGATTTCCTTTTGGGAGGAGGAACAAGTTCTGGAGATGGATGGTGGTGATGGTTGTACAATGCGAATGTATTTAATGCCATAAACTATACAATGAAAAGTGATTAAAATGGTAAGTTTTATGTTACGTGTATTCTACCACAATGAAAGACACACACACACACACACACACACACACACACACACACGCACACTCACAAATTGTGTGTCTTATATTAGCCATTCTGAGTGGGACCGCCCCATCCATTGTGGTCTTGCAGTAGTTCTTTCGCTTACGTGCAAGGAGTTTCATTGGAATAAATATTCTCAGACATTAACCCAAACAACACTTTCCTCTTGTCTCTGTTCTAGATAGTGCTGAGAGCCAAATGCCCAAAGCCTGACCCTGGTCCACCTGGGAGGACCAAGGACTATCAGAGGCTTTAAGGCCGTGAACAGTGGCCTCCCTGCAGTGAGCCCTCCTGGCCTCAAGGGTGCGCTGTGGGAAGCTCCTACTCAGCCAGGTGCCGGCGGCTGGGCCACCGCAGAAGCAGCAGCCACGCAGCCCCATTGTGGGACCTGCGAAGCATCAGGTGGGGCCTGCGAAGACCGCCAGGTCATCCACTTGCCATTCTAGACTCGCCCGCCCTGGATTCCTCCTAATTGCTACCCCCTCATGGTGCAGAAGGTCGGCTGATGCTGGTGTCACACCTCCGGGTTTCCTGCGCCTTCTAATTTACCAAGGGCTTGCACACAGGCTATCATCTCATCATACAGACGACTCTGTGAGTCATCCGTTATCAAGTCTAGGCATCTTGTCCAGTCCTTACAGCTGATCATAGAAAAATCTGGGCCTCTGACCCAAGCTCAAGTTCCTTCCTCCCTAGGCTGCCCGCCCAGGGTCACCAGCCCTCCCTCAAGCCGTCAGAAAAGGCAGCGGTGACGAGCAAGTGGGTTCCGGGTGGAGGTCTGCAGGCGGGCACTGAACGCTCCATCAAGATTTGGTGAGTGAACAAGGGTGGGTCTCCAGCACGATTTTCAGAAAAGCTTTGCTCTCCAGTTCCATTCCTGGCTTACGTCCATCGCAGCTGAGCGACCAGCATGGCTTTGCTGGGTCCTAGCTTACAACACTTCTAGAATATCTCATTTGCCACAGATCAGGCAGCATGTGGATGAGAAAGTCAGGCTCTCAGGACACACTCAGACACCATCAGGCCCTTTACCAAAGGGAGAGGAATACTCTGAATATTCAGTTTGAGAAGTACGGAGCGACGTGTGCTTGTGCCCTGATGGACTTGCCTCACAATCTCCTTTCTAGAGTTTGTGCCCTAAAACAAGACACTTTAATCTCCACCTTTAGCTCAAGAATCTCCCTTCTTTGACCAGGGGCCTCTTCCATAAAGAGGTTAACCAGAAAATAAGAAAGAACGCACAAAGCTTGCAAAACCAGAGCAGCGAGGAATGTAATATGTTTCAGAAAGTCAACGAAAATAAGAAAGGAGCCCGATGTCAAACTTAACACCATCATTTTAATTTCCAAGTGCTTTTGGGTTTTTTCATGTTGGTTTCATGGAAATTTATGTTTGCGGAGAGCACTGTATTTGCTACAGGATCTTTCTGTGTTCATTTAGCCCGGTAATAAAAACCATCTGCCCGAAATCCTTTTTGGAACAAGAAAGGGTATAAACAAATAAGCAAAGGGGCATAAATGACCAGGGGAAGGGCTGTTCCAGAAGCAGGGAGTGTGTGTGAGCCTGGAGCAAATGCCACAGGCCAGTGTTTGCAGGCGCTGTTACCTTCGGAAGGTATGTGTAAGGCTATTATGAAAACCCACACAGCTTGCACATAAATATGGTACATTTTGGCAGAATGGGGCAGGATGAACAGGCGCCTTTCTCTTCCCGAGCACCTAAACTGCTTGGGGTTTTGCCACCAGAGTGAGAACAATATTAGGAAGCACTGACCCATGAGACCCTGTAGTGTTGAATACTGCTCCCCTGACCCCAAAACTTATGTCCACCTGGAACCTTATTTGTGACTTTATTTGGAAGCAAGGTCTTTGTAGGTGTAATTAAGTTAAGATGAGGTCATAGGGCACCTGGGTGGCTCAGTGAAGCGTCCCAGTCTTGATTTCGGCTCAGGTCATGATCTCATGGTTGTGGGATCGAGCCCCATGTCAGCCTCCGTGCTGAGTATAGAGCCTGCTTGAGATTCTCTCCCTCCCTCTCTCTTCCTCTCCCCTGCAAATGCACACGCTCTCTCTATCTCAAAAAAAAAAAAAAAAAAGAAGTCATACTGGATTCGGGTGGGCCCTAAATCTATTCGTTGGTGTCCCTATAAGAGAAGAGAAACACAGGAGAGAAGAGGCCCATGTCAAGACGAGGCGGAGATTGGGGTGATTCCATCACGAACCAAGGAACACCACTGGGTGCCAAGAGACGCCAGAGGCTGAAAGAGCTAAGAAAGGATCCTTCCCTGTGGCTCTTGGCACCTTCAGGGAGCATGGCCCTGATGACACCTGGATTTTGGACTTCTGGCCTCCAGAACTGTGAGAGAATCAAGCTCTGTTGTTTTGGGCCTCCTGGTTTGTGGTGATTTATTATGGCAGTCGCAGAAAATGCGTACACCCCCCACTTCAGGCTGGGAGCTGTTTAGACTGGGAGAGGTGGGGCATATTAGAACCCGGGAGAACTTGGTCAAAGTCTTGGCCCTTAAGTAAGGAGCTGAGAAGCAGGAAGAACTGATCTTGAGAGAATACCTATTGAGCCAGTTTTTTTGGTAGCTGGTCTGTTTTTCTGCTACCTGAGAGGAGATCACTGGATGGCCACTTAGATGCTCCTGGGTCCAAGGATGAAAGAAGCAAGCCCTAGAGAGAGCAGTTGATGAGAGGCTCTGCCCTACCCTCCTGGTCTCAGGGCCAGCTCCACAGAGAGGTGGCACACCGTAGGAGTCCCAGCTGAATTGGGATTCTGTGGGTAGCGAGGGCTGCTCTGGAAGGCAGGGCGTGGAGAAGAAGTAGCAAGAAGGACTAGGTTTCTGGCTTGTGATATTCAATATAGGTGTTTATGTTCTCAGAAAGACAGTGTTCGTGAAAGCCAGGCATTGATTGGCAAGAGATAACTTTCAAAATTCCTTTAGCTCCTGTTACCATATAAAGATCTGGGCCTAGAGATTTGATGCCTGAACTTCTTATAATCTAGAAAACTCAGGACATAGCATATAAGTTTCTGCCCCGAGGAGCAGGGGAAACTCAGTTCTTTCCAGCCCTCGTGGATAAGGAAGGGGAAGCCTGTGGTCACATATGCTTGCCCCCATCTCCCCCACATTGAACGTTCTGGGGACCCCAAAGAAAATGGGCTTTTCTTCTGCTACCTGTTTGAATCCTCGGAGGAGACAACCCCATCCTAACACTGGGGTGCGTGGGTGCTGGGAGTGCAATGTGGTCACAGGAAGGTGGGATGGATGAGCTTGAGTTCAGGATTCCTGGCTCCCTTTGTCTCCTCTGAGGCCTACAGAGGACCCAGGGATCCTCACATGTCCCCAAAGCAGGTATCGCATGTAGCCAAGAGTCTGGCTGGGAGTCAATGGCTGCAAAGAGCCCGCCTCGGCCAGGGATAGAGTGGGCATCCCACCAGTCACTGGGGGATCTCCAAAGTGGCTTGGTCACACGTGAGAGCCCCCAAGCCTAGTCCTTCAGTTCCTTGTCT
This sequence comes from Lynx rufus, assembly GCF_022079265.1. NCBI lineage: Eukaryota > Metazoa > Chordata > Mammalia > Carnivora > Felidae > Lynx > Lynx rufus. Next base: position 150,238,459 of record NW_025814867.1, read on the forward strand.
TTAGCAAGGACATCAGCTTGATGCCCAGAAGGCAGACCCAGCCCATGCTTCTCTGAGCGGGTAACTATCAGCACGCTCACCAGGACCAATGTGGCTTCCAGGTAGAAGAGGCCAGTGCAGGGACTGGATGGGAGATCTGTCCCTTCCCCATGGGGCCCATGAACTCCCCTGTGTACTAGCTGCCATCTTGGTATGAGCCTAGGAAGGAGAGACCCAGCACTCATGAGAGGTAAACTCATGAGAGGTAAACCGGTGAGCGTTTCCCTCATGAAGCCTGCTCCCCTCAAAGTAATTGTTTCAACAGAAAGGGCAGAGGTAATCCTGATGACAAATAAAAGTCCCCTCTGCTACCCAGGGGACAAGGGCTCAGGAGGAAGAGAACTAAAGAAGCTTCATGGCACCCCCACACTTGAATGGTGGAAGTGACTCTGAGCCTCACCATCTTGGCATGGAAGAATGACTGTCATGTGCTGAACTGTGACCTCCCCCCCTCCCATTCTTGTGTTGAGGTCCTAACACCCAGGCCCTCAGAATGTGACTGTATTTGGAGGCAGTGCCTTTATAAAAGTAAAAAAAAGCAAAATGAAGTCATAATGGTGGGCCCTGATCCAATCTGATTGGTGTCCTTATCCGAAAAGGAGAGGAGACACGGAGAGGAGACCATGTGAAGACAGAGGCAGAGACCAGAGTGGAGCAGTCGCACCCCAAGGGACACCAAGGTTTGCTGCAATGACCAGGAGCCGGGAGAGGCAGGGAAGCATTCTTCCCTAGAGCCTTCAGAGAGAGCATGGCCCTGCTGACACCTTGATTTTGGACTGTTAGCCTCCAGAACTGTGAGAGAATAAATGTCAGTTGTTTTAAACCACCCAATCGGTGGCACTTTGTTACGGCAGCCCTGGGGAGCTAAAACACCGTGGCGTCAAGGTCGAGATTTCTGAAGGGCCAAGTTCAATCCAAGTGGATTTAAAAGCCTTTCTCCTGAGGGCGGATTCCTGCAGATTTAGAACCTGGCGGGGAACTCAGGGTCCAGGAGGCGGCAGGGCATCTCCGGGAAGCATCCCTCGCACCTGCTTCCTGGTTTAAGTCACCTGGTCTGGAGCCCTTAGACCAAATGCCCGTCACCCACGCAGGACTCACTCCTGAGGAGCCAGCTGCGGGGGAGGAGGGAACGGAGCCTGCGTGGGCACAAAGGCTTTCTTGCTTCCCGGAAGGAAGCAGTTCTGAGTCTGTTTTCTTCTCTCTTCCATCGGACTGATCTTCCCTATCTCCAGTACCTTCTACCTTTCAGCAAACTCCAGCAGGCCCGGCGAGAGCAGTGAAAGTACCTAACTTCAAAGCCTTCACATAAATCATCTTCGAGGCCTGCCCCGAGCCCGGGGAAGCCGGAACGAGGCGGAGAAATCACTCCTTATTTCATCGCTGTGTGACGGAGACTTTGTTCCCCCGCACAGGTCACACCTGTCCCCTTAACTGCTGTCACTGGGGTCCCAACCACCTCAAGACACCTGCATGAGCCCCCGTGCAGGGGCTGAGTTATGAGCTGCGCCTCAGATCTGCTACCAGTGACTTCGATGTTATTCCAGGGGTGCGAGGGCTGGGGCGGCCTCGCGAGGGTTGTGGTTTAATTTCCTCTGCCGCTTTCAGGGCAGCCCTGAAGGAAGCCTCTGGAAGTGGTGGTGCTCCCCGGTGGTCAGTCTTTGGTCTCAACACTGGTGGTGACATTGTTGACAAGGAGGGGGTGCCTTTGTGCGCGGGGACAGGTACGAGTGGAGAGAGAAGAAAAAGGGAAATGATAATAATGATGCCTTTTCCCTGGTTCTGGAGGATGAAAAATTGCCCTTTCCTCCTACACAGAATTTTGTTTTGCGTCTCTTGTCTGGGTTTAGTTATGAAAGACCAGTGGGACAATGGAGGGGAGAAGCTGTTTGTATGGTGACAGGTTGGTGGAGGAAAATGAGATGTCCAGGGTCAGATTAGATACGTGCATTGAAGTGCAACAAACAGGCTGGGATGACCTGCGACTGGAGAAGGTTAAAGCTGACAGTGCCGGGGACAGACATGCACATGCACCGCCCACAGCAAGGTGGGAACACCCCTCGCTGAACCTTGAGCTCCAAGGAAGACGACCCAACGATCCTCCGTTCCGGATTGGGACCGGGCTTGCTGGGCCCACCTGTGCAAACGGGGGGCTCACAGACCTGAAACTCAACCAGGGCTCTGCTGGCCAAGCCTCCCTCCCTGCCAAGGGGTCACGTCATCTTCTCCTAAGTGGCTCCCTCGGGCAGGGACACCTTTTGTAATTTAGCCACCCAGACAGGGGCCTCCTTGTGTTATCCAGTCATCTGGGTGAGACAGCTTTTTAAAAAATTTATTACTATTATTATTATTATGGTTTTACCAATTGGTCATGTTGGTGGACACGAGCCACCCTGGTATGACAGAAGAGCAATGTTTGGTTGCTTTTAGGAAATTTCACCGAGGGAAGGGGACACACAGCGATGATACCAACGAAGGCACGCCGCAAGTGACTTAACACACCGGTCGGGGGAGCCACGGAAGCCCGCAGCTCATGGGAAACCAGCCTTGAGAGTTTTTGTGTGAATGGGGCCATTCTGCCCTCAGCCTTCTCCAATTTTGAATTTATAGGGGAAGTCCGGGGCTATAATTTAGTGAGGAAAATGGGGGCATTGTGTTTTCTCTTTGAAACAACCCAATACTTAAGTGGAAAAACAAGACCCGCTCTTAACAATCGTCGGGCACACATTTAATAACCAGAAAAATCCTTTAATTTCCGGAGAAGGCTCAGAAACCTCGACTAAGCATGTGCCTACTGTGATACCTGTTTAGGAAATACGTGGAAGAGGAAATAGGAAGATGTGCAGGGGTGGGGGCAGAGGGGGGAGCCCACGGCGGCTGCCGGCTTCCTCCTCGGAGGATTTTGCCTCCTGTTTTCCGTGGATACCGCTGGGGGGCCGCACAGATGCCTGCCCGGCGTCCTGGGGCCGCAGCCCTATCTCTGGGGCCTCTGCCATTGCCCCAGCATCCTTCTCTCCCCGGGGACCTGTCCTCACCTTCTCCTCTTCCTCAAGCCCCCTGCAATAACTTCCTGGGCCTGCCCGAACAGATGGCCACAAACCGGGTGGCTTCCAACAGCAGAAGCTAATTCCCCCACACTTCAGGAGGCCAGAAGTCCAAGATCAAGGTGTCAGCAGGTTGAGTCTTCATGGGAGCTCAGAGGGAGAGTCTGCCCAGGCCTCTTCTCCCAGATCCTGCTGGTTGCCCACAATCACTGGCGCCCCCTGGCTTGCAGACACATCACCCCAACCTCTGCTTCTGTCATCGTCCCTCTGCGTCTGTGTCTTTTGTCCTCTTCTCAGAAGGACACCAGGCATATTGGATTAAGAGGCCACCTTCCTGGGGTATGATGTCATCCTAACTCTACTAATTACATCTGCCACAGCCCTACTTCCAAATACGGTCACATTCTGAGGTCCTAAGAAGGACACGGATTTGGGGAGGGGACACACTGTTCAACCCAGCACATCCTCATTCTCCACCTACACGGAAGTCCACAGAATTCGGTCCTTGGAATCCCAGGGAATTCATCCACGGAAGCTCCCGGTCTCGCGGTTCATCTCTGACAGCTCCTGTCCCAGAAGAGGCCCTTCTCTTAACATTATGCTGCTACTAAGAAACCCATTCCCCCTCTCCCTCTGTCATTAGGATCAAACTCCTCTACCTGCATGTTCAACATCCTTCCCCACTGCCCCCCGTGCCTCACCCTACTGTCCCTGTGTGCTCCCACCCACCGCATCTCCAGCCCTGCCCTCCTCCGCCCTCCGGCCACCGCGCTCTGGCCCGATGGCCCCTGTCCTCCCTCCTGACAGCTAGCCCTCCCCATCCTCACAGTGAGCTTCCGTCGGCTGTGTCGCCACACCGGCACACAGTGGGTCTTAGTTCGTGCTTGGTCCGTTGAGCGGGATTCTCTGCCTCTCTCCCAAGCACGTTAGGCTGCACCCACAGCTTCTGTGTCGAGTACCCAGAGGGACGATGTGGAGGTCACTCCTTCCCTGAATCACTCGCCGCCTCTCCCTCTCGCTGGTGTCTCTCTCTCACTCACAAGCCGTCGCCCCGGCTAGATTTTAGGCTTTCGAAAGGCTGAGGCCAGGATATATCTGCTTCTGCCCCCACGGCACGATCCAGGGACAGAACACTTAGTAAGTTGTTCCCTTCAAACGTGTATGAATGCAGCCATTTTGCGTTATGGGCCTGGGTTCCTAGAAAGAATTACTCACTAGGGACTGAGTCAGCTGAGGATGTTAACACAGCATGACCGGGGGCAAAATCGAGCTGTTTTATATGCATTTTGAGTTTCTCAAGGTGGACCTGAGGTCTGCCTGTGTTAGCATCCGCACGGTTGCTTGTTCAAAGGCAGGTTCCGGGGCCCCGACCCGGACCTACTGAAGAAGAATTTCAGGAGGCGGGTCTGGGAATTTGTGTTTTTACGTCAGCTCCAGCCCAATCCAGGTGATTCTTGTGCACGGTCAAGTTGAGAATCACGGATCCAGACCCGTAGGTAACAAATACGGATTCGAAATACACCGGTGGGGCCAAGGACACACGAGTGGCTTATTAGAGCTCACGGAGCCAGCCGGGGCAAAGCCAAAAACGATTTACTGCTTTCTGGGTGACCAGCGGGCTTCAAGGACTGCCATGGTCTCCTGGTGCAGAGTGATAGCCTCACAGAATCAGGTGGCTGGTGGGGAGAAACTGGGGGGTCTCCTGAGTGACCCCACGGGCAGTGCCGGGCTGCCCCAGCTGCAGACAGAGCCTACGTGTCTTCCCATGCTGGTCTCCCCCGAGGCGGAGAATTAGAGCATGCTGTTCATTTATAATGTTTGCTTTGCTTTTGGAAACACCTCAGGGCAACTCGGGATAGGTTTCCACAGCGGTGTTTGACTTGGCTTAGTTGCAAAGTTCCCCCTTTTTAGTCTATTTATTGCAAGTTAGCACACGGCCCCGTATCCAGGAGTCCGACACCGGGTCTGACAGAAGTCGAGGGCAGGCAAATGAAAGGAAATGGTGGGAGGGCTGAATCGCGTCCCCCACCCACCTTCCTGGCTGCGAGCTCAGCTGAGGTCCGACCTGTTACTGCGGCCTAAGGTGCCTCGGGACGGAGTGACGCGTCCAGCCACTGCCTGCCCTACAACAGGGTCTGAAGGATCCTTTTCCAAGATGGAGATATAGTCCATCTTTCAACTACCTTTTGTTTTGTTTTGTTTTAAAACAACTACCTTTCAATAGTAAATTGCTGGTCCTCTTGATGTTTACTTTCAAGTTTCAAATAGATGCCATATTACATTTTCATAATAACCTAATGGCCATCACTGTGCCGTCTGTCTCATTTACATCGTTTCATTTAATCCGCATAAAACTCTATGTAGTCGGCATCATCAGATCCCATTTAATAGTGAGAAAACAGGGATGCCTGGGTGGCTCAGTCGGTTAAGCGTCGACTTCGGCTCAGGTCGTGATCTCGCGGTTTGTGAGTTTGAGCCCCGCGTCCGGCTCTGTTGCTGACAGCTCGGAGCCGGGAGCCTGCTTCCGATTCTGTGTCTCTCTCTCCCTCTGCCCCTCCCCCGCTCATACTCTGTCTGTCTCTGTCTTTCAATAATAAATAAACGTTAAAAAAAATTTAATAATGAGAAGACAAATTCAGAGACGTTAAGTGAGTGGCACAACATGACCCAGCTCATAAATGGGGACCGGGGCTTGCAACTCAGCAACATGTTTTCTCAGCACCATGAGCCCTCTCGGTCTGCTGATGACCTACCCCAGGCTGAGCCTTGTCTCTTGCCTGGAAGAAGGCAAAAAACCAAGTCTGGCTGAGGGCTGAAAGACTTGCATTATCCTCCTAGTTTGTGTTAGCAAAATGAAAAGTGAGGAAATGCACTCATTCACACTGACATGTCTGCAGAGAGCTTCTGTTCACATATTTCTTTCCATAAACCTGAGAAGCATGACTGAGAGTCACTAGCGTGAGTGGTAGAAACAGCTCAAGATCCAATCAGAACATAATCAGCACCTTTGGGATATGGCCACTGTCATCTGACCCACGAAGCGTCATGCTCAAAGGTGTGGGGGCCGGGTGGAATTTGGGACGTTTGGAATCTGAGACATTCGTCTCTGGGCTGAGACCCGCGAGCTGAACTGGGGACCTACACACTTGGGTCCAAGCACCCCCACATTTCCCACTCGAAGATCCCTTTTATGCGGCTTCCCTCCCATATTTCCTGCACCAAGGGCATGGGCGCAGCCCTCCTGCCCTGTACCCAAGGGTGGCCATTGCGGTCCATCGCAACTGCAGGCTCTCTCAGTCTCTCTGAGCAGCAGCCTGGGCCTGAATTAGAGGACCCGTGGTTCTCTCAATACAAGGGACACATGGCAGGCTCCCAGCCAGTCCCTGATCCTGGGTAAGGGTGGCTTTTCATGGAATGAGGAAGATTGAAATGAGAATAGTTTAGGACTTGGTTACTCGGCCATGAAGGAACACTGGATAGAAAAGAGTTCTCTGAATTTAAAAAGCCCAGTGATTGATGAAGTCCAAAGACCCCAAAAGGGGCTCAACTTTTGTTTTTGTTTTTTTTTTTTTTAGTCTGAGAGAGAGAGGGAGAGAGTCTCAAGAGGACTCCACACTCAGCACAGAGCTAGATCCGGGGCTCAATCCCATGACCCTGGGATCAAGACCTGAGCCAAAATCAAGAGTTGGGTGCTCGACCCGGACACCACTTGGCACCCCTCAGCTATTATTTAAACATGAATTGCATGCCTAGACCTTGTACAGCACGGTTTAGAGAGTCTGGACCAGACAAGCTGGAAGGGCTTAATGGTACTGCTCTGCCTTAAATATGCAGAAAAACACCATCGTTTGATTCTCATATTGAGCTAAAAGCAGTAAGAATAAACCACCATAAGCCACAGTACTTACTATTGGATCAGCTGCCCATTTTGTGTTCCGTGTTTACACATGTGAATTCCAGAAGCCACAATAGTTGAAGCTGGTGCTGTTATCCCCAGTTTGCATAGTGGGGAACAATAGATTTGGCGAATTCGGTAACTTGCACAAAATTACAAAGTTAGCAAGTGGTAAGGCCCAGAAATGAACGGGGTCCTTTCTTCTCTACACTGTCTCCCATGAACTATTCTTCTTCTCCCCACTGTAGTCTCACGCGGTATCACATTCTACTGCTCCACTAGCCAGGTCAAGAGCAGTTACGCCATCTTTGTAATATGCTGGGGGGTCAGCCCCGGAATTAGCAGGGTTCCACTCCCAGCCAAGAAAAGAATATTCCAAGGAAATGATACCTTAGATTTTTTTTTTTTTTTGCCTTAGTGGATAGACATTACGTGAGAGGGTTACGGTATGTTAAAGATATATTACTGTGACGTCTTGTAAATTTTATAGCCACCGTTTTACACTTCATTGACATTCCTGATCTTATTGTGGTGTTCACTTCAAATAATGTTGCACAGATGAATGTGTAAGAATCAAATGCAAGTTGTACGTTATTTGATGATGCACTAAATGATGATATCTTTAGGAATGAATTTTTTCTTGAGTATCGTGGTTTTAATGTTATTCATGATTGCTTTAATAAGTAGAGTTTCTTTGCCTTCGTAATTATAATAGTTATAAGAAACATGAGTTGTTTAGTTTTTGTTTATAAAACAAAATACTGAACATTTCTTGACTATTAAAAAATCTATACAATCTCAGAAACATCTGACTTGAATGAATGAAGGAAAAGGTTCTCAGTCTGGGCAACACATTTAAAGGCTTGGGAAGCTTTTAAAATTCTTAATTCTAGAGCAATTAGGTCAGGTCTCTGAGAAGCGTGCTCTGCCTAGTTATAATTTAGAAAATTCTGCAGGTGATTCCAACATGTAGCCAGTGTTGAGAACTACTGGGTCTAGACAATAATGGATTTTTAAATTTATGAAGTTAGAATATCAATGCATTAGTGTAACACAAAGGATAAAGACCTACATTATGCATTAAAATGAATAGTTTTGAATATAATACATGCAATAAGTCCGTAAGTTACAGATACAATTCAATATTCAATAAATATTACTGAAAGAATGAACATCCTACAAAGTTTCATATCGAAAATCCTATTTTGACGAAACAAAGATAATTGTAAGAAGTTATCGGTGAGACAGAAACATTTTTAATTAAACCATAATATGCCATATATTATGAGCTACACTCCCAGTTTCAAAAAAGTTCAAAACAGGGAAAAATCTGTTTTATAATCGATGAAATACAGTGCAGTGCATATTATTAGTGTCCACTAGATGCCGCTGTAATCTGCTACTTCAGGTTTCAAAGGCAATCTGAAAACCAATGTTCTCCAAGTACCTAAAATTGTAATAATCCACCTCTTTTGAAGACAAAAGACTTAAAAGTCTCATATTCTGAGGAGCTGCTGCTCATTACGTCCCTTGTATTAAGACCTAACCGGGGCGCCTGGGTGGCGCAGTCGGTTAAGTGTCCGACTTCAGCCAGGTCACGATCTCGCGGTCCGTGAGTTCGAGCCCCGCGTCGGGCTCTGGGCTGATGGCTCAGAGCCTGGAGCCTGTTTCCGATTCTGTGTCTCCCTCTCTCTCTGCCCCTCCCCCATTCATGCTCTGTCTCTCTCTGTCCCAAAAATAAAAATAAACGTTGAAAAAAAAAATTAAAAAAAAAGACCTAACCAAAGTATATCCCTAGGTGTAAAATTATGTAAAATGTGAATTGAAAAGTTTGAAAGGCTTGAAAGAAAAAGTGCTATTGCTTCCCTTGGATCCACACCCCTAGATTTCACATTTCTCTTGTTTGTAGTGGGTTATAGAGAATAGACAGTAATAGGAAGGCTGGTGTTTGACTTAAATCAAGGAAAAAGTAAAATCTAAAGGACAGAAAACAATGTCTTCTCATGAAGGCGGCAGATCATGGCACCTTGTGCATATGAGTTATTTCTTGCCACCACCAGAAAGGTCGGGGGAAAGGGGGGAGAAGCCAGGGTCAACGGGACTGGGCCTCAAGCTTAAACCCAAGCCCAGTGTAAACCCTGGGAATTAAACCAAGGCCTCCACGGATGAAAACCTGGATGAATCCCCCTATTGGGGGAGAATCACTCTCCCAGCAAAATAATAGAGGCTTTGGGTCAAAAGGAAGCTTGCAAAAGCTTCTGGAAAAGTGCATAGAGTACTGCTGCTCAAACTGTTCCAGATCTCCAATGAGATGAGAACAGAAACTGAGATTCAGCATTTCAAAATACTTTTATAGCAAAATAACAAAGTCATTTTTATGTCTGTGAAATGTAATAGAAAGAAACTGAACTCATATTTTGTATGTATTTTTGATTTCATTTTTCTAGTAATTCAGTATATCTAGTATTCTACCAAAGTACTGGTCCGTAACACATTGGAAAGTATTAAAAAACAGTCTTTCACCCCAAATAGCTTGGGAAGGACTGCAGAAAGCCCACCTGAGCTGTAGCGGGAGGGGGACCCCAGGACAACAACCCTATTAAACTCCTTACTAATTTTCTAGTGGACAACATAGGTCAAAAAGGGCTGAAGAACAGGCACTTTGATTGTGAGACACAGAATGACTGGAGGGGTAAAAAGAAATCCAAAGAACAGAGCACCTCGGGGAGCCGCAGCCCTGAGCCCACGGTCGGCAGCTCACCCTAGAACCCCACGAGCTCTTCGAGGCTCAGAGACTCCCCACCATCACCCTTAAGCTGCCCCCCTTGCCAAATGCACACACACAACAACCTGACCTTGGGATAAGAGGAACTCGGGGGGCCACAGTGAAAAGAAAACACACAACCACTCAGAATTGCTCAAATCTTATGTGTTTAGTTTTGTGAGAGAAGTGCATTAACTCCTTCCTGGCTTGGCCCGGTCCAAACCAGCTGGCTTTGATGGAAACGTGACTTAGAGCACCATGGCTTTCCACGTATGGATGGCCGAGTTGACAATTTTGCTTCTCTGAAAAAATGCCCTGTTGATGCTATCATACTATCAAAACGTCAATTGTGAATACTCTTTAACCCAGCGGTTTGCCTGCTAGAAATTCACCCTACAGGTACTCTCTTACAGCAAGCAAAGGCAACACTCGTTGATTCTTTTTGCTGGCGAAAAAACTGGATGAAACCAAAATGGCGCTCAACGAGAGTCTAGTTAACCAATGGCACCCCGCACGGTGGAAGAGAGCGCCCCATTAAAAGGCTCAGCGCTCCTCTGTGTAGTCCTGTGGAAAGAGTTCCAAGGCGCAATTTTAAGTACAAGAAGCCAGTTGAGCACAATGGGTACAGTGTGATCATATTCGTGTGAAACAAGAAGCATATGCATTTTGATCATGCAGAGAGCGCTTCTGGAAGCTGCATAAGCATCTGTTCACAATGGTTACCTCTGGGGAGTGAAGCAAAGGCTCTAGACAAAGGAGAGGGAGTTTTGTATCCGCCATCACACGCTTCTGTCTTCTCTTTTAAGTAACAGTATGTATTAATTTAACACGGAACAAGGTGCCCGTCGCAGAGACGCAAGAGCTGCGGGAAATGGCAGCAGGTATGGTCAGCCAAAGGTGTAACGTGAAACGAGGGGGTCGCATAAAGTCAGTCATGCTGTAAAGGTCAAGAGGCATCGACAAAAGCAAGAAACGCAACTCCTAGATTGCTCTCACCCTTGGCTGGTGAATAGTTCTAGTAACAGGCAGTATCAGCCTGGGGGGACCCCATCAAATCCAGGGGAACGTGTGGCAGGGGATCTGAGGCTTCCAGGATCTGAGGCCATCACCAGGTAAAAGAGTCCAGAGACAACTGCCTGAGTGTTGAATTACTGTGTGGACACAGAATGGGCAGAAAGGGGATTGGGGCGAAATGGTACAGGAACCTGGGGGCGAGGTTCGGCGAGCCCCTGGGGACCGGGTGGGGGACTTTGCGATCCGAAGCAGCCTCACAAGCAGTACTGCACACCTGGGAGAGCCCATCGGGGCCGGGGGTGACGGAGCGTCCAGATGGAAGCCAAAATCAAGCTGATAAAGACGTGAAGAACAAACCTTCCTGACTTCTGCTCCCCTTCCGTGTCACGGTCTATCCGACACCGTGTCGGGGGGCCTGGCCAGGGGTGGCGGGCAGGGGCAGGCCGGCAGGGGAACACCACCTGCAGGAGCACCGGTGTGCTTGGAAAGAGACCAAACGCCCTGTTCTATCAGCCAGGTTGGGCCTGCACCATCATAGAAAAACCAAAACACCGCAAGACAGAGAGACAATAGTCTTTTCCACTACCGCCCTCGGGGGGAACAGAAGGGGACAGGGAAGGATTCTTGAATGCGGCCGGGCCCGGAGTGAGGGGTTCCCAGAGCCAGAACAGTGTCTTCTGACACAGGCCGGTGCCCTTAATTGCCGGGCTTCTGTTTTGCTGCAAGCGGGCTGCAAATTGGGAGGCAGAAATAAAGTCTCTGGAGCGGAGGGGAGAGGCTGAAGCTGCCCCCAAGGGCCCTTCTTCCTGCTGGGCCCTTCCTTGATTTATTCAGAGCACTCAGCCTTTCCTCTGAGTAAATACTGAACAAATATTTTAAAACCACCGTTTAAACAGTGTGGAATTATTAGCTCGTCTCCACCCGGCCCCGGGCACGGCCGCTGTGCTAACCGCATCCCCCAAGGCCTGCGGGTGGGGGAACGGCCCTGGGCCCCATACACTTCCGGTGGCGGCACGGCCATCTTGAGAGGAGGCCACGCTCGGGCTGTGCTCGGACCGGAAGCTGCTGGGGCCGGAAGCTGCTCAGGCCAGAAGCTGCGTGGCCAGTGTCCGGGGCCTCATTTTGGGCTAAGCTAGAGAAGGGTAGATGGGCATGGAGGTGTCCACAGGAAAGTAGGAGTGGGGATGCCATGGAACTTTTCAGACCCAGAGAAGAAGGAGAGCTGTGGTAAGGTGACTGAGGTGTTGTCTGAAAGTCTCCATGAAGAAATAAGGAGAAAGGCAGAGGCAATGCTGAAAGGAGGCTGCCCCCACCACGCTGAAAATTTCTCTAACAACGTCAGGAGTCCCGAGGTTCTTCTCTTGAGGAATACAGTAGTCACTGCCTTAGAGGTTTTGGTTTAGAGCGACACCCTAGAAACCAAGTCTGCTTACCGATCTCCTGCACAACCTGCCAAAGGGGCACAGTCAGGGCCCTGCCTGAGACGTGCTTTCACCCGTGGGGCTCACGGGAGCCGTCCGGCCTTGGCTAGAGAGGGTGGTATGAATAGCCAGAACCCCGTAATATCCAGGGCTCAATCGTCTTCTTGGCCTCCTCAACCTCAAATGCGGTGAGCACGGCTCCCTCTCAGCCCCCCAGCATAGAGCTGCTCAGGACATTCTTCCACCAGTCAGACTAGAAATACCGGAAAAGCAAAGAGAGCTGCCCTCAGAGGCAGCCTCGGTATTTTCTTTCCTTTTGGCCGGTTCAATTTTAACTAGAAACTGGAATAATAATTATAATGATACATGTTTACAGGTTTTAACTAATTGATCCCTTGGAGTCCTCTTCTAGGGGGAGAGCATTCTACCCACCTCATACATCAGGAAAACAAGAAGCCATATGGTTGGGCTGGGCTGGGTGGTCGCTGGTGTCAGTAGGAGAGTGGAGACGTTGGCTTCAACAGTTCTTGACTTCTTGGCCTGTGTCCAGATCGCTGGGCCTTGCAGCCCCTAGAAGGGGTAACACATGAGAAATTGACATGGACCAGACCATAAACTATCAGGAGCAGTTGGCGTTCCTTGGGAGGGTGGGTTCTGTGGCCCTGCCTGTGCCTGTTTCTCTTGGAGAGACAGGCTTGGTGAGGAGGAAAGCCCGTTTCTTCAGGAGTGTTTTGCTCATCTTTAATTACCAGTTAAAGCAAAAACATTCTGTAGAGAAAACTCCACTTGAAAGAAAACTCCCAAGTTACTGTGAAGGTTTCATCTTTCCCTTTTGAATTCCAAGATCTGCAGCCATATAATCCAATGTTGGCCTAAAAAAATATTTGTTTACAGAAATACCCACATGAGGTATTGGGGACACCAATACCAGGGCATGGAGGTGCAGCCTGTATGGTAACCCCCAGCCAAATCCCTCAAATCAGCTCTGACCTACTTATTATGAACCCTCTTTTACCCTGTTTTAGCAAGTGGTGTCTAGATTTTCTCTTGATTCTACCTTCTCTATCTGCCAGCAATAGTTTTCTCAACGAATTAGGGTGAGATGGTGGGTGTAGGTGAGGGGAGAAGGGTCATAAAGGTCTTCAATGGTCATGACTATTTCAAGGTCAGGGAGGTGGTAGAAACAGAGGGAGGCGGGTTGGGAATCCTCCAACCCCAACAGATGAAGACACACACACAGAGGCATGCAAGTCAGCAAAGAAATGCAGGCTGGGTTCCCAAAGAGAAATGCTTGTATTTTTTATACAAGTGGAGGGTCAAGTACAATCCTTTTGGAGTATAACAAGGCAGGTTACCAGTCCTGTTGGGAAGCATAGCCTTGCAGCTCAATAGATTTTCCCTCTAAACCCACAATAGGCATTTACTTAGTCTTGATCCCATATCACCTGGTGGTGGTGTCCAATATTTCATGTGGGTGTCCTATTTCCCTAATTCACATGTAGGCTTTTGAGTAGGCGGGACCAGAGTTTTCATAATCAATATTAATTAAAATGATTGATCAAATAGTTTCCCCTTGTGTGTTATCAGCTGAGGGACATAAACTAATTTCAGTTTCATTCCTATTGCTTGATTTCTTTTCATCGTCCCAAGTTTCCTGTTAAGGCCCAAGCTTTAAGAGTCTTCCCCAATGCAAAGAGCACATCTGGGAGACATGTGTTTCATTTCTTTGCTTTTTCACAATGGTAATTTTTTCGGCTACTACAGGAAGCTCATGGATTCAGAAGTACAAGGAGCCCCACCAAGGCCTAAGATGATATCCGCTGATGCTATCAGCAGGTCTGAATGCCAACATCTGCTTAAAGAGTGATTGCCCTGAGAGGTTCATTTGGTTGGTCTGTTTGCAGGTGATAACCTCATATTGAAGTAATTTCTCCCCACCAAAGGGTCTAGAATAGGTTCAGTTGTAATCTATTTTATGTAGTTGTGACTGCCTTAAGAAACCTGGAAAGGGTTATTAAGAGTGTGTGTCTAGGCAAATGGATAACTTTTCCAGTTCAACAGTCTGTGAACACCATTAGTAGCCCTTGAAATGGTTCTCCAGGAAGTGTGGCTGTTAATAACTCTGCCCCGATGCTCCTATGTGAGCTGAACAATGAGATAATGTATAACTTTGCAAGTAGCCCAAAGTGCTCTGAATTGACAGCCTGCTCAGGGAGAGGGAGATGTTGTGCCATCCTGTACTCAGAAAACGCTACCAAAGCACCAGTGGAAGATGACCAACTTTCTCTTGCTCGTAGATTGATTTGTCACTCTTGTCGATGGGCCAAAGAATGACAAACTGATAGACCATGGTGCCGGGTACCTTTACTGGCTCAGAAAAGGGCTCCTTGTCAGTCCATCAGAGGTGCTAAGACAACTCAGGTGGCAAGGGAGAGAGGATCCTTTCATCAATAGCTATTAATAGACTTTCACTTTGCAGGAACATTTTATATTAAGTGTTTGGCTGTAGAAAGAAAAATATGCCCTCAGGATATTCATACTCTAGCTAGGGAGATAAGGCCCAAGATTGAAAAGTTACCTAAGATACAAGGCAGTGGAATATCTACCCTTAGGGATAATATTCGGTCATTACAGTGAATCAAGTGGATCCAGAAGTACTGAGAGCCAAGTGGGAAAAGGCCATTGGCAGAACAGGATACCATCTACGTAAAAAGGAAAGCAAAGCACCTATGTGTGTAATGAACATATGTATATATGCAGATGCATAAAGGGGATAGGAAGAGGAGACACCAATGTAGAGACAGAAGTTCCTTCTGGGGAGGGAAGTGAGGTTGGGGAGGGCAGTGAAAGACACCTTTCATATTTCTACTCCACATACTTCTGTATGGAGTAAATTATTTAGAACAAGAAAATACGTATACATTTCTTATGTAAAAAAAAGGAAAAGAGTGGAAAAATGTAACAAAGCAAGTACATGAGAAACACCAATGGGTGACCCCAAAGGTTAGTGCGGTGGTCTCGTAATCTCTTCAGCTGCCCCTTCCACCTTCTCCTGGTGTTCAGAACCCGGCTTTGCTCACGAATGGGTGCACATGTCTCTGGACACACCTGAAGAAAACCAAATAGTGATGGTTCCCATCCCTCTGCAATGATCTCTTGCGCTTGACCATATGATATAATCAGGGCCAGTGAGATTTAAAGGAATGCCCAGGGGGCTGCTGGTTAAGCTTTGCTCTTAAAGAGAGGAGCAAAGGGGACAAAGCGCTCCTTCCTTCTACTGGATATCGCAGTGTCTGGATTGAGTATTGGCACACAGTACATGCAGTACGACATGCAGCAGCCATCTTGCGCCTTAGGAAGCTACCCCAGGGATCAAGCCAAACACTGAGGATGCTGGTAGAAAGACGGAGAAACTGGAGTCCTTGAAGACGCTATGGAGCCACTGAATCAAGCTACCCAGAGCTGCCCTGCCTCAGGACTTCTGCTCCAGCGAGAGAATACATTTTTCTTTTGGTTGAAGTGGGACTATCCATTACTTGCAACCCAACTCAGCCTGATGGGCTTATCAGTCAGCTGGAGACCTGTCTGGGGCCTCAAGCCCCTTGGGCACCTCTGAGGGGACCTTTGGGCCCTCAGCACCACACCTCCCGGGCAGTAGAACATACTCCAGAACAGAGAAGGAGTCGTGAACCCTTTGGGCTGGGAGGAGCCTGGGAACTCATCCTGAGACCGGGGGACCCATTCCCCTGGCATGTCAGCGGGTGAGGAGAACGTCAGACAAATAGCCCCAAAGTCTGCCCCTGGGGGTTTTGACACAAGTTCCTAACAGGCAGGAGCTGCACTCGGAAGGCCAAAAGAGCCATCACAGCCAAAGGCTACTTGCAGGAAACATTTCCTTTCCTTGGAGCAGAGAGCCCCTCAGCGCTTCTGGAGGAGTGAGAAAGGAGGACCTGAGCAGATTCCCAAGAGTGGGAATTGAGTGTGGGGTTAGAGGGGTGGCTGCCCAGAGCAGGACCACAGCCTTGCGCAGCCCGGGCCAGGCAGCAGTGGACTTGAGCAGGCTGGAGGTGGCTCGCAGCCGCACGCACGGGGGAGGAGGCGAGAAAGGCTGGGAGTCGGCCTCCCGCAGGTGTTCCCAGGACCCCCCACAAATTTCCCCAGAAGTGATGATGGTTTTGATTGGTTTGTAGAGGAGTCTACCTGAATTAAACTCCAGCCCCTAAACTGCTATTGATTTAAAATGTTTTACACTGGGATAATTCCTTTTAGTGTGTTGGGGCTCCTGAAGGGAGGGCAGGGAAATGAAGTCTTACTGTGGTTGCTTGAGGGGGAGAGAAGGAGAGAGGGAGGAGAGGGATGATTTCTGGTCCTAAACCTGGTCCTGAGGAGGGGGTGACTGGTTTCTACTTGGGCTCTGAACACTCAACCCTGCATGGAGGTATCTGTTTCTTTTCCTGGTTTCACCTCCAGCTTGAAATCAATCACCTTGCTCACTTCTTGGAGCGAAGTCAAGGAAGGCTTACTGTTAAATCACAAACTCTGAGAAGGGGTACAAAACCCAGCCCCCGCTTTCAAACTACTCTGTGGCACTCTAAAGTGACGTGACTGTGCTCCAGAGGTCCCAAACGCTCAGCTCCAACCTCATTAAAAAGATTTCCCCACCTCACACCCAGTAGGATGGCTACTATATATATAATTATACATATAATATATATAAGAGAAAAATTAAAAAAAAAAACCAAACGTGTTGGTGAGGTTGTAAAGAAAGTGGAACCCTTGGTCATTGCTGGGGGCGGGGAGGACATAAATGGGTGCAGCCACTATGGACAACAGTATGGAGACTCCGCAAAAAATTAAACATAGAATTACTATCATATGATCCTACAATTTCACTCCTAGATATATATTCCCCAAATTGAAAGCAGGGACTCAAAACAGATACTCGGATTCCCATGTTCACAGCAGCATTAGCCGCAATAGCCGAACGGTGGAAACAACTCGGATGTCCACTGATGGCTGAATGGAGAAACAAAAGGTGGATATGCATATGACAGAGTGTTATTCAGTCTTTGCAGGGACTGAAGTTCTGATATATGCTACGACTCAAAAACATTTTGAGTGAACGAAGCCAGACACAAAAGGACCAGTCGTGTGATTCCATGGTTGGGAGGTACCTAGAGGAGTCAAATTCATAGAGACAGAAAGTGGATTAGTGGCTTCCAGGGGCTGGGGAGGGAGGCACAGGGAGTTAGTGTTTAATGGGTACAGAGTTTGTGTTTGGTATAATGAAAAAGTCCAGAGTACTCAACGTTGCTGAATTGTACCTTCAAAACTGGTTAAAATGGTAAATTTGATGTTACATAAATCTTCCCACAATTTTACGTTGTTTATCTTTAAAGTGTTTATTTATTTATTTTTGAGGGAGGGAGGGAGAGAGAGAGAGTGAGCGAGCATGAGCAGGGGAGGGGCAGAGAGAGAGGGAGAGATAGAATCCCAAGCGGGCTCTGCACTGTCAGCGCAGAGCCCGATGCGGGGCTTGAACTCACGAACTGTGAGATCACGTCCTGAGCTGAAATCAAGAGTCGGACGCTTAACCGACTGAGCCACCCACACGCCCCAATTTTACAATTTTAAAAATTAAAATAATATTTAGAATTATTAACAGTAAATAAGAAATAAATTAATAACGGAAAACTGTAATAAAAACATCATAAGCATTCAGATAGTCAAAAAATACCCCGTTTATACATTGGAGACCACCTGTGTGTTAAATTGGGCTTCCTTCTTGCTTTCTCTTTGTGGCCGCTCAGGAATCAAGTTTCTCTCAGCATTTCTCTGAGGGAGTTCGCATATATCACAAATATGCCAGGGGTTAAGAAGCTTGTATCTCCCGCCCTAATCTTTTAAAAATTCAGACCTATTCTTATCCACTCAGATAAAATTGTGGGAGCCTAGCTGTAACCTGCTGTCATCACAGCCCCCGACCCAGTTGTGTAAAAACACGTCTGATGTGCCCAATCATTTTATATTTGTTACTTATTTAAGTTTCTGATACACCACGCATCACTTTGATGTTTCGAATAAGAACACAAACTACCATTAGATACTGTCAGTGCTCTGCTTTGGAACAGAAACTTCCCTCTCTCTCCTCTTTCAAGTTTAATCAAAGAGCATCTTGACACAGCCATCTGGAACTTGCTCTTGATTTTCATATTCATCAGAACATACAAACGTCATCCATTTGAACTCATAAAATAAAATTTTGCAAATAAAATACCATGTTCGTTTCAAAAATGGGGGTTGCTATAAGATTTGAATTCCAGAAAGTTTCTGCTGAGGGAGAAAGTTTGAAAAGCACTGTGTTTGCTCAAATCCCACTTGGTTCAATTTGGTAAACATTTATTGAAGTCTCTGTTCAATTATTAGCTGAACTCACAGTAAGTTCATGGGGGAAGCCAAGGAAGAGAGTTAAATTCACATTGCCTGTAAGATAGAAATGCTCTTTACATTTTAAATGGGTGGGGGAAAATCAAAAGAAGAATAATTCATGACACATGAAAACTTATGTGGAACTCAAACTTTAGTGTCCAGAAGTAAAGTTTTACTGGAATACAGTCACACTTATTCACTTTTGTATTCTCGTCACTGGTTTTGTCCTACACTGCAGAATTGACTAGTTCTGATAAAGACCACCTAGTCCCGAAGCCTAAAATGTTTACGATCTAACCCTTTACAGAAGGAGTTTGCCAGCCCCTGGATTAGACAATGGCTAAACCAAGTGTAGTCTGAATATCAAGACCTGAGAAGCCCACCAATAATCTTGACGTCCCCAGCACTGGGGAATGTTACTGCAGAGTCACTCAATCTGGGTCAGCGGCTCTCAAGCTTGGGCAGAACCAGTCCCCAGTGGGACATCCAGAAGCGTGTGGGCATAATTTCTGTTGTTACCATAATGGGAATACCATGGGTGTTATGTGGACAGGGACTCGGGATCTGAAACATCCAACGATGCATGGGACAGACCTACCCAAAGCTGTTCTGCCCCAAACATCAATGGCACATCCATTGATAAACAGCGATCCAGATAATCACTGTGATGGTTAATCTTACGTGTTGACTTGACTGGACCACGGTGATTGGACATTTGCTCAAACGTTATTCTTTTAACCTTGAGTAAAGGAGATTACCTCCATAATGTGGGTGGGCCTCCCCCAATTAGTTGAAGGCCTTAATAAAACAAAAAAAGGACTGGCCTTCCTGAGCAAGAAGGCTCTTTACCCAATGATAGCCGTTGGACTCAAACTGCAACTCTTCAGAAAATGGGATGTAGAAATCTGTTCCATCCGTTCCCTCAACTCATTCTGGTCAGCCTTTCCTGCTCCCGGGGAAGGAAACCCGCTGATGTTGACGCCATTGGCCAGAGCGGCTTCTACACTGCTCCCAACCGCTCAGTTCCGTGCTTCCCCATGAGAGAGTTCACAGAGTACAGAGTCCTGAGAGGACGTGTGAATCAATGCGAGAGCCACAGGCATCAGAGACAATGTCTCAGAGACCTGGAGCTGTTGTCACAACTCAGCCCAAACTAGGTGGCTTAAAACTATAGAAGTGCAGGGGCGCTTGGGTGGCTCACTAGGTTAAGCATTTGGCTCGGGTCATGATGTCACGGTTGCGGGGAGTTGAACCCCGCATCGGGGTCTGTGCTGACAGTGCAGGGCCTGCTTCGGAGTCTCTCTCTCCCTCTCTCTCTCTGCCCATACCCAGCTTGCTGTCTCTCTCTCAAAATAAATAAACTTAAAAAATTTTGTTTTGAGAATAAAACCAATAGAAGTATATTCTTTCACAGTACTGGAGGCTGGAAGTCTGAAATCAAGGTGTTGGTGGGGCCACGCCCCCTCTAAAGGCTCTAGGGAAGGGGCTGTCCTTGCCTCTTTGGCGTCTGGTGCTCACCCATAATCGTCGGTGCTCCTTGGCTTATAGACACGACATTCCAGTCTCCTCACCCGCCCGTCTTCGCGTGGCCATCTTCCCTCTGTGTGCTGTGTGTCCAAATTTCCCTCTCCTCACATGGATGCCAGTCAGTGGATTAGGGCCCACCCTCCTCAGTATAACTTGGTCTCAACTCGATCATGTCTGCAAAGACCCTACTTCCAGAGGAAGCCACACTCCCAGCTATCAGGGGTTAAGGTCTGATCATCTCTTTTGGGGGGACACAATTCCACCCGCCACAGACACGGACTCCATACAGACTCTAAACAATCCGCCAGAAGCCACAAAGGCGCCACTTAGAACAACTCCTCCCGAGGCCGGCACAGCCCCACCCTCCAGCCATTCGTGTGCACACAGGTGCCATCCCAGAGGCCCAAGGCAGAGAACAGAAAAGAAGTCATCCGCTTTTATTAGACGTCTGGCGGGAGACCCAATATGTCTCCTAAAACGCTGCCCTCCTGGGGGCCTGGGTGGCTCAGTCGGTGGAGCGTGCGTCTCTCTCTGTCCCTCCCCACTGCTCACCTCTGTCTCTCTCGCCTTCAAAAACAAAGAAATAGGGGCGCCTGGGTGGCGCAGTCGGTTGAGCGTCCGACTTCAGCCAGGTCACGATCTCGCGGTCCGGGAGTTCGAGCCCCGCGTCAGGCTCTGGGCTGATGGCTCGGAGCCTGGAGCCTGTTTCCGATGCTGTGTCTCCCTCTCTCTCTGCCCCTCCCCCGTTCATGCTCTGTCTCTCTCTGTCCCGAAAATAAAAAAAAATAATAATAATAAAAAAAACAAACAAAAAAAAAAACAAAGAAACATTAAAAAACAAAACAAAAAACCCAAAACACTGCCCTCCTTTTACCTCTCCCCACGGAGCAGGCTCACGGCTCTGCCGAGCGGCTCTTGTGGGATGCGGTAGAGGCTGGGCACCGGAACAGGAGCTCCCTCAGTTCCTGAGTCCCACGGAGCAGGCGGCCAGAGTGGCAGTGGCTTGGGGGACAGCCAGACTTGCTCGAAAAGCTGTCATTTCAGAAAGGAAGGGGAAAATCCACTTTTTGTTTTTTTATAGGCACTGAGTACCAAAGTTTAAGAACTCGCCTATGACCACAAAATGTCTGAGTGGAGCTAGTCTGTAACGATCAGCCTCTTCTTAAACCAGCAGCCCCTCCAACGGGCTCCTGGCATCAGCTGGGCTACCTTGGGCTTGCTTGGGAGAAGCCTGGAATCACATGGCCCCGGCTCTTTGCAGCTCGCAGGGACATGGAGGGAAGAAAGGAGAACAAAGGGAGGCAGTGGGTGGAAACGTTTTCTAAAGGTGGTTTCCTCCCCTCCCGGCTTCCCGATACACAGGAGGCGAGAGTTAAGGGGTTTGCTGAATATCTATTTAGCACAGAAATACAACCTCAGACATAGCATCTTGTAACTAGAGCCACGCAAACCTCTACTTCTGAATGTTCCCATGGCAAAGACACAAATTTTCACAACATTCCAAGAAAATCCTGAAATTGAGTCCTGTAGATGGCTTGGAATTTTTTGGGCCAAGGAAATGATATTCCACGCATCAGAGGTGCATCTGTGTGGGCAGATGTCTTGGGATCAGCGGAGGGCGGGAGGCCCAAAGCTGGTGGTCACTGCTGGGGCGGGGGCCGGAATGCAGGCAGGAGGGCGAGGCGTCCCCTGTGGCAGAGAAACTGCTGGGGGGAGGGGCAAGACCAGAGACGGGGAGCAGCAGGGTAAGGACTCAGGAATGCATTTCTCTTCCCCATCCCCACCCCCTACTTCTCAATGGAAATGGAAGCATTGCCATGATTTCCCGACTGAAAATCACGCTGGAGAATGTTTAGTGTTTTATGCATGAAGGCCCGTGGCCATTATCATGCCCTCGGGCGTCAGAATTTTCTATCAACAGCAAAATGTCAGCTAAAAATGTCCCTATCAAATCATTATGGGGAGTTTATTCACGTCGTAACTTTAAAAATAAAGGCCTGGGCCGCCAAGCAGAATCTCTGTGCTCCTCATTGTGGATTAAACTGATCCCAAATGGAGAAAATGGCAGGCTCTCTGGCACCTAGGTTTATTATAAAATCCGTCTTCTTTTCATGTCCAATATAATCAAGGCAGCCACACCCCACGCTCAGCCAGCCTGGCCTTCCTTTCCCCAATTCCAGACCCCACTTTACGTGAGAATATATATAATTACCCTAGTGGACTCGGAGCCTGTCTTGAAATAAAGCGTCAGAACCCCAGGGGACCGACTCAGACCCAAATCGTGCACCCTGACTTGGCACCCGTGTCCTTCCTTGTCAGCTCTGGTTAACTTGGGGAGGCACTGAGGGCTCCCCGGGATGGGCGGGGGGGTTTGCAAACATTCCTGCCCCAGGCCCCGCAAAGGCCTGAGGAACAGAGACCAGAACTTCCTCCGGCCCCCACCGCAGCCCCTTTGGAGACAGAAGGGTAGCCCTGCCCATTCCGGCTGCCCTCATTTTCACAAACGCCATGCAGCAGCCTCTGGAGGCCGCGGTGATATATGGTGCCTTCCAGAGAACAGGATACAGATGCGTGGGGGAGGGTAACCCGAGCACAGTCCAAGAAGATGCTTCTGTCCCCGGAGTTCAACACATAAATTACAAACCACGATTTCAAATTTGAAGGAAAGTATTGACATTCCTCTCTTTCCCGAACTTTGGCCTTTTGTGCTCCAGGTTGAGTTTGAGAGGAGTGTAGCTTTCGCCCAAGATGACTTCTTCCCATCCTGTTTCAGTCATCTGCTGGGTCCTCCACAAACAGTGAGGACGTCTGTCTCTGTGACCAGGTCACAAGCAGCGAGGACCCTGCCTCTGCTGCTCGGACGCTGGCCAGCCACGGATCCGTACTGCTCATGCATGGTCTTTCCTGGGAGCAGAAGGAATTCGGGAAGGGAAGGGGGAGTTGGGACGGTGCGCACACAGACAGGCAGACATCCAAAGCCAGAGACCGACCAGGGCATTTGGTACGGGCTGTCCCCCTCCGCGCCCCACCTCGGTCTGCCCAGCATCACTCGGTGTCCTGAATGGACGCTTTCCTCACCTTGTGCCTCTACCCTCCCAGCTACAGGGAGCAGGGAATGAGCCTGAGGGCACCCAGGAATCCCACAGACAGACAGCTACAGTCTCCATCACCCTTTGCGTGTGTTGGTCCTTCTGACTGTACAGAGCAGACAGACGGCGTCAAATAATAGCTTGGCTGCCTGTACGTCATGCCATGGCTGTCCCAGGTTTTAGAAAGCACTGATCGTCCTCTTGAGATTTCATTTGGATACGAACGCATGGTGTGTGTGTGTGTGTGTGTGTGTGTGTGTGTGTGTGAAAACTGGGACATCCTTAAGCTAAATTGTTTAGATGATCTGTGTTCACCTAAACTTTTGCAAACAAGGAATTGCACTTAGGACTTAAACCCCATCATAAGATGATTTAGGAAGTATCCCACTTTCGGTGGAAAGTGGATTAGGCACTGTCCTATACGACAGACGCTAGAGCAGTAACAGGACAGAATGGGGAGACACGTGACCTGGGTACCAGGGCCGACTGCCCTCGAGGAGCACGAGGAGCCCTCTTCTAGATGAGTCTGCTGCAGCAGGGCAGGCTGCTGGCCACGTTCATCTGCCCCGAATTTCAACCTGCACAGGGAGATGGGGAGTCAGGTACTCTGAGAAATTAGGCTCTCCTCCCTGCAAACGAGACGTCACATGACCCTGGCGGAGGCCCAGAAACCAGGGAAATGGGCAGTGTGGGTGCCATGCGATAGCCAGGCTTATATATCCAGACCCTGCTGGACCTGGGCCCACTAGGGCAAATGCAGCCAGCCACTTGTTGTGCAAACGTTACGTGCAGACACATAGCCACCGGTCACTGTCCAGTGTACCAGCAGGTACCTGTTAGGACAGGAAATAGAACCCATGTGGAGATGTCCTGCCCCACCCCACGCCCTCTGCCCCAGGCCATGACATACAGTGGCACCTGCACCAGGGTGAGGGTCCAGGGATGCACCCCTCTCCTCAGGTCATACTGGGCGCATGCTGGGACATGATGCACAGGTGCAAGGTGTTTTCTACTTGGCCCTCCCTCCACTGCTGGGCCACCTTGACTCACACCCATGGAGTCCCGGGCCCTTTGGGAGCCTTCTCCTCTCCTGCCGCCCACGCAGCTGTTCCGTGGACCTTTACACAGCTGAGCAGACCCTCCAGTCACACGCAGGTGCTCTGTGGGACATGCTCGTGGAGAAGAAAGGTAGGTTGGCCAGACCACTCAAAACTCAATTACACACTGACTCCCTAGTCAAGGCTCAATCCTGTGACCTCACGGGAAATAGGAGACAGAGATCCCACCCTCAAGAACACGTAGTCATGCATGGAGCCAAAACCTCAGTGCACAGAATGAGATGTCGGTCTGCTGGAATACGCTGGAGGGGAGCCATGGCGCCGCGTCTTGAGAGACGAAGACGGCAAAGCTAACAGCAGGGAGAGAGAGAAGGTTCTGGAGCTAGGGAGCAGCACCGTGTTCGGGGAGGTGGGGTGAGAGGAGGGTGAGAAGCTCACGGGCAAGACAGGGACGGCAGGTGGCACCAGAGGAGCCAGCATGGGGATGGAGGGATCGGGGAGGTTGGCCTGAGGGGGCTTTGGAAACTGGGCAGAGACTTCGAATGGGGACTCCCTGACCAGAGAAGCGAAGGCTGGGCAGGGCGGCCACACGTGGCATGCCCGGAGTAGGATGCCCTCGGGGCTGCATCAGGTGCTGCCCGTTGAAGCGCCACGGACCACGTCTGACCCATGAGCTACAGCTGTCCTGCCTGTGGAAGGTCAGGCTTTCAGAATGGTGCACTGGGGCCCCTTGCCCGGCCCATTACACTTCCACTGTGGGCTCCCAAAGCATGGCCCCTGGGCCAGAGGGAAGCACACCGTGAGGGGAATTTCGGCCCATCTAGGCTCCCCTCTCTGACCTCGTCTCCATCTCAGGGCCGTCCCTTCCACCCAGGCACCCAAAAGACTCGTATTCTTTCTTTCCTCCCAGAATCATAGATTTCAGAGTTGGAAGGAACTTACAGGAGGATCACCTAGTCCAGGGGTCAGCAAACTTTTAGTGTAATGGGCCAGACAGTGGACGTGTTAGGCTTTGCTGACCATACAGTCTCTGTCACAGCCGCTCAACTCTGCTGTCGTGGTGTGAAAGCAGCCATGACAAAAAGGAAGCAAATGGCGTGGCTGTGTTCCAATAAAACTTTATTTATAAAAACAGGCAGAGGGCCAGACCCGGCCCACGGATCACAGTTTGTCACCACCCCCCCCAACCTAGTGTTTGAGATTCTTATTTTATAGACGGTAAAGCTGAACCCCGAGAAATGAACTGACTCCACCAAAGACTCAGAGAACTGAAAATCTGATCGGGCCTGTTGGGATGTTTGTGTTTTCACCGAGGAAGAGAAAATAAAAAACAGTGTCACTGTCAACCAGAGGAACTGTGCGTCCCAAATGAGACGAAAGCAACGCTTTAAAGGGGAAAACGGGAGGGTGCAGGGCACAGCTGGGCCAACACCACGAAGCCTCACTGTCCTTCCTTTTGGACGTGATAAGTTCATATTCTTGGACCACCCCGTCAGCATGTCAGGTTTAAAATATTACACGTGGAATGATGAAAAATTGCCAACATCTCAGCACCGTCTCTTGATTAATGGGTAGTTCCTCAGAGATTGATCAGTTTGTTTGATTTTGTTACTCAGAGTGACTGATGGCTGCTTTAAAAAATACTTAGCTTTAGAGTTACCCTACATGAGATAATTTTCATATGCCTCGTGTAGCCCCGTCTAGAATAATTGGACTTTATTGCCTTCCTTCCATGCATGAACCGAAGTTCCCTGGAGAAGCAGAACAGATTCAGACTTTGTTGCCTTAATATTTCCATGTAGATCAGCTGCTGTATTCATAGAGCGGCTTTGGCCAGATGGCCAGCCAGCCTTGTAGTGACATTTCCCATTTCCCGTCCATTACTCACCAGTGGAAAATAATGGGATGTGAATTCCCCATTTGGGGTAATATGTGGTTACAGCCTTGTTGTACCTGCACTGAAGATAAATGACTTATCATGCAATCATTTCTGAACTCTCTGGGGAAAAAACAGGAGAAACAACACGGTGTTTGGCAGGAAGAGGAAGCGTCACTGTTTCGGCATTCACTGGGACAGCTAAATTTAATTTCCGATTTTTGTCTTCTATTGCTTATTTTCTGTTGCTTAGAGGGAAAGAAGAGTTTGTTTTTGCTGCTTAAGATATTTAAGGTCAGGTTTGAGAAAGGGTTCTCAGACACCCCGATGTTGGTCTATCACCAGGATGTCCTTTTTCCAAACACCGGTGTGATACAGAGCTGAGGTGACAAAAATTGCTGGAAAAAAGTCCAGCCGGATCGTGCAGACTTACTCAAACGCATTGAATTCTTGTTCAAAGTTGTTTTCGAATTTTTACTTCTTGAAATATTAGTTATCATCCCTCAGTGTTTGACCCAATACAGTCAATACTGTACCGAGCTCATCCTTGGTTTTCAACTTCCCTGTTTGATGTCACCCTTAGAGGTAAATATTTTTGGCTAACACTCCCTGTAATTATTGTTAAAGACGAGTAAGTAGGAATGATAAGATTATTAATAGAGTATGCAGAGTGAGAACAAACACGTCTTCAATCCTTAGGGTGGGCCAGGCAGTGTGGTAAGAGTATCCTCGCGTAAGTCATTCAATTGCCTCTGTTGTCCTTTGGGGCAAGTGCCATTATCACCATACTTTTCCAGCAAAGACAAGTGATACAAGAGAGGAAGACTAATCTGCCCAAGCCCTACAGTCTGAGCGAGATTTGAACCCACATATCGGATTTCCAGCTTTTAACTCGGAATGTTCCAGAAAGAAGCGTTCCCTAGCACTTGGCCAGTGCTAGGGAACGCTTCTTTCTGGAACATTCCGAGTTTTCCCTTCTCAGAAAGAAGGTGACTCAGCTACTTCCCAGCTTCTGCTCTTCCTGCTGGGCTACAGGTCTCTTCCTGTCTGATTCTCACAGGAGGGCAGAGCTAAGGAGTTGGGTGGGGGTCCTCGTGGGACCCTCGAGCCGTCCCATCCGTGCAGGGGGCATCGCTCCCTGCCCTGAAGATGGGTGATTCACCTGGGGCCCCAGGTCAGCTGATGGCAAATCAACTTTCCTCAATGAAATAATCTGCATGTTAGAGGCAGCAGAAGGTGTGGGAAACTACAGATGTTCTGGAAATGGCTTCCTCCTTCCTCCTCTCCCCCCTCTCCAGCACAGGCAGAGCCTGTTACAGAGGGAGCTACAACCTTGCCATGGCCTTCCATCCACCAAGCCCAAGGAGAACGTAAGCCAGGCTGCAGCTGACAGCATTCGGCCACAGAACTTAAACAAAGAAGGTCACCTGCCCGGGAGTTTACCCCGTTAGTAACTCAAGCCTTTTATAAACTCATTTGTATTCATCCAGACGGCTGTTTTGGCTAGAAAGAAATGCTTTCTCCTCACTAGAATTACCAATAATTTGAGCAGAAAGCTACAGGCAAGACATATTAATCATGTTTGAAAGGATGCATCTTTTCATACAAGGGGTTTGCTTCAACCAAAAAAAAAAAAAAAAAAAAACCACTTTCCCCGAGCTGTACTTATACTTAATGGCGGTTTCCAACACAGAGAGAATGCACAGCTCGCTTTGTGTCTTTATCTCATCGCCACCTCCTCCTCTGCAGGTGAGGCATCAGATTCATATCCCGTTTACATCATCCTTGGTCACTTGTGTGGGGTTCAGAGGAATGAACCACGGTGGAAATTTTTCTCTATTTTCCTTTATCCCTCGTTTATATTTGTTAGTCTAAAATCATAGCATTGCCTGATACAGGAAATAAATGTAGTGAGGGAAATGCTGTATGCAGAGCAAACTCCTAATGCATAGTTACTCTGCTAACGTGAAGTTGCATGCCTGCTAAATCTGTCTGTCTCCCAAGGATCCAGCCCTATAGATACGTGAGCGGCCGACTCCCAGAGAGGTGGGCTTTAATAGGACTATTAAAAAGGTTAGCATTTCCGTGATTGGTTTATGCTTCCCCCTCCATTTCAGTTAAAGATTAAGTCTTTGCAGCAGGCTGTAGCTCCAAGGCAGGTTTGGGAGGGATGTGGAATACTTTCTTAATTAAAAAAAAAAAAAGAAAAGAAAAACCCTCATAGATAGAGTTAGTTTATTTTTAACAGCAACAGAAGCACTGTGGGAAGCTGGTTTGCAGGTTCCGTTTCATTCACAGACTGTGCTCTGCAAACAAAAAAGCAGCCTTGAGTCTCCCTAATGAAAAAGCGAGCTGGGGGAGCTCTGAAGCAATCTTGCCCCCCTCCCGCCCTGCGCGGTGGCCCCTGCTGTTTAGGCTGCTCTGCAGAACTGCTGCCTTCTGTTTGCCCTCAACTTTGTGCAACTGTCGTCTGACAAGCTCACTTGCCCCACCTCAAGCAGGCCAACCACCCTTTTACTGAGCACCTATTATGTGCCAGACATTGAGCATAGTTGCTGGGCGGATCAATAACATAAACACTATCCCCATCTTCACAGAGATAGTCTGGTAGAAAAATATGTATTAGGTTAGGGTTGGGTTAATGATACCTATAATTTAGGGAAGCGCATGCAATAATAGAGACACAAGTAATAACAGGAAACGCGTGCAGATCACAGGGACGCAGACAAGGCTGGATTCCAACAGAGGCAGAGGGGCAGAGAGCCCTCCGGCAGGGAGGATGGCCACCAGGGCCAGGAAGGGACAGCTAGGAAAGGGGCAATATTTCAAACAGTGGGAGGAGGCTGTGTTACCGATGCACCTGGTGGAGGCAAGGAGGAGGCCCGGAGCAGGGAGGCCAGAAGCAAATCTTCCAACAGCCCCGATAAAGAAATAAGAGCTACATCTCTATAAACAAACAGAAAGAGCTCCGAGACAGACTGGTGACCGAGAAAACAAGACGTGAAACAAATTACATTTAAAAAAAAAACACTAAAAACAATATATGTATGTGTGTGTCTATAAATGCATTTTTTTTTTGCTTTTAAATGTTTTAAGATTTATTGATTTTTGAGAGAGAGAGAGAGAGAGAGAGAGCGAGCACCAGCAGGGGAGGGGCAGAGACACAGAATCCGAAGCAGGCTCCAGGCTCTGAGCTGCCAGCACAGAGCTGGACAGGGGGCTCGAACCCACGAGCCGTGAGATCATGACCTGAGCCAAAGTCAGACGCTTAACCGACTGAGCCACCCAGGTGCCCCAGTAAATGCATTTTTAAAGGTCTCTATTATACATATACCCCAAACCAATAATAGTCTCTAGGAGGGGCAGGAGGGCATTAAATGGGGGTGAGGGGCAGGGTGCCCTTCAATTTTTTTTTCTGTAATCTTGACTTTTTTTAATTAAGGAGAATATATTCTGTATTACCTATGTAATTAGAATATATATATATTTTTAAATGTAACCAATAATCTATTTACTTTTCATTAGAACACATGGCACTTGAGAATATTACATTATGTCTGACTAGGTTTGGTATTTCAAAGTCAAATGGATTCTGGAGAAACAGAATTCCTGGTCCATAAAAAGCAAGGTTCACCGGGTCCAACTCCCTTATTTTACAAATGAGGAAATGTGGGTTTCTCATGGTCTTTTCGTTTATAGGTACAGGAGGAAGTACGTAAAATAATTCATGGAGAAGTCATTGTTGCCTTTAGGCTTTCCAGGCAGCTATGAAAACTACATTAAAATATTTGTTTTCAAAAAAATTCATTTGTCCAACCGCAAAAGCCATTTTCACTGCACAGGGGAGCTCTGGTACATGCTTGAACGTAACATACTAGCAACTGGGTCAGGAGTCAAGTTCTGCCCAAGTGCCACCATGTGACCTTGACATAACGTCAGTGTCCCCATCCTAACACTGGGGATTTTCTGAGCCCCCAAGAAATACTATTACTTCACAACAAAGGGGGGGGGGGAGCGTACTTAAACCTGTGAGGATAGAACGCTAGCCTTAAAATAGGTGCTTCAAGCATTCCTAAAGCCAGGCTCTAACCGAAGTCTTGCAAGATCTCTAATACATAAGCTAGTTTGGTGGAGGTGAAAAAAGGAAAGTAAGGGCTTCTCTGGAGAATATGGTGAGAAAGAGAAATCAGTATTTTGACTAAAGAAAATATTTAAGTTATGATTGGAAATATATTTGCAGAGCAACAAAAAAGGACTTTTTCCCCCTTAAATATTCACAGCTGGCTCTCGGGGACCGTATAAAGTTACTATGCTACCAAATGACTCAACTTGCAACATCTGTAATGGTGATTGACACAATGTATTAAGGGCTATCTAACTCTTGGAGTCACGACACCCCTGTTTGATTAGGGTTTATTTTATTAGCGCCAAGAGACTCACACGTTTAACATCTGTGGTGCTGCTCCTGAAATTCCGAGCCATAAAACAAGGAAATTCAGCATGGTCTGAAATTCCAGAACATAGCAAACAAGTCTACAGAAAACACATTCGGGGGGGGGGGGGGCTGGTCGGTAATCGAGCAGGGCTTAGCTCAGGCGGGACCGCACATCTGGCCGCACCTTCCCTTAGCAAATGTGGGAAGGAGGAACTGGGGGTGCCAGAGTCCAGCTGGGCAGAGAGGGTTGGGGACAGTCAGCCTGGGGAAGGGTCTCTCCTGTTGCCACGCTGTTGAGAGGGAGTTTCTGTGCAGTTCACCTCTTGAGATAGTGCACTACCCGCTTAACCCCGTGTTTCAAGATGCTCATGGTTTATAATCGTGGATTCAGCTTTGTGCTCCGCATAGGAGAGAGTGAAGCAACCTGAGCCCCCCGCCCCCCGTCTCCTGGCTATGGCAGAACCTTTAAAAGTGATGGCTAGCTGTATGCTGTACCAGTGTGGGAAAATACTGATGGGCAGACAAAGCCAGAGACAGAGAATAGACAGGATCCTGGGCAGCAAAATAACGCCACGGTAACAAACTGGCAAGACCTGACTTACACCGGCAGCCCAGGGCTAGAGCCGAACGCAGAAAAATAACGAGAGTTCAGTTTACTGGGGTGAAGGGATGCTTTTAAAGAAAAAAAGGCTATTAATGGAAATGAAAAAAAATTGTATTATATTAATGGAAGTTACACTAATGGAAATTAATCCTTTTAAAGACATAATCCCTACTTTTTCGGAATACTAGAGTCCCGGGGGAGGTGTGGGGGCTCGGTGTGAAAAAACACAAGGTCAACCTTGAAGAGTTATGAGAGAAGTCCCGCGGGACCCCGGGCAAGATCACAAACTTCAAAGCTCTTTGACAAGTACAGGACGATAAAAACATATGGCTGGCGGGCAGCTTATAGTGCCACATCTTCCAGCGCGGCTGATACCCACGGGTCCTTCAGCTCACTCTTTCTTAGGAATACACAGCGTGCTTTGGGTGCAAATGCATTGCAGAGAGGCCGGGGCGGCTGAATCACCATAGCACCGTCCCACCAAGATGCCACACATGCTCCCTCGCAGCCCAGCGCGGTCCTGGCCACGTCTGCCCGACACCCTAGGCCGGAGGCAGCCCCTAACGTGTCTGCCCCGGCCTGGGTGTTCCCACACCGGTGTTGTCACAACGGCATCCAGCTCTGGGTTCATTCTCCCACACCGGTGTTGTCACAACGGCATCCAGCTCTGGTTTCATTCATGCTGCGGCCCGTGTCTTCACCCCTCTCCCAACACTTGGCATTTTAATACCGTCCCCCAACCTTAGATGAGCTGGCGGCCTCTTTCCCAGCCACAGCAAGAGGAAACGCGGTCGCCTTCCCCCTGATGACGGCAGAATCGAACCCTTGCGAGCCAGGAAGCGTCGCGGCAAGCCCTGCGCTTACTGTAGAATTACAGCCACAGGAGTGTGATTTATGCAGGATGAAAAGGAGCCGTAAAATAATAGGCTTTGTCCACAAACAGGGCAGTGGTTCATTACATTGCAGCACATCCCTCCAATGGAAAATCACTTATCTCTTTGAAAAAAGTGGTTTCGTAAAGACTGCAGTAACGGAAAAAAGCACACGACACAAAATTAAGTGAGAAAAGGTACCGTACAAGACGTATACAAAGTATGATTATAAATATGGGAAAAATATTTTAGAGACTGGAAAAGAATACAAATATGGAGAGGTGCATGAGGATGCGTCTGAATATAGATGCCTATATAATCGCAAGTTCTATTGCAGAAGGGAATAAACAGGTCCACTGACAGAACAGGAGGGTCGATGTGCAAGTGACTTAGTTGATTTTCAGGAGTGGTGGGATCATGGGGGATTCTTTTCTTTATTGTCCCAAATTTCTATGACATCTTACATAACATGTAATCGAAAGTTATTATCTGAAAGAACACGTATTCTGGGGTTTTTTGTTTGCAGACTCTTTCCAAAGTTTGAATGGACATACTGAACTGTGTGATTGCAAGGAGTACACTTTACAGCTAAGTCGCCCTGGTAACCTGCCTGGAGGTGCAGGCAGGATAGCACGGAGAGAGCCAGACAGGTCCTCCCTCCTCATGGAGAACGGGAGTCCGTTCAAGATTCAAGAATCTTCTCTCAGTGTTTTCCAGGGGAGGGGGAAAGCAGCATGGCTGTGCTGTTCTGAGCCTGGGTTCGGCACTTGCACAGACAGAAAAGAAAATCATCAGAAAATCTTGGTAGGGCTTGCAAGTTCAGGTGCGGCTACCTTTGCACAGAGGTAGTGGGACAGGAGCAGGGGTGGGGGGCTGTCTGTGCTGGGAGTCCAGGGCTCAGGTTCTCTCAGCTTCATCTCTGGGGCCAGCCTTGCACTCGTTCTGTCTCCATCCCCAGGGTCCAGTGGGGACTTGCCCGCTCCTGGGGACCTGGCCAGGGGAGTCGGCGTCCACAGGGGGGGATTGAGGACAAGAGCCAAGGCCAGGTGGTCTATTGTCTATCCGTCCTCAGGGCACGCCAGTTCTCTCCTTGTATCAAGAAATCAAACTTACCTAGACTGGACTCATTAAAAAAAAAAAAAAACAACTTCACTGCACTACATTTTAATGTTGTGTCCTTGGCATTGACCTTGTGTATTACAGAAGCAGCTCAAGGAAGAATGTTCCTGAATCACTGATGAAGCTGTTAAAGATGCTACTCATTATTTTCTTTGATATCATTTGTCTAAGGATCCCCTGGACGAATTATTTTTTACAATCTACTCTGGGTAAAGCTCATATTTCCTGAAGATGACTTTTTGGCTTTTTTTTTTTTTTTCATTTTTGCTTTGGCAGCCAGAAAACTCAACATCAGATCTCAGGGTTAGGTTACACTAACCACATTAATGTGGTGTTTTTAAGTTTATTTATTTATCTTAAGAGAGAGAGAGAGAGCACGTGCATGTGCGAGCAGGGGAGGGGCAGAGAGAGAGGGAGAGAGAGAATCCCAAGCAGGCTCTGTGCTATCAGCACAGAGCTGGACACGGGGCTCAATCCCATGAACTGTGAGATCATGACCTGAGCTGAAATCAAGAGTCCTGGATGCTCAACCTACTGAGCTACCCAGGCGCCCCTAATGTGTGTTGACGGTATGTTTGCCTCTTCCAACCCATCTGCCATCTTCCTGCATGGTAAAAAAACATTTTCTCTTTTATTCAACAGACTTTCCATTCTATTGTAAACTACCTTAAATACTTTTTAAGCATAGACACTTTGAAAATAAACCCACACAGTACCATATCTTGAGGAAATTGATCATTGGCAGAGGCACGGGGTTGTACATTAAGCAAAGTTGCTAATGCTGCTTAACCAGAAACAAATTCACAGCCAGGACAAATACAGAACACGGGGCTTTCTATCAGACAACTGGGTTGGACAGTTCCCAAGTCAAAACCATAACGAAAAGTCTTGGAGATTGTTCTGGATTGAAGGAGATAAATAGTCACAACAACCCTCATGGTGACCTTTAATTGGATCTTGGTTCAAGGGGAAAACAAACAAACAAACAAACAAAAAACCTCCAGCTATAGAAGAGATTTTGAAGCAATTGGGATAATTTGAACATCTGCTGGATGGTAAGATGATGTTAAAGTAAAGTTAATGTTAATAGATACAATAATGGTATTGTGGATATACAGGAGAACGTCCTTGGGATGATGAAATATTTCCTGTGAAGTGTCATGATTGTTTTCAGTTTACTTTTATTTTTTAAATGTTTATCTATTTTTGAGAGAGAGAGCATTCGAGCAGGGGAGGGGCAGACAGAGAGGGGGGCAAGAGAATCTGAATCGAGCTCTGTGCTGACAGCAGAGAGCCCGAAGCAGGACTCCACCCCACAAACGGTGAGATCATGACCTGAGCGGAAGTCGAAGTTGGACGCCTAACCAAATGAACCACCCAGGCACCCCCTACAGTTTACTTTTAAATGGATAAGCAACACAAATGTGTGCATATACACATATATAATACATACATGCAAAGAGAGAGCCAATATGGCAAAATGCGTAATTGCTAGATCACGGGGCTAGTCTCCAGTCGTTCATCGTAGTATTCTTTGCTATTGGCTGTGTGTTTGAAAATCTTCACAGTAGGTTGGGCAGAGTTATACAAAATCCCAACACTTACGGTATAGATCCAAAGATATATTAGACCTGATGGCAAATCAGTTTTGGAACTCCCCCCTCCCCCCCGCCAAGGGATACCCCAAGCTTAAACGGTTGGGATAAACGTTAGGGGTTCAAGAAACAGAAAAACTTGGCAAGAAAGGGAAAGTGCTACAAGTTTACTGTCACGTGTGGAGGATGTGTTTGGAGCAGCATGGCAGGAAGGGATAGGATTTCGGAGGGTGTTGGTGCCCAATGGCCACCATAGTTAGGAAAGAGACCACATTCCCTCCATGCTTTGCGCACCAACTCACATGGAGCACCTAAATTTAGCTGCCTCTAAATGGTCCCACAAGACCCATGCACCGGAATCAGGGTGCTGTAGCTCCAAATGACGCCACCACTATTAACACCGGTTTATTTCCATAGTTTTCAAGGGCACGTTCAATGTATATACGCCACGTAGCCACCACCAAGACGTTCATGGACCGCCCCCCGTGACTATGGAGATCACCCACACCCGAATATAGACACAAATGAAAGCAGCTGGAAGCCCTTATCTCTGACCACCAGCACCAACTCCAAGGCTGCCAAAGTCCCAGGCTCCTCCCCCCTGGCTCCACCCACCACACGGCGCATGCTCACCTGTGCCTGACCAGTGACGCTGTGACCCACGCTTCCAGCCGTGAATTCGGAGCCACGCATCCTACACTGCCCCCCTCCAAACTGTTGGCTAGAGAGGCTCTGTTGCTGCTCACATCAATTTAAGGGATGCCGAGAACGAGCTACGAATCATTTCTTCCCTCATTCGAGAACAGTTAATGAGCGCCTATTATGTTCCAGGCACTGTGCCAGATGAGAACTTACATTTGTGAATAAATCAGACAAGGGTCTCGCATTCATGACGTCTAAGGTCTACCGGGAGACACAAACAACGAAACAAGCAAGCAAATACATGTGTGTGTGTATACATGTAAATATACCTAATTACAAATTGATTTGCTCTTGAAAGGAAACAAACAGGGTGTGGTTGATTGGTAGCAGACACCGGGCAGCGGGACCCTCTGAAATCCTGTCCCTTTTGCATCACGTACAGGTGGGAGGGGGCAGTGGTTGAGGTAGAGAGTCTCTGAGGAAGCACTGGGGATCAAGTGCCAGAGGAGGGAAGAAGGGAGGCAGCTCCGGGAGAGGCGGGGGAGGAGAGCACAGGTGCAGAGGCCCAGGAGGTGGGCCAGGGTGGGTAGGAGGAGAACGACTCAAGACGGTGTCTGTGATGACCCGGGGCCAGACCCTGTGGGTGGCAGTAAGCAGATCTGGGTTATTCTAAGTGGGTAGGAGGCCACTGAATAATGTTAAGCAGTGCATAGACATAGGCGTGACACAGGTTTTAAAACCCCGCCCTGTATGTAGCAAGTAGACTGCACGTGGGCAAGAGCAGAAGCTATTGCTGTAGTTTGAGTGACTCCTACATTCCTTAACTAGGACAGTGATTGGGGAGGAAGGGGGAAGTGGATCGAATTGGCAGGCAGGCTTTGCTAATGGGTTGCATGTGAGGGTTGAGAAGGGTGACTTCTAGATTTCTGGTGTAAGCAAATGGCCGTGCCTCCTCCCTTACTTGTTGAGGGTTCACCATGTATCAAATTCTGCACAGTTAGCTTGGCCACATTTTTTTCAAAGATGATTTGAAAGGTCTTGCAATAGAAGTCACAGATACAAGAAAACTATTGAAAAGGTGTGCGTGCGTGTGTGTGTGTGTGTGTATGTGTGTGTGAGCACAAGAGCCAAGTAACAAAAGGATGGAAATAATCATATCCTAGTCCTCATTCTGCAAGAACTTATTACAATTGCAAGCAAACAACAACAACAAACTTGACTCTGAGCTTCCCAGCACCCAAAGCAAAAAGGGGAAGGTGAGTTTTATAGAGTTCATTGTCTAATAACAGGAAGCATGCTGGCTTATGTGGAGAAACAAAACTATCCTCATTCTCTACTTTAAAAGATTTTTTATTGCTACATAGGGCCAGTGATCAATATGACAAAAAGTTTTGTCAATGAGAATTTAACATAAAATACAAAGAAAGGCCTTCTATATAAAACCTGAAAAAAGCCCAAATGCCCAGGAGAATGGGCCATCAGGGACTTTGGTCAAGGTCACAGGTCTTTTTCTTTCTTTGGTTTTGTTTGCTTTGATTTTTTTTTGTTTTAATTTTTTTATTAAAAACATTTTTTTAATGAGAGAGAGAGAGCACAAGCGAGGGAAGGGCACAGGGAGACACAGAATTTGAAGCAGGCTCTATGCTCTGAGCTGTCAGCTCAGTTGTTTAACCTACCGAGCCAACTAGAGGCCCCTCTTTGGTTTTATTTAAAAAACATTTTTTTAATCTTTATTTATTTTTGAGAGACAGAGTGTGAGCGAGGGAGGGGTAGACACGTCATCACAGACACGTCTTGAGTCGTTCTCCTCCTACCCACCCTGGCCCACCTCCTGGGCCTCTGCACCTGTGCTCTCCTCCCCCGCCTCTCCCGGAGCTGCCTCCCTTCTTCCCTCCTCTGGCACTTGATCCCCAGTGCTTCCTCAGAGACTCTCTACCTCAACCACTGCCCCCTCCCACCTGTACGTGATGCAAAAGGGACAGGATTTCAGAGGGTCCCGCTGCCCGGTGTCTGCTACCAATCAACCACACCCTGTTTGTTTCCTTTCAAGAGCAAATCAATTTGTAATTAGGTATATTTACACGTATATGTATAAACACACAGAGAGAGAGAGAGAGAGAAAGACACAGAATCTGAAGAGGCTCCAAGCTCTGAGCGGTCAGCACAGAGCCTGATGCGGGGCTCGAACTCAGGAACCATGAGATCATGGCCTGAGCCGAAGTCCAATGCTTAACGGACTGAGCCACCCAGGCGCCCCTGGTTTTATTTTTGATAGTGCCATTGTGCTGGCTCTCTTGGTATCCACTGACTTCCATGTTTTGTCTTATGTACATCTCTTTTGTGATTCTGTGTGTGTGTGTGTGTGTGTGTGTGTGTGTGTGTGTGTGTGTGTTTGTGTGTGTACCATTTGAGAGTGAGTTGCAGGCATTCTAACACATTTTCATAAACTTCACGCATGCCCACCCTCCCTGGCCCTGCCTGGAAAATTCGGACTTCACCTGCCTCCGGAAAAACAAACCTCGCACAACAGTTTCCAGACCTCTCTGATGTCACAATGACAATAAAGACCCATGAACTCCTTTGTGTCTGTCCTCTGATCAGCGGACCCTCCTGTGACAGACCGCCAGGCAGAGCCCTCTTACATCACAACCCGCCTACCGGGGACCCCGGGTGCTGGAAGCCCCTCAGGGTGGGCCTGAACCAGATTCCACTCCAAGTGTCGCTAAGAACGCCCCGCAGGCTGAAGTGGAGGCACCCAGGAAGTGCCCGGATGGCCACGCCCAGGGGCACCCCCGAACTCACCCCTCCCGGGCGGCTTCACAGCGGCTCATGGCCGCTCATGGGTCTGTGGCTGGAGCACCGCGGCGCCCCTTTCCGTCCTGGGGGGCGGGTAGCCGTGGGGGGCCCCCGGCGCTGGGAGCACAGCGGCCCGCAGGTGGCCGGTGGCCGTGCGCGCGGCGCGGGATGAATAATTGACGCCGCAGCTGGGTGGAATTACCGCGGCAGGTGCCCGCCCTCGCGCAGCCCACGGCGCCCCGTGGCTGCCCCCGCCGCTACCCTGGGGAGTCCTGCCCTCCTCGGAGCTGACCTGTGTGCCAGCACGCGCGAAATGCATGGCCTTCTGGCTGGGAATACATTTGCATTCTCCATTTCAGGTTCAAATGTGTGTGCATAAAACAGGATTAATTAGCACAGCCTGGCGAGGTTCCTCTCCCGCCGGGCAGGAGAAGTGTGAAAACCCCGGCAGGCTGCAACACACCCCAGATCCCCCGGGGAGGGCGGAGGGACCCATCTGCTGGGGCTGGGGGGGGGGGTTGTGCCATCTGGGGTGGAAAGAACCCCAGCTTCCACGAAGGAGCCAGGAGAGCAACCAGCTGCTCCCGCATTCTCTGCCCTTTGCCGTTCATTTTTTTCCAGCAGACATTTATTGAGCATTTATTATGGGCCAGCTCTGTGTAAGGGGGGAGGGGGGAGGCCACGGCAGCGCGTGAACGAGTCCCTGCTTGCACGGAGCCTCCATTTGGGTGGGTGGGGAGCAGACAACACAGAAATAACATAGTTGGGGGGGGGGATGATAAGAGCAATCGCCCATAAAAGAATATTGGAGTTTTCTAGATGCTCAGGAGATGCAGCCCTGTCCTAGCAATTCTTAGATCCTTACTGTAATTTAGTAAGTGTTATTTGATGATAGTATTCACTAGGCACGTAGCTTGCGTTTGGTGCAGAGTAAGCGGTTTAACACTTCCGCTTTATGCAAATCATGACGGTGATCTGAGGAAACTGAGTGGGTCCCAAGGCCCCGGAGCTGGGACTTGAACCCCCATTCTGAAATGCTAAGCTATGATTTATACACATACATAGTTTTATATATTATATAGACTTTATAAATTATATATGTATGGTTGCTCCCTCCTTCCCAAATGTGAGGTGAGACCGAGATAACCTAATAGGCCTCAAAGCTCTGAAAAGGAAAGGGCCGCCTCATTACATCTCCTGCTTTCTTGCCTAGATTTCTAGTTGATTCCTAAAGCGGCAAAAGAATGCGCGATTATAGGGGCCATTTGCTAGGTGAGTCACACAGATATTCTCCAGCTGCCTGGAGCTGGGGGTCTGTGTCACGGATTCCACCTGTGA
This sequence comes from Lynx rufus, assembly GCF_022079265.1. Classification (NCBI taxonomy): domain Eukaryota; kingdom Metazoa; phylum Chordata; class Mammalia; order Carnivora; family Felidae; genus Lynx; species Lynx rufus. The sequence goes on from NW_025814867.1 coordinate 150,278,013, forward strand.
TGCTAGGCTGCACCTGCTCTGGCTGGGTTTCAGTTTGGGGCCCGAGCGGGTGACACTCGAGAACACAGGGGTGACACCAGCTCCCGGCTCCTGTCAACCAGGTTTCCATTACAAGGGTGCTGCCTGCCAGCCCCGAGGGTGATGGGTTCCCTCCAGGAGCCACTGTTACACACATCATGTCCCGGACAGTCCCCACCCAACACCCCACTCTGCGGCCATCCACCTCAATTTTTGAGGATGGCAATGCCCAGGACAGTGAGCTTTCTCTGGCAGAGGGTGCCAGGGAATCAAGGCCCTGAACGTAGAACCAGGGGCATCCTGACCCCATCCGTAGGCAGGTCTGGCTGGAATCTGTGCACCCTCAGAATCTCACTCAGCCGCTGAGCCTAGAGCAAAGGTCTCCCAGGCCCCAGAAAGCCATTCCCACCCCCACCACCTGACTGTTTCCGTGGAGGATTGGAGTTGGGATTGGAAAGGGCAGCAGATTCGAGGCTGGGGAGAATTTGGACTTTGCTGTGCATTGGCCACAGGCAGCTAGCGATTCTCTCCCTCTGAAGTACATTCTCAGACCCCCAAAGAGCCACAACGAAATAGTTTCTCTGCGTTTTATCCAAATATGCCGTGGACTTTGGAATGACCTCTTACTCCTCCTTCCTGCTGACCTGACTGCAAATCAGCTTTTGATGGGGTTGGACAGTTTGGAGAGATGGGCAGCGATCATGCTGAAATATGATGACAGGGGCAAGACTGTAAGGGCATCTTCGAGGCAAGACATGTGCACAGAGCAGCCATGTGGAAACAATTAGGACAATAAATTTACTAATTGCTGAGAGTAACTTAATAGCAAAACCACAATGCTCTCTGCTATTAGTCCCAGCTACTGCAACGGGTCCCATTTTGCTTGCTGGAGGCATTGCAAATATCAGGCCAGCCTGTAGGGTTGGGGATAGCCGGCAGAAAAATTTGCATGACTTCTGGTAATTGAAAAGTAAATGACTCTCTAGCCTCAAACCCATTCAAGGGGCCCAGGGGTTTGAGGCATTTTCTTAAACCTTGGAGAGCGAGGCAGGAGTCAGGGTCCCTCTCTCCTGCTATGTCTCTCTTTACTCTCCGTCACCTTCTGTACTTTGTCCGTGATTGGGGTTACTCAGGTTTTGGAGGCTTAAGAATTGATTTTTAACAAGTAGAGATTCAAATGCAGTATTTTATTTTCTTTTTAAATTAAGTAATTGACTTTTGAGAGAGAGAGAGAGAGAGCATTTGAGCAGGGGTGAATGAGCAGGGGTGAAGGGAAGAGGGAGGGAGAGAGAGAGAGAGAGAGAGAGAGAGAGAATCTTAAGTGGGTTCTGTGCTCAGTATGGCTCGATCCCACAATTCGATGTGGGGCTCAATTCCATGACCTGAGCCATGACCTGAGAGTTGGACGCTCAACTGACTGAGCCACCCAGGCACCCCTCAAATGCAGTATTTTAAAGAGCATTGGAGTTTTAAGGTTGAATGGGTAGAAATGAGGTAATAAGTACATGCAGGGAGTCATTCTTACGTTGGGTAAAGAGCCTTCAATCTTTATTTTTTTTAATATTTATTTATTTTTGAGAGAGAGAGAGACAGACAGACAGACAGAGTACAAGCAAGGGAGGGGCAGAAAGAGAGGGAGACACAGAACCTGAAGCAGGCTCCACGCTCTGAGCTGTCAGCACAGAGCCCGACTTGGGGCTCAAACCCATGAACCTCAAGATCATGACCTGAAGTCTGATGCTTAACTGACTGAGCCACCCAAGGTGCCCCAAGAGCCTTCAATCTTTAGGTCCCCAAGTCTTTGGGGCTTCTTGTCACAGATGATTCTTCATCAGAAATTAGGTATTGCACCCCAGTATCAGGCATAAATGCAGTATGTTTGGAGCCCAGAAGAATCCTTATCCTTCCAGAAGATCAGAGACAACCATCAAATGTACCACCTTCAAGAGCTCACAGGTGGGCACAGCACTGCAGGTCTGCTAAGTAGATGGGCATCTTGTGTCCACATTTCTCTTAAAGTTGCCCAAGTCTTCAAGGATTTGGATCATTCAATCTCCTTTTTTTTTTCGTCTCTGAAATATTCAGAAAAAATAGGCCAAAGTATTTTTTAAAACTACCTTCCTATCTGCCTCTACTATGTGTTTGACTAGATATCAATGGGAAGGTATATTTCAGAAGTTGAGGGTTCCGTTGGTACTTTATTGTGATGTTTTTATCCTTTCAATGAACAGTTGAACGATTTCCTTCCCGGTTACAATGATCATGGCCTGAAACTTTGAAATTTTAAAGGCCGGGTTTCTTGCTGTGAGAGCATCCTCTAGAGAGGTCGGCCAGCCCTGCTGGGAGCCCGAGTGGGGGAGGGGTACCGCGAGCTCTTCTGGGGATGGGAAGTTTTTCCACGAAGCCTTGAGCCCTCCCTCCAGCTGCTAGAGCCAGTGGGGCCAGCCTAAATGGGTTCCCCTGAGCAGCTGCCTTCCAGGAAATAGAGGTTATAACCTTGGACTGTCTAAAATTTGGAGAGAAATAATATTTCTGAGGCTGTCCGTCCTGTGGCCGCTCCAAAGTTTATTCTTGGATGAATCCAGATGTTCCGAGACCTGTATATGGGAGGGCATTGTTTTCATTCTTTGCAGAATTACTTTCACTAAATCGCGTGGTATTCTTGCCTTATTGACTGGCGTCTAAAGAACACTCATTAAGAGCACAAATTCTCAGGCCCCGGGCTAGACTCTGATTCAGCATTTCCAGAGGAGCTCAAGGAACGTGTATCTGCCGATTTTGTGTCAGGACAGTTGCCCCAGACTATTTCTTTCATTCCTTGGAAGAACTTTGCTTGCTTTGAGCCACTGGCTTATTTTTTATCCCTCGCCACTGGTGCTTCTAACTGAGCACGCTCTACCTTTGGGTCGACTGTACGAATCTCAGATTCCAATCCCCTCCCAGCAACAGAGACGAGATCGTAGGCACACATTGTACTTTATGTTCAGCTTCTAATTACTGCCGTTGCTTTCCTTCCCCTCTGCCGCACTTGCCTCAACTTACTCATCAATCATTTTTGTGATGAATAATTTTAAACATCATGTAAACATTTATCTTCGTTATTAGGAAAAAAACCCTTCAAACACACGGGGTGTAACAAGTGTGCCATAAGGCACCCTCCCATACCCATCACCAAGCTTCAATAATTTTCAACTTAGAGTTGATCTTTAATGTTTGTGTTTACTCGTATTGGCGTGTTGAGTCTTTGCAAGTCCCCCAGACCCTTTTTCTTCAGAGACGGAGAGTACGTTGTCCCTAACCGCAACAAGTCCGTAGTTCTCACCTGGAGGGAGTGTTGCCTGTTCCAGCCTGAGGACCTTTGGCAATATCTGGGGACATTTTTGGTTGTCATAACTGGGTGGAAGGTGGTGCTGTGTTGACATCTAGTGTGTAGAACCGGGGGTGCCGCCCAATGTCTTACGAAACACAGGGCGGCCCCCACAGCAAAGCGTGGTCGGCCCCAAAGGGCAAAGTACCAAGGGGGAGAAATCTCACACTAAATGAAAAGGAGTATTTTCTGAGCTAAAAAGTTGCTAGGGAGCTGAGTTTGAATAAAGCAAAAACGGGCCTTTTCAAGTTGAAAAGTGTTCTAAAAACCATAGGTTTGGTGGCTTATGGTACATTTGGGTACCACATGCCAGAACACCGTAAGAAACTGCTCAGTAGTGGTTGTGTCTGGGGAGGGGAGCTGGGGGACTGGGGCCGGGGTGGGATACTTCCTTTTCACCACATTTCCCTTCGTGTCTTTTGTATTTTATAACGTATACGTGTCTTACCTACTTGAGAGAGTACATTTGAATAACATGGAATACCCGACTGTTTTCAAAGGGTCGGAAAACCCAAAATTCTTATTAAGAAAAGAACAGCTTTTAAAATGGTTGTGTAAGGAGACCAGAAAGAACCTTCCAAAGGGCTTTCCAGAGCACCGTGAGCCTGTCAGACACCGACTGGGGCTCACAGAGCGCGGGGGCCATTAAGGGAATCAGAAACACGTGGAGGGGCGGCCGTCTAGTCCCGGCATGATGGATCAATTGTGGGAGAGTGAAGTTAAATGAGATGGTCCCCATGCCAAGCCTCTGACGCTAATGAGCCCTCAACTCGGGTAGCGGGTCTCCCAGGGCCAGGCAGCGAGGCGTGGGGGTGACGTGCAGCCTAACCCGTCACAGTGCGGGGAGGGGGGAGCAGCCCCCAGCCCTGACATTGAGTCCTTGCCCCGACGGCTAGTAGCCATGAACCCCAGGGAAGTCACGTGCCCTCCGCCTGATCTTCCAGAGGAGATAGCTACGATGGGCTGTAAATGGTGACAGAAGAGAGGTGAGCTTCTTTCCAAGTTCTTTTGCAATTCTTCAACAGGTCCGGGGAAGAGGCTGCTGTGCTGGGGGCTCGAAGGCCCCCCCGACCTCTGTGTTCTCCTCATCCTCTATGCTCCCCCTGGCCTCTCAACTCCAGCTCCCAGGACCTTCTGTTAGTCCCTCATAGTTGCCAGGCTGCCCTCCGCCACAGGGCCTTTGAACATGCGGTTCCTTCTACCAGGCCCGCTCTTCCTTCCTCTCTGTCCTAGTTAACGTTTGCTAATCTTCTCCAGAGAGCACTCACCGACTCCCCTAGGAGGTCAAGTCCCTTCCTTACAGTCCGGTCCTGGGACCTCTCTTTCCTAGCACTTGAAGGGATGCATCTTCATATTGTGTGTGCAATTATGTGATAAATGTCTGTCTTTCTGCAGGTCTGTAAGCTCCTTGGGAGCAGGGTCTGAGACCGGTGTGTGTGCCTGATTCCAGAGCAGCATCTGGCGCATACTTGGAATTCGACAAGTTATCTGTTGACCAAGTGACAAAATGAGTTAACAGAAATGGCCCTGCCCCAGAATTGTGTGCCGCTAAAAACGTGTAAAGTCACTCCTGGAAGAGCAGACGAGGTGGGCGGAGCGGAGGGGCCTCCAAGATGTGGAAGAAGTGGGCCTGGGCAGCTCAGGACCTTCTGTGACGTTGCCAGGGGTGGGGTCGGTGTGTGGCCGGGTCTGGCCTCTGCCAGAGGGCACGCCTGGATGGGTACCCTGACCACACCTTAGCTTCTTCCGTTTGTCCCCTCTCCCAGCTGGTCCCGATGGAGCAAGACAGACCTCACCGATGCTCCAGTTATGAATTGATTACCTCCTGAGGTTGGTCAGCAGGTGGTGGGGGCTCAGGAGTGGGGGAGCTAGGAGATCCTCCCGGATGATAGGGGATAACAAAAACCCCCTTCCAGGTTGACACCTGAGAGGGGCGAGGGATTCTCCTCTCTACAAAAGCAAGGCCCACCCTGACTACAGTGACCCCAGACTGCATTGGATGCCCCCTCCTGGGCTCCCATAACGCCCCGGGCATGTTCCAGTTGCTAAGCAATGGCAATTGTGCCCTTGTTATGTCTGGTACCGAACCAGGCTGTGGGCCCCCAAGAGCAAGACCGTGGGCTTTTTTCTTCCTTTTAATCCCTAAGCCATGCACAATGCCTCAATTATCAAGGTGCTTGATAAATGTCTCTGGAATGGGATTCCCACTTGATCATGTGTCACCAGGCCTAGATGATTAATTCTTGGAGTCTTTTTTTTAACTTGTCCATCTTGCCACAGTTTCTGTCAGCAAGAGCAGAAATGGAGACCAGAAGAAAGGGTGTTTGCTTCAAGCCAGATTTTTATATTCCTTCAGGTGTTCATTACACACACACACACACACACACACACGCACACACACAATATCTCTCAGCTACCAAGAATTCTTGTTGAAGCCAAAAGTGGTAGAGGTGCAAGAAAATGCTGCAAAATGAGAAAGATATATTTGGTGTTGAAAAGTGAATTGATGAGTAGAAGTAATGTGTGGGCTCCTGGGTAAGACGAGCCGCCCTGGAGAGGCAGAGGCCCCGGCTGGAGCCGGAGAGCCCGCTGGCAGGTGTGCGGGCCTCCCCAGGAGACCCCCACAGAGACCCTGGAGGACATTTTTCTTTCATTCTCTTTCTACAGAGACCGACTCCTCCAGAATGTTTCCCAGAGGAAGGGCAGGTGGCGTGGGCGTGGGCAGTGGGGGGAGTGGGGGGAGGCCGTTCCCCAAGACCCCAGCCAACCTCACGACTGCTCGTCAGCACACAGTGGGTGGGGCCGTAGGCTCTCGCCATCGCCGGAGGGAGTCACCTGCCCCAGGTAAGCATGCTGAAGCCACGGTTGGACTCCACTCAGTGAGCTCTCTCTCCCCTTTTGGGTCTTTCGTCAAGTGTCACCCCAGGGAGTTCGCTGGCCGCTTCCCACCTACCACCCTTCCCTGGCCTCATGGCACGCACATACTCCCTTCCTCCCCCTGCTTCACTTTGCCCTGAGCATGGCTCTCTGACGCCCATGTGCGTTTCTCATTCACTAGTATCCCTCTCTCCCCCGGACCATAAGCTACAATAAGACCCCCGCCTGCACGGCTCACTGCTCTGTCCCCAGCATCCAGAACGCCACCTGGCCCGTAGATGGCGAGCGGCTGAAAGAATGAACGAGCTTTGTCATGGAAGGCTGCTTTTGGGACTCTGATTCATTTAAAGACACTGCCTTTCTAAATTCCCCCAAGCACCAGATCGTCCCAACCTCTATGTAAACTTCAGTGACTTAAAAGTAATTTTCTTTTGAAGACGTATTGAGTGTTTTACAGGTGACCTTGAGAGAGAGGAGACATGCTGCCTTTGCATCGGGAGGCTTGGCCACTGTCACCCCAACAGCAGCTTAGCGCCTCTTGCTGGGACCCGAAAGGTAGAAGAAACTCTCTCTTCACTGGGTGGAAAGTAGATAGAGACGTTTATAAACCTGGTTTTGCGGTTAGACTACATGAAAGCACCTCGAGGCAGAGCTTTAATCATTGCCAGTTGAGGGCACCCTCAACTCACCCTAAGGTGAGTTTGCTGAGAGTCATCCCGTCCAGAGAGAGCAAAGAAGGGGTAGCCTCACCTCCCCCTTGCTGGGACTTCTCAGGTGGTCCCTGGAAAGCTGGGTCCCTGGCATTAGGTGCCTAGTGCTTGTCCCATCGCTGCCCTTTGTACACAGCTGTCCCCATTTCCAGTCTCTTCTCCAACATCAGCCTGGATCATCTGCTCCCACCTGGTTCTTGCCACCTCCCTTCTATAGGACTCGGTCCTTATCTGGCCTTCTCCCGTTCTGGGTGACCTGTTCAGAGGTCCCGGCCCCGCTCTCTCTGCTTGTTGTTTCCTTATGCCAACAACAGCCACCGTGCTGGTGGGAGATGCAATATGCCACCAGCCACGTTCCCTGCAGAGACTGGGTGGGCTGACAGGTGTCCCCTGTGATGAGACAACAGCAGTTTGGAGTTGCTGCCCTGACATTTTATAGCAGGACGGCCCTGCTCACACTCTGAGTCTGGACGTGTTGGTAAGGGCCTGAGTTTAGGATTTCTGCCCCAAGTTCCCACTTTGCTTTCTCCGGGGCACCTTTTTTTTTTTTTTTAAATATAATTTATTGTCAAATTGGCTTCCATACAACACCCCGTGCTCATCCCAACAGGTGCCCTCCTCAATGCCCATCCCCCACTTTCCCCTCTCCCCCACCCCCCATCAACCCTCAGTTTGTTCTCTGTATTTAAGAGTCTCTTAAGGTTTGCCTCCCTCCCTCTCTGTAACTTTTTCCCCCCTTCCCCTCTCCCATGGTCTTCTGTTAAGTTTCTCAACATTCACATATGAGTGAAAACATATATCTGTCCTTCTCTGACTGATTTATTTCACTTAGCATATTACCCTCCGGTTCCATCCACGTTGCTGCAAATGGCATGATTTCATTCTTTCTCATCGTCCTGAGGCAGCTTTTGAAACAGCTTATCTGGGGCGCCAGGGTGGCCCAGTCGGTTAAGCAACCGACTCTTGATTTTGGCTCAGGTTGTGATCTCATGGTTCGTGAGTTCAAGTCCCGAGTTGGTCTCTGAGCTGAGAGCACGGAGCCTGCTTGGGAGTCTCTCTCACTGCCCCTCCCCTGCTTGTGCTGTCTCTCTGTGCTCTCTCTCTCTCAAAATAAATAAACATTAAAAAAATAAAATAAAATAACCACTTAGAGTTTCGCCCATGAATATTTGTGACCTCTGCCCCAATCACCTGACAAGTAATAAGCGTTTGCTACCCTGCTGTCTACTATCCTTCCCACCTGGGACCTGGGACAGAGGACCCCCCCCCCTTCCCCTGGCTCACTGCGAACCTTCTCCCCGCCCCCGTTTCTGGGATGTGTCAGTAATAAATCTTGTGACTTTACTTCCTTTGTGTGGGTGTATGGACATTGCCCTTCAATCAGAAAAGGACCCCATGGTTTTCACTTCCCCACAGTGGGAGCTTAGATGCTGAGGGGGCTTCCTGCTGACCCTGGGTCATAATCTGCACATTCTTAATTTAATTCGCCAGCTCCAGCCCCCCCCCCCCCAACACACACCAAACTCATGTCCTCCGGAACCTCAGGATGTGACCTTGTTTAGAAACAGGGTCTTTGCAGACATAAATAGTTAAGATGAGGTCATACTGGAGCAGGGTGGGCCCCGAATCTAATATGACCAGTGTCCTTGGACGGAGGCTCTTTAGAGATTCAGGCACACACCGAGGCAGAGGGAGAAGGGTCTTTGAATCGAAGTGATGCATTCGTGAGCCAAAGCTGAGGGTTGCTGGGGACCACCAGAAGCTGCACAAGAGGCACAGAATGGACTCTTCTCGGAGCCTCCAGAAGGAACCAGCCCTGGTTAGCATCCAGAACCGTGAGAAAATAGCTCTCTGTTGTTTAAGACCTCGCGTCTACGGCACTTTATTTGGTGGCCCCCGGAAACTGACCCAGAGACTCGACAGGCTGGCACCTGGCTGACCTCCCCTGGGCCTTTCCACGGGGAGGAAGACGTGGCCCTGGGGAGATGTCCGGGCAGACACCTTTGGGGACAGGCTTTGTCCCTTGAACCTCATCCTCTCACCACAGCTGGCCCACCCCTACTTAGCACGCTGCTCTCCGGCCTCCCAGTTTCCTGGGCGGTCTGCCCTCGTCGGCCCGCAAACCAGCTTCGGGCAGGGTCCCGGGGACAGAGACACTGTGAACGCTGTCGGGTCGTGGCCAGCACGTTATTTGGAGAGGAAACGGGTCCCAGCAGTCAGGGAGGCTGCTTTCCTGATTTGGGTCCGAGACAACCTGGGAGGGGGGGGAGCCCCTGAACAAGCCACGTCCTAGTGACCCCTCCTGGAGACCCCCCCCCCCCCGATGCGCCTTGTCTCACACTGGGGGACAAGCATCACATGGGAAGGAAAAACGATGCCAAGCGAAATTCTCACTCACTGTTGAGATCGCGGAAACAGAGGGACACTCAGCTCAACCGTTTCTGTCCCGTCGGCCGAGCGTGAGCCCCACCGGTCCTGCCACCCGGGCCACGGACGAGCCATCCCTCTCGGCGGCCGGTTTCGTCATTTTAAAAGGATTGCTGAGGTGGGGGCGGGTGGGAGGCCGTCGGGAGGGTGCTTGTCTCACGCGGGATTTCTCCCGTTTGCTAACAGTAAAAAACGGGAGAAGCGATAAAGTTACTCCATCCATCAGTCATCCACTCCGAACCAGTCGCAATGACGGACTGTTCTTCAGAGCTGGCACCGAGTCACGAGGCCTTTCCGTGAGCAGCCCGCCAGCACGAGCCAAACGCAGGAAAACCAGAAGGTACGTCTGAAACGCACGCAGAAGAAAAATCCTCCCAAGTCTTAAGAAAGATCTGGAGACCGGTAGTTGCTTTCCTCAGCAGCAAAGCATCCACTGTTGCCCTTTAAAAAACAATAAAGAATGGTTCCGGCAACCTCAGAGGTGCGTGTGCTTTTCCTGCCTGTGTTAACGGACTGGCGGGCCTTCTGTGGTCCCTGCCCTCGCCCCGTGGGGAAGAGGGAGCCGGTGGTCGTGTTGAGTGGGTGAACCCGTGGGCACCAGGCTGCATTCGTGGCCAAGCCGAGCTGACCTGCTGCGAGCCTCATTATCCTAAAAAGGGTTTGCTGTTGACAGTTGTTGCAGATTATTGCCCAGAGTGCTCTGACTTCAGCCGTCTCGGGGTGGCCATGGATGAATTAGATTAAGGCTCACCAGGGCCGAGGAACCAACCCTGCTTTTGGCCACGCCGGTTTTTACTGACTCACGGAGTCAACGAAATGTGAGCCCCGATCACACAACAAGACAGAAACACAAAGACCCACGGGCTGGAAAGGACGCCTGTATTTGCCGAAATGGATACATCGGAATGCCTGCCTGGAACAGCGCCGTCTCGGCTCTGAGACCTTGACCTCGCCAGTGGAAGGAAGCCTTGCACGTGCGCCTTTCCCGCTCTGAGCTTTGGGATTTCTGACGGATTCTGGCCGCTGCTCACGGGCTGTTTCCCGGGCATGTTACCTGCCTGGACTTTGGGGGTGCGGAGACCCCCTCTTTGCCCCGGTCTCTACCTACAACGACTCAGCCGTCCTGCCCCCCGCCCCCGGGGGGGCTGCTGAGGTAAAACACGCCCAGCCCTGGGCACTCGACACGCAGGAGCTATTCCAGCATGGGCCGGACGTGCCCAGACTCTTCCAAAGGCTGCTAAGCTGTGACAGAGACTCTGTGCCTCCAGGCTGCTGTGGCCTCAGAGGACCCGGGCGATCCAAAGGACTCCCTTCGAGCCGACCCAAGGAACTGGTAGAGCCTGTGGTGGTGTTACTTCTTCCTTCACTGGACTCCCGGCTCAGGGGCGAGAGGAAGGTGAAGGTGAGGGTGGCAAGGTGGGTGCATCTCAACACAGCTGAGGCCTGGCAGCGCAGGTGAGGCAGGGTCCCCTCCTATGGGACAGACACCTGGGGGGGGGGTGTCTCTGGCCCAGGCTCTGCTCCTGGGCTCATGCAGGATGTACCTTCCAGTGCTTTTCTGCTTGCTGTTCCTTCCTGGGGCAATGCTTGGGGAGCCCTGACAGCCAACCCCACCTCCCCGGAGCCTTTTCTCTCCATCTCCTGCCACCCCGCCCCCCCCGCTCCCGGGAGCCCTGAGCCCACTATTGGCTTACTCTGGTGACTCCTGGGGCAGGTCCAGGCTTCACCGTGATGAGCCAGCGGCGGGGCCATCGAGTGGAATACCCTTCCCCTTCATGGTCCGCTAACCTCCCCCCACCACGGAGAGGACACTGGGTTCACCGGTCAGCCGCCAGCAGGACCCAGAGACGGTCAACAGAAGCTAATAGAGGAAGCTATTCTCACTCCTGCCACAGTGGAGGCAACTGTGTCTGAGACGGGCAGGGTGTTGTGGCTGGATCACACCTTGCCCGTAAGGCCCTCCTGGTCCAGAAGCCATCACTGCCTCTCTCTGCACCTCCCGCGGGAATTATAGTGCCGCTCCTGCTCCCTCCTTCCCGTAAGGACACCGAGTGCCTCCTGCTGCAACCTGGGCCCAGTGCCCCAGCAACACAGGCCCTGCCCCCAAAGAAGGACCAGGGCGGTAATATAAAAGGCTACACAGAACAGGTACGGAGGCCTGCCTTGTTCTGAATGTTTCTCTTACTCACTCCTCACAACGCTCCTAGAAGATACATGCTATTAGTGTTGCCATGTCACAAATGGAGGGAGTGAGGCACAGAGAGGTTAAGAAACTGGGGCAAAGTCACACAGCTGAGATGGTGAACTGAGATCTGAGACTGAGAACCGGTACTGTGGTGTTTTAACCCTTGCATTACCGTGTTTCCAGAAGCACAGGCCTGCGGATGTCCCACCTCTCCAACTACGTCGTAAGCCCCTCGAGGGCTTGCGGGGGGCACATTTTTTCCCCACGGGATGTATTACCACCGAGGAGGCACTTAATAAACACCGATTATGTTCTGCCTTTACCTCCACAGCATCGAGGGGCCTGAGGCTGCCCGGGAAGGATCTGTGAAATCTGACGTGTCTCCCCAAGACCCCTCCAATTCCGAAGCCTCCCCCAAATCACAGCCACAAATGCCTTTCTCCAGGCTCCTAGATGTTGACAGAATGGTTTCCTCATTTGCTGGCCATCCCAGCACACTGTGGGCCTCCTGAGAGCGAGGGTCGGCGTCTCCGACATCCCGAGGGTCCCCCGGGGCATCCAGGGGGCTGGCAGGCCCCAAGCCACTGGTGGATACTTGTCAAATGAACGAAGAAATACCTCTGCCACTGCCTAACTCTGAGGGCCCTAACCATGCCGATTTCTAGAATACCCGTAAGAACGCTGCCTGACGGGAGAGTGCTGCTTTTCCAGTATTTGGAATGTATTAGGAGGGGTTTCAAATAAATTGCCAAGATACATCAGGCTAAAACCGCCTTGGCTTTGCCAGAAATCACTGGAGAATACAAGCCAGAGGAGGGGGCCGTGGGCTGATGACCCTCGCGAGCCCTCAGTGCAGGAATCCGTCCCGTGGAAAGTAGGATTTGGCTCCCTGCACCCTGCCTGGGGGTGAATGATTAGGCTTCAAAACAGAACTTATCAACGATTTAGTCTCATTAAGTTGTAAGAAAACAGGCAACGTGTTCCAAGGTCATAAGTTTTCTGCAACGTTCAAACGTTTGCAATGGTTTATAAAACCAAAGGAGCGCCGGGCCCACTGGGGCTCGCTGGGGTGATGGATATATGTGCAGTTTGCGAAGAACTTTTCCAGGCCGTCTGAAAAGCCAGCTCATTACAACTCCATGGGCTACGGGCAGTTTCTGTTTCCTAAGTGAAGGCTGATCCGTAGTGTGTGTGTGACGGTCTCCAAAGACTTGCAGGTCCCACCTGGCGTTTTTCGCTTCAACAGAAACGTCCAAGACTGCAGGTTGAACACACAGGCAACCTTCCTCCACTTCTCTGTAGGTCAGCGTGCGTGCGTGCGTACGTGCGTGCGTGCGTGCGGGTGCACACACCTCCAGGGTGCTCCACAAACATCAGCCCCAAATCTCGGCCTTACAACAGGCCGCTTTGCACGAGTCCCAGCTGTCTGGTCGGTGTGAGTGATTTCATTGCATCGCTTCCTGATGCTGAGTGTGGCCGCCATGTTTATGGGCTGGCAGATGACAGTGGCAGGGACGACTCCCCCTCAGGGGACCCTTGGTCTTCCAGTTTACATTCCCAGAGCACAAGGACTTGTCTGCTTCTCTGGAGTCCTCAACTGATCCAGCGTGTCCTCCCACGTTTTCTGGTCAAGCTGGCCTCCATCACGGGTGGGGAAAGTCTCCCGTTTGTATAGGACTTGACCAGGGTTGGAGATGATCAAGGGCGGAAGTCTACGGAAGGTGGCCACGGACACTGGAGGCCACTCGATCAAGTCCCATTGCTTGGGTCTCGTGGCCAATGGCCACGAATGTGGTAGAAAGACTGTAGTTATTGAGTCCAGCAGATGCGATTTGGAAGGCTAGCTCTAACCCTCCAGGAGTGTGACTTTGGGAAATTCCCTATCTGGACTCTGAGCGGTCTTATCCTCCGTGTGAGGGTGCATTAAATGGGATGACCCATGTCAAAGCACTTACAACAGAACAGCATCACACGACTGAGATGTATCAGTTGTGAATTCTCTTTACACAGAGCTGTCTTCCTGAAGAAAGTGCCAGTGAAGGGTCCATTGTCCCCATTGGCTTACATCAATTTTGGCCAAACATCTCTTGAGTGTCTGATTGCTGAAGAGGGTCCTACTGTATGTGTGTGTGTGAGGTTTTCCCTCACTGTGGGGAAGTTAATTATCCCCAACACATCACTCGCATGCATTTGGGGAGGTAGCTATTTAAGGGACTCAGACATAAATACATCTATCTGAAAGTGAGGCATTCTCAAAATTCAAGAATATTCCTCCGTAATGACCGGTCTAGTAGCTGTGGATTTTTCTGTATAGGATCTGTAAACAGATATTTGTCTTTGGAATGACTGCTGTGGACAAGCCAAGACCATGATCACGGCACCCTGGAATGTAAGCCCCCTGAACTCAGAACTCGGTCTCTCTGTTTTGTGAAGTCATACTTCACTGGGACATAAGTCTCTTTCTTTCTCCTCACTGTGCTCTCACGTTCTCTGCCAGCTGGACCAACTCTGCACCTTGGAGTCAAACCTTGCAGCCCGCCTGTGTTGAAGCCCCACACTGGTTACCCCTGAGGACATCACCCGTGGGGCTGACACAGCCTGGGGAGAGGTATTCTCCAGGAGGTCAAGGACAGCCAGGGCCCTCCACTGAGCCACACCACAGATATGCTCCCCCAAGGGACCAGATGTCTTGGGGCCAAAGGAAAGGCCTGGGTGATGCAGTGGGGGTAAAAATGGGAAAACGTGCATTCTTGTTATGGTTCAGACACACAGGAAACATTGCATTCACTGGGCTGAAGGGGGGAAAATGCATTTATTCTGGTTGAAAACCTAGTTCCATCCCTAACCCAGGGCTTCTCAAGTTGCATGTGGTAAAGAACTCTCTTGGTTGTTGTTTTTAATTTCCACCTAGTTGCAGATACTTCCATACAATCCAATAGAAATGACTTACTAAAAATAAACTTTAATTAAGGACACACAAAGCACAAGCCATTTTTTTAAATGATTGTTTCAATAAACATGAAATCATTCCTACCTCAACAATAACTTCTGAATGTCGCCCCTCAAGATGTTTATAATTATGTCATCCTATGGTGGCAACAGTTTGGGGAGCCTCCCCAGTGCTCAGACCCATTCAAGTGGCACCAATTTAAACAGTCTCCAGAGGCTTAACTTGACCCTTCTGATTCCATCCTCACTCTGTTGCCCCTTCTGAGGTGATATCTGGGTGTTTAGAGATAGGAGGATGGCTTATGTGCCCTAGAGGCGTTGGGGGAAGCCATCTGGTACTAATGCAGGTCTGTGGGAGGGGCTGGCTGTTTCTCACTGGCATGGAGTTGGCCAGCTGAAGTCCAAGGCTCAGGAACCATCTTGACTAGTAAGGACCAGGCGGCCCCGTCCCACAGTTTGAGATAGGGATTCTGCCATGGCCTCCACCTACCTCTGGACATTTCTCTGATACAGGTAGCACGGTGCCCACCATCCCGAGCCACTTGGCGAACCCTTCACCATCCAGCTGAGTCATCAAGTGGCCTCGGTCTAGTGCTACCAGACTGTCTCTGCCAGTCAAATCTCCTCCATCTTCTTGGTTTCTCTGGAGCCTTCCATGTTGGTGAGGAACTACCCAGCAGAGCGATGTCCTCTAAACAGAGAGCTCACAGACCCCCTCCACCTTCTGTATTTTCTTCAACTTAGTGAACGCATGTCTCTCTCTCTGGGTCTCTGCCAGGAGAGATGATTTGGGACCCGCACATCTCACTACTAACTCCTCCTGCTGCCAGCCGCCTGCGTCCCACAATCCTCCAGGGCTCAAAGGAGCTGGCATCATTCCCTCCTTCCTTCTGAACATAAAACTCTATGGCTTAGTCTTCCATACCTGGCTCTCGGTAGGACAGTGGGATAGAAAAGAGTCGAGGACATCCCTTATCTCAAAAACACCTGACTTCCAAGTTTATCGTTTGGCCACAAAATCCTATTTTGAAAGGCAGAAGCTAAATGTCATTTTTTCATTTTCTTTGCATTCTTTCCCTGATACTCTTAAATCTCTCCATGCATGAAAGTGCCATTATTATTATCTCAGTCATTATTATCATCTGTGAGAGGTGACATACCGCCTAGCTAATGTATTTCGCTGGGTAATTTCTCTGATTAATCCACTCACATCAATTTTTCATGCAGGAAACAGAAACTCTGAAGGAATAGGGCTAGGATGGATAATGTTTGAGGGGGGTGGGAAATCTGGGACAAGGGGGCTTCCCATGGGACCTGCAGTGCCGCACTCTTAACAGACATGGGTCACCAGGAAGACCCAAGGACAGGAATTAGGCTGCAGCAAAGAGGTGGGACGCGAGGGGAAATAAGAAAAGCACAAGGATAACCTTTACCCCCTTCATGATTCTGCTCTGGTTCATCCTTCAGCTAAATACTAAACTTTCCCCCCACGTTCTGGCTCTAAAAACATAACAATACCTCTTCTGGAGTATTCCTGAGGAAAAGGATCCATTTACTGTAAAGCCCCACCAATCTTCCACAGTGGATAGCTTCCAGCCCATGTGTCATCTTGTATTTATGATTTACTCGTCAGCTTTGCTTTAAAAAATAATTTTTAGTAACTCTAAAGAAATACTTTCTCTCCTATCTTTAAAATACTCAAACGGCCCCCTACCCACTCCTTGCTCTTTTTTCATGAGCAAATTACATCTGGCCTCTTTCCCACCTGGGAAGTAGACGGTGATCACGAGGGATGGAGAGGTGGCTTGTGCTTGGCTTGTCTATCTGTCAAGCAGGGCAGTTTTGTGGTGAGCCCACTGGCCTGGGAATTCTAATAACCCTGACTTCATGGGTAATTTGGGGTAAGTTATTCATTCTGTTCTTCATTTAGCTCCTCTGCAAAATGGGACAAATAATAACACAGCGTGATCTTGAAGCCATAACAAGATGATGGGAATGAAAGCGGTCACCTTCATCTAACCATGAGCTTGGGTGCCGCACAAATGGAGGAATGAAAAGTTATCATTCTTTGGGGGAGTCACATTTCGTGACGAGCTCCATGTTTTACTCGCTCATTTTTTTGTTTTTGTTTTTGTTTTTTTTAATAAAACAAGTGAAGAAATAAACATTGCTGCCTAGGATCCCTGGGGTACCTTCTCTGCTACTTGTTCGAACAAGAAAAATGCCATGCTGTTTTGAAAAGTTGATCACACAGGACTTTGAAGGGTTGCATCTGGGCCCAGTTGCAGGAACAATGGGAAAAAAATATTGTGGCCAGAGTATCTCCATGCATTATTTGGGTTTTAAATCCTAAATCACTACCTACGATGCATGGTCTGGTTTAGGCTACCCAACTAGATATGTTGGCCTGGCTCCTCGCTCTAGAGCGCTCTCTTAATAACCCAACATAAAAAAGCAGGGCCTTTTTCAAAGTTGCAAGTCAATGTGCTGTAAACATGGGTCTGAGGTTGGAATATTGAATTCCATGAATATCAACAATCTGTCTTACCCCATTAATCAGAGGTTTGCAATCTCTACAGTCTTATGAGCCATGGGGCCGTCACTGATAATTCTCTGTCAAAGAGAAATGTAATCATCTAGACATGTACTTGAAGAGGAATTTTTCCCCTTGTTGATTTTATGTAGGAAATAATTATTAGAAAATGTTGGCTGACTTGGTGGCTTAGAGGTTTGTGGGAGGGTAGGCCTTATGTTGGGGATGGCAGAGACATGGGTGAGACAGAGGGCCCTTTGACAGGGCTCTGCAAACACAAAGACGTTCAATAATTTGCTAGTCTGGGTCTCCCTCTGCGTGGTCTCCTCTGGGACCCATTCCCAGCAGTGAAACTGATAATCCCCAAATCCACTCCCCCAGATGTTATTACACCATATTTGAATTGTTATCGAGAGAGAGAGAGAGAGAGAGAGAGAGAGAGAGAGAGAGATGTTGGTTCAATTCCGATCCCCCAAACTCTAAGGAACTATACTCCTTCCTTGGTAGGAAAGTATGTTTGATGATGCTTAGGGCCATGTTTTTTGAGTCTGGCCGCCAAGGCTCCCCAGCTGGCTTCACCCCATCCCGTGGAGTCCTTGCCAATGCCAAAGATGATGCCGGTTGGGAAAGGACACCAAGGGCCAGGGCCGTGTTTCAGTCCCCTGAGGCCAGCACAATTACCCTTCTGCTGTGTTCATACATAAGCCTTCCATTATGCAACCACGTTGTGCATCAGGAAGGACCCCTGGTTCTCTAAGTTGGGTGTGCTCGCCGTGTACTGGGCTTCAACACGTGTGCAAGAGTAGCAGGCACCAGGGAACTTCCAGCTATATCTCAGCCAAGCAGAGCTAGAAACTAGGACACAATTTTTTAAAATTTGGATAGAGGAACCTTTGGGGGGAGGAAAACACTAGCACCTCCGATCTGAGACCCTAAGCCTGCAGGAGTGACAGATAAACTCATTCCCGGTATCTAGAACAGACGTGGTTTCACCCCTACACTTCGTTGGCTGTCACTGAGGAAAGAGGCTGGGGTTGCTTGGGGTTCAGTCACTTCAGTTAGGTCCCTCCAGAAAAGGATAGATGTGGTTCTAAGGTCACTTCCAGGGTGTTTCACTGAAGACCTTAGGTGATATGTGTCGCCGTGATAGGCAAAGTCATTTCTCACCAAAGTTGCCCATGTCCTGACCCCCACAACCTGTGAATGTGTTATGGGCCATGGCAAGGGCCAGTTAAGGTCGCAGATGGAATTAAGACTGTTGACCAGCTGGCCTTGTGATAAGAAGATTGTCATGGGTTATCTGGGTGGGCCCAATGTCATTACAAGGGCCCTTAAACGTGGGAGACAGAGGCAGTGTCATGTCTGAGGGGTATGATGTGAAAAAAGGCTGGACTGCCATGGCTGACTTTGATGATGGAAACTTCTTGAACACCAGAGCCACTGGTTCTTCAGAACCAATCCTGCAATCTTCTTAGAATCCTATGGTTTCCATCCCCACCCCACCCCACCCCCCATCGCCTTTTCTTCTGCTTCTTTTAATACGTAACCTTGTCTTGCTGGAAAGATCCATAAAGTTTCAGAATTCCTTTCCTGGTGGTGTGCTATTCAGCTGGTTCTGGGGGAGGCATCTGCCCATTTCTGGGGTGTAAATACTTCTACTAGGGCTGACGTCAAGCTACGGACGTCACTGAATGCAGAGATGGGAAGAGATGTTCATGGTCTGGACTGGGCAGCCTCCAGCACCCCTTGAAGCCTGTCTGAAACCCCCCACCCTTCAAGAGGGAAGTGCAGAGCCCCAGACCTTCAGAAAGCACAGCACATTTGCAACAATTTGGCCTTTACCATAAGCAGTGATGTGGAGTCTTTCAAAGCAATTATGTTTTGTTTTACAGATTGTCCTGTAACTAAATTCCCTCATTCCCCTCCTGCAGCTGCTCAGAACCAATGGAAAATCCCAAAGAGCCAAAAGGCAGAGTCACAAGCAGCCGTGAGCTGATTAAAGACACTGGTTGCCGGTGGTCAAGACCAGTTTTGATTCCAGAACGTGCTTTCCATAATTCTTTTTTCCTTTTTATTCTTCAGTTTCCTTTGATTCCATAAGGTTACTTGGAAACCATCAAAACCTAAAGTCATCAGTATTCAGAAAAGCACTGAGATCTGTGATCAGATCAATGTGTCTCATTTTCTATTTTATATCCATCATACCTAAGTGACGTAGTAAGTCATATTTCCATCATTGATGGTACTAGACCTATCAGTAAATTGGTATGAAATGATTAAATCATTTTGTTGGAGGAAGTTTAACACACACATATAGGAGATATCCTATGTACTTAATAATATCACTGTTGAAGGGGCACCTGAGTGGCTCAGTCGGTTAAACATCCGACTTCGGCTCAGGTCATGATCTCACAGCTCGTGGGTTCAAGCCCCGAGTCAGGCTCTGTGCTGACAGCTCGGAACCTGGAGCCTGCTTCAAATTCTGTGTCTCCCTCTCACTCTTTCCCTCCCCTGCTCACCCTCTCTCTCTCTCTCTCTAAAAAACAAATAATAAACATTTAAAAAATTAAAAAAAACAAAATAATATCACTATTGAATTGCAATCGGTATATGAGAAAGATACCTCACGGACTTGCTAGAGAGAGGAAGTAAGATAATATTTGTAAAGCACCAGATGCACAGTAGGTGCTTTAGAAGTGCTTGCTAAACAAATGTAAACAAAAAAAATATGATTTTTTTTTTAATTGAGAACTTAAGAGGACTGTGACTTAGGAGAACTTAGTCAGATATCACCCGGCCCTTTAAAGGCAAATCATAGCGTAACCGAATAATTTTTGCCCTGTGTTTTTTTATCAAGGCTTTTTTTTTTCGTTTTTGTGCTGGACACTAGCAGTGACTCTGTCGTCCATGGGGGCTCCTGGGACCACATGGTCACCTTATCCCGCCCGCGTAAGCTTTCCCCGTTACAGTGTATGAGATGCTGTATACAGTAGCCCTCTCTGCATGCCTTAGTCGGCCTGGGCTCCAACCCTTCCAAATGCCATGTGCGAGAGCATCTTCTTGTTCACACAATGACGCAGCACAAGCCCACATGAGGTGGCCCACCTACCCTGGGCTCCTTGTTCCCCTCCAAATTAATTCCAAAGGCCAGGTGAGGGCCTGGCCTCAGCAGGGCCTGCTCCTTGGGTTCAGGATTATAAATCAGGGGACTCACGGCGTTGGGCAGAGAGGCCGGAAGACATCTGTCTGCCAGCGGCGAAGGGAGAGGTACTTGCAGCCGCGGAGCTGACTACAAACTCTTAAGCTTCCGGGGGCGTGTAGGTTGGGATAAAAGGAGAAGGAGACTATTAAAGATGCCGGAGCTACATTTCCCAGAGAACTTCTTCATCCCATTGTGAATTGATCTGCAGCCCTGGGTTTCATCAGCCACATGATACCCCAGAGTCAGCCGGGAAAGACGGCCCGACATGGAGTACTCACCAGCAATTAGGAGCCTGGTCCGGGAGGCCTGCCTGGCCCCAGGTTGGGGGGGTGGGGTGCCCATTCACACAGACGAGCTCAGAAAAAGCTCTTGCCTAGAAATTGAATCCAGTTTCTTTTTCCTGTGTTTGTTTTGCAATCCACCCTTGGAAGGGAGAGTTGATGTAGGAAAGCAATAATTCTCCAAGGCACACCGCTTCAATTAAGAGATAGAGAAGCCCAGAGGGGCCCCGGAGCCTCAAAAGGAGCCAACCACAGATTAATGGATGTTAAAGAATGTTGCATTCGAAGCCGGAATTGCTGATTTATGTCTATTCACATATTCTGGAGCATTTCGCTCACAGCATTCCTTAATCATAGCACGATTACACGACTACTTTCATTCGGGGGTGCGGGGGAGGGGTCTGTTTACTTGGTTCAGCTGCAGTAAGCTTTTTACTACAATGCATTTTTGTAAACCGAGATCAGTTTCCCGGCCTCTAGTCCCCTCTGGGTCTCCTTCCCTGGTCCCACATAGCTCCTCCTTGGCTATTCTTAATATGCAAACCATTTTCGTCTCTGAGCCTGAAATTGTCCAGGCTCCACGCGTCTCAGTCCCAGGTGTATTTTACCCAGGGTGGTTTGAGGAAGTCAGCTGAGCCGTTTCCCTTCTGGAAGGGAGAAGGAAGTCCATGCATTCCCTAGGATGAGCCGAAGCCGTGCGTTTTTGTTTTTGTTTTTGTTTTTCCATTCATTTGTTCCACTCAGAGGACATTTCCTTAGCACCTACTATGTGGCAGCTCAATGCTGGCCAGGGAGATCCGGGTAGAAATACGATTTCCCCCCTTTCACGGGAGCTCACAGTTCAGCTGGGGAGACAGCTGAGAAAATCAGAGACCTTGAGGAAAGGCAAGTAGGAAATGCCTCCAGGAAGCATTTCCAGGACTGCAGACCCTGGAGCTGGACACCGAAGGCCAAGTGCAGAGGCAGGGGCGAGGTGAGCAGGCCTGGATGTGTGAGGGGACTGGGCTTCCCAAGGAACTGCAGGAAGCCCAGTCTCGGTGGGCCATGGGGGTGGAGTGCAGCTGGCGAGCCAGACGGAGGGTCCTGAATGCCATGGGTACGACATGGGATGTGCTGCTCTGACCCCCTGCAAGAAAGGCCTCACTGTGATACAGGTGTGCTGTTTCGAAGGCACACATGCACCCCCATGTGTATAGCAGCCCTATCGACAATAGCCAAAGTATGGCAAGAGCCCAAATGTCCATCGATGGATGAATGGATAAAGAAGATGTGGGATATATATACAATGGAGTATTACTCGGTAGTCAAAAAGAATAAAATCTTGCCATCTGCAACTACGTGGATGGAACTGGAGGGTATTATGCTAAGTGAAATTAGTCAGAGAAAGACAAAAATCATATGACTTCACTTATATGAGGATTTTAAGAGACAAAACAGATGAACATAGGGCATGGGAAACAAAAATAACATAAAAACAGGGAGGGGGACAAAACAGACTCATAAATATGGAGAACAAACTGAGGGTTATAGGAGGGGTTGTGAGAGGGGGGACAGGCTAAATGGGTAAGGGGCAATAAGGAATCTACTCCTGAAATCATTGTTGCACTATATGCTAACTAATTTGGATGCAAATTTAAAAAAATAAAAAATAAACTTAAAAAAATAAAAAAAAAAAAAGGCCTCACTGTGGTGCAGCCACTGTGGAAAACTGTATGGATTTTCCTTCAGAAATTAAAAATAGATATACTATATGATCCAGCAATTCTGCTTCTGGGTATTTATCTGAAGCAAATGAAAACACTAATTCAAAGAGACACCTGCACCCCCATGTTCATCACAGCATTGTTTATTATGGTTGAGCTATGGAAGCAAGAGTCTATCGATAGATGAATGGATAGCGAAAATGTGGGGCGCTGGGGTGGCTCAGTCAGTTGAGCGTCCAACTTTGGCTCAGGTCATGATCTCACGGTTTGTGAGTTCGAGCCCTGCATCAGGCTCTGTGCTGACAGCTCGGAGCCTGGAGCCTGTTTCGGATTCTGTGTCTCCCTCTCTGTCTGCCCCTCCGCTGCTCATGCTCTGTCTGTCTGTCTGTCTCTCTTTCTCTCTCTCTCAAAAATAAATAAACATTTAAAACACTAAAAAAAAAAGATGTGGTGTATATGTACAATGGAGTATTACTCAGTCATGAAAAAGAATGAAATCTTGTCATTTGCAACAACATGGTAGGACCTTGAAGGTATTATGCTAAGTGAAATCAGTCAGACAGAGAAAGAAAAACACTATTTTATTTCACTTACATTTGGAATCTAAAAAACAACAGCAACTAAAGACAAAAATGAAACAGAAATAGATTCATAGAAAACAAACTTGGCTGCCAGATGGGAGAGGGTGTGGAGCGAAGGGTGAAATAGGTGAAGGGGATCAAGAGGTACAAACTTCCAGTTATAAAATAAATAAATCGTGGGGATGTAATGTGCAGCATAGGGGAAAATAGCCAATAATATTGTAGTAACTTCAATACTGATGGTATTGAAGTCACCATCAGTAACTGATGGTTGGCTGATGACAACGCAAAACTTGAAATCCTCGTACAGAAAACAGTGAGGGAAACTCATCTTTCTCGACCCCCTCCCTCTTCTCAGAAACACACCCTTCCGATTATTCCTTTAAAAATTCACCCTGGGGCTGGGTCACTGTGAGGCTACCGGACAAGCCATTTTATGGAATTGACTGCCACTTGAATCCAATAAGCAATCAACTTAACCGCTTTGACTTTTTCCTTTGTTTATTTCTGAATTAAGTGATCCTACTGAATTCACTGGTGCTCTGGTGTCTTTTACGCCTGGAGTTATACGGTATGCTAAAGCCATTTACGCCAGTAAACTATAAATAATAGAAGAACAGTGAATTATTGTATCTCAAAGGGTCCAGGTAATAAGCCAACTTTAAAAATTGGTAACTGGAGGGAAGGTATTAGGCTCTACAGTCAGGGTTACCAAACAGCTTTGATTTTGAGAGAAAACCCTTCATTATGAAAGGATGCTAGCTAGGAATGATCAAGTCAATGATCAAATTAGGAAACCACCACTTTGTAACCTTAAATGAAATAAGTGATTTGTCAAGGATCATCAGTGGATGCTGGAAGGTGATGGGGAATCTCATAACCCACGAATGACTTGCTCATCAAAAGAGTAAAAAAAGATGGCTTTGTAATGGATAGAGAGACCCATGGGCGCCCTCGTAAGCAAGCCATCAAGCTTCAAGCCGCTGAGAGTGGGATAACCCGGCACCGCCATGACGCGATAAGAAAGGCACAACATCAGTGGTGAAGGGTTCTGGGCAAAAAATGTGTAGCCTGGAATTCCCCAATCCTTGAGAAGTAAATGCCAGCGAGCAGGAAATAACCAGAGAGTGCGTTGCCAGCCAAGACAATGGAGGCAGTGCAGGCTATGGGGGAATATATCCATATTTTTCAGAGATGCTTAGTAACTACATCCCTGTAGTAATGTCTGTAATTTATTTTAGATTCCAACAAAAACCCACATTGCTGCAACTAGGACAAAATGTTAATAATTGTTACATCTGGATGGTGAGTACACAGGTGTTCATGATACTATTTGTTCTTGTTTTCTGTGTGCTGGAAGTTTCACAACATAAAGTGAAAGAGGGAGGTGCTGGAAGACAAAACATTTTCAAGAAAAGCTCCTAGAGAAAACACCTACTTTTTACCAAGCGTTTTAATGGCGCTGCGTAGAAAGCCACATATTCTCAGGGGGTTTGTGAAAATAAGATTCCTGGCCCAGTTTAGAAACAATTCAAGTTGGAAAAAATAAGCCATTCAGAGAATAGCAATGCACAGCATATTCCCTGTAACACCCTTACTGAAGTATATTAACACAAGTAACTCTCAAGTGTGGTTAAACTCTGTAAGGGAGTACAATGAAAGTACTTTTAAACCTCCTCTTACATGCTTTATAACACAGAGCTTATTCAATGTATCGCAAACGTTTGACAACCGTTGTTTCTCCCTTATGTTCTTTGTGCGCGACATGGTCAATTGTGTCCAGTGGTACACAAGATCCCGAGAAAAATGTGTCCTTCAATGTCTAGAAGCAAGCAGTACCCACTCTCCTTTTTTAAATTTATTTATTTTGAGAGAGAGCGCGTGTGCCTGAGCAGGGGAGGGGCAGAGAGAGAGAGAGAGAGAGGGAATCCCAAGAAGGCTCTGCACTATCAATGCAGAGCCCGATGCCAGATTTGAACTCACTGACCTGTGAGATCATGACCTGAGCCAAAAATCAAGAGTTGGACGCTTAACCAACTGAGCCATCCAGGTGCCCCAAGCAGTATCCACTCTTACTCCCTAGCTAAGGCTGTGGAACCAAGGTTCAAAGGAAGCCTCAGGCTTGGGGGGGTTTCCAGGGGTGGAAGAAGGAGATGCCTGCAAAGGAGTGAACTTCCAACCCAACCACCAACGGAAGAGATGGAGATTCTTGGAATGGCAGGCCGTTCGGAGTCGGAGAAGACACCGTTACCCGCCCTGATTGATGTAGAAGGACGCTGCCAAATTCCGTTCTCCAGACTGGAAATTCCAGGATAGCGCTGGTACCTGTGAGTGACACTTTCTTGGACCGTCACCAGGAGTTATAGAGTGCTCTCCCCACCCCTACGAGTCTAAGGTATGAAGGGTAAAGGTCAACACCAAGAAAATTTAAATTATCACGAAAGCATCGCTATGGAGTTAACCGGGAAGGATCTACAGAAGACGGTGTCTGGCGGGGTCGTCTCAGGTCCATTTCTTAAGGGCTCCCTCCTCCCTCAATGAAACCAGATCCAGCCACAGGACTGCCAAGTTCGGCCTGCGCTGAAGCCCAACGGGCTTTGTTTTACAAGCGTCTCTTTATGATTCTGTAATCGGCAGCGTACAGGGGAACCTTTTGCAATTCTGGTGCCGATGCTTTCGGGCTTGTTATCCCAGGCTTTTACTGCCCTTGGTTGGGTTTGTTTGGTTTGGTTTGGGGGTCGCCACGTAATTCCAGCCCTGGCGTCATCCGCATCTGCACAGGGGGCTTGTGTGGGGTGCGCGCAAGTGAAGCGGACGCCCCCCGGAAACAGCAGGGGGCACCCGGATCGTGCACCTCGCAGCATTCGAATTCGCTGGATGTGGCCCCATCGGACATGCGCCGTGGGTGACCTGCCCTCTGCAGAGGTTGGCTTTGGCGCTGTTTCTCCAGCCGCGGAGCTCTGCACCCCTCCCCAGGGATTGCAGAGGAGACCTTGGTCTTCCTAGAACCTCATTCAGTCAGCAGATACACAAGAAATTTATTGCCACACCTCAACCATTACATAGTAATAAATGGAAGCTGGTATCACTCCTTATCAGCCCAAGAATTTTCAAGGCTGGTTAAATGCCTTTTTCTATACGAATGGTGTTTGCTTTTTTTTTTTTTTTTAAGTTTAGTTATTTATTTTTGAGGTGGGGTGGGGGGAGGCAGAGAAAGAGGGAGAGAGAAAATCCCAGGCAGGCTCTGCACACTCAGCCCAGAGCCTGATGCGGGGCTCCAACTCACAAACAGAGAGATCATGACCTGAACCAAAATCGAGAGTCCCATGCTTAACCCGCTGAGCCACCCAGGTGCCCCTGGCATTTGCTTTTTCAGCACATGTTTTGGAAGACACTGGTCAACACAGAGGGCTCCAAAGTCAAGAACTTTGACTCAGATCTTGACTTTGCTACTCGTTAACTGTGTGACCTAGCAAGCAACTGAATATAAGCATCAGTTGCCTGGTCTGTAAAATGGGTCTAACAATGATCCTAACTTCTTCTTTGAGAGGATTGAATGAGGTGATGTGTTAGCTCAGCTCCTGGCACGTAGTTGGGGCACCCTGAGTGATGGCTGTCGTCATTTCCAGTCCTGCTGCTCCCACTCCATGCCACACTGAGCAAGAGATTTGCCAAATGACACTTGGAGGGTATGTCAAACTGTGTCTACCGTGCATATGCAGGGAATACATGCTCTAGGAATTGGAGGAAAGTTACAGTACTAGACAGATATCAACACTACAGGGACTGCAATTCGAAAATTCTCTGAACAAAGGTGTACATCGTAAAGAGTTACAGAGTCTTGGGATTCATTTAAGTCTGGGGGTTATTTAGAAGCTTAAGCACATGGTTTTGAAATCTTGCAATTGACATGAAGGATTTTCTCTATGCAAATCATCCCCATCTAATCTAATAGCACCACCGATAAAACCTTTGGAAGCAGAAGCCCATTACTAGATGGTGAAAGTTTCTTAATGGTTAAGTTCCTGAATTTATTTACAGTCTAGTCAGCTATTAATTTTTTTATATCAAGAAAACCCTATGGATGAATAAAAAAAATCGCTGGAATTACATGAATGTATCAAGGTCATAAGACACAAAGTCAATATAAAAAATCAGTCTTATTACTATATACCTATAATATAAACTTGAAAACTGAAATTTAAAAAATCAGTGCCATTTACAATGGCATCCAAAACTTCAAATACTTAGGAATAAGACTACAAAACATTTCTAGGGGCGCCTGGGTGGCTCAGTCGGCTGAGCGTCTGGCTTCAGCTCAGGTCACGATCTCACAGTTTGTGAGTTCGAGCCCTACATCGGGCTCTGGGCTGACCGCTCAGAGCCTGGAGCCTGCTTCGGATTCTGTGTCTCCCTCCCTCTCTGCCCCTCTCCTGCTTATGCTCTCTTTCTCTCTTTCTCAAAAATAAATAAACAAAATTTTAAAAAACCTACAAAACATTTCTGAGATAAGGGAAAGAGACCTAAATAAATGGGTATGTCATATTTATTGACTGGAGGACTCAAAACTGTGAAGATACCCCTTTTCCCTAAACTTATGTATTGGTTCAACACAATCTCTATAAAAATTTGAGCAGGCTTTTCTTGAAGGAACAAATGAGGTGATTCCAAAAGGATCTAGAATATCCAAAATTATTTTGAAAAAAAAATAACAATTTGGAGGACTTACACTATGTGATTTTTAGGTATATCGTAAAGCTACAATATTTAAGACAGCAGGGTGTTGGCATAAAGATATGCATATAGATCAATTGAATAAAATAGGCAGTCAATCAATGGACCGACATACAGACAGACCATTGATTTTCCACAAAGATGCCAAAGTCATGGAGAAAGAAAAGTCTTTGTAATAAATGTTGCTAGAACTGGTTATGGCGTATTTATACAATGGAATACTATTCACCACTAAAAAAAATTTTTAAAACAAAAGAATAGACTGTTGATATACCCAACCACATGGACGATTTTCAAATACAATATGTTAAGCAAAAGAAGCCAAACTCAAAAGAATACATACAGTCTGATTCCATTCATAGGAAGTTCAAATAAAGACAAAATTAATCTATATATATAAACCTACATATAAGTCAGAAGGTGATGAAGGGGAAAGGAGACCGACCGGGGAGAGAATTTCTGGTGTGATAAAAAAATGTTCTGTATCTTGTTTTGAGTGGTAACTACCAAAGTATATACGAACCAAACACCTAATATTTGTACACTTCATTTATGTTAATTGTGCCTAAATAACATCTTTAAAAATAGGAAATGAAAAATTCTTAGGAGATGAAATGTTTAACGAGTGAACTGCTGTCATGTCTCTACTTTTCCCTACATGCTTTTGCAAAGAATAGATGTATTGTGATGGCATTGATCATATTGTGTGACTTCTTAAATTGTAGCCCTATTTGAAATTTTTGGAATTCTTTTCGTGTGAAACTATTTGGAGTAATGAAAACACAATAGAAACTTTATAGTGTTTGTGGTGAAATAGTTTCTAACATAAAGAAACTATCTTTTCCACATAACCCAAGTGACAAGACTTTGGATTGTTTTACCAACCAGCTACATTTCTAGAGGACTCAGGGATAAAACCCTATAACTTTACTGACCCGGTTCCCGATGCTATGCTCTCTTCCCCTTGACCCCTCCCTCACTCCCACATCTTTAGTTACTGCTGAGATCGTTTTCGGAAACGAAATCATATTGAGCAAGAAAAGTCAAACTGAAAAGCAGACAGCCCTGTCTCTCCCTGAGAATGAAAATACTAGAACACATCACCATGTTATCTTCTTGCAGAATTCTCTATACCATATTCTTTTTTATAGAATTGAAGTTTCTACTTTTGCAAACGAACTCAGATTACCAACGTTGGTCAATGTTGTTTGTTTTTTGTCTCATTTGCCGTTAGGCAATGTTCAGGGTCCATTCTTGGCTTCCCCTTGGATTTATCAACTTGACTTGATCCTGATGTTTAGTGAGGTCAAACTGTAATAATCAGCCAGGAATAACGGACTGCACGAATGGAGCCCATGCTGCATGCCAGGTACTGACACTACCATTTATCTCCACAACTGCCCTATACGATAGGACTGTCGTTATCCCCATTTTACAGATGAGAAAACTGAGGCTCAGAAAGGCTATGTCCTTTACATCTAGTAACTGGCAGAGCTAGGGTCTGAATCCAGGTGGTTTGCCCTCGGAGTTCATGTTTTTGGTTACCATATCTTGCAACTTCACTAATGCTTTAGCAAATTTGGCCACCAACTCTTACCACCAACAGGTGGTCCTGCCCTGCGTGGTATTTGAAAATGGAGACAGTCTCGGGAGTGGGTATGTTGTCCACAGGAGGCACAAACGACATTTGTCAGCATAGAGAGACACTCCCAAACGCAATTCTCATGATTTCATAGGTGTTTATGGTCGTGAACCTTACAATATCGCAGCCTATACTTGTGATCCATACTTGGTTTCACTTACTGCCTAGAGGAAGGAGCCATCTTGCTTTGGGAGCTACAAAACATCACCCGCCCTTCTGGCGAGATGAGCTCTTAGACCCTGACAACAAGCTTCTCCGGAATTCCTCAGTGGAGAACGCAATGGCATTTCTTCAGTGGCTCTCCGGGAGACCCCCACACAGTCCATAAATGCAGTGGAGTTTATCTTTCCTTTGGAAACTAATCTTGCCTTCATCTACATGAAGATAAAGTCTGCGGATCCTAAAATTGCTATCGCATTCCCACGTACTTAACGATTGAAAAGCAATCGAACCATCTCTTCCTACCAAAGTAAGGTGAGAATAGGCATATGTTTTGCTGACATCTTCTAGAGTCTAGATAAATAGATCTGGCTAGATTGCAGGCAATCAGAGTCACTTAATTAAAAAGCTGGTGAATTAACCATGGACCACCCTACCTGCTCTTTAAGAAGCAGAGAAGTCTCTCATCGTTTCCTTCCTTCCATCTTTCTTTCCTTGGTTGACCTCCTTGCCCATCCTCTTCGCAGCTAACTTGCCTGCCCTAATTACTGTAACCTTCCACGGTCCACATAGACTCCAAACTCAAGATAAAACTGAGCAGAGAAGTAATTTACAAACCAGAAGTTCAACTCACCGTGTTGGTGTGCCGCCCACCCCGTCCGGTGCCGCGTCTGAATGCTCTTCAGGGCTCCCCTTGAACATCTTACTGAGCCTTTTGTTCAGGTGCCCCCCTGGCTCCTGACTTTTGCCTGGCTGGGTCGTGTGTGCTCTTTCCGTATCTACCCCCAGCTTGACCTTTCCACCAATCTGAGCCCTCCCCACCCCTGGTCCTCCCGTTGGACCTTATTTGCTCATCCCCCCCCCACCCCGAGGCTGTTGGACTCTCAGCTGGTGTCCAGCCTGCTGCTGCACGAGATGTCTCTGAGACCCCCCCCCCCGACTGTCCAGGCGTGTGGCATACCTAGTTTCAGCTATCAACCCTGCCCTTTCGAGTACCTGCCATCCCAACTCTGTCCACTCTAAAAAGGGGCCAGTGTCTCTCTCAGGCCTGGCTTAAAGAGTCACTATTCTCTTAACAAAAGGCCAATCAAATACTAAGATGGTTTCACTGACGTGTCTCTCGGCTCAAATGACCTGTTTTCTTAGGCCTCATTGTTGCTGGTCACGCCGGTGCCTCTTGGTGTTCAAATTCAGAAGAAAGCCCAGACTGCGAGTGGCATTAGGAAACAGGAAGATTCCTGAAGGAAAAGCCAGAGTATGAAGAAAGCAGGCAGCGAGGCCCTGAGGCGAGGGAAGAACACAGGGACGAGGCGGCCGGTGGGTGAAGCCCACCCAGGAAGTGAGGGGAAATCCACGCAGGAAGTGACTTCTTAAGGAGAGGTGAAGTCTGAGGAAAGACAACCAGATCATCACCAAAATAAAAATAAAACCTGAAGATCAGGATTAAAACTGTTTTGTTGTCTGGGTAAGGGGGAGGGAGAAGAAACCTTTCCAAGCACATGCTCTTCCATTTTCCCACATGAACCTCATCCTAATGACCAAAACCAGGCAGGCAATATGGTCTTGGTTGTTCAGCTGAAGTCCGGGGTCTAGAAAGGTTGAGCATTAGCCCCCTGGGAGGCCCCGTGTTATTCTAGAGCTTGACCTAAAACTTGGTGTGCTCATCCTTGTTCATTGTTCATCCCTATCTTGCAAAGTCTGTCCTCTGAGTCAAGTTCAGTCAACAGTGTAATGAGTACCGGTACCTCTAGTGTGTAAGACTTGTCCTGGGCCCCAGGGTGATTCAGCATGGCGGGCCAGGAAGCAAATCCATGTGGGAGGTGAGCCGGCTTGGGCTGGAGTCCCAGCTCTGCTACTCACGAACTGTGTGCCCTTGCGTGAATGCCATATGCCCTCTGAGTTTCTGTTTTGGTCTTTAAAAGGAAGTTGGAAATACTTGCAGGGTTAAGTAAAAGAATAGATATAAAGAGGCTAGCACAGTGCCTTGCACTCTGATTATAAATGGTGCCATATCCTTCCCGCTTCCTGCATTCATGCCTCTGACGTGTGTTTTCCAATACCACTAAGCAATTCTCTCTCAACGGACACACACCCGGTGTCCTACAACCTAACTACATTCTGACAGTATCTACTTGGAGATAACGTCAGATACCACAGGTAAAGGGGCTCAATCCCACAAGACTGTTCCCACCCCCTGCAGACACCAGTCACAAATCCACGTTGTTACCTGTGCTTCTGACTGGCTATCAGAGCTTCCCACAACTTCCTTCCCGAGTTTGATTGGTTTACCAGAGCAGCTCACCAAACACGGGAAAACATTTGCTTATGTTTGCATAACGGACGTGCACATCTCTATGATGGCCGTGGGTAGGTAGAGCGGTCGGCTAGTTTCATAACACAGTACCACAGACTGGGTGGGGTAAACAACAGGAATTTATTTTCTCACAATTCTGAAGGCCAAAATTTCAAGATCAAAGAGTCCCCAAGGTCAGTTCCTTCAGTGGCCTCCTGACTTTCTGGCATGGTTCCTTATGCATGGCCTAACCCTACATTTTCCAGACTGTGTTCAGAGGTACACCCATCCCAAAGATGGCCTGCAGGAAGGGATCCCATGGGCAGAGTTTACGAAACACTGTATACTCTATCCTGCCCATTAAAGGTTCTGATAAGTCCTTCAGTAAAACAGGCCCTGCATAATTCTGCTTAACCTCGCCTTTCCTAAACCATTTCAACACAGAACTTTTTTATTCGGTGCTACAGCACACTTGCAAAGCACTCCTCTTACGAAGATTAATTTTATGTGTCAACTTGGCTGGGCCACAGTGCCCAGATATTTGGTGCAATGTTATCCTGGATATTTCTGTGAGGATGCTTTTGGGTGAGATTTACATTTAAATTGGTGGACTTTGAAAGTAAAGCAGATTACTGACTCATGATGTGGGTGGGCTTCACTCAATCAGTCAAAGGCCTGGATAGAAAAAAACACTGACCTCTCGCCAGCACGATGGCCTTCAGACTTCATCAGCAACACCAGCTCCTCCTGGGTCTCCAACCTGCTGGAGATTTTAACTTACCAGCCTCCATAATCGTGTAAGGCAAGTTCTTAAAATTATCTATCTATCTACCTACGTATCTCTCTCTCTCTCTCTATCTATGCACTAGTCAGGATTCTCCAGAAGAATCGAACCAATAGGGTATATATGGATATATAGAAGGAGATTTATCATAGGAACTGGCTCACGGAATTATGGAGAATGAGAAACCCCAAGATCTGTCATTGGCAAGCTGGAGGTCCAGGAAAGCCAATGGTGTAGTTCCAGTCCCAGCTGGAAAACCTGAGAAGCAGGGTGACTGATGGTATAAACGTGATTACGTGTCCAAAGGTCTGAGAACCAGGAGGGCCAATGTCCAAGGGCAGGAGAAAATGCACGTCCCAGCTTCAGCAGAAAGCAAAGTTGCCCTTCCTCTGCTTTTCTGTTCTATCAACAGATGGGATGGTGCCTACCCACACTGGCGAGGGCCATCTTCACTCAGGCTTTACTCTGGCTACCAACTCAAATACTGATCTCTGCCCAGAAACACCCAGAATAATGTTTTACCGGCTATCTGAGCATCCCTTAGCCCAGTCAAGTTGACATGAAATTAACTGTCACAATATATAAGTACACATGCTATTGTTTCTGTTTCTCTGCAGAGCCCTGACTAATGTGCCCTTTGCCAGCAGGACACAGGACACAACTGGGGAACATCAGTGCGACGTCTGTGGTCTCAGTTGGACGAATGATCCCATACTTAACGCAGGCGGGCTGTCATGGAACAGAAAGGCTCACAGACCAAGGTAAGATGCTCCAATCCCACGATTTATTAAATTGATTCAAAACACACAGCAAGAAGCGAGGGGAGAGATCTGGGCTTGGCTGACTCGCTTAGGATCGGCGCCTGTGGGACGGCATGCCCACACGCCTGACTCCTGGGCTACGCAATGTTCACGCGTCCTGTCTGCCTGTTGTGTCCACCTTCCCCGCGGATGGCGGGGAGGGGGACTTCTGGGACCAACCTAATAAAAAACGTCCCCCCAAGGGGCGCCTGGGTGGCGCAGTCGGTTAAGCGTCCGACTTCAGCCAGGTCACGATCTCGCGGTCCATGAGTTCGAGCCCCGCGTCAGGCTCTGGGCTGATGGCTCGGAGCCTGGAGCCTGTTTCCGATTCTGTGTCTCCTTCTCTCTCTGCCCCTCCCCTGTTCATGCTCTGTCTCTCTCTGTCCCAAAAATAAATAAAAAAACGTTGAAAAAAAAATTTAAAAAAAAAAAAAAAAAAAAAAACGTCCCCCCAAAAAGACGCTATGCCCAGATCGTTCTTCTTGCATATATTTGTTGCTTCGAGTAAATGCCCTTGACTGGAGTTGCAGACAAAGCAAGCGGTTTTTATTTCACGAAGGTTAGAGCCTGCTTTGTTTTCAATCCATTCCAGAAGCGGTAAACACGAAAATGCACATCGTCTTTGAGCAGAGTGAAGACACTTGAGAAGGTGGCGTGTTTTGATCAGAACAATGGGTTGTACGGGGTCAAGGAAGGGCAGGGGTGGCAGGACACGCATCCTGGCATCTGGGTTCTGCCAACGACTCGCGACGGACTGGCAGAGTGGATGCAAAGGTGTGAGAGGAAAGAGAAGGAGGCGGTGCAATAAATTTAAAGGGAGAGACAGAGGCATATGTAAGTCATAAAAGTTGGAAAGGAGAAATAAAAGATAAGAAGTGAGAAATGGGAAAGCTGAGAGGTGTTATCTGAATGAATAAATCGAATGAAGGCGAATATTTCACAACAGGATTAGGTAGAAAAATGCAACTTTCCCCCTTTAACCAAAAGAGGCAAGAACTCGCCAAGAAAATCTGTTCTGCTTGAGAATGGCCATTTTTTAGCAATGAGAGTCAGACACTTTGTGGACGGGAACCTGATAAATGTGCCCGTATCTCAGTGGTCAGGAGGGAGGAGGGAAAACAGATACCAAGTAGGCACTGACTCCCCAGAGTAGACAGGAAAAAGTGGAGAAGAGAGTCAGGCCAGCACGGGGGGCTGAGAAGGCGAATGTCCGAGGTCAGATTCGGTCTTCTGATCTCTGCCCCATCTCCACACAAGGACTGGCTCCCACGGGCAGCTCATCAGCCCACCAGTGTGCCTCACTGTTGATCCAACGGGCACTGCTTTGCCCCAGACCAAGAATTTGACCCAGGTTCCACCTACGACAAACCAGCTGTAGGGAAAGGGTCTTAAATCTCCAGGAACGGAGGCTTCTCTTCACAGAACATTCCATCACCTTGAAAATTAAACTTGGTAATGGCTTAGCAAGACCTGCGGCTCAGGTTTCCCGCCCCCAGCCCTCCTTAATGTCAAGAGTGACAGCAGAGCGCCGGGCCGACGACTTGAATGAGTGGTCAGGTCTTCAGCAGCAGCTAGAAGGATACAAGGGCATCCTGTAACTATGTCCAGAGATTCCCAAACCTGCTCGGTCCTCATGGGACCACCCCGCACAGTTCCTCCCTAGCCCTCCTGTGCTGTGTGGGAGCTAAAAGAGTCTCAGCCAGGTTTCCCTTCCTGTCGAACCTGTGAAGAAAGTTGGGGGCGGGGGGATGCTGGGCTGGAAGGAGGTCGGGGGAAAGCCCTACCTACCACATGTGAAACTCAGGGAAAGCCGTCTCACGGGTCCTGAATGAACTGTGGGGGCCTGCCTGGTGACTCTTCACAGCAGCCCGGGTACAATCTAGCTCTTTCTGCAGACAAATCGCTCCAGTCAGGGATGTGGTAGCAAGCTTCTCAGAGACATGGGGCCTCAACTAGACATTAAGCCACAGGGCCACCCAACCCCCGCCACCCCCCTGTACAAGTCCAATAACACCTGGGTTTTGCCATTCCTTCACCTTCTCCCACCAAAGAAACTCTACCTCCCCCTGCCTAGAAGGGCCAATATGGTGGCCACAGGCTGGACCTTGCCATTTGGAAGGTTTGAGGTGAGAATCCTTGCTTGTCTCTTCTAGCTTCTGCTGTGTACGGGCAACCCTTGGCATTGCTTGGTGATGACAGCATTCTGGTCTCTGCCTTCATATTCAACGTGGCATTCTCTCTGTGTCTGTGTCCAGATTGTCCTTCTCCGATAAGCACAGGAGTCATACTGGATTTAGGACCCACTCTAATCCCCGATGATCTTATCTTAATTGATTGCAATCTGCAAAGACCCTATTTCTAAATCAGGCCACAATCTGAGGTTATAAGTGGATATGAATTATGAGGAGATACCGGTCAACCCAGTACGGTAACTTATGGATAAAGAATGCCAGGACTTTTGGCTTCGTAGGTATAGCCAACTTCAACTACAGTATCCCATTTTCCTCCCAAAAGCACGCTGAAATGACCATGGGTCTCCTTTTCCCATTCTATAAACCTGGTCTAATACAGGCAGGGCTCAGCTTTCAAATAACGGAGTTTTCCAGAGCCACTATAGGCAAGGACATGTGCTGGTGATAACTGTTGGCCAGGCCAGCCCCCTCAGGATGAGGGGGTGTATTAACACAACCCTGGCTCCCTCCACCCATCACCCACTCCTCCTTCCCGATGGGATTGTTGGAAAGAAGTCAGACATGATTAGTGAGAGGCCTTGCTCCTTGGTTTACTCTTAGGAGTTAGCTGTACCTCCGGGGGTGGAGGTGGGGGGCCTCCGTTGGGGGGTCATGCCCAGATCCACCACACCCCTCCCTAAATTTGGTCTTCAGACTTAGGGAACTTATTTGCCCATAGATATAAGCCATATCTTCCCACCTAGACTTTATCCGTTGTAAAGGTGATCTTTGGGATGTCATTTCTCAGTTGGTTCAGAATGCACATGCTGTGTATCAGGCACCCTAGACAGAGACGTGCAGGGCTCACTCTCAGCATCAACTAAGCTCACAGCACTTCACGCACCAACCATTCATGTCAGCCTCATTCCCCACTTGCCAAAAAAATATATACATGAGGCTGAAAAGGAGAGTGCCCAACCCAAGGCAAGCTTGAACTTTCCATAAAAGGCCAAGGAGGGAACTGATTTCTCTTCCGATATTATTTCCCCCACAATAGCTGGTATGCATTCCAAATAAGGCAACAAAGGCGCCTGGCCAAGTTGCCTAAAGGAGTTTTAAGTGAAAATCTTCCAAACACCAAAATCTCAAAGGACAGGAAGTAGCCGGCCACCCCCTTGGCCACGGTTCATCGTAACAGAACCTGTTTCTATAGAACAGGCTTCCACGATTATCTATTTGCAGAAATGTACAAACACAGCCAGCCTACTCTGTGCCCGTGGAAAGACCTGGATCAATACAAGTAACAGAAGAATGAAGAAAAGAGAAAAGGAAAGATTTTATCAAGCTTATTTACTTTAAAGGTACCTTAAAGACCTGCACAAACACACCTGCTTCTTCAGTGCAGGGGGGTGGAGGGGGGGAACAGAGCAAACATGTAGAGAAAGAGACACTGTGGCCACAAAGCCAGTCCCCGCAGGAGGCGCTAGCGTCTCAGCCAGTGAGGCTTTAAATCCAGATCAGCCTTCAGATCAAAGGATTCAGAAATGAAGGGACGCCTGGGTGGCTCAGTCCGTTAAGCGTTCAGCTCTTGGTTTCGACCCAGGTCACGATCTCACCGTTCATGAGACGGAGCCCCACGCCGGGCTCTGCGCTGACAGCCTGGAGCCTGCTTGGGAGTGGGGAGCCTGAGGCTCCGTTGGTTAAGCATCATCCTTCTCATGATCTCACAGTTCGTGAGTTCAAGCCCTGCATCAGGCTCTCTGCTGTCAGCACAGAGCCCACTTCAGATCCTCTGTCCCTCTCTCTCTCTCTCTCCCCCTCCCCTGCTCGTGTTCTCTCTCTCTCTCTCTCTCTCTCTCTCAAAAATAAATAAATATTTTCAAAAATGAACCTAGGGTCACCGTATGAGTGCAGTTCAGAATTAACCCTACCTCACGCTGGGGACAGTGGTATGTTGGAGAGTGTTTGCTGGGCGTGTTTCACAACTGGACCGCCAGGGGGGAAACAACCCTGAGTTGTGGCATCTGCCCATCTCTGTGGTGTAAATACTCCCGCAGTAGCTGATTTCAAGCTACTTGACCCATATGACTCACTGAAGGGGGCTGGGAAAGATGTGGAGTAACATGTTGCTGTTTTCTACTGTTTCCACTCCCCCACGGCTGAGCATAGGTAATAGTCAATTGACCCCTGAGCAACCTGGGGTTCCTGGGCACCGACCCCTGTGCAGT
The DNA here is from genome assembly GCF_022079265.1 of Lynx rufus. NCBI lineage: Eukaryota > Metazoa > Chordata > Mammalia > Carnivora > Felidae > Lynx > Lynx rufus. The sequence continues at coordinate 150,315,657 of NW_025814867.1, forward strand.
CAAAAAGCCGCAGTAACTTTTGACTCCCCCCAAAACCTAACTACTAATAGCCTCTGTTGACCAAAGCCTCACCGATAATGTAAAGAGATGATTAGCATGTATTTTGTGTTATATGTATTATATACTGTGTTCTTACAATAATACCTAACTTTTTCTTAATTTTTAATTTTGTTTTTTGTTTTGGGGGGTTTTTTTTTGGTATTTCTAGGCTGTGTGATTTGTAACTTTTTTTACTCAAAAAAAATTTTTTTTAATTTTATTAAAAAAATTTTTTTTAAATGTTTATCCATCCTTGAGACAGAGAGAGACAGAGCATGAGCAGAGAAGGAGTAAAGAGAGAGGGAGACACAGAATCCGAAGCAGGCTTCAGGCTCCGAGCTGTCAGCACAGAGCCCGACGTGGGGCTCGAACTCCATGATCGTGAGATCGTGACCTGAGCCAAAGTCGGACGCTCAACCAACTGAGCCACCCAGTCGCCCCTCTAACTTTTTTTTTTTTTTAATAACTTACATCCAAATTAGTTAGCATATAGTGCAACAATGATTTCAGGAGAAGATTCCTTAGTGTCCCTTCCCCATTTAGCCCATCCCCCCTCCCACAACCCCTCCTATAACCCTCAGTTTATTCTCCATATTTATGAGTCTCTTCTGTTTTGTCCCCCTCCCTGTTTTTATATTATTTTTGTTTCCCATGCCCTATGTTCATCTGTTTTGTCTCTTAAAGTCCTCATATGAGTGAAGTCATATGATTTTTGTCTTTCTCTGACTAATTTCACTTAGCATAATACCCTCCAATTCCATCCACGGAGTTGCAAATGGCAAGATTTCATTCTTTTTGATTGCCGAGTAATACTCCACTGTATATATACACCATATCTTCTTTATCCATTCATCAGTCAATGGACAGTTGGGTTCTTTCCATACTTTGGCTATTGTCAATAGTGCTGCTATAAACATTGGGGTGCATGTGCCCCTTCAAAACAGCATACCTGTATCCCTTGGATAAATACCTATTGGTGCAATTGCTGGGTCGTAGGGATGTTCTATTTTTAGTTTTCTGAGGAGCCTCCATACTGTTTTCCAGAGTGGCTGCACCAGCTTGCATTCCCAGCGCCCCTATAACTTTTTAAAAAATTGTCACAAATCTCCACAAAATTCCAAAATATTTACTGAAAAAAAATCCGTGTATAAGTAGACCCACACAGTTCAAACCCGTGTTCTCGAGGGCCGGCTGTAAAATGTCCTGAAATAATTAGGAAGTGATGGGTTTGAGGATTTATTCCTTTGTTTGAAATAGAATTTATTTAATTGTCAGTTGATGTATTTTAATTTTTAATAATGATGTTCAACAATGAGCTCACTAAATTTCTGAAAATTTAAAAATTGGCTCGAGTCAGAATAAGCCACTCCAGCATATCACTGCCTGGGAAGCGTTTTTAAAATGCCAAAGACCTGTCTCTCTCCTGCCACCACACGATTGCCAGAGGCCCCCAGAGTGGGGACCCCACATGCATATTTTAAAAAGCTCACCGGGGTGGTTCTAATGGATATCCTCAGGTGAGACACTGATGTGGCTCACCCTCCATTTTACAGAAAGGGAAACTGAGGTTCAGAAGCTTATATGTCCTGCCTGTTGGTTACAGTTTGGCCAAGCTGGGGAATGACTATTAATTCCTTCTGTTTCTTCCCCCGCTCTTCTCACCCTGGTCATGGGTGACTTTGCATCTAGTTTTGAAATATCGAGGCCCTGGGCTCCTGGATGTCTCAGTCAGTTACGCGTCCAACTTTCGAGCTCAGCTCAGGTCATGATCTTACGGTTCATGAATTCAAGTCCCGCGTCGGGCTCTGTGCTGGCTGTGTGGGACCCTGCTTGGGATTCTCTCTCCTCTCTCTCTCTGCCCCTCCCCTGCTCATGCACTCTCTAAACAAACAAACAAACAAACAAACATTAAAAAAAAAAAGAAATATCAAGGCTTGTATTAGGATCCATATAGCAAGACCTCATTCCTTGTTAACTATTTTAACAATAACTGAAGTAAAGTTTACCGTTAGGCCATCTATGCAACCGCCAGCGTCTAACAAGGAAATGAGAGGTAAGCAAGGTTAAAAGGAGACTTCAATATTCTCAAGAATCTTTTAAAACCAGCTTTGTATCTCTTTTTTTTACAAACCACCTATATATTAGTGACGAATGGCTCTTATCTCCTCACAGAGCTCTGACCAGCATTGTTTAGAAGTTTCAATTATTAAACGCTTAGTTTAAGTTATTCCTTTTACTTTAAAAAAGAAGTTACTCTGGTTAGCAAGATGATGTGTGATTTTCACTTGCTGGGATTTACCCCTATATTTTTTTCTAAATTTTCTTCAGCAGGCATGACATTGTAATATACATATGCATATACCAGCATTTAAAATGTTTTTAGGGGAGCCTGGGTGGCTCAGTTGGTCAAAAGTCTGACTTCAGCTCAGGTCATGATCTCATGGTTCCTGAGTTCGAGCCCCGCATTGGGCTCTTGGCTGTCAGCATGGAGCCTGCTTAGGATTCTCTCTCTTTCCCTCTCTCTCTGCCTCTCCCCCGCTCGCACTTTGTCTCTCTCTCAAAATAAATGAATACACTTAAAACAATGTTTTTATAATTGAGGAGAAGTTGATACGATTTTAAAAAACCAACAAAATCAATTCTATTTCTACACCTGGGACTTTCCACAAACCCAGTCTGGCTTCTTCCTGAATATTCTAAAGAGAGCCATGGAACCTTCTGCTGCAGTTCCGTCTCCTTCAAACTTTCCTTTCTTGGATTTTTTTCTCTTATTCTTCCCCCTGGAAGTTGAGGGTAATGTCCTTTGGATTCCGCACCCACTCTGAGGATGCGGGGCCCCCACGGGACAGGATGTCTTCTCCTGAGTGTCCTGCTCAACTGCTCACGGCCAAGACCTCAGCCTCCAGCCCTCCCGTGACGAAGCAGTTACCCCGCAGCAGGTCTTGAACAAGTTCTCTGCTGCTGTTAGTTGAGAGAACGTTCCAGGACTAATTGTGAACTCACCCCCCCAAAGATATGACATCTGAGTTTCAGTGGAAGCCGGTACAGTTAAGCCGTGTACAAATACGAACACGCCTAAGCTAAGAATGAGGCCTGCTGATTCCAGCAGCTTCTCTGTCCTCTGCCTGGGTGACCGAGCATCAGCGGGAGCTTCTCCTCTCTGTCCTGAAGACGGGCCACTGGGGACCCCACGGAGTGCCCTCATTCACCCCACGGTTAGGAGAGCATCCTGTCTCCGCAGAGCCAACGGGAAACCCAGGAGACCCTAAGTCCGGAAGGGGATAAACTTTTCACCAGCACCTGGCTTCCTGAACAGTCTTCACGCTTGGGCTCGTCCCACAGCATCTTGAGAGCGTGTCCCGGCCTCGTCCCATCCCTGTAGAGGACGGGGTCGGTAAGGAGGTGATGACAGGGCCGGGAAGCTGCACTGCGGGTGCTGGGCTGGAGGCACCTGCCAAGGGGACGCTTGCACTGCTCCCCTCAGCCCAAGCGCACCCTCGGGGAGGGGTGGGGGTGGGGGGTGGGCAGGGGGCGGGGCTTCAGTCTTTGATGCAAGAAGACTTGAAAGCACATTTCCCCCATTCCAGGCAGCTTCTGACTGCCGCAGCCCTGCAGATCTTCACCCCTGTTCCTAAGCCCATTCTCCCTAATCCCAGTTCTAACCCAGGCTCCTGACACTCGATGCTCCCATGAGGCCACATCCAGTGGCGGGTTTCCACCTGCCCAACCCTGGGGGGTAGAGGCTCCCGCCTAAGGCCCTGGGGAAAGCTGCGTCAGCGTCCCCCCCCCCCCCCTGCCCCTATCGAATGTGTGTTTGGAGGAGTCCGGGTCCTTCTGGCACCTCAGTGGCCTCGCTGGCCAGCAGGGGTCACCACGTGCCCCCTGGCTTAGTGTGGGCATTCAAGGAGCCGCTATGCACGAAGGACTCCGCAAATGGCCCGGGTCTCGCCAATGCCGGACACAGTCCCCAAGTCTCCGTTCCTGCGGACCTCTTCCCCGAGTCCCTTTGATCCTTATGCTGGGACTGCCATCATGTCCCCATGGTCTCTGTATTAGCAGGACGGCTGCCAGATAAAATACAGGGCATCCGGTTAAATTTGCATTTCAAATAGACAACCACTAATTGTTGGTGTCAGTATGTCCCAGGCAATGTTCTCATTTGCTAAGTCTGGCAACCCTCGTCTAGTGAGAGTACATGTTTCTTGGGCTGGGCCCCAAGCTTGCTTCATTTGCGTCCCCAGCCTGGCACAGGGCCCGGCACAGGAGTGAGGAGCCGGTAGAGTGTGGTTCTCCACAGGGGCGGTGCTGCCCCCTAAGGGCTGTTTTGGAGATCGGAGAGGGAGTTTTTGGAGCCATCGGGGCAGAAGGAGGAGGGGCCTCCTGGCAGCAAAGGGACAGCGGCAGGGACCAGGCAGGCACAGAACAGCAGCCCTCATCAGAAAATTGCCCTTTGTCCCACGCACCTTTCCTGGACGTGAAAACCTGCTCGTGAGGGTCTGAGCCTAGAAACTAACTCCATATGCGCGCAAGGGGAATTTTGCACTGTGTTTTCCAGGAATGCAACCACGGGGTAAATCGAGGAAAGACTGCATTTTGCTTGGCTCGGAACCGTGAGCTCTTCGCTGTGTCAGGAATCATTACATCAGCGTTTTAAGAAGGTCACAGCTCGGGCAGTCCGGTTCTCACGGCTGCCCTCGGCGGAAGGACAGGCTTTCTTCCCCTCCCCCCACTCCCCTGCTCTTTGCTTCTACTCTCTGGTCTCCACCCCCCCCCCCACTTCCCTCCTCTCGCTCTGTTCCTGTTTGCCTCCCTCTTCCTCCCCCTTCCCCGGACAGAAACCCTTTGGTGCACCCCGATGGTGTGAAGGACTCGGTTAGTGTTTTATTATGAGACTGGAGTATGACACCAGAATGCTCTTAACATCACCCCCATCAGGGGAGGCTCATCAGCTCATAGGTGTGGCTAGCCCAGAGCCCTTAGCTCTTTGCCTAAGGGGCCTCCTCCTGACCCGGGCAGGGGGTAAAAACCCTCAGCTGAATGTGGGCAGGGCCGCTCCCCTCAGAGCGGCGCTGAGGTTCCAGATTGGACAAAGAGGAGCCTCTTTGGGGATGGTCTGCGACTGACCTGGCCCGAGGCATTGGCATCAGGAGCCCCAGGTGGCCGAGGTTAGAGGCCACACATCCGTAGGGTTTCTGCCGGAGACACAGCAGCTCTGAGGGTTCTCTGGCGCCAGGTGTCCCCGAGGCAGCCCTGGTGCCCTTCTTATGCTAACATCCACCTCCGTCCCCCAGATACCCGCGTAAAACTGACCACCACAAGCCAGGGCTGGAGTTTCCTGCAAACAGCCCAGCCGGGGAGTCTGCAGAAGGGACATCACCTGCCATATTTCCCCTTCTCTTTGCTCCTTGGATAATCTCAGCCCAGAAAATGCCTCGTCTCTTTCCTTTACAGGAATTTCCCTTTTTATTGCCTGCAACAGGGATCAGCGAACATTTTCTGCAAAGAGCCAGGTGGTAAATATTCCGGGCTTTGCAGGCTATTCAGGGGTCTCTACCACAGCTGCTTCATATATAGAAGTGGAAGGGTGTGGTTCTGTTCCAATAAAACTTTATTGGTAAAAACATGCCGCGTGGCCAGATTTGGCCCTCAAGTCATTGTTTGCCAACCCCCGGCCTGTGAGGTTACGGAATCTAAAAGCTCAGAAGCTTTCCTGTTGGAATCCCTGAGCAAAGCAAGGTGGACTCCCTTTCCACTTTTCTAGAAGGGTCTCTTGGGCTCTTCCTAACGTGTGCACCCCACGGGGGGCAGACAGCGTTTCAACTGCCCCGCAGTGGCCTCCGGGTCTGGGCTGCCGACAAGACTGGCTGTTCCTCACGACCTACCAGTTCTTTAGAGCACCCTGCTGCTCGTTAAAAACCCAGAACCTCCCGAAGGAATGCACCCCCGCTCTAATGTGCCCTTTGTAAACTCTCAGAACTGGCCCTGTTTTGAGAATGTTTTATTGCCACCTCTTGCTGAGAGAATGCCAAGCCTGTAAAGATGAAGAGATGGGAGATTCCGCTCATCTGCTTCATAGGAAAGAACAATCGATTTCTCAGCTCATGAGCTCTTGTGCCCTCCTCCATTCTGGTGCTTCTGCAGTGGCCCAGTAGGACCAGTGACAGAAGTGTCTATCGTGAGGAAGGAAACAGGGCATCTGTGGATCTTGTTATGACAGAGGCAATTCCAAATGCAAAGGGTCCGTGGGGCTTTATTAATGGATTTTCTGACGGTTAGACAAAACAGCAGTGTTTCCAAGCCAAAGAAACAGAGTCTCTTCTGAGATGATAGATTCCATTTTCAAGAGCGAGCATTTAGATCTCCCTCCAATTTTTTCAATGGACAAAGGTATGAAGTTAATGCTTTTCCCTCAGAGCAGAGAGTCGTCAGGATAGCATTTTAAAACTCCCTCACGTGGCTGAGAGAGAGACTTTTCTGAGTTGAAGAGTGTATTCAACATTCACCAAACACAGTGGGTTTCCTGAATAGGTGACCTACAGCCTTGAAGGCGAATGTGGGAAGTCTGTAAGTGATGCTTTCTGACGGGACTCTGAAAAGATACGCAATAGGAGAAGGATCCGGGAAGGGGAGGAGGGAGGCAAGAGTGTTCACTCCGGACCTTCCTGTATTCTTTTCATTTTTGACCCACGTGAATGTACTATCAAGACAAATAATTTTTATTTTTTTTTAACGTTTATTTTTGAGACAGAGAGGGACAGAGCATGAACGGGGGAGGGTCAGAGAGAGGGAGACACAGAATCCGAAACAGGCTCCAGGCTCTGAGCTCTCAGCACAGAGCCCGACGCGGGACTCGAACTCACGGACCGCGAGATCATGACCTGAGCCGAAGTCGGCCGCTTAACCGACTGAGCCACCCAGGCGCTCAAGACAAATAATTTTTTAAAACTTCAGTGTTTATTTATTTTTGAGAGAGAGAGAGACAGATTGCAAGTGGGGAGGGGCAGAGAGAGAGGGAGACACAGAATCCAAAGCAGGCTCCAGGCTCTGAGCTGTCAGCACGGAGCCCGTTGCGGGGCTTGAACCCACGAACCGTGAGATCATGACCTGAGCAAGCCCCAGGCACCCCTCCAACCCAGTTGGTTCCTTGGCCACATACTTGATTTTCCTCCCCTGTCCTGGCCAAGGGGAGACTCCCTCCTATAAATACCCAGCAGCGTGGCTGGGGCTCAGGGGGAAGAGCAGCGCCCCCTGGCAGATGAGGTGGGTCACTGTTCTTGTAAAGGGTAACATGGCATTTTCAAGAACATTCAAGTTTACGGATTCATTTTCTTTGATGAGTTCAATAGCACATCCAGAGGAGCATCCAATAGTTTCAACAGAGACATGTGGCATCACGGGGACCTTAGAGCCATCTGGCCTCAGGTGAGGAGCTTGGAGTCTCCAAGCCTCACTGTCCTCGTCCATAAAATGAGGAAAGATCACCAGCCCCGTGGAACTGTGACTCTTCTTAACGTATTAAAGGCCCTTGGTAAAGTGATTCGTTCTCAGCAACAGAGCCAACACCAACAGCCGTCCTGGGAGGGAAGACCCCCACGGACTAGGCAGACCAATGTCACCCACCAACGTCTCCTGACTCCTGGGCCCTCCTGCTAGTGTGGCCAATGAGCGGCTCACTCTCTCTACTTCTTCTTATTCCCCAGGCCATCACAGCCTGGGGAACAAATCTCCTTCTCCCTCTGGCCCCCCATGACAGCACTTCACCTCTAGGGTGCCAGTAGCACCTTGGACTGTTTCTCCTGGGGAACCGCCCCTGTCTATACGTGCAAGCTTGGCTGCTGTTCAGAGTGCCCTCCTGGACCAAGAACTGGCCACAGGATGGCTCAGAGCTGGCCCCTCACAGTCTCTCTCCAGGAAATCTGAAGTTTGGGTGGTGGGGTTCCGAGATGGAAAATGGTCCCCTTCCCCTACCCTTTCCCTTTCCACCGGCTCCACTCTGTTCCAGGCACTCGCAAAAGCTTTTCACCCCCAGATGCAACTCCAGACCCTTTCTCCGAGAAAGCCTCCTTCTTTGTGAGGAAGGCCCCTGCCCTCTGTCCTCATGAAGCCCGCAGGCTGCCTTCTTGGGGTGCTGATTCTGACTCCCCAGGTGGGAGGATGCCCCCACCGCACTGTGAAACACTCGCCACCTTGCATTTCTTCTTGTGAGCGTGCACATCTGTCCCCAGCCTCACTCCCTGCTCCGGGAGGGCTGGGACTCTGTTTCACTTATGTTCGTACCCCAGCCTCTAGGACATTGGCGTGTGGGCCCCGAAAACCATGTTTTGAATGAGGTGGCCCGTTCACTCACAGGAGGGCATTGCAGAGCAAACACCACCAAGACCCCACAGCCTGGCCAGCGTGGCTTCCAGACCCAGGCAGGAAATCTCTGTGTGGTTGTGACAAAGACAGCCGGTCCCAGGGAACAGAGACTGAGCTGTGCAAGGTTGGTGGTTCCAGCTGGTATACATTGGAGAGTGAATAGGGTGAGTGCTGGGGGCCAGAAACCCCCCTGGAAAGAAGCATCTCCTGCGGGGAAGCTGGGCACCCCTCACTCCTACTGACACACGGAGCCAGATGATAAATGAAGCAGGGATTCTGGGCACCCATCCCCTAGACATGCCCTCCAACCCATCCTTCACACGGGTCTTACGGGGCCGGGGGGGCAGGTATAAGGAAACCCAGGGAGCTGTCGGGGGCACCAAGGGCCAGAGAAGCAAGCTAGCACCTCGAAGAGCCCAGGGGCCCAGGGGAGGCAGCTTCCGAACTTGCCCCCAGGACTTGACTCTTGGACGCGGGAGCTGACTTCTCGGCTGCCTCCCAGACCTCAGAGGCCCCACCCGCACCTCCCCAGAGCCAGGAGGGGCCCGGGGGCTGTGTGGGCTCCCAGGCCTGCCCACACCTCCATGCCCAGGGGCCTGCAGAGCCCAGGCCGATCTCCAGATGATTCCGGCAGAAACTCAACCACAGCCAAGTGGTGCTTAGGAAACAGAAGGGCTTTTGACCTAATTATTCCCAATTGGTTGTCTCCATCGATCACATTCTCTTGATAATTGCCCAGCTCCTCACTTCCAGGTGGGGGTGCACTTCTCGCGTGGGATAAATGGGGTGTGACGCTGAGAAACGTGCAGGCCCTTGCTTTCCACACACTGGGCCTTTGTGGAGGAGTGTTTTGTTTACTGCCATTAAAATGAAAGGAACACAACCAGGGAGCGTGTGGGGGCCATGGAGGGGCAGGGGTGGCTCCTTAGGGAGAGAAGGGGCTGGTGTAAGCTGATCTGGGGCCTGGTCCCCAGCGGGACCGCCGCCATCTGGCCCAGACCCCACTCACTCGGTCACTCACTCAGTGTTTGCAAACCCTGATCTCGTGCAAACCCCTGGTCTAGGTTTCCTCCCTGACTGCACATCAGGACCTCAGCCTCCTTGGCTTGGCACTCAAGGCTCCCCAACGCTGCTCCTGCCCTCCTTGTCTACCTCATCTCCTTCCGGCCCCCCAGACAGACCAACAACTTGCTCTGTCCAGGCTCAGCCACTCTATCCGGGAAGGATATCGTGAATCGCTATGTTGGCCCCTTTGCACAGGCCCGTGTGTCTCACCTGCCCCAGCCTTCCCCCTACCCTCAGTCTGCTCATGCTCTTGCCAGCTCTGTGCAGCCTGTGGGGCTCACCTCCGCTCTCACCTCTTCTGGGGATCCTTGCCCAGCCCCCTCCAGCTTCGCCAAACCCTCCCCTGCAAACTCCCAGCGCTGGCCCTCTGTCCCTCGTGGGTCTGTAGTTCACGGTGGCCCCTCCTCTGTGTATCCTGGCTCCCCAGCTGGCCTGTGAACTCCCGGGGGCTCCCCGGTGTGGTCTAGGCCCCAACACTAGAGTGACATCAGTGACACACAGAAGTCAACACACACGCCTGTTGGTCGATAAAATAACGGGGCCACAGGAACGTTCCGATGGCGTTTAGCCACTGGAATCCCCTCCCTTTAAAGAGCAGAGGCAGGTCTGCCATGTTCTCCCTCCCAGGTCTTCCTCCCTAACTGCAGGGACCCCCCCCCCCACCTTGTGACTCCGATATCGTGGAGACTAACTTCAGGCTTCAGCCAACAGGAGCCTCCCTGGTGTCCAGTTCCCTTGTGCCAACAATCACACAGACGGGAACTGAAAGTCAGGTATACACTCTATGGGCCAGGACTTAGGGTGACGTCTTCATCGAACACAGAGAAGGACTTCCAAAGCGATCTCTCCTTTTTCCCACTTTCCCCCGGAAGTCACCGGAAATGGAGCTGATTGGGCATCCTGGCCATGACCGTCGCTGCTGTCGAGGTCTCCCAAATGTCCGTTTCCCCACCCCTAGTATGAGTTGCTGAGCCTCGCGGAACCTCGTAACTTCTGTGGCATAACACCTCTGTTCCCCTAAATCTGTGGTTCTCAACCAGGGGTGATTTAGCAAAGCCCCTGCCTCCACCAGGGGACGTTTAGCAATCTGGAAACACTTTTGATTGTCACGACTGGGGAGAGGGATGTTGCTGGCACCGAGTGGGTAGAAGCCAGGGTTGCTGATAACATCCTACAGTGCACAGGCTTGACCCCTCCCCCCCCGCCACCACCCCCGCAACAGAGAACCATCCAGTCCCAAGCATCCGTAGCACCGAGGGTGACCACCCCGCTAGGCTGCTGTGCTCCATTTAGGAAACGTATCACAAAGTGCATCCTCTAGATGATCTGTCTCTTTTGATTCCAACCGTGAGTTGACATTTGCCATTTAACCTTCCGAGGGAAAGAAGCCACCAGCGCCATCCCAGAGAAACCGAGGAATGAAGGACTAGAGGGGGCTTCTAACCGGGAGACAAGGCAAAGGGCGTGTGGCACCCCCAGTAGATGAACGCGAGGGGGAATACCGGAGGTCCCCGTGTTTCTGGGAGCCCCCCCTCGGGCCCTGAAATTCAGAGCACTCCATCAAGCAGCTCTCCTGAGGGCTCCGGAGGAAAGGGTGATGAGAGACACATAAAGAGAGCACTTTTGTTTCTAAACTGACGGGGAAGGGCAGAGGATTTTTCTCAACGCCTGAAAAATGTGCCCATCAACGGGACAAAATAACGCAGGTGACTCAGTTTTCATGTGCGCTGAATACTCGGTTTTCCTAATGAAATGTGAAGGCTTATTTGTTTAGTGGAAATTCTCAAAGAATGGTTCTGCCTGTTGCAGCAGGTAGGACGTGTAGTTTCATTGTGCCAGAGTTTTTCAACACAGGATTTCTCTGTTTGACAATATTTGAACAGATGGGGTGTGTGGCAGGCGCCTGTGACAGCAAGATGCCTGAGCGGCTTCCAGCCTGAGACCCGGATCCAAATGTCTCCCATTGTCGGCCGATGTGTTTGTAGAAATTGGAGCACCCCAAGCTCTCGCCTCCTGTATTACTTATACCCAACTGGTCTCGTTTTTGCCAGCGTTTTCCCCCTACGGCTTATTGATTGTATCAGTGAGGATTGCTTTCAGCTGCAAGTAATGGGCAAACCCATCGAAGACGGGCTTACGATGTCAAGATGATCGATGAGGGCACGTGATAAGAAATGAGAAGTTGAAAGTCCCTGTTGTTCTGGTGTGGCTCAGTGAGGTCACAGAGGACTCTTTCTCTGCTTAGGTATTTCTGACAAGTTAGGTTTTCGTCCTTAAACTCGCCATCTCACAGTCATAAGATGATCCAGCTTCAGATATGACAGCATCTCCGAAAGGAAAGAAACGGTGATCAATGCCTACAGTGACCAACCAGCCCCCTTTGTCCAGGACTGAAGGGTGGGAGGCCTCCCTTGGAGGCCTCAGGCAGATCCGGACAAGTTGGTCACCCTCTGGCCCCCTGTTATTAGGGAAGGATATCTCCTCCAGGAGCAATTTCCTCTTACATCTTTTGGACCAGACCTAGGACACATGCTCAACACTGGGCCAGTGCCTAGAAAGAGGCCAGGGATCTGCTGTCATGATTCCCCCCTTGGGGCTGGAGAGGAAGGCCTCCCCTGGGCTTGCCCAACACTTGAACAGAGTTGGGGGTTTTATTCCCCAGGATGGAACATCTGCCAGAGTGTTCATGAAAAAATGCAATTTTCTAATTAACCAACAGAGCAGAGTCTTAAAGACCATTCATTCATTCATTCATTCATTCAAATATTCATTTATTGAACAAGTATGTGTCGAACCCTACTGGCCTGGGTGCTGGGAACAGCCTCTTCTCTCCCGAAGCCTCCAACCAAGTGAAGAGGCATCTGCACTGGACTTGGAAGGTCAGGTGTGATGAGTAGGTGCAAGAGTTAGAATTCTGGGGCCCGTGTAACAGGGAAGCTAACCAGCCAGGGAGGAGGTGACTAGGAAGTGGAGACCTCCAGGGTGGACGGAATTTGCTAGGAGATGGGGAGGAGAGAGAGGCAGAAAAGGAAGAATAAAGGGAAGGAGGACCCCACTTCGCAGGGATGGGCCATCTCCCTGCTCTGTGGGGGGGGGGGCTGGGAGGTGGAGGTGGGTGGTTTATGCTGGGGGTGCCTGGAGGGCATCGGAGGGAGGCACGAAGGGCACCAGAGAGGGGCCGGGTTAGGTAACTATGTCCTAGGGCCCCGGTGTGGTCTCCTCCACCCGCAGCCAGAAGGGTTTCATTGCCTCCTCCCACGCAGTAGCCTCCACAGCAAGCCTCCCTCCTCCTCGGGCCTGAGCTCTGGCCCAGCCCGCACTCCCCGCCTCAGGGGAGAGACTTCCGGAGCAGATGGCTCCCGCCCTCTCTTCCTGTGGAGAACCTGCATCCGGACGCCTTCACCGAGAGCTTCTAGGACTTTCACGCACATACATCCCCTGAGGCTGGGGCACTACTCACTAGCTCCCAGGGACACTGATGCCTCGGGTCCAGAGGCTGCAATTTTGTAGCAAGGCCTTGGTCTGATTCTGGAAGCTCAGTGCTGCTCACATCCTGCCCAACCCTGACCATTACAGCCATTGCCAAGTCCTCTGCTCTCCTCTCTCTCCTGTCTTACCTCCTGTGTCCTCAATTGCTTTCAAATTTGAGATGGGACTCTCCTTGAACCCCAACCACCATAAGAAATCCCCTTATATTAAAGTTCTCATTCGTCGAACTACTGAGTCCTTCCTATGGCCGTTGAGTCATTGGGACTATGGGCCACCCGCACAGGGCCTCTGCGGTTGGGAGCAATTCAGGGAACGTTGAAACAGTCCATCTAATTACCGAGGCCTTTCTACATTCTGGGTGTTCTTCCAGGAGCCGGGGATAAAGCAAAAGATCAAAATATCTGTTCTCATGGAGCTTACATTCTGCTGAAGGAGACAGTCTCAAAAGAGAAAGAACGGTATGTGCTAAGGGAAAAATATAAGGCTGGGAAGTTGAAATTATGTGTGTGGCAGCCAGGAAAGGCTCAGCAAATAACGTAGACTTTACTGTCAACTCGTGTAGTAGCAGGGGATTTGTCACACGGTCACAGCGCAAACACACTTTGTGGGCCTGTGAAACCCCCATGTCTCTCCCTGTCAGGGCTCTTCCCCAGGGCAGTACAGCTGGGCCATCTGCCTGCCCTGGAGGGATGGTCCCACAGGGAGGTCAGCCCTGCAACGTTTCCCTGGAACCCCGAGGAAGACAGTGGTCTCCATTAAAAAAAAAAAAAATTTTTTTAACATTTATTCATTTCTTGAGAGACAGGGTAGAAGCAGGGGAGGGGCAGAGAGAGAGGGAGACACAGAATCCAAAGCAGGCTCCAGGCTCCGAGCTGTCGGCACAGAGCCCAACACGGGGCTCGAACTCACAGACCGTGAGATCATGACCTGAGCCAAAGTCAGACGCTTAACCAACTGAGCCACCCAGGCACCCCCCCGAAGTTGTACTTATAAGAAGGGCTTTCACACACTCTTATATGAACTTCAAAACAATCTTTTAAGAGTACACATCCTCCCACTATGGCTTACTAGATGTCTGACCTTGGCGTATGCATTAACTTCTCAGTCCTCAGTGTTTTCATCAGCGAGATGGAGGTTATCATACTTATTTCATAAGGTGGTTGTGGAAGTTAAATAACTTAATACAAATAAAGTTTGCATGGAAACCTTGCAAACAGAGATGAATACAAAGAACTTTCCTGGCACATAGGAAGTACTCAGTAATTGTGAGCTTTTGCTGCTTGTAGTAACTTTATTTGTTTATCACTTCAGTAATCATTCCAAACCCTTGCGACATTCGGTGACCACCCCACTAACCATTCTCAGCATCTAATTTTATCTCTTTTTTCATTTTTTAAAAATGTTTTATTTATTTATCTTTAGGAGGGGGGAGGGCTGTTCGGGAGGGACAGAGAGAGCGAGGGAGGGAGACAGAGAATCCGAAGCAGGCTCTGTGCTGTCAGCGCAAAGCCCGACTTGAGGCTTGAACCCATGAACTGTGTGACATCATGACCTGAGCTACAATCAGGCACTCACCCGCCTAAGCTGCCCAGGTGCCCCATCTTCTTTTTCAAATGAGAAAAACAGGCGTACTTAACTCTCCACGCCGACCCAGCACTGCCCTGCGGCCCAGGGCCAGAGGCTGGTTCTGACCCCAGTTCTTATCTTGGCCTCGGCACATGGAAGCTGTGTGTGGAGCTGAGAGAAAAGGACGAGTCCCTTCTCTGCGCCAGCAGGGTCAGTGAGAACGCCTGCCTCCTACAACTGCGAGAATTAGGAATAAAGCCTTCAGACCATTTTGTTGCCCGAAGTCAATGCTCTAAAAATGGAAACTACTATTATTTTTATTGTGCACCAGCCGGTGATTCCGAGCCTGTTTTTTTAAATCCCCATCCCCTCTTTTCCTCACCACCCGCCCCCCTCCCCTGCTAACCATCAGTCTGTTCCCTAGAGTTAAGAGTCTGTTTCTTGGTTTGTCTCTCTCTTTTTGTTTCCTTTGCTCATTTGTCTTGTTTCTTAAATTTTGCATGAGAGTGAGATCGTATGGTATTTATCTTTCTCTGACTGACTTATTTCACTTAGCATTATACTCACTAGCTCCACCCATGTCATTGTAAATGGCAAGATTTCATTCTTTTTTTATGGCTGAACAATATTCCATTATATATATATATATATGTATATATATATCACATTTTCTTTATATATATCACATCATATATATATATATATATACCACATCATATACACACACACATCTTCTTTATATATATATATATCACATCATCTCTCCATATATATACCACATCATATATACATATATATATATATATATAGATATCACACCTTCCATATATATACACATACACACACACATACATGTACCACATCTTCTTTGTGTGTGTGTGTGTGTGTGTATATATATATATATACCACATCATACACACACACACACACACACACACACATATATATTATGGAATATTGTTCAGCCATGAAAAAGAATGAAATCTTGCCATTCGAAATCTTACCACATCTTCCGGTGTGTGTGTGTGTGTGTGTGTGTATGATGTATACATATATATCTCACATCTTCTTCATCCATCTATCTGTCGATAGACTCTTGGGCTGCTTCCAGAACTTGGAATAATGCTGCAATAAACATAGGGTGCATGTATATTTGTGGCCATTTTAAAACAGGGCTGTACTTTTTTCCACTCCTCCCTTTGTTGGGGTGGGGTAAGGGGGAAAGGAGCTTCCTCTGCTTGACTCTGGGTGAGCTCTCTGACTGCCTCGACCACCAGGATCCGGAGTGAGTGTGACTTCTGAGGCTGAGTCATAAGAGGTCATGACCTTCTTCCTCGCTCACAGGGAGCACTTGCTCTTGGAGCCCTGAGTTATCTGCAAGGCCGACCACCCAGAGACACGCCGTGTTGGGGTGCTCCAGCCTATAGTCTAGCTATCCCTGCCAGGGTGCTAGACATCATAGTCCCTCCAGACCAGCCCACTGGCTAGGTGAGTGCCACCCAGGACCTCCATCCAAGAACACCATGTGCAACAAAAGTTGCCCAGCCAAGCCCTATCTGAACCTGTGACTCACCAAACTGGGCACCGTAATAAAATGATGATTGTTTTAGGCTGCATAGTGTTGAGGTACTTTGTTACACAGCGATGGGTAACTGGTACACTAAAGTACAATTACTTCCATTGCAGTATTATTGCTACTATCACCAGTATCAGAATTAAAAGACTGACAGGCGGGCGCTAGTGTGCCTTCCCAACCGAGCAGGAACCAAAAGGGTAGTTAGAAGGTTCGAGCACGTGATCTCTGAGCATAACCAATTTTCTGGGTTGGGCGTCCTTCCGACCGTCCGGCCTGACCTCTCTGTTGGGTTTTGCGCAAACCATCTCTGGCTGGTAAACTGCCCTTTGGGAAACCGCAGGAATAGTCCTGTCAACCGTTTCTTCAGGGCTCAACCTCCGGGGAGATGACTCATCTTATACGATCTGGCCCAAAGAAAGGCATCCCGCTCTGGGTCTAGTAAACGCCACCATGCTGATGGTCACCATTAAAAACGTTGCAAACCGAGTCAAGTCTTTTACAAACCAAGGACAGCAGAGGAGATTTGCAAGGACCTCCCTCTGAAAACCAGAAAGAATAGACTCTCACCTGGGAGGAGGACTTGCTTTCTTCACCTCCGGCTCTTATCCCCGTCTTAGTGGGATGTCCCCGAAACGGACACAGGCTGGGCCATCGTGCCAGAAACATTGTGTTACCTACCTTTCATGTGGCTGTTGTTGTTGCTGTCCAACTATGATATGTGACTCCTTTTTAGTACTGTTATTTTTTGTTTGAATGCTTTAAAAATCTTTTAAGTCTGTGGATCTGCTGATGTACGGTGCCTTCGCTGCAATGGGTCAGATAATGTGTGGATAAACTTTCTCGTACAAGTAGAAAATTACTTAATTTCACACGAGAAATGGATGGATGCTGCAAGCAGAAATGGACTGTCCGTGGACGTTCCTCAAGCAGTAGCAGAAAAAAAAAAAAAAATGGTGCCTCGAGTGCTTAGTGTTTGATGTCATTAACAGTTTCGAAAAACTCTACAGTGTAGAAAGGTTTGAAAAAAGAAAAACAACACTGCAAACTGCAAGCCAGACCAAATACCAAGCTAACAAGCACTCTCCCCACCCCCCCCCCCACACACACTTTTTGAATTAAGATTATATAAAATCTACACTCTTGGTTTCCCCTGAATATAGCAGCAGAGCCTTGGCAGATCTGATCTCTGTAAGACATCAGCCAACGAGGAAAGACGCTGACGACCTTCCGTTCCTTCTATCCGTCAAAGTGAAGGACACAAACACAGTGCTTTTAATCAATATTTATGTAACACTCACCCAAAGCTGGACTTGCTGAAGTAAAATATAACCTTTCTCTCTTTAAACACCTTTTACTTGTTATTCAAATAGGAAGTTATTCTTCCAGAATTAGCTATGTCTGTCAACCCAGCATTCCTGAATGCCACATATAAAGCTCTTACCATATCCCACCTTCTCAATAACTTTCTCTTTAGCTTAGCTTTTATTTATTTTTGACAACTCCCTGGGGTTGCCTGACAGGAGAAATCTTTAGGACTGGGGTAATATGGTTTTTACATTCAGGACTACATTATTTTTTTTTTATTAGTGTTTTCAACTCGGAATAAGACAGTGGGACAAACCCACGCCAAATGCAGTCCAT
Source organism: Lynx rufus (assembly GCF_022079265.1). Taxonomy (NCBI): domain Eukaryota; kingdom Metazoa; phylum Chordata; class Mammalia; order Carnivora; family Felidae; genus Lynx; species Lynx rufus. Next base: position 150,333,391 of record NW_025814867.1, read on the forward strand.
TTTTTATTAATGGTTCCACAGACCAACATTTATTTTAAGCCTTAATGTTCCAACTTTCTTGTCTCCTTCATTGGTTTAAGAGGTGCCGGTGTGTTCTCAAATGTGTTTTTGTTGGATCGGCATAGGGTATAGCACTTTGGCAGGAAAGCATGGGTTAAGCAGATGAAAATTCACTGGATTCTATCAGCGCAAAATTCCAGGCGCTACTCCCATTGTTTCCTTACGGGTGCCATAAATTGATCAGGATGAAACGGTCCCTTTGCGCCATTGATCTTGGTTTATAATCCCTTATCCATGGATGGGTCTTCCCAATTTAGGCCATGGCTGAAAACACACATATTATTATTTCCTTCTACATTCTGCCCTGTGTCTAACCCAGTTCTCCAGCTCTTTCCTCTATGGATGGCCCTCCCTGTCGTATTCTAACCCTATCATTGGAGTGACGTGAATGAAATTAGGTAGTTTTGTGACTTCCCAACGGAATTCTACCCCTACAGCCCCACAGGTCAGAGATTTTCCTTACTCGCCTGAGACAACATTGCACAGAGGGCCACAGAATGGGTTTGACCAATCTGACCTCATAAGCCCTGAGGGCTGCCCCACTTGCAACATTCTATTTGGGGGCCCATCTAGTTTAAGCAGAAGCCAGGGAGTTAGAAATTGAGCTCTGGAAAGACAGAGCAAACGGATTGGCAGAAGTCTTAACCCTGCTTTTTCCTTTTCTTTTCTCAAATGTCTGTTTGTTTAACTTACTTATTTAGAGCGTGAGGGAGGGAGGGGCAGAGAGGGAGGGAGACAGGATCTGAAGCAGGCTCTGCTTCATCAGCGCAGAGCCTGATGCAGGACTTGAACTCATGAACCGTGAGATCACAACCTGAGCCGAAAGCAAGAGTCGAACCCTTAAACAACTGAGCTCCCCAGGAGCCTCCCTGTTTTTTCCTTTTTGAAAAATTTGCCAACCACTCTTTGCCTGCCTCATGGACACAACTATTGTTAGGTTCTCTCTTTTTGTTTTTAATTTTTTTTAATGTTTATTTTTGAGAAAGAGAGAGAGAGACAGAGAGACAGAGTGCAAGCGGGGGAGGGGCAGAGAGAGACAGAGACACAGAATCCGAAGCAAGCTCCAGGCTCTGAGCTGTCAGCACACAGCCCGACTTGGGGCTCGAACTCATGAACCACGAGATCATGACCTGAGCCGAAATCGGACACTTAGCCAATGGAGCCACTCAGGCGCCTCTCTTGAACATCTATGTGGTCCAGGCTCTAACTAGCAGGCTCACTGTGACATTTTCCAGATCTAACTTTAAAATGTATATTATTTATTGTACCCTGCCTTGATCCAGAAAGGGCTTAAGGCAGCTGACTGAAATATATGATCATGAAAATCTGATTCAACTTCTTATTTGGTTAAAGACATTCTGCTGTAAATGGGGGAAAAAAAAGTTTTGAAATCCTCTTTTTCATTACAAGGTGATTACCGTATTTTACAACAAACAGACGTTTCTCGTAACTGAATACAGTTGAGTATCTGTCCAAAAATTTCCTTTGACCTTGTAACTTACGGCTAATATATAGTGTTTTCGTTCCTTCCTAACCAGGAACTTTGATGTCATCATATAAATTATGCAGAAGAAATGTCTTGTGTGGGCAAAGCTGGACAGTCACAAGATTCGAATCCACTCTGATGGAACGCCCCTGCCTGTAACATGGAGGGCCTTCTGCTCTGGTCACCCCCAGGACACCTTCCATTTATTATTTCGTTTTATTTCCCTCATCATGGAGGCACAGCACTTTCTAGTTTTTTTTTTTCCCTTCCGTTGGCCACTTGAAATCCCACATTTCTGTGATTAATTAAAATATTCAAATGTCACTCTTTTATTTCTAGTTTATAAATGAGCTTTTGGCTGTCTCTGTAGAGCAGAACTGATTTTTCATATTCCCTGGCCAGGTCAGGCTTTGGTGGGATCCCGTGGCCGTTTGTGGCCATGAGGTCAGCTCCCCTTGACTGATCATTGCCATTTCCTGAAGTGCCTGCCATGTCCCTTCCCATGTCCCCTCCCAAACAGCCCTCATCAATGGGCAGATTCTGGAGGAAGGAGAGCAGAAATGCTTCCATCTGTGTGGAGACTCCAGTGTAGACACTTGCTTCCACTGTCTTCCTTGTGTGTGGGTACAAGTGGGGAGAGTTAACCCACCGAGTCAACTGGGTTACATGCTCCCAGTCAGCTGTTACGTGTTGGACAGGATACACTGCTCACCGCTGTGTGTGTGTACAAACTCTGAGGTTGGGGGCTTTTGCTTTTATTTTTGTTTATTTTTGTTTGTCTGGAAAGAGACTTCATAGTAAATTATGCAACAAAGTAGAGAAAGAGAATAAAATCACGGGGGGGGGGGGTGGGGGGGGTACCTTCTTTTAAAGTCATTCTCGGTGACTCAGTTGGTTACGCATCTGACTCTAGATTTTGGTTCAGATTATGATCTTGTGGTGTGTGAGTTCGATCCCACATCTGTCAGTGCAGAGCCTGGAGCCTGCTTGGGATTCTGTCTCCCTCTCTCTCTTCCTTGCTCTCTCTCGCTCTCTCTCAAAATAAATTTAAAAACTTTGAAAAGCAAAAGTCACTCCCCATGTTTTGAGCTTTGTGGGGCAAGGCACTGTGCTAAGTGACTTTCACACACAGGATCTCCCTGTGGAGGGGACACCATCACCCCCATTTTCCAGATGAGGAAGCCAAGACTCAGAGAAGGCAGGATCCTCTAAGGATGAGCCTGAGATTTGTTTTAATCATGTGTGGTAAAGGCACACAAACACAGAAGTAGTTGTCGTGAGGGGAGGAGGCCCAGAAGGCCAGGCAGGGCCACACAGGGAAGCACAGGGTCTGTCGGGAGGCAGAGGGCAGGAAAGGGGAAAGCATGGCTGACAGCCTTTACTGGGGTTTTCGTGGGAAGGGAAGGCAAGGCCGAATAAACGGTTTAGGATTAGCGAGTTTCAATAATTATGGCAGGCTCTGAGCTATAAACTGTCCCTTGGAGTCTGGTACCTGGCCGCGTGGTGACATAGGGCAGGGGGAGGATTGGCGTAGCATCTGAGACTCCAACTTAGGATGCGGTTGAGGTGTGGGCTCTCGATTGGTTGGTTTGTGATCAAAGGCACGCTTGCAGGGGAGTCGTTTGCTGCCTCTAGGAACTAGCTACCCCCCGGAAGGGGCTGTTTCTCCAGGTTCAAGGCCCCAAATGCCAGACCATCGGAATACAGAAAATAACAAAGAGTAGTCACTACACAGGTTCGTGCAGGTCATCAGGGGCAAAGCCAGGGTTCAGACCAGGCCTCCCAGCCCCAGTCCAACATAGGGTTCAACCCTGTGAAATGTTTCTTTCCCCCATTACCCACAGCTGGCTCACGGGAGCACAGGAACTGATTAAGGTGCACATCCTACTCCTGGGAGCTTATTTTTGTTAGCAAAAGACAGACAGAAGGCTCACATACAAGGTTAGGATAACCTTCCCCCTGGAAGTCACCAAAGCTTGGTCGGATGGTATTGTCAATGTCTCAGGGACATTTGCATTTGCAAGGAAGCTTGTGATTCATCTTTTCTTTAAAAAACATTTTATTGAGGTATAATTGACGCATACCATTGTATTAGTTCCAGATGCGCAACATGATTTTCGCTATTTGCGTATAATGCTAAATGATCACGGCAAGTCTAGCCAACACCCATCACCATACATAATTAACGAAATTTTTTCTTATGATAAGAACTTTTGAGATTTACTCTCTTAGCAACTTTCAAATACGCCATACAGGATTATTAGCTCTGGTCACTATGCTGTACATTACATCCTATGGCTTGTTTTATAACTGCAAATTTGTGTCTTTCGACATTCATTTTTCCCACTCTCCACCCCCACCTCTGGCAACTACCAGTTTGTTCTCTGTATCTATGAGCTTGGTAGGGTGTTTTGTTTTGTTTTGTTCTTTAGATTCCACATATAAGCAAGACCATAAGGTATCTGTCCTTCTCTGCCTGACTTATTTCACTTAGCTTAGTACACTCTAGCTCCATCCACATTGTTGGAAATGGCAACATTCATTTCTTTTTGATGGCTGAGTAATATTCCATTGTATGTATATACCACACCTTCTTTACCCATTCATCCATCCATGGACACTTAGGTTGCTTCTGTATCTTGGCTATTGTAAATAAGGCTGCAATTAATATGGGGGTGCCGTATCGTTTTGAGTCAGTGTTTTTATTTTCTTTGGATGAATACCCAGAGGTCGAATTGCTGGATCATATGGTAGGTCTGTTTTGGATTTTTTGAGGAACCTCAATACTGTTTTCCACTATGGCTGCATGATTCACCTTTTCCGTAAGTTAACAATTCACTTCTGCTTTCCTGCCTCAGACCCACCTTGCATCTTTGGGCTGGGGAGAATCAAGTGTACTAAGAAGAACACATCTGTTTAGGCAATGCTTATGTGCACACCTGTGAGATTTCTGAGGCTGTCAGAGCTCGAGGCCCCAAGAGGCAGGGAGAACCATCGGCCTCTGTGTCCTCTGTGCCATCCTCCATGTGCAGACCCAGTGTCCCCCACGACCGGCACCGGGTGTGGGGAAGTTTGTACAGAAAGAAAGAAGCAGGGGAGAGGTGTGTTGGGAGAAACAAATGAGTGTGATAGATCTAGATTAGCCCAGCTCAGTAGGAACTGAATATACACCACAGATGTCATTTTAAAAAGCCACATTAGAGAGATAAAAAGAAACAGGTGAAATTGATTTTGGTAACCCATTCTATATAGCATCCAACACACATTTCATTTCAACACATAATCATCATAAAAATTATTTATGAGACATTTTCGTAACCCTTTTTCCTACGAAGTCCTTGAAATCTGTATGGATTTTATAGCTACAGCATATCTCAGCTTGCACTTAGCCACATTGTAAGTGCTCAGATTTCACATTTCATGTAGCTGGTGCCTACCATCCTGGATGGCACAGACATAGATCAGTAAAACCCAGGCCATTTGTTCTCTTGGCTTCCACGGCAGGAAAGGGAAGGATCATAGCCCATCTGGACATAAAGTACTTGTGGAAGACAGTGGGCTGATAGCATCGGAACAGAAATGAGACAGGAGGGCAACATATACTAAAGGGGAACGAAGAGCAGGCAGGAGAAGCATAGAAAAGGAAATAAGATGTGGAAACACTCCATTCCTTGCGTTTGTCTGCTGTGTAAGCAGGGCGCCAAGCTTTTTGGTTTGTTTTTTTTTTGTTTTGTTTTTTTTTTTTTTTAAGTAAGCTCCAGGCCCACCATGGGGCTTGAACTCACAACCCTGAGATCAAGAGTCACATGCTCTCTCCACTGAGCCAGCCAGGCACCCCCACAGTGCCAAGCTCTTAAGACACATCATCTCATGGAGTTCTTGGAACCCAATCTTTGTCAGCCAAGGACACCGAGGCCCATGGCACAGGTCCAGCTCACAGCTAGGAGCTCATGATTATAGGATTCAAACCCACTCTTATGTGACTGCAGTACAGCCCCTAACGTTTCAGTAACACGCCACGGACATCGATTATGTTTGGGTCAAGGTGGGAAGTTTTCTGCTGGAAAGATTTATGCATAAGTTAACATGAATCCGAAAGCAACTTTGCTCTGCGTGGTTTTCACCCCAATATCAACTGGAGAAATCAGGCAGGATGACCTCCTCGTCATAACACGAGGCTAGCAAGGCATCACTCACAGGCAACTGAAGGCATCTCTTTGGATAAAAGGCCCCCCTTTTTTTTCAGAATGGAAATATCTATATTGTTTTGTTTTAAGGACGTGTGCATTCATTATACAATGTCCAAAAACATAAAAAGAAGAGCCTCAGTAATTCTTCTCCCCACTCTGTAAGAATCACTATAGATGATGGTGTGTAATTAGAATAAAAAGAATCCAGGTACATTGTGTACCTGCCTTTGTCACGATGCGTCACCTCTCAGATCTATGTTTCCATGGCAACACCCTTCCCAAGCAGTTTATCTTTTTTTTTTAAGTTTGTAGAGTGTTCCATCAATGAATGGACCCCAACTGAACGATCCCCCTTTGACGGGCATGCAGGTTATTTTCAGGGTCGTGATATATAAACAACCCTGCAATGAGCATTTCCCAAATATCCACACATCTCCATGTCTCTCAAAGTATTTCATCAGGACATATTTATATGGCAGGTTTTAAAACACCAGCGTCACCATGCATGTTATGCTGGGCCACACATACTGAGGGTAAAACATCCACATCACAGTAATGATACACTCTGCATTCTTGGCTTTTGTCTGTGACCACCCCCAAGCCTCGTCGTGGTGCCCCCCTAGACGCTACACCTGGGGAGCATGACATGGACTTTCAGGCCACGCTGAAGCTTCTTCCACCTTCATCTCACCTTCCCTATGCCCATCTTATGAGATGTCTACAGCCCAGTGTCCCATGCTGAGGACCGAACTCCCATCTCTGGTACTGCAAGTCTCCGAGCTGATGGAGGAATGGGGAATGGCAAAGTCATCCCCAGGTCTGTCACACAGTCACATACAGCCCAAGCTTAGCACTTCTCTGGATCCTGCGGTCCCTGTTCTTATAGCAGAACATAGGCAAGGCTGGAAGATTCCAGAACCCTCACTCTAGGGCACTATTTATTATTCTAGGCTGGACTGAAAAGTCTTCTGGCTCTTATCTTTGGATAGGTTCTCTCCTAGGGGGCTTCTCAGGCCTCCAGACCACTAGACTCATGGCTCAGGTGCTCATAGGAAATGCCCAAACCCATCAAAATCCTAAAGTGAGTAGGCTTAAGTTTTTGCTGTGTCTCCACCCTAGGCTGTTGATCTTCAGTATCTAGGGAGGCGACAGGGCCACTTGAAGATTTTGTGGGAGGACTATTATGGGTGTCCCCCCCCCACCCCATGCAGGAGGCTGGTGAGGTTGGAGAGACTGGAGGAGACAACTTGGGGTGAGGTTCACGTGCATTTAAGAATGTTGGAGTATCCGAGCTGGAAGGGACTGGAGTGGGTGTATTAGTCAGTGCTGCTGCAGTAACAAGCAGTTCTGAATTCTCAGGGGATACGACAGCAAAAACATCTTCCTCACTATGTAATGGGGTCCACTGTGCTACGGTGGCCCTGCTCCAACCATCTTTTCATTCCAGGATACCGGCTCAAGAAGCAGCACTGTCCTAGCTCGGAAGGTAGGGAAAAGGGCAGGAAAGCTGCCGGGGGCTTCCCCACGGCTTCCTAGACAGAGCTTTTCCTCACGCATGGCTTAAGTCCGTGCACTCATGTTCCGTTGGCCGAAGCATACTCCATGGAGAAGCCCAAAGCAATGGAGCAGAGGCGTCTAATACCTTCACAGGGGAGAGGAGAGTGAATAACCGTGAACGCCAACTCTAGCTACCACACTCAGAGCATCCCTAATCTATGATACACCCGGAGAAACTGAGGCCCAGTGAGGGAAAGCTTGACCAAGGCCCACCCACCAGAACCGGGACTAGCACCAGACCTCCTGGCAACCAACCCAGGGCTCTTAATCCGACCCCAGAGCTTCCCAAGACGTGTCCCAAGAGATGTTGTCGAGGATCTGTGTCATAAGATACCTCAGAGCCTCTGACGATGCCATTGAGATTTATGGCTTTGCACATCGGGACAGTGGTCTACGGCCTCTCCCAACCTCTTTGACCACAAAACCCACAGAGCCAGCCGAGGAGCAGCCTATGGTGCTGGCCCTCCCGGGAACACACTTTGGGAAATGCAGCAGCACCACACCAGCGAACCACACAGACCCTAACTCACCATCGGGAACGTGGAACTTGAAGTTTTATGTTGCTATAAGGAATGTTTTAAAATAACGCAACCTTCATATAAATTCTTCCCAGCTTAGAAATAGACACAGCTCTCATTTTTAGCAAGTTCACGTTATTTTGGGAGGCCATCATCACTTTTGATTATTTTTTCCACCTCCATTTCTTTTTCAGTTGCAGCTGAAAATGCTATAAATGCAATGAAACATATTCATAAAGTCTTTGGTGGATGAATCATGGGGATCTGGAAAGTGTGCTTGCCTCTCTGCCGTGAGCCTTCTCTTCTTTTTTTCTTTGACAAAGACAACAAATGTTACATATCATGTCTCAACCAAAAAAGTGTGTTTTAACACAACAAAAACCTGTGCTCTGGTGTGATCACGGCAACACAGCACGTCATCCTCAAGACGTCTCAAAGGGTCACACGTGGCCTCTGCTTGGGACCATGGAACTATCGGAAAAAGGCTACGAAGATTAGATCATTTCAGATCATTAGGGTATTTTTTTCCACGACCATTCTTTTGATCTGTAACATATGTGAAATTAAAATACACTTTATACAGTTTTTCCCCCCAAACCCTTCAAAAAGTAAAATTCGATTCAAATGGCTCAAAAATGAAACTGTGGACATACTCCAGTCACCCTTTACCAGAATTTTCTGACACGCTGGAATAGATCATAAGCAGGCAAGGAGGGATAGTGCCTTCTCCAGGGCTCTCAGGCAGGCAGCCCCACAGATCACGAGCTCCTGGGTTGGAACAGCTCACCTAGAGCCTGGGTCCTCTCGGGAATGTCCCTCCAGGTCACTGCACAGACCCTGGGGAAAGACTCCTTCCTTGGGTTACCTCAAATGGTACAAAACTGTCCTTTATACTTTCCTACAATTCCCATCTTTGGGGAAGGGAAAAATTAGCCTAATCCCTCTGTTCCGTGACCATCCCTTCAAATATTTCTCCCAATATTTCTCTCCCCTTCTCCCAATCTTTCTCTCAAACACTCACCGTTCCCGGGCTGCTCCTGGCTCAGTGTTTCTGAGCTCCTTCAGCTGCTGGAGACGGATATCGGCCTAAAGGAGCCCCATGCGCCCATGATGCCAGCACCAGCAGCTGCAGCCCCGGGGGGTGGGGACAAGTGGAGGGCAGGTGGTGTCAGGGTCACATGTGGCTGGCTGGAGGGTCTTGTCTCCTTCACTGCATCATGTGTCATCACAACTGTGTCCCCACATTATCATGATGTGACCTTTTTTAAAAAATCTTTTTAACATTTATTTATTTTTGAGAGAGAGAGAGAGAGAGAGCACGCACGTGCGCACGTGAGTGGGGGAGGGGCAGAGAGAGAGACACAGAGGATCCCAAGCAAGCCCAGGGCTGTAAGTGTAGAGCCCGATGCAAGGCTCGATCTCACAAACTGTGAGATCATGACCTGAGTCGAAATCAAGAGTCGGATGCTTATCCGAATGAGCCACCCAGGTGCCCCCATGATGTGGCCTCTCTACCCAGAGCCACACACTGAGGATTTGGGCCTATTTGTTGCTGCAGTTACCCTGATTAATAGGCCACTGGAGTGTATGAGTGTGTGTGTGTGTGTGTGTGTGTGTGTGTTGTGTGTTATATGTTATATATTATGTATTATATACACATATCATTTAAGTCATATTCATAGATTTGCATAATCCTATTACCGCTCTAGGATGAAGTGGTTTGTCATTTTTATTAGTTGTCTATACGAAATCCAAGACTTTAGGTTGTTTTCCCGATAGCCTTGAAAATGTACTCAAAATTTAAAACGTTTAGATATGGTGGCAAAAGAAAAGCTTAGCCAGACTCCTATTTTACCAGATCACAGACCCCTGCAGATAACACAGGGGGGGTCTTTTCTCCGCGGTGTCGCCTTCATGTCCCATCCAATGCTGCTTCTGTGACAGGTTGAGCGAAAGAATGCAAAGAGGTTGGAGAAGAGAGTCGATCAGTCCTCCCTGGGCTCCGCCTGGGTCTGTCCTGGGGAACCTGGAGGGTTTTCATTCCGTGAGCCCGGAGGCCTGCCTTTCCCACATCCACACCTGAGCGAGCTGGAGGCCTCTGCTCACCGCTGGGGTCCATCCTGGTCTCGTAGGGAAACGGTGAGCCATTGTTTGGGGGAAGGAGGAAAGAACATTTTAATGAGTGCGCACACACCCTCAGCCTCCTGTGCCCACGGTTGCATCCTCGAAGACACATCCAGAGAGCGATATGCAGTCATGCTGGGGGCCCCGCGGAGCCCGCACGCCTCGGGCCACAGTTCCCCTCCCCCTTGCCAGCGCCCCCACCGCTGGAGGCACCGCCCGCAGATCCCCCGGTGCACCATCCTCCTAAATCAGGCTCCGCTGGGCAGGACAGCACGGTGTGTGTCGAAGGCAATGAGCATAAGCCACTTGCTTTTCCTTACTGCTGGAGGGGAAGCAGCCGCCGTCAGCCAGCCCCTTAACTGACCTGCTGGAAATCACAAAATGCTGAAATACCGTACGGATCATAGTCACGGGTGCGGCTTTGTCAGGAGAACCCTGAACCGCCCCCCACCCACTCGAAGGTGATGCCCAGGGTGCCACGAACACGCCTCCCACCCAGCACATCCACTCCGTTTTGGTAACAGCAAAGGGGGCGAAAAGCAAACAGTGTGTGCGTGCGGCGTGTATTTTTCTAACAGGGCAGTAAGAAAATACTTGCTACCTGAGATATTTCTGCAAGTCAGTGAAGCAAGCAGTTCCACATGTGGGTTGCATTATCCTCAGAGTTGAGCCTGGCTTTCTAACACACACTAAACAGGCGTCTGCAGGGGGGTGGGTTTAATAAAAGCTGCAACTTTCGCTGATGCTTAGAGGCAATAAAGATACAACATCTCAAGTGCGTCAGGATAGGCTACTTGCCGTGCGCCAACATCCCGAAAGGAGGGTTGCCCCAAAAGATGATCACCCTGCCATCATCCGCCTGGACCAGCCTGGGGTGAAGCTTCAGAGGTAGCAACACCCACGTGTGTGGGGAGGTTCCGAAGCTTCTTTCCTGAGGAATGCTTCCTGCGACTCAGGACGCCCCCACCATCTCCCGGGCCATGCCACGGTCTTGGGTCCCAAATGGATTTATGTCCCGTCCCTCCATAGCGCTCATCTATGAGGAAAGCACCTGTCTGGACCCCATTAGTTTGGCCCAGGAAGAGATGTTTCAATGTGTTCGTGTTTATGGTTATGCCCTTAGATTTAATTGAGGTCATTACAAGAAGCAGCTAGATGAAGATTGCTTCTGCGTTTGGGCTAAAATGCTTGTCAAGGGCAGGGTTCATTTTGTCACCCGGTGAGCCCAGGGGAAGGCCCAAGAAAGACTTTTTTGAAGGATATAATGCCATATGCACGGGTGGGAGGGAACCCTTTCAAGATGGCTGGCTCCCCTCTTCCTAGTAATGAATGTTATGCAAGCCAGTGGCTGCTAGGAAGTTTAGAGCCAAACTCAAGAAGTCACAGTAGTGACTTGGGCTCTGCTCGCTGTATCTGTTTCCTCCTCCTTTGCATGGTCCTGGTTTTTCTGTCACATTAACGTTGTCATATATATGGTTTGCTTCCAAGCCTTCTGGGAAAGAGAGGGAATATAAATAACCTACTGCTAGATATTGCTACCTCCATAAACAAGGTTTATTTGGAGCATGACAGTTTATCACTATCTCTTTGCAGGGCTCACAGTGTTTTTTTGCTTTGAGTTCTTGAAACTTTGAAATATACCAGTATTTTTTCTTTATTGAACTCCTTTGCGTGGTATAGGAAATATAGACAGTAATTTATTTTCTCTCTTTTTCTTTGCAGTGTAATTGACCTATAATGTTATGTTAGTTTCAGGTGAACCACATGGTGATCTGACAATTCTATGCATTCAGCTGTGCTCACCGTAACAGGTGTATTTCCCATCTGACACTACACAGAATTATTACAATACTATTGACTGTATTCCCCATGCTGTACTTTTCATCCCTGTGACTTATTTATTTTAGAACTGAAAGTTTATGCCTTTTAATCCCCTTCACCTATTTTACCGATACCCCCAACCCCTCACCTCTGACAACCACCAATTTATTCTTTGTGTTTATGATGCTGTTTCTGTTTTTGTTTGTTTGCTCATTTGTTTTGTTTTTTAGATTCCAATGTAAGTGAAATCATATGGTATTTGTCTTTCTCTGACTTCTTTCCCTTACTGAAATATCCTATAGGTCCATCCACGTTGTCACAAATGGAAGATCTCATTCTTTTTTATGACTAATATGCCACAATTAATATACCACACCTTCTTTATCCATTTATCTATTGATGGAAACTTAAGTGACTTCTGTATCTTGGCTATTAGGTAAATAATGCTGCAATAAATATAAACATGCATATACATTTGTGAATGTTTTCGTTTTCTTTGGTAAATACCCACTAGTGGAATTATTGGGTTGTATATTTCTTTTTTTAACTTTTTCAGGAATCTCCGTACTATTTTCCACAGTGGCTACACCAATTTACATTCATACCAACAGTGCTCAAGAGATCCCTTTTCTCAACATCCTTGCCAACACTTATTACTTCTTATCTTTTTTATATTAACTATTCTGATAGGCATATGGTGATATCTCATTGTGATTTCAACTTGCATTTCCCTGATGATTAGTGATGCTGAGCACCTTTTCATATGTCCATTGTTTTCATAATTTCTCTTCTGCTACTTTGTCATTAGTGTGTAGAAATGCAACACATTTCTGTATATTAATTTTGTTTCCTGCACCTTTACTGAATTCTCTTATTACTTCCAATAGTTTTTTGAAGGAGTCTTTAGGGTTTTCTGTATATAGTATCATATCATCTGCAAATAGTGAGTTTTACTTCTTCCTTACCAATTTGAATGCCTTTTATTTCTTTTTATTGCCTGATTGCTGTGGCTGGGACTTCCAGTATTATATTGAATAAAATTGGTGAGAGTGCCTATCTTTGTCTTGTTCCTGATCTTGGAGGAAAGGTGTCAGCCTTTTCCCATTAAGTATGATGGGGGTTGTCATGTATGGCTCCTATTATGTTGAGGTATGTTCCCCATAAATCCATTTTGTTGAGTGTTTATCATGAATGGATATTTAATTTCGTCAAATGCTTTTTCTGCATCCATTGAGATGATCACATGGTTTTTATCCTTTGTTTTGTTAATGTGGTGTATCATGTTGATTGACCTGTGATGTTGAACTATCCTGTATCCCCAGAATAAATCCCACTTGACTGTGGTGAATGATCTTTTTAATGTATTGTTGAATGTGGTTTGCTAATATTTTGTTAAGGATTTTTGAATCTATGTTTATCAGGAATATCGGCCTGTAGGATTTTTTTGTTTTGTTTAGTTTTTCGTAGTGTATTTGTCTGGTTTGGGTTTCAGGGTAATGCTGGCCTCGTAGAGTGAATTTGGAAGCTGTCCTTCCTCTTCTATTTTTTGGAATAGTTTGAAGATAACAGGTATTAACTCTTCTTGAAATGTTTGGTAGAATTCACCTGTGAATCCATCTGGTCCTGGACTTCTGTTTATTGGGAATTTTTAAATTACGGATTCATTTCCTTACTAGTAATCAGTCTGTTCAGATTTCTATTTCTTTTTGACTCAGTTTTGGAAGACTGTATGTTTCTAGAAATTTATCCATTTCTTTTAGGTTGTCCAGTTTGTTGATGTCCATAAACAAGCTTTGTTCTGGGTGCCTGCGAGAGTCACTTGTATCTTCAAGTCTGGAAATACCCCCATGGCACCAAGTGGTGGTGCCCACTAATAAAAGTCTCTAAGAAATTTGCAAACCCTATAAATATGGGGAAGAGAAATCCCTGTCAGATCTGATTTTATGGCCAAACACCAACAGGTGCTTGTGAGAATAGCAATTTTCTACCCAATCCTGGGAAATGATAGGACAGATGCAGTACTTCCTATGAGAAGTATTTAATATAAGAGCACACCTTCACCCCACCCCTTCCTAGAATATTCATTTTTTAAAATTGTTTGCATGTTTATTTATTTTTGAGAGAGAAAGAGAGACAGAGCATGAGCAGAGAAGGGGCAGAGAGAGAGAAGGAGACACAGAATCCGAAGCAGGCTCCAGGCTCTGAGCTGTCAGCGCAGGGCCCGACGCGGGGCTCGAACCCACAAACCGTGAGATCATGACCTGAGCCAAAGTCGGACGCTCAACCGACTGAGCCACCCAGGCGCCCCGAGAATATTCATTTCTTAAAATGTCCTTTTTAGAAACTCTACATTGTCGCTGATTAAAAAGAAAAACCATTCTAGAAGTAGCACCCTACAGCACTAGCCTCTCAGAAAGGTGACTAAAATATTGTAGGGGTGCCTGAGTGGCTCAGTCAGTTGAATGTCCACGTCCGACTCTCCATCTCAGCTCAGGTCTTGATCTCAGGGTCACAAGTTCAGACTCCGCGTTGGGCTCCACACTGGGCATGGAGCCTACGCAAAAAAACCATTTTTTTAATTAAAAAAATATTGTAGTTTCCGCTATTTTCCATGACCCCACCTAATAACTAACCTATTATCAATCACAAACAGGAGCTGGGGAGGAGCTTAAAACTATTCCACTCTGACTGCAGGTTTTTCCAGTGAAAGACATGAAAAGATGAGAGGACCCATTCCACATGATGGGTGATCCTTGGTGTTCTGCTAGCCAAGGATTCTCATCCGGGCTCTACCCTTAGTAGCTCTGTAATCATGGAAACGTCACTTTGCTTCCTGGCCTCCGTTTTTCTACCTCTGAAATCAGGGACGTGTCTTGATCTTAACGTATCCTCTTATTCTGAGTCTACCGCATCTGGGTGGAACCAGTCATTCCTAGAATTGCCAGCTCACAACCTTCCTAAGGGGAGTGTTAAAAAATGTCCAGCAGGGGGCGCCTGATTCACCGCAAACAGTGGCCTGGGGTCGGCACAACCTGTGGGCAGGGAGGGTGACGGACTCCAATTTTTCCCTCCAGTCCTAGAAGGATTCCAGACTTCCAAGAAGATTGGGTCTTCCTGGGGGTTAGGCTGGAATCGTTCCATCTTTTCTAATAGCCTGTTTTGCAATTTATCCCCACCTCTGAGCAGCTGGTCTGGACAACTCTACTTCTGAAATTTCTAGCATTTGGTAGTTTGGGGCCATCTGCCTATGGGGGAACATCTTTTCAGTTCATTCATTTGTGCTTCCAGCAGTAGCTGAGAAACCGGGAGCTAGTTGAAATTGGAAAAAAAAAAAAGTCTCCATCTCTTGTCTTCAATCCCTGGACAACGAGAACTGAGCTAGCGGCCAGCACGACCACTGTGATTTAGCGGGGGCTGGTCAAGGAGGGTCCCTGATGGTGGGGAGAGGGGAAGGGGACATAAAGGTGGAGGGTATGCTGTGCTATTCTCCCCGGATGTTCTGAATTCGTCTCCTCTAAAGGAAGCTTCAGTCAATGATGGATGAAATAAGCTGTTTCAACCGCTGCCATTGTTGGAGTCTCATGCCAAACGAGAGTTCTCTGGGTACAATTACATCCAGACACCAGATTCTTTTGTGCCTCCACTGAGGCTTCTTGAATTCTTCGGGGTGCTATATCTAAGGCTTTTGAAGAAACTCCCAAGCTCTGTAGAACCTGTTTGTTACGGGTCATGTGTCCCTCAGAAACATATGTTGAAATTTTAACCATTGGCACCTGTGAATGTGACCTTGTTTGGAAACAGGATTGTTGCAGATGTAACTAGTTAAGAAGAGATCACTGGGGTGGGCCCTTAATCCGACATGATTAGTGTCCTTATGGAAGAGGGGATTAGGACACAGACACGGACACACAGAGAGAAGGCTGTATGATGACGGGCGGAGATCGGGGTGATGCTCTATGAGCCTAGGAACGCCAGGCAGGGCCAGCAACACCGGATGCCAAGACAGGCAAGGAAGCTTTCTCCCCTGCAGGTGTCAGCTGCTGACACCTTGATTTTGGACTTCCGGCCTCCAGGTCTGTGAGAGAGTCCATTTCTGTTGCATTAAGCCCCCAGTTTGTGGTACTTTGCGCAGCACTGGGGGGAACTGGGACAACGGTCTCCGTGCTCTGCTCCAAGGTTGATCACTGTCCCTTTCTAAAATGCTCCCCAAACTTGGCTGCTGCTGCTTTGTCCCAGTTTTCCTTCCTTCACTGACCAAATATTTAAGAAGCACCTACTATGTGCCAAGCACAGTGCTCAGCCCAGGGTGATGGCTGCAGTGACAGAAATGGCCCCTGCCCCAGGGAGCTTAAAATCTTCCAATTTGTCTCTGCTCCTTCCTTCCTCTTCTTACCGACTAAATAAGGGGATTCCAGGTTCTGCCACGGCCCCTTCTGTCCCCCTGCTCTCTGAAGCTTTGTCATAGGAACAGACCCCAAATCTACAACCCTCCCCGTTCTTGGGTTTCTGAGCTTCCAGACCTGCCGCTCCACGATCCCTCCTGAGGCCTCCTGCCACCAAATGCCTTCCTCTGTCCCAGCATCCTTATCCCCATCATACAAGGGCTGTTCTCCTGGCAGAGTGACCCCCGCACGGTCACCTTGACTGCTCCCTCTGACTTGGCCACGCCCAGACTCAGCCTCCTCCCCTCCTGGCTTTGCCCCTGGACCCTGAGGGTTCCTGGCTGCTCCCCGGCCTGTCCTGCATCATTCTATCTGTATGTGCCACCCTGGTGCCAGTCAGTCATCATCTCACTGCCACATGCACACCTCACATTGAAAACCCCTGAGGGCACTGGACCACTCCAGGATAAGTCCGCCTCCGTAGCAAGGCAGCCATGACCCTCATAAATGGCAGCCCGCTCCTGCCAACCCGGGCCACCAGCCATACTGAAACACACCCCAGCCCCGTCCTCCTCACTGCCTCCCTTCCCAACGCCCTCAAACTTCCTTAAGCCAACCCTTCCAGCCATTGGCCCAGCGTCCGTCTTGCCTCCCTGGGAAACATGTTCTCGCCTTCTCTGGGATGCTTACGGGCTCCCGAAGCAGGCTTTCACCTGTTTCCTGTGCAGCAGGCTGCCTCCTGCCTCCCTATTCCTGGAACCTGGACATTGTAGGAGCCACCCTGGGGCAACATGGCACGCATCACCCCGTCCTAACCGCCATTACGGGAGTGAACCCAATGACCAACCTCAAGACGGGCCAGAGTTAGACTGAGAACATGGAAACCAGGTAGGAGATTTCAGCTCTTGGGGCAGATTTCATCCTCCTTCAAGTTAAACATGAATCTCTAAGAAATAGAGGGAACTAAGGTGACAGGCTCAGGGCGATGACGAGCGGCTTGTCCCCTGAACATGCACGCTCCTCCCCTCGTGATCTCCGCAGTCAAAGACCACCAAGGCCCCTGCTATGGGTTGAAGTGTGTCCCTCCCCCAACCTCCAGGACCTCAGAATGTGACCTTATTTGGGAACAGAGTCATTGTAGATGCAGTTAGTTCAGACGAAGTCATACTGGAGCAGGGAGGGCCCCTCGTGCAAACTGATTGGTGTCCTTATAAAAATGTGAAACCTGGACACAGACACGCATGGAAGGAAGACCAGGTGAGGACACGGGGAGAAGATGGCGTCTGCAAGCCCAGGACAGAGGTCTTGGAAGAAACCAACTGTGCAGACACCTTGATCACGGACCTCCAGCCTCTGGGACCACAAGACATTACACTTCTGTTGTTGACGCCTCCCAGTTGACGGTGCCGTGTTACGGCAGCCCCAGCAAAGAAGCACAGTGGTGGGAGGGCCCTCTCCACCAGCTCCTGCTCCTGGGAGTCAGGGGAGAGGCTGGGAGGTGGGAGGGGAAGGGAGAGCGAGCACAGGTTGGATCGAGCGATTAAGAGGACCATTTGGAAGGAGCAAAGGATTCCTGAAAGGAGACAGGAGGACAGGCTGGGAAGGAGGTGTGGGGGCACCCACCAGTGCACTCCATCATCTCCCATCCTCTGCCCTGCAGGACTGCATTCGCCCCACTACCGTCAGTGAGAGACAAGCTTACTTCCTACAGGGCATTGCGCAGCTCCTTCGGTGGCTAATTACTCCGCTTTTCATGGGAGGGTTTGGGGAAGCAGGTTTGGAAAGCCCTGTCCCTCTCCTCCTTCTCTCCAGCCCTTTTACTTCTTGGGTATTTCTCCATTCAGCCAACGCTTTGGGAGGGCCTGCCACCCACAGACACAGTGCCGGCAGCCGGCAGCTGGCCCACGTGTCCCACCCTGACGTGGAAAGGACATCAAAGTGCCTTCTGAACCTCAGCGTGGCATCTGCACGTCGGGCTGGCCAATGGGGGAGCATCCTCGGGACCCTACGGTCAACCCTGGAGTAGCAGTTGGCTTGGAGAACACAGACCTTCTTCCGTGCACAGCATTCTATACAAATATACTAATTTTGTGCTGCTCTTCAAAGGCAAAGCGGAGGGGCGCCTGGCTGGCTCAGTTGGGTAAGTGTCCAGCTTCAGGTCAGGTCATGATCTTGCAGTTCTTGCGTTCAAGCTCTGCGTCAGGCTCTATGCTGACAGCTCAGAGCCTGGAGCCAGCTTCAGATTCTGTGTTTCCCTCTCTCTGCCCCTCCCTCCTTCCCTCTCTCTCTCTCTCTCTGTCTCTCAAAAATAAATAAACATTTAAAAAAAAATCAGAGGCAAAGAGGAGACCCCTCCTCTTAGGAAACTCCAACCTACTGAGCCAAGGAGCCTGAATCATTTTCCCCACAGGTGGGCTAGTGGTCCTTCCCAGGAGAGCTCTGGGGCCATGGCAGCCATCGGGTTCTCGCTGTGGGTCTTGAGACAGACACAGAATGTGGCTGGGCCGGGGCAGGCCAGGAGGGCTGAGCCCTGCATCCCAGGCAGGGCAGGTGATGAGGGGCACACAGGCTCTAGGGCTGGAGGGAGGGCCGGCCCGGAAGCAGAACACATTGTGCACAGGGCCAGGGGGACAGGAGTCCAGGCCGGCGTCCAGAGGCCTGGCCCACCGCCGTGCGGCGCTGAGGGGTCCTGGCATGGGACCTGAGAGGAGAAGAGACCCCAGATCCGACGGGGCTGGGAGCTGGGCTGGGAGAAGGCCACAACAGGCTGCAGCCAACAGGCCACAGTTCCCGAAGAAAACATCAAACCTTGAGAGAGTGGAGGTGATGCTAGGCAAGGCCAAGCCTCCCTTCTCCGAGGGCGGCTTAGAAGCTCACCCGCATAAGGAGTGGCTGCCCTGACTGAGAGCACGACCTCAAGCCAGCATCCTGGCCTGGTGGCAGGGAACAGTTGTGTCCCTGGGAAAAGAGAGAGACAGAGAGAAAGGCCCAAGTTCTCACAAATGGACTGGCAGGAGGGAGAAGCCAAGCTCCTGAACGTAGGGCAAGCCTGAGGTCAGCACCCAACTGGGGAGGAGGAGTGGGGAGTGAAGGGGAAGAGGAGGGGCACAGAGTGGGTCTAACAAGCTGTGGAGGATGGAGGCCAGTCCAAGAGCTATGCTCTTGGGATCCAAATGTTCCAACAGGTTTTCAAATTGTCCCCAAAGCTATTGAAATGCCCCAGATACTCCAGTGTCTTTTTTTGGTAATTTTTTAATGTTTATTTATTTCTGAGAGAGACAGAGGCAGGGTGTGAGTGGGGGAGGGACAGAGAGAGAGGGAGACACAGAATCCGAAGCAGGCTCCAGGCTCCGAGCTGTCAGCACAGAGCCCGACGTGGGGCCTGAACCCACCAACCACGAGATCATGACCAGAGCCAAAGTCGGACGCTTAACTGACTGAGCCCCCCAGGCGTCCCCAGACATTCCAGTGTCTTAACACCATCACTCAGTTGACCTTTTCCACCAGACAGCAATCTTTTGAGAGCCCCAAGCTTCTGAAAACACACTCTTACTGCCTACGGACTCAGGCTGGACCCAGTCGGCAGTCAGCCCCCAGCTGACACAGGGCGGCCCCTCAGGAGGATAAGGCAGCCGAGATAAGGAAGGAGGAGTCTTATCTGGTCTCCATCGCAGTTCTTGGGAAAGATGGAAAGCACTGTGGTTGAGCAGCTGACATTCAAACCCGACCCGCATTGCTGTTTGAGTTGCAAAAACCCATTAACAAGAAGGCTAATGTTTAGCTTTCTGCTGCCATCGATAAGAGCGGGGAGCCTTTCACCCTTTACTGACCTGGAGTAAAAATAGCTTCTTTGTCTCCATCTTTAGACAGACAAATATGGGGGAGCCTGGGCGGCTCAGTCGGTTAAGTGTCCACTTCGGCTCAGGTCATGATCTTGCGGTTCGTGAGTTCGAGCCCTGCATCGGGCTCCGTGCTGACAGCCCAGAGCCTGGAGCCTGCTTGGGGTTCTGTGTCTCCCTCTCTCTCTGCCCCTCCCCTGCTCATGCTCTCTCTCTCTCTCTCAAAAAATAAGTAAACATTAAAAAAAATCTTTAGACGAATTTGGGGTTGTAACCTATAGTGAGTCTGATCAAACTACCAATCGTTCATCTTTCCCAGTAAGTCTAAAACGGCAACAACAAAGGCAGCCGGTCCTCACGCCGAAAGGGAGAAGGTCAGGCAGTGGCAGGAATCATCTGTTTTCGCAGTGTGTCCCTTCCCCTCCACCTGCTCTCTGCCCACTCTTCATCGAGGACATGTGCCCGCGGGGGTGACTCCTGCATGATGAATTCCAGAGCCTCATAGCCCCATGGCCTCAGCGCCCATAGACCCAAGTGGATGAGTGACTGGTTCTTATGAAGTCTGAGCACCAGAAACTTCTAAGAAGAATGGGCCCTTCTGTTTCTGGAACTGATGGAATCGGGCAGCCCGGCTGACAGCAGTCACACCTTCCCTGGGACACAGGGGCTGGCCTCCGTGATGACAAACACGCCAGGGATCTCACACACCAGACGCTCCCGGCCTCCATCGGATCCCTCGAGCCAGGCAGCCGGGTTCGCTTCGGTCACCTGGGCAAATGCAGGCTGAGTGCTGCTGGCGGCTGAGACACAAGCCACGAGAGTGTTCTGGTGGGAATTATCTGAACGACAGCCATGTTGCGACTCTGGGTTGTTTTAATTTTTCTTTTTCCCCAAGAAGGGCAGAAGCTAAGGGGAAAGGAAGAAGATCCCGGGACCCGGCATCGTGGTCCCAGAAGATGACATCAGCCTCGGGAGAAATGCATCATAATCTCAGGCTGTTCTTCGGGGTGGGGGGCGGGCCTGGAACCACAGCCTGTGTAGACAAACGCTCTGGAGTAGTGAGAACACGCTTTCCTGCCCCACCCACTCTGCCCGGAGGCCCGCACCTCGCCAGGCTTCCCCGCTGCAGCCAGGAGCAGTGAGACCAGGCCTTCCACGCTCTCCTTCCTCGGGGCACCCCGTGCGGATAGGAGGCTCCCTTGTACTGCCGTGTGCCTCAGCTGAAACACAATGCAGATTCCTGAGGTTGTAAACATCAGTTTTTGTCCCAGAGGTGGCAGGGAAGGGCTGACTTCCTGACTCTCTTCGTGGGCCCCAAGCCCCGGTAGAAAGTTCCAGGTGGGAGCGGGCCAGGCTGCTGGGCACGCATGGCCGCAGGTCTCAGCCCGGGCGCGTGGATGGCCTTGAGCGCCGTGTGACCCGGCCACGCAGGAAAGGCATCTGTGGAACTAAGACCGTGAGGGGAAGTGGGCGTGGGAAGGAAGGTTGGGGAAGCAGGTCCTTCCCAGTGGTAACTTAGGCCGTTCCGGGGAGGGATGACGATGGTAACCGTGAGGCTCCCAGTGACAAGGGTGCAGGCCCAGGTACAAATATCCCACCCTGAGAACGTGGCCCCCACGGGCCCTCGGCACATCTACTCCCACCCCAGGCTTCCTCACCCCCACGCCTTACACCCAGCCTGCCCCCACTGGCCCAGCCTGGCTTGGCGAGAACAGAGGAACCCGCATTGAACGCGTCAATACCCACCGCTACCTCCTGGGCAGGAGGCCTGGGGCAAGTCACTGAATCTCTCTCAGCTTCACCTTCTCCTCTGGCGCCATGAGGAACACCAGAGCCACATTCGTTATCATAAAAATCAAGTGCATAGGGCGCCTGGGTGGCTCAGTTGGTTAAGTGCCTGACTTCAGCGCAGGTCATGAACTCGTGGTTCGTGAGTTCGAGCCCCCGCGTTGGGCTCTGTGCTGACAGCTCGGAGCCTGGAGCCTGCTCCGGCTTCTGCGTCTCCCTCTCTGCTCCTCCCCCCGCTTGCACTCTGTCTCTCTCCGTCTCTCAAAAATAAATAAACGTTAAAAAAACAAAAACCCAGACCCAAACAAGGCTGACGTGTCCTGCATGTCACGGTTTAGGACCGTCTATTTTTTCCAGTCTTAGCACGGTTTTGCAAGTTGTGGGCTTCTGTTTCCTTTCTGTCTCCTCTCACAGCCCGGCTGCCAGGAGGCTCACGTTTCACTTTATCACACAGAATTTTCAAAATGTCGCATGAAAATTACAGCGCCTTTTCTGGAGGTATCAACTCGAGAGCAAAATCTCAAAACTTTATAGCTGTGAAAGACGAGTGATTTAGCTTATCTGTAACCCTCAACACCTCCACCTTCTCCCAACCTTTGTGAGTTTTATCTCACTGGTAGTTCTTCTGATTAGATTTGTAACTCTAAACCGGCAGTTTTCAACCCCGGGGCCCGGAGACAGTTTCTGGCTGTTACAACTTGGAGGTGCTGTTGACATCTAGTGAGTAGAGGCAACGCCACCAAACACCCCCGGGTGCCCAGGACAGCCCCACAACAGAGAATGATCCAGCCTGCATCCCAACAGGGCCAAGGTTGAGAAACCCTGTTTTCAGCAATACATTAAAATCTCCTGATCCATCAGCTTAGACAATACTGGACTTTGCATCATTAGGATAAAGGAACGTAGTCTCTCCACTGCCTTCGATCACTTCCCTCTCTTTCGGCCAAGTCAAGCTTTGATCATCTACGTTCTATTTAGATCAGTAGCTGAGAGTTTGGTCTAAATGTTGGTCCTCAAATCCCAAACTCACTGCAGGGCGTTTACGACGCCATGATTATGTAAATATTGATCTCTGAACCATGTGAAGTGACTCGACCACGGAGAAGGAAATGTGACCCTCTGCCACCCACTTGGGGAGACGGAGCCAGGTGTCAGGGTCCGCCACATTCTCTCTTCTTGCCCCTCATCGATAGCTCCAATCATGCCCCCACTCCAGTTTGCTCCACATTTGAATCCTGGCATCCTTGTGCGGTTCTTGATTTTGAAGGACTTCTGTCTTTTTAAATGTTGAAGCATAGTCCTTCACCCCATCATAAGATCATCCAGCTTTCTCACTCACACACTTGTTAAGAGAATCGAGTTTCACCGTAAAGTCATACTTCCAGAGTCCGTTCTTCTTGTTCTAGGTTGGAATGCTTGCTTCCCCGATCCAGGATGAGTAACTCTCATCCCGACATGTCTTTTCCATTTTCTCCCGGGTTAGGGTCACTTGTCTGCAGACTTGTCTTCCCTTCCTTGGATTCGTTCTAGCTCTGAGAGTGCATCACGGTGGGTAAGTGCCAGTCTGGAGCCAACTCCCAGGGCCTCCACATAGAAGCTGCCTATGCCTGCTTCTTTGTGTGTAGATGATACACACGGTAACCGAACTCGGGGTGGTTGTAAGGGTGAAATTATGCACGTAAAGTATTGAAAACAGTGCCTGGCATTTACTTAGCCCTCAATAAGTGCTAGCAATTACTGTCATTATTTTACTGGAGCGTATCCTTAAGTAACTTCTCCAGACAGATTACATGGAAGGTAAAACTTCCTGAGTCTTTTTATGGATGAAGTGTCTTTGTTTTGTCTTCTCATTTGACCGACAGGTTAAAATGTTTGAAACCACTTTCCTTCAGAACTTTGAAGGCGTTGTCCCACTGTTTTCTGACACCAAGTGCTGCTGCTGAGAAACCCCGTGCAAATCAGATTCTAGTCTCTTTGTACGTATCTACTCTTTGTGAGTTTTTAGGGTCTTCTCTTTACGTTAGGTGTTTGGAAATTTCACAAGGATGTGTCTACATGTGAGATGACCCATTCAACGTACCCAACGTTTGAGCACTTTCTAGCTGAGCCCATGTTTCTCTTCAGCTCAGATTTTTTTTTTTTTAATCTCTGGTAATTTCATCCTACTGTTTCTTTATGAATATTTTCTCCTTTAACTTTTCTTTTTCTGTATTTCTGGAATGGCCCTCTGATAAAACACTGGACTTACTGAGTTGATCTCCCTGTCACTTACATTTTCTTCCTTATTTTCCACCTTTGTATTCTGGAGGACCGCCTTTACTCTTTCTTCCAAGCCTTTTATTAGAGGTTTCACTTCAATAATAATATTTTTAATATTTAAAAACCTCTTCCCTATCCTCTAATTGCTCCTTTTTCAGAGCAACCACCTCATTTCATAGCTATAATATCTTCTAAAAATTTTCCAAGGTTCTTATTAGAGGTTTGGGTAAGAATTTTCTTTTGAGTTCTTATCTGGTGCCCCGTTTGTGTGTCCTTTGGCTTCAATTATTCTGGTAACCATCGCGGCCCTCCATTCAGGGCCATGTTTCCTCTTGACGTGCGGTGCTCCTTGGCTGCCATTCAGATTTATTCACCGAACTACAGGACTGATTCATACAGGTGGCTCTTTCCTGTTATTGTGAAGGTCTGACTCGCTGCCTGGGTGAAGCATTTGTTCTTTATCACATCATATCTATCACCTCTGGCTCCCCCCTCACCCCCGCATAGACCACTCAGTCCTCCCCTCGACCGGATTCTTTCCCATCCAACAACTCCAAGAAGCACACACCTACAGTGTGAACCCACCTAGACTATTTCTGTAAGGGCTTCTGCAGCACTGGAGCAAATCCCTACGGATGCCGGGGTTAGCACATTTTTCAGGTGCCTAGTAGATACTCGTCTGCCCAAAGTACGGAGCATTTTGTCGACAGGGTGTTAGAAGCCCTGAAATTAATGCCCCCAAGCAATCCATACAGTCTGCTGGCGTCCATACGTATAATCTATCCAGATGTGCTACAACCGAACTGACCAGGCTTCAGAGTCCGTTTGATATGGTGGCTCTTGGTGAACCATTATGGTGCTCTCAGATTGCTATGGGGTCGCCCACCGCCATCAAAGTGGACCTGGGTGTTGAGATTTAAGGCACTGGCGTGGAATTTAACAGCTCTCCGCAGTCTGAGACTCATGCTTACCTCAGAAGTGCTATTTTTGTTTCATTTTGCCTTTTATATATAAGAGGATCTCAACAAACTGAGGGCTGGAGGTAGGACTGTTTCTGGGAATAGCTATGTCCAGTAGCCAACACAGTCCAGCGATTAACATGAAAGACAGTTGGATGTGTTTTCCACTCTGATGGAGCTACAGTGGGAACTGAGTACAGGTTATTTGCTATCAACTAACCAATTTACCATCAGCTTCTGCGTGAAAGCTGAACTGTGAGAAACAAGAGAAGGGAGGTTGCCCAAGGGGGGTTTTCCAGTGAAAGAGTTAAAAAAAAAAAATTGGTTTCCACGGCAACTGGTAAAACAAGAGTATTTTGAACTCTGTGCCCCTGAGGTATTCAAAGCTGATCTCCGCAGCCTTCCGGGTTGACCAGTTATCCAGCTGAACTAGTAAACACCAGGGATCGAAATGAGAGTAAGAGCTCTATCTTTGCCCTCCTTAGTTCTTCGTTTTGATTAAAAAGACAAATACCTGGAGGCGCCTGGGTGTCTCAGTTGGTTAAGCGTCCAGCTTCGGCTCAGGTCATGATCTCACAGCTTGTGGGTTCAGGCCCCGCGTCGGGCTCTGTGCTGACGGCTCAGAGCCCGGGCCCTGCTTCGGATTCTGTGTCTCCCTCTCTCTCTGCCGCTCCCTTGTTCACTCTCTGTCTCTCTGTCTCTCTTTCAAAAATAAACCTTAAAAAAAATTTTTTAATACAAATACCCGTATTCTATCCCCAAAGTCTCTCTTTTAAAAAATACTTATTTTGGCAAAGCACAACAGGGAAGGGCAGAGGGGGGTGGACAGAGGATCTGAAGCGGGCTCTGTGCTGACAGGCTGACAGCAGCGAGCCTGATGTGAGGCTCGAACTCATGAACCGTGAGATCATGACCTGAGCCGAAGTCAGACACTCAGCCGACTGAGCCACCCAGGTCTCCCTCCCAGTTTTTAAAAATAGGTTCAATTTAATTATTCTCAGGTACATACATCTGGCTCTCACTTTTCTTAGAAACTGGAAGTTGAAGAATCCTTCTGTTGCTCTTAATGAGCGCCTGTATTCATTTCCTAGAGCTGCTGTAACCAAGTACAACAAACTGGGGAGCTTAGAAACGGATTCTCTCACATTTCTGGAAACCGGAAGTCCAAACTTTAGGTGTTGGTGGGATTGGCTCCTCTTGGAGACTCAGAGTCTGCTCCGTGCCTCTCTCCTAATTTCTGGCAGATGCTGGCAACCCTTGGGGTGCCTCGGCTTCAGCTGGATAATTCCAGTCTACCTCTGTTGTGACGTGACCGTCTTCCCTCCATGTGTCTGTGCCTCGCATGATGGTCTCTGTGTCCAGTCTCCTCTTCTTCTAGCTTAATCTTAATTACATCTGAAAAGACGCTATTTCCAAATAAGGTCACATTCATGGGTACCAAGGGTTAGGACTTGAACATAGCTTTTTGAGGGGACACAACCCACAACAACTGCCTACCAAGTCCCACAAACATTGGTGTGGTTATACTGCTGGAAGTGGGGATCTAGAGTGATTTGACAAAAAAATCCTAGATCCCAAGTTCTCAACCCATGGCGACGCATACTGTTTCTAATGATGACATCAAAATGTTCCTAAAGGCTGGAGCGCCTGGGTGGCTCAGTCGGTTGAACATCTGACTCTTGATTTCGGCTCAAGTCGTGATCTCATGGTTCTTGGGTTTGAGCCCCATGTCGGGCTCTGTGTTGACAGTGTGGAGTCTGCTTGGGATTCTCTCTCTCCCTCCCTCTCTCTCTCTGCCCCTCCTTCTCCCTCTCTCTCAAAATAAATAAATAAACTTTAAAAAAATTCATAAATGCTACTTATGTTGTAATATGTCAAATGCCTCTAACCTTGAGACCCAGAAAGCCCCAGAAATCTGAACTCTCAGTCCTGGTCCCCAAAGCAGGCCATCTTCTCAGTCACTAGGGTGAGTGTAGACCTGCCTTGGTGGTCCCCTTGCCACAGGAACAGCACGTGCAGCCTTCCTCTGCTTACCTGCAAAGCCACTCATGGCATATGGTGCTGTTCTGAGCATCTAACAAAAGGCAGGATGTGGCTTTGTGGCATAGCTTGAAATGATCAAGAAAAAATACATTTACCAAAAATGAGCTGAAATGGGATGTCAGATGCTGAGTGTCACTGTACAGGAGGTCAGTGTTTAACGGACGGCAGCCCATCGGCGTTACAGGACTATCTTGAACAATATTTCCAAGTATACGGGCGGCGCAGGAAAAAGTAACCCACAGATTGGTTTATAGGGAAACAGAAATGAGGGGGAAAGAAAACCAACTCCGGAGGGGAGAAAAAAAAAAAAAGGGAAAAGGCTAAAAGAACATAAATGTGCAAGTGTACCTCTTAAGTCCCACAAATCTACGGGGATTTGTAACTCAGGAAAACCCTAAAGTGAAACACAAATCAAAAAGTGACCAAGAGCCATAATCCACATTCCTAAATAGTTGTCTTTTCCGGTAATGAAAAAAGAATAAGACTGTAAATATGTAATATCTCTCTCCATCACTGCAGCTTCTTTCATTTCTTTCTTAAAATATTACAAAGCAAACAAATCCTGCATTCTAATCCATTATAAAGCAGTTCCATATCTAATCAACTTGAAGCCAAAGCCATATGGGCTGTGCAAACATAAAAAAAAAAAAAAAAAGTAACTCTAAGATAAGCGAAACAGGAAATTGGAGGTCGGTGATGATGAAACTGATATCCGAATGGTAATCTGAGCAGTAAAGTCACTAAACCCTTCCTGCTCCATAAACAGTGTCTCGGGATGTGTTTCCTTTTCCCTCCCCCGTGATTTGGCAACAGGTTGCGCCAGTTAGTGCAAATCATCATCTTCCTCCCTCTTACCCCCCATCAGCGCATGTGCCCGAAGGACCCGAGGGCACCAGGCGTTTACATCTGCTCCCGCGAGCTCTGTGTGGTCCGCCCTTCAGCTCACGCTGCCAGGCAGGGACAGACGGACACACGTTGGCTTCCCAGCGCCTGCTGCAAAAGCCGGTCCCGACCAGGGCTCCCGACCTCGACACTGTTCACCCTTGGGCGCCGATGGTTTTGTCCTGGGCCCCGTAGGACGTTTGGCCTCGTCCCTGGCCTCCGCCCTCTAGATGCCAGCAGTGTCTCCTACAGTCACGATGACCAAAAACGTCTGCAGACGTTGCCAGATGGCCCCGGGAGGGGGAGGCAAGTCAGCCACAGCTGAGAACCAGTTGTTTAGAAGGAGCTTTGCTGGAAAGAGCTCAAACCATTCCTTTTATTGTTCGTTTGTTTGTTTGTTTTTTAAGTAGGCTTCATGCCCCACATGGAGCCCAGTGGGAGGCCTGAACTCACGACCCTGGTGATCAAGACCTGAGCTGAGATCAGGAGTTGGAGACTTAACCAACTGACACACCCAGGTGCCTCTCAAATCATTTTCTTTCTTTCTTTGATCCTTTCTTTCTTCCTTTCTTCCTTTCTTTCTTTCTGAGAAAGAGAGCAAGAGCGTGAGAGGGGGAGGAGGAGCAGAGGGAAAGAGAGAATCTCAAGCAGGCTCCACAGTCAGCATGGAGCCCAACGTGGGGCTCGATCCCACAACCCTGGGATCGTGACCTGAGCCCAGATCAAGAGTCAAATGCTCAACCGACTGAGCCACCCAGGTGCCCCTCAAATCACTCATTTTTTATGGTATTATTTCATTAGCCTTCACAGGGGGAATCCATTATGCCACTTTGGACTTGAATGCCACCTCCTCCATAAAGCCTCCCCTGGCCACCCTATTTATTCACCCTCACCTACTATTCCCACTTCTTATTTATCATGTTTATTAATATTCTTAATTCCACCACTAAAATATACGCAATTCTGGGCACAGAGTGGGTACTCAAAAAAACAACTGTTCAATACACGAGTGGATGACCACCAAGTTCTACATGGTGTAAGCAATGAAGAGACGCACTCTCCACATGGCCAGGGTGCTGGGTGAGGGGGCTCCAGGCTTCTCTGACTCAGCGAGGCCACAGTCACAGGCTCTGGGGTCTTCCCTTCCTTCTCTGCTTCTCACCCAGGCACATCGATGCCCAGTGAGAAAGGAGGTGTGGTCTTCTCCCCATTTCTTTTCAAAAACCGAGGAAGCTTTCCCATAGTCCCTGGGAAAAGCCCCTCCCTACCCCCCCCCTTCTGATATCTGAATCCCAAGCTCAGCCCTAACTCAACCCTTTGCAAGGAAAATGGACCGACCTTAGCTGGCACAAGCCCATCAGGTTTACTCTTCAGCTGCCCATGGGATGTTCTCCCCCAAGACTGGAAACCCTGACAAAAGCACAGATGTGGCTACAAGGAAGAAAAGGGAGGGGTCACCAAGTGAGATTGGGCTACTTCCAGAAATGAAGGGACAGGGAGGGTTAGGGCTGTGCAAGTCACAGCACCCACAGTGTTGTTCTGAGCAACGCTGTCCCTCCTGATGCCCTTTCATTTTCGTTTACACGTCCTGTGTCGTCCTGCACAGGCTTCCTCCACCCTGACTCTCAAGTAGCAATGGCTCGTAGTGTTACCTTTCCCTGACGTCTTCAGGACTTTCCTGGGAGTCTCGATGTCTTAAGTCTTTCGTGTCCAAAGGAAGCAATCTCTAATGACCAAACATCGGATTAGTAGATACAACCGGTCAGGACAAAAGAAACCTCTAGGTGTCCCTTGGAGGCCCAGCCTCCTCTATCACTTCACTGAGTCAATACAGAATCCCCGCTGTCTGTGGCCAAGTTCTCTGAGGCCTCGCCTGGGTCCCATCACTGCCTTGTTCCCACAGTACATCTAATGCCTGTTCCACGGAGGTACTCCGTGTCTTTGCTGAGTGAATGGACCCACTCCCTCTTCTGGAATCGAGGCTTCTCTAGTGTAGGGCCTCCTAGGCCATGAGATGTTATTTTTTCCTGCTGTTGCCAGGATGTGCCGTACCTTGCTGGAACCCTCTGATCCTGTGGCTGGGAGGGGACAGGATCTGAAACCTGGGGATGATGCAGATTCCTACCACCAAAGCCCTTTCCACTCC
This sequence comes from Lynx rufus, assembly GCF_022079265.1. Lineage (NCBI taxonomy): Eukaryota > Metazoa > Chordata > Mammalia > Carnivora > Felidae > Lynx > Lynx rufus. The sequence continues at coordinate 150,363,445 of NW_025814867.1, forward strand.
TTATATATGGGCAGAGTGTCCACAAGGAGGCTGACAACTTGGGTCCTTTTCCCGGGGGCTATCCATCCCCCTCCCTCGGCACCCCAGATCATCTGGAGAAGACACTCCTGCCAGGAGAAGTGACAGTGGCAGAGCTTTGGCTGGGGACCCGTGAGGGTCTGGTCGACAACCCAGAGCAAGCAGGCCTGCATTGCTCCAGCTGAAAAACCATCTCCAGTCTTCTGGCTTATGCTAAGGCCATGTGGTGTAGTGGAAAGGGTTTCCAGATGGGACCCAAGCCCACAGAGTTACAGCTTCCGTTAGGAATACCTGTGTGTGTTAGCCAGGGTTGTCTAGAGAAACAGAACAAATCGGGTGTGTGTGTGTGTGTGTGTGTGTGTGTGTGTGTGGAGAGACAGAGAGAGAGAGAGAGAGAGAGAGAGATTTATTATAAGAAATTGGCTCATGCAATTATAGAGGCTGAGAAGTTCCATGATCTACATTTGGCAAACTGGAGATCCGGGAGAGCCGATGATATAGTTGGCGGGCTCAAGATCCAAGAAGAACCTGTATTTCAGTTCAAGTCCAAAGGCAGGGAAAGACCCAGCTCAAGGCAGTCATGCAGGAGAAGTTGCCTCCCATTCCTGAGAGAGTCAACCTTTTTGTTCTACTCAGGCCTTCAACTGATGGGGTGAGACCCACCCACACTAAGAAGGGCAATCTGCTTAACCCAATCTACCTATTAAAATGTTAATCTCGGGGTGCCTGGGTGGCTCAGTCGGTTAAGCGGCCGACTTCGGCTCAGGTCATGATCTCATGGTCCGTGAGTTCGAGCCCCACATCAGGCTCTGTGCTGACGGCTCGGAGCCTGGAGCCTGTTTCAGATTCTGTGTCTCCCTCTCTCTGACCCTCCCCCGTTCATGCTCTGTCTCTCTCTGTCTCAAAAATAAATAAATGTTAAAAAAAATTTTTTTTTTTAAATGTTAATCTCAGGGGTATCTGGCTGGCTCAGTCAGTTAAGTGTCTGACTTGGTTTCAGCTCAGGTCATGATCCCATGGTTTGCGAGTTTGAGCCCTGCATCAGGCTCTGCACTCTCTCTCAAAATAAATAAACTTAAAAATAAATAAATAAATAAATAAATAAATAAATAAAGTGTTAATCTCATCCTAAAACACCCTCACAGAAATACCCAGAATAATGTTTGACCAAATATTTGGGCACCCCATAGCCCAGTCAAGTTGACACATAAAACTGATGATCACACACTGGGTGACCTCAGGCCAGGGGGTCTCAGTTTACTCATCTACAAAGTGGGCATAATAACACCCACTTCAAGTGTTACTAGAGGTGAAATGAGATGATAGGCACACGGTGTGGGACATCGGATGCCTGTGCAATGAACGCTCTTTCCCTGCCCTGCTTTCTCTCAGAACATCGACAGCATCTCCCCTGATGGGGCTCTTTGCTGTACAGACTCCTTGAGGCTGGGCCAGACCCTGCTCTGCAGATGGCCTGAGGACTTGATCTCAGCAGCCTCTTCCTGTTCTGGCCTGAGGCCCGGGTTCATGGCAACAGACCCAACCTGCCAGCCCAACCCTTCGGCTGCCTGCCTCGTGAGCTCAGCCCGCACAACCGTTGGCCCTCACTCTGGGCCCTGGTGCAGCGGAGATCCTTCTGCCACCCTGGGACACCCATAGTCGCCTGCCTTGCCTGCGCCAGGTACTCTCTGTCCTTTTACAAGCATCTCGGTGGAAGAAAGCTGGTCTGCAATCTTGTACATTCATAGGTCCTGCATGCATGTTCTTCCTCAGACCCATGTGGCTCAGTGTCATCGTGTGTGTCTTCTCTGTCAGTTGGGATGCAGTTCAGTTCTTGTGGATTTGGACTACAGCAGCTTAGTTCTCTCTTACAAAGAACTCCAGGGGGTTAGAGCAGCTCCGGTCCACGCGGTCACACAGAAACCCAGTTCCTACCCTTGGGTCGTTCCCCCATCCCCAGCGGCTCCCTCGTTGTCTACACGCCTGCAGCTGAGTTTGCACCAATCTGGGCTCCGGCCGGTGGGAAGGGGAAAGAGTACGGACAACATGAGATGCCAGTTCCAGACCCAGAAGAAGCACTGATGTCCCTACTCACACTCCGGTAGCACAAGTGCAGTGTCATGGCCACACGTCCCTGCCGGAAAGACAGGAGGTACAGGCAGAAGGTGCTTGTCCACTTTTGGTGCCTCCCGCTTCACTTCCCGCTCACGTCCCAAGTGCTGACCCAGACCGCGGGGAAAGAGGGACAGTGCTGTGTGGCTGTGTGCTGTGTCCCTGAGAGGCAGCTGGGCCACCAGGGACCCGGGAGGAAGCACAGGCCTGCTTGGGACACGGTGGCTGTGTGACCAGCACCCTGATCTAGGGATTCTCTGGCCGAGAAGTACTCATGATGAACACGAAACTACAAATAAGCGAATACTTGCATAATAAATAAGAAATTAAAAATAATGACTCTGAACCATTATTTCACCATGACACATTTCAATCAGCTCCCAACTCCTTAAATCTCTCCTTCTCTCTCCCTCTTTCTCTTTATAAACCTATTGTCCTATCGGTTCTGTACATATTCTAGATCTATCCCATCTCTGTATGTATATCCTGCTGGTTCTGTTTCTCTGGAGAACCCTAGTGCAGGTGTCATTTCTATTTCAAAACTTTCCTCCAAATTAAAGAAATAACTGTCAAGGAGTTATAATGATAAAGTATTGCTACTCATTGACAAATCTTTTCTTGTCCTGTACGTTTTAAAATTTTTTAAATTTTTAAAAATTTTTCAGAAAGTTCCAGAAGCTGGGCCTAGGCTCTGATCAGGGGCAAAATGGGTAAGAGAGTGGATGAGGGCTCCTTCTTCCTATGAATTCGAGAATCAGCTCTTTTCCAGCTCCTGTGAAGCCATCCACTGGGAAGACATTCCCAACAGGAACATCTTTTTTTGTTTAATGTTCATTTATCCATTCTGAGAGAGAGAGAGAGACAGAGAGAGAGAGAGAGAGAGAGAGAGAGGGAATCCCAAGCAGGCTCTGTGCTACCAGCACTGAGCCCAACTCGGGCCTCGAACTCACCAACTGTGACATCATGACCTCAGCTGAAACCAAGAGTTGGACGCTTAACCGACTGAGCCACCCAGGCGCCCCCCCCCCAACAGGGACACCATTTGTCACTCTGGGAGTAGCTGCATTTCCTTCCTCATTTTGGCTTTGACATTGCAAAGAATGGGCCTTGTTACAGGGCCACCCTGGCTTGCCCTTATGGGGGAGGACCCCTAAAGAGTTCCAGAGGGAGCACGTTGTCTCCTTGCACCCCGACTGGGCTGCTGGGCCTGGCCAGACCGAACTCCATCAGCGCATCCCTCTACTTCCCCCTCCAGCTGGCCGGGTTGAGAATGTCCACCTCTCACCATCCCCACATGCCTGCAGATGTGAAAGGCTTACAGAGCTGCCAGAACCAGGAAACACTGATATAGCCCAAGGGGAAGCGCATTTATTCCACCTGTCAGCATTTACGAAGCACCTACTATGTGCCGGGACCCGGGCTAGATGCCGAGCAAACGCGGGCCCTGCCCTCTGGTCAGAAGGCAGGCACAAACCATCTTTATTTATTTATTTATTTTTAGTAGTCTCAGACTCCTGGTCACAGAGCGAAGATTCAATAAAGATTTTAAATTTTTTTTTTCAACGTTTTTATTTATTTTGGGGACAGAGAGAGACAGAGCATGAACGGGGGAGGGGCAGAGAGAGAGGGAGACACAGAATCGGAAACAGGCTCCAGGCTCCGAGCCAACAGCCCAGAGCCTGACGCGGGGCTCGAACTCCCGGACCGCGAGATCGTGACCTGGCTGAAGTCGGCCGCTTAACCGACTGCGCCACCCAGGCGCCCCTCAATAAAGATTTTAAATTGTGTGTGCGTGTGAGAGAGAACAAGAGAAAACGGGAGAGCGGATGAGGGAGTCAGCTCCTGACATGCCCAGTAGGAACCATTAAAAGCAAACCCCCATCGTTAGTTTCTCCAACGACCGTCTCAAACACTTCATTAGGGAGAAAAAAACAACTCGTTTTCCTCTTGAGAGTCGGTACAGTATTGATTTTCAATGTTTCAAACCCATAAACAAACACCCCCATTTATAAAACCCCATTTCACTCAAGAATCGTATGTCTTCATCTCAAACGCACATTTATGCTTCTTGGTCGGAAAAAGAAAAACACTAAACAGGCCTTAGTGACCATTTCATCCAACCTGAGAGGATAGAGGGGGGCTCAGCTTTCAGACTTTATCAATGACAAGCGGTTCCACGCTCGGGTGTTATCTGATAGCATTTACAGAGCACAGGAAACGCCGTCAGCTGGGGACAAGGGGAGCGACGGTCACGGGAAGGAGAAGGGGCGTAAAGAAATTGTGCGCAGCGCATTGAAAAGTGGAGTAAAGTCCTTCATTGTCAAAATGAAATAAAATAATAACGGCCTTACAAGTAGTCCGAGGTGAGGGACCCTCCTTCCCAATGAGAGACTCTGTTTATTGCCAGAATTCCACTCCAGCAAGAGATTTCCCCAGATGGTTTATTTTAGGAGCGCACCCCAAGAACGCTAACTGAATTACCTTTCCAATGACCTGCCAGGACCCCAGCCCCAAATGTATTTCTCTACTTAGTGTCTGCCTAACTCTGTGGGCTCAAAACTCCATTCTTAGTAATGATGACCCACAAGCCCAAGGGGCCTGCCTCACAGGCTTCACCAGCCGCAGAATCTCACTCTGCTTCTAATGCTCCTCACGGGCGGCTGCAGGCGCTTCTCGGCGCTGGTACTCTGTCCCACTGCGTCCCAGAGTGGAGGTGGAAGACAGTGCCACGGTGTCGCTTAATCACTTCCCCATCAGGGAGCCACCATCCGCCGTGTGTGCAAAACCAGGTGGGAGACGTCGTGGCAACCAGACTTCCTGGTCACAGAAGACCGAGGTAACAGGCTCAAAGCCGCTTCAAAGTCAAAGCCACTTCTGTTATTTTTTTTTTTTAATTTTAGAGAGAAAGCACGCAAGTGTGGTGGGGAGGGAGGGGCCAAGAGAGAAAGGGAGAGAATCTCAAGCAGGCTCCACGCTCACCGCGGAGCCTGACGTGGGGCTTGAACCCACGACCCTGGGGTCATGACCTGAGCTGAAATCAAGAGTCGGACGTTCCACAGACTGAGCCACCCGGGTTCCCCTCAAAGTCACGTTTTTAAAAAAGAAACCACGCACACTCCATATGCATATGCTGGAGTATCGTTCAGCCACGAAAAGGAATGAAATTCTGGAACCTGCTGCAATGCGGATGAACCTTGAAGATATGACGCTGAGTCAAAGAAGCCAGTCACACAAGACTACGTGTTGGGGACTGTGCTTATGTGAGATGTCCAAAAGGGGAAAATCCACAAAGACAGAAAGCAGACTGGCGGTTGCCAGGGGCTGAGGGGAGGGAGGAATGAAGACTAACGGGTTTCCTTACAGGCCGATGGAAGTGTTTCGGAACCAGGCAGAAGCCGCTCGACACGGTGAGTGCCGTGAATGCCACGGAAATTTTCACTCTCAAGTGGTTAATTTCGTGTTACATGAATCTCACCTCAGCGAACACCCACACTCGTGACTTGCAACCCAAAAGGAAGCCATGATTTCAGACCTTCAATTTCCCGTGGATATCTTTTGTAAGTTGTGCTTATGTCTCAAGAAAATCCCTTTCCAAACGCACAAGACGCATTCCTGGATTCTGATAATAATTTTTTTTAATTTTTTTTAATGTTTATTTTTGACAGAGAAAGAGAGAGACAGAACATGAGCAAGGGAGGGGCAGAGAGAGAGGGAGACACAGAATGGGAAGCAGGCTCCAGGCTCTGAGCTGTCAGCACAGAGCCCGACGCGGGGCTCGAATTCACAGACCGTGAGATCATGACCTGAGCCGAAGTCGGACGCTCAACTGACTGAGCCACCCAGGCGCCCCTAATTTTTTTTTTTTTTTTTAAGGTAAGCGGCATCTGGAGTTGGGGGCCCAGCTGCTAATTCTTCGTCTTCAGTGGAGTCATACACTGAGAAGACTTGTAGGAGTAATTTGCATGGTGGGGGGGGAGGGGGGTGGATAAAGCACACTTCCTGAATATTTGGGTCTCTCCCCTCCAGGAGAAACATCAACAACTCAGAAATGGGGTGTTTAGGGAAGAACATATTTTTGGGGGGGTGTTCCTGCCCAGCTTGTGTCCCTGATATCCCCTTAGGAAAATGGGACCAGGGGCACCTGGGCGGCTCAGTCGATTGGGCGTCCAGATCGGCTCAGGTCATGATCTCGCAGTTCACAAGTTCAAGACCTGCGTCGGGCCTGTGCTGACAACTCCGAGCCTGGAGCCTGCTTCACATTCTGTATCTCCCTCTCTCTCTGCTCCCCTCGCCCCCCGCCACCCCACTCGTGCTCTGTCTCTCTCTCTCTCTCTCTCTCTGTCAAAAATAAAAACATTAAAAAAGAAAACTGTGGCCATGACAACAGCCTCTTTGGGAAGCCATGCTCTGGCTTCCACATCTGCGTTAGGGGTTGAATGACACACAGTTTCTTGTTTCAGTGCTCGAGGAGTGATGTGGGATGTCAGACGTCACAAGGCATTACGTAAAGCTGCACAGAGATGGAAATCGGTACCATGTTTATTTGGAAGTGCCAGTGGCCGCGTAATTGCAATTTGTAGAAACAAGCAATTGGCTGAGAGTTATTTTTCTCGGTCAGGTTTTTGGTTTCTGCCATTTCCAGGGTGAGCCTCGAGTCCCAAGTCCTGTCCTCTGTGGTGACGTGATTTCCCAGTCAGGCTCGGGGATGAGGGGATTTGGTGAGGAGCTAAATCACAGGTTCAGGGGGGACCCCGCTTTGCCTCACTGCTGCCCCAGAGGCTCCTGCCCCAACTCACCCCAAAGAAGCTCATCACTCAACCCCCAGCCCTGTGTCAGAGGAAGAACCACCACGGACTGTCCACCCTTGACTATTCCGAAGCAGACTTACCGGTTTGGGAAACACTCCGGCTTCTTGCTTCCTTTCCCTCCCCTCTACTCCCTTTTGGCTTAATAGCACCTCTGCAAAAGGGCTCAGGCAAGTCAAAGAAAGGAGAAGGAAACCAAGAGGAACCCTTTTTGCTGCATTTCCCTCTATGAACAGGAGAAAATTTGAAGGCAGAAGGAGGTTACATAGTCTGCGGGGCCTAGTGCTCAATGAAAATGCTGAGACCCTATTCAAAAACTATCAAGAATTTCAAGAAGGTGACGGAAAGCTTCAAACCAAGCAAGGGGCCTTCTAAGCGCTGGGCTCTCTGGGCCCGCGATGCCGGCCAAGCAGTGGGGAGAGGGGAGGTGGCAGGAAGGTTGAGACACAACAGACTTCAGTAACTTAAGCCCCATCCTGAGTGAAGGGGTCCCAAGTTCTAGGAACGGTACCTAAAAATTGGACAGATTCATCTATCTGTGTTCTCAGCCTGGACTTCACTCCCAAATGGTGCGAGGCGGTAGATTTGGAGAGGAGCTGCTGAGCTGAGGCCAGAATAAGCTGGGCACGAGGCAACTGTGGGACATCCCAGTGGAGAAGTCGGCTGTAGGAAACAGAAGAGCCCATGCGGTCCTCCAGCAGCCCCAGGGCCCACTCTCCTGGCGCAGTAAGTCCAGAAGAAAGAGACAGCCTCCCCCATCCTTGGCGGAATAGAATTCCCCAAATTCCCAAGGATCGTTGACAGAGCCAGCTGCGGTCACCTCCCTGAACCCATCACTGGCCAGGAGACAGGGCATCCTGATTGGCCAGGCCTGGGTCTTGTGCTGTGTCCACATGGCCAGAGGGTGGGGCATCTTGACTGATGGCTCTATCAGAAACCACGGGCTATTGGGGATGGTCCCCAATGACAAAGCTGGTGCTTCTACTAGAAGGACAATGGAAAAGTGTGTTCGATGAATAAAGTCATCAAAGCCAGCTACAACAACTGAAGCCAAGTTATACCAAAAAGGAAACTTAATTGCATGAAAAATTGGAATTCCTAGAGTAGAGCTAGCTTCAGGGATTCCAGGGACCCACGTGTTATCACCAGATCTCCTACCTATCTAACTACACATCCATCTGTCCATCCATCCATCCATCCATCTATCCATCTCTCTCATGATCCTGCTTCTCTATGTGTATTGTCAAGACACTAGGCTCTGAAGCCAAACTATTGGGTTTAAGTCCAGGTTCCATAATTTGTAGCTGTGTGGCCTTGGGACAATGTATTTACTCTCTGTACCTCAGCTTCTTCATCTGCAAAATGGGGATAAACCCATCTCATAAGACTGATGTGAGGATTAACCGAGTTACTCTGGTACTTTCAGAAGAGTGACTGGCACCTCCTATCTGCTCCATAAACATCAGCTCTCACTGTCATTACTACAGCTGGGCTCTTTGCATGTGGTTTGGGTGGGTAGGCATTGCAGAAGTGTGAGGAATAGCCACAGATAGCTCCGGGCCTATGCTATTCCATCTCAGCAAACCTCAAGGACAGAGAAAGCTTCAGTCATCCAGCATCTATACATAAAACCTTAGGAAAGGACTCTCGGGCCCTGGCCTTGGTTTCCTGCCCATGTCTGGGTTCTGGTCACTCACTGTAGCCAGGGGATGGGATACTAGGATTGACAAAGCAGGATCATGTGTCCATAACTGTGCCTAAGAGTGGGGGTTGTGACTGGCAGTCTTGTGAGAACCACAACAAGGAGATGGCTGTTACCAGGAGGCAGGGAAAAGAATACCGAGTAAACCAAAGCCACAGGTGTCCCTTACACTAATGAACTTTTTGAGGAGACCTCTTACCTCTTCCATAAATAGCTACAGGGTGGGCTGTGATGGGCCATTATTTTAGACCCATTCTACAGGTTCCAGGGGCTTCTGTACCCTGCATGGCTTGCAATCTCTCTAGTCCCTGGCACAATGGCTGACATACAATGAGTCCTCCTCACTGACTCTGCTGTCAATACATGATCATGATGTCCTGTCCTAGAGTTGTTATGAGCTTATCTTCATCTGGGATTGTTTCTTCTGAAGAGATTCTTTGTTGCCTGGTTGTGGGAACAATTTTATGTTACTCTCAGATTAGGAATTACTCATCACACAAATGAGGTAAATTGATACTTATAAATGGAAAATTTTTCCCCACTCAGAGTCTTGGATAGAAAAAAAAATTTTTTTTTTTTTTTTGGTCTCTGAGTCTCCCATTCACAGAAGGTGTTGCCTTTGGAGAGTCTTCACTTTATGAAGGTGGTCTAAGTTCCAGGTGTGCTGTCCTTAAGTGGGTGTTAAAACTGAGTGCTAAGACCTAATTCAAGTGACACTCCACCCTGGTAGCTCCTACTTTGGTGACAGATCACTCCCTCTCCCTCTGACTTCCAGTTCCATCTGTGTCTCTAGCCCTGGGATCCTCTCTCTCTCTCTCTTTTTTTTTTAAAGCTATGACTTTTTAATTGCTTCGGCTGACCATATTTTATGGGAATTTGCACCTAGAGCTATCCCATACCTGCTTGGTCCACTATGTTGCCAAAGCCAGAAGTCTATTGTAGACACTGAAATTGTCAAATTTCAGGATAATGGAGAAATGCACCGATGACTTGTCATATCAGGGAAAATAAGAGCAATGTTTAGGTGACCTGTCAGTCCTATTGTTCTCTATTTGAAAGACAGTATAGAGACTATTAGAGATGCCACTCATCTTTCCCTTTCCCATCTGTCTTTCCTTTCTCATCAGCTAAGAGGGAAGAGCAGCCTAATATCACTGTTGTTAGCAACAATACAGATTGCCATCTAGATAGTTATGAATCAACTGAATAAACCATGCCCCCTAGACATGGTTTATTCACCATGCACTACACTGAAGGAAGTGCTTTATATGCAGTATCTCATTTGATTTTGATTATAATTCTGTAGGGTAGCAACAGTATTATGGGTCACACTTTAGGAATGTTGAACCTGTGTGATCCAGAGAAGTAAATAGGTATGCTGGATTGAAAATCAGGGCATTCAGACTTCAAAGTCCCCCTATTTTCATTAAAGAAAAATAAAAGCAAAACGGCAGAGTGAATGGAAAATGCTGGATCTATTCTGACTTAAATTTCTTTGGGGTTCACAGTCTCCATGTTGTGAAAACACAACACACTGGTTAATTTGCTTCAGTCCTTCCCCATTCCACCCCTGTATCCTCCTTCTAGCCCAGAACTGCATTAACATCTTTGGCCGGTTTCCTTGGCTTGTCCTCAACCCTACTTCACTCCCACTTACCAACTTCTTTTCTCTGCCATAGATTCAAGCTGCTGAAGCCCACAATCTTCCATGCTCTGGTTCATGAGTCAATGGCTCATCACTAGAATCTTCACAGGGTAATGAATATCAGTCGTGTGCTACCTCTCCCCAGTCTCCCACCCCTTCCCCCAAACGCAAGTCTAGCCCAAGAGCAAACCATGGGTGCCATGTCTGCACCAAAAGGTAATCTAGGTCTTAGGTCCTATGGCATGCCCTCACTCCTTCACACAAACACAGAATTAACTGCACCTTCCAGAGACAACACTACCAGGAATAGGCCAATGTCAGAACCGGATTCCAACAGCCACCTTCCCTGGGGAAGGGGTGAGCTTTATATCGCAGCAATCTAGAGCCCAATGAGATCCAGGGAGACCTCAAGAGTACCTGTCCAGGAAATTTTAGGGACTTGGATAAAGGAGGGAAGAGAGGAGACCCAAAAGGGTCTTGATGCCAAAGCATTTCAACACACTAGACGAGAAGCATATGGGTACGTGTTGGTACCAGCTTCTGTTGGTCTCTGTCATCCCTGCCCCTCATTCTCAGAGCTGCCTAGTCCTCTTTTCCAATAACTTTCCCTTTTTCTGGATTTGATTTCCCCTCCAAAGCTTTATGCCTCCTCTCATTCATGTCCCAGATCGGAATCTAAAAGAAAGATGTGTAGGCACTCCCCCCCACCACTTATCTGCAACAGCACCTCTCCCCAGGCCCCCAACACACACACCTGATAGCTGACAAAGGTAGACCTCTTTGTTTGTCATTTAGTGGAGACCAATGGCATTTTAAAAGGTTATTTCTCTTAGAGTAAACTGTACAGCCCAGGGACAGTCACCCTGTGAGTTTCTTTATTCATGAATCCTCACCCTTCTTCCCAGGATTGATGGGTGACAGTTCCTCATTCTGGGCCTTTCTTATATATATTTACAGTAGTTTCCAAAGTACATCCTTAATCAAAGGGGCCATGACTCGTTGACACATCTTTGGAATATTACTGAGTAACTCATTAAAATGTTAATAGCTTCTGTCCAGATATATTGATCGTGATGTCAACTATTCTTGGAACAATAAATAAAGTTGATTCTTTAAATTTTATCATTTAACCATGCTGAGTGATAGGTGAGCCAAGGAGTGTCTGAAGGCAAATAAGTCACCTTGGAGGCCTCCAGGTGAACTGGGATCAAAAAAGAAGGTTCTATCAAGCTCTGTGATGAAAAATGTTATGGCAGACAAAGTTAAACTCAAATCCACGGTGGGGGGGAAATTCCCCAAATCCATGAACTATGGCTGTTTTTCCCAGGATGTCTCTAAGTAAGCCGAGGAATAGGGCGACTTTGAATCAACAGCCTGGGAAATGTCTCCTGGCTTCCCCGAGTGTTCTTAGCATGGATAATTCCAGATTGAGAGGAGCCAGCCATGCCAGGGGCCAATTGCAGTTTCCCAAGACTAACATCCAGGGTGGACGTCTTCTGGTGCTTCGGCCACCTGTCCCTTGCTCTCTGGCTTCTGCCACACTCACCCTTCTACATTCCTGATCCTTGAACACGACAAATACATACGTCACTGGCCTTCTGCCCTTGCTGTTCCTTCTACTTAGAAGCTCTTCCAGCCTCAGATGCTCACGTGGCTGTGGAAGGCTGGCTCTTTCATGCCAGTCACTCTCATTCCTAAAGATGCTTCCTGGACTTTCTGTCCTAAAACACCACCCTCCACTCCCAGCCCAAACCCTCCCCAATGGGACCCGCTTGACTTTTGATGACACGTCCCTGTCTGAAGTCATCGTTGTTCCTTGTCGACTTGTTTTTTATGCCTCCTCCCGGGAGGGTGAGTAGGAACCGTGTCCATATTACCCATCACTGTGGCCTCAGGATCAGGTCTGTGTCGGGCACATCGTAGGCACTCAGTAAATATTGGTTGAATAAATGAATGAGCATCCCCTAAAACGAGGAAGGGATCCCGGGATGCCCAGAAGAAATTAAGCCGAGCGAGTCTCTACTAAGAAAGGCAAAGGAAAGCCTGGGAAGGGACAGATGTAGGAAAATCCCCAGGAAATGTTTCCTACTCAGAGGGTGGGGAGGAGGAAAGGATTTAGTTGGGATGCACAGCTAAAACTCCAATTACTACTTGGAGCTCAATTCGAGGGGAAAATCCTTTCCATGGCTCCATGACTCAAGCCCTAAGCACCGTGGTTTAAGGGCAAGCTCAAGCCCTAAGTCAATGTTTCTAGAACAAACACCCACAACCAGAAGTGACTGGGGCCACTGACACATCACACGACTCTCTCAGGCCGGGGTGAGCCCTGTCAGGAACATTATTATCATTCCTGACGATCCGCCATCCCAGCCCTGGCTGCTCTGATACCCCATCAATGGGCCCATTCAGATGGAGCCCCGTTTCGCATATTATTCTTAATAAACATTCATAGTACAAGCCATAATGGCCCTTTCAAGGTTGCTGCTTTGAATGCGTGTTAACAACAGAGTGCCTTTGTGTACCTAAATGTAAAAATACACTGGCCACCCTGTTGATATGTAGCATATATATTTATAAATATTTATCACCAAGTCATGGCTGACATTTGCAAAATGCTGCATTTGAACTAGGCCTCGTTTTTTTTCTGTCTCCCAAGCTGAGAGGCCAGACGAGGTTAATTAATCCAATTTTGCCTAATAATGTGCGGCGTAATGATCTCCATGCCCTGGTTTTATTTGTCAAGGGGGAGGGGGCTCCAAGGGAAGGCCTCTGTGACTCAGAAAGGAGGAGTTTCCTGACTCCAGACTTGATCTCGAGCCAGCCTGGGGTGATGGAGACGTGCCCACAGCACCTTCTGGGGAAGTAAGAAAGAGAAGAAGCAAGTCACAGATGAAATCCAGGGTTCTGGACCAGGGGATAGAGTGATGTAACCAGCTTCTCTCCCGATTCCACCTCCTGTCTCCTGCCCAAGCTGCTAGGAGACTCCAGTGATTCGGAAATGGCATTCCAAATGCACTCCGGTGGCCTTGGCTGGTATGCCTTGCCCCTCATGCCGTGGTTGGTACGAGAATGGTTGCCCCCGTGGCAAGGGCGGAACAAGTTCTGGATCTGAGAAGAATTGGCCAACAGAAATCTGGAGTTCAGGGGCGCCTGGGTGGCTCAGTCGGTTAAGCGTCCCACTTCAGCTCAGGTCATGATCTCACAGTTCATGAGTTCGAGCCCTGCGTCGGGCTCTGTGCTGACAGCTCCGAGCCTGGAGCCGGCTTCGGATTCTGTGTCTCCCTCTCTCTCTCTCTGCCTCTTCCCTGCTCGTGCTCTGTTCTCTCTCTCTCAAAAATAAATAAAACATTAAAAAAAAAAAAAGAAATATCTGGACTTTACAAATCTGATTAAGGCCATGATGCAAACCCTTTGGCTTCTCGCATCGGGTTGGTTTTACAAACCACAGTGCACTGAGGACTCCTTTGCAAACCTGTACCCCAACCAGGGCATCCTGTTTTGTGCACTTTGACCCATATTTACACTCGTCTTCTAACTCTTGAAGCCAGGAGGCATCTAGGTCAGGAGAATATTTCGAAAAGAGGTCTTTCAACCACATCCAAATTCCCTGTGTGCCTGCTTGTCGCCACCCAGCTCCAGTTCGAGACTCAGCTCTGCCTCGGTGTTGTGGACACCTCTCTCTTCCCCGCAACGGCTCTCGGTGTCTTAGGAGTCCTGTCAGCCAGCCTCTGTTCCCATCTCCATGTAGCTCCCCAGGTCACAGAACGGACCTCACAGACGGCTGCTCCAAGCTCATCCTGCCTCGTCACCTCCAGGCTTGTCCCTCCCAGCTCTGTGGGGCCAGCAAGGTTTCCATCCCATACGACCCTGCACCCCACATCCACCCTCAGCCTTCTGTTACCTCCATGGAGTGGAAATTAGGCTGCCAAATCCCAACATGCCAGTTCCATTTAACCCTGATTCAAACAAAATAAAGAGGGAAGGGGATCTACTTCAAAAACAAAAAAAAAAAAGTCAGGTGCAGGGCAGAACCACTTTAGCTTTTAAACCATCCGTGTGCCACAGAGCTCGTCAGCACCTGCAGTCCACTGCTGAAGATGCTTGAGTCACAGACCCCTTACTCAGCACACCCTCAAAAATTGATTACCAAGTGGGCATTCACTGCACCCATGTCCGCTTCCTCATATCGTACCGCCCACAAAACAGCAATGAACTTGGAATCAAACCTGGAAAAGCATCCTTGACTGCCTGAAAGCCGCATGATCTTGGGCTAGTTACCTAACCTGTATGAAGCAGGGGGCATGAACCTGCTCCAGGGAGCCGTGGTGGGTGCTGAATAAGAGAACTGGAGAAAGCGCCTTGCACGACCGCAGTAATTCTCAGCAAATCTCCGCTGAGGCAGCGACCAAGGAAGTGAAAACTAGAAATGCTTTTGTTTCTGTTACTTGAATAATATCTTGATGGTTCCAGTAGCTAAATCTTCAAACTCATAAAGCTAAATAAGCATTTGTAAACTTGTGGATGCTGACATTTTGTTTTGTAAACAAATGTTTCCCCTCACCTGGATCCCATCACTTTGTGCTATTGGGTGTGTATTTGATGCCAGGCTAGAGTCTCCCTGATTACATGTGTAATTAATGCCTGTGGTATGATTTGTCCTCGTAGACCCTAAGCCAAGGAGACATTAATAATTATTTATTAATCAACACATCAATGGGCTCGCCTGATGCACCCTTCACATCCTCTCAGCGTCCCCTTCCTCCTGGGCTTTCGTCAGAGGCAGACGAACTCCATCGGGCCCAGGAGGTTCCACTGCGTGGTGCCCGGCAGCCTCTTGCCCAGCGTTTCTGGCTCTCCTGACCCTTGTGGACTCTCTGAAGTAGGATGAAATCCACACTATAGGGCGTAGGGTCTGACTTCTGCCTGGCTGGGAAGGAGCTGAGAGAGACAACTGACTGTACAGGGCAGTTAACTCCCCAAAGGGTGGGTGTGGACAGAGGGAAGCAGGAAACTGGAGGAAGCCGGGGAGAGAAATGCCTTGTCCCTTTCTCCAACAGACTGCTGTTGGGCACAGTGACATCCGTGAAGCCGATGAGTGCATCTGCCAAGCAACTGTTCTGACTTCATGGCTTGCCTTGCTTCTCAGTTCCCCTTTCCCTTACTCTCATTGTGTTGAGATTGCATGTCCCAAATAAGGCATTTGTACTTAATCCTTGCCTCAGGCTCTCTTTTCTAGGGAATGAAGACAGATGTTTTAAAAGATGCACAAGTTGAAGAAAAAGGGGAAAGTCTCCTGAATTGACATGGAAGAGACAGAGGCTCCGAGATTATAAATAAGTCCACTCAGTGGATTTCATTAAACTGCCTGGTGAACACGATGCAATGGAGTGAATGTTTGTGTCCTCCCATAATCTGTACGTTGAAGCCCTATTCCTCAAAGTGGTAGTATTTGAAGGTGAGGTCGTTGGGAGGTAATTAGGTCATGAGGGCGGAGCTCTCATAAACAGGATTAGTGTCCTTACGGGAAGACTCACCAAACAGCTTTCCCTGCCTCCCTCCTTCTCCCCATACTCCTCTCTCCGGGATGTGAAGACACAGCAAGATGGCAGCCATGTGAAAACCAATAAGCAGGCTCTCACTGGGAACTGAACTAGTCAGCACCTTGAACCTAGACTTCCGGCTCCAGAACTGTGAGAAATAAATGTCTATTGTTTAAGCTCCCCAGTTTCTGGCATTTTGTTACAATGGCCCAACCTAAGGTCCGTGGCCAGGCCAGCTGATCTGATCCCTGCCCCGCCTTGGAGCCCAAGTCATCAGAAAAGCAAGGGCACCAGGCTGTGCGCCCCATGTGCCAGCTCACCCCACTGGGTTCTGGTGCAGCCCCAGGAGGAAAAGTCTAGAAAGCCCTGCTTCCAGCTCCTCTGGGTCTGGGACTGAGTCTTTAGCTGCTCAAATTCTGTCAAGAAAACCCAGTCAAGAATAGAGCATCAGAACATTTTCTCTTCTTTGCCTTTTGTTATTTTTGAATAATTAATACAGATGTGGATAGGGCACTGGGCGGCTCGGTCGGTTAAGCGCCCAACTCTTGGTTTTGGCTCAGGTCATGGTCTCACAGTTTGTGGGTTTGAGCCCCGCATCGGGCTCAGCAGCTGGCAGTGTGGAGCCTGCTTGGGATTCTCTCTCTCCCTCTCTCTCTGCCCCTCTCCCACTCACGCTGTCTCTGTCTCTCTCAAAATAAATAAAGTAACTTTAAAAAGGAAAAGCAGATATGGTCACATAGTAAAGAGTTTGCTCTCGCGTAATGATGAAACTATGGTCGGCTAATGTTAGACGAGCGAGTGAGACGGGAAGAAGGGCTGCCTCGGGACACACTGGCTGTCACTCGCTCTCTCCCTGGGGTAGTCTCATCCTCAACATAGACCTCATCTTATTTTTGTCCATGGCAGAGTTTGTGAGGGCACACGCCCAGCTGTGTTCCTCCTTGATCAGGCCCCACTCACCACCACCCCACAAAAACGAGAGAAGAAGGTGGCTTCTGTTAAAAGATCCCAAGTGAGGGTTTTCCTACGTAAATTATCAATTCGTTCCAGAAGCAAATAGGTCTTTACTTCAAGAATAAAAACAGTAACGTGCACCTCAGATGTGTAGCATTCCGCTGTTCTCAAAATTCTTTTCTGGGCATTGAGCAGTGTGATTATAACAACTGCAAAATCCAGTGAGCTCTGTAGCAAACTCCTATTAGGTTGACTCACCTGAAAATTGTCAGCGCTGTAAGTCACAAATGGTTGGTTATCCGTAGTTTCACGCTGTTGAGTGTATTTGGCAGCCAATGTCCAAATTTGGAGGAGAAAGCAACGCGAGTCAGCAAGAGGCCTGGAGAAGTGAAGGTTAGAAGACGAGATGCAGAAAGACGGGGAAGGCAGAGAAATGGCCATTGAGTTAAGTTGTACCAACAATGACCACTTTTCCGAGTAATGGGAATTCGGTGTGGTTTTGAGGTTTGGAATTCGATCTGTATTCTTTCAGCCAGGGAATCTTTTTCCTACAATTAACACATTTTAAAGTATGCATTTAAGTGTCTGCTGACTGATGAACGGACTCACAGGTCAACACAGGGAAGAGGGCTACCAGCACCCCAAAATGAAGGAACAGTAATGAAGAGCAAAAACATGGCGTGTTTGTCTAAGCAATAGTGGAGCTTAAGCAACTGTGGCTTCTGATGCAGAATAATTTGCCAGGTGACCTTGAATGAGACTGTTAACCCTCTTTTTGCTGCTATGAGAAAGGGGGGATAATACGTATTCCATGCGGGGCAGTTCTAAAGGAGGGTAAACATGATTGATCACTGCAAGTTTGGAAAAGGAAGACGGTATAATAAATACTAATTATAATAACTATTCCTGGCTTCTAAGAAAAATGCCTTTTAAGGAGAGGAAGGAAGGTTTAAAAAAGAAAAAGAAAGGGAAGGGAAAGGGAAAGAGAAAGGGAAGGAAAGGGAAGGGAAGGGAAGGAAAAAGAAGGGAAGGGAAGGGAAGGGAAGGGAAGGGAAGGGAAGGGAAGGAAAAGGAAAGGAAGGGAAGGGAAGGGAAGGGAAGGGAAGGGAAGGGAAGGAAAAAGAAGGGAAGGGAAGGGAAGGGAAGGAAAAGGAAAGGTAGGGAAGGGAAGGGAAGGGAAGGGAAGGGAAGGAAAGAAGGAAAGGAAAGGAAAGGAAAGGAAAGGAAAGGAAAGGAAAGGAAAGGAAAAGGAAGGGAAAGGAAGGAAAGGGAAGGAAAGGAAAGAAAATTCCTTCCAAAGAGGGCCTCATGAGGCCGTCATGGGGTGTCATGGCCTCCTGCACATCTGAATGAACTCAAAAAGAAAAAGGCACACAGAAAACCCTGTTTTAAAAAATTCTTCTTATATAAATTAATTTCATGTTTCAATTGTCAAATTGTCACAGTTTTATATTACTACACTTGGGGCCAAAACTCGCAGGTAAGTATACACTTCTTCATTTTATGTATGTAAATGCTAACTGTAAGCATTTAAAACGTAAACGTCAGAAACTAGCCCCATATAGTAACTCTTACATATATAAGGACAGATATTTTGTCGGCATCCCAGAACCCCTAGCAGATGGTCGTATCCTTGAATGAATTCCTTCAGCTCTCGGTGGCTTCATGACTGCAATCCTACCTGCTACAACACTCCATAGTGCATTCTTGAAGCCAATGAGAACACGTCGCCTGAATTTTCAAGATGCATTTACCAACCATTAGCCGGTTCTCTACTCCTCCCTACTTCTCCCCAACACGCACGCACCCGGTTTACAGAGTTTGCAGGGCAAACAGAACGTGCTCCACAGGGAAGGGCTGATTGGTTTAGTTTGCGGGCAGCCCCCCAGGGGTGGTAATTGACACTTTAACGTATGACATGTTGCATTCCTTCATATCGCGGCAGTAATTGAATGCACATGAAACCCCCCTTGCACTGGTGACCTCGGAGTGTGCCACACACCTGGAAGTAGTGAGGTTCAATTAATGTGTCACCGCCACTAATAGCGGCTACCAGTGAGAACCACCAGCAGCCGTGGAACAAAGCAGAGAGCAGAGCGGAGTCCCCAGCAGACTGCCCTGCACCAGCTCTTAAAATCTGGGCTTTCCAGGAAAACGATTTGCTTTTAATTATGCCAATTAATTTTTACCTAATGGCTTTGCACATCTCTCAGGGTTATTTTTGTGCTAAAATACCAAAACAGTCAACTGAGAGGAAATGACAATTGGCCTAAGTAAATTTTTATGATAACGCTTTTAATGATAATTAAAAAGAAAACAGATGCGAAATTGAATATGATCTGAAAGGCGGGACTCCAACTGAGGAAATGCAGAATTAGTATGATGAATTCCACCTTTTCAGTCTGCCCGGGAGTGCGTGCAGTGCTTGCGATGGTCCAGGGACACTGCAGGGCTTGGTGCAAACTGGCCCCTGCTTTCCCAGAGCTCAGGGCTCGGGGCGAGTCGGTACAGTTGGGACCCGCGCCAGGAGACAGAGGTCGGGGCACAGGAGCCCTTGAGGGACCTACCTCCGGATCTGCAGATGGGGAGGAAGCGGCTCCAAAGCTCCAGGAGGGGCCAGAGTCGCCAGGGGAGGGGGAGGGGAGGTGGAGAGACCTGTGTTGGAAAAGGCAGGGAGATAAAGTCGGAGAACTTTAGGGGTGGGGGTGAGAAAGAAGGGAGCCAAGCACGGGGTGCGGGTGGTGGGGTCTGGAAGCTTCTGGAGGAAGAGCATCACGGGGAGGACCCAGCAGAGAACCATCGCCCAGTCTTCTGGAGGACAGGAGCTCGGACTTGTTCCAGTCTAGACACACTTTTTCCAGACCCGATATCTCTTTTCCTTACACACACACACACACACACACACGGGGAAGGCTGGAAACATTTGCGTATTAGAATTCAAAAAAGGGTAAGGCTACACAGTTTGGGCATATTCTTGGAGGAAATAAAGGAAAATTACACTGCATTTCGTATTTGGTAAATTCCATTTAATCAACAGAACCTTGCGGAGATGCCTGAATGAATGGAAATAAGTCAAAGTTGAAAGGCAATACAGTTCCACAAAATTTGACTTGTTCTCCCTGACCACGTCCAGACCTCTTTCTAACCTGGCCACGCCCAGTCCGTTTTCCCTGGCCCCTTCCAGACCTAGTTCTTCTCTGGCCACGCCCAGACCTCGTTCTAACCTAGCCACGCCCAGTCCTTTCCTTCTTCTTTGGCCACACCCATAACCAAGTCGTTTTGCCCCCTGTCATTGACAGTGGAGCCCAGGGGATTGCTTTGGTTCTCCTGGCTTCAGGCTCCCCTATAAAAGAAGGGGGTCGTGGCTTAGGTAAGCATGCACTTTAGCATTTTGGCCGGTCTCCAGGGAGAACAGAAACCCTACAGGACCCCCACTGCTCCCTCCCTGACCACTCCTGGCCCTTAAGCCCCCTGAGGAGGAAGGCCTCCACATGGGAAGCAGTTTAGGCTACCCTAGACATGGAGATGTTGTAGGCAGGGTTCTGGGTAAGCCTAGCAGCTGCAACATATACATGTTCACCTCTGTGGTCTCCTCAAAACCCACTAAAGCGACAGAAAAACCAACAACAGAAGGTTTGGACAAGAGAAGAGAGGAGAAATGAATAGCATTTTGAAAGGTAAAAATAATAGACAAATGGTATCTGACATAATAGGAGGGAGAAAGTTGAACCCTACCTGCTGGAGGGAGGTAAAGGGGGGAGAATCGTAAGAAACAATATTGTCCCTACCATAGAGTTGCAGGAAGTCTTAGGAACTGGGGGGCAACAGGTGTATCTGAAGGCCACAATACAGTGTCATACTGAAAACAGGACTGGTTGAAAGATTGTCCAGGAGTTGTGACACACTCAGGCCCCTTCCTCCAGGGCCCATTTGTCATTCTGCGCCCTGAATGGTGAGCCACTCACCCTCTTTCTGAATGTCTGCTCCCTGCCCGCCCTTCAGAATACTGGCAGTTTCGTCCGACCAGTCAAACCAGACAGACTCAGGGCGCCGGACCCAGCTGAGGGCAGGACACGGCAAGCATGCTCTCTGAACAAGGAGATAAACTCGACCATCAAATGGCATTGCGAAGTCTGGTGCAGTCTTGGAGGGAGAGGCGTTCCTAAATTTGCAGTTTGGAACTCAGTTTGGCCCCTTTCAAAACCAGTGAGCTTGCTGCACTTCGCACTGTCAATCTCCATGTGTCAACATGAAGGAGAGCCTTTTCTGGGCTGGCTTGGATCCCAGCAGAGAGGCAGGTGACACTGTGGGATTCCGTGCATGGGCAGTGTGCCTTCAGGGCTTCCTTGTGCTATTATTCAAAGAATTCGCTACCCTCGCCGTGGGAGGATTGTACGTCCTCCCCTCGCACTGGACTCGGCCAATGAAATCCGAGTGGAAGTGATGTGTGATGTTTCTGAGCCGAAGCGTTAGGAGTTACTGCTTTGTAAAGCCATTTGCTCCATCTCTGCCTCAGAACCAGTGAGTCCTGGAGGGAAGCGGGGGCCTGGATCTTCAGCTGGGGTCCCAGGATAAGGACAACACGAGGCAGAATGAACACAGCGTGCGCAAGAAGTGAACCTTTACTGTTGTAAGCATCTCCCGTTTGGGGACTGTTTGTTACCGGAGCATACCGCAGCAAACGGTGACTGCTATCCCACCCATGTTCTGGCCTGGCTCCCAATCCACCCCGCAGCCCGTGCCCTCAGGACCCCCTCACCTCAGGGACCCGGTGGCTCACATCCTCAAAACCGCCCTGCCAGGCACCCAGAAATACTTGTTCTGCAGCCAGAACCATTGGGCGGGAGAGGGAACCTCTAGGGCCCCATTCGGGGCTGAGAGCATGGCCCACCTTCTCTCTTGCCCTCCCCCTCCATCGTGGGGGCTTCAGTGTTTTATCTTAATGAAGACGCCATTCCCTCTTTGGCTTTGTGGATCAAGCAGGAGACCCCAGGAGGGGCGCCACATACACATGGGTTGCATATGCATGACCTCGCTCCATCCTTCAGCCAACAAAACTCAGTCTAAAAACCACTTAGGTTCTCTTCCCTCCAAGTCTTTTCTTCCGCTTGAAACGTCAAAAGAAAACAGTGTCCCTGACGCCTCTTTCGTCTGTTAAAGAATCTTTTCCCCTTCCCAGTGCCCTATCCATGTGCTAAAGGGAATTTCTCTTGCGATGTCTAACCGAGTGCAGAAATAGGACCGCTCTCTTGAACTCAAAGGACAGCAAAGTTGGATATGCAGTTCAATAAGATACAAGAGGTTCTGTGTGCAAAGGCAAAGGGACAAAGGGAAACAGGAAAGGCCCAGCAGCTGGGGCGAGGAGCAGAGGAGCTACAGGGAGGATGAAAGGAGCTGGAGCTGGTGACAGACCCCTAAGCAGAATCATGTGCCTGATTTGTAGCCCGGGGGCCCCAGGCAGGGTGTGTATGCTGGGGCCAAAGGAGCCTTCGGGTGTCCCCCATTTGCGGAGGTCCATAAAGCAAGAGGAAGTTGACCTTGGCCACCCACCCGGGTGGGTGCCTGACTCAGTGTACAAGGCCCCCCAGTCTGCCCAGCCCCGCGGCCTCCTGGCCTCAGTCCCAGCTGGAATGACCCCCAGGGACGCTCATGCCGTCATCATCACAAACCTCTCAGCCTCCCCCAGGGGTGAGGCCTGAGCACAGCCTCCAGCATGCCACCCCCACAGCGAAGCCGAAGCCTCTCTGGCACCTGGGGCTGGTCTCGCCCAACCCACAAAGGTTCTAGCCATTGGTGGGAACTGCAGTCTAGAAGGATGGAGTAATCGTTGCCCGGGAGAGACAGAGGAAGGAACCAGCAGATAAATTACTTGCCCTCCCTGGCCCCTCCTCTCCCACCCCCTCCCCCTCCCCAGCCTGTTCCAAGCAGCGGTGGCTCAACAGGGTCTCCCGTGGCCATGCAGCCGGGCTCTCCTGACAAGCTGTGGCCAGCTGGGTAATGCACTGTCTCCCTTTCTCCCTCACTCTGGCTTCCCTGGGAGCGCACTCCCCCACCCCCCAAAACCCTATTAGCCCACAGCTTTGCTGCATGTTCTATCACCTAGAGCAGGGGGACGGGCACAAGGGCACCCTCACAGAGCAGTGAGATCTACCAGAATATAAGCTCTAACCTCATCAATTTCCTGGAATGGGGGTCAGAGGCATCGGTATCCGTCTCCTAGGGAGGCTGTAACAAATGACCACAAACCTCGTGGCGTAAAACGACTCAAGGCTTCTCTCACAGTTCTGGAGGCCTGAAGTGTGAGGTCAGGGTGTCAGCAGGGCTGCGTTCCCCTCCCGGACTCTGAGGAGGATCCTTCCCTTCCTCTGCCTGCCTCTGCTAGTCCCAGCTATCCTTGGCCGCCCTCGGCTTGTGGATGCATTGCTCCCATCTCTGCCGGGCCCCCCTCCTCCCCACATCTAATCTCTCTTGGCCTCCCCAGGAGCTCCTGCGGCAGCCCCGAGGGCCCACGCGGATAATCCAGGATCATCTCCTGTCTCAAGAGCCTGCATCACACCTGCAAAAGTCCTCTTTCCAAACGAGGTCATGTTCATGGCTTCTAGGGATTAGGGTGTGGACCATTTCTTAGGGGACCACTTCTCAACCAGCCACGCCGTCCTCACTCTCCTGGCTGGAATGCACAGCAGAAACAGAAAAGAGGAAAGATCCTGGGAAATGCTAACTTCACCACCAGACAGTTGTGCCGAGAGAGAAGCACGGGCAAGGGCTAATGTTTCCGTTGCTGGCGCCGAGTGTGTGCGGCACGAGAGCGACCCAACCTTCCGTCTCCACGTCGATGTGTGTTATTTCTTCCTTGAGAGAAACACAAACGAATAATCCAGGGTCGCTGAGTGAAGCGGCTCACTAATGGAAGAGCCTGGCTGGCTGCGAGCCGCTCACTCGTGATGACCCGGATCCACCCGCCCGGCCTCCCGCCGCCCATTTCAGCCTCTTCGGGCCGAAGGGCCCCCACCCCAGCCACAGCCAGAGTGGAAGTGTCAGTGCCCCCATTTAAAACCCATTTGTGAAAGGCTCATAAATCACACCCTCGGAAAACTCACTCCTCATCATAACTCAGCAGAGAACGCGACTCTGTTCGGAGATTTAAATAAATGTGAGGGTGTAGTGGATTGTTTTTTCAGCGGGGCGTCACACGTAAGAGGATTCCGCATCAGGCTCTTTCAGCTGTTCGCGTTGTTAAAGCCAGGAATAATCGCAGGCTGTCTCTCCAAATGCAGCAGTCTCGATCATCAGACCAAGCAAGTGGCCACTGAACACTTAGTGTGATTTCGGGGGAGCCAGAAAGGCTCAGAAGCGCAATACGCCTTCCCTCTGACCCTGCAAAACAACCAGATCGATGTCCCAAATTCTGCAATTAGAGCTTCCTTCCTTTGGATGTGCTCCTGATCAAAACACTAATATTGCTGGAATGGATCGCTCTTTAAGCATGGTTTTATTTATACATTTACCCTAGTATTTTCTCAGAGCAAGTGTTGTGATGGGCATACAGGAGAGTCCACCGGACAGGACAGGGAGACAGTGCTGAGGCTGGAAATGAGTAATCAAGGGCCAGGCTGGGTCCCGGGCTATGCCTGGAGAGGGTCCCTTGTGGCTTTAACTTTAAAGGTGAACTAAAGTGTAACCTTGCGAGGGGCGCCTGGGTGGCTCAGTCGGTTGAGCATCTGACTTTAGCTCAGGTTATGATCTCACGGTTCATGAGTTCAGGCCCCACATTGGGCTCTGTGCTGATATTTAAAAATAAAATAAAATGCAACCTTGTGTCCAGGGATATGTTCCTGCACCTAGATCACCACCTGGTAGGCACCAAAGTTCCTCCATTTATGAGCAGTGGGATCTAAGAGGCTGCATAAGCCCATTTGTTCAGGTCCAAAGTGGCACAAAACAAGTTACCAGAGTGTGTCTGTCCACATAAGTTAAGTCGCACAAAAGAACTGTCTCCAGACTATGAGAAATTAGGTACTTTAGGGCTGAATTCCTCCCCAGCAAGATCTCGGATGTGACGTATTTCTGAAGGTTGAAGAGATTTGCAGGGATACGATAAAACAGACACAGACAGATGAGGGAAAACTGAGTCGGGGGGGGTGGGGGCAGGGAGGGAAGGAGGATAGATGGGTGTCACCAGGTTTCTGTGAGCAGAGGCTAAGCAGGAATCACCAAGGGCTAGGGCAGGGATGCCCTGGGGTTGGTTGAAAGGCAGAGAGATCAGACTGGGGTATCTGGAAATCTGAGAGGCAGGAACTGAACCTAAAGTGACGGGGAGCGGTGAGGCTGCACTGCAGTAGAGTCCCATAGGGGGACCGACATCTGGGATTCTTTTTGTAGAAAAAGATCTCGAAGTCCTGTGGAATGATCTGGCATGGGAGAAAGGGGGCTTCCCCATCTATTGACAAAAAGACTTGTGGACTCTCTTTGGAGGAAAGGTTCCCCAAGTTTGTTTGCAGGAATCCCACAAATTAAGATTAAACACCACCTCACAAACAAAAGTCAACAAATATTTGGGAAGGCAAGTCACTGTGAATGAAAGCTAATAGAAACAAGAAACCACTTTAGAATCCCAAGGACTATAGATGTGGTGGCAACATTGTGCAGAGTTATGCATAAAAAACATCTAAAAGAAGAAAAGACACAATGTGTGAATAAACAACAGGACCATGAATTGGTAGAATCAAGGGGGGAAGAACAAACAGAACTTCTAAAAATTAACAAGATAGCTGCTGCAGAAAAAAACCGCAAGGGTTAATTAAACCGTAGATTACACTCTTAAAGAAAGAATGAATAAGCTAGAAGATATATCTGAGGAAGTTATCCGGAACACAGCAGAGAGAAGAGAAGAAGATATGACAAAGTGCAACAGATATAGAGGACAGAATGAGACGGTCGAGCACAGGGGTTGGCAGCTGGCCACCTGTTCTCACAGTAAACTTTTACTGGAGCACCACCACCCTCATTATTGTTCGTATTGCCCATGGCATCTTTCACACTACCATGGAGTTAAGTAGTTGTGACAGACACCGTATGGCCTCCAAAGCCTAGAATATTTACTCTCCGGCCTCTTACCAAAAAAAAAAAAAAAAAAAATTGCCCCGGTCTAAAATGTGTGTGTGTGTGTGTGTGTGTGTGAGACTGGGAATCCAGAAGAAAATAGAGAAAATTAAAAAGAGGGCTAGGGGCACCTGGATGGCTCAGTTAGTTAAGCATCCAACTCTTGGTTTTGGCACGGGTCATGAGCTCACAGTTCGTGAGTTTCGTGAAGACTGCTTGGGATTCTCTGTCTCTCCCTCTTTCTGTTCCTTCCCCACTCTCTCTCTCTCTCTCAAAATAAACAAATAAACATTTGAAAAAAATACTAATCGAATACAACAAGATATCAAATGAATGAATATTGCAACGAAAAAATCATAAAAACGAACCCATGTGGTTAACTATGTGCCCCAGGGCCAGAAACTTGGCCACTAGGTGGAACTGTAGAAACAAAACAGCATCTCATTTATGGGCAATCGTGGGCATCTCACACCACAGAGAAAAAAGCGCATCATATCTGAGACAACTTAAACCAGGGTCAGCAAAATAAAGGGAATCTCATGACTTTCCTCTATGTTTCTAACTCCCAAGCAAAAACAACTTGATCCCAGACTTCTGTGGTGCTGCCATTTGGACATCTGTCAGAACCTTTGTGGATGTGACAATCATGAGACAAATTGGGTGTTTTTCTACCATACACAGACTAACCGTAATTGCAGTAGCCTTGGTAGTTTTGTGGAATTTGTTTCCTTTAAATTCCTGTTGTATTTTGTATGATAATCTCGTCCTTCTAATCCCTGAACAATCTTGCAGATCTTTTTCAAGTAAGCTTCATTTCTAAATGCCTTTGTCTCAAAATCTTCCATTTACAGAAGCCCTGAACTCAGGGAGAGCACGTAGACTGGAAGGTGGGCAAATAGGAGAATTAAATGAGCATCTATATGCTGAACAGTAATGTTCCCCCACTCACCTCCCAGAACACTGGATATAAGGCAATTTTCCCTAGGCAGGAAATTGGAGGATTTGTCCCTGAAGAAACTAAATAGCCCCAGTGAAAAGACATAGATATTGATAATTGGGGCCCCCGATGAGAAAACCAGATAACCTCTCAGTCACCCTACAGTGAAGCCCCACTGCCACATGGCCCGCCTGAATCCA
Organism: Lynx rufus; assembly: GCF_022079265.1. NCBI lineage: Eukaryota > Metazoa > Chordata > Mammalia > Carnivora > Felidae > Lynx > Lynx rufus. Next base: position 150,390,460 of record NW_025814867.1, read on the forward strand.
TAGGGCTTCGAGTCAGACTCCTTCTCTGACGTGCAGACAGATCAGGACCTTTCCCTTTTGCTTGTTTTTGTTCTCTGTGTTTTCCTCTGTTCTGCTTTTTTGTTTTGTTTTACCATATAAGACACCATCCTCTAATATCATGTTAGAGACTTTTTTTCTAGCATTCTAACAAGATGGCAGAAAACAGGGGGGAAAAAGATAAATGTAGGCAGCAGAAGAAAACATCAAAAATTTATATAGCAAAATTCTCCAAGAGAATACAATGCATCTACAAAACAAGAATACAGTGACAGAAAATAGGGCACCGCCAGAGAACAAAAATGAGGTCCTAGAGAGTAATGATGTACTAACTGAAATGAAAAATTCAATAGCTGGATGAGGGAGTTGAAAAAATATCCCAGCAATGAAAAATTCAATAGCTGGATGAGGGAGTTGAAAAAATATCCCAGAAAGTAGAACAAAATGTCAAAGTGACAAACAAGAGAAGAAAGTTATAAAAGAAAACCAGAAAATCAATGCAGAAGTCAACACCCAAAAACAGGAGTTCTATAGAAGACAGACAAATACAGGGGCGTCTGGGTGGCTCAGTCGGTTGAGCGTCCGACTTCGGCTCAGGTCATGATCTCACAGTTCGTGAGTTTGAGCCCTGCGTCAGGCTCTGTGCTGACAGCTCAGAGCCTTGAGCCTGCTTCAGAGTCTGTGTCTCCCTCTCTCTCTCTGTCCCTCCCTCGCTCGCACTCTGTCTCTCTCTCTCACACAAAAATAAACAAACATTAAAAAAAGTTAAAAAAAAAAAAAGAAGACAGACAATGCAGAGAGTGAGAAATCAACAGAGAAAGAATACCCATAACAACTGTCATCACCAAAGAGCATAATTTTCCATATGGAACAGCTCAAAACATATCCAGCATAATGAGTGGGGGGGGGTGCAGGGGGAAGGAACGCCTCCACCAAAGATTTTTTAAATTTTTATTTTCTTTTTTATTTTCAGAGTAGGAAAAATGGTATAATTTTTAGGAATTAGAATGACATCAACTTCTCAACAGCAACATTAGAAGATGGAAGATAGTAAAGCAATACCCTTATAATTCTAAAGAAAAACTTCCAATCTAGAATTCTATAACTAGTCAAACTAACAATTCAAGGGAAGATTTCAAGGGAATTCAAGGGAAGATTTCATTCTTTTTGATGACCAAGTAGTGTTCCATTGTGTATATATATACCACATCTTGTTTATCCATTCACCAGTTGATGGACATTTGGGCTCTTTCCATTCTTTGACTATTGTTGATAGCACTGCTATAAACATTGGGGTGCATGTGCCCCTTCGAATCAGCATTTTTGTATTCTTTGGATAAATACCTAATAGTGCAATTGCTGGGTCATAGGGTAGTTCTATTTTTAATTTTTTGAGGAACCTCCATACTGTTTTCCAGAGTGGCTGCACCAGTTTGCATTCCTACCAACAGCACAAAAGGGTTCCCCTTTCTCTGCATCCTTGCTAATATCTCTTGTTCCCTGAGTTGTTAATTTTAGCCATTCTGACAGGTGTGAGGTGGTATCCCATTGTGGTTCTGATTTTTGTTTCCCTGATGATGAATGATGTTGAGCATCTTTTCTTGTGTCTGTTAGCCATCTGAATGTCTTCTTTGGAAAAGTGTCTGTTCATGTATTTTGCCCATTTCATCATTGGATTATTTATTTTTTGGGTATTGAGTTTGATAAGTTCTTTATAGATTTTGAATACTAACCCTTTATCTGATATGTCATTTGCAAATATCTTCTCCCATTCTGTCAGTTGCCTTTTAGTTTTGTTAATTATTTCCTTCTAGGTGCAGAAACTTTAACAAGTTTGAAACTTTAACAAGTTTGAAACTTTAACAAGATGAAGTCCCAATGGTTCATTTTTGCTTTGGTTTCCCTTGTCTCCGGAGATATGTCTAGTAAGAAGTTGCTGTGACTGAGGTCAAAGAGGTTGCTCCTGTTTTCTCCTGTAGGATTTTGATGGTTTCCTGTCTTTGCAACAACATGGATGGAACTAGAGTGTATTATGCTAAGCGAAATATGTCAGGCAGAGAAAGACAAATACCATATGATTTCACTCATATGTGGAATTTAAGGAACACAACAGATGAACACAGGGAAGGAAAGGAAAAATAAGATAAAAACAGAGAAGGTGGCAAATCATAAGACTTTTAAATATAGAGAACAAACTGAGGGCTGGTGGAGGGGAGGTGGGTGGGGGGATGGGCTAAACGGGGGATGAGCATTAAGAAGGGCACTTGTTGGGATGAGCACTGGGTGTAATATGTAAGTGATGAAACACTGGGCTCTACTCCCGAAACCAATACTGCATTGTATGTTAACAAACAAATTTAAATAAAGTTTTTTTTAAAAAGAAGGAGGGGGGCGCCTGGGTGGCGCAGTCGGTTAAGCGTCCGACTTCAGCCAGGTCACGATCTCGCGGTCTGTGAGTTCGAGCCCCGCGTCAGGCTCTGGGCTGATGGCTCGGAGCCTGTTTCCGATTCTGTGTCTCCCTCTCTCTCTGCCCCTCCCCCGTTCATGCTCTGTCTCTCTCTGTCCCAAAAATAAATAAACGTTGAAAAAAAAATTTTAAAAAGAAGGAGGGAAGAATGAAGACACAGATATGAAAATTTTCAAAAATGTGTCCTTCCAGGCATCCTTTCTCATGAAGCTAATTGAGGTTGTGCATCACCAAATGAAAAACAAGCCAAATAAGCCAAAGGGATGAGAGGAAAGAGGGGAACAAGGTGGGGAGGGAGGGAGGGGGAGAGAGAGCGAGAGGGAGAGGGAGAGAGAACTAACACATGGGAGACACAGGATGTCAGAGCCCAATAGGGTTTCATGAGAAATAAGTTTCTAATTTTTTTTTCAATTTAATTTTAGAGAGAGAGCAGGAGCAGAGGAGAGGGGCAGAGCGAGAACGAGAGCTAATTTTAAGCAGTCTCCACACTCAGCTCAGAGCTTGACACGGGGCTGGATCCCATGATCCTGGGGATTAGGACCTGAGCCAAAATCAAGAGTTGGGACATTCAACCAATTGAGCCACAGAGGCACCCCAAGAGAAACAAGGGTCTATAGAGTCTCAAAGCAGCGCCTTCACAAAGTACTTATTACAAGGGGAATAGGATTTATTTATAGTGGAGAAGCCTTAATCAAATGATTATAATCAAACCATTATAAACAAATGATTATGTCACGTTAGTCCGATGATCAGATTTCAAATCAATGGGCAGTGAAAGACACACGTCCTGGATCTAGTCATGAGAAACAACAGACACAAAGGCTGAGGAACTGTTTCGGTTTAAAGGACACTAATGCCAGGTGACAGCTAAATGCAACATGTGATCCTGGATTGGGACCTGGATCCTGGGGACGGAAAGGTTATAAAGCACATTATTGGGGAAATTGATGAAATATGAATATAAACTCTGGATTAAATCATAGTACTAGTGTTACAACAGTAAATTTCATAATTTTAATAATTGTATGGAGGTTACAGGAGGGACTATTCTTGATCTTAGAAAATTCACACTTCAGTATTTTGGGGTAAAAGGGCATAATGTCTATGGCTTATTTTCAAATGATTGAGGGGGGGGCAAAGTGATAACCAAATAAGACGAAATGTAAACAATTGGTAAATCTAGGTAAAGGGGTATGAGAGCTTCGCGTACTCTTCTTGTAACACTTCTGTGAGTTTGCAACTATGTACAAATTAAAAGGTACAAAAAGTCTCATTCACTTCATTCAGAGTTCACGCTCATCAAAGTTTGCATTTTATGGTTAAAAATGTAGCTTTACCGGGGCACCTGGGCGGCTCACTCCGTTGAGCGTCTGGCTTTGGCTCAGGTCATGATCTCACCATCCGTGAATATGAGCCCTGTGTTGGGCTCTGTGCTGAGAGCTTGGAGTCTGGAGCTGCTTTGGATTCTGTGTCTCCCTCCCTCTCTGCCTCTCTCCTGCTCACGCTGTCTCTCTCTCTCTCTCTCTCTCTCAAAAATAAATAATAAACATTAAAAAGATTTTTTTTCATGTAGCTTTACCAACAGAATAAACAGACTAAAATGTGTTAACTATAAAAAGATTAAATAAAATGTGTTAACTACGGTAGAAATACAATTAAAAACTTAATAAATGAAATGCAAAGAAACTGAGAGGTTATATAGTATCTACCCCAATGTAGGCTGCAAGCAACCAACTTCCCTATGCCTCACTTTTCCCATCTGTAAAATGGACTAATAACAGTATTTACTAGCTTATGCCATAGTTTTTGAGGATTATGTAAGTCGAATGTGTAGCAGTCATACTACCTTATGGAAAAGCTCACTCTGAGAAACATACCTTATAGACATAACTTCTCCCTTGCTCTGGTATCTCGGCACACAAAGTGATACTGTGTGGCTCATTCATGGAGGTTTTCCTTTTCTATGCCTGCTACTAAGATTCCTATGCAGGAAGGTGACAAGAGCCCCATATAGCTCTGATATGTTCCACTAGTTCCTAAGTCCTTTTCCCCCAATTATTTTTCTTTGCATTTCAGAAGCGTCCCCAAGCATCCGTGTATACAGAGAACAAAGGCAAGCTTATGGGCATGTCTCTGTCTACACCCAGGACAAAGGAGCAGGTGGGGTGTGGGGGAGACTAAGAGGCACAGCCCGCAGGAACGGGGCTTCTGAAAGCGACGCACCTGAGACATTCACCTGGCGGTCCTCAGGCATGAGCCTACAATAAAAGAAATGCCATATTTGACTTCTATTTCCATTTATGAAGACGTATCAGAGCACACTTGGTGCTAAGAACTACAAAAGCCGGATGGCAGACAAAAGCCGCTGTCTGAGTGCACCAGAGAGCGACCAAGACGCCAACTGCACAGACCCTGGAGTGGAGAGAAATGGCGGAAGAAACACTAGCCCCAACTCTGTCCCTCGGAACCTCTTCCCGTCTGAAGCACAGGCCACACGTGATGAGTGAAAAGCAGCGGCCTGAAGTCTACATCGGTCTCATTAAGCTGCGAAGAAAAAATTAATTTGGTTTAGGACGGCCAAGATAGCCAGCACCTGGGGGGCAAAAGCCCCAGGAAAAAAAAGAAATTAGAAGAACTGGAGAGATATGAACTTGACATTCTGCGTGGCTTTTGCTTGATGTATTTGCTGCCCAGACCTCATAAACAAATCAGAAGGTGGCTTGTAGACAGGTTAACAATCTAAGCAGAACTTTCAATAGCTTTGTGGATTAAATAGTGTACCCCCCAAAATCATGTCTTCCTAGAACCTCAGCAAGTGACCTCATTTGGACATGTAACTAGTGAAGTGTCTTGGGATGAAAGCCTCCTGATTTGGGGCAACTGGGTGGTTCAGTCGGTTACGTGTCTGATTCTTGATATCGGCTCAGGTCATGATCTTATGGTTCCTGGGATCGAGCCCCGTGTTGGGCTCGATGCTGACAGTGAGGAGTCTGCTTGGGATTCTCTCTCTCTCTCTCTCTCTCTGCCCCTCCCCTGTTCTCCCCCCCCCCCCGCCTCTCCCCTGTTCTCTCTCTCTCTCTCTCTCTCTCTCTCAAAATAGGTAAACATTTAAAAAACAATTTTTTTAGGGGCGCCTGGGTGGCTTGGTTGATTAAGCGTCCGACTTCGGCTCAGGTCATGATCTCACGGTCCGTGAGTTCGAGCCCCACGTCGGGCTCTGTGCTGACAGCTCAGAGCCTGGAGCCTGTTTCGGATTCTGTGTCTCCCTCTCGCTGACCCTCCCCTGTTCATGCTCTGTCTCTCTCTGTCTCAAAAATAAATAAATGTTAAAAAAAATTAAAAAAAAAACAATTTTTTTTAAATAAAGATAATCATAAAAAAAGAAAGTATCCTGATTTGGAATGAGGCCTAAGTCCAATGACTGATGAACTTATAAGAAGAGACAAGGACAGGGGCGCCTGGGTGGCTCAGTCGGTTGAGCGTCCGACTTCGACTCAGGTCACGATCTTGCGGTCCGTGAGTTCGAGCCCCACGTCGGGCTCTGTGCTGATGGCTCAGAGCCTGGATCCTGCTTCGGATTCTGTGTCTCCCTCTCTCTCTGACCCTCCCCCGTTCATGCTCTGTCTCTCTCTGTCTCAAAAATAAAATAAACATTAAAAAAAAAAAGAAGAAGAAGAGACAAGGACACAGACACATGCAGGGGAAAGCTGTGTCAAAGCAGAGGCAAGAAAGGATTCTTCCCCAGAGACTTCACAGGGAGCATGGCCTGATGGCCCTCGATTTCTGGCCTCCAGAACCGTGAGAGAAGACATTTCTGTTGCTTAAGCCACCACGTTTGTGGCCATTTGTTATGGCGGCCCCAGGAACGTGACACAAGTTACACAGGGCCGGAGATGCAAATATTAGAATCCAAGGCCTGCGAGAGAGGAGGCGTCCTAGTAAATACCCCACACTTTCCACTGAGACCCCAGGAAGACTGTGCTAAGAGAGAAAGGGAAGTCAGGTTTGGTCTGATTGGAAGGTATACTAGCTGAGAAGTCCCCTAGACTGACTAAAGACATCAAAACGGGCTAAACACAAAGAAAATTATTTGTGGGCAAATCAGTAAAACTGATCAAACGCGCACACACACACACACACACACACATGCTGACAGGTTGAGAGAGAGACCACAGGAAAAAAAGAAAAAGTTTGATGGCTTAGTACCTTCAATGTCAATGTAAATTTTTTCCTGCTTTTTGAATAAGAGGCTTCACATTTTTATTTTGCGCTGGGTCCTGCAAATCTTGATGGCCTGCTTCTGTTTATACCTCAAGGCACAGCTCAGACCAGCTGATGTCTCAGATATAACAGAAAGGGAAGGGGGCGGGGTCCACTCAAAAGGAAACACACACCTGGGACTGTCCTCTGGAGGAGGTCAGAAAATAACAGAGCTGGGGCGCCTGGGTGGCTCAGTCAATTGAGCCTCTGACTTGATTTCAGCTCAGGTCGTGATCTCACGGTTCGTGAGTTCAAGCCACGCTTCGGGAGTTCAAGCCACGCTTCGGACTCCGTGCCGACAGTGCAGAGCCTGCTTAGGATTCTCTCTCTCCTCTCTCTCGGTCTCTATCCCACTCGCACCCTCTTTCTCTCAAAATAAATAAATGCACTTTTTAAAAAAGAAAAAGAGAAGAAAATGATGGATCTGGACAAGTCTACTTTGCAGGCCCCGGCTTTTGTCTGTAACGCACTCGTGAAATTATGCACAGGGGCCAAACATAAGCAGCCTGAACAATACAGGTTCTCCTGTGGATATTTTTCTAAATTTGTAAATAGTTTGGTAAGTATTTCTAAAACATAAGAACTCTTTTGAAAATACGTAAAGTATAATATCATTATCATACCTACAAAATTGACAGCACTATGTTTTGACAGCATCAGATATCCTAATTCTATCCTCCCATCTTTTAAATTTGTTTTTTTTTAATGTTTTTGTTTAATTTTAAGACAGAGAGAGGCAGAGCATGAGCAGGGGAGGGGCAGAGAGAGAGGGAGACACAGAATCCGAAGCAGGCTCCAGGCTCTGAGCTGTCAGCACAGAGCCAGACGCGGGGCTCGAACTCACGAACGCGAGGTCATGACCTGAGCCAAAGTCAGACGCCCAACCGACTGAGCCACCCAGGTGCCCCCTATCCTCCCATCTTTTATATTTGTCAGAACATTCCTAGGGAGATAAAATTTCCCTCGTTAACTTATGTGTTTACCCTTAGAGGCAATTCTACTGTTGTATACATTGTAATGTATATGTACAATGTTGTACAGTTCTAATGTTGTATTCAGCATGTGTGTTCTTTATTACTGTTCTTTTCCTTCACAACTGAATCCACAGTTGGGCAGTTCAATTTCTTGGGGTGCCTGATTGAGTCTAAAGACCCACAGTATCACCACACCTAATGATTCCTTTCGGATTCTACCGATCACATTCATGAGGGCTATAATTTCCTTTCTTCATTTGCCACTAACTTTTCTTTTTTCTTTTTCTTTTCTTTTTTTAGTAACCTCTGCACCCAATGTGGGACTCAAACTCATGATCCCAAGATCAAGAGTTGACTGCCCTTCTGACTGAGCCAGCCAGGTTCCCTCCGCTAACTTTTCTTAATTAATTGGGGAAGGATGCAATAAAATATCCAAAGAATTGAGCAAACCTCACAGAACAAGCAAAGAATACAAGCTGCTGAAGGTGCTCTGCAGGCTAGCAGGGGTCACCACCAGGTAGCAGTTCAAAGTCCTCCTTCATCGGCTGAGGCATCTGAGACCAGGTGTGATGGGTGATGCCCAACATATGAGCAGAAGAGAAAATGTCAAATGCATGGGAATCAAGGGCACCTGTGACCTGGTCACATAAAGAGCACAGACTCTCTGAGAAGGTGCACAGATCCTCTTATGCCTCCTCAATGTGTGCTCTGCTTTGCTGGAGCACACAGTGACACCAGTGACAAACCGGTGACACTGGGGACAGCACAGAACTTCCTCATTTTCTACCAGGATACCAGGACGAAAAGTGGATAGACATGGAAAGCTCTGTGGATATGCACTTCCTTAATCCGAGTAATTGATATTCAACCTATGTATCTTTCAACTCAGAATATCCAGGGACATGCAAGTATTTTGTTTATCTTATGGTTATTACTAACAGCCTTTTAGCATCTGACATTGTGAGTCGAACTCATGTTTAATGAATGAACTCGGGGAAAATTTGACTGATAGGAGAAATTACGAATTCTTCTAAGGTAGAGCTGGTAATTCTCAGACTTAGACTCACAACAGCAAAAATTCTCTCAAGTAAATGTGTAAGTAGCAAGTTTCTACAAACTGAATTAACTCACCAAGGACTCTACAGGAAAAGGCACCTCTCTGAGTGAGTAATCTTGGCTCGTGCTCCTCCTGACCCATTAAATTGCACAAGGGCATCAGTCATTGAAAGCTAAAATTAACACTTCACAGGTCTTGCCAGAGAGTTCTGATATCTCCAGTGGGAACTTTCCGTGCTCTTGTGACAGCCCAGCATCCACTGGTGTTGCCATAGGAAAAAAAAATAAGAATTGGGTTTCTTGCCTTGGTTTTTATAGCAATTTCCACATGGACAGCCTGCTTGGCCTTCGATGATAACCCCACTCCGGTCACATTGATTTAACAAATATTTACTGGCCATCCGCTATGTGCCTGGTACAATGTGGGTGTTGGGGGCAAAGAGGTACATGGGATAGACAGAGCATGTGCCCCAGGGCAGTGAGATCTGGCCCCCAGACAGTCTCAGTACTTACTGGCCATATGGTTTGGAACCAAATCTCAAAAATCACGTCGATTCCAGGCATTGGAAGGGTTCCTAGTGAAAGCAGCCCTTTACACTAAGTTAGTAAGAGCTAGATTAAATCCCAGCTCTGTCCCTTACCAACTGTGTGGCATGAACCCGTGGCCACTTAGAAATGGTCAGAAAAGAAGCAGCAACAGCTGAAATGGGAGAGCGGGAGGGAAATATAAGGGAAAGCACAGGTTATAATTTCTTCTTTTCTTTAATCAGGGTGTCACTTTCACGTAGTTAAATATAACAGGACACATGAGCCTAAAGTCCGCTGCCTGATGCAAATTTCACACGAATCTCATGTTACCACCACCTAGATCAAGATATAGAACATTTCCAGCACCCCAGTAGATACAATTTTTTTTATGTTTATTTATTTTTGAGACAGAGAGAGAGAGTGTGTGTGCGAGCAGGGAGGGGCAGAGAGAGAGAGAGGGACAGAGGATTCAAAGTGGGTTCTTCGCGGAGAGCTAAGAGCCCAATGTAGGGCTGGAACTCATGAACCTATGAGATCGTGACCTGAGCCGAAGTCGGACGCTCAACCAACTGAGCCACCCAGGGACCCCCAGTAAATACAGTTTTTACAGTGAAAATACCAAAAGTCAAATCTTGGGACTTGTGTGAGTTTAGCACATCTGCCCTGTTCACTTCAGAGCCGCTGAGAGGTGGAAATGAGTTTGTAGTCTCTCTTCCCATCCTTCTGCTGACCCAAAGTACCACGTATAGACCGGACTGCTGGACATAGGTGCTGATAGAGGCTGTAAATCTGGCTCGGAATAGAGTTTTAATGTGTACTAAGCTAATTGGTCAATCCAAAAGGATGCAATCTACGATCTTGCCCTCTTCTGAATACGAAATTGAAATGTCCTAGTTACCCAGGCCAGATTTTCTTCGTTATAAAATTTACTAAATACTCATCATAAAATTGCTACATGGTCAAAATGAAGGTTGGAGGGAAATACCAGCATTATTCACAGCAGCCGGAAGGTGTAAACAACTCAAAGGCCCATCAACAGACCCACAGGACTATCCATACAGTGGATGGGCTCTCCGTACAGTGGAATATTTGGCTATAAAAAAGCATGAAGTACTGATATACACCACAACGTGTATGCTACAAGTCTGATAACATTATGTTAACTGAAATGAGCCAGATACATAAGACCACATGCTGTACGACCCTATTCACATGAAAGTCCAAGGTAGAGAAATCCATAGAGAGAGAAAGTAAGTTAGCAGTTGCTTAGGGCTGGTGGTGGGGGCAGGAAGATAGGGAATTAATAACTAATGTGTTTTTTTGTGGGGGGAGGCGATGAAAATGTCCTAAAATCGTGTGTGTTGATGGCTGCACCCATCTGGAAATATACCGGAAGCCACTGAATTGCACATTTTTTTTGTTTTTGTTTGTTGTTTATGGAGAGACAGAGCGTGAACAGGGGGAGGGGCAGATGGAGAGGGAGAGAGAGAATCCCAAGCAGGCTCCACACCCAGCACAGAGCCCAGCTCGGGGCTCAGTCAGACAACCTGGAGACCACCACCCGAGCTGAAACTCCGAGTGGGACACTCAACCGACTGAGCCACCCAGGTGTCCCTGAATTGCACATTTTAAATGAGTGAATTTAAACGAGATGTGAATAGATCTCAGTAAAGCTGCTGTTTAAAAAAGGAAGGCAACAAAAAGTACACCGAAAGATCACTCATTGTCTTCCTACCCAAATATACTCACCACCAACACTTGAAGGGATATCTGGTCTCTCTCTCTGTAGTTCTGTTGTTTTGCTGGTGATCATACAACATTTCATAGTATTGGCACACTTTCCAACACATGCCGGTCAGGATTTAGTTGTCGATAACAGATTGGTTTAGTGGCCGATAACAAATTGTCTTTTTGGGGGGACGGGGGCAGAAAGAGATTTAATGGAGGAACTCCGGTGCTTCCAAACTACGGGAAGTACTTCAGGAAAGACTGCAGGACGGGCTGGCTGAATCCAGCATTAGCTTCCAGCCTAGGATGAAAACACCATCACTGGAAGTGTTGGCCTCAGCACAGCGCTCTTGGGTCCCATGCTAACACTGACACACACACACACACACACACACACACACCAAAAACATATTCACTGGGGCACCTCGCCCAGGTAATGCGTTAGGCCCTTTACACTCACTATACACGTCATTCATTTTTTAGTCAAAACTCATAATCTCCGTATGAGGTAGCTATTATCCCCATTGTACAGATAACAAAACTGAGGGGGGTAAAGAGGAGTCAAATCCACACGTGACACCACGCCTGCACCCTTAACCATTACCCAAATACTCATGAGAAAAGGCCTTTTTCATTTTGGAAATGCTTTCCATAGCACAAATAATCAGAAATGGAATCAATGGCTCAAAACCCAGGGACATTTCTAAGGCACACATTAGCAGGTCAGATTCTCAATCAAAGCATTATCAGGACTGAGAATGGCCTCAAAGGCAGGAACTCACTTTTATCATGCAAATGTCTGGCTAGGTGCCTGGCACTCTGGGCCACCGGATGGATGTTTCCTGAATGAGTAACAGCTTGTGTGCAAGCAGGAGTGCGTGAGGGCTCCCCAATTCAAAGAACTGCATTCCTTTTGTTGGGTAAAGTACAAGCTGCTTCTAAGTCAGTCCAGCTCTAGACTGCAATGAATAATGAGTGCCTGGGAACACACTGCCCTTGATCCCTGTGTTCCAGCCACCCTCACATTGACTCACCACATGGGCCCATGACTTAGTTGACTGTGAAGAGTCTAAAATGACCTAAGACGGTGCCTGGATGGCTCAGTCGGTAGAGCATGCAACTCTTGATCTCGGGGTTGTTAGTTCAAGCCCCAGGTTGGGTGTAGAGCTTAAAAAAAAAAAAATATATATATATATATATATATATATATACACACACACACACACACACATATGTATATATATGCATATGTAAGTAAGATATATATGTATATATATGTATATATATAATGATCTGAGTAAGTTACACTACAGTGCATCTGGGCAACCACAATGGCTCTGGAAATTGTACCTATTTTTTCAGGTATGTAAATGGGACCATTTCTTAGGAAGGGCAACTGCTTCTTTGGTTTGCATTATTTAATGCAATTTAAGTTAACCAATTTAAGTTAACTGTCCTATTAAATGCTGATTCTCCATAGGAACATTAGAAATGGACATATACCGGCCCGGTCCACCAATGCTCCAAGTAAGTTAGACTGTAAACCCAATACTTTCGGAAGCTGCATTAAACTGGTGCAGGCCAGGGGTGCCTGGGCAGCTCAGTCAGTTGACCATCCGACTTCAGCTCAGGTCGAGCCCCATGTCAGGCTCTGCGCTGACAGCTCCGAGCCTGAAGCCTGCTTCTTATTCTGTGTCTCCCTCTCTCTGCCCCTCCCCTGCTCACGCTCTGTCTCTGTCTCTCAAAAATAAATCAAAAGGTTTAAAAAAAATTTTTTTAAACCCAGTGCAGGCCACTCAACAGCCTTCACAGGCCCTGCTCTACTTTGCTATAAGAAAGTGGCTGTACCCACATAACTACCACCTTAAAAGGTTTGTAATTCTAAAACCTTGGGACCTCCGTCTACTGCTTTTCCCGGCACAGCTAAGTTTCATAACAAGATGGTCTGTTTTGGGAAATTCACCACTGAGGGGCCGAAAAACCTGTTGAACACCAACTGATCTATCACCAGGTGGGTCTAAGTTCTAATAGGTTCATTCTGTCTTTCAGACTCTATCACATGGGCTTTCCAGTCTTTATTTCCCCTAAAAAACAATCTAAGATTATTTAAGATTATTTTAAGATTGAAGATAATCTTAAGATTTAAGATTTTCCTTTTCGTGCTATCTTACCCGCCTCTAGGATTGTACTGTGCACGGGGTCTTAGAAGAAATGGAATTCTAACTTTCATTATCAATACACAAAATACCTGGAGAAAGCACTGATGTTCTTTGGCTCCCATCCCAGATGCTTCTGTCACATCTACGAATCTCTATCAGGTCATCCGGGCACAGAATAAAGCTGGGAGGTCACATTACCCAGCCAGCCCTTAATGATTTTATTTATTCCACATGGCCTGAAAACATGTTTGAACATTACTTGCCATAATTTTTCTGGTGATTTCCATGCGTCATTTGTTTTAATTATGAATAATGTCTTTAGAGACACTCTGAGAAATCTCACCCCCCAGTTCCCTTCATGAACATCCCATAAAGTATCTAAAGTGAAGCAGCTTCGATGACCAACACGGAAAATCAACTTGAAAGCATGAATTCCTAAAAGACCCATCAGTCACCTTTGCTGGGAACGAATCTCAAGAGTCATGCAGGCAAAAGGTTGCTGAGAGATTCAAGAACAAACAAAACTGGAAAAAGACATTCGCTGTCAAATAAGGCTCAAAGGATTTTTGTACAAATATGAGTTTTCTGACTACACTTGGAGCTTTTTCCTCTCTTTCTTTCTAGCTGGGAGTTTTCTCTGGGTGTCTAAAGCATTGTCTTTCCACGCTCAGCTGAAGGGTTGCAGCTTTTTCAGGATTCGCAATGGCTATGGCACAAAGGACCCTTGCCCCCTGGCTCTCAGTCCAGGCCATTCAGAAATTAAAATATTTGTGCAAGATAGTGAGTGCGAATTTCCATTTCGGGAACTTACGCTCAGATAGTCCAACTGCTGGACCTCAAAAGATCAAGTAAAGTCCAAGCACCCTTAAAGAACAGACAGGGAGGGGCCGGCCCCGGGGCTTCAGCGGTGTTGGCAGGTGCGGCTCCCCTGGCTTCCTTCAGCTCCTTCGTTTGTCAGAGTTGACAGCTTCTCCAAAACCGTGGTGTAGACATCGGGCTAAACAGAAATACAAACTCATTAGCTTTCAGTGGAGCACCCTTGATGTTGCTGAAACAGGGAGGTGCTTTCTGGTCAGTTATCTTAAGTAGGCTTCAATAAACACGAAGATTATTTGTGCATGGTTAATAACGGCGTGGATCTTTTCCCTCCCTGGCCTCCCAACTACCCAGGAAGTAAAACCCAGTCGCATATGAGCTTTGCAGTGTCCACTCCCTTGTTTAAAGTGCTTAAAGGGGGGTTGGGGCCGTCACTTGTGCCCCTGCAGTGCTGACGCTTCCCGAACAAGTGGAAAACGGTGCCTGTGGCCTCGCTAAGCGAGTCATCGACTACCATGATCCAACCCTGCCGTTGCCATTCGCCTCTGGGCCCTTCCTTACCCCGTACTTGCTTGCACTTATTCAAAAGTTAGATTTCTCAACAAACTCTTCCAAGTATCCACCTCTCTCGTCCCCACCCCCACGCCCGGGACAGGGGCGGGTGATTGGTAGAGCTTCTCCAAAATTAACAGGAAGATTGAGTGGACACCCGCCTGGCTGAGTTGGTAGAGCACGGAACTTTTGATCTTGGTGTCCTGAGTTCAAGCCCCACCTTGGGCAAAGAGCTTACATTAAAAAAAAAAAATAGATAAAATTAAAGCAAAGTTGAAACTAGGTCTCTCACACCACCGTGATTAACCGGTTTAATTGGCCTTGACCTTGGGAACAGAGTAGCACCTGCACAATTCCACTGAGTCACACAGGCACCCTGACCACCCCTCTCATAATGAAGGAAACCAGGAGAAGTGACCCCAGAATGTGCAAATCTGCACAGCCAGCACGGAAGGTGCCCAAGGGCTCACCCGCTTGGTTCAAAATCTTGTGTGTGTGTGTGTGTGTGTGCATGTGTGTGTGTGTGTGTGTGTGTGTGTGAGAGAGAGAGAGAGAGAGAGAGAGGCACAGAGTATTCCACAGTAAGATTAAATGTCTTTGTCCACATCCCCCTGGCGAAAAGAGCATTAGCGCAATAACCAGGATTAGCTTGTTTCTGCCCTCTAAAAAACGAAGCCAGTGCTGGAGTTGGCGGTTAAAAATATTCACCAGCCACACAATTTGAATCTACCTTGTAGCTAGTTTATCAGCTAACCGATGCTTTTGCCAGGGAAAATATTCTTGGATTGAGAAAAATTGCTAATTTTTAGTCACTAGTTTTATACGAAAACGTGTTTTACCCCGTGCCTTCTCCTCCAGAAGATTCTTCTCTAGCATCTAAAAGGAATTCTGTCTTGGGGCAGTTAAACGAGGGCAAGCGACAGTGGAGGTCACCAGTCCCGGACCACGGGGGGCCTCCCACCAACGAGGCTGTGCCGCCGGCAAGAGAATTTGACTCCGGAGCCGGACTAAATGCGCGAGAGCTGGGAGCGGTCTGCGGGGCTTTGGAGAGGCCCACATGAAAGCACCAGCCTTTAATTCCCACCAGACATCCCTCACCCAACGGCACCGGGTCTGTCCTCTCCCGCAGGCCTCCCGTGCGCCCCATCTCCCTCTGGTCCTCACTTCTCGCGTGGAAAGAATCTGGGAGGAGGGAGGGACAGAGCGGAGGCCGAGCAACCCGAGTGGGTAGGGTGGAAGTGTGCACCCGCTGCCGGTGCCAGGGCGGGGATGATGTCTTGACTGCCTCAAGCAGGCACGGGAGCGTCACGCACACCTCCCAGCACACAAAACCGCACGCGCCCCAGCGCGCCGCGCGCCCCCCGCCCCGGGGCGAACCGAGGCCCACCCGCTAGTACACTGCGCCCCCGCGCGCTCTTGCACCTCCCGCTCCGCGTACAGTGCGCCCCCTCCGTGCGCACCGCACCCCCCCCCAATCCCTGAGTGTACTGACTCCCACCACCACCCCGTGCGCTCTGATCTGCCAGCGCTCGCTGAGCCTTCAACTCTTCTCGCTGATCGAGCCCCTCTGGCGGCCGTGCGCCTTGCGCCCCCTTCCGCCAACCTGCGCACGCCGCGTTTCTAACCACGCGGGGCCGCCCGGAGACTTTGCGCGCGAAAGAAGCGGGACGCCGCCCGCAAACTGTCTACAACTAACCCTTCCTGAGTCCGCACCCACCGCGGTGAGTAGGAGTCCTAAGTCCCTTCCGCAGAATTAAGAAGACCTGTAGCGTCGGCTGAGTTCTTGGCCCTCTCCGGCCGCCGGTGTCTCCGGGTGTGGCCCGCAGCTCCCAAAGCCGGGCTTCGGTGCAGGGTAGGAACAGTTGGAGAGGAGGGGTCCTGCCACCGCCTCCCTGCCTGGCCAGATGCGGTGACGTCTCCACGCCGGCTTGGGCCCGCGGCCGCTCAGATCTGAAGTCCGGCTTTGGCGCGTCCCGAACCCCGACGCCGGACTGCTCTTTGCCGTGGGCGTCGCCTCTTTCTCCTCCGTGGAGGGAAGAGTGTTTTCCTGGACACACACCTCTTGGGAAACCCGCCTACCACGCCGGCCGCTGCAAGAAAAGAAAAAAAATCTTCGCAGAGCAGTAAAACACTCACACCCCGGGCCGGGGCGGCCTCGCGTGCCCAGGGCAGGCTGGAGGGGGCTAGTCCAGCCCGCCCGCCGGCCCGCGGGCCTTTCTCTAACTCTCTCTACCGAACCACGAATAAACTAGCATACCTCTCTTTACAGATTTGTTTCGATTAGGGGGAAGGTTCCCCAATATTTGCTTTGCTTTGCAAACAACCCCGTTATATTAATTAAATGAAACGAGTTTATGTCCTCAAAGTACTTAATAACCCTGGTCTGTAGTCAGCCTTATATCAAAGACCTGCTAGGAAAAAAAAAAAAAATTAAGCCCATCAGGTTTGTGCTCTTTGATGTGCAGAAATATTTATCTCTGGTGGGTAAGATTTCTTTCGTGTTTTTTTTTAGGGGAAAATTTTGGTTGATGTTTTTGAAAGGCGGTTTCAGCGCAGTTGTTAATGAACGAACTGATTTTCAGATTTCAAGGCGGTATATAATTGGTATAACCATTGAGGAATTTGGGCGCACGCTGGACTAGTAAGACTCCTCCAGCTCAAAGGTTTCCAGGCACGACCCCCAACTAGCTGGAGGCGAAAAGCGATGGCTTTGCAGGGGAGACGACGACGTGCAATCTCTTCCCAGAACTGTGATCTTGTGATCTTTTTCTGTGAAAAGAGAACAGCGGAGGCTTCAGGCTGCTGGGTCCTGGAGGAGGTCTCTCAGCTCCTCCCTCCCTCTCTCTCTCTCTCTCTCTCCCCCCGCCAAGGATCCCTTCCTGTCCCTGAGCTCGGGCCCTGCTTGAGCCCCTCCCTGGAGAACACTGGAAGTCTGAGTGCATTGGGAGGGGCACGCCCAAGTCCTCCCCACCTCTTTTCTGAGAACGGAGAGAAAGTGGGGCCCGGCTGGGGAGACAGGGAAGGGAAGTGCCAAGGAGGGGCTACCCCCTCACCCACAGGTAAAAGTAGAAGAAAAGAGTGGCCTTCTTCCATCCAAATCTGATGCAGCTTCCCTGGCCCCCTGTGGCCCATGCTCAGGGACTTTGCTAATCACTACAATTAATTACCAGTGGCACTGTTTTTGGTTCCCCTAAATAAATAGACAGTAGCTACTCCCTTCCTAGGTCAGGAAGCACTGCCTCCACCTGAGGCCTCCAGACTCCAGTCTCAGAACCCAAAGTCGTCCTAGATAACTGAGTCTGAAGAAAAGGACTGTGGTCTTTTCAAAATCCCAGAGAACAGAGTACTTACAGCAGGCCCAGATAGGAGCCCAGAAGATGCAAATTAGCCCCCACAGCCTCACGTTGGAGTGCCTCCTTCTCTTGCCCCTGGCCCCAAAATTATGCCTGAGGCACCACACGGAGGACCAGATACGCAGCCAGGAAGGGGGTCCCTGGACCCAATACACAAGGGCAGATCTGCCCAAGTTACTGCCCACCCAGCTGAAAGCAAACGCTTTCTCCAACGGAGTAACTTCCAGTGAAAGAAATTTATTTAAAAAAAAAACCCCAAAGAGATAAACTTTTCTTCCTCTCCTTGGAAATATGTGAGCAGGACCAGTTACTGTCTAGACCTCTGGAGGACTGGAATCACTAGGGAATTGCTCTGGCTACGTCTAATTTCTCTTAAACAACGAGCAGTGGTATTGTAACTGTCGGCTGATCCTTTCTGAGAGTAGCAATGACTCCAGGAAAAGTTGATGCTGTCTCCATGGGGCTTACCCAAGGAAAGGAGCGAAAAATCGAAGTACTCTTTCGGACAGCTCAGACCAAAAACGCCTCCCAGCCATGATAGTCCTAGACGCGATGCTAGATGCTCGTGGGACCTTCTGCAGTAACTGTATCTTGCTTGGAAATCGAATAGATTGGAATGGCCGTAGTCCTGGATTTTCTATTGTCTCGTTTTGCTTCAGTGGTTGAAGTCCTCCTCAGACACCACTTCAGAGGGTCGCGACCCTCTCCCCTAAATCTAGTGCTAGGGACGGAAGGACTTTTCCTCCCGCCCCCACATCCTTAGTGACAAAGTCTCTGATCCTCTTCTGCCACTGCGGCAGCCTCTCCGGGAGCCCCATCCCCGGTAGAACATCTGCGAGTTTCCCTCTTGATCTCACTCGAAAGTCGGTTTCCGCGGGGGATGGGCCTCAGGTAGGCGCGGGGCGCGGCCTGGGGAAAAACAGTTGCGGAGCATCTGAAGCGGAAAATCCAAGCAGATGTGGGGCGGCCTGGGCCCGCCCCTTTCCTCTTGGGGCCTCAATTTCTTCCAGATCGGTTTCCTAATGGAAACTTTCTAAGAGGTGGGGGGGGTGCGTAAAGGCGTGCTGGTGCACCTCCGCGAGCCAAAGCCTGAGAACCAGGACTGGGAGTGGGGGCGCCTGGCGAACTGGCGGTGATCCCGAAGCCTGCTGACCTCAATGTGTGTGTGTGTGGGGGGGGCTTCCCACCTGTCCTCTTCCTGCCCCCAGCTTCTCTTCATTCTACATTCTGCAGGCTCCTTCCAGGCCAGCAGGGGAACTGCTGTTTGTGAATGATGCCTGGACTTCAGGGTCTTTCGTGCAGCTATTACTTCTCCCCTGCAGGCCGGACTCCATACTCTGGGCGAGGCAGCCGGATTCAGCCCCAAAGCATAGACCAGGAGGTACTCCCGGCACAGGAGCCCTGGAGCAAGGGGCATGCCGCAGGTGTCCCAACCAGTGGGTCAGTCTAACTAGCACGTCTTAAGTGTTTTTCCCACTTGTACACAGAGCCTGTGGGTGCCCTTTCTAAGTGTAACAGGGGTCCCAGGCTTTGTCCAGTAAAAAGAACTCTGGAACAGATCCCACAGGGCACACACGGGGTGGTGGGGAACGTTCTTCCTTCACTATTCCACGCTGACACCACTATTCTTCCCACCTGGGAAACTTCGAGGTCTGCCTCCGAGCACCTGGGCACTTTCGGTGATGGGGATACGCGAGGGACACACGCGCGCGCGCGCGCGCGCGCGTGTGTGTATCTTGACTGGATGTGTGTTGGGGGGAATTACGATGCCCGCCTGGGAGTCTGCTGAGTTAGGCTTTAGGGACTGAAGTGTCCTACACCCGCACTTCAAACGCCCCGTAATGCTACCGCTCAAACCCCGAGATTCGAACCTGTTCTGCGGGTCCGAGAACAGCGGCTGCCGCTGTGAAGATGATAACTAGATCTCAAGTACACTTTCCCGCAAAATCCGGGAAATCTGGTTTAAGCAAAGTTTCTGTTCTTGTTACTTGTTGGGTTCTCCCACTTCCACTTAGCGGTGTTTCGGCGGTCTGAGTAATCCCTTTCAAGTCCCGGAGTAATTCTCCCGGGTCCGTAACTGAGGATCGGAAATCGTGGGGGTGAGGAAAGCGTTAAATCCTCTCGGAGCCAGGGAGGTGCCGGGGCGCACTCACAGGCGGCCTGCGCTGGCTGCGGCGGAGTTCGACCGGCAATCCCTACCTCGCGGAGCCCCTTCTCCGGGAAGCCACAAGACGAGAACTGCGCAGTCAGGCGCGAGATCCAGGGCAGGGAAGCGGGCCGGCGCCCTGCGCTCGGGTACTGCGTAGCCTCACCGCTCGCGGCCGCCCGGACTCCTCCGCACGCACTGCTGGAAACCGGAATTTGCTCCTAGATCCAAAACCCCAAGGGAAAGTGCTAAGCTCCGCGTCGCGGGGGTGGGGGGCACCAACTCCGAAATTCGCGCTTCTCAGTGGCTTCCGAGCGCCGGCCCCGCTGGCAAGGCCACCTGTGGCTCCGGCAGGGCGCGGGGCAGGTGCGGGCACAGCTGGAGTGTGCGCACGCTGTCTTGCCCACCAAGGGAGCTAAGACGCCTTCAACGTTGTCGCACCTCTGCCCTTCAAAGGGACTCCTAGAGATGGTCAGGGGCGCCCGCCGCCCCCCACCCCCAGGCGCGGGGGGAAGGAGGCGGGTCCCGGGTCAGTGGGTGCGTGGAGCAGCTGGCTCCTCCAAGGGCCTGGAGGGAGAGAGGTGGCACCAGAAACGGAGATCCCAGCTGCGGAGCCCCGAGGCCCTGGCGTGTCTCCTGCCCGACCCGACCTCAAAATCAGGGGCCCCATAGCCGTACAGTCTGCGGCACGCGGCCGAAGGACCCGCAAGACCCGGTGCCCTGCGTCCAGTGCAGCTGCCCTCTGACCCCACGTGCGGGGGAAGCTGGCGCCTCCCAGCGCGCGCGTCCGCACGGTAGCCTGGGCGTTCAAACTGCTAGAACTGTGCGCGTCTGTGCGCCCGTCGCGACCCGGATTGGAGGAGGGCCCTTCGGGGTCGCAGGAGCGGAGCTCCGGGGGTGGCGTGGGGGTGGGGCAAGAGGACTCTTGCGGTCCAGTGCGGTCCTGAGGGAAAGCACCAGGACGCCCCACGGCCGCCTCTCCGACTGCTCCTCCCTATTCCAGCTGCCCCCCGGCCCACCACCCTGGGCCCCGCCAACGCTCGCTCGAGGTCTCCCGCTCGCAGACCCCCCGGCCTGAAGCACCCGCCCAGCCGCGATTCCCCGAAATTCCGGCTGCGCCGAGCCCGGCTGCGGGAATGGGTAGTGTCGGGCCCTGTTCCCGCCGCCACCCTGGGCGAGGCCTGGCCGCTAGGCGCAGCTCCCGGTCCCCTCCTTTCGTCTGGCCCGCGCGTCCCCGCGGCCTCCAGCCCCTCCGGGGAAAGCACCGATCTTCTTTCGCTCTCGTGTTTCGGGGAGAGAAAGGGCAGAAAGGTCACTTCCAAGCCTCTCTCTCCCGCCCTTTCCTGAGATTGGGGGGGGGAGGTCTTCCCTTCGGGGCTTCCCCCCCCCCTTTTGGCCCTCGGCCCTGCAAAGTGCGGAGGTGAGGGCGCGGCACCAGCGCGGGCTCGGAGGATTGGGTCCACCCCGGAACGGCACTGGCCAGCGGGTCCATCCGCCTCCCCTCGGCCACGCGCGCCCAGGACCGGTCGGGGAGCAACGGGGGTGGTCTAGGCATCACTCCCCCACTTCCCTCCCTCCCTCGCCCCTCCCCGCCGCCCGTCCGAGCGCCCAGGTCCCGCGACCCGCTCGCAGGAGCCGGTCCCCACCGCGCGCCGTGTGCCCTCACCGCAACTTCCTCGAGGCCGGGAGCGCGCGGGCCTCTCCTGGGAGAGTCCCTGGAGGCAGCGACGCGGAGGCGCGCCTGTGACTCCGGGGCCGCGGCGGGGTCGGGAGGCGAGATTCGCCGCCCCCGCCCCCGCCGCGGTCCCTCCCCCCTCCCGCCCCCCTCCCAGGGCCGCGGCTGCCGAGTGCTCCGCCCGAAGGCGGGTCCGCCATAAACAAACGCGGCTCGGTCGCACGTGGACCGCGGAGCTGCTGCGGCTCGCGACACATCGCGGGCTCCGGGCGCCGCGTCTCCAGGCAAAGGGAACGGCCAGGGAGGGCAGGAGAGCGCGCCCGGGCAGGGCCCCAGCCGCCTCCGCCCCAGCTCCCCTTCGCTCCCCTCCTGCTCCATGGCTCCGCGGCCGCCGCCGCCCATGCCGCCCTCCAGTCCGGAGGGGCCTCGCGGCAGCGGGTACGAACACTCGGCCAAGGACTGAGCGGCACCGCTGCCTCCTCGCTGGCCGCTCTCCACCCCCCGAGGAAAGCCGAGGCGCGGGAGACTAGGAGAGAGAGAGGAAGAGCGAGCAGAAGCGAGCGGGAAGTCGGGCTCAGGGCACCGCGGGACAGTCCAGCCCGGGGGAGGCTGCGCCCGGGGCGGCGGAGCGCGGAGCGGCGCCGCTGGGTCGCGCGGAGCTCCGGGGCCCAGCGGCTGTGGAGAGGCTACTCGGTGCCCCAGGCCGGCCGCGCGCACCTGCCCCGGGCGGTGCCCCAGACTCACCTGGACCTCGGAGGCCCCCTCCCCATCCCCGCCGCTGCAGCCGGAGCGAGGCTCCGCGGGCCTGGAGCACGGCTGGGTCTAATATGCCCGGAGCCGAGGCGCGATGAAGGAGAAGTCCAAGAATGCGGCCAAGACCAGGAGGGAGAAAGAAAATGGCGAGTTTTATGAGCTGGCCAAGCTGCTCCCGCTGCCGTCGGCCATCACCTCGCAGCTGGACAAGGCGTCTATCATCCGACTCACCACCAGCTACCTGAAGATGCGGGCCGTCTTCCCCGAAGGTGAGGCCGCAGGTGGGCGGCCGAGAGGGCTGGGGGAGCCCGGCAGCCTCGGCCCAAGAGGGGATCTGGAGCTGGCTTGGAGGGCCAGTGCCAGCGCGTTTGGGGGAGGCCGCGCAGGGAGCCTCGGCTCCTGCTGGAGAGAGGAGACAGGTCTTGTCGCCGGGTGAACCGGACCATCTTCTGGTCCAAGCGTGGGCCAGGCGAACCAGGAATTGTTCTGTGAGCATGCTAGCCTATTCTGGTTTTCCTGCCTCCCTTCTTGTCTTTTCTTTCATTTCTTTAATTCCCTTTTATTTTGTCCTTCTTTCATTACTTGCTCTCTTTCCGCGGAGGGGAAGTGTGTGCACCCTGACCAGGGATAAGATGTACTTGCTGGTCCTGGCCTGAGAGAGAGCAGAGTGCACCCAGAGGCCTAGGCCCGGAAGGCCCTGGCTGTAAGCAGGGCACTTGTTTGAGGCCCGGGCCTTAGATCTGGGACTCTGGAGCTGCATCTACTTTGCTCACCTCCCCTGGGGGGGGGGTGTGGGGGTAGGGGGAGGGCTGGGCAGAGCAGGGTAGGAGATACCGAAAGTAGGTGAGCCGAACCCCCACCCCACCCCCCACAGGAGAGAGGGGCAAATAGTACGAACATGGCAGGCAGGCCTGAGCTTAGTCTTTTCCTGATTGGAATTATAAACCCGGAGGGGCAGGTGCCATGGTGGACACGGGTCACCAGGACCCTTGGGTCCAGCAGACTCCTGGTGTGACGGGCCAGCATTCCCTGCTAGCACATGGCCCGCGGGTGACCATGGCTGACAGGCTGGGCACTTCTGAGAAGCAGGGCCATGGAGGCCTGGTCACCACAGCATTCCTTCTGGTGTCCCGGTGCTTCTGAACCGATCACCTTTCAGTGGCTCTGTCCCCAGCCAGGGTTGCCTGCAGCCTGGCGTGAGAGATCCGGACACTTGGCCGGGACACTCTGCACGGGGACCTGTTGGGCAGGACTGAGGAGCCAGTAGGGCTGTGGAGCCCCAGAAGCCGGTGGGGGAGTAGAGACCACTTCAGCGGCAGGACACCAGAGAGTGGCTGCAGTGCAGCGACAGGTGTCCTGTGGGCACAGGGTGCTTCCGTTAAGGCAGTGCCGGGCAAAGCGATCGACCAGGAGTCAGTAAGCTTGACCTCTGTGTTGGTGGCCCCAAAGCCTGTTACATGTAATTGGCTCTGGGTCTGGAGCCACACTTCACACTAGCTCCCCAGTGGAGCTCAGGGGGCCTGTCGGCCATCGTGACCTGCAGCCCTGCACCCTGCAGACAGCGGGCGGGGGATCCAGGGGCCACGGAAGCAGTAGCCCGGCTTAGCCCTTGCCTCCCAGCTGGGGCTCCCAGCCTCCAGGGCTTTTCTCCCTGGTGCCTCCGCACCTTTCCTTTTCCAACCCCGGTATACCGAGGGGCCCCCACTCCAGCCCCTACTGGGAGCTGTCTAGCGGGTGGTCGCTATCAGTCTGCCCAAGGGTGACCTCTCCACCGGAGAAATAGATTCCTCTATGGCTGAGATTTCACTGAAAATTAAAAGAGAAATACGTTTTATGAGGGCCAGGTCTCCTTCCCACCCGGGGAAGGAGTGGTGGTGAGCCGTTGTTTTTCTTCGTTTCTTTCTTTTCAAAATTTATGTATTTTTTTCCGAGTGAGCCCTTTCTTAATCTGCACAATACCAGCAGGTGTGGAGACAGGGCAGGACCCTGGCTCCTATCACTTCCCCAATGGAGGGAAACACATGAGAAGCCAGGATCGGAATACTAAGTAGTTTGTTACCAGCGATTTCGAGTAAGCCAGAAATTAGTTAGAAAGAGAGGCCTGGAGAAAGAGGACTAATTGTAAGCCATTTATTGTTTGGAGCATTTCCAGGAAAGCTTGCTAAAAATTAGGAAGTGGTGGGTGTACTGCTTCTGCAGATATTTAAACTAGATCTGGGTGTTCTAACTCTGGGAAGTGAGTCTCCAGCCATTTGGGCCCAGAATTACTTGGCCCCGAGCCCTTTGCAGGGGTGGGCTAGCTGGGGGTCCAGGACTCAGAGCACCAGGCCCTTGTGCTTTGTTGGGTAGCGCACTTGGAACTCCCAGAGCGGTCGGAGGGAGTTGTTTGGTCCTACGGTTTTGCAGACGGCCCTGAATCTAAGGTCTAGATTGGTAGGCGAAGGAAGGAGGGGGTGATGTGCCCCGGGCCCCCCTGCAGGGCCGAAGCAGGGAGGCGGGGGCCTGGAGCTCTGGGAGGTGGCCCGGCTCCCCTCAAGTCTGTCTGGGTCACAGAGTTGTGAAGCTGGGTGCCTGGGCCGAGAAAAACGGGTTTAGGGAGACCTCAATTATGCAAAATAACTTGCTCACCACTCCGGTAGCTCCGAAGGGCGGCCTGCGGAAGCCGAGCCGTAATTGATTTAGCCTCTGTTCTTGAGCCTGGGTCTGCGCTGGGGGCGGGGGCGGGGGGGGGCATGGAATCAGGCCTGGAGGAGCCGCGGGGATCCGGGCGTCGGCATCAGGGAGGTTTAGGGCCAAGGCAGTCTTGCGTGGCTACGGCAGCAACTCCCGGATCTGCCCCGACTCTCGTCTGCGGACGGAAAGTTGCCGAGTGAAACCACTGTTCCATACCCCCGGAGCAAGCAGAATCCCCGGTGAAGAAGGATCTAGAGGCCAAGCTAGAAAATGAACAGGAAAATCCAAAGGAGCCACTGGCACCGCCGATTAACCCTTCGTCCCTGAGAAAATTGCAGCCAGAGAGGGGCGGGCCTTTCCCAGGGTCCCACAGCAAGGGCGAGCGCCGGCGGGGCGGTGGCTGCTGTGCCCGCGGCCAGCGCCTGTTCTCTCCCTGGGCCCGAGGCCGTTGGCCTTGGCTCCTTTCATCCAGAGACCACCTGGGGCAGGGGAGAGATAGAGGAGCTCGGAAGAGTTCCACTTAGGGGCAGAAACAGGCGACTCGAGCCAAGGTGGACACTCCCCAGGGAGGTCAGACTGCAAGTTTTTAGGAGTGCCTGCAATTTTCACAACCCTTCCAAGGCTCTGCTCTGTTAAGCGGCCCCACTAGACCTCGGTCTCCTTGTCTGCAAAATGGGCCTTCAGCAACTCCATAGCTGTGCAAGCTTCCTGGGATCAAGTGTGAGGAACCAGGCAGTGCAGGTGGAAATCTAACTGGTTCTTACTCCAGTCACTGCTTCCTGGGAGCTCACAGTGCTGCCTGGGCCAGATGCGGCTTAGATGGCAGAATGCCCCACTGTGTGGACCTCTGGGCCTCACCGCAGTTGGAAGACCCGTTATTTTCTGGGCCCCAACGTCTTCTTCCCTTTAACAGCTAAGAAGTGGCAGGTAGACAGGGAAGAGGGCAGGAGAGCAAGGCTGGCTTTGGAAGTGGGACTCAGAATTGAAAACTTAATGTGTTCACCGGTGGCTAGGAAGGCCTGGTACACACAGGGCTCAGGGAAATGCTGGGGCCCAGGGTCTGCCTGCCCTCTTTGCACTGTGGCCTTCCCTTCAGGAGAGGGGGCGCTTTGGAAGCACAGAGGCACAGGGTGGGAGAACTCTGCTGTTCCCTGGCCATAGCTGCATGGTAGCCATGCCAGGCAGGACGAAGGACAAGTTCCTCCGTCAGGTGATGTATGTTGGGCCTCAGGAAGCCTGAGTCAAAACCACAGAAGCTCCGAGGCCAATCCGGTGGCTGGTTAAGCTCCTTCTTAGGAGCCAGGATTCCGATTTCGCTCTCAGCAGTGGGGTAGAGGGTGGTGTCCCTTGTGGGCCCTTGTGCACAGACAGCTGACCCGAGGGACTGGCCTGTGGTCCCAGCTTAGGAATGGAGCTGGAAAGTGAGGCTGACTATGGCAACGAGAACAGAGCCCCCTCCTCCTCCTTTCCCAGACCTGAAGACTCTAGACCAGTGCGGGTGAAAGCAGGGGAAGGGAGTGCGACATTGTCATTCTCACACAAAAATAATGGGAGTTTGAGCCCGGAATCATTACCGTGGTGGAATGCGTCTGGGTTGAGACTCAGGCAGACGCCTGGAAATTGTTTTCGGGAATGGAAACGCTTCGATTTAGAGGGTTTGCTGAACTAAACTTCAACAGATCCGAGCCCATTTTCTACCGAAGCCTGGAATAATGTAGATTAAAAAAAAAAAAAAAAAAGCTGACTTTTTTTTTTTTTTTTTTTTTAGAATAAGGTGGAACTTTACAACCCTCTCCGCATGGGGTCCGGGAGGGCGAGCTCCCCGTCGCCGAGCAGGAGGCTGCGGGCAGTGGGGAGGAACTCCGGGCTGCGGGGCCTTGGAGGCTCGAGGCAGGACCTGGAGCGCGCGCCAGCCGCCCATTCGGGCCCCCCGGGGGCCACAACCCGGGCCGCGGCCGCGCGCTCCGGGGCGCGGACGGGCAGCCGGACTGGACCGCGCGGGGCCACGCGCGCTCCGGAGTGCGGGCGGCGGCCGGGCCTGCGCCCCAGCCTCCGAGGTCTCGGCGCAAAGCTCTGGGCGCCCCGGCCTTCCGTCGGGCGTCTGAGCACGTACTTGGCCGGCGGCCAGGCGGGGCCGGGCTGGAAGCCCCCTCCCTTCCCCGTCCGGCCGGGCCCAGCGAGGCCTTCTCGGGGCGCCCCCACCCACCCCCCGCCTTCACACCCTGTGCCTGGACTCGGTGTGCGACGGTTGGTTTGGAAAAGCGCCCCGAAGCCGGGCTTCCCGGGGACCCCGGGGAGAACGAAGCATTCCGAGGCCAGAGGCTGAAGCGCGCGGAGGAACCCCAGACCCGTGACAGTTTCCTGGGTCCTGGAGTCGAGCGAGGCGGCAGTGCCAGCTCTGGGCTCCCCTGGAGCGTCGAGGCGGGAGCCCGGGCTCGTACTCCCCCCGTTACGCCCTCGTCCAGGCGCGCGACGCCCGGTAGCCAAGGACGGAGCCCCTGGGCCTGCCGGCCCCGCTGGTGGTAGTGCTCCGAATGCCGGTTGTAAACGCCCCCGCAGGGTGACGGGCGTCACTGGTTCGCTCCCGGCGTTCGGAGGTGGGGGGTGGCTCTCGGTGGAGGAGCTGAGCAGCACCTCAGCACCCCCCCCCCCACACACACACATACACCCTTCTGGACTCTGGAGTAGTCTGCAGTCAGCCAGCATAACCTTGTGTCCTCACATGGTCCACGGATTCGCAAGAGGCCGTGCTCCCCAATAACACGCCTCTTTCTCTGCCAAGGCGCTGGTAACTGGGGGACTAAGGAGGAGGAGAGAGCTGGAGGCAGGGAAGGAATGGGAAGGCAGGAGAAGGCTGGACCAAGGCGTTGGTACCACCGAGGCCTTCCACTGGACCCAGGGCTTTGTCAGCACCCTCTGGTTTAGCTCATTTGATTCCACAACCACCCCCCCACCCCCACTTTGGAGTTAAGAAATAGAGGTTAGAGGTCAGGGCTCTTGCTGGAGATCAGACCATCCAGACCCGCCCAGCTGCCATCTTAAACGTAGGAGTGGGAGCAGAAGAAGGTGAGACCCCAGTGTGTCCCCTGGGGACTCCAGAAAATCTGTCCTGGATTTTTCTCAACCTCAGATCCAACTCTCCGTGGATGGGTGGTGGCAGGGTCAGGCATTCCCTTATTAACCCCGCCTGGTTTTCACAAGATCCCTGTGAGGAATGTTTGTGTCACCTTCTAGATACCCAAGGCTGCCTTCAAGAACTGGCCATCCTGGGAGTTCTTACCAAACTCTGGATCCTTTATCTGAGGTTGCACAGCTCAACAGCTGTTTGTTGACTGACTAACTGAGCACTCAGAGAGGAGGGACCATATTTAGATAGCTTCAGTGGCAAGAGAGCCTGGTAAGTTTTAAACCGAACAGCAACAAGGGAGCCAGCCAGACCACCAAGTGTGAATACCAAGTGTAGGTATGCACGAACCCTCGGAGGCAAGGGGTGGCAGAAAGGGGTTTCCTGGGTCCTTTTTCCTCTGACCCAGTGGCTGACCTCCTCTTCCATGACCTGGCCATCTGGGTTCCTAGTAGCAGGGAGTCCCCTGCAGACACATGGAGGTCAATTGGGACAGCAAACCCTGGCAGGAGAACCACAGGCCAGGCTTGGGATCCACCCCCTCCATCCGGCAGCTCCCCGCACAGTCAGTGGGCACAGTCAGTGGAGGCGGGGAGCGCTCCCAGGATCAGGTGAGATAGACCACCAACCTATGATAACCTTGTAGGAGTTTAGCTCAGTCTTACCCTTCTCCCCTCATTTCTCCAACAAATAAAGCCCCTTGTTAGGTCCGGATGAGGGCCACGAGCCCAGCACCTACTTTTTCAGTGTATATGACTTTACAGCACCAAGATGTTCATTGCTGTTAACAAACCTTACCTTATTTAGTCTCTACATTCAGCCCAGCTTAGATAGATTTTTATGGGTGGAGTGGAAAGGCCTCACCCACAGAGGTTCCTTCCTTCCTGAGAGAGAGAGAGAGGGCACGCACATGCAAGTGGGGAAGAGGCAGAGGGAGAGGGAGAGAGAGAATCCCAAGCAGGCTGCACGCACAGCCGCACAGCGCAGAGCCCAACAAGGGGCTCCATCTTGGTGAGAGCATGACCTGAGCTGAAATCGGGAGTCCTAGGTCAACCTAGGCCACAGAGGTGCCTTATCCACAGAGGCTTCTAATGCAAGAGCTGGCTGTGATGGCATGGGGGCACAGAAGCTTGAGGGGAGCCTGTCCATTAGCCCTGCCACCTCAGGCTAGGTCCAGAAGGCGCATTCAGACCAAATTCTAGCAGCAAGGCAGAGGTGTCAGGAAATTACAGGAAAAATTCTAATGATAGAAGAGAACAAGCTCTGTTGAAGTATCTGGGTATTTGAATTATATGAAAAACTGTCCTGTGTACCCAGTGCACTTTTGCGTATCAGGCCAGAGCCGCCCATGCAGCTTTCGGGAGAGCTGGGCAGGGAAGTCTGGTCTGGGTCTGCACCTTTCCTGAAGGTGCAGATTTCCCCAGGTGACCTGGCTACAGACCCTTCAAGAAGCCTCGTCTGGGAGGTCGAGTTCACTTTTCCCGCTCAGCCAGGCAAGGCCAGTGTGGTGCAAACCAGGGAAAGGAACCAGGAGTTGGGTAAAGGAGAGTTACCTGGGCACAGTTGTCCATTTTCAGAAATCACGATTCCTGGGTCTTTATTAAATTCTTCTTTCATTTAGGCCCCAGGGCTTTTAAATTTTGGTTCCTTAAATGGAATAAACGTTGGCCCCACCAAGCCATCTGTATAGATGGGGGTGCGGGGGGGGGGGGCAGGGAAGGACCTGCTAGTGAAAGTCAGTGGCTCCCTAGTACTGTGGTCACCGTGGTACTCCTTGGGAGGGAAAGTGGGTGCACAGTGATTTCCTGGGGTTCAGAAGACACCTCTGTTCACGTGATGGAGACTGAGGTGCTGGGATCCCGTTTCGGGGGGATCAGGATATGATGAAACTAGCCACTTTCTTACAAGGAGACCAGGATAAACCCCAAATCCCTAGAGCCCAGGAGGAGAAATTAAAGGTCATTCCTTTTTTAGTTGCGGGACAGAGTTTGTTGGGAAGGGCCTCCAAAGCTTTTGCGGGGGTTGAGGGGCTCTGATTTCCTAGGTGTCTTGGGCCCCGCGGCTCCCTCCGGCTTGGGGTGGAGGCCTCCAGAAACTGAGATGCCCCCACACCCAAGGGAACAGTGGGGGAGACCAGAGTGCCTACCTGGCGACTTTCCAGGCAATCCACTCGCCGCGGATTTGGAGGAGTTGTGTGGTCCCGGGAATGGTCCCTGAATTCACTGTGACTAGGCAGGGTTCCCCAACCCGCACGTCCTGCTCTGGCTTCGAGTCCCGCACTCCCGGTGCACAGCGGGGCGGGCAGGGATTGGTCCCGCCTTCCGGCCTGCAGTTCTGCGCGGAGGGGAGGCGGATCCCCCCCCCACCACGGGACCCACAGTTCGCCCCTCAGGGGGTCACTGCCGGGGAGAGGGGGCGGGTGGACCGCGGGAATGGGCCTGGAGCCGCCATCTCCGCTGGGGGGAACGGGGCGCAGGCTGAGACAGCACTCCCGGCCTCGCCACCTCGCGCCGGGGCGTGGACCTAACTGGACCTAACTGGACTGATGCAGGCCAGGCTCCCAACCCCAGGACTCCAGGGAGCAACACTTAGCTCCACAACGTCACCCGGCTTTCCTCCTCGCTCCCGAATATGCAGACGAAAGTCTGGGATTTCTGGGGTCGCAGCAGCTGAGCCCAGAGACACAGGAGAGGAGGCTTCCCTGGTCAGGGCCTCTGTCCCCTGGTGTGGTTTCTGAAACCCTGGTGACCTTCAAGGAGGTGGTGGGGAGAAGCAGGAGGCCTTGGGGGGGCAGTTAAAAACTGGGGCACCCTAATTATGTGGTAACAGGTACCTTCCAGAAATCCTCGAGTACTTACAGGGCTCCCACCGCCTTCTGCCCATACCCCCGCAGACCTCCGGCATGTTTGGAGCTGGCCCTCGGGAAACCCACCTCCCCCAAACCCTTCCCAAGCTGGAGCACTTGGATTGGAAGAGGGTCGGTGCTCCCAAGGCGCCTGTAGGGGCTGGGGAGTCCAAGGGATTATGTGAGGTTAATATATGTATCATACCGTACTATTATACGTACTATGCTGGAAGAGCTGCGTCCTGGAAGGTGAGGTCTTTTTCGTCTGGGCCTCTCTGCCTTTGGGAAAATGCCTGTTTGCTGGCAACTCAGCAAAGGGAGGGAGGGAGGGAGGGAGGGAGAGAGGGTCCTTGGGGGAATATTTACAGGTCAAATCAATATCCCCGTTTGGCTTCAAGGATGGCCAATTTCAAAGCAGATTAGATTACTTTGTGGCATTTCAAATAAAACGGCAATTTCAGAGCCGTGAGCACGTTGGCGACCCACGGGAGCTATGGGCCTGGCGAGCTCAGCGTGCACTGGGGGTGCTTGGACCCAAGGCCTCGGCGAGAATATCTCCTCTGGCCTTCTTTCTCTTTAATGCAGAGCAAAGGGACGGTAGCAGGGACACAGACAGCGGCCTGCCTGCGGGGGCCGGGGAGGCAGCCTGGGGGACGCTCGGGACTCCAGTCGGCGCCGCCGGGCACGGATGCAGAAGTTCCCCGTGCTCTGCCTGGCGTGGGGGCCGGTCGATCAGCGTTGCTGTTGACCCATTTGCTTTATTCCTGGATCCAGGTTTAGGAGATGCATGGGGACAGCCGAGCCGCGCCGGGCCCCTAGACAGCGTCGCCAAGGAGCTGGGATCACACTTGCTTCAGGTAAAGCCTCCTTGCGGAGAGGAGTGCCGCCTTGGCCTAAGGCTCTGACCCGTGCCGGGTGGGGCTCCCTTCTTACCCCCGCTGCCAGTCTCAAGGTGACCCTCCCCAAGGAGCCCCAGGTGGGTCAGTAGGACACCATCAGAATGCAGAGGTCGCCAGAGGCAAGGGACAGCTCCTGAACCTCCAGGCAGTTGACGACCCCATTCGCCCCATGGATCTCCCTTGCCCCTTGCTTCCCCCTGGGAGGCCGGGACTGGGGGAGGACTCAGCTCAACCGGAGTAACCTAGGGCCAGCCCCACTGTGATCTGATCCGTCTCCCAGCCTCAGTACTCACTAGACCTTGAGACCTAGGCCTAAGGACGCCCGTGGTCGCAGGCAGGGTTCTTTCCAACCTTACTTCCCTTAGCGAACTTTTGTGGAGCGCTTGCTCTGTGCCAGACGTGTGCCAGGTGCCTGAGCCAAAGAAGGAATGAATTGGGGCTCTGAGCCAGTGTGGCAGTTTTAAAGCCTTTGACAGTCGTGTATGTTTGGAGGGGGTTAAAAAAAAGAAAAAGGCAGCATCTATAATAGAATATTAACGGTTGGCATTTATTGGCAGTTTACTACGGACCAGATTCTGTTTTAAGTCTTACTGTGTGATCCTGGGTCACCACCACCTAGAGTATATTCTATTTTTGGCTCCATGTTTATAAAGGAGGAAATTGAGGCACAGAGAGGTTAAGCAACATGCCTGAGATCACACAGCAAGTGCTGGGGCCTGGTTCATCCCAAGTCGTCCAGCTCTTGAGCGCTGCAGGTCACAACCTGGTGCAGCCTCAGGTGTCACAGAGGGAGCCCTTAATTTGGTTTGTGGTCAGCCGCTTAGGGCCCCCCCCCCGCCCCTGAGTCATTAGCGCCCCCAGCTCGGAGTCATTCAGTCCATGGTTGCTAAAATGCTCCTGACCTCGGATTTCACTCGCGGTGTCCACAGCTCTGGCCGGGTAAGCGTGCACACGACTGGCCATTTCCAAATCAGCAGCTGGCACTGAGTGGGGACAGCAACGCCTAGTGTCCCAGAATCTTTCAAATGCCCTTTACAGAGCCTCATCAACGACCCGATTCATTCCCCCCCACCCGTCATTTGTCTCTGCCATCGAAAAATGCTCACCAAGAGCTGTTTTGCATTTCCACCTTCTATTTTGTGTTTTCTTTAAAAGAAAAAAAAAGTTGGCGACAGAAGGCAGTGACTTGGGTCATCGAGTCAGCCAAGAGCACCGCATTTCGAAAAAAGCGGATCTTTTAAAAACCCCTTTCCCTGAATGTCCTGGTGGGATTTCCGCCCGCCCCCTTGCATGCTCTGAGGAAGAGAGGATCCCGAGAATATTTGAAACCTGAAGCTTTTATAGCATAAAGCAAACGTTGTGGCAGCCTGGGCTGGGAAATGGCGCTCTTGGAGTCTTTCCCGCGCCCTGTGCCTACCCCCTCGCTCGCTTCCAGCACCGTGCGTGGTATTTTGCTTGTTTGATACTCCTACATGGTATAAGTGAACACTAACACCAGGAACAACTCCCGTGGAAACCTGGCGGGCAAAGTCAACTCGCCTCGGTTCCTCCGATGTGCGATGTGCGTTTCTTTAATGCTGGAATGCCGTATGCATGGGCATGTTTGCAGTTAACATACATTCAAGAGAATTCGGTAATCTGAAGCTGCGAAGGTATATCCAACGTTTTCCATTAAGGATATTATTTTTTTAGCTACTGCTGGCAACTTTCAGAATTTAATTACGATGATTTTTCTTTCTCTTTTACTCACATGGCTGACTGTCAGATACCGTTTCAATAAATGTATCTCTTCAATGATTTTGGAGCTAAGCACGAGGGCGCAGATGTGCCAAAACGTTTATAACTTTAGAAATTGCGGTATGTTTTATATTTTTGAAACGGAATTTAGTTGGGAGAATATGTTGTAGCTGAGTTCAGGACGAGAAAGGAAGGCTTATAATCAAGATGTGGATTTCAACCTGAGCATAGGTTGGGACGATGATAGTTAAGTTGGCAAAGAGTGGTTACAGTAAAACTGTACTAGAGACAACAGAATGTAAGGATATCTTTCAAGTTTCACTTCTACTACATTCTTTTTAGGCCCCCCTCCAAAGAGGGGGCAGATTTAGCAAAACCGAAGGTAATCTGGTTTCAATTACATGCTGTAAAAATAGAATTTGTGGCCAGAAATTAATTTGGAATATTTTTTATGGGGGCAGCATTGTGGGTTGTATGGACCTTTCACCAACTTTATTGCTTTTCTTTGGTTCTGGATCTAAAATATGAATGGGTAAATAAAATGCAGTTTCCTTTTTCAAAAATAATTTAGTCTTTTTATCCTTGCCACATATAAATATAATCATTACCTTTTTATTTGTCTTAATTAGCTCTTAAAATTTTACTTTATTTTTTTGAGGGCTGGCCAACCTAGGCAATATCATTTAGGTAGTTTTAATTTTTCAGAAATTGATACTTTTTCTCCTTGAATTTTGCAAAGGTTATTTGATCTCTTGCAAATTCTAAGTAGTTAATTCTGTAGACATAGTCTGTTAAAATAACCGGGTATTTTATTTTCAGGGGAGTGGTAGTGTTCGGAATTTATTATTCAAATGGTACTTAGGGGTAACTAGAAAATTGTGGCAAATAAAGCATATGTCCTAGCGGTATAAAGGACTGCCAATTATGACATAAAATGGTCTATATAGTGGTAGGTTTCCCCCTAAGTACCATAGAAGTCCGGATTTGTGCGAAGTGCTAAAATAACCCTAAACAATAAAGCTACTGCATTTAAACTGAGCATGTTAGGAATTCTCAAATGTTTTGCATGATTTTTGTGATGTGGCTGTAAGATTGTTTTTAAAGTGCTTTAAAAGCATTTGAGAGCCTGGTCCCGGGAATTGCGCCGTGAGCGTTGTAACCCACAGTCCTTCTTATGGCCCTGCACTCCATTTTGCATTGAACAAATATGTACTGATGATAATATTTTATATGTTCCTCCACTCCAGTGATGGCACAATTATTTGATTTAACTCTGATGTGGAGCTGTCACCTCTTACTCTGACACTTTCTTTTACAGACTTTGGACGGATTTGTTTTCGTGGTAGCGTCTGATGGCAAAATCATGTATATATCGGAAACAGCTTCTGTACATTTAGGCTTGTCACAGGTAGGTATTCCCTAATTTTACGTACAACCAAAATACAGAATTAAGTGTTGGCGGACCTTGACAGTCTTGTCCAACTTGAAAATGATTCTGTTCAAGCGTCTGCTTTTGTGTGTGAAATAATCCGAAATTGCAAAATCATCTTCTTAGGCTATCCCGCAGGGCTCTTCGTGTTGCATTTTGAAGGTTTTACTTTCTTTTTCCTTTGGGATTAATGACCAGTAGATCTTTGCAACAGTCAGCTTTGTTCTGAGATTCTGTCTGATAGCCTGGACTCTGCTTCTGCAGTAACACTCTGCCACTAACAAGAGCTTTACAAAGGGAGATTTTTCAGTCCACGCTTGCTGGTCGGCACGTGGTATTGTGAGTTGCCATGAAAGCAAGGGGGAAACTGATGTCGAACATGGATTTTATGCAGACTGTGCTTTGGGGAGAGAGAAGGGGGGGGTGTAGATTTATGAGT
The DNA here is from genome assembly GCF_022079265.1 of Lynx rufus. NCBI lineage: Eukaryota > Metazoa > Chordata > Mammalia > Carnivora > Felidae > Lynx > Lynx rufus. Next base: position 150,426,091 of record NW_025814867.1, read on the forward strand.
GTTCACATGGAATTCAGGGTAATTTTTCCTGAGTTTTTCCAGTTCAGTGGTCGTTTCAGTAAAGCATTTTATATGCTTGTGATAGAAACTCATAAAACTCAGTTTACTACTGTTTTGCTCAGCAAGGTCCTGTTTTCTTTAGAACATTTAAATATTACGGATTTTTCTGCAACTGTCTTCTAAAAGGGGGTGCATCCCATAAAGGAAAGAGGTGCACACAGCTTTATCTATTTGCGTCAAGCCAAGGGTTTGGGGGAGAATTCGGCTGCTGTCTGGGCTCCTCCCAGTGGGGGGAGGGGAGGAGTCTAACTGATTGTTGCCGTTCACATTTCTGATTTAATAAGCGTGGATAGTGGTTCCAAAAGTCACACTTTTTATACATACAGAGACTAAATGTTTCTTTACATTGTGAAGTATCAGAGTGCTTGTGTCCATCGCAACTGAAGACACGCTAGAATTAATTAGATACAGGAAATGGGCTCCCAGGAGGCAGATGAATACTCTGTATTGCACCGGCCCCCTCAGTAGTTACGCCAAAATAAAACATGCCAATTAACGTGGCTGGAGTTTTTTCATTGAAAAACAAAATTACCAATTTGGAAGCCTGCATCTGGTGTATTCCTTTTCTTTTTTCTGCCGATGCATTTTTTTAAAATTTGCTATTTGTTTACAATCTTCTCTTCCAACGTGTATACATCTTTATCCACGCCCAAGGAGGGGGTGGTGTCTGTGCCTACGTTTCTTATGCAAAGTCCTTTAAAGAGAATCTCATATTAAGATTATTTAGTGTTTCCTTTTCTCTTCCTCTTCTCTTCCTTTACGAAACCAGGTCTCCCAGATAAGATTTGCTAAGGCTTGGCTCTTACACTTATGTGACTGATGTTAGTAGTATACTTGTGGAAGAGGAAATACTGTTGGGAACATGATATTTACTATTTATATATTTTCCAAGGTATTATACTCTGAGTTTCTATCTTGCCCTATTTAGAATTATTTAAGGCCCTTTAGTTATAACCATCCTGGTTTCTAGTCCTAATTTGATATGTGGCTGAATGATTTTGAGTAGATTACTTGACTTTTTCCTCATAATTTATCAAATCTTTGGTTAGTCTTATCATAATGTCACAAAAAAGACAAAACAGTTCACGTTCTTTAAAAAGGACTGCACATTGGGGCGCCTGGGTGGCTCAGTCGGTTAAGCGTCCGACTTCAGCTCAGGTCATGATCTCACAGTCTGTGAGTTCGAGCCCCACATCGGACTCTGTGCTGACGGCTTAGAGCCTGGAGCCTGTTTCGGATGCTGTGTCTCCCTCTCTCTGTCCCTCCCCTGCTCATGCTCTGTCTCTCTCTGTCTCAAAAATGAACAAAAACGTTAAAAAATTTTTTAAAAAAAGGACTGCACAAAGATAAAACAGATAAAGTCACTAGTATCAAATACTAAAGTCAGATCTGAGTTCCCTAGCAGTCAAAGCAAAAAGGGAAATGTATAGTTATATGGTTTCATTGTCTTGATAGAGCAGGTACTTAACCTCCCTGAACCATAACTTAAATAAGAAAATAATGCCTGCTCTACCTCTTTTTCAGGGCTGTGGTAAGAAATATATCAAAGTGCCCATTTTATGTGACTTACAAACCGTAGGGAGCTACACAAAAGCCGGGTGTCCCCACGGTTTCATTGGAACTGTACTTCAAGTAGCACAAAAGTTGCTTCAAATAGTGTCCTTTGGTGGGCACATATTAGGACTGCTTAGTCATGTGACAAGGCCTGGCACATGATAAGGCCCTGTGCGCACACCAGGATGGTCTGGTTCACACAGGCTGCTCAGTCTAGTATGATATTCTCTCTCTCTGTCGTTTTTCTCTCTTTATGTGGGAAATGAAATTAATTGTCCATGAACACTAATTAAGAATGAACTGGGGCGCCTGGGTGGCGCAGTCAGTTAAGCGTCCGACTTCAGCCAGGTCACGATCTCGCGGTCTGGGAGTTCGAGCCCCGCGTCGGGCTCTGGGCTGATGGCTCAGAGCCTGGAGCCTGTTTCCGATTCTGTGTCTCCCTCTCTCTCTGCCCCTCCCCCGTTCATGCTCTGTCTCTCTCTGTCCCAAAAATAAATAAACGTTGAAAAAAAAAATTAAAAAAAAAAAGAATGAACAAAATATTGGATAGGTGACCAGTATGCCTCCTGTTCACGATGAATTCTACAAAAGGAAATCCAACCAGAATAATTTAGGCACAATTAAAATTATATTTCCCTTTGGTCACAATGCAGAGAGAAACCTTGGTGCCATAATTTTGGAAGGGCAGGGAGTTATACATGATCACTTTTCAAGAATGTTGTAGAGATGCCTTTTGTTTATTATGTTGCTGGTCGGGAGAAGTGTCACTTTAAAAAAAAGATAAACTGTGTAGAGCGACTGAATTTTTTTTTTTTTCTTGGTCTCTTAGTGGGACTGCCTCAGCATCAGCCTCCAGCTACAAAAACACTTTAATGCAGACGTGAGCCCTCGTTAGTGTCTGGGGAGTGTTCCATGCTGCACTGTTTAAATAAACAACAACAAACCGTTCCCACAAATCTGCCCCCTGCTCACGATTAACTCTGCAGAAGGAACTCTAGGCAGAATCACAATGTGTATTTTTTTCTGTCTTCTTTACTTAAATAGTAAAATGAAGTATTGAATAGGATGTCAAACGTCCAACTTCTCCTTTAAAAAATTTTTTTCGCACCTTTTAGATTATTTTTATTAGTAGCAAAAAGTCAGGCAAGGATGTCAAACATGAAAACTTTATTAAAATAGGCTTAAGGATCTTTTTTTTAATCATCGGAGGTGAAAATGTTAAAATTCTATCCAGTAAGCAGAGTAACCCTTCAGACAGATTTTCTGATGAATAACGATAGCGGTAATAGCTTATATTTACATAGCGTCCTTCTGTGTTCCAAGAACTTTCAATTACTCTCGATGACATTATCTCATTAAGTAACAACATCTTTCACATTAATTCAGGGTTAAACTCTGTGTTAGCAGCTCCTGGGGAACATAAGCTCCTAGGTTTGTCATAATTGTGTGATAATTCACGGCAAAGTGGTGGTGATGTTTTTTTTTTCACATCTGCACTACCTAAATAACTATCTCAATTATCTATTTTGGAGGGTATAAAAATGATTCTTTACGTGTGATAAGCCCATCCTAATTCAAAGCGTTTTATTGAGCTTTCTTTAAACGAGTGTTAGAGTAAGAAATCTGGCAGAGTTTACTATTTTTGTTTTTAAATTAGGAGACACAGTGACCCTTGCTGTCAGACTTTCTTACCAGAAAGTGACAGAGACAACCACAAAGTACAAGTAAGTCTTCTCAGCTCACCATCCAAGTGTTGGGAAACAGAGTCAGGCTTCAGGCTTGAAAATTCCATTCGGTTTATGTGCACGCAAAGGATACGTAATAATTCATATAGTCACGTTTATATCTATTTGGAGGGGTAGAGTTGGGGAAGCATTCTTTATCCACACAGGTTTATTAGATGGTTAGTTCCATGGTTTTTTGGTTGGTGTAATTAACTTATTTATATTTGAAAAAGGAAAAAAGCCCTGTAAAACCTGCTGTGTGTTTCCTCAGACACTTTTAAGTATCCCTGTGGTTTAGATTTCCTCACCAAAGTTGCATGTATTATATAACATCTAGGTAACTAATGTAAATTTTCAAGCAACTATAGGTATGTGTGAAATGGCCATTTATGAGACATATAAAGGAAAATGTAATATTTGAGATTGTGGCCGGAACCACAACCGTAAAAATAGCCACGGCATTGTTTGGGGCCATAGACCTAATCCTTTCACTTTTGAAATGAAGAGAAAGGACAGCGTTTTATGTTTGTTGACATAACTTGAACCCTGAAACCCAAACCATCTTATTTTAAAATGCTTAATTTACCATAGTCAGCAGAACGCCCAAAGCAGAGTAATGTGCATTTCCAGAGCACTGGGTGACTTTCCCCTTCTGACCCAGAATATATCCATTTAGTGCTGTATTTATCATATGTAGTTTTCTTGGCAGGAAGGAAAGGTATTCAGCAAAACATAAAAACGCTCTTAGTAGGAAAGCAATTCATTTTGTAGTTAGCAGCGTTTTACAAATACTAAAATATCACATTGAGGGTCTGTTTTAATAAGGTTGATGTATGAGACCTGGGGAGTTTTATAGCGACAACTATAATTTTTTTTTTTTTTTTTTTTGGTGAGGTAGCCACATTTCTTTCAACCATTCAAAAGCACGAGTAGATATGTAAATACAGGAAACACCATGTCAACCATAATTTTGAGTCAAGGTCAGCACTGTTTTATCATTCCAAAATTTGTTCTCTAAAAACATTTCCGTTATTTGAAGACCATTTTACTTCCTGGACAGACTTAGAGTTTATAATTGACCCAAGTATTCAGCAAATCAAGCCTCTTCATTCACGGACCTTCTCTGTTCTTTTTCCAAACGCATATGGCGAGAATGGGATCTTTGAAAACAGATGAAGCTACTTTAGGATTAAAACGCAAATCGAATCCCTATAAGCAGAGATGCAAATCTTTCTGCAAGTTTATAAATACGTTTCAAAAGACATGAGTTACTGGGACGTCCGGCTGGCTCAGTCACAAGAGCACGTGACTCTTGATCTTGGGGTTGTGAGTTCGAGCCCCATGCTGGGTGTAGAGATTACTTAAAATAAATAGTTAAATTTTTAAAATAAAATAAGAATAAAAAGATGTGTTTTTTTTTCCTAAGTAAGAACTCAGAGCAAACTAGAATACTTCTTTTTTCCCTCAAAAACATGCCTAAGGGAAAAATGATGGACCAACACAAAAATAGTTCTCATTATTTTTTTCATTTTAAGAACAAGCTGTTGAAATTGTAAATCAATTAAAAAAAAAAAAACAGCTCCCTTATTAGCCTCTGTCCCTCTCCACCTGAGAGAGCTTCACAAGGAGCCCCCACTGCTGTCCTCAGGGAAGAAGAGATTGTCCTGTCCCACGTGGCTGACTTAACATCTGCTGGTTTATCGAAATTTTTTTAAGGATGAACAGAAACGACTTGAAAGAAGAATGTTTTCCTTTTATTCCTTATAGTTTGGAGTGAAATTACATAATAACTTTTGTCACAGGAAAATCTCCTTTCGGTCATTAGCAAAGTGCGGGTTTGGGAGGCGAGTGTCCAGGAGGGAGGCAGGGAGGCTCTCTGTAACGGGACTCCCTCCGTGGCTCTGTTGGCACGATATTGGAAAGAAACATTCCAGGAATAATGCAGAAAACAGAACTGCGAAAGCCGTTTTAGAGACAAGATGCCTTAGCGGGCCAGAAACATAATTTGTTCTGCATAAAATGGCAACTCATACGTCTTAAGACATTGGAAGAGCTGGCTCAGAGGACAGGGTAAATTACTTCACCTCTCCATGGCCGCGTGGTCCCAAGTAAAGAGCTCGTGGCCTTGATGCTAATTTGAAACGGTGGCTCCCAGGAGAACTTGTCCATTAAATTGCCTGGCTGCCTCCGTCCTGCTGCGTGAGGTGGCACGGTCAGAGCTGCCCCTTTACAGAAGATCGTGTCGTCTCTGCTCTGCTCGAGACCAGTGAGCCTCCCAACAAAACATGTGGTTCACAACACACTTAAAAATAACAAGGGGGTGGTTAGGGACAGAGCACTCACAAGCCTGCCTTTGCTCTTTTAGCTTGCCCTCCTCTCCCCGTGGGGCAGAGCTAAGAGAGTTCATCAGACCTGCCCAAGGTTCTCTGCCTCCCGAGGGCATTTTCTCGCAGGCTTTCAGTTTCTTCCACCCTGGGCCTGGGGGCTCTTCCTGGCCGTGGCCATCAGTGCCCTGGGCCCCTGATTAATCCCGGATGCACTGACACAGCCCTCATCTATACTGGTGTACCTCTAATATAGGATCCACCCGGCACTGCTCAGAAGGCCGTTGTGATGGTCAGAGTTTCTGGAACATTCTGTACCACTGCCCATCTTTAGATGGGGTAAGGGGATCCAGGCCTTGAGACTCTAATATCCCCTATCATGGCACTTATGCTTGGGAGGAACAGTGGAAAAGTTCTCGTTCAGGCATCGAATCACCAGGGACCTCTGTGGATAGGTCATAATGATGCTATTTCCTAGAGACCCCCATCCCTGCAAGGCAGGGTCCTGGCCAACATCCACATGGCCTCTAGGCCTGCCGTCTTGTCCTCTGCAGGGTGTGCCTGGAAGTAGGTGCTGCACAAGTGCTGGGGTCGCACCCCCGAGGGACATAACCAGCCTGTCACATGGCTGTCTGGAGCGGGCCCAAACCTTCCCGCAGGTCCCGCAGCCTCCCCGCCACACCCGTGGGCGGGAGCCATCGGGCAACACAGTCATCCCAGACTCGGAAGGCCAGGGACACGTTTCCAGCCACGTGAAAGAGGCCCGGCGGTGCCTGAGGGGCACAGCTCAGAGCTGATGGAGAAATTAACTGGAACCCCTGTGGCTCCCACTTGCTCAGCCTCTGAGAGGGCAGACTTGGCTCTCACAGGGACGATAGTCTGGACTTAGCAGCTGGTGTCCCAGCTGGCCAGTCCCTTCAGGCAGCATGGGAGTGCGGGGGGAAGGGCAAGGCCCTAGCTCCAGTCTGTTTTAAGCTGTCTCCTGTATAAAAGACACTGCCTGGGCCATGGGGGTCACCCACCTCCATGACACCTTTTCATCCTTCACTTCCCAGTTCCTCCTGCTCAGAACTGTCTTGGCTTTGACCCCAATCCCCATGTGGGAGGCGGTTCAGAGCGCTGCTTGATGAAAGCCACACGTTTCTGCATGGGGACAAGGTGTGGGTTGCAAGGAGAGGTCGGACCCCCGTCCCTGGTGGTGCCTACCTACGGTGCACCTTCCCCTTCCTCCACCCAGGCAACCCCGAGGGGATTTCTGACCCTTCCCTTCCCTCTGTGGCAGGTGGAGCTCACGGGCAACAGTATTTACGAGTACATCCATCCTTCCGACCACGACGAGATGACAGCTGTCCTCGCGGCCCACCAGCCCCTCCACCATCACCTGCTACAAGGTATTTCCTCCAGATGAGAAGAAACCAGAATGAAAACCAGACAAAGCACTCTCTCTCTCTCTCTCTCTCTCTCGCTTGCTCTCTCTCTCTCTCTCTCTCTCAGTGTGACCTGAGGGTTTTGCTTCCTGTGTTGCCAAGGAGTGGGGGAAGCATGACTGGGGCCGCCCAGCAGGGCCTCTCCAGAAAACACACAGCACGGGGCATTTGCTTTTATGCCTCTGTCCTTTGAAGCAACACTATGGATCTCATTTCTCATGCCAGAGACCACGTGAGGTGCTGCAGGAGGTAAAGAAACATGGTCAGAGGCTTCTCCCCTAAAGTGCTCTTGGTTTAGAGTTCCAGGGACACAATCTAGACCTGGACTTCTTCACCAGAGGGCCCCCAGATGGAACTCAGGGGGTCTGTGAAACTGCATGGGAAGAATTACATCTTTATTCTGTCTGACTGAATTCCGCTTTTCCTTTGCATATAGACTGTAGACTGTCTGTCCCCTTAACTCTCACTAGAACCCACGGCTTTGCCCACGAGAATCACATGTGTTCGTTTCACTTTACGGTGTTCTTGTAGGTACTTAAACATATCACTGGGGCTCATTGTTACTTCAAAATTTCAAGAGTTATGAGCCTGCTACTGGGTCTTGTTATCTCACGTGTTAATAAACCAGCACATTTATAACCATATCACTACTTGTTTTAATATTTTGGTAACTGTTTTCAACACAGCTGGTTCCATTTGTGATCTCATATATTTTATCTTCGGCACTTAAAAACATTATTCTGGGTAGAGATGCCATGGCACGAATCAGTTAAGAAGCCCTTGTCTAGACGGAGGCAGGTGCACCTCCCCAGCCTGTCTCCGTGTGGGGGCAGGTTCCTCCACCTGACAGTCCCATCATTTAACACATATTGACTGGGTTCTATGGTCATAAGCACCGTGTTAGGACATGATGTGGCTTGACTATTCAGTGAAGGGTGAGGAGCACATCATTACACAAATGACTTCCTAAGTTATAATTGCAGTGCATGCTGGGAAGACAGAGAAGAACTTATTCGGGGGGCCCTGGGCTTGTAACTCCGTCTGACAGTCCAATGAGACCAACCAGCATGTTGATCGATAGGTCTCTTGTCTGCTCCGGACTATAGTATCCCAACTTGGCCAGACTTCCCCAGTAGAACAAAATGCGAAAGGAGAAACGTGAGGCAGGGTGAGAATGGGGTCGCCAGCCAGAGAAAAGCTCGAGTTCCACTCTTCCTGCTTCCTCCTGGGGAGGCTGTTCTAGGCTAGAAAGAGAGACTCTGGAAGAGCCCACTCAGTTTTATTTCATTTAAAACATTTTTATAAATGTGTTATTTATTTTTGAGAGAGAGAGAGAGACAGAGCATGAACGGGGGAGGGGCAGAGAGAGAGGGAGACACAGAATCGGAAGCAGGCTCCAGGCTCTGAGCTGTCAGCACAGAGCCCAATGCGGGGCTCGAACTCACAAACTGTGAGATCATGACCTGAGCTGAAGTCGGAAGCTTAGCTGATGCCCCAGAGCCCACTCAGTTGTAAAACCACCTGCAGATTCAACTCTGTGCACCCCCAGCCCCCACCGGCACGTTCTAGCCCCAGCACTAGTCGCCGTAAGCCTCACGTTTCCTTATGAGGGAGAGAGATTGCTGTCCTGGGTTCTGAGCTGGCAGCTTGCTTTTAGCCATGGTCTGTGACTCTTAACTCCTTTCAAATGGTCTGGCTGCATAAAGGCACACAAATAAGACCCTGAAGAAGTAATTTCTAACAAAATGAGGTCTGGGGGGGGGGGGGGAATGTACCTGAATCTCATTCTTTCACTGTGGGGCTGTTTAAAGCTGGAAGAGGCGGTGGGAGTCTTGGAGAACTCCCTAAGAATATTGGGTTGTTATTGTTCTAGAAAGTTCCACAGCGTGTTAATTACATGGGCCTGGGCGCTTTCTCACTAGCTCTGGTTTCCCATCATCCTTCTGTGTCACAGCCTTAAAAGGGTGTTTGTAAAATGACAGCGCATGAGTCTTGGGAATATCATGAGACCCTTTCAATCCCAGTCTCTGTGGGGTTCATGTCTCAGGCACAGCAACAACACAAGAGAAGCACAGAGGTCTAAGAGATGGGGTGGCCCCCGGATTCATTTCCACCCAAGTGTGCCAGGCCTGAGGTTCACAGGCACTCAGACCCCTCCCTGGCTTCTTATCCATGGAGTTGTTTTTGTGCGTCTGAACTTGCCCCATCGTGTCATGGTCATTGTATTGTTGGCTTTCTCCAAAGCTCCATGGTTAATTACCGGGTGAAGTTTTTTTAGACCTCAGTGCTTGGCTGGATATGGTGCAGACAGGCAGCCACGTTACAGGGAAGCCTCATGTCTCACAGACCATAGCCTGCTTGCAGAGGAATCGTGGGTAAATATGGCCACCCCTCCAAGCAGGGGGAAGGGAGGAGCCTCATAGGCGATGGCTGGGAGCCTTGCCTCTACTCCTAATGGTAACCTTTCTTTAAAAATTAATCTATTAACTGCCACCAAATAACTCTATTTAGCGTGGAGTGACCTCACCCTTACCCGGGGGCATGGACACATCATTCCAGAGAACTGGCATCTGCTCCCTAAAGCAGGTTTAGTTTCCTTTGGGGACTCACTTGCATTTGCACTAGTGAGGTCAGAGACTGGTGGGTGAGGCCTTTGGCCCTGCCAGAGAAAGACCGAATGGGGAGGGTAAGAGCCCTGAGAAAGGAGGGGGCTACGTATGAGGGCAGAGGCTTTGATCTGGCTGAGGGGGTTCCGCATTCCAAGGCAGTCCCGGGCAGTGTCAGGGCCCCGTGGCTGTCTCCCTCTGCTGGGGAAAGAGCTGTACCTGTGAGCCCTTACTCAGTGTCCTTTACCCTGAGGGCAGCCAGATGCTTCCGGGCCTTCCTGGCCAACCCAGGCATCCACCCCAGGACTAGCCAAGGCGATTCTTTCGGTGCCAGGCCTCTCTGTGCCTGCCAGGAGGGGGCCATGGGCATGCCGAGGGGGGCTGGGCCCACTGCGCTTACAGTCCTCACCTTGGCCCCAGGTGGCTGTTTCCTGAGTTCTTGCTGTGGCCGAGTTTCCAGCTGCCTGCTTCTGGAGCAGGACTGGGGCCAGTCTCCCCACCCCACCCAGGTCCCCGCCCCAGGCAGAAGCTCCCTGGGTCAGGGTCGGGGCATTCTGGGATGAGGCTTCCGGCTGCCCCATCTGGTCCTGAGCGTCGACTGATATTATTGGGACAAAATCGGGGGAAGCATCGTGGAACAGTTGGCCCATCTAACCTCACTCCTGCTTTCAGAGTACGAGATAGAGAGGTCCTTCTTTCTGCGAATGAAGTGTGTGTTGGCGAAAAGAAACGCGGGCCTGACGTGCAGCGGATACAAGGTGCGAGGAGCCTCGTGTCGGGGGAGGGAAGGAGGAGGGGGCAGAGGAGGGTCTGAAGGAGGGGGCAGAGGAGGGTCTGAAGGAGGGGGCAGAGGGTCTGAAGGAGGGGGCAGAGGAGGGTCTAAAGGAGGGGGCTGAGGAGGGTCTGAAGGAGGGGGCAGAGGGTCTTAAAGAGGGGGCAGAGGAGGGTCTGAAGGAGGGGGCAGAGGAGGGTCTGAATAGGGAGCAGAGGGTCTGAAGGAGGGGGCGGAAGAGGGTCTGAAGGAGGGGGCAGAGGAGGGTCTGAAGGAAGGGGCAGAGGAGGGTCTGAAGGAGGGGGCAGAGGGTCTGAAGGAGAGGGCAGAGGAGGGTCTGAAGGAGGGGGCAGAGGAGGGTCTGAAGGAGGGGGCAGAGGGTCTAAAGGAGGGGGCAGAAGAGGGTCTGAAGGAGGGAGCAGAGGAGGGTCTGAAGGAGGGGGCAGAGGAGGGTCTGAAGGAGGGAGCAGAGGGTCTGAAGGAGGGGGCAGAGGGTCTGAAGGAGAGGGCAGAGGAGGGTCTGAAGGAGGGGGCAGAGGAGGGTCTGAAGGAAGGGACAGAGGAGGGTCTGAAGGAGGGGGCAGAGGGTCTGAAGGAGGGGGCAGAGGAGGGTCTGAAGGGGGCATAGGGTCTGAAGGAGGGGGCAGAGGGTCTAAAGGAGGGGGCAGAAGAGGGTCTGAAGGAGGGAGCAGAGGAGGGTCTGAAGGAGGGGACAGAGGAGGGTCTGAAGGAGGGAGCAGAGGGTCTGAACGAGGGGGCAGAGGGTCTGAAGGAGGGGGCAGAGGGTCTGAAGGAGGGGGCAGAGGAGGGTCTGAAGGAGGGAGCAGAGGAGGGTCTGAAGGAGGGGGCAGAGGAGGGTCTGAAGGAGGGAGCAGAGGGTCTGAAGGAGAGGGCAGAGGAGGGTCTGAAGGAGGGGGCAGAGGAGGGTCTGAAGGAGGGAGCAGAGGGTCTAAAGGAGGGGGCAGAAGAGGGTCTGAAGGAGGGAGCAGAGGAGGGTCTGAAGGAGGGGGCAGAGGAGGGTCTGAAGGAGGGAGCAGAGGGTCTGAAGGAGGGGGCAGAGGGTCTGAAGGAGAGGGCAGAGGAGGGTCTGAAGGAGGGGGCAGAGGAGGGTCTGAAGGAAGGGGCAGAGGAGGGTCTGAAGGAGGGGGCAGAGGGTCTGAAGGAGGGGGCAGAGGAGGGTCTGAAGGAGGGGGCAGAGGGTCTGAAGGAGGGGGCAGAGGGTCTAAAGGAGGGGGCAGAAGAGGGTCTGAAGGAGGGAGCAGAGGAGGGTCTGAAGGAGGGGACAGAGGAGGGTCTGAAGGAGGGAGCAGAGGGTCTGAACGAGGGGGCAGAGGGTCTGAAGGAGGGGGCAGAGGGTCTGAAGGAGGGGGCAGAGGGTCTTAAAGAGGGGGCAGAGGAGGGTCTTAAGGAAGGAACAGAGGAGGGTCTGAAGGAGGGGGCAGAGGAGGGTCTGAATAGGGAGCAGAGGGTCTGAAGGAGGGGGCAGAAGAGGGTCTGAAGGAGGGAGCAGAGGAGGGTCTGAAGGAGGGGGCAGAGGGTCTGAAGGAGGGGGCAGAGGAGGGTCTGAAGGAGGGAGCAGAGGAGGGTCTGAAGGAGGGAGCAGAGGGTCTGAACGAGGGGGCAGAGGTTCTAAAGGAGGGGGCAGAAGAGGGTCTGAAGGAGGGAGCAGAGGAGGGTCTGAAGGAGGGGGCAGAGGAGGGTCTGAAGGAAGGGGCAGAGGAGGGTCTGAAGGAGGGAGCAGAGGGTCTTCACCGGTTTGTATTTTGCTTGCTACTCAAGAAAATCTGCAGACAGAAGGCACAGGGACCCAAACATGGGACAACTCTCTAGTGACGCTGCTCATGCAGCAGGTAGGGGAGCTGGTGTCGTACAAGGAAACTCCAGGAGGACTGGGTTTCGTCATCTGAGACCACGAATAAGCGTGGCGAAGGGTAGAATGTCACCCTGGCACGTGCACTTGGTGTTTCACACGGGTCGGCGGCCCCCAGAGGCCGCTGAGGATCCACACCCTGGGGGCGGCAGTGAGCGTTCAGAGCCCGGACATGTCGCTCCTCCCCTCGGAATGTTTCGCCAAGTCCAGTGGTGACGACTGTGATGTGCTCGACTAATGATAGACCTGTTCTGAGGAGCAGCGAGGCTTCAGCAGCAGCATCTCATCTACTTAACTAAAAAAAACAGTTTTTTGATAGAGAGAGTGCAAGTGTGGGAGGGGCAGAGAGAGGGGGAGACACGGAACCCGAATCAGGCTCCAGGCTCCGAGCTGTCAGCACAGAGCCTGATGAGAGGCTCGAACCCACAACCTGTGAGCTCATGACCTGAGCCAAAGTCAGATGCTTAACCAACAGAGCCCCCAAGGTGCCCCATGTCTACTTAATTTAATTAACAGTCATAGCAGCCCTCTGAAGGAGTACTGTTGGCCCCATTTTATGATCCTCAGGGACGCAAGCAAGGAAGGGAGAAGACGGGCAGAGGCCCGCAGGCTGCATTTCTCCGGCAGATGTGGCCTCCTGCTCTGGCAAGTTCTGGAATCCAGGAGCAGGTCCCCCGAAGAGCCCACGGGCAGCCCCAGAATCAGCACCCCCAGACGGAAGGGCCGGTAGGGGGAAGCGTGCACTGAGCGTCCCCTTCCAAGCTTCTGATTCCTCCCTGGCGTCTGAAGTTACTGTTTCTCCCTCCTCAGAGGAGAGAGGTGCTAAGCCCATGGCTCCGGAGATGGAGGGGATGGGGGCCTTTGTGCAGGAGCATTTGCATGTTAGAAAAGGGTGGGGGAGAGAAAGGGGACAGCTTTGTGCCTCTGAAGCTTATTCTCTTTCTGGAACACCCCTCCTGAGCTCCTCCCCACCCCAGGGGCTGCTTCCCCTTCAGCATCTCCTCGGCCCTCTCCTTTGAACTCCACACTGAGCTCTTCTTCCCTTTGACTTTACCCCACTCTCTTTTATAGTTTGGGGGATACATTTTTTGTTTGCTGACCCAAACTCGAGGCCTATTTCGACCAGGGTTGTGGGGAGCCCCCCACCCCGTGCTGTCCTGTACCCAACAGACTTGGGTCTTGAATTGTTTCTGCCACTTACTAACCGTCTAATCGTAAGCAAAACACATCGCCTGTCTTGTCCTCAATATCCTCCTCAGTAAAATAGGACAATAGACCAGAAGGATTTCAAGATCTGTTGCAGCCCTAAAGACTGAATGCGTTCAGCAGTCCTGGAGGAAGAGAGCTGAAGATTTTAGCTGTTCATCACTGCTGTCATGATCCTTTCGAGATTTTACTGATCCTAACTTATATAAATGCTTCCAATATGGAGGCTGAAGGTTGCACAAATGTTCCTGTTTGACATTTGGAACACTATACCCTCTCTCCTGCATGGTTTGTTTTTTGTGTTTTTTTGTGTTTTTTGGCTATAACAACCAGAGGTTTCTATATAGCCTCTCTGGCTTTTTGCTTATCATAAGGGAATAAAATCTTGACCTATAAATAAAGTAAATAAAAACACATTAAGAGGAAGGCTTTTTTGATCCTACTGAATGAATTCTTTAAATTTTTTTTTTTAATTTTTTTTTTCAACGTTTATTTATTTTTGGGACAGAGAGAGACAGAGCATGAACGGGGGAGGGCCAGAGAGAGAGGGAGACACAGAATCAGAAACAGGCTCCAGGCTCTGAGCCATCAGCCCAGAGCCCGACGCGGGGCTCGAACTCCCAGACCGCGAGATCGTGACCTGGCTGAAGTCGGACGCTTAACCGACTGCGCCACCCAGGCGCCCCTAAATTTTTTTTTTTAATGTTTATTTATTTTTGGGACAGAGAGAGACAGAGCATGAATGGGGGAGGGGCAGAGAGAGAGGGAGACACAGGATCGGAAGCAGGCTCCAGGCTCTGAGCTATCAGCACAGAGCCCGACGCGGGGCTCGAACCCACGGACTGTGAGATCATGACCTGAGCTGAAGTCAGACACCTAACCGACTGAGCCACCCAGGCGCCCCTCTACTGAATGAATTCTTAACGTACTGGAATGGTATAGCTTGTCAAGTGATATAAATGTCAAGTTGACAGATGTCAAATCCAGTCCCATTGGGGGACGAAGAACGTAAAGTGAGTGTCTTGGAACCAGAGGTTAGCTTCCCATGGTGCCTTTGTTTGCTACCTAATAGTGGGTTTGGTGATGAGTTAATTAGGTATCAATCCATTACATATTAGAGTCTCAACTCGGGGAGTTACTGGGGCAGAGTCAATTGGATAAGACGACCTTACATTTGATTGCAGTACTGTTTCCTAAGGAAGAAGCATCACTTCGTGTCTTCTGAGCAATGAGTTGGGTGTCGTCAGCATGTTGGTGTGACCTTTGTGGGGTCACACCAGCTCCGTGGAGGCTGGGCCGGGGAGAGTCCAGCGTGCCCAAGAGAGCCAGCAGGCTCAGAGCCGGGAGGAGTGGGTACCGGTCTAACCCCTGGGCTGACCCTGCCCTCTGCTTTGCCAGGTCATCCACTGCAGCGGCTACCTGAAGATCAGGCAGTATATGCTGGACGTGTCCCTGTACGACTCGTGCTACCAGATCGTGGGGCTGGTGGCCGTGGGCCAGTCGCTGCCACCCAGTGCCATCACAGAGATCAAGCTGCACAGTAACATGTTCATGTTCAGGGCTAGCCTTGACCTGAAGCTGATCTTCCTGGATTCCAGGTGAGTTTGGCACCTGCTGCTGCTGCAGAATTCCAGAAGACACTGACGGTGGAAACTGGCCTGAACGCTGTGTTGTTAAGCCAAAATGTAACGAGGAAATAAGCCGTACTAAGAAAGGGAGTTAGGGGACGCCTGGGTGGCTTAGTTGGTTAAACGTCGGACTCTTGACTTGGGCTCAGGTCATGATCTCATAGTTCCGTGAGTCTGAGCCCTGCACTCTGGGCCGTAAGCCCAGAGCCAGTTTGGGATTCTCTCTCTCCCTCTCTCTGCCCCTCCCCTCCAAAATAAATAAATAAATTAATTAAAAAAAAAAAAAAAGGGCGCCTGGGTGGCGCAGTCGGTTAAGCGTCCGACTTCAGCCAGGTCACGATCTCGCGGTCTGTGAGTTCGAGCCCCGCGTCAGGCTCTGGGCTGATGGCTCGGAGCCTGGAGCCTGTTTCCGATTCTGTGTCTCCCTCTCTCTCTGCCCCTCCCCCGTTCATGCTCTGTCTCTCTCTGTCCCAAAAATAAATAAACGTTGAAAAAAAAAAAAAATTTAAAAAAAAAAATAATAAATAAAAAAATAAAAAAAAAAAAAAAGAATGTGAGTTAGAAGGGTATTTAGTGGAACCAAGCCAGGAATTGAAAGAATTGATATCAGCTTTAGTACTTAAAGAGTAGCCAGCTTCTCCAGGTGCTGAGTACTTGTTGTATATTATTTATTTATATTTTCATCATCTCACTGGAGTTGGAGCTGGAAATAAGTGCTGTGGACACAAGTTAGCCTTTGTTGAAGGCCTGCGATGTCAGGATTCTGCCTTGTGTGTCCGTCAAGTAGGTGGGACCTTAAGGCAAAGAAAAGATTTTGCAATGAGCTGGTGGGAAGCCATCGGAGCTCTGATGGCCACAGAGCTGAGGCTGAGAGCAGACAGGTGGCCTTTGCCGGGAAAAGCTGTGACTACAAGCTCAGTGGGTGTCCTGTCTGGGCTGGGAGGACACCTCTGGCTGGCAGTGAGGGCGAAGGTACAGTGGCCCCTGAACTGTCTGTCCCAACCGCCCTTCCCCTCCTCCCTGAGAATGTCCGCCCATCTGAGGATCTCTTGCCAGAGAGAGAAGGGAGAGCGAATGAGGCAAAAGCACTAATTTGTTGTTTCGCTTGGCCTGCCGAAGCTGGCCACACAGGGGAGGTGTGTGCTGGAGAAGCCGTGGCCTGTCCCCCAGGAGGGCTTGCCGGCTTCACGTGGCCCCAGGCCCTTGGGGCTTCCTCCACCTACCATTTTCTTTTTTTATTTCTTTTTTATTTTTTTTAATGTTTATTTATTTTTGAGAGAGAGAGAGAGCACGAGCGAGGGAGGAACAGAGAGAGAGGGAGACAGAATCTGAAGCAGGCTCCAGGCTCTGACCTGTCAGCACAGAGCCCAGTGCAGGGCTTGAACACATGAGACGTGAGACCACGACCTGAGCGGAAGTCGGGCGCTTAACCGACTGAGCCACCCAGGCGCCCCTTCCGCCTACCATTTTCTTATCTGTAAAAAGGTCAGCCTCACCCTGCCCGCTCGGCTACCCACAGGCTGTTAGGAAAGATGAAATTTGATAATAGATGTGAAGCATTCGTGAAAGTAAAGCCTGGAAGCACTTGGGTGGCTCAGTTGGTTAAGCATCCGACTTTGTCTCAAGTCATGATCTCACAGTTTGTGAATTTGAGCCCCGTGCCAGGCTTTGTGCTGATGGGTCGGAGACTGGAGCCTGCTTTAGACTCTGTGTCTGCCTCTCTCTCTGCCCCTCCCCTGCTTGCACTGACTCTCTCTCTCTCAAAAATAAACACTAAAAAAACAAACAAACAAGCAAGCAAAAGTAAAAAGCTGATGCACCTAGTCCTTTAGAGTCCTCAGCTGTACAGGAAGGGACAAGTGTTCAGAGACCCCACTTTTGCCTTTCGGTGTGTGTGGCCAAGCTGTCTGGGAGAAAGGAGGTATATATGTGTGGGTGTACATGTATATACGTATATACACACATATGTGTAAATATAAATATAAAATTTTGCTAATATTTATTGATTTTTCCCACCTTTTTATTCTGGTAAAATATACGTGACATAAAATTAACCATTTTAACCAGTTATGGGAGAAAACCAAACATACCTGGTTAGGGGCGGGAGACAAAGACACAAAGTAGCCTAGTTTATCATTAGTGAACCTCAGAGCCTTTCAAAGGTAGAGAAATGACAAGGGTTGGCCTGACAGGCTTGCCGTCGTGCTCCCAGAAACTCCAAGCAAAGAGTACCCAAAACTCTTTGCGGGAGGGAGGCCAGCACCTTGGGGCTGGTCGGACTGACAAATGCTGCCCTACTGCATCGAAGACAGAGGCACCTGCCACCAGAGGGGCCCTGGGCGGGTGGACTGTCTGGGCCCATGGTGGCAGCATGAGAAGGAGTTCTTTCTGGATTCAGGGGCCACTTCTAAAAGTGAACGGAAAGGAATTTTGGCCGTCCCAGCTCATTACTTTAGAAACTTGGGAGGATACGACCAGGTTCCCCCTTGTTACCTCTGTCTCCTAGTTTTTCCTTGACGATTCGAGGAAAAGCCTCTGAGGCCTGGTGAGTTCTCTAGAAGAGGAAAGAGAGAGGTCTCCCCAGAGGAGAGATTTCAGATCTTCTCAAATTGTTTGAAGCACACAGCTTTGAAACACAAAGGACAAATGGAGGGCTTTGCAGAAGAGGGTGTTCGAAGGTAGCTCAGAGGCCAGACTGCTCCTGAAGGAAACAGGAAACTGTTTCTACAGAAGTCCCCTGCTGTTCTCCCAGCTACGTACCAGGAAGCTTCTAACAGACCTCCTGAACTCCTGTCGTGTAGATGTTTCAAGGGCTCAGAGACAAGCTAGAATTCCTCGAACTCACTCTGGTCTCCAGTCTGTTGCAGTTCGGTCTCCGAGGGGCCGCTGGGGGTCAGGGACAGAGGACAGCAGAATGGCCCAGCAGGGTGGGAGATGTCAGCTCCTCCATCCAAAGCCCAGAAGCCACGGCGACGGGTTGGCCTGAAGCCCAGCAGCCCTGAAGTCACAGGGCCCTGGGTGGGGGGCCTGCAGGGGTGGGGGTGGCCACTTGGCCCCCCACCCAGTGTAATCCCAGACACAACTGAACTCAGCATAACCTGAAATTTGGTTCAGAGGGGTTTTGTGGTATTTCACTTTGAAACTGTAGCTGGTGCTTTTGCTAAGGATGGGTGAACCCAGCCATGTTTGGGGTTTGGCAAATCCCTCTGACAGGTCTTCAGACACTGGAGGTTTGGAAAAAACCAGGAGGGCATGCTGCCAGACCCTTCTCTTTCCCTTTAATTTTTAAAGCCAGTGTGCGCTTTGATGAGAAACTTAATACATGTGTTTCTGATTCATTTACACGTTCGGGGCTGTTGTTCTGTAACTTTACTTCCAAAGGGTCTGGGAAGCCTCTTTCGTCCCCACACCGTAGAGACGCCTGGTTTTCTTTTTCTTCGGGGGGGGGGGGTGGTGAGGAAGCCAGGTCTCAGTTTTCCTGCCACACTGTTAGACTCCGATGGGGCCTGAAGTTCTAGATGGCCCTTAGATAAGTCCCCGAGCCCGGAAAGGCCTGCACAGGTTCCCTTTCCACCGACCTCCAGCCCCATCTCCTTCCCGCCCTGGAGGAACACCATGGAAATGTGTACACCAAATAGTGAGCGGTTCCAGGGAAATATGAGGCTCTCCGAGATTTACGACCCGGAGCCCGCGCAGAACTCGACAGAAAGGGGAGCGCGTTATGGAACGAAAGTGAGGTCGAGTTTCCCCGTTGAGTTCGCAACTGACATTTCAGAGACAAGCCAGCAGGACCCCCCGGTCCGGACCGTCCTCAGGCCCCACCTCTGCCCCCTCGGGACTGACTTCTCACCAGGACCTCCCTTCCTCTGGAAAAGCTTCCTGTCCTTCTCTTTCATCTGTTCTTCAATATCTGTCACCAAGGCTTTTTGGCCACCTCTTCCAAGGGCATAGTCACCGGGTCGGTTGCCCGGGGCCCTGGGAAGTGACGCCACTGCCACATGCAATTTCCACCTGCGGATGGAGTGATCGAGACGCCACGGATGATGCGGTCTCGGACGCTGGGAGCCACTTTTCCTCAAAGAGCTGATGTGGGAAGTCAGTATTCCTGGAGCCTGATGAGAACAGAGAGGCGGTAATGGCATGAGGGCACCGGGCACGCGTTGCCCTTCTGCCAGCGAACGTTATGATTTACCCCGCAGCCACAGTATTTTCGGGTGTTGTCGTACTAGTTTTTGGACGCTGCACGAGCCTCCGTTGATCGGACGCGTTAATGTCTCCAGTTCTTCTGCAGATGCTCCCGCCCGACCAAAACCTCGTGAGACCGTTGTGCCAGGTAGCAGGGGCCAGTGGAAGATAAAAAGGCTCACACACACAATAGCCAGGACGTGGGAGCAGCCCAAGCGTCCATCGGCGGACGGACAAACAAAACGTGGTATCTACATAAAATAGAACATAATCGAGCCATAGAAACGAATGGCATTCTGTCCCACACCACAACGTGGGTGACCCTTGAAATCAGGATGCCAAGTGAGAGAAGCCAGACACAAAGGGACATCTACCAGGTGGTTCCACTCATCCGAGATATCTAGAATCGACAGATTCCTAGAGACAGAGGGAGAGGGAGGTTACCTGTTGTGGGGGGAGGGGGCAGGGGGCAATGGGGAGTTCTGAAGAACATCGTGGTTGTAGTTATTGCCACTACGTGTAGACATAAAAATGGTCAAAGTGGCAAAGGTTGTGTAATGCATATTTTTCCACAATAATTTTTTTAAAAATTTAAATGTTTATTTTTGAGAGAGACAGAGAGACAAAGTGTGAGTGGGGGAGGGACAGAGAGAGAGGGAGACACAGAATCCGAAGCAGGCTCCAGGCTCCGAGCTGTCAGCACAGAGCCCGACGTGGGGCTTGAACTCACAAACCGTGGGATCATGACCTGAGCCAAAGTTGGGACTCAAAACTGACTGAGCCACCCAGGTGCCCTGATTTTTGAGAGAGAGAGAGAGAGAGGGGCAGAAAGAGAGGGAGACACAGAATCCGAAGCAGGCTCCAGGCTCTGAGCTGTCAGCACAGAGCCCGAGGCGGGGCTTGAACCCACGAACTGTGAGATCGTGACCTGAGCCGAAGTCGGACGCTCCACCGACTGAGCCACCCAGGCGCCCCCACGATAATAATTTTAAAAAAGGTTCCCACTGGACTGTCACCCAGAAGCCACTGGAAAGTAGTTCTTTCTCCCATCAGAGTTCACTCTTAAGCGCCCCCAGACAAGCTTCACCCTGAAAAAGGAAAACATTTGAAGCCACCCCAAACGTTCTTCTAGCCAGCAGTTTCAGAAGAACACTCCTGCCCATGAATAGTGCTACATCCTGCACTGGGCTAGCGTTCAAAGCCTTTCTCCTTGTAAAAAAAGATCATTCTCGGTTTCCAAAACCAACATCACCCCCCACCCTGAGCCTTTTAGCACTTGATTAGTTGGCAAAACCAATATTAGTTCAAATGAAAGGCAACCTACAGAACAGGGTAACACACGGAGCCACTGTCCTCCCCCAGGGTGACCGAGCTGACCGGGTATGAGCCGCAGGACCTGATCGAGAAGACCCTCTACCATCACGTGCACGGCTGTGACGTGTTCCACCTCCGCTACGCGCACCACCTCCGTGAGTACCTCGCTCACCGGGCGGGGCCGGGGGCCGGGGCTGGCCAGGGAGGGGGTGGCCAGAAGCGGGGCGGGAAGGCCACCCTTGTTTGGTACAATAGTCCTCCGTTGTGCACACATGAATTCTAAACCTCAGACTGACCCCCTCCACCCCTCCGTTTAGCACAGCTACTGGTCAGTTCTCAAGCATCCAGGCTTACCTTCCAGTGAAAACTCTGGCAGGTGTGGGATGGTGCAGAAGTTGCTGATTCGAGATGGTGGGTGTATTTGGAACCTAGCTTTCTCTAGGACATCTGGACACGTTTACACAAAGCCAACAGCAGAAGCACCAACACGTACAGAGCCCTTGCTCCTGTGGGGCACCGGCTTAGGTGATTAAAGATGTTACTAACCCAGTGAAGGAGATTCTCCTGTTCATGATCCTCCTATTCCTACTGAGGATGCTGAGGTTCAGAGAGGTTAAGCCACTTGCCTGAGGTCACACAGTGAGAGGCTGGAGAGTCTGGAGCCAAAGCAGCCAGGACCCGGCCCCCGACCACTGTCCACCACCCGGCTGGGAGGCTCAGGGGAGACCACAGGTTCCCAGGATGGGAGAAGTCAGCATGGAAAGAATGAACAATCAGTATTGGATTGGCCAGCGCAGAAGGTTTGGTGAACATCTGGACGGGGAGGGGGGTGGGGCTCTAGTCACTGAAATGTTCAGAGAAGTGACACTTCTCTTCTAGAATCCAAATCAAGGCAGCAAATAACTGGCACGGGGCGGGATACCTCACGTCCAGCCCTCCATGCCTGGACTCAGGGGTGCTTGCTAACGGGGTGCAGGTGGCCGGAGTAGCCAGCTCTGCAGGGCCCTCTGGGTGGAGAGGGCAGGTGATTGCTCCGAAAACCCCAGCCCCGGGGGTCCCCCGCCCCATTCCGTGGAGGCAGGAGCATGGCAGGAGCCCCGATATCCAGCAAGGGAGCTGGAAGCAAGCCCCCAAATTACCTGCAGGAAGGGATCCTCTTCCAAGTGGGGCTCCACTGGGAGGAATTAGGCCTCTAAGCACAGAGAATGAAAACTTACGGAATTGAAAGTCTTCGTTTTAAATCCCATTTCCTCTCTCTCTCGAACTACCTGGCTAACAGAGGAGCAGGGATTTCCGCCCTGCCACCACCTGGGAGAAATAAATACAGTTTGTGTTTGGGAAGTGTAACGAAGGCCACAGCGATGACAGGGCTCCTGTGTCCCCAACACAGAACGGAAGCTTTTCACGTATCCATTGTTTTTTGTGTTTTTTTAAACTTTATTTTGTATTTATTTTGAGAGATAGAGAGCAAGCAGGGGAGGGGCAGAAAGAGAGAGAGGGGGGGAGAGAGAGAGAATCCCAAGCAGGCTCCACACTGTCAGCGCAGAGCCCTATGTGTGGCTCGAACCCACAAACCGAGAGTTCGTGACCTGAGCCAAAGTCAAGAGTTGGATACTTAATGGACTGAGCCACCCAGGTGCCCCTCACGTATCCAGTTCGGGGCGCGGGGCTGGCCCTGTGTCCATTTCCCAGATGAGCGGTGACCCTCACGGGTGGAGACCTGTGGGCGGGCAGCAGCTGAGTCAGACAGGGCCAGAGCCCGGGTTTGTTCGGCTCTCAGGCCTTGAGCGGTTCCCACCACGTGATGGCTCTGAGCCTTGGAGGCACGGCCCGTCTTCGCTTCATCAGGAGCCCTGATCTTCCCCGAGCTCACCCGGCCTGCAGAGGGAGTTTATCTGAGAGGTCCACTGCAATTTGCATGATAAATTTGCCTCAGCTCACCTGGAATTTAGCATTTCCAGACATTTCAATTATCCAAGAGAACCCTGAAAGGGAAGGCATACACAGGCTTCCCGGAGACATACAGAAAAGGCAGAAGCATTTAGAAACCAGAGGAAGCACGTGTTTTTGTTTTGGTTTTTTCAAATGGGCTCGAATTAGTAAATCAAAGAAAATAAAAAATAGCAATATTGACAACGATTGCTATGGTGCGGTGACCTTAACTATGGTGGAGAAACCACCCCAGGGGCAGGAGGCAGAGAGCATATCCCAGCCAGGCTGGAGGTGATGGGGGGGATGGCCTTGGGATCCGCCATGAGCCTTGCATCTGTCCCTGACTCACTTCTGTCAACTTTTCCAGATGTAAACTAGAGGAGAGCTGACAGGGAGAGGTAGCGGAGGCCCTTGCCCACAGATGGGGGTGGGAATTAGTCTTCTAGAGCTCACACCTTGGCTCCAGGATTAGAACCTCACTTGGGTGTCCCTCTCAGGGAAGCCATGACATTAACCTGGACATGACTTTCCCCTCCAAAGCTGGGTCTTTCAGATGAAGAAAGGGGCGATATTCAACAAAACAGAGCATGATTTTTGGAAGCAGAGTCTTTATTGGTACGGAGCTGGGGAAGTTTTGAAATCTCTCTGTTGTGTGGTCCCTGGGGCTTCATCTCCTTTCCAGGCACAGAACTGGGGCCAGAGGGGCCAAATCCAGAAGCCGACCTCGAGCCTGGGGTTCAAGTACAGTAGTTTGTTGGGACAGTGACTGAAACACGGGTTGGGGAGAGAGAGAAATAAGCCATGGAAGGGAAGGAGCCACAAGATGGGCTTGTCTGACTGGGACTCAGTCAAGGGGAGTGAGCTGAGGTATTTAGACTCCTGCTCCTGCCTGTCATGAGCTGAAGGCTGCTCTCAGGGGTGTTAATCTCCCTGTCCCCCCTCATCTGTTAGAGTGAGCTCTGCCAAAGAAAGGCCTCAGGAGGGAGATGGGGCCATCAGAAGTTCCTGGGTGCACTCCATGGTGAGGGGAGGGACGTGAGGAGACATCAGCCAGAGCGAAGGTCCGCCTCTTTACCGTGTCTCCTCAGCCTCCTCCCCTCATTGGTCTCCAGGCTTTGTGAAGAGTTCTCCATCCAGCCATCCCTCCATAAGGTGCTCCTCGCCCCCCAGCCCAGCCTAGTTGGTCATCTTGTCCTGTCCTTGCTTTGCACACCTTAGTCACCTTTCTCTTGTGGGGTGGGGGGCTTTTTTTTTAAGATTTTATTTTTAAGTCATCTCCACACCCAATGTAGGACTTGAACTCACCACCCTGAGATCAAGAGTTGCACTCTCCACCAACTGAGCCAGCAGGTGCCCCTCTGGGGGAACCCTGTTGCCCTCACTGCTCAGGGTCCCTGTTGGTCCATTGGAGTGTCCTCTATCCCCAAACTCCTGCCCCATGGGCAGCGGGGCGGGGGGGGGGGCTAAGCACCGCCCCCCTTTCCAGTTCTGTTTTCACTACCGCCATGATGTCAGCTGCTGCCACATCTCTTCCAGGAGGGTGTGTCCAGCTCCTTCCAGCCCAACCCAAGGGCCCTAGGTTCTTATTTCTGGACAATGCTTTCGCCTCATGCTATTCACATTCTTATGGGGTCTATATTGATCTGCTCAGGCCACTGTAACAAAATAACACAGGCTGAGGGGCCTAAACAACAGAAACTTGTTTCCTAACAGCTCTGGAGGCTGAAATCTGAAGTCAAGTTATCAGCAGGACCACTTTCTCCTGAGGCCTCTGCCTCTGTAGGTGGGCATCTCCTTCCTGTGTCCTCACATGCGTGAGGCCCTCTGTGTGTGTCTGCCTTCTCATCTCTTTCTGTTACAGGGACACCAGCCATATTGGATTAGGGTCCCCTTCTTACTCCATTTTCTTTTAATTACCTCTTTAAAGACCCCATCTCCAAATGCAGGGACATTCTGAGGTCCTGAGGGTCGGGGCTTCAACATACAAATCTGGGTGGAACACAGGTCAGCCCATGACAGGGACTTTCTTTAATAGCTCTGTGTCCTTACCCAGGTAGTAGGCCCAGCTGGGCAGGCTGGCTTGGGGAGGGCAGGTGGGAGGTCTGTGAAGGCAGGATGCGTCATTTGGAAATGTGACTTTTCGGTCTTGTCTCCTGGTGCTTCAGTAACGCAGGGCTCAGGAACCTAGCCCAAGCCTCCCGGCCTCCCGCCCTCCCGCCTGGGATCCCAACCTGGATCCCAGATCCGCACGTAGCCCCTGCCAAGCTGGGGGCTCAAGTCCTTCAATTCAGTCACCGCCGGAGCTGGCCTAGTGGCTGTCCCAGGAGCACAGGCATGCAGGGTGGCCTCTCCCACTTCCTCCCCATCCCCCACAGCTGCACATGGCTGGAGGGGGCCAGGGGCCACAGTGACCCTCAGGATTCCAAGACCACGGGTCGGGGGGCGGGCGGCTGGCCCCCTCTTACAGGGAGACATACAGACGCATCTTCCTTCGCAGTTGATGAGGTCACTGAGCGCAAGAAACATCTACCAATACCCAGGGAGGTCACTGTCCGATTCTCCAAGGCCAGATTTTCTCCACACCGGCGTCCCAACCCCAGGACTCCCTGGAGATGGGGTGAAGGGCTCTGCCAGCAGCAGAGTTGGACATCAGGCGGTGGTGGCTCTGGAAGACCACAGTCAGCCGAATGGTTTTCACACATTGTTCAAAATATTATCTAAAGAAAGAGAATTCAACACCTTCCAGAAAGTCAGCTTAATGAGGAGAAGCAGGGCTGTGCAGGGCAGTCTTTGGGGAGCATGGGCTTCCAAGGGGTCAGCAGGACAGGGGCTGGCATGGCCCGGACACCTCGTGTCACTGTGGGCCTGGGCCTTCCCAGATGAGCCATGCGAGTCAGACCGTGCCAGGGCTTTCCCCGGAAGCTTCTGTAGAGAAAATGAACACGGATCCTCTAGGGAGCATATTTGAGCCCCCCCTCCAACCCTGTGCCCTGCCCACTGTCCTGTGGTGGCCGAGGGAAGGCCCCCACAGCTCAGCTAAGTGTGGGCCCTGGTGCAGGCATGACACTCATGTGGCCTCAGGGAAATGGGGGCCCTGAGCTAGGGTCTGCCCTTGCTGTCTCCCTCCTGTCTTTGTCAGGTGTTTGGGTGACTTTTTCTTGCATGGAGGGGAGCCAGTAGAGGTCTGTATTCTCTTGACCTGCAGGTCCTGGGGGTGGGGAGGGGGTGATGCACAGTTGGGAAGGGATCGATATCGCCGAACTTGAAGATCTGTTGAGGGACACCAGGCAGATTTCTGGAAGACACAGCAGTTTGGAAGAACCATGATGTCCAAGATGGTGGAGAATTGCACCCAGCTCCCCACCTGGGGCCCCTGGACAGAGTGGGCCAAGTCCAGATCACAGAGAGTGCAGGCCAAGTCCAACTGTCATAACGCTTTCAATCTCACGCAAAGGCTTCTAAGCCTGAATATGTGGTCTACAGAGTTCAAGGAATAACTGTCATAACAAAATTCCGGGACACCTGGCAGACACCCATAGAGAACACACCCTAAATGGCGCACAGGGGGCACCTGGGTGGCTCAGTTGGTTAAGCATCCGGTTTTTGATCTCAGCTCAGGTCACGATCTCGAGGTTCGTGGGTTCGAGCCCCGCATCTGGCTCCACACTGACGGTGCAGAGCCTGCTTGGGATTCTGTCTCTCCCTCTCTCTCTGCCCCTCCCCCCATTCGTTCTCTCTGGCTTTCTCCCTCAAAATAAGTAAATAAACTTAAAAAAAATGTAAGGGCACCTGGGTGGCTCAGTCAGTTAAGCGTCCGACTCTTGGGTCCGGCTCAGGTCATGATCTCACGGTTCGTGAGTTCGAGCCCTGCATCAGGCTCTGTGCTGACAGTGCAGAGTCTGCTTGGTATTCTCTCTCTCTCTCTCTCTCTCTCTTTCTCTGCGACTCCCCTGTTCGTTCCCTCTGCCTCTGTCTCTCAAAATAAATAAACTTAAAACAAATGAAGTGGCACACGAGAGTCACAAACTCAAATGCTTATGGGGCCAGGCATGTAGCATGAATGTGTGAATGGGCATCTGTAGGGCAGTAGGGAATGGCTAACACGTGACCATCCAGAGGCATTCCCAGTAAAACAGCACTGAGCCACCAACAGAACCCACCCGTGAGCTTACGCGGTCCATGGGACACTGGTGCACAACCACTCTGTGGCATCGCTGTGGAACAGGGCACAAAGGTCTCGAAACGGAAGACAAACTTGCAAGTCTCCATTCCACTGTGGCAATTTCATGTCAGGGGGGCGCCAGCCTCCGCTGCTGGCCTTGCCTCTGGACTGGAAACGGGTGGTCGCGTTTAATTCATGCTCAGATCCCTTTAGATGCTCTCTTGCAAGCAGGGTCTGGAGGCAGAGGAGGTGTTGGCTTGCAGGTGGAGGTGTGGGGAAGCCTACACCTTGAGGGGGAGCCAGGAGCAGGGGAGCGGTAAAATCATGGGAGAAAAGCACCGCGTGATCTCCACGTTGTCCTGACCCGGAAGCAGTTGTGGACATAGAGGTGTGGGCTGGACCTTCTCGGCGTTGCCAGACGGGTCAAGCTCTGCCCATCATCCGTGGTCAAGGTCACTTTGGACACATCCCACAAGGTGGCCCTTGTGAGTGTTCTTCCTTAAAGTGCTTCTCTCTTCCCGGTGCGTTCCGTGTCGTTCTGCCAGCCAGACGTGCAGACTCCCTAGAGGAGCTCACGGCTTTCCATCAGTGTCACCGACTGCAGGTCTGAGCTGGCAGAGGGGACGTAGCAGGAGGAGGGGATCAACTTCACCAGTGTTTCTGTGGAGGATGGTTTTGTCTCCTGGCGCTGCTCTAACGAAATACTACAAACTGGGAGGCTTAAAACAGCGGAAATGTACTCTCCCAGGGTCTGGAGACCGGAAGTCCGAAGTGAAGGGGTCAGCAGGGCCGAGCTTCCTCAGAAAGCTCTGCAGAAGGATCCTTCCTGCCTCTGCCAGCTTCTGCTGGAGTCCTTGGCTTGCAGTCCCAGCTCACCAGTCTGTGCCTCCACTTTCCCTCCTGTGCGTGTGTGTGTCTCCTCTTTGGTCTCTTATGGGGGGGTCGTCGGAGGCAGGGCCCACCCTGTTCCAGGACGATCTCGTCTATCTTGAGATCCTTGACTTAATTACACCTGCAGAGAACCCTTTTCCCAAATACGGTCACATTCACCGGTTTCAGGGGCCAGGACGTGGAACACATCGTTTGGGGGAACCCCATTCAATCACCATAGGGATTTTTGGCATCTGACATCATCAGCTCTTACAATTCAAAACGGAAATAGAAATTATGCTCCAGGCCAAGGTTCCCTTGCCTCCCAGAGGAACCAGGCAGGCCACCTACTTTTCTGCGTAGCAGATTCACGGAACTAGAATTTCCACCCCAAAGCGGCCTCGGCAAACCTCTCAGCTTCCCTCTCATGGCTTCCCTCTCAGCATGGGACACCCTGATCTCAGAACCATCTGAGGCCCCGATGCTGGAGGTGCTGTGGCCCCAAGTGCTAGGAGCAGGGCCTCTGTTCCCGGAGCTTACAGCTTACGGGCCATCTCCAGCCTGCCTGGTCCCCCACCGCCAAGCAGAGCCTTACTTTATAGCCTCCCCCACCCCGCTCTCCTCCTCCCCCCCCACCCTCCACGGGATCATTTCAGGCAGCTAATTAAGAGCAACAGATTGGAGGGGGAGCTAGACCGAAGCAAGGCATGTTGTGACTAAGCGTCGAGGATTTCAGCTTGGATTGATAATGTGAACTATCACCATGGGTCATAGAGAAGCAAAAAACAATTCTATGCCCGTGTTTGTTTGGTCTCTGTATCTAAGCCGCATCAGAGCTGCCCTTGGCATCCTAACATAAAATATTTGGGATAAACTGGCTTTATTGTATCCAGCTTAGATGATTATGGGTAGGTTTTAGGAATGTTGTAAGAAATAAGGAAAGTATGAAATCCAAGAGAGGGAAAAGGAAAAATACACCATCTTGCTGCCAGGGGCGTGACGGGTACCGCGAGGGACGGATTTCAGAGTGGAGGGGCTGAGCAAGTACTTCTGTTGAAGGAATGACCTCTGGGGAAGTCCACATATGGGGCCCCAGGTGGGTCCTATAGCATGTCTTTTGGGGCCAAAAGCAAATTGGCCGAGTCTCTGCTAACCTTCCTTGTACCTCTCCTTGCACATTGAGCTACAGAGAACCTTCTGGAGACTCGTGCCCCTTCCTCCCAGAGGGATCACTCTGAGACAAGGGAGTCAGAACCCCCCGGGCTGGGGGCCCCGGCTATGCCCTCAAGATTTGCTGGCCCCACTTCCTGGTGGGGCCTACTTCCCACAGCTGTAGGGGTGTGAAATGAGGGGTTCGGACATGAGCGGGCACCCGAAACCATGGATTTTGCTGTTAAAAAAGCAAACCCCAAGAGGAGAAACATTGTAAAGATAGCTCTTTCCTATTATCTCTGTCTGTGCTCTCCAGCACGGACTCTGGCCCCTGCCCCGTGCGTCCACGGAGGTGCACATGCTAAACCCGGGAAGAAGAGAGCCTGTGTCTACACTGTTCCCAGGAGCCCCGCCCCTCGTCCCAGGGGTGGAAGGGGGGATGGCGGTCACACACCGAAGGGGTGGGGGGCCTGATCCGTGTTGTATTTCCACTTCCCTGACCCCACACAAACTACTTGCCTGTGGAAAAAATAATTTTTTCATTAAAAAAAATTTTTGTTTAGATGTTTTTATTTATTTTTGAGAGAGAGAGAGACAGAGCATGAGTAGGGGAGGGGCAGAGAGAGAGAGGGAGACACAGAATCTGAAGCAGGCTCCAGGCTCTGTGCAGAGCCTGGTGCGGGACTCGAACCCACAAACCACAAGATCATGACCTGAGAAGTTGGACGGTCAACTGTCTGAGCCACCCAGGCGCCCCAATAATTTTTTCACTTTTATTATAAAGCCGATACCTCCTTAGTGTTGGAAATGTAGAAAATCAAGAAAAGTGGAACAGAAGAAAATGAAAATTACCTGTAATTAGACCAGATAATGAGAGTTAATATGTATTGAGTCTTTGCTGTGTGACTGCCACCACTAGTCTAAAGCTTCCCATAGATGATCTAATCCTCACTGTGACCATGCGAGGTAGGGAGTATGATTATGCTCTTGTTCCAAACAGGGAAACCGAGTCACCGGGGCTTTGTAACATGTCCGAGATCGCAGTTAGTTGGGGTGTATATGTGAGTGTGCATGTACTTTTTCTTACCTGTACTCTATGGTCTTCTGAATCTTGTCTCTTTTTTTAATGACTTATAACTGACATACAACACTATATTAGTTTCAGATGTACAGCGTAGTGATTTGATATTTGTACACGTTCCTCCATGATCAGCACAATAAATCTAGTTACAATATATAGTTATACATTTTTTTTCTTGTCTTGAGAGCTTTGAAGAGCTAATTCCTTTAGCAACTTTCAATACACAACACGGTGTTATTAACTGAAGTCTCCGATGCTGGAAGTTTGTACCTCTTGACCATCTCCTTCACCCGTTTCTCCCACCTGCCCTCCGTCACCTTTGGCAACCACCAATCAGTTCTCTGTATCTATGATTTTTTTTTTATTAGATTGCACATGTAAGTGAGGTGCCAGGGTATTTGTCTTCGTCTGACTTATTTTACTTAGCATAATACCCTCGAGGTCCACCCGTGTCGTAGCAGATGGCAAGATTTCCTTCTTTTTTATGGCCAAACAATATTCCTTTGTGAGTGTGTGTACGTATGTATACCACGATTTCTTTATCCATTCATCCATGGGTGGACACTTAGAGTGGTTCCATTTCTTGGCTATTGTAAATAATGCTGCAGTGAACATGGGGGCGCAGGGGTCTTTCCGAGTTAGTGTTTTTGTTTCCTTCAGAGAAATACCCAGAAGTGGTATTTCTGGAGCATATGGTAGTTCTATTTTAAAGTTTTTGAGGAACCTCCTCACTGTTTCCATGGTGGCTGCACCAATGTACCTTCCTAGTCATAGTACACATGGGTTCCCTTTTCCCCACATCCTTGCCAACACTTGTTATTTCTTGTCTTCTTGATAATAGTTATTCTGACAGGTGTGAGGTGAAACCTCATGTGATTTTGATCTGCATTTCCCTGATGATAAGTGATGCTGTGAACTTTTTCATGTACCTGTTGGCCGTCTGTATGTTATGTTTTCTTTGGGAAAATGTCGATTCAGACCTTCTGCCCATTTTGTAGTTGGACTATTTTATTTACTTGTTTGTTTGTTTGTTTATTGCTACTGAGTTGTATGTGTTCTTCGTATATGTTGGATGTTAACCCCTTATCAGGTACGTAATTTGCAAATACTGTCTCCCATTCGGTAGGTTGTCTTTTCATGTTGTTGGTGGTTTCCTTTGCTGTGCAGAAGCTTTTTAGTTTGATGTAATGCTACTTGTTATTTTTGCTTTTGATCTTTTAAGGATTATTTTGTGGTTCCATACAAATTTTAGGATCGTTTGGTCTATTTCTGTGAAGGATGATACTGGAATGTTGATAGGTATTGCACTAAATCTGTAGATGCCTCTGGGTAGTATGGACACTTTATATTAATTCTTCCCCTCCATGAACATGGAGTGTCTGTCTTTGCATTAATATGTGTCTCCTTCAGTTTCTTTCATTGATGTCTTATAGTTTTTAGTGTCTTGTTTTTCACCTCCTTGGTTAAATTTATTCTTAGCTATTTCATTATTTTTGATGCAATTGTAAATGGGATTGTTTTCCTAATTTCTCTTTCTGATAGTTCATTAGGAATGTGTAGAAACTCAGCAGATTCTTGTGTACTTATCTTGTATTCTTGACCCTTACAGAATTCTCTTATTCTAAGAGTCTTCTGATGGAGTCTTTAGGGTTTTCTATCTATGCCATCTGAAAATAATGACAGTTTTACCTCTTCCTTTCCAATGTGGTTGTCTTTAATTTCTTTTTCTTGCTTAAGTGTTCTGGCTAGGACTTCTGATTCTGTGTCACATAAAAGTGGCAAACGTGGGCATCCTTGACTTGTTCCTGACCTTAGAGGAAAAGCTTTCAGCTTTCTCCTGTTGAGTATGTTAGCTGTGGACTTGTCATGGATGGCCTTTATTATGTTGAAGTGCATCCCTTCTATATGCACTTTGTTGAGAGTTTTTATCATAGATGGCTATTGAATTTTGTCGAATGAGTTTTCTTTATCCATTTTCATTGTTCACTTTGTTCATGTGGTGTATCCTATTGATTGATTTGCAGATGTTGAACCATCGTTGCATCCCAGGAATAGATCCCATTTGATCACGCCGTATGATCCCTTTAATGTATTGTTAAATTCAATCTGTTACTATTTTGTTAAGGATTTTTACATCTATGCTCATCAGAGATATTAACCTGTAATTTTCCTTTTCTTGCGGTGTCCTTGTCTGGTTTTGGTATCCAGGTCATGCTGACCTCATACATGTGTTTGGAAGTGTTCTTTCCTCCTCTAACTTTCCAAAGAGTTTGAAAAGGATTGGTATTAATTCTTATTTAAATGTGTGGTGGAATTCACCGGTGAAGGAAGCCATCTGGTCCCGGACTTCTGTTTATTGTGAGGTTTTTGATGACTCCTTACCAGTTATTAGTCTGTTCAGATTTTCTATTTCTCCATCACTCAGTCTTCATAGGTTGTATATTTCTAGCAAAGTATCTGTTTTCTTGTAAGTTGCTCAATTTGTTGGCATATAATTGTTTTTCTTAAAGTGTGCTACAATTATTTCCAAATTTTTATTTAAATTCTAGTTAGTTAACATACTATGATTGTTCATAGTAGTCTGTTATTATCTCTGTATTTCCGTGATATTGAATCCTGTCTTTTTTTTTCATTTAACATTATATCATACACGTTCTCCATAATATCTCAAATTCTTACTAATCATTATTTCAATAGCGGCATAGTATTCCAAAGTTTATTTCATCTTCCCTAATTCATGGACAATTCAGTGTCCCCTTCCTTTTCCCCCTGAATTATAAGCAGGACTGCTTGTAATAGGAGCAATGATTGGAAGTGAAGCCACTGTGTCAGTGGATGTGAACTGTCAAACGGCTTTCCAGGACGGTACGAGTCCATGCTTCTATCAGCACGTGACAATGCCTGTCCCCATAGATCAGCTGACATCATTGTTGTCATTTTATTTCCCTTGAGATACAATTCATATAATATAAAACTGACCATCTTAACAGTTTTCAGAGGTTCTTAGTATATTTATAATGTCATGCAACTATTACCTTTACTGAGTCCCAGAACATTTTCTTCATCCCCAGAAGAACCCTGGTACCCATCAGCGGTCACTCCTGGCTCCCCTCATCCCCCAGCTCCTGTCAACCACTAATCTGCTTTTGGTTTTTACGGATGTGCCTATTCTGGACATTTCGCATAAATGGAACCATGCAATATTTGTTTCTTTTTTACTGTCTGCTGATTTAATGGATGGTATCTAGCTCTGAGTTAAGCAAATACATTGAACATTTGATCATCATTTATATTTAATCTTTGGTGAATTGTTTGTTCCAGTCCTTTCCTCATATTACTTCTAGGTCTTAATGTTTTTATTGATGTGTATGAACTCTTTACATATTAAGGCTAACAACTCCTCGACTATCATTTTTGCAGTAATTTTTCTTCTGCACCAGAATATTTTGCTGCAGGTGTTAAAGTGGATGATAAAGAGGCACTCTTAATGTGGAAAGAAGTCACAGAAGGTCATGGAGAGCCTCGGGAGGGTTTGGGCAGACAGCGCGGGGGCTCTGCCTAGTGGCATAAGATGGGGGCTGAATTTCTGTGTCTGTGAGCCTCCAAGGGGTTCCTTCAGTGCCAGCTAGTACAGTCACAGAATTTGGCCACCTCCCCAAACCCCTGCTCAGGTGGCTGTTAGTAGGGCCCTGGGGCCAGCCCTGATTTGAGAAACAGGAATGCCCTGTAGCCATGACCTGGGCATCAAGGGATGCCTTTTAGATTTGTGCTGGCCTTCGCCTCCTTGGAGAAGGATAACTGGGCCTTTCTCTTCTCTCCTGCCCACCCAGTGCTTCTGGCACTTTCCTTTCTCGCCAGCCTGTGCCCTCCAGGCCCTGAGGGAAATTAGTACAGAGGCTTTAGAAGTGAGTATGGCGCAGCAGTCTGGAGTTTGCACCCATGCGTAGAAGATGGGCCCAGAGGCCCAGTTTTCAGAAACTAAATAGCCAAGCAGAGGTCCTTCCTACATGAGCAACAGTAGGAAATTAATAGGCCTGATGAAAAGTGGGGCTGATGGGAAGAAAATATAGATGGCAACAGAGTAGCAAACAGTCTCAAGGTGAATACACACATGTTCTGGAGAGTAGTAAATACTAACAACAATTTGAAGCTTGGTTGAATGTACTTATTATTTTGTTTAAACAACTACATCACTCCCTGCTCCTGCTGCCGCCACCTATTGAGGGTGTGGGGATTAAGGGTTTGAGGGATTATCACATCATCGTGGCATTTTGGAAACTGAAAAGCCAAACCAATTTTATCACTCTGCCAGATGCAAATGTTTTATGGGGACTAATTGTTTCTCCCAGTGAAATCAATGACTATTAAATTTGAGTTCTCAACAGGGGAGGGGAGAGAACGCGCCTTGGACCTCTTGAAATTATAGGCAAAAAATCTTGCGTGTGTGCACACAAGCATGCACCTTCCTATAGAGAAAGCCCATCTCTTTGTCAAGTTCCCAAAGGTGTCCTTGACCCCAGAAAGGTCCAGAACTGGGGCTGAGGTCATCGGTGGGGGCAGAGCCCCCCAAGCAGAGCCTGCTAATTGTCCCTCGGGATTCATGTCACCTTGTGCTTGCAGTGCTGGTGAAGGGCCAGGTCACCACCAAGTACTATCGGCTGCTGTCCAAGCTGGGCGGCTGGGTGTGGGTGCAGAGTTACGCCACCGTCGTGCACAACAGCCGCTCGTCCCGGCCGCACTGCATCGTGAGTGTCAATTATGTCCTCACGTAAGTCCGACGTATTTGTTTCCTTGCTCTCTCCTCTCCCCTGCCCCTCATCAGCCCGCTCTCACAAGCCGCAAGCCCTGTCTCTCTCTCTCTCTCTCTCTCTCTCTCTCTCTCTGAAACTGTTCATTTGTCTCCCGTTTTGTTTTTATTTGAACAATCTGGTGGTTCGGGAAAGTCCAAACTATTTCTGAACTCGGCACCGAGGGCCAGGTGCTGGGCTGCGGTGGGAATACCACGAAGGGAGCCCTGCCCCAGGCACAGCTGAAGATCAGATTCGAGAGACCAGCTGAGGGGCGCCGGGGTGGGGGGAAGGTGGGAGATGCCCCCCATCTTGCACAGGAGGGACAGGAGACGCGTCCAGATCAGGAATATGAACTTATGCTCCTTGTGCCCACAAACATCAGGGCCGTCTTGCGTGCTCCCACCATCTGGGACGGGGATCTCTCACATTTCTATATAGCCTGTTGCAAATGATGATGAATGTTTGGTCTCTTTAAAATCTCAGGAGGCCAAGTTCAGTTGCAAATTCTTTTAGGACCATTAGACACACAACAGGACATAAGTCTCCCTGGGACCATATATTACTGTGGACCCACGGTGGCTACTGTATGTTAAGTCACCTGCACCCAGCTCTGTCCCTGAACTTGACACCTTTGCTGTACCCCAGCCCCACCTTGAACAAGGTCCTCCTGTGTGTTCAAGGATTTGAACTCACTCCTGGATTTAGGCTCTCGCTCCTTTCATAGAATGACTGCCGGGTCCCTGGTTTCTTGGGTTTTGTTTTATTATTTTTTTAGGAGTGTGATTTTGGCAAAACTGCAGGGAAGAGAGCCTTTTAGCCCCCTAATGACTCTTCCTGAGCAGACAAGCGTGGGCTGGTACTTTAGGCGACTTCCCCTCCCACGAACACAACTGTGCCAAGCCGGCTCTTTAGGCCGAAATGGGCGCCTGATGTGGAGATAGGCAAGGCTGGCAGCCAGGCTCCTGGACCCTTGAAAGTCCCCCCCTCGCGCCTCCCTGGGTGCTAAATGGAGAAACAGCCGAGCCACAGACACTCAAGGCGATGAGTACTGCTCCTGCCCTTGCTTTGGCCCCGACACGCTTCCTGGTGGCCCATGGTGTCCCTGGGGGACCTTTGGGACCTACAGGACTGGAGACGGCTACCTCCAAATCTTCTGGCTGGATAACGCTGACCTCTCTCGGCACTGCCCAGGGCTGCAGGGGGCCTTTGACCGTGAAGGTGGGCAGCCCTTTGCTCAAGTCCCGGGCCCTACAACCTCAGTGGACCGATTCGCAACCTCAGTGAACCGATTCGCTGGAGCTTGGGGAACAAACTTGGGGGGGGGGGTTGGGGGAGGGGCAGGGAAGCCGCTCTGCCCCCCTGGCGGCCCGCTGGACATGACTTATCCTGTTCTTGCTTCTCAGGGATATCGAATACAAGGAACTGCAGCTGTCCCTGGACCAGGTGTCCACATCCAAGTCCCAGGACTCCTGGAGGACCGCCTTGTCTACCTCACAAGAAACTAGGAAATTAACGAAACCCAAAAATACGAAGATGAAGATGAAGCTGAGAACAAACCCGTACCCGCCACAGGTAACACACACCCCCTGCTGGGGGCTCAGGACACCCAGCCTGTTAAGGAACAATGAGCCTCAGTGCATAGCGGGTCTCGGGTCTCGGGCCTGGAAGTTTCCCCGCGGAGTGCAGCAGAGGCCCTGGGGGGATGTCCTGCGCACACAGTGGAGACACGGCCTGAGGCACACGGAGCTAACATCTGGGAAGGCTCAGCAGGGCTGGAAAAAGAAGGCTAAATTGGGAAGGCACATCAGCTTGCTGGAATCCGCTTCGTGCGCAGCGTGTTTCCATAGCATTTTTTAAAACGAAAACCTTTTTTTGTTTCAATACTTTGTAACCTCTCAGAAAGTGGCTACATGTATCTGGTATGTTTTCCACTTGGGCTGAGACCGCCTCCCACCCCGGGGGGGGGGGGCGGGGGGAGGCGTCTCTGTGGCACTGCTTGCTGCACACCTGTCCCCAGTGGGACCTCACTGCGGTGGCCGGGGGTGGGCCCAGCCCAGGGATGCGGTCAGGCTGACTCCAGGGCGGGATCCGGCGAGGCCGGAGGGGACTTCCTCACCGGCCCTGTCGTCCGTCTCCTTTGCCGTGCAGCAATACAGCTCGTTCCAAATGGACAAACTGGAATGCGGCCAGCTGGGAAACTGGAGAGCCAGCCCCCCAGCGAACGCCCCGGCGCCCCCAGAACAGCAGCTCCATTCAGAAAGCAGCGACCTTTTGTACGCCCCGTCCTACAGCCTGCCTTTCTCCTACCATTACGGACACTTCCCTCTGGACTCTCACGTCTTCAGCAGCAAAAAGCCAATGTTGCCGGCCAAGTTCGGGCAGCCCCGAGGATCCCCGTGCGAGGTGGCACGCTTTTTCCTGAGCGCACTGCCAGCCGGTGGCGAATGCCAGTGGCATTATGCCAACCCCCTAGTGCCTAGCGGCCAGTCTCCAGCTAAAAACCTTTCTGAGCCGCCGGTGAACACTGCTCGGCACAGCCTCGTGCCAAACTACGAAGGTGGGTCATGTTTGCACGAGGGGAGGGGGCAGGACTGCGAACGGTGGCGGTGGGTGGCAAGCGGAAAAAGGATCCTCACACTTTGGGCAAACTTCTCCTTTTTCTGCTCGTAAGTAGGGATTCCACGCTCTCCTGCTGGCAACGGGAGTCGCCTCGTGACAGGCTGGAAAGCTGGGCGACCGCGCCCGTGTGCCACACGTGGCACTGGTGACGGCATAAAGGGTGGAGGAAACCGGCGTTCAGCCACCCCCCCCCCAAAAGCTCCGGCCTCATTCGCTTCCCCAAGAGGGAGACAGAGTGGTTTTCAGGACCAGCTCCCATGTGCGGAGAATGCTCCAACCGCATTTATTTTAAAAGATTACTTTCCAGCCCGCCCCCAAATGAATCTGGGATCCTGTTGGCTTTCTTCCCACGCCAGTTTTCAAAGTGGGAAAAACAGTGGTGGAAATTCATGAGCTCAGAGACAGAAATGTCACTCACCAACCCGGGGCAAATGATGTAAGCACTCCGAGGACTCAGTTTCTTCATCTGTAAAATGGGATCGGAGGCCAGGTGATGTGCCTACCCCAGGGCTGGGCACACGCTAGGTGCCTGCCCGCACTGCTGGTTCAACAACGGGAATGGCCCCTCCAGCAGCCTTCCTGGTGGCAGACAAGCAAACGTCCTCTGTGGATGTGCCACCGGCTTCCCCAGGCCCAGTCTCCTGTTTGCTCACTGAGCCAACCCCAGGCAGAGGGTAGGTGGGGATTGAGGGGTGGCTGCGAGAGGTACGTTCCCGTTGCACGCAGACCTAACTACTGCTCGGGGTGTAGACCAAGATAGTACAAATTTCCTGCGGTGGCCACTAAATGCGGGGTAAACGTTATATGCCCCCAGCAACGAATCACCTGCCTAAAGAGGAGCGCTCTCTCAGGGCCCCCTCCTTTCCCCTCTTTCTCTCTTTGGAGGCAGGTAGGGCTCTGTTCCTCCCCAGCGGCTTTGGGAATCTCTTGTTCAGACCCAGTCTTTACAAGGCTGAGACCCGTCTTGTCCCTAATGTGAGACGAGGGATAGACCGTGGGAGAAAGCCAACTGTCTTGGAGATTACTAGGACACGTTTTTCAAAAGTGGGGAGCTTAGAAAAGAACACACCAGCCACTAGGGCAGCATGGTCCCGCCTTCGGCCTGGGCCGGTCCTGAGCCGCCAGTGTCTCAGATTTGGAGAGACAGCCATCAGTGTATTGGGTCCCTCGAATAACCAAGGAAGGGATTTCCCCTGACAGCCAATGAAAGAAAGAGAAAGCTAGGCATCTTGATAACAGCTGAAGATATTATCCACTTGAGATTGACCTGAAAGAATTATTTTTCTTGGTCTGTGGAAGTTGGCCAATGATATAACTAACACACAGTATTACATTTTTTTAAAAGGTGCTATTTTGAAAGCGAAAGAGGTTAATAACCACCTCGTTTATCACACACTTGCTAAAAAAAGGACCAAAGGTGCTAATTTGGGGCAATTTGTGATCCACTTCCTAGTCTTTTTTGATATTAAAGGAAGACAAAGGTTGTCTTAAGGTAAAAAAAAAAAAAAATAGGGAGCTAATTGATTGCAGGCATCTAGTTAGTGAGGGTGGTTATTACTTTAGTCATGACCCCTCTAAAGGGAGCAGGGTGATTACCAACCCACTCTCCCCACCGAGGGCTAAGGGGAAAAAAAAAAAGCAAGCAAGCAAGCAAGCCTGTAAACCCACACTGTCCAAGATGGTAGCCAGCAGCCACGTGTGGCTCTTGGGCACTGAAATGCGGCTACTAGGAGAATGAGAGGTGCTGCTGGGTAGGCCTGCACTTGGAAGGCAGGAACAAAGAATCAGATACCGCATTTAAAACTATTGATCCCACGTTGAAATAACCTTTCGGACATGTGGCATTAAATTGAGCGCGCTGTTCACATGAATTCCACCTGTTCCTCTTCGCTCTTTAATGCGACCACCCGAACGCCGCCGCAGAGCGCAGCCTGCGGCCGGACAGCGCGGGCGGGCCTGGGCACGGAGGGGCAGGGGCCGGGCGGCTGCGGGGGCGGAG
This sequence comes from Lynx rufus, assembly GCF_022079265.1. Classification (NCBI taxonomy): domain Eukaryota; kingdom Metazoa; phylum Chordata; class Mammalia; order Carnivora; family Felidae; genus Lynx; species Lynx rufus. The sequence goes on from NW_025814867.1 coordinate 150,465,366, forward strand.
CGCGCTGCGGGTGGCCCAGAGGGTGGTGGCGGCGCCCGGGGCCCGCCGGGTTGGTGCCGCTTTAGGCGTGTCCCCTTCCTCCCCCCGCGCGGGCGTCTAACGTGTCGCCTGTCCCCGCAGCGCCCGCCGCCGCCGCCGCGCGCAGGTTCGGCGAGGACACCGCGCCGCCGCCGCCGCCGCCGCCGAGCTTCCCGAGCTGCGGCCACTACCGCGAGGAGCCCGCGCTGGGCCCGGCCAAGGCCGCCCGCCAGGCCGCCAGGGACGGGGCGCGGCTGACGCTGGCCCGCGCGGCGCCCGACTGCTGCGCGCCGCCCGCCCCGGAGCCCCCGGGCGCGCCTGCGCAGCTGCCCTTCGTGCTGCTCAACTACCACCGCGTGCTGGCCCGGCGCGGGCCGCTGGGGGGCGCTGCGCCCGGCGCGCCCGCCCTCGCCTGCGGCCCCGGCGGCCCCGAGGCGGCGGCCGGCGCGCTGCGGCCCCGGCTCCCGGGCCCCGCCGCCGCCTCGCCGCCCGGCGCGCCGCTGCCGCACTACCTGGGCGCCTCGGTCATCATCACCAACGGCAGGTGACCTCGCGCAGGGCTGCCCGCAGGGAGAAGCCATAGGCCGGGCCCCGGGCTCCTGTTGTCCAGAGTGCAGCCGAGTTACGAGGGGCGGGCTGTATATGCACGGTTTAAATTAATTTATACAGAGACGACTATTTTAATAGAACTCCGCGGCCGGCTTCTAGATTTTTACGCAGATCCCGCAAACGCCGGTGCAGAGGACTGCGGCGCGTCCGCGGCGGGGGAGAAAGGCCCGCCAGACCTTTGTTCTCCAAGAGCCCGGTCCCGAAGGGGGCAGAGCTGAGCGTCCCCCGCGTCCCCCGCGCGACCTCCACCTGCCCCGTCTCCGGGGGCGGACTTGGTTTCCTCGCCTCGCCACCAGGCCCGCGCGCCTCGCCTCGTCCCCGATGCGCAGCAGCAATCCCACTGGGGACTGAAGGAGCTTCCGCTCCGGGGGAGCCTCCGCCGTAAAGACGAAAGCCCAACCCGATCCAGTCAGATACGCCAGGCGGTGGCCCGCCCGGAGGAGGAGGCTCCAGAATTCAGAGCGCTCTTAGATTCTTAAGGCAGGATGTGATGATTTAAGCCCCAGGAATCGACAAGTCTCATGTCTTTAAAAGTCATTCATGAGCCTCGTGAAAAGTTGTTTTAATTTAAGCCTTTTTTTTTTTTTCGGTACAAAAATCAGCAAGCCAAGACCAAGGGAGTGAATGAGCATGGGTGTGCTTTTACTTCCTCCTAAATTCTGTGAACTCTTGATACCGAGAATAGCACCTTCAGAGTATATTGAATAGGCATTAAATGCAAAAAATTATATATAGCCAGATATTTTCTGAGAATGACATGTGGATGATTTAGGTGCCCAAGGCGACTGGCTACCCCTGTCAGGTTTGATTACAAGGCGAAATCCCTCTGGTCCACCCAGACCTGTATTTCCCTAGGCTCGTGTTTGCTACAAGTAGTGCTAATAAAGTTAGTTAAATTGCATGTGCAATATGGAAAACTGTCAATGGACTGCGCCTTGTGGAAGAAAAGTCGCTAAAGGGATCTGATAAAAATGGTGCATACATTTTCTTTAGCATTTCCTGCCTTTTCTGCATAGCAAGAAAACTCCATGAACATGTCCTGTATGTAGGAGGTAAACAGAAATCCTTTTATAAAGCACCAGCAGTGTTTTTAAAAATAAACTTACATTCATTTTTGTCTTTTATGTTTCTGCTTCAAGCCTTCACCATTTAAAAATCCTACCATGGCTCTGAAGTGGTTCGATGCATTGAACCACCGTCTTCTAATTTGCTTCACCCGATAAACTTTACTCCATCATTTCGCTGTGTCAGAAACGGTTTTCTTCTAGGAAACTCTGCGCCTGAGCGGAAAGATGTTTCACAGAAGTCTTTAAGGCATCGTTCTAGAATCAAAGGGCACCTGTAATCAACTGTTCTCAAAATGTGAAATGATCGTCTGCCGACCTGGTGTCACACTGAGTGAGGGTCTGCCTCCTTTCTGAGCAGGGTGTCAGTTGCCTCGTGGTGGGGGAGGGGGGGGGTGAAATTTGCAAATTTTGGAACACGTGTGGTGTGGCAAAGGGACGGAGTCAAAAGAAGCGAACGCATACACCCCTGTCCTGCGCTTAGCTATACCTCATCAGCAGGTCTTTGTGCATACAGAAAATAAGCCACGGGGTAATTATTTTTTTATGCTCACAACCGTCCTAATTAAACCATGATTCCTGGAAGGAGCGGTTTTGAGGAGCGGGAGAGATCACCCGACGTTTCTCAATAAAGTACCGCAAAATGCATTTGTGTCTACCTTGTTGCGAACCATCGGGGGCCGTGTTTATGAGTAAATACAGATCATGAAGGCTTTCGAGCAGCTTAAGATCAAAGGCGGTGAAAAAGAGAAGACCGTTATAGATTCCCAAATGATAACGTAAACAGGCTTAACAATGAGTGCGTGTGTGCTTGAAAAATAAAATGGGTACTAGGGAAAACGTCCTTGTCTACACAAACATCACGGTTTTCATAGCCTAGAACGTGAAGGAAGATTCCTACGCAAGCCGGCTTTCAGGCGGCCAGCAGCTCAGTTTAAAGTGAACGGGAGTTACTATGGCAACCTAATATTGTTAGCCCATCTTTAAGAGTCTGCACATTTAAGCTGGGGTATCGTTTCTTGACTTCGATGAGGCTCCGGCAGGGGAAGAGGAAGCATTTTAATAGATACGACTCTCTTTCACAAAAAAAGAAAACAAAAATTGCAGTGGGTTCCTAACACGTTGACGAAAAATGCCAGATTAAACGGATTTGAGAAAGAAACCCAGTTTAAGACTGGCTGGGCCCTCCAAGGGGCCTCCCAGGGAAAGGAATTCCTTTATGTTCATGGAAGCCCTTTCTAGAAAAGCCATTCCATTCATACCTTTGTAGAGAAGGGAACGGGGCTGCTTCAGGAGATCTGCAAGAGCGGTATTTTCCACTCCCTGGCCCCCCACCCCTTTGTCCTTTTTAAACAGTCCTAGGGCCAACCAAGCCTTTCCCCTTGGACCCTAAGGGTGGGAGAGGTTTACACGGTCAATGAATCCCGGACAAAGTCTACCCGAAGTTGTAATTTATTGTAACTGTAAGACAGTTAAGGTAGACTGTGGGGGCTGCTGCGATAAAATGACATAAAAAGAAGGTTTTCAAACAAATGCCAGAAAATTACAGTCGCTTAAAATCGTAGTGCATCGCAACTCTTGGGCTATCGAAGATGCATTTATTCAAGCTGTTCCTAAACTTAAGTATGACATATAAAGTTGAAATCTTGGGGAAAAGCCTCAAAACAAAAGTCAAGCAGTTCTTACAAAAGAACAATTCTCCAAGAACAAAATTTGTTCTTCTATTAAATTTGTTGTCACATTAAATTTGTTTTTCAGTTTAAAAATTTATATTAAATTTCTTTCTCACCTGAGCTAAAAGGTTTTTGTTTTGTTTTGTTTTTGTTTTACTTTGGGTTTCATTCTTTGGAGTAATAATATTTCTCTTTTGTATGACACATTTGTCAAAAATAAATCAAAAACAACAAAAAGCACCCAGCTTCTTAATAACTTAGAAATACATACATACTCCTTACCATGTAAAACTATTTATTTTGTAAAAATGTTTAAATATGAATAAAAATGCTGGTAACCAAGAGTAGTTGCCTGTTTTTAAAAATGAAACTTGTGGTAAAAATAACAATGAGCCCAAACTGTACAGAAAACCTGAAAGTTTATTTTGGTAAGACTCGATTTTTATAGGCATTGGTTTAAAGTAATTACTTTTCAGAGATGATTCTTTGAAAAGGTAAAAATGGGAAGGTGTACGCTTTTAAACATTTTTGATGTGCATAGTAATTATGCAGGAATAAGGATTCTCCATTTTCTGCCCGTTAGGAGCAAACAGAGCTTCCAGAATGCAAGCTGAAAATGTCTCCCTGCTACATCCTGAAACTGCTGGGTGAGGCTGGCTTTTCTCCCGCTTCCCAGGTCAAGGGCAGGGGGAACCACAGAGGCCAGCCCCGTGGGTGTACGTGGGGGACTCGGGGACTGGAGGCTGCATACTACCCTCACCTGGGCCTGTGCACCCACCCATCACACACCCCTCATCGGCCCACTCATTCCCACATCGGGCCAAGTCTGCGGTAGCGACCCCCACGGAGTGTTTGAGACCAGACACGAATCCTTGGACTTTTTGCCCGCACCCCCTGAATGCTGCCAGGAGGCCCAGCATCAAGGGGTGCTGCTTCGGCGGGGGCCACGAGTCCTAGGGAAAACTTCCTTGTGCACATTCGGGGGTGCTTTTCCACGGCTTCCTCGGAAATCTGCCACCAGCCCGGAAGAGAGGCGGTCTGGTCTTTCACAAAACCAGGTAACATGCTCAATGCGCAGCCTCTACACGCGGGGGCCAATCAATGCGCAGCCTCCACACGCGGGGGCCAATCAATGTGCAGCCTCCACACGCGGGGGCCAATCAAACGCCCGGAAAGCCCACGCCAATCCTGAGTTCAGTTACCATGTTTTCAAGATTATGAAGAAAATGCAAAGTTTCCGTTAAGACTTTAAAGCTCCTTGAGATCAGAGATCCGTCAGGTGCACAAAACGACCTCAAATCCATGAGTGTCGCGTAGCAAGTAAATAATTTCCCTAACGCTAATAGCTACAAGTAAAATGCTTTTATTCAGCTCTTCTATATGAAGCAGAATTTCAAAAGTCTTTGGTTCATCTGAGGCAAAATCGGGTTTACGGAAAACGTAGCATCTGCTTCAAGTCTACTTCGTGTCCCTCAAGGCGACTGGGTGACGACACGAGAAGGAACAGTCTTAAAAGCACAGAGGCAAAGTGGTCTATGCCCAGAACATCTCCATCTGCGCTGACATGGCCACACTTCATTAGTTTTAATTTACAGAAAGGAAATGAAATGATAACATTTTTCCCCCCAAAGCAGAACTATCTAGAATAGGACTTCAGCTAAAAACAAAACGTAGCATGTTTTTCATTAAAGAACCCCCCAAAGAAATTCAAACAGTAACAATGGCAGCTCTGAGAGAGGACTTGCCTTATATTACAAAGTTTGAGAAATGAAACTCGCAGCATCAGCGGGGAGATCTTTCCTCTTGATGATATTTTGCAGATGCCCTCTCAGGGGTGAGTTCATCTGGTGATTTTGGGGCGGTGTGGACTTTTATTTAAACCTGTCACTAATTCCAAAAGAAGACTTAGACACTTAGGAGAGAAGCATTTTTTTTTTGACAAAATTCTAATTGAAGCCTTATTTGCAAAAATTACTTCTGAAGTTCTTTTAAAAGTTACAGTTCCAAAAACACACATTGGGTTGTTGTACTTAACTAAACATGCTATTTTTCCCCCCTTCCTATGGTGCTGGCTGTGCCTGGCTAAAGGTGGACACATTTTATACTGAAAACCGCAGGTTTTTGGAATTAGCCTAAGTAAAGCTGGATAAAGATAGTGCTAGTGTATAATAAAGGGATTCTGTTCAATGCTGAGAGCTCCATCAAGTTTTCTTTCCACTAATTTCAGTTGGGACTGGCAGGAAGAGAGAAAAGTGGACAAAAACTGGCCTTTTAAGGCTGAAAAGTAATGCGTGTGATTCACAAGTTCAACAGAGATAGGAGTTACATGGAAAGAGCATGGAGTACATCTGGAAATCACAAACGTATATCAAAAGGTTTCCTTTCTTTTGTTCTTCCATGGAGACTTTTAGGGCATCAGATCTTGAACATCTTCTTTTAAAGCTTCTCACACACGCACGCGCGCGTGCGTACACACACACACACACACACACACACACACCCTCCCTCCCTCCCTCTTAGATGATGGGCGCTCAGTATCAGTTGTATTTCCTTTCTTAGCAATTTAGGAAAAGAGGGGTAAAAATTACGGCTTACAAATAAAACGCCATGTACTTCTGTTCTCTGTGCACCAAACCGTCTTTCAGGAATGCGCCACATTTCAAAGTGAACCTACAACTGGCTTAAAAGCCCCAAAGCCTCCCTTGTGTGTGGTATGAATGCGTCTTCGTCTCCAGCTGTTAGGGCCCCGTCATCCACCCCACATTCACACGAGGCCTAATCAACACTTTAAGGCTCTTGAACTTGATCCCATCACTTCAGGATATGCAGTAAATTCAAATTTATGAAAAGAGGGCTCATACATTAATGTCCAAGCAAGCAACTGATTTCCTCTCCAAGGTCACTGCAGCCTGCCAGTGACACCCATCTCTGCAGCCACTTAGGCACTGTGACTGGACCACAAACGAGTAACCCTCAGAAATCTACCTTCTCTTTCCTTATGGACAAAAAATAAATAAATAAAACAACGAACTGCCAGTGTTCCTCTAGCAAAACACCTCCTTGGATGCTCATAAACAGTGTTACCAGCCCTCTACCTCATTGCTGGTCTGGGCCTGGAAGCTTTTTTTGATTTATTTTTTAATAGTCTGGGAGTGAAGGTCTCTGCTACTGGGGAAACATCTGAATTATTCCATTGCTGTTTCCAAATAAAAACTTTTGTGTTTTTTGTGTTTTTCTTCCGGGCCAATAAACATACATCCAAGCCCAAGAGGGGAGAAAGATTTCACACCTGTGGTAGTGCTTTATCTGAACTAGATCTTCTGCTACCCCCCAGAACATCTTCTGACACCAAGTCAAATGGCAACAGACAGAACAAAATTAAGGAATTAAGGAGGTTAATTGGAGGGAGAAAAAAAATCCGCCTACAACTCTAAATCCGTTTTCCAGCTCCTCGGGCTAGGAAAGGCAGCAGAAATTGAACCGGAATGTTCGATGCAGTGGCTCCGCCCGCCCTCCCACTGCCCAGCGGCCAGGACAGTGACCCCAGGCTCGGGCTACTGCTGTTTGGGGATGATGAGGTTTCTTAGCATGTCGAAGGAGTTGCCGTCTGGATGCACCGTCACGATCTCACTGTCCTCCTGCTGAACCTGAAGGAACCCAGAGTCATCTAGGCCGACTATCCACACCTCCGGGCCCTCGAGGCCTCCCAGGCGGACCCGCTGGCCACTGTACATGAAGAAGAGCAGACAGTCACTGGGAAATGTCACGCAGTATCTACAGACAGGTGGTTAAGTACTTACCCATTGGGTAAAGGGTTCGGGAGGGCGGGGGGCGGGGTAGGATGCTCGGACTCTCACTGGTCCCTCATGAACTGTTTTCATAAACTACTAGCATAATCAGGTTGATGGCAATTCCAACAGAGTTCGGACTTTCTCCTCATTCTGCTCATCCGGAGGATGATGTGTACCTACTTCCTCACCCCCTAGCACTTCTAAGAACCACTGTGCAGCTCTAGGTTTTCTTGGCTGAGATTGGGGCCAAAGAAACTGAGCTGGGAAGCTAATTTTATAAAACAAAGCTGGGCGGCATCCCCTGCGAGTTAAACTCGCTCTAATGCTACTTTTAATCTTTTCCAAATGTACCTGCGGTGAGTTACATCCTTGTAAATAGTTTTTAAAATAGAGGATCCCTCCCCTCCCCCCACCACTCATCTTTATTTGGAAGAAGTCTAAACCTGCAGAAAAGTTGAAAAAATAGTACAATGAACCTCAGATTCCCTCTTCGCTTACATTCACACCAACTGATAACATTTTCCATATTTGCTTTCTCTCTTCGTGCGCACACATGCTTTTTTGCTGACGTTTAAAAATAAGTTGCAGGCATCATGACACTTTACACTTAAATACTTCAGCATGTACCTCCTAAGAACAATCTCCCACAAAACCAAAATACCATTATCACCCTCAAGAAGTCTAATCTTGGTATAATAACGTCTAATATATAGTTCATGTTTAAATTTCCCCATTGTCTCATTAATATTTTTTGTGGCTATTTCCTCCCATCCAGGATCTAATTATGAATCACATCTTGCATTTATTGTCATGCCTCTTTAGTCCTCTTTAATGTCAAACAAATCTCCCACCTTCTTTTTATTTTTTTGTGTTAGAGGACATTAACATTTTTGAAGCATAGAGGCCTGCTGATAGGTACCAGTGCCTCTCAGGCTTTGGGTGCGTGTGGATCCCCTGGAGCATTTGTTGAAACATGAATTGTGCTCGAGTGTTCGGCCAGCCTCAGAGTTTCTGATTTAGGAGGCCCAGGGTGGAACTTGAGAATAACCTGCATTTCTAACAAGTTCCCAGGTGAGGATGCTATTGCCCCTGGGGGATCTTGCTTTGAAAACTGTTGATATCTAGAATGTTCTACGATTTAAATAAACATGCGGGAAAACTCTCCGGTGATGCTGTGTCCTTCTCGCTGCATCCCATCAGCAGCAGACCTGGGATGCCAGTTCGTCCTGGCATTGCTGATGGTAACTTGCTCAAAATAGTGTCCGCCAGTTTTTTCTCCATCAGAAAGGGAAAAAATAGTTATCTAGACCTGTGCTCAGTTTCTTGTTTTAAGATAGTGAACTACTAATTGAATGAAGACATTTTAAAAGAGTGAAGACGGGCCAGCACTGACCTGTGTACCCAATACTTATAATAAAGGGGAAGAATGCCATTGGGCCCTTTGTCCTGAAACGTGTCGATCAGTTTCTCCAGCACGGTCACAGTTCTGGCGATGAGATCATCGGTCCTGAAGGGCTTCAGCTCTGCCCTGTGTTGCTTATTGTATTCTGTGACGAGATCATTGATGCATATGGTGGGGTTACTGTTACTCACGTTAAATCCACAGCCTGCAACAAAAGCAAACGGTTGAAAAACGCGAGCAGCTCAACGTACTGGGAGGATCACACATTCCTCTCAACCACCTGGAAGAAGTTACAGCCTGGATCCCCTGCCCCCTGCTTCCTTGTCCTCATTTCAAATTTATTATCTCTGGCCACTTGAAGAATGACTTATCTCTTTGGGACCGGTTTCCTTTTTTCATCCTTCCTTTATTATCCTTGTTCAAGCTGAGATCACCCCAACCTTACTGCAGACCGGTTGGGGTGAGAAAGGCAGATTCGATTCGATTAAACAGAAGCTATGAACGGGACCGAGCTCCTTAGACTGGCCTCTGAAACGATCCTTCACGGGGTTGAGCCAAGAATCGTAGGTCTGCCCTGAGCCCAATATACAGTAAAATTTCTTGTTTCTTTTCCGACTTGAGTAACAGAACACATGTCTGAAAATAAAGAATTTTATTCAGGTCTTAAGGAGTAAACTCTGGATTCAGAGATTTCAAACCTTGGTCATGGCATAAACCTAGAACACATCTTTTAATACTTTACCCTTGGAAGTCTCTGGTGCTAGGGTTACGCTGTTGGCAAGGGGCCAACCCATGTTCAGTGGCTCTTTTACAGGCTCCTAAACCACAGCTTCGGGAGAGCGAGTTACCAGCAGTGGGGTTTGAACAGGCTTGTCTCTGCTGTTACTTAATATCACCATCCTCTCCGGGAGAGTTGGAAGTCTTCAGAGAAGTCAAACCTCAGTTTTCAACAGGGCCCTGAATCAACCTCAAAGAGGTCTTCAATAAGAAATGAAATACGGCAAGAATGAAGCAGTGAGACTATCTTGTTTTCAGTGCCTCTGAGAAAAAATTCCCCAAATACTCGCCTCAGATAGAATGGTGACATTTACAATAGCAGTATTCTTTGGTAAATGTTCGGAGCCATTTTCAGCGTGAAGGGAAAGACTGGCCTCAGATTTTTTTTTTTTTTAATATACTGGCTATTAAAATACAAAGCAATATAAATTACATCTGGAAACAAAAAACACATAACTACAGCAACAGGAACAGAATCAGCAGTTTTTCATTTGTTCATTCATTCAACAACACACACAGCATGGAGGGTGAGGCATTAGAGTATGTGTATACAGTCCTGAAAATCTCCATTATATTCAGAAAATTCCAAGTCCTGGGGAAAATAGCAACACTGACTAGTGCCAACTTCGGCTACACCTTTCTAAGAACCAGAGAGTACCCTTGTTGGTGACTCTGAATCCTTCCTCAAAGATGCCCCCTCTCCCCCCATCACCTCCCACGGCCTTGAGAATTTAACAAAAGCTATGAATTCTCCCCAGAGGAACATGTTCCCTTTCCTCCCCCGCCCCCAGTGGCAGACTTCCTTAGCTCCCTGAGGCCATCCCTGGGCCCCATTGATACCTACGGGCCCCACTTCAGAACATCTACATCTAGCCTCATTAACACATTTAAAAATGGGAAGCAGAGCTTGGACGATATGAAACAGTTTGGTAGCAGCGCTGGAAACACGAGCTTTGCATCTTTCGGCTGGCATTTCTGACACGTCGTCACGTGTTTTCTGTCCAGTACTAATTTCTGAATGTTGAGTTCTCCTGGACATCAGGGAGAAGCCGACGCTCGGAGGAGCAGGAGCCTAAGAATTTCTGAAACTGTTTCTGAACCCACCTCCTCGCCTGATGCGGGTGCGCTGCAGGGAAGCAGGATTCTTCACCCCACCTTGACCAGCCTGGAGCTTCTTCTGGAGGTCCAAAAGAGCGCAACTTTTTCATGGCCTGGGAAGGTCCCATTAAGAATGCCAGACCACCAGGAGACCCATCCTTGAAATTAACTTTCTTCTCTTATTACAAAATTGGCACGTCAAATGTTTATTTTCACCATTTCTAATTCAACAAGAAGCGGGCACGTGGAGAGGTGTAATAAAAAACCTGTTTGATGTGATACCAATTTGGTGGTTTCCATGGCCATAAACCCCTTGAAGGGCTTTCAACCAATCTGGCCTGTTTTGCATACGTATTGTGTTCTGTAACTTAGGACTCCGAGAAAAAGTAATCCCATATGATAATCCACTCCCCCCCAATGTAGCCATGTATAAACCATTTTTATTTTTGCTTTTATTAATCTAAAAATGTGGAGGAAAGGGCTTTAAAAGCTTACCAATAAGTATATAAAATGTTTCTCCCAAAAGCGTTGAGTTAACCAGAACTCCACCAAGCTTCATGAAGTCACTGTAATAAATATCATTGGGCCACTTCACTCGTAAGTTGATATCCTAAAGGAAAATCTGTGCGTTAATCAAGCAAGCACAGGACACAAAGGGATCAGGACAGGTCATCTAGCCCAAAGGAAGATAGGCAGGATGTTCTCGAATCTAATGGAACATGGGATCTCAACCTCTCTTCTGGTTCTGACAGCTAATCTTTGGGACAATCCAGTGTGAAAGGACCACCTTGGGGCTGGGAGAGACCTGAAGAACATATCTGGCATAAATTCTGGCATTTTCCCCACACCCCAGCACTGTTCATTATCTCAGTACAGGCATATGTCTTCATCGTGCTTCACAGACACTGTGTGTTTTACACACCGAAGGCTGGCAGCAGCCCTGAGAGGAGCAAGCTGATCGATCAGTGCCACCATTTTCCAACAGCCCTTGCCCGCTTCGCGTCTCTGTGTCACAATTTGGGAATTCTCACAACATTTCGAACTTCTTCATTATTTGGTTATCATGGTGATCTGTGATCAGTGATCACAACTCACTGAAAGCTCAGATGATGGTTAGCATTTTTTAGCAATAAAAAATATATTTTTAAGTTTTTCATTTATTTTGAGAGACAGAGAGAGGGAGAGAGCGAGAGAGAGCATGAGCAGGGGAGGGGCAGAGGGAGAATCCCAAGCAGACACTGGGCTGTCAGTGCAGGGCCTGATGCGGGGCTCAAACTCACAAACCGTGAGCTCATGACCTGAGCCAAAACCAAGAGCTGGACTCTTAAGTGACTGAGACCCAGGCACTCTCTCAATAAAATATTTTTTAGTTAAGGCGTGTCCATTGCTTTTTTAGAACACAGTATAGTGCAAACGTAACTTACATGCACCGGGAAACCAAAATCCACCAGCAGTGAGCACCTACTGTGTGCTGGGTTGGGGGCAGGGAGAGAATAATACTTCTGGGTTCTCTTCCCTTAAGGAGCTCATGCCCCAAGAGAGAAAAGATGCCCTAAATTAACCAATATCATAAAAGGTGGGTAGAAATGTTTCAAGGAGAATGCTACAGAGATGCAGGGTAGGAACACGGTTCACTGAATTATTACGGAAGAATCTCAAAACACTGCCAACAGTCAGCAGTTAACAGAAACGATTTGTTCTGTGGCTCACTGTGTCTCTATCCTGAAGCAACCCTGGGTGACCCTGCCTGAGCCCCGATCGCAGTGGAACGGTGCCGGTCACTGCCTTGAGCTGGGCCACCCAGACCCCCACTTCCTGCCGGGACTCTTAAGTGGGCGCAGAGACCGGGTGAGACCCAGTGGGTGCCGGAGCTGCCAGGTCTCCTGGGCCGGGGGTGGCAGCCAAGTTGTGCCACGTGTGGGGAGAAGAAGGAAATCGGGATATATGAGGCTGAAAGAAAGACACTCAGCAAATAAAACGGAAAGACTGCAGGGTAGCTGATGGCCTCTGATCCCACAGTGCTTTCGCTTCCTTCCCTGAGGGCCAGTACCACCCAGAGCCCCTTCTCAGCCCTAGTCCCTATATTACTTACACCAGACCCCCAGGGGGTACTAGTTTTGTCCCTGTTTTACAAGGAAGAAACTGAAGCTGACAGAGACTGCCTGGGTGGCTTGTAGTTACACTCAGATGCAGCAGAGCTGGGATTCTTT